>NC_081409.1:829396234-830798734 GCF_030272615.1 Cryptomeria japonica
AAGTCAATATTTACCGCCAAAAACCAATTCAAATAGAGGGTGGCTAAGGTTTCCTTCTTTTGACCAAATCTACATCGAATCTGATCAGGTTTGCCTTGGATTACACACCTGCATTGGGGGAATAATCCATCACATGTTTTTGATCTATCCAAAATATATTTACCAAAAATAGCAAACCCGGTCATGATTTCCAGCCTTGAAATTTGTTGACTCATTTATGACCCAGTTATTTCCTTCTCGAGGTCCTCTTGCAATATAATTTCCTTGCTTTGATCTAGGCACCAAAAACTCCTTGATCTTTCTCTATCGTTCATTCTTCCTTGAGCCGTATCAATTTATTATCGACCCATGATTTTTAGGTGTTTCATTTAATGTCGACTAACTGCTCCAACAACCAAGTTGATGGAAACTTCACTGACCTCTGCATGCTCACCACCTCAACTTCATGTGGCATCACATCAACATATACTCATCTTATCGACACAAGGTTGGTTTAAACCTGATCATTCATCAAACTCATACCGACACAAGCCCTTACTGGTGAGACCTTCTCCGACTGCTAACTGGTAGTGTACACTACACCAATAGAACAACATCACCTCCGGTGGTTTGTGATCTTTTTGTCACTCTGCCTCTTTATCACAATCATTATCACAAGCAAACATCCAGCCTTGAAACTGATTACAACTCGTCATACCAAGACACAACTTCATATCATCTCTTACCGATGATGTCACTGAGAGTCTTAATACCTACTTGTCTTCCACCATACCAGTTGACATTAATGACAAATCAATGCCAACAATCTCCCCCTTTGGCATTGATGTCAATATTATCTTTTTCACTTTCCCAATTTCTCTTCCCCTTTTGACAACAATGGCAAAGGGAACCTTAGTTTGACACCAATAATCTCTTCCTTGGCTACATCTAGTTAGAACACAATCTCCCCCTGTTTCCATTCTTTATGATTCAAGAGTCTAAAGAGAGTAACAAAGATTGACTCCCCCTGAATCATACATCCTCCTACGCATTTAAGTGTTGCTGGATGGTGGGACAACTCCCATCTTTTGTGTTAAGTACTCAAATGAACCTAAAGGAAGTGGCTTGGTAAATATGTCAACAATATTCTCACCAGTTGGAACATATTCAACTATGACCTCTTTGTCTGCTACCTTCTCCCTCAAGAAGTGATACTTGATTGCAATGTGTTTTGTTCTTGAGTGCATGACTGGATTCTTGGAGATGTTGATTGCACTTGAGTTATCACATTTAATTAGAATAGGATCCGGTATCTCCACCTATATATCTTTCAATGTCTAGTTCATCCATAGCACTTATGAGCAACATGTATCAGCAACTATATATTCGGCCTCAGCAGTGGATAATGACACTGAGTCTTGCTTCTTGTTGTGCCATGATACTAACTGATCTCCTAAGTAGAAAGCACCTCCACTTGTACTTTTCTAGACATCAATACTTCCTGCCCAATCTGCATCAGTATAAGCCTGAAAAGAGAAGTCTTCTTTCTTTGGATACCACAAGCCATAGTTGATAGTTCCTTGTAGATACCTGAAGATTCTTTTGACTGCATTTAGGTGAGATAGCTTAGGAGAAGCTTGGAATCTTGCAACCATGCAAAATGCTTGTATAATATTTGGTCTAGATGTTGTTAAATATAATAGACTACCAATCATAGACCTATACAGTTTTTTCTCAAATTCCGGTGACTCATCTAGTTTGCTCAACTTAGAACTGATAACAATGGGAGTACTTACCAGTTTGTTGTCCTCCATTTGAAATTTCTTTAGCATGTCTTTCACATACTTGGTTTGGGAGATGAAAATTCCTTTATCCTACTATGAGATCTACAAACCAAGAAAATGGGACAACTCACCTAGCATAGACATCTCAAATTTTGTCTTCATCTAATCTGCAGATTATTTGCACATGATATCCTTGTCTCCACCAAAGATAATATCATCCACATATACAACCACTATAATCATGTGATCTCCATTTATCTTCACATACAAGTTGTTGTCTGCATTTCCTTTGTGGAATCCTTGCTCCTTCAAGTATTTATCCAACCAAGAATACCATCCTCTTGGAACCTGCTTCAAACCATACAAGGCTTTCTTCAATCGAAATACAAAACTCTCATCATCATGTGAAAGAT
This sequence comes from Cryptomeria japonica, assembly GCF_030272615.1. Taxonomy (NCBI): domain Eukaryota; kingdom Viridiplantae; phylum Streptophyta; class Pinopsida; order Cupressales; family Cupressaceae; genus Cryptomeria; species Cryptomeria japonica. Next base: position 829,398,411 of record NC_081409.1, read on the forward strand.
AACCCTCTAGTTGTTCCATATATACCTCTTCTTCAAGGTTACCATTCAAAAAGGTAGATTTGACGTCCATTTGGTAAACTTGGTAACCTTCATAGGCAAAGAAAGCTACTACTTTATCATATCCACTTATTGTGGAGTGATAATTCAACCTTCGATGGGTGATCCACCTCATGTGGAATATTATATTGTTTCTCCTACCTACCCACACCTATTTCCTACCTACCCTTGTTTCTTATTGAGCCACATGTCATGCTTGTGTGCTCACATATCCCTAGCCTTGCCTATATAAGCAAGCTCATCTACATTGTATTTAATTTGATATTATTGATCATTTTCTATTGATGAGAATACAGTTTATTCTTGTCCTATATTGTGTCTCTATTTTGTACTTTTCATTGAGCTCTTGATCTTGGCAAAATCTCACATGGTATCAGAGCCATTGGGGCTTCATTGATTTGTCTTAAAGAGGCATTATTGCGACGTCAAGAGGTAGATCTAAGGAGCAGCATCTTTTGGAGGTGTCGTAGACCAGATCCGACCCTGCCATTGTGTCCAGAAGGCCGTTTCCATGAATTTCGGTTATAAAGTCGGCCTATTTTGGTGAGAAATTTTTTTTTGCCAATTTTGCTAATATTGTGTGAATTTCAAAATTTTTTTATTTTCCGAAAATAAAATTCGAAAAAAAAAATTTCTATCAAAAAAAATTAAATAAAAATCACAAAAATTTTCGGAAAAATTGAAAAATTGAAAATAAAAAAAAAAGGTGCTTTTTTGGGGGGTCCGCAGACCCCCCCCCCCCCCCCCCCCCCCGTACCTTGCAAGTCTATCTCTGTCGTTTGCCACGTACCAGCCTGTCAGACTCTGTAATTCCAGACCTGCCGCAACCACCATGACCTATACCCATAGACCGTCACCACCGCCGCTGTGCCGGACTCTCCCGCTGGCTGCTCTGCATCTCCCGCCATTGCCCGCGTTGTGTACGCCGTCAGCACCGCCACCATCCCCAGCTCCCCGGTAGTAGCTCCGCCCGATGCCCGCTACCTCCTCTCTCGTGCTCACTACCTCAGCCACCGCTGCTATCCCAGGCTTCCGGTAGCCTCCTCCCGCCAACAGTCAAATAGATAGGACTCGTGTCTGCCACGTGGCAGGTGGCCACTGGCTCGTGGGTACAACCTGTGACATGTCACCTTTGTACATAGTGCCACATCATCCATACAGCTGCCATGCAGATGCCACGTGGCTCACGCATTCAGCAAATCCATACGGTACGGCTTGCACAATCACCTGCATAGTCACCTATCTAGTCAGCAGTCCGTACAGTACGGACGCCCAGTCAGCAGAGAGGTGAAGTTTTGTGACGGTCATACAACCGTCAAATTTAACATAGTGAATTGCTGACATCAACGCCAGGTCATCATTTTTCAAAAATTTTGGACCCCCCTCTCATTGAGCTTTTTGGATTTTGCAATTCAACATCAAATGGCCATAACTTGCTCATTCTTGCTCCTTTTTGGGTGCAATTTTTTTTGAAATAGGCTATAATTTCTTGCTCTGCACAGTGGCGAAGAAATTTTTTGATTTTGATGCACTGATTTTTTAGAAAATGTAGTTTTTGGTGACTATACCTGAGTAATCTCAGTTTTTGCAACTTCAGAGGCTTCATTTAGGGTCATATGACCTCCTTTTTAGGTGCCATTTGTTTTGAAAGTGCATATTTTTTCATCTACTTTCACATGATGCTATTAGATTGATGCCATTGTAAGTAGAAATTGTACTTTCAGATTTTGGCCATTTTTGGCTCTCTTGGTACTTGTATATTTGCTTGAATCTTAGTTAGATTCATTGCACTATTGATTGAAGTCTCTTGTATCTCATTTGGGAAGTTGTAAAATTTGCATCATAAGTCCACTTTGCCTTGTTTTGCAAGTTGCTCATTGTAATGGCACAAAGTATAAAGTGCCAAAATCATCACTTTGGGGGGGTACTTTGATTGATTGAATTTGGGGGGGTGTCTTTTGTGCTTTTGTGCTCTTGTGTTCCTTTTTTTTTTCTGCTATGGGTTCTTCTAAGTTTCCTCTCTTAACTCCACATAATTATGCTACTTGGAAAATTGATGCATGGAGTAAACTTATGGAAAAAGGACTCACTCATTACATTGATGGAACTATTGTTGCTCCCACTGATCCTAAGGTTGATCCAGTTGGTCACTTGGATTGGCTCACTAAAAATATCATGGCAGTTGGTACCTTAAGAAAGTATGTATCAAAGGATCTCATTTTTCATATTGAGAAATGTACTCTAATCAAGGATGCTTGGCAAAAGTTTCAAGACTTGTATGGTCAAGTTGATGAGATTAGGGGATATCAAATTGATAGTGATCTCACCATGTTAGATCCCAAGAACTTTGATACTATACAAGATTATGTCACTAAGGCAAATGAGTTGAGGGCACAACTCAAAGATTGTGGCATTGATAAGAACGATACTCAATTGATATTCAACTTGATAGGCAAGCTTCCACAAGAATATGCAACATTTGTTTCTAGTTTGCAAACCTATTGGATGGCAATGGGTTCAAGCTACAAAATGCCTACATTTGATGCTTTCAATGAAATGTTGATGATGGAACAAACTAAGTTGATAAGCATGGGCATTCTTAAGGCTTCTAAGTCTCAAGCATTAGTGGCAAATCAAGGGAACAAAGGAAATCAAGGAAAGGACAACTCAAACAAGAAGAAATGGCAATCAAAGCCTAAGGACAAAGCACCATCTTCTCCAAAACAAGGATATTCATCCTCTTCCAAGAGGGATAATTCACCAAAGAGGGAGAGACCTACTTGTGCTTATTGTAAAAAGATTGGTCATGAGGAGCATCGTTGCCATTCTAAGAAGATTGATGACCTCACACATATCATCAAAAAGCATAACATTGATTTGCCTAAAGTTTACAAGAAGGATGATTCATCAACTTCCACTTCCTCACATTCAAAAGGAAAAGGGCAAGCATTCATGGCTTCTACAAGTGGGAAGACTCAATTTTTTGGAACAAGAAAAGGAAAATCTCTATGTGCTACTATCAGTCATGATTTAGAGAGATGGCTTCTAGATTCAGGGGCTTCTCATCATATGGCATCTTTGCAGTCTGTGTTCTCTACATTTGAGCCTTGCACCATGCCACAAATTTTGATGGGCAATCATACATACATGGATGTGATTGGGAAAGGATCTATTGACATTGGGGATAACTCCTTCAATGATGTGTTGTGTGTACCCCACTTGATAAACAATCTCCTTTCTATCTATCAAATCACACATGGTGCAACTAAGAGGGTTGTGGAGTTCACACCTAACTCAATTTTCATTAGAGACTTGGAGACTAGAGCTATCATTGCGACTGGGGTGGTTGATCATGCATCTTGGTTATACTCCTTTTCAGATTTTATTGATGATGATGATTTCACATTTGATGATTCTACACATGATGATCACACTTATTGTGATGGTTCAGATTTTGAGGAGAACTTTGGACACTTGAACATGGGGATTCTCACATGTAACCCCATTCTTGAGTCTTGTATTTCATCTCCTCATATTGATATCACATTACCTATTGCACTTGATGATGCAGATAGTGTGATAGTTTTGCCTTCATGTGATTCAGTGCAGCAGGATATTCATTGTCTTCCAGCTTCAGATTCATGGGATGATTACTTGACAGACATTGCAGGTTTGTTTGTGGAATCCTACATTGTAGATTTGGGAGACATCATTGATGACATTCATCTTCTCTTTGATGAAGATGATCCTTCTTTGATTGTTGTGAGGGCACACTTTGACCCTCTTGTTCATTCTCTACATGATTATTCTTTCGAGGTTGACATGATTGTGGATACTTATGTACAGCAGTTGGAGGAGGTCTCTTTATGTTTTGAGGAGACATGTGAGTCTTTGGGACATGTTCTACATCCATCTCCACTAGATCTTGGAGTGCCTTTTTCAATAGTGTGGCATAGTTTACCACTTTTGGAGGGGGTATCTTTCAGCATCGACATGGGGACACTTGAGCAGTTTTCAGAGATTCCTTTCATCATGAGTTTTCTTCATACATCTTCCCTTCATGATTGGGGAGACTTCATGGATACACCTTTGGTTTTGTTTCTTCCTAAGGGGAGGAATGTTGTTCGACGTTCGTGGAGCAGTTTCTTCATACATCAAGCTTCTATCATTGGTGCAGATTCCACATTGGAGGGGGGTTTCCTAGCTTCTCTTCTTCTCTCATATGGGGGGGACTTTTTCCTCACATGGGGTTTTGTCCTTCACATACTTCTATGAGATTTCTTTGTATCTATTTTTCATCTCTCTTTTGGGGGAGGGTTTTCTCCCATTGGGTTTTTCTCTCTTTCCCCACTTTGTGAGAGATTTCATTGCATTGGTTTTCATGCATTTGCATTTGTACATGGGTACCTAACATGGCCTCGTAGCTAGGACCCATCTTGCATTGCTTAGTTGCATTGTAGACTTAAGTGCATTCCCCTAAGTTGCACTTAAGGGGGGTGTTGGTGTAAATAATTATTCATCATGGATATTATTACACTTTACTTAAGTTTACTTAGGATAATGCATTTCATAGTAGTTTGGGTATGAGACACTTGGGTGTTTGTGCCACATTGGGATAGTGTGTGTAGGAGAAATTCCACCTTTTATGGTGTTGATCTTGTTGTTACACTCCACATTCAGTGTGTGATCCACCTCATGTGGACTATTATATTATTTCTCCTACCTACCCACATCTATTTCCTACCTACCCTTGTTTCTTATTGAGCCACATGTCATGTTTGTGTGCTCACATATCCCTAGCCTTGCCTATATAAGCAAGCTCATCTACATTGTATGTAATTTGATATTATTGATCATTTTCTATTGATGAGAATACAATTTATTCTTGTCCTATATTGTGACTCTATTTTGTACTTTTCATTGAGCTCTTGATCTTGGCAAAATCTCACAATACCCTTTGTCATACATCTAGCTTACACTTAGCAAATTATGCTTCAATCCTTCCACATAGTACACATCATGAGCCTTAATCTTTCCATAAATATTCAATGTACCACGACCTTTAATCTTGTTGGAGGAGTTGTCACCAAAACGAATAGAACCACGATTCCAATAATCAAGATTGAAAAACTTTTTCTTGTCTTCGGTCATGTGATTTGAGCAACCACTATCAACTACCCATAAATTCTTCCTTTCAACATGTAGAGAAGTCTGCACAATCAAGCTTGACACTGTCTTGTTCTTCTCCTTCTCTATCAAAACCTGTTTCTCTTCTTTCTTCTCTTTTTCTGTCATCTTCTGTTCTGGTTTAGTCTCTATCTTCTGATCCAATACAATTTTCTTTTGCTCACTAGTTCTCAGCTTACAATGCCTTGCTGTGTGACCAAAATTTTGACACTTATAATATTTTACATTAGCATTGAAAGATGTATCCAAAGCATTTTTGTAGGACATTTGCACATTTCTCCTACACTCATAACTCTTATGACCAAACTCATTGCAATTATAGAAAGTAACATTTGTAGCTTGCAATGAAACAAATGAGTTTCTACTCTCAAAACTGGGATTTACATTGATTTTCCTATAGTCTATCATTCTATGACCGAACTTATTATATCAGTGACAATAACCATAAAAGTTTGGAGCATACTAGTTAGACTTTCTTGGTCCTGCAAATGACTGCCTCACTGGGGGTCTTCCTTTCATACTACTAACTCTATTGAATCCTTCATGATCAGCTCTTGCATTTCTGCTTGGGTCTGCATGTTATTGCATTGAGTATGGTTTCCAGTTTATTGATTGTGTATACTAGTTTGTGTGATAATTATTGACAGCATCTGTATACATCTTCTTATTGGTATCTTTTCTTACCATGAATGTCTTCTTCTCTTCACTTTCATTTGAAGAAGTAAACAATATCTCCTTACTGGGTGTGTCTTTGATATTTGAACTTTGACCCTCTTCAAATCCTAAGCCACCGATATCCTTAGATTGCTTCTATTTGTTCAACATTGTGTCTAAAGATTCAGTGTTTCCTTCATATTTGAGTCTCACCTTCATTTCTTCCTTGATTTTCTCTAATTCCTTCTAGAGCTTGACAATTTCTTCTTCTAGGTTCTGATGCTCCTTCTCCTTTTTACTTAAACCGATGCTAGTAAATTCAGAGATCCTCTTGGCTTCTTCCAATTCAAGTTTTAGATCTACAATTTCTTTCTTGGACTCTTCAAGAGATTTCTTCAACATCTCTTCTTCTTTAGGTGTTGTCTTTTTCTCCTTCTTCAGGTCTCTTCTTGTTTTCTTCAGCTCTTCCAAAGCACCGATGAGCTCTACTTAAAGATCTACTTCTCCTTCTTTCTCTTCATTTTCTCCTTCTTTAGGTATCGGAACCTCTTGGGCCATGAAAAGGGTTGCACTAACATCATCTTCACTGCAACAGTCATTTGAGACACTTTCCTCATTGGTGGTATCATTTTCATGTGTAGAGATTGTTCTACTTCTGGTTGCCTCTTATACCATACTTATAGACATTATTTTTCCTGTCTTTACCATATGATCTTATACCACTTTATTTCTTATCTTCACTCCTATCACCATAGGCACATTTGGGAACAAAATGTCCAATCTTTCCATAGTTGAAACATTTCGGGAGCATCTTGCCTTTGTATTTGCCTGAACCCATTTTGAGTCTTCTGACAAAGTTTGCCATGCTATCATCAGATTCTTGACTAGTTCCATCATGAGTGGACTCTTCTTTTCCTTTTCTTGATGTTTTTAATGCAACTTTCTTCTTCACAACATCAATATCGACAGTCCTCATTTCATAAGCAGTTAGGGAACCATACAACTCATCCATTCTAAAGACTTTTAGATATTTTTCTTCTTCTATTGCAAAAACCTTTGTATCATACTTAGGTGTAAGGGATCTAAGTACTTTCTTCACTACTACCTCATCTTTTATTTATTCTCCAAGCCCTCTAATAGTGTTTGTTGTTTCATCAATCCTTTGGAGATAATCAACAATATTCTCTTCATATTTCATTTTCAAACCCTCAAGTTGTTCTCTCAATGTCTGTAACTTGGCTTCCTCGACTTTAGCATCGCCTTAAAAAAATTTCTACAACTTATCCCAAGTTGCTTTGGCACATGAGCAGTGCATGACAATAACAAACTCATTATCAGATAGCCCACTAAGAATAACATTATTTGTCTTAGCATTGTTCTCATATTTATTCTTAGCATTTGGATCAGTAGGAGGATTATTGGGGATAGTATACCCATTTACAACTGACATCCATACATCATACCCTAGAGAGGACAAATAAGTTTCCTTTCTAATACTCCAAAAGGCATAGTTGACACCATCAAACATAAGGGCTTTTCAGGAGGCTGATTAATTTCTTACCATTGTGAACACTTGATAGGATCTACCCAAGCTAGAGTACGCTTTGACAAAATAGGGTACCTAGGCTCTGATACTGATTGTTGGATACAATGGATCACTGAGAGGGGGGTGAATCAATGATTTAAACAATTTTTACTTAATCAGTGCTACACTAGTTCAATATGAAATACAAAAGATGCAGACCAGTTACCAAAGAAATGCAAACAATGTGTGTAGGACAAATAACCAAAGGATTAATACATGACACACATGAATATGCAACACATAACAGCAGATGTATGAGGAAAATCCAATGTGGGAAAAACCTCGGTGAGAATAGCTGCTGGAGATCTTCTACTCCAATCTAGCCTCATAATGAAAAGATCTGATTACAAATTTTAGGGCACCAACCCAAGGAGAACCAACCCCCAATTTATGAGCACCAACTCAAAGGAGCACCAATCCCTGCATAATTTATAAGCTACAACCTAAAGGAGGTACAACCCTTGCACTAAGCACCAACTCAGTGAAAACAATATTAAAACTCATATATACAAATGATATGCTTGCTGCAAATGAAAATTTTCAACCTTTAAAAGCTTTGCACTACCGGTTTCTATCTTACCGGTCTATATCAACTCAACACACACTACAACTTAGCCTTCCTACTGGTTCTAACTAGATCCTTAATCTTCTCTCCCTCTATTTTGTTGAATTCAAATCGTACTTGGTCACTCTCTATCAGGTACTTCTTCTTCTAGTTTGTCAACTTTGCATTCTATTCTCACTCTGTCGGTTTATTCCTTACACCGATTTACCCTGCTTCTCCTTACCAGTTCAATCTTCACTCACAAACACTTCAAGTTTTTTTGTATTTTTTCTCAGAAACAACAATTTCACTCTCTTCTTTTACCTTTTTCAACAACACCTCTATCTGTCTTAGGTCACCATATTTAAATTGAAACTTTCCCTCCAAAAACCAATTCAAATAGAGGGTGGTTAGGGTTTCCTTCTTGTGACCAAATCTGCATCTAATCTGATCAAATCTGCCATGGATCACACACTTGCATTGGAGGAATAATCCATCATGCATTTTCCATCTGTCCAAAATATGTTTACCAAAAATAGAAAACCCAACCATGATTTTCGGCCTTGAAATCTGTCGACTCATTTATGACCCCATTGTTTCCTTCTCGAGGTCCTCTTGCAATCTAATTTCCTTGCTTTGATCCAAGTGCCAACAACTCCCTAATCTTTCTCTATCATTCATTCTTCCTCAAGCCATTTCAATGTGTTATCGACCCATAATTTTTTGTTGTTTCATTTAATATCGACTAACTGCTCCAACAACCAAGTCGATGGAAACTTCACCAACCTCTGCATGCTCACCACCTCAGCTCCATGTGGCATCACATTGACATACACTCATCTTACCAACACAAGGTCAGTTTAAACCTGATCATTCCTCAAACTCATACCGACACAAGCCCCTACTGGTGAGACCTTCTCCTACTACTAACCAATAGTGTACACTGCATCGGTAGCACAACTTCACCTCTGGTGGTTTGTGATCTCTTTGTCACTCTACTTCTTTATCACAATCATTATCACAAGCACACAACTAGCCTTTAAACTGGTTACAACTCATCATGCCAACACATAACTTCATATCATCTCTTACCGATGATGTCACTAACAGGACCTTAATACCTAGTTGTCTTCCACCATACTGGTTGACATCAATGACAACTCAATGCCAAAATTTGATCCCTTTTTGGCCAACTGGATCCTTTGGATCAATATATTTATTTTTAATCATGCTTTAGAATGGAATAAATCATAAAATCAAGAAGTATCAGATAGATAGAGTATGCCTAGAAGATAGATCTTTCGATTCAAGGTCCCGGTGTGACCTATTCTACCAGGCCTATGTGCCGGTATGCTATATCCCGATTGTTACCAGTTGGATGTAATTAACTTTTATGCAATAAAATTATATGTTCAACATTGCCTCCATCATATCTATGTGTTTCCATTGTATTTACTCTTGTTGACCAATTCAGATTGATCTCCTTGAGGTCCCTCCTCACCAGTGACTTCTTCAAGTGGTATCAGAGCGAAGTTAGTTCTAGAGGTTGCATGTCCTAAATTTTGTTGTAGGGTTGTGGATTATGGATCTGACCTACAATTGTAGAGGACTAGCATGGATCAATGATGTGAAGAGGAACTAGGAATGATGGAGCACATGGGAATGCACACCCTGCTATAATGGAGATGTTGCAAGGAATAACAACCCAATTAGAAGCCATGGAGACAACCTAGAGAAGAGGCTGACATATTAAGGATGTGAGTGAAGATTAAGGAGAAGAAGCCCCGACAAAACAAGTGAACCTACTAGTAGTTGATTCGAAGGAGGAAAGTTTTTTAAGGGTTTTGAGTAGAGCGAATACTAAACGTCATTTTACCCCACCAAAATATGATATGAAGTTAGATTCAAATGATTTGATGGATTGGATTTCAGAGATGGAGAAGTATTTCGATTTTGAAAACATTGCAAAAGAGAGGAAGGTGAAGTATGCCTATACCGGGTTGAAAGGTCATGCATCTCTTTGGTGGGAGCATTTGCAAGTTGATAGAAAGAGAAGAGGTAAACAAAAGATTAAGACATGGGATAGGATGATTTCTAGACTAAAATAAAAGTTTGTCTCAGTGAATTATCAAGTCAATTTGTTTTGGAAGTTGCAGAATCTGAGACAAAAGGAATCTAGTGTGAAGGAGAACACTGAAGCATTTTACAAGTTGAACATCAGATCTGGACATGTTGATGATGAATTTGAATAGATTGCAAGATATTCAAAGGGATTGTGGATGTATATACAAGATGAACTTAGTATGATCAAATTAGAGAGTGTTGAAGAGGCTTACCAGTATGCAATAAAGGTCGAAGAGAAATTTAACAAAAGACATGAGCAGAGACAGAGAGGTAGAGGTGGAAGGTTTACCGAAGGAAGATTTCAAGGAGGAAGAGGATATACCCGAGGAAGAGAAACTAGTACAGATCATAACAAGGATAAGGAAGTGAGCAAGGAAGGTAAATCATACTGAAAGGATGATAGAAATTTCTACTAGAGGAGAGAACCAAATGGTTACCGGAATAAGAAATTTAGAAGACAAGACAAGAGGACATTTAGAGGAACCTACTTTAAGTATGGAGGAGAAGGAAACCGTTCATTTGAATGTAAGAAGATAGAGGCTACTAGAAGAGAAACAGTGGTGGAAGAAAAACCCACTAGATCAGACAATAAACTGGAAGATGGAGAACTGTTGATGATGAGGAGATTTTTGTGTTATACTGGAGGAGATGAAGAACCTGTTCAAGGCTAGATGTAAGGTATCCAGTAAGTGTTGTAAAGTTATTATTGATAGTGGTAGGCCATATAATCTTGTTTCAGAAGAGATGGTGAATAAGTTGAAATTGGAGAGATTGAAACACCCTAAGCCTTATCAGATAGCATGGATTCAGGATGAACATTAGTTCTTAGAAAGTGAGCAGTGTTTGGTAAAATTAAAAATTGGGAATTATCATGATGAAGTTTTGTGTGATATTATGCCTATGGATATTTGTCATATTTTGTTGGGAAGACCTTCCCAGTTTGAGAGACAGGCAATACATGATGGGAGGAAGAATGCATACACTATTGTGGTCAATGGGATGAAGTAAACCTTATTACCTTTGGAGGAACCTTTGAAGAGTGAAGTTTGTACAAATGCCAGAATTTGTTTAGTAGATGGAAGAAAACTCATGGATAGAATGAGACATGATAATGTGTGCTCTGCCTTAATTCCTAAGAAGACTGAGAGACCGGAACTGGAAGGAGAACACCCGACATAGATAAGAGATTTGTCGATAGAATATGAAGACATCATTTCAGATAATGTACCTGATGGATTCCCACCTATTCGAAGTATTAGTCATTGCATGGTCTTGGTTCTCAGAGCTAGTTTACGTAACAAAGCTACACACCAGTTGGCACCAATAGAGAATGAAGAACTGAATAGACAAGTGCAGGAGCTATTGAAGAAAAGTTTGATCAGGGAAAGTCTAAGCCCTTGTGCAGTACCAACAATATTAGCAACTAAGAAGAATGGATGATGGAGGATGTGTACCAATTCAAGAGCAATAAACAAGATCATAGTGAAGTACTAATTTCCTTTGCCTAAGATGGATTCCATAATGGACCGTTTGAGTGGAGAAAAATACTTTACGAAGATAGATTTGAAGAGTGGATATCATCAGATCAGGATCAAAGAAGGTGATGAGTGGAAGACAACATTTAAGATAAATGAAGGACTATGTGAATGGTTGGTGATGCCTTTTGGATGAGGTTGGTGAATGAGGTATTGAAGAAATTCTTTGGTAATTTTTTTATTGTGTATTTGGATGACATTTTGATTTTTAGTAAGACAAAAGAGAAGCATTTGTTGCAGTTAAGACAAGTTTTGTAGAGGTTGAGAGAATAGAAGTTGCTGATCAATATCAAGAAGTGTACTTTCATGAAGGATGAGTTAGTCTATTTGGGCTTTGTGATATTTGAGAATAGTTTGAAGATGGACCCTGAGAAAGTGAAAGCCATTGTTGAGTGACCTACATCGGAAAGCACTAGATAGGTAAGATTATTTCGTGGATTGACTAGTTTTTACCAAAAGTTTATCAGAAATTTCAATTTAGTTTGTAACCCTATGACTGAGACCATGAGAGGAGATCAGAAGCAATTCAAGTGGACCACCAGAGCAAAAAAAAGTTTTGAATTATTGAAGCAGAAAGTAACTGAGCAACCTATGTTGGCTTTACCAGATTTTAATAAGGTATTTCAAGTGGATTGTGATGCAAGTGGAACAACAATAGGAGCATTTTTGAGTCAAGAAGGGAGAGCAATAACATATTTTGGTGAGAAATGGAATGATGCCCGAAAGAGATATTAAGTGTATGATCAGGAATTTTATGCCATAGTTCAAGCCTTGAAGAAATTGAGACATTAATTGTTGCCTAAGGAGTTTGTGTTGTATACAGATCATCAAGCTTTGCAGTATTTGAATAGTCAGAGTAAGTTGAATCAGAGACATATGAGATGGGTAGAATTCTTGTAGAGTTACACCTTTGTGTTGAAGCACGAAAGTGGAAAATCTAACAAAGTTGTTGATGCATTGAGTAGGAGAAGGAATTTTTTGATAGAGATGAGAGTGATAGTATTAGGTTTTGAAGATTTGAAGACCTTGTATGACGAAGACCCAGATTTTGCAAAACCTTGGAAAGCATGTAAAGAACCAGTTATGGTTGATAGAGGAAAATGGTTGGATTATTTCATTCAAGATGGGATGTTATTCAGGGGAGTTCAATTATGCATACCTAAGAGTTCCATGAGAGAGAACCTGATAAAAGAGAAGCATAGTGGAGGTTAACCTAGACATTTTGGCATTGATAAATAGTTGCATTGGTGAGTGAGTAGTACTTTTGGCCCCAGATTCTTAAGGATGTTAAGAGATATGTGGAGAGTTGTAGAGTTTGTCAAGTTGCAAAAGGTAGTAGTCAAAATGTGGGATTGATGAGTAAGACCTTGGGAGGATATAACCATTGATTTTGTACTTGGATTTCCTAAGACACTAAGAGGGAATGATTCTATATTTGTAGTGGATAGATTTTCAAAGATGGCTCATTTCATACCTTGTAAGAAGACATTAGATGCATTACATGTAGAAGACCTATTTTTCAAGGAAGTGGTGAGATTGCATGGATTACCTAAGAGCATAGTTTCAGACAAAGATACTAAGTTTGTTGGCTATTTTTGGAGAACACTTTGGAAGAAGATGAAGACAGATTTGAAGTTCAGTTCTACTTTTCATTCACAGACTCATGGATAGACCAAAGTAGTTAACCAGAGTTTGAAAAACTTGTTGAGATGTTTAGTGGGAGATAAAACCGGAAGTTGGGATTTGATCCTTTCACAAGAAGAGTTTGCCTATAACAATTTAGTGAATAGAAGTACTAGAAAAACAACTTTTGACATTGTTACCAGAGTGCATCCTAGAAGAATAATAGAATTGAGAGATATTAGGAGTGAAGACTAGAAGAGTTCAGAAGTGGAAGATTTTGTAGATCACATGGAAGCATTTCATATTCAAGTTAAACATCATTTGGAAGACATGAATAGAAAATATAAGGAGAAGGCAGATGAGAAGAGGAGACATAAGGAATTTGAAGTTGGCAATGAAGTGATGGTATACTTGAGAAAAGAGAGATTCTCAGTTGGAACTTATAATAAGTTGCAGATGAAAAAGTTTGGACCCTATAATATTTTGAGGAAGTTCAGTTCTAGAAACACATATGAAGTGGAGCTACCAGACAGTCTAAGTATTTCACCAATATTCAACATTGCAGATCTTCATGAGTACCATGAACCATAATTCAGTAAGGAAAGTGTTGCAGACCTTGAAATTAAATTGCCTTAGAAGGAACTAGATTAGATTGAAGAGATTTTGGATAGTAGGATTGGGCGTAGTACCCGGAACAATCAGTACAAAGAATATCTTGTGAAGTGGAAGAGAAGACCAGTTGAAGATTCATCTTGGATTTCTTAGGAAGAGGTAGATTTATTTCGTTTCCCTCTGACCCTAACAAAGTGAGAGGCTCACTTTTTCATTAACCTTGGATGTCTGATGCAGAAGCATCCTCGGTTCACAATAATCTTGCATCAACCAAAAACATTTCTTTTATGTTTTGTTTGTAGTTTTAGTTTTCCTTTCCGTGTATCCTTTTTTTGGCTCACTAGATCCTGTGGAGTTAGATTCTACTTGAAGACATGATCATCTTTCTTTCTTTCAAACTGCATCTCTTTTGGATAACTTTTCGACAAGATATCGTTATCGATTTCCATGACAGTTTCTTGTTACCAGTTGTTCCTTTGTTATCGGTTGCTTGTGACCTATTCTAGTGATCTACCAAAACCCATTCTGAAGCTTTCCAAGCCTTGGGAATTGATCTTGATATTTCTTGGCATGTGGTCAACCTTCTACATTTCATCCTTTGGATTTTCTGGAGGAATCTCTTGGTGGAGGCCAACCTGGTTCATTTTGCTCGTTAGGTCTTGTTCTTTGGGTTTTGATCCCTTTTTGGCCGATTGGATCCTTTGGATTGATATATATATTTGTAATCATTCTTTAGAATGGAATAAATCATAAAATCAAGAAATATCAGATAAATAGATTGTGCCTAGAAGTTAGTTCTTTTGATTCAAGGTCCTGGTGTGACCTATTCTACCAGGCCTATGTGCCGGTATGTTGTAATCCGGTTGTTATTGGTTGGATGTAATTAACTTTAATGCAATAAAATTATCAGTTCTACATTGCCTCCATCATATCTGTGTGTTTCCATTGTGTTTACTCTTGCTGACCGGTTTCGATTGATCTCTTTGAGGTCCCTCCTCACTGATGACTACTTCAACATGACAACACATCCCTCTAAATTACTTAGTTCTTAATATCATCCTTCCATTTTTAATCCACCTCTTAATCTCATTTCTTCATTTTAATGTACCCTCAAATCCTTTTGATTCTCTTCCCTCTATGAGTGTTGGCTTGTTGCCATTCATGTCATTGATGTACTTTTGTCTGGTATATATGATTTGGTATGGTCCAGAAGTTTGTTTCAACATATGTTATTGGCCTATTTCTTTTTCTCCTTTATTATGCAATATACGTATACTTAAGTCATGCAATTTTAAGTTATGTTATCCACTTCACCGGAAGGCATTTTGGGTCCAGTCCCTTTTTCATATGATGAAGGTGAGATATACAAGGCATTTTTGAATCCAATGCTATCTAGACATATTGGAGGCATATTCTACAAGGTATTTTCGAATCAAGATTGATGCTGGCATCTTATAAAGTCATTTTACAGTTGTGTATGGATATATTGGTCTCATCTCTTCTCCAGTTGAGCCAACTTAGCAGAGTATTTGGGGTGGATATATATAACCATCAGTTTTTCAAGCTAGACATATGGTTGTTGAAAAATAACTATTGTGTATATGATGTATATGTGAAAAGGTTTTGTGAATGTGAATGTTATATGTACAGTGGATGTAAAATAATTTTGTGTACTTCAATGAAAAATGTATGTCATGCACATGCTAGATGCAACTCTAAGTAATTCATTTTTTGTATTCTGGCTATGAGTCGATTCTCTGACAGTGAACCTTTTGTATTTGGACAATGAATCTCCACTAGCAGTAAGTCACTCCTTGTATCGTGTATTTGGTTACATATTACTCTATAATTGAGAGATCACTCTCTCCATGGTTTTTCCCATCTTGGGTTTTCCATGTATAAATTTGCTATTATCTGTTTGGTGTTAATTTCCTTTATTGCATTTAAATTATTTTATTTGATTACCTTGTTAGAAGTTTTAATAAGTTCAAGGGAATACCGATTCACTCCTCCCCTCTAAGTATTTCGGATATTCAACAATTGGTATCAGAGCTAAGTCCTTTGGAAGAGTTTAACCACTCAAAGAAGATCCAAAAAGTTAAACTTATGGATTTAAGTGAAGATCTTATAAATTCCCTTGAGGATCTTGAAGTTGTAGAAAGAAAAAACAAATATCTAAAAGAAAATATCTAGTTGGCAAATGAATGCATTTAGAAGCTAACAGAACAAATTTGAAAGTTTAAAACAAGGCATAAACAAATTAGTGAAGAGCTCAAGGAAGAAAATAGCACTATCACGGATCTAAAAGTTAAAAATGAAGATAATGAGAAGACCACGGAGTATTTGAGAAAAATGGTAAAATGCAAAACAAAAGAGTGAGAAAGTCTAAAACAAGAAGTGACATATCTAAAGGTAGATCTAGAGAAAGCAAATAAAAAAGAAAGAAAACCCAATTTTGTTAAGTCAGATAAGATGATGGATGTGAAGAAGCCTTTGGAAGACAAAAAGGATTCAAGACTTGAATCTAATGAATGTTCACAATCCAAGAGGAATCACAAAGAAGATCCATCTCCAGCACAAGTAGTAGAGTCCAATAAATCCACTAAGGAGGATAAAGGTAAGTCATTGGTCAAGAAATGGGAAAGTAAAATGAATACCTTATTTAATGGTTCTTGTTAAAAAATGCAATAAAATAGGTCATAAGGCAATAGAGTGTAGGAATAGAATTAATCAGAATTCTAATTTCTTCTCTGGTAGATGTTATGCATGCAACAAATATGGTCACAAAGCTAATCAATGTAGGAATCCAATTCTAAATTAAAATAGATATAATCATTTTGAAGGTCGATGTTATATATGCAATATTTTTGGACATAAAGCTAATCAGTGCACGCCAAGACAAGATCTAGTAAATATTAGATACTACAACTAAAACAAATTCGGACATATGGTAAGGAAATGTAGAAGGAATGAGACTCAAGCTCCAAACAATCCAGAAAAGAAGATCAATGTGGAAGATGCAAAGGCTAAAATGAAGAAGATCCAGAGGAATAAATAAACTATGGATGCACCTAGCTTCGATGTGGGTACATCATCGGAAAACTGAAGAACATGTAGCTTTGGCCTAGGGGGAGGAATCAAAGAAATATCCCTTTCCCCTACCAAAGAAAGTGAGGCCATAGTAACATCATATCAGAGTGTGAAGGTATGGTTAAGTGTATTAAAATTATAACTCATCATGGAAGTCTAACATGTCATCACACAAATTAAGGTAGTGGATGACACACATAAGCATTTAACGTGAGATGGTTGATTAAAGGTTAAAAGGAGGATTTTTTGACAAATTTTATCTCTATGAATCAAAAAGACATTTTAAATGTCGAAGATGATCAAGGAAGTTAGGGTTTCTTGGTGAATTGATCTAAGTTGAAATTTGTTGAATCTGCGACCACGACCACTCCTATTCTTGTTGATATTGCAACTGGGCCCTATCCCAAATTTAAGAAAACTTTGTATACAACAATGTAGGTCGATCCAGTCGGAGCATTCTCAAACATACCCATCGGAGTGATCTTTGCTAAAGACATTTGGTCTTATATTTATGTAAAGCTTGACAAATTCAGTCATCATGGGATAAAGGTAGATTTATCGATAGAAAAGATGATTGGAAAGAATAGTTTGAATTTAAAACACTTGTTTAAAAGAGATTGAATGCCTGGAATGATTTTTCCAACATTTTCTATGATAAAAAATGGGTTAGATTAGAAATGAGTAGATTCCATGTTGAGTTCCTATGGTTAGCTCAGACTCATCTTATCACCAAGGAATTAATGAGGGCCATTACTAGTTTGAGTGATTTCGATGACATTCCCACTTCAAAATTGGCAAGGAACAAGGATGTTATGGAACTGACAGGAGCAACCCCTAATGGGTGATCTTTATCTATCTCTTCTATTGAGAACATAATGGTAAAATACCTGGCAATGATGATAGGAATAAAATCTACTTCACCAACTGAGATAATTCCATTTTGACCACGACTATGAACATGGCTTATGAGATAGCTAAGATTAACAAGGATTTTGATCTCTATGAAATCTTGTGGCAAACATTCTTGGAAAACCTTATACAATGCAAAAAGAAGAAGCACCTCTTCAAGTATGGAACTCTAGTTCTATGTATCTTGTTCTATTTTGTACAAGAGATTCTTGGTCAAGAAAAAGTACTTTGGTCACTAGCCACATCGGTAGGACACTAGATTGTAGACAAGTTGAGGAGATCTATTAATGATATGATAAGGGAAGATGCATTCACCACCTATTTATCATTTTTCCAACTCAATATGTAGAGAAGGCAGAAAATTCCTATACAAATGGTTGAAAAATACAAAGATGATATTACTTTTATGCTCACAACCAACAAATGTTTCATGGACTTTGTTGTGCCAAGGAAAATCTAGATTCTACCATTTGGATATGAAGTCGCTAAGGAAATGATAGAGGACACAAATCAAGCATTGTTGAAGATCCCGATAGATGAAACATAGGAACAATTTGGTACAATAGATGAAAAGTCTTTGAAGATTCACTTGGAACATTCAAAGAAGACTCAAGAAAAGAATGTAAAGAAAGTCATTTAGGAGTCAATGGCTAAACAAAATTTAACTAAAAAAGAGGTTACTAAGTATAGGCATTCTAGAAGACTTGCTGATTCATTCAAAACCTCTACAAAAGAGAAGAATCTAAAGGTACTTCCTTCATCTAGTTCCTAGAAGGAAAGAATCTGAAAGAAGAAAAGAGGAGAATAATAGAAATTGTGTTCGAGGAAGAAGAGGAACAAGAGAAATAATGGATACATGTTTGAAAGACAAAATCCAATAAATTGAAGAAACCTCTTGATGTGGAAATCCTTTTCAAGTCCACTGCACAAGGAGAAATCCTGAAAGAGGTAGGTGATCTATACAATGAGGCTAACGATAAAGATAAATAAGTTTGATGTAGTTGTAGAAGAATTTAGAAATGACACACCAGTTGATTTGTGGGAAGAATTAATTATAATTAGGCAAATTGCATGTGAGGAAGAAAAAGTCATTAAGAATCATGTCTTTGATTTTGTTGATTCCACCCTTTCGGATGAAGATAAAGGCGGTTTTAGAGAAGCTTGTAAGACTAAGTTAAGGATAAAGAAAGGTCTTGGAAATCTTATGTTAGGAGAAATTGACGCCAAAGAAAAATGTAAGGTGGAAATCATTGAAAAAGTAATCACTATAGCTAAGAACCGTGGTATGTTACTCACTTTTGATTTCAATACCCTTACTAGTGTATCCAAGGATGTGAATGCTAGTCTGATTAATAATGTGCCTGATATGAATGATGAAATGGATGCACCTAGAACTTGTGCTAATCCTCTGGTAAACTCTGATTCAAAAGAAGGTAAAGAAATTGAAACATCAAGTGATAAAGGTTAGGAAGAATGGATGACAAAAGAACTCAAAAGAAGTGAATTGGAGCCCAAGGCTACATCAGAGGAAAAGACAAAAAAATCAGACAAGGAATCAATTGAAAAAGTGTCTTAGACAGTGACTGTGATTGGTACCAGCTTTGATATGTAATTGATGATTCCTAGAAGAGACTATTCACTTCACCATTGAATATTCAACCCATAAATTCTTCCAAGCTAACAGTTGTCTTTTCTAGAGTTGATTTGGTACAAAAAATTTAAATTGGAAAAGCTTTCTTATCTTCTACAAGACAGGATTTCAAAGGTGAAACTCAGAAGAAAGATGAAATTGTTGAAGAATTTCTTACTGCACTTCATGATGCGATGCTTGAATGTGAGTTAGATCCGAATACCACCAGTGCTAATAAATGAAAGGTGTTAATTGGTTCTTTTAAAAATCATTTAGAACAATTGAAGGAAAAATATGAGAAAGACGAAAAGGAAGACAAAGAGAAGTTGTGACAAGAACTCAAAAGTAAATGTGAGACTACACATCATTAGATCACCCAATTTATTTGTCAAGGTTAATCATATTTTTCAAATGGTGATGTACTTTACTCATAAAGTATTCAGTGGCTAGATGCCACAAAAAACATTAAAGATGAAATAAATAATATTAAAGACAAAATTTGGAAGGCCTATGCCAACTATTGGTTATCTTGGGATCTATCTAACTCTGACAAATCGATTATTGAAGATCTCCACAAGAAATACTATGAGTGACAATGACAAAGGGACGATATCATCCTCCCTTTAGGTCAATTATGAGACATGAGCAATGAAAGCATATCAATTATGAACCACTCCCTTTCCAAAGATTATTGAATTGAATTGAATTTCATCAAAAAAAACACAATGTGAAGAACAATTGGCCTCTAATTCTTGATGAAATTACAAAGACATTGTTGATAAATGTTGATATTTAGAGGTCAGCATAATTTCCCAATGCTTTTCCTGAATGGTATGGCTTGATAGAGCAACAATTTGGTTTTAAGATGGTACGACTAGCCCTATGAAATGTACAAATGAGATAAGAGATCTTCAAACACTCCCAATCTATCACAAATGACCATATACCTATTGCAATCAAACTTATATAGAACCCTTGCTGATAAATTCACCAATCCAAGAGCAATTCAATTTCCTAGAAGCATTTATTATTAATAAATTTACTTGATTTGTGTGCACCAAACCCTTGATACTTTTTTTTAGAAATAAACTTGTAAAACTTCCTTGAAAACCTATGTAGCTTTCCCTCAATGGTGAATTAGGTTTTCATGGACTTTACAAAATACGTGGCAAGCTGGTCTAAGAGAGCAAATTTTGAAAACAAACATACATAATAAGAAAATAAAGAAATGAATTCTCTTTTATAAACCCCTTTCTTATGTTGGATTCCAACGCCCTAATTAGCTAGTTTTAATTTAGTTTGAAATTCCAATTGTGGCGCCCATCCCTAGGTCGTGTCCATTTAAGGTGACAAAGTAAACTTATTTAACTTTATAATTGAACATTATAAAGTTACTTTATAATTTAACTTATTATCTACTTTTAACTTTATAACTTCAAATTATAAAGTTACTTTATGATTTTTATAACTTTCCTTAAATAGTCACTTTAATGATATTTTGTTATTTTTAGCAAAAGAGATTTTGTATTTTTATCAAAAAGTGACCTAGCAATAAAATAACATTATTTTCTCATGAAATAAGCATATAGAAGCAAATCTCTAGCATGTAAAGTCCTCCCATGCCAAGAATAACATCTCCTATCCACGGGAGTTGCCTGTGGAGATGGATAATAGGCAAATCTCAACATCTGAGTGATCATCTAGGAAAGAGGGGACATTACAGTTCTCCCTTCATAGGATTGCTTGACCTCAAGAAAGCACCATACAACTCACTACTTTACTCTGACTAAAAATCCCAAACACCACAAACTATGAAGAAACATATTGGAATCCATGTGAAACAATGTACCAAGCAAATCAAAATAAAATCCCAAATCAAAATATAGAACCTATTGTATGAGATATAGAAGATGTATCTTAGCCAATCACCATAGAGTAACCATCCATGTATGTAGAACATCAAGACAATGTGAAAATGAACTCCCACATGCCAAATAACCAACACAAAAGACCACCAAACCTCACTATCAAAACTCTAATCAGTAACATAGATGATATCAAACATGTCATCAAACCAATGCCAATCAAAATAATATCCAAAGAAATACCCCTCAACATTCCAAGACTAAATTTCTGATGTAATAAATGAAAAATCAAGAAGTGCTATATGATTCTAATAAGGATAGCCACTTTCCCAAAAGGAATCGAAGAGTTTGAACTCACCAATCAAAAACTATATTGCCTCCATATCAAGAGAAATAAGTGACAAACTTAAAGATGAGTGATGGATGTCATCAATGGCCATTATAGACAACTCTCGAGTGGATAGCCCACTAGGAGTGTTGTCAATAGAATCATCATTACCGAAAAGAAAATGATCAACACCTAGATTTTTTGAATTGGCCAATCTTTTCTCATCATCATGTAAAGAGTAGTGAATGTCATGAACGCATTGAAGATGGAGCTTGGCTTGATGGGAAAATAACTTGACTTGATTTGACCTTTCTAGCCAACCATCATTCAATTTCTAAGACTTCTCTATGTTATCTGCCCCAAAATATTTAAAATTAGTCAAATAATGAGACGCATCATAAAATTTACCATGCTCAATGCTTACATTTTGTGTACCAAACACACCGAAGTCTATATCACTCATTTCCCTATGATTCGAGGTTTCTATATCATGAGAAATTGAGGATTTACCACTTCTATTAAACATCAAAAAATTAGAATTGATTTCTTCATTTTTATCCATTCTTTTCAAAGCTTGAATGACAAGGAGAGCAAACATACTCTTAGATGCCCCATTATTTGTTTCATTCATTAGTACCTTAATCAGAATACTTTTACCCATGTAAGTAAACTAATACTTCATCTTGTTGAAGTTTTGGACATACCTCCTAAGAGACTTAAACAATTGCACACCAAGTACCACATCTGCCCCTCCACCAATACCAATAATATAGTAAACATCTATAAAAGAATAATTATCCAATGCAATAGATAATTGTGGTATCCTTCTTGTCTAACTCATTTTGGAACTATCTTCTAGCATGACATGTAATCCATCAAATTCCTTTACTTCTAGCCCCTTATTGACCACAAAGCCTTCATTGATATAACTATGAGTAATACCACTATCTACCTTATATAACACTCATTGTTCCTTGACAATTCCTTCTGACACAAAAGGTTGATACCTAGGAATATTGAAAAGAGTATCAATGGTGTCATATGCAACATCATGTGTATTAACAACATCATCATTGTTATCCTAAAAATGTGTATCCTAAATATGCTCATCATCCACATCTGAATGAACCTCAATGAGATGTGATTTGTCTTTCCCAAGGAACCTTACATGATAAGCATATATTATTCCTCCTCAACTCATTACATGTCTCTTGATCCATCTTGGGAGGGGATGGTGCACTTTGGCACTATGTAGACGATCTTTGAGAAGGCTTGGGCCCTTTAGAAAGATTCTTATTCTATTGATAACAAGTAATTGGTGGTGAAGTATTGAGGTCCAAGATAGTCTAAATATCCTCACGTAAAGTTTGAGGCTTAAGAGCCTTGGCCAACCCTCGTAACCTATCATGGAAACCCTCAATAAAAAAAATCACCACTTGCTTATCGGGCATCTCTAGAACCATAACAACAATATGTTGAAACTCATTAATATAAGCTTCAACATGTCTAGTTTATTGCAATAGCGCAAGATCTTTGTAATATAACTCAACATCCTTATGGTCAAATCTAGAAATCAACCGCTCAATAAAATTTGTGTAATAGTGAATGAGTCCATGTTTTTGGGTAACTAAACCATAGTGCCAACAATTGTAAGACACACCCTTCAAATGTAATATTATAAATTGTATAGCCTCATCCTCAAGCATCGACTTAAGGGAAAGGTAAATATAAATTTTCTACATCCAAGCTCGTGCACTAATCTTCCAGATACCATCAAAGGAAGATAAAGTGAGATTACTTGTAGCTCACTTGAGGTAACTATTCCGTTGTTGTCTAGGCCATCTATCACCTTGGCTCCTCTTACTATCTCTACACTTCAAACAATATTGATGTAAAGAGAAGGCATCCCTAACATGCTATGGTAGGTGTGCCCACTCATCACTAGATTCCATAACTACATCCTAAAACTCAATGCCCTCTTGTGGGTCTACTAGTGGTGGCTCATCTCTAGGTGGAAAATGAGGCTGCATTGGTCTATTTGTTTCTTGTGTATGAGTCTTGTCATGCCTAGGGGAACCAAGAGCACTGCCAATCTATGAAAGGGATCTACTAATCTCATGGATACCTATAACTAAAAAAAACCTGCCAATCGTATCATTCCCATCACAACCATTGTGTTTTCCATGCTTATCCCTAGCTCGATTCAAATCTAACCTATCTAGAACTTGAAGCCTATCTAATGCCTAAATAATACACAACTAGATATTAGCAAGAGGTCTAAGTAACTCATCAAGATTAGGTCTATTATGTCACTCCCTATGTTGGGGACTCCTACTTACCTTAGGCATATCACCCATGTCAAAATCTAAATATCCTTGTGCTCTCCTATGAGTATAATATATGTATGGTCCTGTCCTTCTAGGGTGCATAAAAATAATTAGAAGACCCTTAGGCTAGCATGATCATAGCTCTGATACCACTGCAAGATCCCCAACCAATATGAGCTAACAATTTCTAATTTTGATGTTTGCTGATTGGAGGTTTGGATGATTTTTTTTATAGATTTGATGCCAATGTTTAAACAAGGTTTTAACATGAATTATATGCCAATGAAATAATTCTTTTGAGACCAATTAGTAAAAATATAATTGACTGATATAAATTTATGAGTTCTAATTTTTAAGAATATCAAATACATTTATTCAAAATAATAGGAATTGAATCACCAAGAACAAAGATTTGCATATCCATAGTCTAGTGCTCAACTAGGGAAGGATTTATTGATTAATTCAATGGGATTCACAATTTAAGAACATCCAATTGGAAATATTCACTCCAACTAAATTTATTTGCATCAACTTTAATTACTAAAAACAAATATTGAATGAAACAATAGGAAAGCTAAGTCTCATCCCTGGCCTCGAGGGAATATTATTGAATTGAACAAAATTTCCTCAAAGAACACACGATATGAACCAGAATAGATATCTAATGCTTGATGAAATTATAAAGACATTGTTGATAAATAATTGTCATGAGGTTTGCACAATTTTCCAACCCTTTTCTTGGGTGGTATGACCTCATAGAGCAATAATTTGGTTGTAAGATGGTATGAGTGGCCCTAGGAAAGATACAACTAAGATAAGAGGGCTTCATACCCTCCCAATATGTCAAAAATGATCATATATCTACTACAATCAAACTTATATAGAACCCTTTCTAAGAAATTTTCCAATCAATGAGCAATTCGACTTCTTGGTAGCATTTATTATTAACGAATTTGCTTGATTTATGTACACCAAACCATGGATGGCTATTTGTTGAAAGAATCCTATAAAACATGATTGAAAATTCCTCAAATGAAGCACAAATGGAAACCCTGTGTAGATTTCCCTCAAAGGTGAACTGGATTTTCATCCAATTCACAATTCTCCATGGGTTTTCATCCTCTAGAAAATACATGGCAAGCTGCTATGAGAGAGAAAATTTTGGAAATGCACGTACATAATGAGAAAATGAAACGAATTCTCTTTTATAAACCCCTTTCTTACTTTGTATTCCAATGCCCTAATTTGCCACTTTTAATTTTCCTTTCAAGTCCAATTATGGCACCCCTACCTGGGTGGCATCCAATTTGAGGTAATAAAGTAACTTTATTTAACTTTATAACTTAACATTATAAAGTTACTCATTGAAATGGAGAGTAGGAGAGCGGGAGAAGGAGCAGGAGGGGTTTCATGTGAAGGAGTTGCAGAAGACGGGGAAGATGGTGCTGTAGATGAGGATTATTTCCTCCCTCTCTTCCTTTCACCTTCCATGCCGCATCTGTCTGATGGGGCTCTTCGTGGCTCTTCTTTGTTGGATTGGTGGGTGGAGGAGTTTGGTGCAGAGGAAGGAGTGGAGGTTGTGGCATCGATGGAAGCATTTTGGCATGGGTTTTTTGTGGTCTTTGTTTTTGGTCTTCAAGGGTGTGCAGTGGTTCCTGTCAATGGCCTTTTTTTGCTCTTTCTTTGGTGGGTGGTGTTCTCTTGCCTGTGTCTAGGATGGTGTTTGGGAAGATCTGGGACCCTGGCGGATCTCTTGTGGACAGGCTCTTTGTGTTCTCTGATTTCCTCTGTGCTGAGGATTTTTTGTTGTTTTGGCCTTTGGTGGTTTGGTTCTTTAAGGGAGCTTCTTTTTTTTGTTCTTCTTTGTTGGGCTACTCTCCTATTGAGGTGGAGAGTTCTCTTTGGTGTGAACCTTTGAGAGGGTTTTCTTGGCTCTTGTTCTTTTCCCCTCCTTGTCTGTCAAAGGTGACCATATTTCCTATGGAGGTGGATATTTGGTGGAGGGGAAAGGGCTGGTTTTTGCTTGCTGCTAGAGAGTGCTGGTTGTTGTCTTTCTGCTTTATTCTTTGTCTTATAGAGGTGGAGATCTTTCCTATTGAGGTGGAGAGATGGAATGTTGGGGATTTTTGACTTTTGGTCCTCCTCTTGCTGTTAGCTATGGATGCTTGTTTCTTCTCTCAAAGGTGTCTCCTTGGGTGGGTCTGGAAGTTCTTTTTCCCAGACTCCTAGCTTGTCTCCTGGACTAGTTCCTTTTTGTTCTTTCTTGGTTTGGCATCCTTCCTTCTAGTTTTTGGGGTCTTTTTTCCCCTTTTTTCTAGTGGTGGGTTCCTAGTTTATCCCACAGGGAGTCCATTTGCTATTAGTTTTAAAGGGCCCAGTCTGTCTTTTTGTTGTCTTTGGTTTGAGGAAAATCTTGTGTCTGGTATTTTGAGCTCATTATTTAAGGTTGAGGGTGCCTGGTAAAACCCCTGGTTGTTGGTTTTGGGTTCTATTTAAAACCTAGTTTGAAGGTTGAGGGAGCCTTTCAAAACCCCTACTGGCCAGATTCAAATTGTATGAATATCTGTTGTAATCTGGTGTTTTTATTGAAGGTTAGGGGTACCTTTCAAAACCCTAAAAGTTGGATGAGGGTGCTTGTTATACCCTCGATTATTACTCTTCAGTCTATAGTTTGGAGGTGTAGCTTTGTTGGGTGTGGCGTGACTATACTGGTTGTTGCTAGTTTTAGTCATCTTTGTTCGATTTTGGCTGCGGTTTTTCATTGTTTATTTCTTTTAGTAGCCTACTTTGTTGGGTTCTAGATCCTAGTAAAATCTATTGGGTTTCAAGTCCCTCCAAAACCTATTGTATGGGGTTTTGGGTTCCCTGAAAACCTGGTTTTCCCCTAATCAAAAACATTATAAAGTTACTTTATAATTTAACTTATTATCTTCTTTTAACTTTATAAAATTATAAAGTTACTTATGCTTTTCATAATTTGCCATAAATTGGCACTTTAATAATATTTTGTTATTTTTAGCAAAAGAGATTTATTTTTAGAAAAAAGTGACTTAGCCATAAAATAATATTATTTGCTCATTAAAGAAGCATCCAGAAGACAATATTTAGCATGTAAAGTTATCCCATGCCAAGAATAACATCTCCTATTCAGTAGATTTGCCTACGAAGATGGATAATAGACAAATCTCAACATTTGAGTGATCGTCTAGGAAAGAGGGGGCATTACATATTTTGTGGGATTTCTTGTGGTCATTACCCGTTGTGGTATTGGTTTCCTTTCCTAATTCTTTCTACCTATTTGTAGCTTATTGTTTCATACTATATTTTGGATGACTCCTTCTACAATTCCTGTATCCAGTTTGAGTGGATTGTGGACTATGTTTTCACCATGGTCTTTGATGTGGAGGTGTTTGATGCTCATTTTTCTTGTGTATGAAAAACCATTTAGGTTTGTGTGCCTGTTCTCCAAACATCTCCAATTCTAGTTATCTTTGGTCAGAGATGGTGAATATTTTGGATCCCCCTTTTGGAGAGGCTTTTGAGGTGTGTTTTCATCCTCTATTATTTAGGGATTTGGGGTGGGCTCTTCTCCACCTTTGGTGAGATCTCATGTGTGGGGTTTGTTTTAGGTCTTGGGGTGTTGGGGTTAGTGTAATTCTTAGGGGATGATGGTCTTATTTTTAAATTGCGTATGGTGCTATTGATTGAGGGTTGGATGTGGCTATGTGCTAAGGGTTGGATACCTTGTGGGCATTTAATCAGAGAGGGATGTGCTTCATTCTTAACTGGTACTTTGATGGCGTTGGACCTCCTTCGAGGGTTGTTATTTTCTTCTTGGGAAGGTTTTTCTTTTCTGGCTTCTCCTCATCCTCATGTGGTTCATTACGATGGGTTGGCTAAGTGTTTGATTTTTAGGCGCTTACAAATCCTTGTTGATTTTTTCCTTGTCCTTAAAATTCTTGGCTCAAGGTGGTTCTTCAAGTAAAAGGTTGCAGAATGCCTTTCAAATTTCATTGTTTGTATTTTGGTTCGGGCCTGTGTGTGTTATTTACAGTGTAAGGGGTATGTGTAGGAGGATTGTTTAGTGTGCTTTTCTAAACCCCTTTGTTTTGATTAGGTGATTTTGTGTGTTTGGGAACTTTTTTTACCATCGGTTTAGTTCTTTGGTATTGAACATCTATTCAAAAAAGGGTTTGTCTTTTCTGGTTTTTGTCCTTGGTGGCCTCATTGTTGGTGAGTTCCCCTTTTTTGTGCACCATCGAGGCAGTTATGTAATGGTTTGGGCTTATCCAAGTTTTTTTTATTCAAAACACAAAAAGAATAAATAAAATGTAAAGTATCATATCACTGAAGAGAAGCAAAGCCAAAAAATATAAAGATAAAATGAAGAAAAGAAAAATATGAAAAGCAAAGAATTGCAAATAATTATATATATGTGATGAATACAATTTTACCTATACAAATGTAATAAATACATATAAATAAAAATAGAAAGAATATGAAAATAATTAATTACCAAAAGTATAAGTGTGTGTACACACACATATAATGTACAAAACTTATGGAGGGTTCTATTTAGTTGAACTATTATTAAATTCAGTTAAGAGATTTTGACAACCAAAAAGTTTTATAGCAGTTTTGACTTTAAAGTTTTTTAAAGGTTAATAGATTAAAGATATCAAACTTTTATAATTTATATTATTCAATATGATTTTTTATGAGTTTTAACTGAAGTTTTTCAATTTTTAGGATTATCGAAGCTTGAAGGTGGTCAAGTATGCGTGAATATGCTCCAAACTGAAATCTATACATGCATCCTTTTGCATAATTGTTTATCTCACAACTATTATCTTCGAATTGAAATCTCGATTAATTTATGAAGCTTAAATATTTTGAAATTTGATATGTCTCAAGTTCAGGCTCTCAATAATACTCAAATCAATCTCTGTCAGTGCCCCTTTATTCTAAAGCGTAGAAAAACAGGGTATGGTGAATTCTTATAAAAATGTTGCGAAAAGAAAATTCCAAAGAAGAAAGAAACAAATATAAAGCTTTCGAAGCCTCTCTTTCGTCCCCAGGCTACCCAAATTCCAAGTCCATTGGTCAGAAGTCTATGGAGTGTTCTCGCAAGTAAAAAATAATAATATCTTACACCAAGCCGAGTATTGTTATCGTTAAACGTGTGAGACCCGAAATTTTGAAAGTCTCGTTACATCTTTCAAGCGTCTGTTTTGTCGGCAGGCTCCCCAAATTCAAAGTCCCACGGAATGGACTTTGTCTCATTACACGACTGTAATAATAATAATTTAGCGTAAAATCCACCGACGGAATGGACTTTGTCCCTATTACACGACTGTAATAATAATAATTTAACTTTTGTTGGACTTTGTTCGTTTCGTGTATGACTGAACATTATACTCAAAACAAGATAAAATCTAATATAATTAAAAAAAATCTTATGTAATTGTTATGGTTTTATATATATTTATTTTTTATTTTTTATGGAGGTTCAGACTTACGAACATGGTAACCTAGCAAGGGGATGAAGTCCGCGAGTCACCAGCCCAAATTTGCCTCAGCGCGATCCCAACCTCATCTCTTATGATGTCGGAGCCTTTGCACTCAGAAAGACTTGGTACCTGGTGGGCTCGTTTGGAGCCATTCAACTTCACCATAGACCAAAGGCTCATTAACACATATTGATTTTTTGATAAATTTATATTAATGTAGAATAAAAATATATATTCTTTAAAAATTTATTGATTTTTTTTCATTTAATTCTATTGATAAAAAGTTACTATAATATTTGAAAAATAAAGGATGATAAAGACAAAATCATAGCATAATCTAATCATATTTAAGACCAAGATGAAAAAATATTAAAAAGGTCAAGCTCAACAAGGTCTAAGCATCTTAATGAGAAGGGCCTTATTTATAATATTTATGTATGACATTGATTCAAAGTAGAATTCTATCTATATTTGCTAATAATTATGATTTCTATTTATCTATACATCTCACACATCATTCTCTTATTCTTCTTAGATCTCCAACCATTGTCATGTTTATATCATGTGGACATAATTACCAGTACAATATTTTTTGCAAATATGAATCCATCTCCCATAAATTATAGAATTGTGTTACTATAAGGTTTGACATTTATCTATCCATTTACACAACAATTTACTTTAAATAGTGCCTAGGTTGTCATATTTAAATACATGACCTAATACCCTAAGATACAAGTCATGGAGTATCAAGGATTTATAATGCATGATCAATGGAGCACCAAATTCCCTTTTACGAAAACAAATTAACATTCATTATACCTTACATCAACATTTTAATTTATAGATACTAATGTTGTGTCCTTCAATTAGTGTGAAGAGAAGAACGAATCCTAAATTGAATAAACAAGCTTCTAAAGGTGTCCAACCTGAAATAATCTAATTGTTTCATGCAATTGAATTTGTCATGTTTATGTAATCACACATGATGGAATTGTAGAAAATGGTAGAATTACAAAATGCTAGCTAGGATCACAATTGTGATGCCATTTAAAAGAACAGAATAGCTAGTTGAATTTTTGTAAAGTTTTTTGGGATGTTCACAATCTTATAATAGAATCACAAGAAACCTTTTCTTCTTTGTGAACTTATTATTTATTTACTTGTATTATATTTGGCTTAGTTGACTATTTTATTTTATGTCTAGTTATAATTGAAATGTCATATGCAACAGTACAAAAATGAGATTATTTTGCACTATCTAAATTTTGTATGCATATTCCCTTTCTCTGATTTTTTATTCCCCTTGTTTACATTTTCTTCTAATATTGTCAATGTAGACACCTAAAATTGTCCTTTAATTAAATAAATATTTATTATATATTTAATTATTTTATCCTAATATCTTCTATTGATTAAATCAATACTTTCAGTCATTTAATTAATTATTATCCTTTTCTATTATTAATTAAATACATATTTTTATTTAATTAATTTATCTAGCCCTTTCCTCTATTTAATAAATAAATACTTTTATTTAATTAATTAATTATCTTACCTTTTTACTTTTTTAATCCGAGCCCTCCAAATTATTCACATTGACCATAATTTAAATTCGTAGGCATGTGACAAGTGTCAATTGCCTCTTCACTACTCCTCTTATACACATGACAACACATCTCTCTAAATTACCTAGTTCTTAATCTCGTCCTTCCATTTTGAATCAACCTCTTAATCTCATTTCGTCATCTTTACCTAGCCTCAAATCCTTTTGATTCTCTTCCATCTATGAGATCATGACCATTCATATTTTAACCTCTTAATCTAAACCCTTGATTCTCTTTCTAGATTTATATAAAAGAGGCTTTCTACATCTCTCATTCTACATCACATCAATGAAGCAATCAATAGAGCACCCACATTATGTCAAAATCATTCTAGCACACGTCATCACAACCACATCCATTCTTGCTTGAGATCTTGTGCAAGTGCAACACAAATTTGAGAGCAATATTATCAATACAAGTTCATGGAGGAGGAGAAAAATGGAGGCATGCCTCTTATGCATGTGAAATTATACCTTTTCTTATTTCATCTTGAGGGTGACGGGGTGGGGTGGGGGTAAGGGAGAAGGAATGCTTGAAACACATATAAAGTTTGCACCTAGATTGATGTATGATCTTCCCTTCCTATAACTACACAAAACATCAAGAAAACTACCCCATGTAAGCTCATATTTCAATCCCAATTAATTCCGTTAGTGTGAGTGAAGGTTAGAATTCTATAGGATGAAGAGAGGAATTGAAATTCATTCTCAGAACACATCCACAGAGGCATAAAACAATCACTTAAAGTAAGTAAACAAAAGAGAATGCATTCAGATAATGAGGTAAAAGGCTTACACAGATTATGAGAACTGAAAGAAGGCAAGACAAGCTAATTTTATTGATGCAAGACAAAACAATTTTAACAGTTGTAGAAAAACATGAATTCTTGTAAAAGAAAAAGAGAAGAAGATCCTAAAAAATAGGCTACAAATTTGCCTTTATAGTTTAGGCATAACTCATATTTAACTACAATTTTAGAAACCCTATCCCTACTAAGGTTAGTTTACAAAATTGAGAAAATATTAAATCTGACAGATTGACCTAATGGCGCTTGTCTGAAAATATATTCCCTATCTGAGAAGAAGAAAAATCCCTATGTATGATGCTTCTTGATGGTGTTTGTAAGAGAAAAAGGTGTTCATTCTACATTGAACGGGCATGGGTATCATCTGAATCAACTTGCAAAGTCATGTCTGGAGTTATGACAGAGCTCTTCGACCTTCTGAATGTGGTTGGGAAGGATAAGATTTGATTTTGGTTGCCGATTGGGTTCGAAAATGGTTATAGAATGTCAAGTTAACAACCACCTCTGATAGAAAATTTGAATTTTAACGTCCTTCTGAGATTTGAATTTTGTCCATTCGATCCCTCTCCTCGTGCACACGTGGATGCCTCTGATTATTCCATGAAGCCCTCTAAAGCGATCAACAAAATTTTAAAACGTGGCCATCGATCTAGCCCCTTAATGAAAATCAACAGCCGAGATCGCGCCATGGGGTGGGCTGGCCCCACCTTCTTTATCACAGTTTCGCAGGGTTTGAAAATTCATTATTTTATGACACTGCAAAACAACAAAAGGATTTCTCTTTTTCCCAGCCGTAAAAACTCTTTTATATCTCGTCATTGCTAAACAACGATGAATTATCACTAAATTGCATGGTCAAGTGGCGGTTAGGGTTTAACCATCACGACCCTGCGATAAAGGTTTTCCCTTTGAACTGTGGGTCTTTTCTCTATTTTGCGGCCTGGGTCCCACTTGAGGATTAGAACTCCACAAAATAGCAAAGCCATTTTATACTTAACCTTTTCATGGGGACATATGTTGTGTCTCACAGTTAACCTACAGTTCGCCATGACACGGCCTTTCAGTAAGATGTGATTTCCATCCTGTCGGCCTTAGGAGGATTTGGCAAAACACACAAGTATCACCATTTCATGGGGGGAATAAACAAGAAGTCCCCCCATGCTGTGAAATGGAAAAAATGGAATAACCCCCACCTAATGGTAGTGGATAAAAGGGAATCGGTCCTGCCATGAGCTACGACCCTCCAGCTAGTAAACATAAGATATTTTGACTGCCAGAGCTGATTAATGGGTAGAAAGAAAATAAGGTCTGGAAAAGGTTTTAAGGTCAAATTCCTTATGGTTTAGCCCCTTTTAGAAGGTTTTTTTGCACGGTTTTTAGCTAGTAGATGTCTCAGATTAGATCGTTGCGTGGCTAAAGGTGATATGAAAATAGTCAATGTTTCTGGCGACTCAAAGGGGTGACAAGACTTCTTGGGCATAAGACCACAGGTCTTAGTTAATTCATTAGGCATAGAGTCAAATCATGAAAAATGGAGATAAACCTCATATCAAATTTGACTTGGTTGTTAGAAATATTGAACAGCGGCAATTACTGAAAACTAAACTAGAACTTGTGCTACCAGCACTTAGGGAAGGGAAATGAATGAAATGAAAAGACTTTGAGCCAAAACACTTAGAGGAATTAAAACCTAACTTATCCTACTCTAACAAATCAACCTTGAAACCTTCAAAAAAATCCATTAACTGATTGGTTAAATTAGCTTCCTTCTCTAAATAAGGATGAATTACATGGTTCTGAAACAATGGCAAGAACTAAAAGACAACCAAAAATACAATCAACTACTACAAAATATCTTGTAAATCATAGGCAAGATCACATACCCCTAGATTTTTACTTAACATACTATTGGTTTGGAGTGCATATGTAAATTGGATGTGTTGTTCTATAGCTGTAACTTCATGCTTGGCCTCCATTCTATAAAAATACTTGATTGGGCATCCTCTTGAAATTCTTATCCTTGAACTCTCTATATTGGCTTCTTCTTGCTAAAATGTCTCCTCAATCATAATTTGACTATGCTAATAAAAAATTCTTTCTCCTAAAGGCACCAACCCTTTGAAATCAAGTTTGCAATAGAAAATATCTATGATATTTGAGAACATATGTCCATCTAGATCGTGATCAACCTTTTCATGTATGATATGTTCTACCTCAATCTTATAGCTACTTTGTTGAATATCAAAGATATCAAAAAATTTACCTTCATCAATCAACTCTGATCTTTTCTCTTATTCGTTATAATCAACATTTTCTTGCAAGTCATCTTTTTTACTTTCCAAAACCTAAATATCTTCATTTGTTTATTCTTAGATATGCATTTGTTATGGCGACAAAAGATGCACCTTTGAGATATTCTCTTCATGGCGTTCAAAGGCTAATCCACTAGAAGGGGCCGACTTGGTGTCCAAATTTAAACAAAAACCTTCCAAGTCATCCCAAAAAGAATCCTTATGCAACTCTTCTTCACTTTTTAGTAAAATGGAACTGATTTTGGTGTTGATGCAACTCCCTTGAAGAACTATAAAATTTGAAAAAAGAGCATACCTAGGGTCCTCCATGGATCCACAATCCTCATGCTCAATCAAAGGAAGGTGATCAGAAGAGGTGACCAAGTCCTTCTTATTGCAATTTTTTTCTTGACTGGTGGTTTACAGCTACAACTAATCATCCATAACATCTTCCTGTAGCAAATTTAATTTCTCCATGTTGTCCTCACTGGAAGTGGGCTAATTATTAAGATTAAGATGAGGATGATTACCTTCTTCCCTCCACATAATAGGTCCACCCTTAAAAAGGCAGATAGTATCAAGAAAAGGCCTAGGTGGTGGGGACAATTGCAAAGGGAACTGAGGAGCTTGAATAATAGGTTATTGCACATCCATAGCTGGAGCTCCTCTAAAACTTTGAATTTTGAATTTAGGGCTCTTAGGGAAAGAAATCTCTTCCTCTATAGGCTCAATTAGAAAATAAGAAGGAGCTTGATTTTCTTGAATGGGCTCATCATACGGATGTATTTTCTCAAGAATGTGCTCTTGTTGTTGTTGTTGAGCTTGGTAAAATAACTCTTCCTACTACAATTCCCACTATTGTTGGTGGATCTCATCTATCTGTTTTCTAAAATCTAGCATCTACTAGCCCCAACCTAGCATCATATTTTTCATCTCTATATTCATCTCAGTGATGATAGTGTTTTCATCACTTTGGGGCTGATTAGGCTGCCAAAAAGGTTGAGCAAGGGTGGGTGGGTGGTAAACATTAGGAAAATACCCACCTGCTGCTAGAGAAAGGTTGTTTCTGGGGTTGAAACTACAAATAGTCCTAGTTTGGTCTTGTTGGTAAGGAGAGGGAGAATGACTTGCATTCTCATAGAATGAGGGTGAATAGAAATTACACCCATGATATGAACTCATTATTGAAGCATTTGAAAGAAATGGATCATTTTAAATAAAAAATTCTTAAAAGGGCAAATGAATTTGCCCAACAAGATACAAACAAAATACCATGGACTCACCCAATGACTATAGAGTAGATAGGCACTTGAAATATGTTGCCTCCAAAGGATTGATAACTAAAGAACACACCAAATCTTTAGTTGTTTTAGGCTCAAGGCTATTTAACCATTATCTTTCTTCTTTGAGATAAGAAAACTAAAAGAAGAAAGACTCCAAAGGCTAAACTTGTTGATAGACACATTAACTATCAACAAAAGATAAGAAAACCTTGAACTAGAGATAGTTCAATGGGTCCTACTGGGCATGCTAGAAATTGTGGTATGATCGGTGGCTTGATTTGGAACCGTCTAATGAATATATTTTTCCTAGATGCTTTTAAAGACTAGTCCCACTGGGCATGCTAGAAACTGGTGTAACAAAAGTTTGCACCCTTGATGAACACCTATTCTCATCAACCTTGTGAAACATGGAAACAACCTCCAAGTGTGGGACCTTGCATAATGTGGGGTTGAGTTTTCAGAGAAAAATGACTTCCTTATCAATCAAAGTGCATATGTTGGACCAACCCAACACATATTAAGACCTAATCTAGTGATCTTGAGGGGGGGAAAGGGAGAGGGAATTCTTAAAAGGGAAATAAGGTTTGCAGCTAGATTGAAGTATGGTCTTCCCTACCTATAATTGCATAAAACATCAAGAAAACTACCCAAAGTATGCTAGACTTTGAATCCTATTTTTCTCCATTCTCTTCCTTGCCATGTCTCGAAAGCCCTTGTGCCACACCAGAGGAAGTCATAAATCCAAAAAAAAAAAAGCATTGGGCCTAAGAAAATAACCAAAGGGAAAGAAATCACGTTCCCATCCCTACCAAAGTAGCAAAACTCTCATACCACTGATCCCAAACATGGCCATATTGGAAGCCCTAGCCAAAAGCATCAACCCTACCCACTAACACACCCCACTGCTCACATACCCAAACACGGGTTTTGGCTTTCTCGTGTAGGTTGCCATTAAAAATGGATGCCCATTCACTAGGCTTCCCATTCTATAACAGAGCAATATCTTCTAGATTTGGCAAAACCTGAGCAACAATAGGTCCTCATAGTGGCGGCTCTATTATTTTCAATAATTTTCTATTTTCTAATTTACGATATGTGTGTTTGAAAGTCTAAAATGGTTTCCTCTAACGTTATTAGTCCATGGAAATGAGCTTACTAAAAAAACAATGGTTGTTGCTAATAATTTTTAAGAGTGTTTAAAGTGGGTGGTTCCATTGATTTATGTGTAGCTTAATATGGAAGCAAATAGAAGGCATGCAGACTATGCCTAAAAGAAATGTGGTCTCATGGAAATCCAAAATATTTTTAGTAAGTCATTTTAACAGACTTTTTTGCAAAGTTTATAGGAAAAATGTTAGATATCCTTAACAAACCATAATGACATAGCTCATTTTCTTCTATGTAGCCTGCTATGGGTAAGATAATTAACTAGTCTAAGATTAAAGAATCATTAGGGATAACAAGAAGAAGAACAAAACAAAACCCAAATGATTTTAGTGAGATATATTCATATATGGTTGTAAAGAAAAGCAACGAAAAGATAAAAGAATCATACAGTTCTCCTGTCGATGGTTTGCTTGTCCTAGAGAACCCTATCAAGAATTGAAGGTTTGGTGAAATGACAAAACTGAAGCCTTTGGCGTAGCCAATCATGTGATCATTCATTATCAATCAACAAAACCTTGCCATAATGGGAAAAAAGCTCTGCAACCCTATCTTTCTCCCATGATATTCACCAATGAAGAGTGTTTTGTGAACAGAATCAATTTCTATTTCTTCAAAAAATTTGCCAACCCCTCTGTGTAAAGTAAAAATCCTTGCTAATGCAGACGATGGAGATCTATCCTTTCTTCTCATCGGCTATATTTATTTCTTTGAAGAAACCTCTCATTTGTCATTGAAGAAAAACACTCCATAGAATACAACTCATAGAAAACACTTTGTATCCATTTCTGCTACCTTGCATTTGTAATGTTCAACCCACATTTATTTTTTCTTTCACGGATGTGCTGACATTGTATATTGTGTGAGTGTATATAGTTCATGTTTGAATCATCATCAGTTACAAAATATCAGCGTTGCATGAATATAATTTCAGACCGTAAGATGTAGAACAAATATATGACATGATGGCTTCTTTCTTATAAATATTTTAGGGCGATTCTTCATCTCATAAGTTTTATAACTATCAAGAATATTAATCATTTCTTTTTTCTTATACTGACAGATCTAGTGACCTCTATTTGGTAACATTATAGATTAGGCCAATTGCCTAAATATATAACTAATAAATTGTATATTTTTTTTAAAATTGATTTTTTAATTTATTGTAATAATTTTGTTAATAATATTATTATTTAACCTTCTAAAAATTATATATGTAAATGATAATAACAAATGCTACAGAATGGTGAGTACTTGCTTTTATAATATCATAACTAGCATATGCACCTTAGTGTGCAATGGGTACGCCAAAGAGGTGTGAAAGGTCACTTTGGGAAAATTTTAATACTTATTTTGCATACATGTGTGTTGCATATGAGGTCAATTGATTGGCCATTTAGCAAATGATGTTTGTGTAACAAAGGTGTGAATGGAGAAGTTATAGCTTCAAATTAACTATGCATCTAGTTACAAGGATGTAACATATTTAAATATTAAAGTCTTTGAATGAGGGAGATAATTAGGCTCAATTACCAACAATCTCATGCTATTTTTTCAATGGAAAGAGGGAGGGGAAGGGAGAGTTAGGGATAGAAAGAGGGAGGAATAGAGGGGGAAGGAGTGAAACAGAGGGGTAAGGAGATGAAGAGGGTGTAGATATTTAGAAGAAGATCATGAGAGAGAGAGAGAGAGAGAGAGAGAGAGAGAGAGAGAGAGAGAGAGAGAGAGAGAGAGAGAGAGAGAGAGAGAGAGAGAGAGAGAGATGGAGAGGCTAAAAAATAGAGATAAATAGAGATGGAAGAAGGAATATGGTGAGATAGAGATAGAAAGGAAAAATGATATAGGTATAAAGGTGTATGAAGAGGGAGAGAGGGAGACATGTCAAGAGATAGAGGGTGAGAAAGGAAGATAGAGGCAAATATAAAGATGGAGGGAGAGAAATAGATAAAGAGATAGAGAGAAGTAAGTGAGATATAAGGTATAGTGTGGTAGGGAGATAGAGAGGAAATGATAGAGAGATATAGAGGAAGAGGGTGAGTAATGCGAGAGGGAGAGATAGAAAAATAGGGATAAGAAGTAATATATAGAGGTAGAAAGATGGAGATATATAGGTGTGGACATATATGAAGAGATAATGCTCATAGAGATAGAGGGGGAGATGGAAGAAGAAATATGGAGAAATATCTAGCACAAAATAGACATAGATATAGAGGTCTAGGAAGAGAGAGAGATAAGAAAGGATAGAGAGGGATACATGTCAAAAGGTAAAGGATTAGAGAGTAAGGTGGATGTAGAGATGAAGATAGAGAAAGAGAGAAAGAAGGTGAGATAAAGATACAGAGATATGAGGAGATAGAGAGGAAGAGATAGAGATATATAGAGGGAGAGGGAGAGATAGAGAGAGAGATATAGATGGTTAGATAGAGTGATAGATAGATAGGTATGTAAGGAGATTTAGATAGAGTGGGAGAGGGGAGGAGAGATATGTTGAGATACTCAAATAGAGAGAAATAGAGATAAAATTAGAGATGGGAAGAGAATTAGGGAGAAATAGAGATGGAGATATAACAAGATAGAGATAGAGGGGGAGATGGAAGAAGAAATATGGTGACATAGAGATAGAGAGGCAAAGGGATAGAAATAGAGTGGCAACAAGCTCATGCTCATAGGGTGGAAAAGGGATAGAAATATAGAGGGACACATGTTTAGAGATAGAGGGAGAGAGGAAGACACATAGAGATGAAGATATAGTGAAAGAGGAAGAAGAGACATAGATCGAGATATATATAGATGTAGAGGGAAAGATAAATATAAAAATATGAAGATAGCGAGGGAGATGTGGAGATGAAAAGATAAATATAGATGGAGATGGAGAGAGATATAGATGGTTAAAGTGATAGAGAGACATATATAAGGACATATAAAGAGACGAGGAGAGGGACACAAGGATAGAGAGAGAAAAATAGAGACAAAAAAATGATGAGAGAGAGAGAGAATGTGTGTGTATGAGTGAAAGAGAGAGGGAGGGATAGAGAAAAGGGAGAAGTAAAGAAGAGGGGGAGAGATAGAACTCGGGAAAGAGATATTGGATGAGAGAGAGATGGAAGGAGAGATGAAAAGGGAGAGGAAGAATTAGGGATAAAATATAGAATAATAAATAAAATTATAGTATTAATTATATATAAACTAAATATATAATTATAATATTATCTAAAAAAAAAATCATTTCATTAAAGACACATCAAAGAGAATATTTCATCTCAATGGTATAAATATTTGTCATGTAGTTAAATCACATCACTTTGATATCATCATTCTTAAAAAATTAGTTTTTAAGTATGAAATTATGAAAATTGTAGAAAAATAATAATTAAATATAGATAATAGTGTTGAGTTATATTACTTTTAAACATGGTTTTTTGATGGTAGGACAAAAATATTTATGTTTAGATTAACCATGTTACAAAATGAGTACATGTTTAGAATGTTATTTCTAATTACAGTTGACATATTTTAAATTTAATGATATCAAATTTGTATAATCCATAATTATAAGATCCTAATAATAAAGATGTTAAAATTACAAAAACCCATTAATAGATTAATATAATAAATACTTATTTAAAAATCAAAATAAAATTTATACTATAAATAATACAATTAATAAATAAAATTATATCAATATATTATATACTAATAATATTTAAAAATATATAGATTTTCTAATAATACTGTAGACATCTAAAAATGGTCAATGCTTGTGGAGTCATACTTTAACATTTGCGCATTGCCTTATTTTAGGGTTCTTGCGTTGCATTAACATTTCTTCTATGTTGCGCACTTGGTCTTTATCATTTGCGAGTATCGAGTCCTTCTTCTACATTCCTCATTTTTATCAATTTCAAATTAGGTCTTGTCGATAACAATCTTCAGTCATGGTTTTGGTCGATCTTATCCTGTCGCATCAATGTGCGTGCTCATTTATCATCATTTTGGACATTGTCAATCCTAATCGATGATAGAATTAGGGTTTTGTCCTCTTGTCAGCCTTGTCATTTTGTGATTGATTCATCATCGATCCTTGTCCTTGTCAGCCTTGTCATTTTGCAATCGATTCGCCATTGATCTTTCTCCTTGTCAATCTTGTCATTTTGCGATCGATTCGTCATCGATCCTTGTCCTTTTCAATCATGTCAATTTGGATTGATTAGTCATTGTTCCTCATCAATTCGCGCCTATCAATTTGATCTCCTTGTCAATCTTGGTCAATTTGTCATTGATTATTGTCAATCAATCTCAATCATTTATCAACATTGGTCCTTTGTCAATCAGAATCATGATCGAACCTACATTAATTTCTTGTTGTCTTGACCTAATTCCTTGTCCTCTTATTTCTAGGGTTTTATGATTTGTTCATTTAATCCTTTTCTTCTTCTTCATGGGTTAAATAAATCTATTTATTTAGTCCTAGGTCTCTTTCATGAATTAATTAATGGATGAAAACCTATTAATTAATTCACCTAATTTCTATTTCATCTTTTTCCTGAATTTTCTAATTTGCTAATTTCTCCTAATTCCTAATTTCTATTTCTCCTATGTTCTTTAATTTTTCTAATATTTCCACTAATTTCATTCCCTCATTTTCTCCTATGTTTATGCTTCCATTTGTTGCAATCATGGAGGCTATTTTCTCTCTTCCCTTTTGTCATGGGAATGGCATTTTAATCTTGTCATAATTTGTCATAATTTTTGTCAATCAATCTTGCATGTCAATCTTGTCATAATTTGTGCATAATTTGTCATTCTTGATTTGAATTTCCTTTTGAATCTCTTTATGCTAATCTTGTCCTCTCTCCAATTTGTTTATAAATTGGATGATTTTCTTCAATGAAAAAAAGAAACCATGCTTCTAGTATCCTTATGCTACAATTTTCATCTTGGCAATCTTGCTTGCTTTCATACTTGCATTTTGCACTTGTAGGTGAGATCCACAAACAAAGTAATTTGAAGGAGAAAGAAGGACAGTGGAGGAACAATGAAGGAGATACATGCTTTGGTTTGCATTTTATTTTAGTATTTCATCTTCATGCCTTTATTGAATGTTTTTAGGATTTCTTATCATTGCAATCTAGTTTTGTGGTTGAGCTAGTTTAATATTGCTTTGATGCATTCCATTTTCCTATCTACATTTTCTAGTGAACTCGACATGAACTAACCCCTTAACCATGTTTTTGAGTGCTTTTGAGCTGATTTGCAGGTGAAAAACTCAAGAAACAAGGCAACTCAGAGCTTTCTAGACACTTATGTGGCTGTTGAGGCATTATACGCCCATGTCAAGGCATTTTGTGCCTGTGTTGATGAGATTTGCACCTATGTTGATGAGATTTGTGCCTGTGTTGAGACTTTTGTGCCTATGTTGATGGGTTCTGCGCCTGTGTTGAGGTATCCTGCGCCTGTGTAAGGCGAGAAACAAAGGTGAAATTTGTGGTTTTTACTTGCAAATTTGTTTGTTTTCATTCTATTTTCTGCATTCTAGTTATTCTTTGGTGCTAATTCTCTATGCAACATCTTGGCATTATGTGTGATGAAGACTAAAAATACAACTACTAATGAATCTTATGCAGGACGCGGTCAAAGACTTTCACCAAAACATCTTGCTTGTGATTTTTAAAGTAGTTGCACATTTCATTTCTTAAAGGTTAATGAACACCATGCATGCTTTTGTTTGTTTTTAATTTGATTGGATGTTTTAACCCTTAGAATTGGGCCTGCCTCCCGATTTGCCTGGCACTTCGCATAGGCATTGGTGAGAGGGAACGACCCTAAGTGGTGACGGGATAAAGCCAAGCTCTTCCAAACCACTCTAAATAACTGTGGATGCAACGAAAGTTGTAGACAACGGGTGTTGGAATGGTATTGCGATGATTTATTCACCGGATCAATACCCACCCGAATGGATGCCCTTACTAGAATCTCTTGTTTTTAGATGCCAAAATCCTTCTATCTATTGGCTCAGGCATTGTGATATGCGCATGCCGAAGACACGTCTCATGTACTCATCAGTTACAGATAGAAAGTTCTTGGGAAGTGATGCCCCTTGAACTCGAAGCTTGGTATGCCCGAGAAGTGAGTGCACTGTAAGGGGGAGCCAGTGCTACCAAGCGTCTAGCTATCCGGCTGAGTCTTGTATTTTATGGTTAGAGGATTCAACAAGTATTGCCCTTGCTAGCCATAGGATTTGTTGTGAATGTTCTTGATTGTCTTGAGTAAAAGTCAAACAAACATTTTGTCTTCCATGATTGTCAAAAGTTAAATCAAAAAGCAAACTTTCAAAAGTGCTCATAATCAACTTGGGTTTTCAAAATCAAAAAACTTCAATTCAAATCAAAATCCAAACAAAAGTCCAAATTTGTCCAAGTATTCATCCAACATTTGAACATGGCTTGTCAAAACATTGAATATCCTTGTTTCAAAATTCATGCCACTTTAGGCTAGGTTTTGCATAGTCCAACTTAGGTCCTAAGGTATATTGTCATCTCCCTTTATTTTAGTCCTTTTCATTGCAAGCATCCTCATTTTGTACTTGGGTTCAAAATAATTTCCCTAAGTTTGCATTTCATTGTCATATCCAAGCTAGATTTCCATTTAGGTGACATTTGTGCATTATCCTTGTCATGCTAAAATTAGGTCTTGCCTAGGTTGCATTTTGCATATTCCAAGTCATTGGTCTTTGCGTATCCTTGTCATTGTATTGTCATCTTGTCTTGGCTTCATCTTGTCATATCATATCCTTAGATCTTTTTCATGTCATATCCTAAGTCATTGTCATAATCATTGCCTTCTTGCATTTAGTCTCAAAAATTTGATTTGTCAAACTTGAAAAATCAAAACTTTGGATGATACCCTAAGTTGTTGTTAGGGAGTCTTGACCTGATCTAAAAATTTGTCCTTTCATTAATATCATTTTTGTCAAACCTAGCTTAGTATCCAAGCATATAGGTGAGACATTGTCAATTTGTCCTATTGTCATTTGGTCCTTTGTCCTTTAAGGTCTTGGCTTCATTTCAATTTCCCAAGGTTGAGTCATTAGGTTTGCATTCCAAAAAGTTTGTCCAAATCTTGAAAAAAGTCCAAAAACATTAAGTTGCATTGTCATCCTTTTAGGTTGCATTTGTCAATCCCATTAGTTGCATTGCATAGTGACATGTGTGTTGAAATGAGGTCTCAACCTTCTTACGAAGCCATGTCATCACAATTGAGAAATCAATCATGTCAATCCATTCTCTACATGTCTCAGAACATGGATCAAAC
This sequence comes from Cryptomeria japonica, assembly GCF_030272615.1. Lineage (NCBI taxonomy): Eukaryota > Viridiplantae > Streptophyta > Pinopsida > Cupressales > Cupressaceae > Cryptomeria > Cryptomeria japonica. The sequence continues at coordinate 829,442,452 of NC_081409.1, forward strand.
TTATCATGATGATGTAAATGTCCAAATACAAAAACTAGAGGAGAAACTAGCTCAAGAAAAGGAGATTTTGGAACAAAAAGTGAAAAACATTGAGAAGAATAGATCACAAATGTCCAAAATATTTAAAAAAAATTCAGGTCAGAATCCAAATATTGAGCCAATTGATGTAAGATCTCTTATTGAACTATCAGACATACCAGCTCTCTTCTCACAAATACAGATGATGAAACAATTTCAAGAAAAGAGACAACAACATTATGTGCCTCCACAAAAAGAACAAGGTGTTTACTATTAATTAGATTTTCAACCATCACAACCAATTGTTCAACAGCTCCAACATTTCCAATAGACAAACCAATGGTCCAACATATACAACCAACACAACCAATGGTCCAATTTCAACAATCTGTCCAACCAACTATACAATGTCCACAAATAGTTCAACCAATGGTGGAATATCAACAAGTTCAATCAACATATCAATGTCAACAACTACAATCACAAATTCACAAACAAAGGTTGCAGCACACACCAAGCCAAATTTTGAACATGTCAAACCAATTTGATCAACATCTAGTTTGAAATCAAAACATGACATCAAACCCGAACCAACTACTTTCCAAACAAGTTCAAATTCCAGATACAACTATGTCAAAACCTCAAAAGAAAGGTGGCCTTATTGCAAGGATCTTAAGGAAATTACCAAGTGAGTTCTTTTAGGAAGATCAAAATAATACACTTATGTCTAGCAATACCTCATCCCCCCACAAACAAATTGACTCTCCTGTGGCATCTATCCCTACACCTTTAGAAGTTTCACAAGAACCTTCCATATTGTCCTCATCAAATAATACACCCAAGGATGCAATTATCCAAAGGCTATCCATAGGTGATTGCCAAGATAATCCAATTCATGATGCACATCCTTGTCATGTTTCAGAAATACAAGACCCATTGCCACCATGCACTTTATTGCCATTACCTGTTTTAGAGGACCCCATTTGAAGTCCCTCTTCCTCATGTTAAAGCATTGATTCCTTGCCAGAATCCATCACAAATGTTCAAAATGCATTTCCTTCATGCCAAAACATTGATTCCTTGTTAGAATCCTCCATGCATATCCAAAGTCCAACCCCATGTCAAGAGGATAATTTAGAGCATGAAGAAATGTGTCTTAAAAAAGATCAAGATCAAGATCCTGAAACCTTATCATCCCATCCAATTGTTGACCAGGACCCCATGTTCCCAAACACTCACAAAGATTCCCCTATTCTTGTCCATCCTATCCAAAGTCCTATTGACACTTCATTCCCCGAGCAAGATCAAGATATCCCAGTCCATCCAATCCCAAACGATCCCCTTCCATTTCATAAAAAAAATGTCCTTTCAAGTCCTATTGACATTCCACTTCCTAAGAAAGATCAAGATATCCTTTCCATCCTTTCCAATGATCCCATTAAAAGTCAAGAGCAAATCACCTTTAAAGAGGATTCCAATGATCTTCCTCCTTGTCAAGATCAAATTATTCCTTGAAATCCTCCACAAGATCTTTTTGTTCCTCCATCTCCTTGTCTTAATGCTCCATATACACTCCAAGATCGCATTTCTTTTAATGATCCCATTATTTCTCCCATTCCATCTCTTGAAGAGCCTGTCATTGAACCATGTCCACTACACAATCCTAGTCCCTCTCATGATCCTAATCCCCTTCATGATTCTAACATGTCAGTGCAAGATGTTCATGAACCCTCGACATGCATAATGGGTTCTTCCACTTTGGTGCAATCCGATCCACTTCAAGATCTCATTATTTCTCTCATATCATATCCACCTCATAATGGACTCGCATCTTCTTCCCAAAGAAAATAATATCCTACAAGTCAAGATATTCATAAAGGCAAAGGGGTAGACCTTCATGAGAAATAACCCCTACATATCAAAGAAGATCTTAAGGGTCATGTCTACACAACTCACTCTCAAGACATTGGTATCCCTCCATCAAAATCAAAATGTACACCTTCCCCATCATACTTTCCATCCATCTTAGGTCCTTATATCCCTTCATCCTTTATGCAAGGTCAGCAAAAGCATAAATCTTTGAGTAAATTTCATCCATCCAAAAGAAGTCCATTTCATTCATATCCATCCATGCATTCCTTCCCCCTCCAAGTAATTTGGATGCCAAAAATAAACATCATAAGTCTAGCAATCCACATGTATTCAAGGATCAACATGTCCAATATAATCAACATGTCAAAACAAAGAACAAATTGATCTATAAAGAAAAAGAAATATCCAAAAGGCCACAAAGGCCCACTGAGAAAAATAAAGCAAAGTCAAAATATATATGGGTTCCTAAATCCCTTATGCAAGCAATGCACTCCAATGAACCACAAAAGCATGAAAAATCAAAAACCATGTGGATCCCTAAGCAGCTCCTTGAAGCACAAAATCCTAAAGAAACATCCAACTTGGCATCCAAAGTTGCTATTCCTCCATCCAACCCTCTCAAATTTGTTCCTCCATCACCTTCTTCATCCATTTTGGGCCCTTATGTCCCAAAACCCCAAGCTATTCCTCCATCCAAATCTCACAATCTGAGATCCATTTTTCCTCCATCAATCCACCACCCGTCAAGGTGTGTTCCAATATTGATCTTTCCTTCATTTCCATCCAGTGAAGCCCAATTCTTCCAATATCCTATCCATTATCCAATGCATATTTTCCATCCTTCGATCCCTTTGATCCCATCCTTTGCATAAATCCTTGCCTTAATTTCATCTCTTTTTCCATGTCCTTATCCTACCAACGTCTTTGAGCATACTTTTAAAGGTCATGGTCCATTTTTTTTTCAAGGCTACTATCCAAACAAAAAGATGTTTGAGTCCTTCTTCCATCCCCTATCATGTGTCCATTTTTTACTAAAATGTCAAAATAAAAAAAATAAAAAAGTGAAAAAAGAAAAGACAAAAGAAAAAAAGTAAAGCAAAAATAATTCGTCCACTGGTGAAAACTTGGCAAACAGGCGCCTTGGGCAAGTACCATGATGAAAACCTAGCAAACAGGTATCATGCGTAATCTTTGAACTTCTTGCATACGGTACTTGGGGACAAGTTTTATCCTATCATATCCTTTTGTCCTTCATTGTTCCATTATCCTATCAAACCCCTGTCATTACCCTTCATTGTTCCATTATCCTATCGAACCCCTATCATTACCCTTCATATCCTATTGTCCCTCATGTCCATATCCCCTTTTACACCTTTGATCTTGACAAGGCTGAGGATCATCATGAGCATCATGCATCTTTTTTGTAGCTTTTAGTCCATCATAGCTTTTGGTCCTTATCCATTTGCCTATTATAACCTTTCATCCATATTCCCTAGCTTATTGCAACTTTCTGCCACTATCCCTTAGCCTACCCTGACCTTCAGTCCATGTCCCTTTTCCATTCTTGGTCTTGCTTATCCTATCCATATCTTATCACTATCCATACACTCTTTTTCAGTCCTTGATCTTGATCTGACATAAGCACACAAAATTTAAACATGGTTTCAAAAACCTCTTGACATGTCCCTCATGCCATGTCACTGCTTTACATTGTCATATCCAATCTCTTGTCTCGTTGTCTCGATAATAAAAGGTCTTTGTCTTCCCTCTATCCACCATCATTTTAGCAAGCCTATTTATTCACCTGTCATATTCCTTGCCTTGCTAGACACTGGGGGCAAAATCAAAAAATTGAAAAATGTCCTGAAAAAATCCAAAAAAAAATCATATAATGTCCTGAAAAAATCCCTAAAAAGTCAAATAAAGTCCTGAAAAAACGAACAAAAAAATTGTAGAAAACTCGAAATTCCTACAAAGTGAAAAAAATTAAAATCCAAAAACAATTTCTTTGGCATTTTGCATTTTGTCAATAAATGGTCCCCTTTGTGCATAGACAGATCACTGAGCATACATCCAACGACAATCAATCAAACATTGTGCTTTAATGAAATCACGCATTAACAGATGAACTGTTCAACCAAGCAAGCATTCAATCTGATCACAGTTGTCACATCAATCAAAATAGCATCAACATTACCATTGGTCCTTGTCAACATTTCATGGGTCTTATACAGGGTGTGGTATACTCGAAACCAGATTATGTTGTGTCTTCGATGGGGTACCGCATTCCCTGAAACTAGACAACATGATCATTCTTGTTTTCCACTTTTGACAATGACGATCAGACTGTTTGTTTGACTTGGTTGAATTTGTGCGTCTTATCTTTTTACTGATTTATCTTTAGCTTCAATCATGTTCCTATGTTGCTCGATGATGTCATTGAGTGATTTAGAGTGACCATGATGGTTCATGGTCCCTTTCTTTTTTTTGTTGTGTTTGCTGTTTGTGGAATGTTTGTCACAAACTGGGGCAACTATATCATTGGGTGTCTATGATAAGTACGTTCACTTTCTGAACGCCACACATACCTCGATCCTTGATGTATGCACCCTAGGATGCTTCACTCATTCCTTGTGTGCGATGTGTCTATCTTTTGCAAGAGGGGTTGCATTCCAGCTCTGGCCTTCAATGCCATGATGCTTTGCATCCGCTTTGCTACAATAAATAAAGGTTCTCACCTACTTATGTGCATTTGTGAAAGCAAGTTTTCCTTCATCTCTAACTGTCCTCTGTCTAATTTCTTCTTACTAACATTTCTTCCATCAGTCTTGGCAGTCCGTTTGATTCGTTCGAACCTATCATCTTCTATCATTCTTATTGATCACTTGGCCTCTTTTCTGGATTAATTCCTCGAGGGGGCATGCATATGTCATTGTTATTGTCTAGGGCATTTTCATTATCGTTCTTTGAAACAATGCTTAGAATCACATTGTCTCAAAGAGGGGCAAAATGTAGACATCTAAAAATGGTCAACACTTGTGGAGTCATACTTTCACATTTGTGCCTTGCCTTATTTTAGGGTTCTTGCATTGCATTAACATTTCTTCTATGTTGTGCACTTGGTCTTTATCATTTGCGAGCATCGATTCCTTCTGCATTCCTCATTTTTCTCACTTTCATATTAGGTCTTCTCGATAGCAATCTTCAGTCATGATTTTGGTCAATCTTATACTGTCGCATCAATGTGCGTGCTCATTTATCATCATTTTGGACATTGTCAATCCTAATCGATGATAGAATTAGGGTTTTGTCCTCTTGTCAACCTTGTCATTTTGCGATTGAATTGTCATTGATCCTTGTCCTTGTTAGCCTTGTCATTTTGCGATCGATTCACCATTGATCTTTGTCCTTGTCAATCTTGTCATTTTGCGATTGATTCATCATCGATCCTTGTCCTTTTCAATCCTGTCAATTTGGATTGATTAGTCATTGTTCCTCGTCAATTGGCACCTATCAATTTGATCTCCTTGTCAATCTTGGTCAATTTGTCATTGATTTTTGTCAATCAATCTCAATCATTTATCAACATTGGTCCTTTGTCAATCAGAATCATGATCGAACCTTCATTAATTTCTTGTTGTCTTAACCTAATTCCTTGTCCTCTTATTTCTAGGGTTTTATGATTTGTTCATTTAATCCTTTTCTTCTTCTTCGTGGGTTAAATAAATCTATTTATTTAGTCCTAGGTCTCTTTCATGAATTAATTAATGGATGAAAACCTATTAATTAATTCACCTAATTTCTATTTCATCTTTTTCTTGAATTTTCTAATTTGCTAATTTCTCCTAATTCCTAATTTCTATTTCTCCTATATTCTTTAATTTTTCTAATATTTCCCCTAATTTCATTCCCTCATTTTCTCCTATGTTTATGCTTCCATTTGTTGCAATCATTGAGGCTATTTTCTCTCTTCCCTTTTGTCATGGGAATGGCATTTTAATCTTGTCATAATTTGTCATAATTTTTGTCAATCAATCTTGCATGTCAATCTTGTCATAATTTGTGCATAATTTGTCATTCTTGATTTGAATTTCCTTTTGAATCTCTTCATGCTAATCTTTTCCTCTCTCCAATTTGTCTATACATTGGATGATTTTCTTCAATGAAAAAAAGAAACCACACTTCTAGTATCCTTATGCTACAATTTTCATCTTGTCAATCTTGCTTACTTTCATACTTGCATTTTGCACTTGTAGGTGAGATCCACAAAAAAAGTAATTTGAAGGAGAAAGAAGGACAATGGAGGAACAATGAAGGAGATACATGCTTTGGTTTGCATTTTATTTTATTATTTCATCTTCATGCCTTTATTGAATGTTTTTAGGATTTCTTATCATTGCAATCTAGTTTTGTGGTTGAGCTAGTTTAATATTGCTTTGATGCATTCCATTTTCCTATCTACAAATACAACTAATAAATAAGATTAGAATAAATAAATATACATAAAACAAATATAAAAAACCCAAAAAAAAACAATATTTAGAAATATATATTTTCCTTTTAATAATACAGTTAATGATAAAATTAGAATAAATAAATATATAGAAAAAAATAATTAAAAACATAGAAAATAATAATAATGCATACAATATATATTTAATTATAATGTCACCCTAATTCATTTGTTAGAACTACATAATACTAATTTATCTTTTCTTACATTCTTTTTGGGGTGTACCATTAATGCCTTGATTTTATTATTTTAATTAAATACTCCAAAGCTTTTAAAGTTCTATTAAATGTTTTTATCTATGGAGAGCTTTAAAATTTCTATTAAATGTTTTTATCTATGGACTATCTTAAGTAAGCCTCTAATGAAAGGAGTGGTGACAACAAGGGTCCATATATTCCAAACCCTTTGCTGCGAATCCCTCAGAATTTTAACGATCCAGTGAACTCCTCAAAAGTGGGTTAGATTTCTCAATGAAACTCTCGAGGTGGGATAGGCAGAATAGTTTTTAAAAGTTGGATTATCCTAAGTGGACTTATAACAAGAAGATGAAGGAATGTAAATGGATTACTGAGAGGGGAAGTGAATCAATGGTAACAAAAACTTTAACTTTCTAAATCAACAATGCTTTAATAATACTAATAAAAAACTATGAGGAGTGGTCCCATAATACTAGGTTACATTTCTTGGCCAAACTTGACATTGAAATCAACATTTTGCATCAAACCTTTACCTCCTAAAACCTATAGTAGCTAAACCATTAAGAATTTGAAGATGAAGTAAACTATTAATTTCTGAAATTTTTCATATAGATTCTAAATATTTTTTTTTTTTAAATAATGAGAAATTAACTGCCCATATTGTTATGTAAATTTTAATAACTCAATATTCATAGTAATCAACATTTTTCGGAAGTGACATTTATTTGGTAATGCATAACATCTTTTATAGCAAGAAGGAAATTCTAGTTTTTGAAATACAGAATTGTCACACCAATATCTAGTGAATGGATGTTTTTTCATAATTTTTTGTTACATATATATTTTTTAGTTAATTTTTTAAGACAAAGTAATTGTAATTTGGATAGAGGTGTATTCTGTAATACATAACCTTTTCTGTATGCATCTTCTTTTTGTGTTGAAATGAGGATATTGTTAGGCCCAATATAGAAAGCTAATGTACTGAGAGGGGACGGGTGAATCAGTACTCCAAAAATTTTCCTTTGTAATAACCTTACTGTTATGCATAAATAGAATAGTGTAGTAACATAAAATAAAACTATAATCAATAGATAACAATCATACATGATTCACTCCATAACACATATATTTTGGTCACGCAGAAACTCTTGGTTAGAGAGAAAAACTGTAGTGAGGATGGCACCCACAACTTCACTACTACAATAATAAAGAATGCTTGGTTAGAGATACATTTAGCTATTTCTGATAGCTTACCTTGTTAGGAGTATTAAGATCAGTTAGATCTACCTTACTAAAGGATTTTAACAACACTATCTAAGTGTAGCACCTAGTTAAAGGATTTACAATTTATAGACTTGGTTAGAGTCTTTTACCCTATTAAAGGTTTCTCTTACAACTTCAAAATATTACAATATAATCATTACAAATATCTACAACTTTACATCTGAAATGCTAAAGCAGATTCTATGTGCTCTGAATAAGATTACCTAGCTTGTAGCATACCTTGGTAACCCATAATGAAACTCGATAAACCATTCTGTTTACTATGTTCTTCGACTGTTCACTGATAACCTTCTCGGTGACCTCTTTGTGTCTCTGTAACAGTCTTCCTTCATGTATACACACTGCTATCTCATTGTATCTCATATCACATCATGTGTCTTATATATTTTCTAACCCTAGAATCATGTTGTATATATAGATCTCTTACAATGGTGATTTGATTCATTGCTTCGATCTTACAAAAAGATTCTTCAAATGAATAACTAAAAAAAATATCTCATAGGTTAGATTGGCCTTGTAATCATACACAATCTCATAGTGCAATTTTCAATGCAAAAATGGTTAGATGTGCCTCGATCTTGTAACATGTTTTCATGTGCATGTCTAGGTTCAATGTATCTGGTAAAACATTTCACTCGGTGAATATCAACTCAGTGAGTTAACTTTACCACTCGGTAGCCATGAACCTTTACTCGATAAACAGCTTGGTGAGTACTGTGTTCTGTGACTGCTTTCTTCAGTAACCGACTAGACTATTCATACCGACTTCTCTGTGTGTAACGACTGCATGATTTGGTAATACTAACCAACTAGAATATAGTATGACTTTGGATATGAAACTAATGGCAATTTGATAAGTAGTAACAATCTCCCCTTTTGACATTAGTTGAGATGTTTGACAAAAACTACTTACAAAGTCATAACTCAAAAAACTATATACTTGACAAAATGACTATACTTGACAATATGTACAATAGTCAATAGTATATGTAGATATACTCCCCTTATCATTATCCTGTACATAACTCTGAATTTTGCATGTTTGGTTCTATTTTGTACTTGTGTACTCTGAATGCTTTGTATATTCTACTCAGTATACTCCCCTTGTATACAATACTCAAAATTGTGTTATCAAAACTGTACTACTCTCCAAGTGTAGAATTACTCCCCCTTTGCTGGGCTTTCCTCTGTGTAGTAACATAATATTTCTCCCCCTTTTGACAAACATTAAAAACTTAATTTGCATCCGGAGGTGGTAACTAATCAAAAATAGTCTTATACTTGGTCCAGGAATTAGTGAGGGTGACTGAGAGTGAGTCCTTGAGTCTTTCCATTAATGAGTTTTGTGCTTGAATATCAGATAAGAGTGATATCAAGCCATCAAGAGTGCTTCCCTTTTGGGTAGTTGATAAGCTTGTAGCTCAGTTGAGCTACTCTTGGACTGATGAGAGATGAGGAAGGAATAATGTTTGAAGGGTCATTATATCCATCCTAATTTTATGCTCTTCATTCCTCAGTTCTAACTATTGAGCCATGAGCTGTTGTAGCTTTTTGTAAAAATTCTGAATAGAATTAGGCTCAGTGGTCAACTTGGATGAGAGATCGGTGATCTCTTTCACAATTGCATTAGTTTTATTTTTGATGTCTTTAATAAATAAATAAAATGTACACAATTTCTGGAATAAATAAAGAATGTGCTTGAGTTGAGGGGACAACTCGGCAATGAATTTGACAAGTTTTACCTTGCCAACAACAATTGATTTTTGGACTTCCTCTATCATTTTTGCTGTGAGCTCTTTATCCTTGAGCTTTCTTAGGAACTCAGATGCATCAACTCTAGATGTTTCAATCTAATTAAGGAGTTCATCCAACTGAATATGGATGGTTGCATCGGTTGACACTGTTGTTGATGGTAGCATTTCTGTGAGCAGTGTCCTAACCTTTTGAGGTACCTTGTTCTTTTTTTGTATGGCCAGTTGTTTCTCCTATTCAGCCTTTTCTTTGCATAGTTCACCAAATTCAGTGAGTGCTTGTCCTTTTAATTTGGAGATGTCGACATTGGGCAACATGATCGGTTTAGATAAGTCAAATTTAAAACCATGCTTTCTTACCTTCTTCTCTTTTTCTTTAGTTTGGGACACTAAGACAAGTGCTTGTGAGGCTTGTTGTCCCTTGGTAGGTTGCTCGGTAGATGCACCACTTTGCACTATTCCTGTAGCAGTTGTAGTGTCTTTGGATGGGTTGGTGCTAGGGGTCTCAGCTGTAATATTTGTTGTGCTTGAGATGATTGATCTTTTGTTGTGTCTGTTGTAGCTTCAGACTTGTTACTTGTATCTTTTGCAGCTTCAGATTTGTTACCTTCGATAACTTGTTCGGTGTCCTTGGGAGCTTTGGTTGGGACTGGGGGCTTCACCGGTGGATAAGGCTAAACTTGTTCTAAGACTGATTCACTAGACACAAGTTTTGCATAAGTGGTGCCTTCAATCATTTCCTGCTCTAGTGCGGCTTCATCCATTACATCTTCATCAATTTGTATTGTGTCAACTGGGTCTGGACCTTGCTCGGTGACATCTGGATCTTACTTGGTGACATCAACAATTTCAATTTGAGATTGTTCACCAACATCCTTTTGTTTGAAGATCTCCTGCCACTTATATATAGCCCATTCATCAATTTTAAGGCTCTCTGTTTCACAAGAAATTTTGAATTGTATGTGGACAAATGCTTCTTGATTTTAGCTACGGACATGTCAGGAAATAAATGGACAAGACTTCTTTCTCTTATTTGTCTCTCTGAATCCATTGCATATTTCCATCTATTATCAATATGTGAGTAGAGTTCACTCGGAAGTGACTTTGTTATTTCTAATGGTGCTAACCAAAACTTCAGAAGTGTACATATGACAGCTTCTTCAATCTATCATTTCTCATTATTATTCCTAGACTCATACTTAACATATCTGAATCCTGCAAATCCACTGTATTCCTTAAGATTGGCACGAAATTTTTCAACACTGTGAATGTTTGCCTTTTTGTTCTTCACAATCTGGAATTTGTTTGCATCATCAAACTCTGTATCACTTGACTCTTTTGCGAAAATGAATCTCTGAGTAGATTTCTTGTAAGTCTTTGTTACCTTAGGAATGGTAACAGTCTTTTGTTTCTTTCTCGGTGATGCAGCTGATGGTCTAGTGTTGGGTCTCTTTGTTGGTGGAGTCAGCAAGGCCTTTGTGATGTCCTGTTTCTTTCATTTTAGAACTTTTCCCTTTGGCAACTCTGTGCTCAATGTTATTGTAGCCTCCTATGCTTCTGATTCTTCTTCAGTAATGGCAAGATTGCCTTTGATAGGTGTAGATGAGGATTCTTCTCCGAATTTCTCAGATAAAGCTTTTATCATCTTTGTAGCTTTCCTTGTAGCCTTAGGAACTACAATGCTCATCTTTACTTTCTCCTTCACCTCTTCATAGGTTCCATACCTTAGTTCAGTTGCATGCCTTGGAAATGATAGGTAGGCATCAATTTGTTGTTGTGTGATATCATAATCAATTTCATAACCCATTGGTTGCAACGACTGAATCCTCAGTTCAACAACATTTACATAGCAATAATCAGTGTTGACTTCAAAACATATATTGTCCTTGTATTTTTCCACCAGCTATGGTGGGATCCTGTACCTGTTGTACATTTTCTCTTGGAATTTGCTAAAGTAATCATCCATGACATCATTAAAGTTATCTCCTAACTTCTTGATGTAATCATTGATCTGATGGGTGATAGGCCGGTGTAGCTCCCATACTACTTTATCAACTGAGGGAAAGAACTTTTCAAAATAGAAAAACATACAGACAAGTAGTGAATCGAACTTGAGTGTGTTTGCCAAGTTGTTCTTCTTCGGCTTCCTTATTGTGTTCAAGTTCTCAAATAAGTTCTTTAGTAGCACTTCACATAAGTCTACTTTCATTCCTTTCTTTACTATTTTGTAGGCTAGGTCCACTGTAGCACATGGTACACTATTTTCCCTTGCAGATTGGAAGAAACAGTAACCAATGACTCTGATTGCAAATTTTAGTTCAGCATCAGTGACAATATTCAATTTCAGTCCTTGGTAATCAGATTCTACTCCAATTAGACTGATTAGCTCCTTTTGTGATATCATTTTCTATGCACGATCATGATCGTAGATGGGATATCCGGTGAGTAGGTGAATGACTTCCTTCATGATCTTGAAAGGTTGCTCTTGTAGCCACATGAAATCATCATGTACTCTGCTCAATACAAACTTAACCCATTAGGGTTTGAACACATGAGGATAGACTAGGGCTTCAGTTAATCCCTTGATTCTTATATGTTCAAATTTACTATCCAATTTTTCGTCAGTGCACAGTTCATCATATGTGTCACTAATCTCTACATGACTGAGTTCCACAACATGGCACTTGGTAAAGAATCTGACATCTTCTACCAATAAGACTCAATTCAGGATGAGTGAAAATGCAATTTTATCATCCGGTTCTGAGGTGACTTTAGGAGTTAGGGAATAATTCAGAGATGGCTTCTCCACATTTTGGACAACTACAAGGTCTTGGATCTTGGGTGCCATGGTAGATCTCAAGTAAAATTCGATAGGTTATCCTTAGGGTTTACAAGTGACTTACTCTTCACACTTGGTAGACACTAGCAATTTGACTAGATTAGAAACCAGCTAAACAGTGTGAAAAGATTGATGTAAATTCCTTGAATATTTGCTCTGAATGAAGTTTGATCGCTTGATTCACTCTGTTCTTCTTCTCGAAAACTTGGGTGAATGATAATGACCGCAAAACACTTTTAAGTACTCAAAATACCTTATCGAGCTCTGTGCAAGTTGGGTCAAGATATTAAATGCACTTGGTTCACCTTTTACTGATTTACTTCATTTTCTATTTTCACCGAGTACCCAACTTTTCTTTGTTAACCGACTTGATAGGTTTCCTGTATAGTATGTAAACTGACTAATTGCATCTTAACTATGCAGATTTTGAGTTCTGTTCATAATAAAATAGGAACTGTTATGATTTAACTTTTAAAGAATGCAATCCCTTCATACCTTTTCTTGACTAATTTGAAATAGGTGCACCTAACTCGGTAGGTAAGGTGCTTTCTTCATCAGACATAATTTCTTTCTTTTTCCAAATCATCTTGAATTTTTCTTTTATCTCTTCAGTGTCTCTTCTCGGTTGATCTCTACAATCTCTAGCTAAATTTCCAGCTTTATGACAATGAAAACTTGCCATACCGGGATTTCTCCATGATCTCTGGCTGTTCATTCCAAACCTTATAAAATAGTGGGCACTTATATGTCCATATCTTCCACAACATTCACACCATATCCTTGTATTGTAATCCCATGGTACTGCAGCATATTGTCGGTAAGAATCTACATGAGTTCGGTAACCTCCAGTGTTTGATTAGTGTGGATACTTCATGTAGTTCTTTTGCTTAAACTAGCAATTCTCGGTACTATGTCCATATCTATTGCAGTTTTTACAAAACCCTTTGAATTTTTCCTTCTGATGGTTGTTAACAGACTTTGTCCTACATTGATTAGGTATGTGACCATATTTTTTGCAATTATAACAATATCCATTGGACTTAGAGATATTCAGTTTCTTACCTTTTCTGATCTGGCATATGTTGGCAAAATGACTTTGATTTCCACAGTAGTAGCAAATAGGCTTCTTCCTTTTGATGTTATTTCTTTTTCCAGCTTGTTTTCATGATTCTCCTCTCTCAGTAGAGTCTTTTCCTTTGTAACCGAGTCCTCCATTTTTGTAGAGTCTTCTTGTATTCAGTTGCTCATCCAACATCTTTGATGCTTCATAACTTTTCTCCAATGATTCTTTGGATTTCTTTTCTGTTTCAAGTTCACCAGTCAACCTTGATATTTCAAGTTTCAATGATTGATTTTCATCATTCTTCAGAATTGCTTCATGATGAGCATAACCTAGTTGATCTGTCATATTTTGTTGAATACTAGTTAACCTTATGATTTCATCATCCTTATCAGATACTAGAGCTTCAAGTTGTTGTTTCTCTCTTTGTATATCTCTTGCTTTATCCTCAGCTCTCCTTAATGCATCTAGATTTTTAGTCATTTGTGTACTGAAATGTTCATGTTCTCTTTTCATTGCTTTTAGTTGATCAGCCAATGCTTTGTTCTTTTCTTTCAACATTCCAATCATTTCTTTAGTTTCTTTAGATATACTGTTCTTAGATGATGTCTCGATTTGTTACACTAGCTCTTGAGAATCCTGCAAGTCATCAGATAATCTTCTCCTTAATTTTAGAGATTTTTGCATTTTCCTCTGCATGTTTGCAATCACTTGATTTGCATTATCCAGCTCTTCTTGAATATGCACAATCCTCCGAGATTATTTGCAGCCTTCCATTGCTAAGATCTTTCTCTTTAGGTTGTTAGATCCTTTTCCAAGATTCAAGCTCTGATACCAATTGTTAGGCCCAATATAGAAAGCTAATGTACTGAGAGGGGAGGGGTGAATCAGTACCCCAAAAATTTTCCTTTGTAATAACCTTACTGTTATGCATAAACAGAATAGTGCAGTAACATAAAATAAAATTATAATCAATAGATAACAATCATACATGATTCACTCCATAACACATATATTTTGGTCACATAGAAACTCTTGGTTAGAGAGAAAAACTACAGTGGGGATGGTGCCCACAACTTCACTACTACAATAATAAAGAATGCTTGGTTAGAGCTACATTTAGCTATTTCTGATAGCTTACCCTGTTAGGAGTATTAAGATCAGTTAGATCTACCTTACTAAAGGATTTTAACAACACTATCTAAGTGTAGCACCTGGTTAAAGGATTTACAATTTATAGACTTGGTTAAAGTCTTTTACCCTATTAAAGGTTTCTCTTACAACTTCAAAATATTACAATATAATCACTACAAATATCTGCAACTTTACATCTGAAATGCTAAAGCAGATTCTATGTGCTCTGAATAAGATTACCTAGCTTGTAGCATACCTTGGTAACCCATAATGAAACTCGGTAAACCCTTCTATTTACTCTGTTCTTTGACTGTTCACTGATAACCTTCTTGGTGACCTCTCTGTGTCTCTGTAACAGTCTTCCTTCATGTACACACACTGCTATCTCATTGTATCTCATATCACATCATGTGTCTTATATATTTTCTAACCCTAGAATCATGCTGTATATATAGATCTCTTACAACAGTGATCTGATTCATTGCTTCGATCTTACAAAAAGATTCTTCAAATGAATAACTAAACAAAATATCTCATAGGTTAGATTGGCCTTGTAATCATACACAATCTCATAGTGCAATTTTCAATGCAAAAACCGTTAGATGTGCCTCGATCTTGTAACACATTTTCATTTGCATGTCCAAGTTCAATGTATCTAGTAAAACATTTCACTTGGTGAATATCAACTCAGTGAGTTAACTTTACCACTCGGTAGCCATGAACCTTTACTCGGTAAACAGCTCGGTGAATACTGTGTTTTGTGACTGCTTTCTTCAGTAACCAACTAGACTGTTCATACCGACTTCTCTATGTGTAACGACTGCATGATTCGGTAATACTAACCGACTAGAATATAGTATGACTTTGGATATGAAACTAATGGCAATTTGATAAGTAGTAACAGCTATTAATACCTAGGAAAAAGATTTTTTTTTACATTTTTTCCTCTATTTTTCAATTTTTTTTGGATGTGTGAAAGGCAATCCTTAATGTTTGATGAAAAAATTACATTCATAAGAAATAAAACATAAATATATTAAAAATTATACTATTTGGAAAGCTTATAATAAGGACTAAATACTTAAAAAATAAAACTTCTAAATGAATTCATCTGACCCCCCAAAAGCTAATGTAAAAGTGGACTTTTATTATCATTTTGATAGGTTGGAAGGAGACTCCATTGTAGGTATGATTTAGAAGTAGAAATGTTATATCCAAGAAATTTTGATCTAAGAGCCTTTGATCTAACTCTCCTTAATTAATTACTTCAAATGGGACCTCTTAAAGATTAAATCATTAAATTTTCTAAAAAATGTATGATTTCAGAAAAAAATAGGATGTTCCAAAAAGTGTAATCTAGTATTGTAGGATCACCCTGAGCAGACATATTAAACACATTCATATAGACAAGGCAAACCCATAACACAAGATGTACAAGGAAAACCCATGGTGGGGAAAAACTGTTACTACTTATCAAATTGCCATTAGTTTTTATATTCAAAGTCATACTATATATTCTAGTTGGTTAGTGTTACCAAATCATGCAATCAGTACACACAGAGATGTTGGTACAAATAGTGTAGTCGGTTACATAAGAAAGCAGTCATAAAATGCAGTATTCACTGAGCTGTTTACCGAGTATTTTTTTATGGCTACCGAGCAGTAAAGTTAACACACCGAGTTGATATTCACCGAGTGAAATGTGTTACCAGATACATTGAACCTGGGCATGCACATGAAAACGTGTTACAAGATCGAGGCACATCTAACTGTTATTACATTGGAAAATGCACTAGAAGATTGTGTATGATTGCAAGGTCAATCTAACCAATGAAATATTTTGTTTAGTTATTCATTTGAGGAATCTTATTTGTAAGATCGAAGCAATGAATTAGATCACCGTTTTAAGAGATCTATATATACAGCATGGGAAGAGAGAGAAAAAAGTATGTATGAAGGAAAGACTATTATAGAGACACAAAGAGATCATCGAGAAGGTTATCAAAGAATAGTCAAAGAATAGAGTAAACAGAAGGGTTTACCAAGTTACAATATGGGTTATCGAGGTATGCTATAAGCAAGGTAATCTTATTTTAAGCACATAGAATCTGCTATAATAGTTCAGATGTAAAGTTGAAGATATTTGTAATGATTTTATTGTAATATTGTGAAGTTGGAAGAGAAACCTTTAATAGGGTAAAAGACTCTGACCAAGTCTATAAATTGTAAATCCTCTAACCAGGTGCAGCATTCAAATTAATGTTGTAAAATCCTTTAGCAAGGTAGATCTAACAGATCTTGTTACTCCTAACAAAGTAAGCTATCAGAAATAGCTAAATGTAGCTCTAACCGAGCAATCTTTATTATTGTAGTAGTGAAGTTGTGGGTGCCATCCCCACCATAGTTTTTCTCTCTAACCAAGAGTTTCTGCGTAAACAAAATATATGTGTTATGGAGTGAATCATGTATGATTGTTATCTATTTGTTTTAACTTTATTTTATGTTACCACACTATTCTATTTATGCATAATAGTAAGGTTATTATTAAAGAAAATTTTTGGAGTACTGATTCACCCCTCCCCTCTCAGTACATTAACTTTCAATATTGGGCCTAACAATTGGTATCAGAGCTTGAATCTTGAAAAAGGGTTTAACTACCTAAAGAGAAAGATCTTATCAATGGAAGGCTATAAAAATTTTTGGAGGATTGTGTATCTACAAGAAGAGCTAGATCATGCAAATCAAGTGATTGCAGACATGCAAAGGCAAATGCAAAAATATCTAAAAGTAAGAAGAAGATTATCTGATGACTTGTAGGATTCTCAAGAGTTAGTGGAACAAATCGAGACATCATCTGAGAACAGTATATCTAAAGAGACTGAAGAAATGATTTGAATGTTGAAAGAAAAGAACAAAGCATTGACTGATCAACTAAAAGCAATGAAAAGAGAACATGAACATTTCAGTACATAGATGACTGAAAATCTAGATGCATTAAGGATAGCTGAGGATAAAGCAAGATATCTACAAAGAGAGAAACAACAACTTGAAGTCTTAGTATCTAATAAGAATGATGAAATCATAAGGCTAACTGATATTCAACAAAATATGACTGATCAACTAGGTTATGCATATCATGAAGCAATTCTAAAGAATGATGAAAATCAAGCATTGAAACTTGAAGTATCAAGGTTGACTAGTGAGCTTGAAACAGAGAAGAAATCCAAAGAAACATTGAAGAAGAGTTATGAAGCATCAAAGTCGTTGGATGAGCAACTAAATACAAGAAAACCCAACAAAGATGCAGGACTTGGTTACAAAGGAAAAGAATCAACCAAGAAAGGAATTCATACTATTGAGAGAGGAAAATCATCAAAGCAAGCTAGAAACAGGAATAACATCAAAACGAAGAAGCCTATTTGCTACTACTATGGAAATCAAGGTCATACTACCAACATATGCTAGATTAGAAAAGGTAAGCAACCAAATATCACTAAGTCCAATGGATATTGTTACAATTGCAATAAATATGGTCACACATCTAATCAATGTAGGACAAAGTCTGTTAACAACTATCAGAAGGCAAAATTCAAAGGGTTTTGTAGAAACTGCAATAGATATGGACACAATACCAAGAAGTTCTAGTCTAAGCAAAAGAACTACATGCGGTATCCACATTGAGAAAACACTAGAGGTTACCGAACTCACACAGATCCTTACCGACAATATGCAGCAGTACCATGGGATTACAGTACAAGGATATGGTGGGAATGTTGTGGAAGATATGGACATATTAGTGCCAACTATTTTATAAGGTTTGGAATGAGCAACCGAAGATCATGGAGAAATCCTGGTATGGGATGTTTTCATTGTCACAAAGTTGGACATTTAGCTGGAGAGTGCAGAGATCAACCTAGAAGAGACACTGAAGAGATAAAAAAAGTAAAAAGAAGGAAATCATGTCAGATGAAGAAAGCACCTTACCTACCGAGTTGGGTGCACCTATTCCAAGTTAGTCAGAAAAGGTATGAAGGGACTACATTCTCTAAAGGTTAAATCATAATAGTTCCTATTCTATTATGTACAAAATTCAAAATCTACATAGTTAAGATGCAATTAGTCAGTTTGAAATTCTATCAAAAGTACTTTACAGGAAACCTGTCAAGTCGGTGTATATAGGAAGCCTATCAAGTCGGTTAATGAAGGAAATTTGGTTACTCAATTAAAATGAAAAAAAGGAGTAAATCGGTAAAAGGTGAACCGAGTGCATTTAATGTTTTGACCTAACTTGCACGGAGCCCGATAAGGTGTTTTTGTGGTCATTTTCATTCACCAAGTTTTCAAGAGAGAAGAGTAGAGCGAATCAAGGTGATCAAACTTCATTCAAAGTGAATTTCAAGGTATTTACATCAAATCTATTCACACTATTAAGCGGGTTTTCCAATCTAGTCAAATTGCTATTATCTACCGAGTGTGAAGCATCAATCATTTGTAAACCCTAAGGATAATTTGCTAAATTTTACCTGAAACCTACAATGGCATGCAAGATCCAAGATCCCGTAGTTGTCAAAAATGTGGAGAAGCCCTTGCTGAAATATTCCTTGACTCCCAAAGTTGCCTCTGAACTAGATGACAAAACTACATTTTCACTCGTCCCGGATCAAGTCTTGTTAGTTGAAGATGTTAGATTCTTCACCAAATGTCATGTTGAGGAACTCGGTCATGTTGAGATTAGTGACACATATGATGAAATTTTCACTGATGGCAAAATGTATAGCAAATTCGAGCATATCAAAATCAAGGGATTAACTAAAGTCCTAGCCTATCCCCGTGTGTTCAAACCCCAGTGGGTTAAGTTTGTCTTGAGCAGAGTACATGATGATTTTATGTGGCTAGAGGCAAAACCATTCAAAATCACTAAGGAAATCATTCATGTACTCACCGAGTATCCTATCTATGATCATGCACGAGCATAGAAAATGATATCATAGAAGGAGCTAATCAATCTAACTGGAGTAGAATCTAATTACCGATGACTAAAATTGAACAATGTCACTAATGCAGAACTCAAGTTTGCAATTAGAGTAATTGGTTACTATTTATTTCAATCTGCAAGGGAAAATAGTGTACCATGTGCCACAGTTGACTTGGCCTATAAAATAGTGAAGAAGGGAATGAAAGTAGATTTATGTGAAGTGCTATTGAAGAACTTGTTTGAGAACCTAAACACAATAAGGAAGCCAAAGAAGAACAACTCGGAAAATACACTAAAGTTTGGTTCACTTCTTGTATGCATGTTTTTCTACTTTGAGAAGTTCTTTCCCTCAGTTGGTAAAGTAGTTTGGGAGCTACACCGACCTATCACCCATCAAATCAATGATTTTATCAAGAAATTGGGAGATAACTTTAATGATATCATGGATGACTATTTCTGCAAATTTCAAGAGAAGATGCACAATAGGTACAAGATTCCACCACAGCTGGTAGAAAAATATAAGAATGATATATGTTTTGAGGTAGACACCGATTATTGTTATATGAATGTTGTTGAACCAAGGACTCAATCTTTGCCACTAATGGGTTATGAGATTGACTATGATATAACACAATAGCAAATTGATGCCTATTTATCATTGCCAAGGCATGCTACCGAAATAAGATATGGAACATATGAAGAGGTGAAGGAAAAAGTAAAAATGAACATTGTAGTACCTAAGGCTACAAGAAAAGCTACAAAAATGATAAAGGTTTTATCTGAGAAATTCGAAGAAGAATCCTCCTCTACACCTGTCAAAGGAACTCTTGCCATTACTGAAGAGGAATCAGAAGCTCAAGAGGCAGCAATAACATTAAGTACCGAGCTGCCTAAGGGTAAAGTTTTGAAAAGAAAGAAACATGACATTTCAAAGGCCCTACCGACACCACCAACAAAGAGACCCAACACTAGAGCATCGGCTGCATCACCGAGTAAGAAACAAAAGAGTGTTACTGTACCCAAGGTAACCAAGACCTATAAGAAATCTACTCAGAGACTCATTTTGGCAAAAGAGTGTAGTGATATAGAATCTGATGATGCAAACAAATTTCAGATTGTAAAAAGTAAAAAGGTAAATATTCATAGTGTTGAAATTTTTTGTGCCAATCTTAAAGAATATGGTGGATTTGCAGGATTTAGATATGTTAAGTATGAGACTAGGAATAATGATGAGAAGTGACAAATTGAAGAAGCTATCATTTGTACACTTCTAAAGTTTCGGCTAGCTCCATTAGAAATAGTAAAGTCACTTCCAAGTGAATTATACTTACATATTGATAACAGATGGAAATATGCAATGGACTCATAGAGACAAATAAGAGAAAGAAGTCTAGTCCATCTATTCCCTGATATGTCTGTAGCAAAAATCAAGGAGCATTTGACAACATACAATTCTAAATTTCTTGTCAAATAGAGAGCCTTAAAATTGATGAATGGGCTATACATTGATGTGGAAAATGAGACAAAAGCCAAGTGGAAAGAAATCTTCAAACTAAAGGATGTTGGTGAACAATCTCAAGTTGAAATTATTGATGTCACCGAGCAAGATCCTGATGTCACTGAGCAAGGTCCTAATGCTACCAAGCAAGACCCGGCTGACACTATTCAAATTGATGATGTTATGGATGAAGAAGCACCGGAGCAGGAAATGATTGAAGACACTACCTATGCAAAACTTGTATCTAGTGAAACTATTTTAGAACAAGTTCAGCCTTATCCACCACTGAAGCCACCTATCTCAACCGAAGCTCCTAAGGACACAAATCAAGGCACCGAAGGTCACAAGTCTAAAGCAGCAGAAGATACAACCAAAGATCAGGCATCTCAAGCACCGTCAAGCACTGTAAATGTTACAGCTGAGACCCCTAGCACCGAGACACCCAAGGACACTATAATAGCTACAGGAACTGACCAAAGTGTTGCATCTACTGAGCAATCTATCGAGGGTCAGCAAGCCTCACAAGCACTTGTCTTAGTGCAACCGACCAAAGGAAAAGAGAAGAAGGTGAGAAAGCATAGTTTCAAAATTGATTTAACTAAACCGATAATGTTGCCCAATGTGGATATCTCAAAATTAAAAGGGCAAGCACTTACCGATATTGGTGAACTATGCAAGGCAAAGGCCGAACAAGAAAAATAATTGGCTATTCAAAAGAAGAATAAAGTACTTCAGAAGGTAAAGACACTACTAACAGAAATACTACCTTCAGCAACAGTGTCAACCGATGCAGCCATCCACATTCAACTGGATGAACTCCTTACTCAAATAGAAACATCTGGAGTTGATGCATTTGAGTACTTAAGCAAGCTAAAAGATAAAGAGCTTACAGCAAAAATGATTGAAGAGGTACAAAAAGCTCTAGCTATAGGAAAAGTAAAGCTTGTCAAATTCATTGCTGAGTTGTCCCCTCAACTCAAGCATATTCTTTATTTATTTCAGAAACTTTATACATTTTCCTTATTCATTAAAGATATCAAGAATAAAACTGATGCAATTGAGAAAGAGATCACTGATCTCTCAACTAAGTTGACCACCGAGCCTAATTCAGTTCAGAATTTTTATACCAAGCTTCAACATCTCATGGCTCAACAGTTAGAACTTAGGAATGAAGAGCATAAAATCAGGATGGATATAATGACCCTTCAAACATTATTCCTTCCTCATCTCTCATCAGTACAGGAATAGATCAACAGTGCTACACGCCTATCAACTACACAAGAGGGAAGCACTCTTGATGGCTTAATATCACTATTAGCTGATATTCAAGCACAAAATTCATTAATGGAAAGTGTAAAGGATTCACTCTCAGTCACCCTCACCAATGCCCAAAACAAGTATAAATCTATTTTTGATCAGTTACCACCCCCGAATGGAAATTAAGTTTTTGATGTTTGTCAAAAATGGGGAGTAATACTATATTTGGAGAGTGACACAATTTTGAGTATTGTATACAAGGGGAGTATACCAAGCAGAATATACAAAGCAATTAGAGCACACAAGTACATAACAAAACTGAGCATGCAAATAATGATAAGGGGAGTATATCTACATATACTATTTCATTGACTATTGTATATATTGTCAAGTGTAGTCATTTTGCAAAGTATATAGATTTTTGAGTTATGACTTTGAAAGTAGTTTTTGTCAAACATCTCAACTAATGTCAAAAGGGGAGATTGTTACTACTTATCAAATTGCCATTAGTTTTTATATTCAAAGTCATACTATATATTCTGGTTGGTTAGCATTATCGAATCATGCAGTCGGTACACACAGAGAAGTCGGTATGAACAGTCTAGTCGGTTAAAGAAGAAAGTAGTCACAGAATGCAGTATTCACTGAGCTGTTTACCGAGTATCTTTTTATGGCTACCGAGTAGTAAAGTTAACACACCGAGTTGATATTCACTGAGTGAAACGTGTTACCAGATACATTGAACCTGGACATGCACATGAAAACGTGTTACAAGATCGAGGCACATCTAACCATTATTACATTGGAAATTGCACTAGAAGATTGTGTATGATTGCAAGGTCAATCTAACCAATGAAATATTTTGTTTAGTTATTCATTTGAGTAATCTTGTTTGTAAGATCGAAGCAATGAATTAGATCACCGTTTTAAGAGATCTATATATATAGCATGGGAAGGGAGAAAAAAAAGTATGTATGAAGGAAGACTATTACAGAGACAGAGAGATCACTGAGAAGGTTATCAGAGAACAGTTGAAGAACAGAGTAAACAGAAGGGTTTACCGAGTTACAATATGGGTTATCAAGGTATGCTATAAGCAAGGTAATCTTATTCTGAGCACATAGAATCTGCTATAACATTCTAGATTTAAAGTTGCAGATATTTGTAATGATTTTATTGTAATATTGTGAAGTTGGAAGAGAATCCTTTAACAGGGTAAAAGACTCTAACCAAGTCTATAAATTGTAAATCCTCTAACCAGGTGCAACATTCAGATTAATGTTGTAAAATCCTTTAGCAAGGTAGATCTAATAGATCTTGTTACTCCTAACATGGTAAGCTATCAGAAATAGCTAAATGTAGCTCTAACCAAGCAATCTTTATTATTGCAGTAGTGAAGTTGTGGGTGCCATCCCCACCACAGTTTTTCTCTCTAACCAAGAGTTTCTGCGTAACCAAAATATATGTGTTATGGAGTGAATCATGTATGATTGTTATCTGTTTGTTTTAACTTTATTTTATGTTACCGCACTATTCTGTTTATACATAATAGTAAGGTTATTATTAAAGAAAATTTTTGGAGTACTGATTCACCCCTCCCCTCTCAGTACATTAGCTTTCCATATTGGGCCTAACAAAAACCTCGCTGACAAAAACTGCTAGAGTCTACTACTCTCATCGAGCCTCACAAGTAAAAATCCGATTACACATTTATGGGCACCAACCCAAAGAAGCACCAAACCCTAGATTTATGGGAACCAACCCCCTATTTGAGTACCAACTCAGATGACATACAATGAGTGAGTATCAAATTACATTTCTGCACCTTGTTATAAATGATGTTTTGGTAACACGTCCTATTTTCCACACCTGAAAAATGATTCTTCTCTCTAGTCTCTACTATTAATATTTATACCTATCCAAATGATGATTACCATGATGAAAAAGAAGCTTTGACTAGAGTTTCCATAGATCAACCTTCAAAATTGGACAATTAATTTGACAACCAACAATGGATGTCTCAAGATTATCCTAATAGTGAAGCTCTTCCATTAATTGAAGCTCTAAAATGCATGATTAAAAGTGATAAGAATGAAATTGATATATTTTGTAGTATTTCTCATATTTTTTAATCTAATGTTATGCCTATGAAGAGTTGTGCTGAGAACTTAGGTTATTCACAACCTTCTAAACAAATCAATCATTCTATTCCTTTGACCACTTCTATGGCTAGTATTCCTACTTTCACTTTAAACATCATGTCTACTTCAACTCAAAATGTCATACCTAAAACCATTAGTCATAGGGCAATCCCTTTCTTTATTCAATCCTCCTTCTTTACCTATGACTTCAATGAGTATTCCTATTATCTCTCACCCAATCAATGTGACACAAGGGGGCAATTCATTCAATGATTTATTCCTCCTTTTAGTGTCCCATTCCCTACTCAATCATCACCTATGCCTAATTACCATAGTGTCCCACCATCTTATTCTCAATAAATGCCTTCTTTCAATAACATCACACCACCTTCTCAATCAAACATGTCTAACATAAATTCTTCAACTAAAGCAACTATTAATAACCTTGCTCAAATTGTGTCTTCATTGAAACAACAAATTGCTTCCATGAGTCAATCCAAGTTTAGTGTGCCCACATTTGATGTTGTGAGCTCACTTTCTCTTGAGATTGTTAGAGTTTTCCCTCCTAAACATGTTGAAGTCCCTCAATTAGAACTCTATAATGGAAAAGGTGATCCTTTAACACATGTCAAAACATTTCAAACTTTGTGTACTGACTTTGCTTATGATCAAAGATTTCTTGCCAAATTGTTCACTAGAACATTAAGAGATAAAGCTTTACAATGGTATTGCTCTTTGCCTTCTTATTCTATTTCTTCTTTTCAACAATTAGCAAATGCTTTTATTAAACAATTTCAAAACAAAATAGGTCCTAAAATTACTTTGATCAATTTAATGCATTATAAACAAGGTGTTAAAGAAAAAGTGATTGATTTCAATGGTAGATACAAGAATTTGTGTTCTCATATCCCTTTTCCAATTCTTGATAATGATATTCAAAGAATTTTCATTTCTAATTTGCAAAAAAAACATTAGGGAAGAACTTCTCTTTTATGAGTTTACTTCCTTTCCGCAATTGTGCACAACACTTCACAATTATCAACTGACTGTGAGTCAAATGGAGCAATCTACTCCTATGGCTCTGAGTGATAAGGGTGAGAGAGTTCAAACCAAAAAAAGGCTTCATCAAATTCAATGACACCATCAACAACAACAATGTGAATGCTACAATAGGTGTGCCTCCTATTTCTAAATTTTTCAAAAGAGAGAAAGAATTTACTCCTTTGAATGAATCTTTGTATAGAATCATCTCTCAGTTGTTACAAAGAAATGTTATTAATATTCCTCCAATAAATCTAGTTGATCCTTCTAAAGCAACTTCACCTCACTTTGATAATAATTCTTTTTGCCAATTTCATCATCAACCTAGTCATGATACTAAATTTTTTTTGCATTAATATGTAAGATTCAAGACTTGATTGATAATAATACTATATCTATGGTAGGTGTAAATGATAAGGAAAAAAAATTAGTAGCTCCTCCTAATCAAAATCTTAAAATTTTCATGCATCCTTTACCCTCTCATACCTCTAATGTGATTGAGATTGAACACACTTCTTTCTCTCCCTCTAATTTTACTTTCACATCTCTAAATGTGGTTAATATGGTAGAGAACCAAGAAACACCTAAGGACCCATGTATCACATTTGACCCTAGTGAGACCATTAAGGCACCTAATGGCCCTTTATACATAGTTGTGAAGATCCAAGGCAAACCTTGTCGTGGCGTGCTTGTTGATCCCTCCTGCATGGTTAATATCATCACTAAAGAATATGATTATACTTTACATTTGCATCAACCAATCTATGATGACACTAATGTGGTCATTAAGTTATTTGATGGATTTTCTTGTCCTACTATTGGTTCTATCACACTTCATATTGATGTTCATACTCAGTTTATAGATGTCAACTTTGTTATCATTCTTTCATCTGAGCAATTCCATCTAAAGTTAGGCTACCCTTGGCTATCTTCTATGAATGCTATTGCTTCTCCAATCCAAAAGTGTTTGAAATTTCCCCACAATGGATAAATCATAACTGTTAACCATAGCTTATTTCGACCAATCCAAAGAAGCCCAAGTGTTCCTATTGATTACTTTTGGCCTCAACAATTTGGATCTCTTCCACCATGAAGTGATGCTCTCTTTCAATCTTATCAAAAATGGAAGAAAGATATGATTTTATCCTTAATCCAACCTACAACTCCAACACTCAATATTCCCATCATTCTTAAAGATGAAGTTCTTCCCCTAATGGATAGAACTAATCTTCCTCCTAAGGAAGATTCCCAACCTATTCCTATGGATGAGACTATTCCTTCTCCTAAGAAGAACAATAATATTCCTCCTAAGTTTAGACCTATACCTCCTCCTCATGATGGACTTGGTCTCCTTCCTACACCAAATATTCCTCCTTTATATTGTGTAGTTCCACCTCCTTCCTCTTATAGAGAGGAGACACCTACCTCTCCTCTTGTCCAACCTAGAAGACCTCAACCTAACCACCCAACTATCAAAGATGAGACCATTCCTCCTTCAACAAATATATCTTAGTCTTCTTAGCCTTCCACTAAGAATAGACATAAGCATTGTGCAAGAGAATGCCGATGAAAACATTGTGCTAGAGCTTGTGAAGTCATTTTTAAAGCTATTCTATCTCCCAAAACACCAACAGTTGACATGATGCCATTTTCTCCTAAGAAATACATTGAACCTAACTCTCCCAATCATAAATTGAAAAAAACATGTGATGGTTTTACTTCTATTCATGTTAGAGATCCTCTTTTTATTAATCTTGATGAATAAATAGGTGAAAATGTTATTCATGATGGCAATACAACTCCTAATGCTTGTGATAGTGACTATGAATATATTGATGTTGATAAATGTTTATCTGCAGAATTTTCAAAAGCCTTAATCCTAGCTCCTAGAAATGAACAAAGTGACTTAGCACATGAGCATAGTCATTGTTTGGATCTTGTGATAGCTCCATCTATTATGCTTGATGTCACTCCTCTAGCGTGTTTCTTGCCTTTTTGAAATAGTGATCAATAAGATCAGAAGGTGGATGTCATGCTAGAATAGCTGCATTAGAATCATAGATCGTCTACCTCTCTCATTTATTTCTCTTTTGTGACCTTTCTTTTATGTGTATCCCTATTCTTCTATTTGTTGTCCCTAGTGATGTCTACTTGAGGATGATGCAAAGCATTGAGAACTATTTTGGTCTGTTCGATGTTGACTCAAAAGACACATGTGTTCCTTTTCTACCAAGGTGGTTTCCTTTCTTTGGCAAATGAGGACTGTTCTTTTAATATATATATACATGATATACATGCATTATCATGCAAAATACTAACCCCGAGGAATGTGGAGCCACCACATGCTTTTTTTTTGATGCTCATTATCCTTGGGTTTATTCTCAATCGAGGGCTAAATCCTTGTGATAACATGCTCCCTCTCTTTCTCTATCTTAGGTGTATCCTACCTTAAAGCAATCACTCCCGATTAGGCGTGCATGATCACTTTAATGTGGGGGCATACACTCCACTCATATTTTCCTTCTTGATACTTAAGGTTACTTAGTGAACTTGAATTTGCTTTGTAATTTTTGGTATTTTTCTTTTCATGACTCATAGTGAGGGAAACTCTACTACTTGCAGTCAAGGTTCTCCCTCTTGATCTTCCCTTTTAATTTTTCAATCAAATTCATAAGATCCTTAGTCCACTGGGGTCTTGGTTAATCTTTCCTCCTTGATGTGGTTAAATTCTTTCAATCTTGTTTCCTTGTACTTTACCAATAGTATTAGCGTACACTTATACTCCTACTAAAGTGGGGGCTAAATGTAACATCATAAAATTATGACCCTAGCAATTTTCAACTGCATTTGGCTCTTTACATTAGGGGATGAATCCCTAGGTCTGATTCCCATCATTCGGGGGCTAAATCTAATGTTATAAAATCACAACCCTTGCAATTTTTAACTGCATTTGGGTATATGCATTAGGGGATGAATTGCTAAGTCCGATTCTCATCATTCTCATCTTTGCATTGCGACCATCAGCAACTTGCATTTCCCATTATTCTGCACTACCTTTTATCACTTCCTATCCTGAATTAGGGTAGGATAGGGGTGTGGCACCCTTGTCCTGGCCCTGATTTGGGCCTCATTTGGTCCTATCCTACATTGGGCTTGTCAATAGTTGAGCGGGAAAATTATTCCTATGTCGGCCTAACATGGAAAAATACATAAACATCCCTAATTGGAAAGTATATAAGGATCATTTCCCCTCCTATTTGTACAAGTTTCTGATCATAAGGGTGACGCGATGAAAAGCCACACCAAGTTCATTATAAGGATAATTTACAAAGAGTTCAAGTATTAAAGCATTCATTCAAGCATTGAGCATTTCAAGTCTCCTTTCAAGGCTAGGTGTTGCATTCAAGTCAAGGATTCAACCATTGAAGAGGAGATTTCTACCAATACTTAAGACATCCTATTTCACATATCCTTTCAAGCAAATTTATCAACATCTCAATGACATCCCCTTATTGAGGTGGATTTTACTTCAAACATTTCCTTTCATTTACTTGCAACATTTTCCAATCACTTGGTTAATTCAAAAATGGGGTTTGATCTGAAGGAAAATCTCGAATCCCAACAACATTTTCCTCTATTTTATGTCTATAGGTTGCAAATACATAGTTGTAATTGCAGGTTTAGGCTTCATTTTCAGAGACAGAAAAACCCTTTCGATGTGCGGATTGTTCGGAGGATTGTGTGAAACTTGAATGCGGTCCCTACAACTTTTGCTCATATTGGTAGGGAAGCTTCATCTCAACATTCTACTACTAATTCCAGGTGCACAACTTCATCCTATATATCTATCTCAAGATATAATCATTTCTTTGTTATGTCTGCACTTAGTCTCAGTTTTCTTAATTCAACTAGTCTATTTTAAAAGAGGGTTAATTTAATTTCCTGATAACTTCCCAAATTCCCTACAATTCACTTAGTATTCAATCTCTTTCCATTGGGATTCAATCTAGTGAATTCAACCCCTCTGTTAAATGTAATGTGTGAATAATTGAGGGGAATCCTTTGTGAAACTTTCATCCATCTTTTGAGGGGAGTAAAGATTTCCACTTGATCTCCCCTTATCATTTTTCACCACATTACACTATGACTAAAAAATTGGACTACTATTCTTTCTCCCTAGTGCAACCAAGGACATGATTATTCACTTCTTATATTAAATTCATTTGGTTGCAGTAGAGTCTAGACTATGTGTTATTTTCTAAACCACTTTAGTTAGCAAGAACTTGGAAAAATATTTTTAAAACAATTCTTAATGGAAGTTATTCCCCTATATGTTCTTTATATTGCTTTCAGTAAGCACTTTGGTGATAGATTTCAGATTTGTAATTTATACTTTTTCTCATTTTGGGTTGTGTCTTGGTGTGGGATTGTCTATCAACCATTACATTGGTTTTACCTCCCAATATCCTTGCATATTGTCTATATGTTCCTAAGTGATTAAATTTTAATTTGAGTCATATTGGAATATGTTGTGTAGTAAGTATCACTCTCTATCCTTGTATTTATTAGAAATGAGTATTGGAATTTTATTCAAGCTTCATCTTGTAGTCATCATGGTAAGTTTTTCCTCAACATGTCAAGCCTTCTACTTGTGCCACATTGAATGATGCATTAATACTAATTTTGTAAAAGTCATTTTTATCTATCATGATAGCTTAGGCATGTGAGTATTGTAATATGATAAGAAAATTTTGTCTATTTGGTTGTTATAAGTTAATTTCTTGGGAAAAAGCTTGGGTATTACACTAAATTATTTGAAATGTTCACTTCTATGTTCTTCATGTAGAAGGATACAAATGAAAATGACTAAAAGGATAAATGATCAATATGTTGCCTATTTTTAGTCAGTTGAAACTTAAATGATTAAGAAAAACATAAATAATACATAATTTATGTGCAAAAGGGTTTTCCAAGGTCCATCAAGGTGTGTTCTCTACTATAATAGTGAGGAATGTGTTTCTCATCTATTCTTTCAGTGCTCCTTCTCTAGGGTAATTTAGCATTTTTGGTGTGGACTTTGGAATCAATCTTGCTAGCATGTTTTATCTCTTACTGAATTCTAGGCACACCTTGGTAAGCCTTCTGTTAAGACTTATTTTGTCTAGGTTGCTTGGGAAATTGGACCTTCTTTCATTATATGGCATATTTGGATAGAGAGGAATCATCATATTTTTTAGGATGTAAGGATGGTTATTCAACAATTGTGGTGGAGAATCATTCATTCTCTTCATGAGACAGTCTTGGAAAAGTGTGACCTTAATAGGGGTGTGGATCCTATGGATTTTGATATATGTAATCGGTTCAATTTTTCTCTTTAGGGTGGTGTTCTTCTCATGGGGGGCAACATGTGTGGTAGATCATGAGAAATAGATGTTTTCATCCCTTGTAGAAGATTAATAGGGAGGTTTGTTGGTCCCCTCTGTTGGATTGGTTGAAGGGACCAATATACTGAGAGGGGGGGTGAATCATTATTCCTAAAGATTCTAAAAATTTCTCCAAATGTTAAACCTTTAACTGATATATCAAAAGCATATCAAATAGAAAATAGCAAATGTACAATAAACATGTAAAAATAGAGCCACAAATGGAAGACTGGATTTTATACATGGAAAACCCAAATAAGAAAAACCATAAAGAGTGTTAACTCTCAAGAGAATATAAGTAGTTATATGGTATTTACATAAAAGTGGCTCATTGTCAAATGGCTCACTACTAGATTAGAAAAATGGCTCACTATTGGTATGCTCACTACAAGATTACAAAAGTCGCTTACTACTGGAATACTCACTGCAATAGGTATGATTGAACTAAACAAAGGTGAATCTCCAAATGCATGAGATCAATTCCAAGATAAGATAAGATCACAAGTCACAAACCTAGCAGTAGATATGGTGAAAGATGCTCACACAACGGGATAATATGTCAACCTAGCTCAACATGTTATCTAATAAAGTGTTGATCATAAACATGATAACAAAGTCATTCTCTACAAGATTTACAATTGAATTGTGTTTGAACCCAAGCATTGGAACTCCTATTTGTACCCCTTCATGGGTACATAAGTGAACTTATTCAACCTAGGGCAATAGTGATAAATAAAACAACTTAAGGAATATAGGTTGGCTTGTATTTGTCTAGTGCAACTCCAAAATCCAACTCTAAGTTGTCCCTCATACCCTTCTAGATGTGCTTTACCTTGTCTTTGCATCCCTCTAAATCCCACTCAAGAGGAAAGAAATACATAAATCAACCTTCTTTGGGGAAATTCCAACAAAATTGACAAAACAAAAATTGTTTCTATTGACCAACTTAGTAGGCATTGAAAGAATTGGTCTATGGAGGATTGGGCTGATATTCTCATGGGCTCAGCAATAGAGCTTTTCAAATACTTGAGGGTGCAATTCAGCTCGATGGAGGAGAAATGAATTTTAGGGGTAATAAAGCATATAAAACAAATATTTAATCTTTTATTCAAATGTCAAATGCATTCCAATTCAAAGTGAATTGTAACTAGCAAAGTGGTGCAAATAAGGAGCAAAGCAACAGACTTGAGTGAAGAAAACATGTAGATCTGAGATGAATTTTAATCAATTACCTTTCAATTTGGGAAAATTATTATCAATTTTAGGGAAAGCTTCTTCCATGATCAAGGTGATTTCATGAATCAAGCATTGAGTAAATTTTACATGGAAGATTTAGTGTGAATTTAGGGAAAATATGATCAAATTCATAAGCTAAATAAAGTCATCCGGACTTGAAATTCATTTCCAAATTTAAAAATTTTGTAGGAAGCATGAGTTATTTTTTTGTGGAATATTTGTCAGTCCCTGCTAGGGAACCCTAGAGAATAATAGCTAATAAGCCAAATTATAGAGAAAATGTTTTTTTTAAAGGAAAACATATTACATCAACCAAGTTTATTACATCAACCAAGTTTTAACACAATATAACTCTAAGTAAATTCATTACATAACATAGATGAATTATAAAAATGTATAGTGGAGGACTTAATCACATCTCATAACAATCCTTTATGGGTTCTCTAACATTTCTACTAAGCATAAGCAACACTTGCTAACATGTATTAAACATCACAATGTTAATCACATGAAGATAGCTATATTTCATTACATTATTTGAAATCACATAAATGTCTTCAATAGGATACATTGACTTAACTTAATCAAATAAAATCCTAGTCATTAATCATTTAACTCATAACATAAAGGCCTATGCTACGTTCATTTTAAAACACTAAATGAAAGATTCCTATGATAACCTTTGAACATCAAGAATAATAACATACATATAATCCACACGAATACATTCACTTACAAGTTATCCATTAATACAAACACATCTATAATAATAGTTCTATTACAATCCTTTCCACTTAAAGTATCCAATTACAAATATCCTTTCAATTACAACTACAAATATACAATTAAATATTCTTTTACATCACCTTCGGAAGATACATAAAAAATACATTACAATGGTAGAATAATTTGGATCTAAATGTGAAAGCATTGGAGTACAAGGTAAGATCCATCTAGCTACAGATGAACAAGAACTCCAAAAACCCCAAAAGATGGTAAACACTACCACTTGACCATGTGAAACTCAAAGGTACACCCCCCATGTTGGAGATAGAAACAAGACCCCAAACAAAAAGAAAGAATTCTAGTGATAAAATAAATGAACATACACCACAACCAAGATACACAAGACACCACTGCAAAAGATAATTAAAGATAACAACTAAAAAAACACCAAAGAAATTCAAACTTACAAAGGCTTCCACATAAAAGATGACACAATAGGATACTATGATAAATAAGGAGAGAGTTTCATCAGATAACATCAACATAGGTTATCTTGTCACCCTCTCTAGACCTCGGCCCCCATTTGATGACTAATTTGAAACTATATAATCCTTTCATGAAGATAATGTAAATAACATAATCATGCCAAATTCCAAATATCTCTCCAAATGGATGTGCCTTCCCAATCTCATCTTCTATTTGTATGATAACATGAGGCCATGAGTGGGGTACAGAAAAATATATCATTAGTGTGTAAACCCAACCCAGAGTTTTGTTAATATTATGACTTATTAATCTACTCTCCTATGGGTCATCTTGGCTGCCACTTTAGGCCCCAGTCCCCATAAAGAGCCACTCCCACTTAATGCACATAGATAACCTATTATCAATGGCTCAAAATAAGCATTATGAAATATATATAAATAGGAATATCAAGAATCCATATACAATAATAGATTGTCCAATTTGCAAATAGGACTTCCAAACAAAGACAAATCATAAGGTCAAGTCCTGAAACTGAATGATAACCTCAATAACAATTTTCCTTCTCACAAGACAAATCAAGAAAGGGAATATGAACACTAATCTAGCTAAATTAGTCCAATCAAACACAAAAGTTCAAAATTGACAAGATATATAGTCACTTTTATCCTTTGGAGTAGACCGGGAGTTCAAATTGACCAAAATTGCAAACCAAAGAAAAACCTAGAAGAACTACACAATTGACCACTATACCTACATTGATGGGATTCTAAAGCTACACAATTGAAGCTCAACATTGGGAAATTGAATCCTTGAATGAGTACAATTGAGCTCTACAGTTGCACAACTACTCGAAAATGTAACAAAATAATGCTAAACATAACATATAAACTAGATACTGAATTTTTTTTTTAAAGTATTTAAAAAAGGCCCGATAACATTCCAAAAAATAAGAAAAATTAAATATATGGATTCATACAAGTTTCCCAATCAAACATAAAGAAAAATTGATTAATCGAATTAATCAATTCCAACACTCGATTCAAGCATAATACAATCTTTTTAAAACTTAAATAAAGAACTAATTTTAGACAATAAACATAATAAAAACAACATTCTCATATCCCCCTTAAAATCAATTCTAATCAAAACTACAAATGAAATTGTCAATCAAAACCGGGAGATAGAAACCTACTTAGAATCCTATGAAGAAAGATATGAGGAAAAGAGAGAATTTGCAGACAAAACTTTGATCACAAATCCTCTTCGAATTAAAAAAAAAATTTCATGAAACAAGCCCCAAAGAAATCCAATCCAAACTCCAAGAAAACTTAAAACAATCCTTCAATTAGTCCAAAAGGACTACAAATCCTTCTATGAAACTCGCAATCCAAAATTCTCCTTCAAAAATTCTTCACAATTTGTAATAATAGTTCTTTCCTCAAAACTTTGAAAAATAATTGTCAAAACTAAAACTCTCATAAAAAAATATAAATAAAATTCAATTTAATCCTAAGTAAAGCTTCGCAAAATCATGCACAAAAGAAAAACAAAACCCTAATTTGAAAATCACAAAAATATCAATAAATCAATAATATTAAATTAATTTCTAAACAAAAATCCTCATAAAAATAATACAACAATAAAATTTAAATATTAAAAAACCAATCGAAATTCCCCTAAAATAATTAACTCTCACTCAAAAAACATGCAAAGGATAAATAATTATTTCCAACTAAAAATATAATTATCCACCAAAACAAAATTTAAAAATATAATTTCCACTATAAAATAATTCTGACAATAAAAATATTAACATGCATAATAAATAATATCTAATAATAGGAATATATTCACTAAATTGAAAACATAATTAAAGCAGCAATAAACAATAATTAATTATTAATTCAATTTATAATACTTAGGCTAAAATTAATATAAATAATTAAGATAACATAAAATGCCACACACTCAAATAAATCATTAAATAATACCAATATCAAAAACAAGACTTACCACTAACAATAAGATGATCAGATATTGTCTATATGACAAATCTGAAATGATTAAAATAAAAAATAGATAATTGCCCCAGGTTAGGACAATGGCTAGGGCTAGATACATTCTAGGCCTTGTACTATCTCATGTACCACCATGTAGTTTAAAATCATGCTTAGACCTACAAGACCAAGTGGAGGCAATGCCTAGTACCTACAACCTACACAAAATATTTTTCATACAAACATATAGAGATGTGTGTGTGTGTGTGTGTCTATATATGTATTTATGTATGTATGTATGTATAAGTAGGGACACACACATGCACATATATATGCACACATACATATATATATATCTGTGTGTGTGTGTACATACACATACATATACATATATATGTATGTATGTATACATATATGTATATATATGTGTGTGTGTAAATGAGTGTCTATGTATATATACACATACATACATATATATACATATATACATATATATACACTAACATCAATATGCCCATCTCAAATAAATTATAACAATAATCATGTCCTAAAACATATGAGCATCATAAAATAGTCCAATAACATGGATCACATGAATGTATCCGCACATACGCCAACAAAATAAACCACCCATAATGAGTCAAACATAGTCTAACAAGTCAAAGTAATAAGTATCTAAAGAAAAGCATGGAGGGCTACTACAATATTTTTCTCATTCTTAGTGTCTTAATCAAAATATATTTGTTTTCTAGGTTTAAGGCTAGAAGTAAGATGCATGGTGCATGGAACAATCATATCGGGGTCATGGATTCAAGATCAAGTTATTCAAGAGGGCTAATAAAGATAAGGACTTCGAAAGGATGCACAAGGAAGCAAATCAACATCAAGACAAGGATTCACCAATGCATATTCAAGACATTCATGGATGAGGCATGACAAAGCACATCTCAACATCAAGCGTAAGAATCAACATAAGAAATGATTTTTACAACAATCTTCAATTTCCTTCAAAAATACAAGAATGAAGGTTTATACAACAAGGAGGCAATCCCAATCAAGGATATCATGTGCAAGTAAAAAATGCAAATAAAGTTGAGTGAGACCTCAAGAAATTAAGAAAAGGATCATATTGCAAGAAGGCAAACCACATTCAAGATGTATCACCAATGATAAGAGAATCAATGAAGGAGATATCGGGATGCACATTGCAAGACGTTCCACAAATCAACAACATTCTACAAGGAAGTGAATGTCAAGATTCCAGAGTTAAAGGTGAAAATTCATTAAAAGGAAGATTCCCAAATGTGAAAATGAAAAGTGAAATGCAATGAAGGACATTGTGATAGTTTCATGAGAGTTAAGAAAAGTTAGAAACTTGATCACCAAGATGATACAATTTAGGAATATGACCCATCATCATTGTAGACACCTAAAATTGTCTTGTCTAATTAAATAAATATCTTTATTTATTTAATTATTTTAAGCCTAATTCTTCTATTAATTGAATAAATCTTTATTTATTTAATTAATTCATTTATGACTCATGATAGCATGAGGAAATAGAATTTGGATGATATCGGATGGCGTCATGCATGCGGGGGCTCGCGGGTAGCTGAGCTAGGGTTTTGATACCCTAGCCCATGGGAGGCAGAGTTCCAGGTGTGTCATCGGGGGGAGGGAAGTGCAGGTGCGGTGGGGGAGATAAGTGGTAGACGGGGCTAGGCAGGGATTGGCCGAGGGGGTGGAGGGTGACACGGTGGGCTTTGGGTGGGATTTTGGTTGCAAGCAACTGGGCTTCTGGTTTGTTGTGTGCCAAGGGATTTCAGGGGGAAAGTGGATTCAGCTGGCTCCTTCTCTCGGTGGTTCTTGGGAGGGGTGGGGTCATGGGCACCGTGCTTTCCCAAGTGGCCCCTTGGGGTGAGGGTCCTATATATTCTTGTTTAATTTTTTTTCGAGCTCCGATGTCGAGTATTGGTGGTGAGGCCTCGTAGGTACATCCCACCATGGATTTTCATGTTGCGATGGGCTGAAAACCCCCACTCTAGAGTATGAAGACTTTTAATAATAACCTTTTCTCATCTGAATCAGGATCGGGAAGTGTTGGTAGCTCTCTCATTATAAAGATTAATGGTTTCCTGGAGAGATGCAATGAGAGGCCGAAGCTGGTTATTCCTCCGAAGTTGATAGCCAAAGACATTGAGTACTTCTCAAAACACTCGCTATATTGCAAATTTTTGGGAATGAGGTTTTCTTAGTAGTTTTTGGAAAAATCGGCACAGAGGACCTGGGCACCAAAAGGGGAAATGGAGACTATGCTGCTGGCAAACAACTATTTCATGGTTACTTTCAACTGCATGGAGGATCACAATAGGGTCTTTGAAGGAGGCCCATATTTTTACAACCAGGTGGGGTTGTTCATAAGACCTTGGCATGCGGGGTTTAACCCTTCGAAAGAGCTCCCAAATAGGGTTCTAGTGTGGGTTCATTTACCACATTTTCCAGTGAAATGTTGTCGGGAGGATGTGTTATGGATGTTGGCCGCATTGCTTGGGAAGCCAGTGGGATCTTCGACACAAACCCTAGGGAGAAATTTAATGACCTTTGCATGTATCTGTGTTGAAATTGATCTTAGTAAACCTTTGCCAGATGCTATAGATATGTGGGCATGGCCTTACTCATGGGTTCAGCAGTTAGATTATGAGACTTTACCTTTTCGTTGTTGTCTTTGTCATGAGTATGGTCATTTACAGCATAAGTGGCCTACATATATACTGGTGGTGTACCAACCTCAATAGCCAGCCCAGAGTCAAGATAGGGTTGATAAAGGAAAAGCTGCTATGTCGGCCGAGGTAGTGGGTGTTGATGGTTTTGTCTCAGTTAAGACAAGGAACAGGAATCAAGGACAAAAGAGGTCCTTATAGGAGAGATAGGAGGAGGATACCTTTAACATATTTGAAGCATTAGATGACCTTAGCCAATAAGAAGTGAATCTGGGGTTAACCCCTTTAGACCAAGGTTCTTTACGGGAGGTCCACAAAGAGCTATTGATGATTTTACCCAGGCCCTGCAAGTGATTGGAAGCTAGCAAATGGAGATGGATCAGATAGTAGGGGTCCAGTTGGGACTCACTCCTGGTTTAGAGGTGCATTTGGTTAGGGGGGAGGGTTCTCTGATAGCTCTGAAATTGGAACCAGTTGGGGAGAAAAGTTATAAGTCTTTCATTCACCTAGGTCTACATCAGAAAGATATTAAGAAAAGTGCTACGGAGAAGAACTCAAAGGTTGGCTGAAAGAAGGATTTGGATAAAATCAAATTGATGGGAGAGAATTTGGTTGAGTCAGGGTTAGTAAAGACTTTGGATTCTCACTTTTCCAATCCTCCTAAATGATTGTGCTCACATGGAATGTGAGGGGCTTGAATAACACCCCTAGACAAAAAGTTGTTTGGGAATTGATTAGGAATCATTCACCTGATGTCCTCTTCTTGCAAGAAACTAAACTCTCGATGGAGAGTATGATGGGCCTGGTTCCGAAGCTCTGGGGGTGAGGTGAGTGTCAGTGTATTGGGGTAGCTGGTTCCTCTAGAGGGGTGGCCTATCTTTGGAACCCTTCAAGGATCTACCCTGTCTGGTGGGTGGCTTCTAGATCTTTGTTATCCGGGGTTGCCTCTAGTCTTGAGACCGAAGATCTTATCTTGTTTACCCCCACCGATCTTCAAGGCAAGCAGAACTTATGGTTTCATATTCCTTGTATGTGAAGGCTGGTCCCTTTTCATCCATGGATTATGGTGGGAGATTTCAATGCTATCCTTGAGTTGGGTGAGAAGAAGGGGGGTGTCATGTGGTTGGAACCTTCTTCTTTCCTTCTTCGGGATAGTATATCTTTGTTGCATCTTGTTGACATTAAGCCTAGTAATGGTTTATTCACTTGGAATAATAGGAGAGTGGGGGAGTATTGGATTGCAGAGAGGCTAGATCGATTTATGGTTTCCATTTTTTGGGTTGGTGGGGGGTGGTTCACATGTTCTGAGATTCTTGACTGGAGAGGGTCAAACCACTGGCCTATCAAGCTGGTTTATTCTTTTGCCTGGACTGCTCGCTCTCCTTCCTTCAAATTCCAACTTATGTGGCTTCAGGATCCTACTTTGTAGGCTCTTGTTGAGTAGTGTTGGAGGAAGGGGAGGTCATCCTTTGGCATTGCTATGTATACTTTTGCCAAGCAGCTGTAGTTTGTTATGTTTTAGCTTAAACAATGGAATCGGTAGGGTTTCGAGAACATTTTTCATGCTAAGAAAGTTGCCCAAACAGTGTTAAATGGCATCACTAGTGAAATTAGAGAGCATGGTTTGTCTGAAGCCTTGCTTAGGGAGGAGGATGGGACTATCAAGTCTTTAGAGGAATGGGAGCTCAGGGAAGAAATTTACTAGAAATAGAGAGCCCGTATTGATTGGCTTCAAGCGGGTTATAAGAACACTACTTTCTTTTTCAACTCTGTGAAAGCAAGACGTCATGGAAATTCCATTCCTGCTTTGGTCAATGATAGAGGTGAGGTGTTATTATCCTTGTAGGAGATATCTAGGGAAGCTTTATAGTATTTTTTATCCCTCTTCAGTGAGGATTCTTAGGGGAATTGGCAGAGGCGAACTAGGTTCTCGCTTGCATTCCTTCTCTTGTTACTGGGTAGATGAACGAGCAGCTTATGGGCCCTATTTTGCTAGAAGAACATGAGAGGATTTTTTTCACATGAGGAAAGGAAAAGCTCATGGACAGGATGGGTTCCCAGTTGAATTCTTTCAAGAGTTCTGAGATATCATCAAACTGGACTTACTGGAAGTAGTCCAAGAGTCCTAGAGGAACAAACAGATGCTTCAGAATTTGAATGCAACTTTCATTGCACTAATCCCTAAGTGTGATGGGGCCGACAAGTAAGGCTAGTTCCGCCCTATATCTCTCTATAATGTGATTTATAAGATCATCTCTAAGCTAATAGCAGAGAGGCTAAAGAAGTGTCTAGGGGATGTTATGTCTGAGGAACAAAGCGGGTTTGTGGAAGGGCATCAAATTATAGATGGTGTGGTCATTGCTACAAAGACCATTCATTCTATGGCAACCTCCAAGGAAAAAGATATGTTTATCAAGTTGGATATGGCTAAGGCTTACGATAGAGTTCATTGGTCCTTCCTCCAGAAGATCCTCAAGGCTTTTGGCTTTGCTGAGGAATGGATCCAATGGGTTATGAGTTGTGTTACGTCCACCTCTTTCTCAGTGCTAATCAATGATGATCATACTGAGTTGTTTGGTGCATCTAGGGACCTCCACCAGGGGGACCCCCTCTCCCCTTAATTATTCATTCTCCTAGTCGAGGGCCTGGGGAGGCTGATCAAGCATAATGTTGGTCTGGGTAGTATTCAGGGTTGGAGTTGGGGTAATGACTTGTAGCCACAGTCTCATTTGTAGTTTGTTGATGAAACGGCCTTGATGGGACTATCTCGGATCAAAGAAGCTACTAATCTACATAAGGTTTTGGATATTTATCTGGCGGCCTCGGGCCAGTTGATCAATGAAGATAAATCTTCTATCATTTTCTTCAACACACTTGGAACTATTCAAAGGAGGATTGCTCTTATCTTGAGATTCCAAGTTGGCTCTTTTCCCTTCACTTATTTCGGTATTCCTATTTCTCCTGTAACCCTCCTCAGGAGTCATGGGAGGGTATCTTGTATAAATTTTGTTGGAAGGTTGAACATTAGACTCACAAATGGTTATCATTTTCTAGGAGGCTTCAATTGATTCAATCGGTGGTTCAGACTCTTCTGATTTATCGATGTATGCTTTAAGTGGCTCCTAAGTGGTTCTTGAAGGGTTTGGAATCTTTGGCAAGCCAATTCTTATGGGCAAGCAATCTATCCTCTTCCAAATGGAGTCTTGTCAATTGGGACTTGGTGTGTACCCTGAAGTAGTCAGGGGGGCTTGGTTTAAGGTAGGCTATTTTATTCAGGGAGGCTCTGGTGGCTAAATTGTATTGGAGGTGGTGTGTTGAGTAGGATTGTGGTTGGGCTAAGATCTTGGCCTACAAATATATGCAGAGGATCCCAGTGCAGGAGGTTCCAAAATATCTTCTTGAGGGAAAAGGCTAGACAATTTGGTATACTCTTAAGAAGGGGGATTCTCTCATTAAGGAAGGACTCGTTTGGATCTACAGGAGGGGGGAAGAGGTCATTTTCTAGAATGACTCTTGGGATGGGTACCCCCCATCCTTGATAAGTTTCCTAATCTTGAGAACCTTAGCCAGAGTTTTTTGGAGGTAGGGTGGTCAAGGGTGAGTGACTACAAGGCTATTTATAGGTGTGGGTAGCTGGAGTTGGAGCAGTGGAAGGCTCCTAATAAGTGGCCAATTGTTGGGATGGAGGAAGAGTGTGCTAAGTTGCATGGCATTCTGGTGAGTAGACACTATAGTTCCCTCAAGGGTAGGGATGGACTTGCTTGGTCTCTGAATCCTAAGGGCATCTTTACTGTAGCTAGTGGATACTGGGAACTGTTGAACCAAATATTGGAGGGAAGAGAGGTGCATTGGTGGAAATAGGTTTGGAACAATTTTTCATGGCTGAAGTGTAACTACTTCATTTGGACTCTAGCCTTGTATAGATTCCTAACTTGGGATAATATTTGCAAGTGGGGATTCTTGGGGCCTTCTATTTGTGCTTTGTGTGGTAATGGGGAGGAAGATTCCTCACATCTATTCTTCAGATGTCCCTTCTCTATGCTTATTTGGCATTACTAGTGGGGGGTGTGGAAGTGTCCTTGTGTTCACGCATATTCTCTGGTGGAGTTTTGGAGTAGTTTGGGCAGACCTCCTATCTTGTCCTCCTTCCTCCAGACGGTCTGGTATATTGGGCCCATTTTCATACTCTAGCAAATATGGCTTGAGAGGAACATAAGGATCTTTCATGAGGCCAGACTGTTAGTGCAGCAAGTGTGGAATAGAAACATGGTTATGATTTGAGAGACAGTGGAAGATAAATGTGAGGTGAATTTTCCTTTGGATAGAGATGAGGCAGATATTGTGAGTAGGTTTGGCTGGCAGGAGTTGTCTCCCACCTCCACTTGTGTCAGAAGAGACGTGCTATGAAGAAGGTCCAAAGGGTGGGAAGGTAGGGACCCCCTTAGGATGAGTTTATCAATATTAACACTAATGGCTCCTCCAGGGGTAACCCAGGCCCTGCAGGGGTTGCTGGTGTTGGTAGGAATTGTATGGGGGAGGTGGTTTTCTTTTTTTCGGTCCATAAAGGGAGGCAATCTAATAATTTTATGGAGGGACTTGCTATTCTCTATGCCCTGGAACGGGCTTGGGAGTTGGGTCAAAGGAAGGTTATCTGTGAATCGGATTCATAAATTATTGTTGATTTCCTGATAAAGAAGAACGTGAGTGGGATTCATTGGTAGCTAATAGGGTTTGTTCATCAGATTCTT
Source organism: Cryptomeria japonica (assembly GCF_030272615.1). Lineage (NCBI taxonomy): Eukaryota > Viridiplantae > Streptophyta > Pinopsida > Cupressales > Cupressaceae > Cryptomeria > Cryptomeria japonica. The sequence goes on from NC_081409.1 coordinate 829,485,368, forward strand.
CAAATTAGTTCTTTAATGGAGCAGGTGTCTTTCATCCATATTCCTCATGAATGGAATAGAGAAGCTGATTGTTTGGCTAAGTGGGCTTCAGAACATGACAGTGATTGAAAAATTGAAGTTTGGGAGCATCTCTCCCCGGATTACGGTTAGGTCTTGCAAAAGATTTTTGTTGAGGCTTGGACTAGGCCTATGGCTCTTTTTTGGGGCCTCGGGGCTCTGGTCCTCCCTGTAATTTTTGTGTCTGATTTTCAATAAAGTTTTTACCCCTTTTATTTAATTAATTCATTTATCCTCTTCTAACCTTATTTCTCATTTAAATAAATACATTTATTTATTTAAATTATCCTTTTCTCTTAAATTAAATAAATACTTTTATTTATTTAATTGATCCCACTTCCTCTATTAATTAAATGAATCTTTATTTATTTAATTAATTAATTAGCCTTTTCCACCTATGACACATGTCATTCATCTTTTAATTCCTACACTACCTACCCTCTCATTATTTTCTTATTTTCTCTACCTACCCTCTAATCTTAGCCGACCATCTATCTTTTACACCTCTTAATCTTATCCCTCCATTTCTTATAGTGTCTTCTATATAAGGAGATACTTCCTTCATTATCAACCCTAATCATTCTAATCAAACCCAACTATGCTTTTGAACTTTCATATGCGATCAAGCCTACTTGCCACCACATTTTCGGTCTTTGTTGAGCTCTTGTACAAACATAAAATCTGAGAGCAAATATATCAAGCAAGATCAATGGAGATAGGAAGAATGGGGATTCAAACCCTATTGGACATGTGATGGTATAATCTTTGTGATTTCATTTGATTTCCATTGTCTTAGGTAATCTTCATATGTTATGGTCGATCTTTGTTGTTGTTAGGCTAGGGTTTTGTGGTTGAATTAATTTAGTCTTTCAATATTGTTGTTTCCATTTTAACCATAAACATTTTGTCTCTGAACTACTAGCTTCCTCTTTGTAATGTAGAATATTATTTTATTCACCACTAGCTTCTTGAAAGTTGACTCAAGTGGTTCTCCCATTGGAGTGTACTTCCTTTGCGATTTGGAAGTTGTTTGAGTATTCACTTGATTGTTTGTAGAGCTTGATCCAGAAAAAATGATTTTAGGTCATACTATATTGGCATCAACAACACCATCATTGACTGTGTTCTTGTTTTTATTCCAAAATCATATCGATTATCATTTCCTTGCACTAATAACATAGCAGAATATGAGGCATTAACAACTGGATTACATATTGCAGTTTAGTGGAAGATCCAGGAACTCCATGTTTTTAGGGACTCTCAATGTGTAATTCATCAAGTGATTGATGACTACCAGGCAAAGGATGAAAAAATAAAATTCAGAATAGCTTGAATTTATTTCAAAGTTTAGATATTATATGTCTCATCATTCAATTATTGTCAAGAAAAAATATATGTAGTTTCCTTTGAATGTGTGTGTACTTGACAATCCAAAGTTTATGGCATTCTTCATCAATGTTAGTGTTAGCACTCAATCATGTGGAATTCTTCATCAACGTTAGTGTTAGCACTCAATGTTAGTGAAAAATATAGATCTTGAGAATCCAAAGTTGTTGAAATTTTCATTCAATATCAATATAATGTTTTCACATTTAATTTGCTTCCAATTTTCTAAACTATGGTTCTTTGTTAGTTTCCTAGACCATATAAAGGTGGTAAACATGTTTGACGATCCAAAAATTTTGTGGTGAGCATTAAAATCAAACTATCAATTGTATCCCATTCAAATATAATGTCTATATTTTAAAGCATAGAAAAATGGATGGTCATCTTTTATGATATGTGATGAATAGTTGGTAGTGGGTAGAAAAAAAATCAAGAGTACGAGAGAAAATAAAGCCGTTTGTAGCTCCCTATCCCACCCAATTCTACATGTGATGGCCATGGTAATGAGTGTTTTATGACATTTTATTTCCGTAGTCTTATACTTTGATTGTGTGTTTGACAATTAAAAAAGTTGGTGTAAATTATTTTGAATGTGTGTATTTGACAATTCAAAGTTTTTGAGATTCTTAATCAATATTCATATTACCAGTCAATCATACAACATTTACAACAAAATTACTTCTATCTAAATTACCGATCCATCATATATTGTTATTGTCTTATCTTTCTCCCATTTTACAAATAGAATTATATGAAATTAATTAAATATAAGAACCCATAGAAAATTTTAATCAACAAAAAAAAGTATGACCATAAAAATCAAACTGTCAATGTCCTACTTTGTATGGCATTAAAATCTAATCTCTATCTTCAAAACTATAGAAAAATCTTGTTCATCTTAATGGGATGTCATTAATAGAAGGCCGTGAGTAGAGAGAAAAATAAAGAGTACAAGAGAAAGTAAAGGCTATATTTTTTATGCAATCTCCCCTGAATTCTACGTATAATGCTCATAAGTCTACACCTATCAAGGTAACCAAATTTCCATATGTTAGCAATGTTGGATGTTTGGATTTTGCTGCAAATATGTTCTCTAATGATATCTGAGAGACATGTTGTCATTGATGTCAACATATTTTCTCTATCTAGTGTAGTGATGGAGTGAAGTTCAGTTAGTTGGTTTATGTTGTATATTGTTGATCAATGTTTGCATACTAAAGGGTTTGTACACTGATATCTATAGTTGATTTAGTGCAAGTGTCAAAGGTCTACATGAATATTTGAGTGAGTTAGGAGTATCTATGTTGATGCCAATTCTTCAGTTGTTTAGTGATTCCAGTGTTCAATATTTTGACCTACATTGCTCCACGTTGTAATATCTTGATTTACAGATTTGGGAATATGTTTGGGAGATTGATGTGTGTCCTCAATTCAAGTGATTCATGATTTTGAGCTCCACAAGTCATTTTTATAGGTTGGCAGTCAGTTCAGTTAATGTTCTTGAAGTTTGGTATGGTGCTAATGATGATTCTAGTAATTTGAGTTGGCGTGGATGTTGTTGTGGTAATTCATGATTCTTTTGGATGTTTCTATATCATGTGCTATTTGTTTTGGTAGTCCACACTGATCGGTGAGTGTGTTATTGATGATTTTCTTTAGTCTGGTGGTATTCTTATGTTCTTGGCCGACATTATGCGTGTACCATGTTGTGGATTTTCGATGCATAATTCTTGGAGGTGTTCATATTTGAGGTGGTGATTTAGGTCCATGCTATGTCTTAGCCAACATTGTTTTGGTCCGCATGTGATATTGAAGCATGTATGGTTATATTTTTGTGATTAAGTGATATGTGTTGAGCTGACCTTGATGATATTGATCCAAGCTTGATATCATGTATAAATAAATGTAATAATCATTTTCAGAGATGTGTGGTATACGAATAATGTATTAATCATTCGGAAGAAGAGCAAAAGTGTGGAGAAGTGTGAGACATATTATGTGCTTAACCGAAATTGTAACTTGACATTAAGGATGCTATTTCTTAGTTCATGAGTTTCTAGAAGTGATATGAATCTATTTGTAAGGCCCAGTGATCCTTCCTAGGGTTGTTTCCCTTCGTTGTTTTTGAGCAATGAGCTCTGAGCTGTGTACCTGAATGCATGTGTATTCCCATTGTAATTTTTCATATGCTTCTAACAAGGTATCATCATGTTGTGGGTAGGTTCCGACTATATTTTTTCCCTTGACTGGGTACTCTACATCAAAATATTGGTGTTATATGTGTTCTCATTGTGTTTTCGATTTATGCTTTCACTATTAATTATTAGATCTAAGATTAAAGTATGTTGCTGTAAAATTTGGTGACAATTGATTCACCCCCTCTCAGTTGTTTGCCCTATTTTCATCAATTGGTATTAGAGCTAGTTCTTCTAGAGAAGTTTAACAACTTAAGGTGATTTGGGATGGTGAATTACAAGAAGGAGAGTCCGAGATTTGATGGAACAAGTTATTCTCTTTGGAATAATCGGATGGAGTGTCACTTGAGATGCATTGGTGAAGATTACTAGAAAGTTACTAAAGACAAATATATTCTTCCTTCAAATGGTCCTTCTACTCTGGATGAGATTAAGGAAGTTGAACACAATATCGGGGCTAGGGAAGTATTGTTGAGTGCTCTAATTGATTCAGTAATAAAAAATGTGATGGAATTACAGACTACTCATGAGATCTAGAATAAGTTGGAAACCCTATATGAAGGAGGCAACTATGTGAAGGTTGCTAAATTGCAAATCTCGAAAGGAAAGTATGAGATTTTGAGGATGGGCGAAGATGATAACATTACTTCTTTTATACTGAAGGTGAATGAACTTGTGTGCAATATGAGATGTGCTGGTGGAAAGTTAGAAGAATTAGAGATAGTTGTTAAAGTACTCAGATCCTTACTTGCATCCTACAAACCCAAAGTTGTTTCTATTGAGGAGATCTAGGCCATGATTAATGTGACCAGAGACATGTTGATTGGTAAGTTATCAACCTTTGAACTCAATGAATTTAGTGATTCTCTTCCTAAGGTAAAATCTACATTCAAAGCCACTATTTTCGGGAAGGATAAGCAAACATTTCATCCGAGTGAATGTTCTACAAGGAGGATATCTAGATATGAGAAAGAGATGAAGAAAATTGAAGAAGAAGAGTGAGAGCGCGAGGAGCTTGAAGCATTGATTGTCAGGAGATTGCCTAAAGGAGTTGGTAAGTATGAAGGAGAGTTGCCTCTTAAATGTGTTTCATGCAATAAGATAGGACATTTTTCTTTAATATGTCCGAAAAGAGTTCCTAAGAAACCCTACAAATAAATGTGATTACATTCCTGATAAAGGTGTGACTGATGATGAATCTAACAAAGGAAATTCAAGTGATAATGAATGGGTGCTCATTGCATTTTAAAGAAGATGAACCAAAACCTATTGATTCTACTAGTAGCATTGATGAGGAAAGAGATTTGGTTGCACAAGTTGAAGAGAAAGATGAATAGGTGATTGAAAATAGGTGCTCTCACCATATGATAGGTGAAAAGTATGATAGTGGTGTTGTTAGGTTTGGTGATGACAAAGTTGCTATAATATGTGGTAGAGGTTTTATTTCTCTTGATTGTAAGCACAATACTAATGATGTCTTTGTTGGCAAATGCACACTCCAATGAGATATTGTAGGTGATTTAAGGTTTTGTCATTGATGGCAACTTATAATCCTATGACATTGGCAAGACAATCCACCAGCACTAGCAAGGTCAGACTTTACACTGGCACACAGACCACCAGCACTGGTAGTGAAAGGAAGCATACCGGCACACAGAAGCTAATAGGAATTTTGTTTGTAATATATTTTGTTAATTATTGTAAAATCATTGTAAGATGACTTGGCTGATTGTAAAATGACTCATATATGTATGAGATCATTATAGAACATTTGTAAGGAAGTAGATAGGCAAAATAAGGCAGACCTATTATGAAAATTATAGGTTAAGGGTTTATGTATGAAGTAGAGCTATAAACTGGTACTGGATTTGGCATAGTAGATGCTATTTTGAAGCAGTACAAGACATTGGATTTATATAATCCATTTTGTAAGTCATTGAGACTTCCCATTTTGTATTTGAGCAGTGAGCTCTAGGCACTTGGCCTTCCTGCATGTGTAGGCCCCTCTTGTAGCAGTAATATTCTCTTATTGGCCAGTAAGTGAATATTGTGTGTCACAAATCCTACCGAGGATTTTCCCACATCGGGTTTTCTCATTAAAATATTGTGTTATGGTGTTTTTTTCATGTGGTTGTTGTTATCTATGTTTATTGCATTACTTTCTGTTTACCAGTATATAGTATTAATATGCTTTACATGTTTTAAGTCAAGATAATCTTATAACCGGTTAGATACTGATTTACCCCCCCCCCCTCTCAGTATCTGTGGGAATCCTAACAATTGGTATCAGAGCTTGGTCCTCTATTTTCAAAAGCCTAACAGCTTGAAGAAGACCTTGACATCGGTAGAGATGTAAAACTTGATGAAGCAATTAGAAGGAGCTCTCTCAGACTATGATGTAGAAAAATTGAAAAATATCAAACTTGAAGATGATCTAAAAGCTGCATAGGATATTATTCAAGCACTTCAGGAAAACCTTACCATTACAAGAAACAAGAGAAGAGAACTTTGTGAAAAGATGCAATTTGAGAATGATGAAAAGGAAACTCTTAGTGATTTGATAAATAAGCTAAAACAAGAAAACATGGCAACAAAAAATGAGATGCAAGATATGACTATGAGATTTTGTAAAGAAATTGAAGATAGAAAGAAGAATGAAGAAGACCTGGCTAGAAGACTGAATGATGCTGCAAATGAAAACACAAGACTTAGTTATGAAAATGATTTGTTGAAGATAGATCTGATGCATACATGGAATGATTCAAATGAACTTATGAGACATAAAGAAATCTTGGAAGGAGAACTGGCTACTACAAATCAACATAAAGAAAAATTCAAGAAAAGCTCAAAAGAACTTGGTGACTTGCTGAAGAATCAGAAACCAAATGGTGACACTAATGGCCTTGGTTTTGAAGTTGGTGAAAGCTCCGGTACAACAAACACACATGATCATAGCAAACCGGTAAGACAACCAAATGCTTATAAATTTAATGGCAAATGCTTTAACCTGTAACAAGTATGGTCATAGAGAATCATTGTAGATCTAGAAATTATCAAAACACTAATACACCCACTGGTCAATGCTCCAAGTGCAACAAAATTGGTCATAATTCAGAGAACTGCAGAATGAATGTGAGATGTTATGTTTGTGGAAGATTTGGACACTTATCTAATCAGTGTAGAACACAAATCAACATAGGATATGGGAAAGCTATTCAGAAAAATAATGTGACTTGTTATGCTTGTAACAAAATTGGACATATTGCTAAATTTTGTAGAAGCAAGTCCTCACCGGTAAATAACAAAGGTCCTAGTTTGAAAGGTAAAGAAAAAGTTTAAGAAGTTAAGAAGGAATTCTCAAAACAATGGATCAGGAAATCGGAACTAAATGTTGATAGGAATACTCCTCCATCGGTAGAACAGAGTAACACTCCACCGACATGAGACTCTTCATCTAACTGAAGAAAATTCACTTGAGGGTTTGGCAATCAAATGTGAAATATGGTATTATTCCCTTGGTTGATGGTGAGAAGTTGAAATTACTTCTATACCGGCAGATGAGTTAAGTGATAACTTAAACCGTCAAGCATTAAATGTGGTGGTCGGCAAAATTAACATTATAAATTAGTGTTTTGGCTCCATTTTTACTTCACCGAGCATTCAAACATTCGAAGAGTGCGAAAACTCCTGAGCAAAGGCATTTCGAACAAAGAAGTGAAGCAATTCAGCAAGCAATCATTCCTAAGGCAGATCAAGGTATTTATAATTATGGCTTCTTCATCTATTCTTGAATTCATAGAAAACCCTACTGTAGTCGAAGTGATTAAGCGCCCTAGACCCATATTTCAATTAGTTCTCGAAATTGCTAAGAAGGATGATATTGTTGGTGCATTTTCTCAAATTCCCAAAGGAGTAGTTTTTGTTGAAGACCCTAGAATGTACATTCATTGTCACATAGAAGAATTAGGTGATGAGGAAATCAAGAGCATGTATAAGACTGTAATTTGTTACGTTTTCGATAATGTGAAACCTGAACACAAAATAGTTGAAACCCTAGGATTCATTGAAATTCTCGTTATTCTGGATTTCCCTAAGGATGTCATAAGGATAGTTTTAAGCAGGGTACGTGGTGGATTTTTCTGGCTAGACTCAATCCACAAAATCATAAGGGAAGCAGTAAAGGCTGTGACAAGGTTACCCTCCACCGGTAATAGACCAGATAAAACAAAGAAGGTCTCAAATGACCTAGTGATTAACCTAACAGGTGCAACATCTGATAAAAGATCTTTAAGAGTGAATGATGTAACCGACATCAATATCAGATTCATTAGCATGATTTTAGGCTATAAAACCACACATACAAATAGGTTAAACTCAGTCTCTAGCCTATGCATAAAAAGTGCCTATGATATGATTAAGGATAATGCAAAAATAGATGTGTGTGAATGGTTGAAGGATGAGCTAATTGACAATCTAGGAAAGATAAAGAAAGACAAAAAGGGGACATTTAGATTTGGAAACCTACTTGTCTGTTTAATGCTGCACATAACCAAATAGGTACCTAGTATCGGTAACAAAAATCTTGGTTTTGATATACTGGTAGGCAAACAACTATCTGATTTACTAAACAACATGGGTGAGAATAGAGAAAAGAATATAAATGAGTACTTTTAGGCATTAAAGGCCCAGATGAATACTAGAGTCAGATTATCACATGCAATTGTAAATAAGTATAAGGATGAAATATGCTTTATCATTAAGAAGGATGAAATTTGGATGGAGGCAGTTATCCCAAGAACCATTTGGGTTACTAAGATGGGTTATGAAACTAATGACCACATAATTGAAACATATGCAAAAGCCCTCCTAGAAGCACCCAAGGAACCTGAAGAAGAGGTATTTGGTAGTGCTGAGACTATTGAGAGTCAAATTCAATCTAAGAGAAGGGTAAATAAGGTAGAAGCAATAGTAAGAAGAGGATCCAGACAAGAAAAAGCCTTAAAAGAAGATGTACTTAAACAAACTGGTATCACTGAAGATGAGTTAGAAGCACTACAACCAAAAACTCACCTTTCACCGGTAGTAACTTCTTCAGAAAGTGATATGCCAGCTGCATTTGAAAGAGTTGTGAGAAAAAGGAAACCATCACCAGTATCTACACCTTCTCCTAGAAGGACCCGACATAAACAATAGGTAGTAAGGGCCTCGGCTAAGAAGTTAACTCCAAAGAGGAAGTTAACTCCTAAGAAGAAGACTCAACAAACCATTGCTCAAATTGACAAAATTCTAAATGAAATAACAAAGGATGGAAAGCTAAAGAACATCAATAAATTATATGATTCATTATTAGCTGATGACAAAGAAAAAGTTGAAAATAGTGTAATTCTACACTTGGATATCTACAAGAAATTTTTGATGCAAGTTGTGGATGAATTACCGGTAGAATTGTTTAAGAGACTTGAAGCTGGAAGGCAAGTTGTTGTAGAGCTTGATAAGAAATTTAAAGTTGAAAAACTACTTGTTTTTTATCCTGTTAACTCGCCAAAGGAGATAGATGATTTGATTGTAGAGGGTAACCGGCTAGTATTCTTAACTGTACACCGGCATATAGCACTTATGGTTGGTAGAGTAAATGAGGTTGTAGAGGAAACTGCAAATGCATGGGACATATTCCTTGTAGAGAAGGAAAAGAAAGAAGAATATAGAAATCCTAAACCTATCAAAGTATATTAGAAAGATAAGGATAAGGGAAAAGGCAAGGTTGGTGGACCACCTAGCATAAAAATAATAGATAATCTATCCCCACCACCTCTAAATACTCCACTAGTAGTGACCACTGATAATCAACCAGATAGTGAGAGCATGGACATACCACAAGAGGACACAAATCCTAATTTTGAGGTACTATACACAGTTGACGTTGATACTTAGAAAGTTAATATTGTGGTAGATAAGGATTCAACTAGGAAAATAGATATGGATAATGAGCCATCGATAATAGATGGTACAGAAGATAAACTGGCATATGATAACATTGAGCAAAAGGCTGAACAACAGACAAAACAATAGGCTCCATCATAGCAACAGGTTCACATAGAGACAGTGCCTTCGGCAACAACCGAGCAATCCAAACCTTTGCATAAAGAAATAGAAACACAAATTGACCTACCAGAGGTCACCACAAGCAAGGAAATTGCTCCCACCAATGGAATACAAATTGTTGGTTCATCAAACAATGTGACATAAGTTATTCTGGATTCTATCAAGAAGATAATAGAGTATAGCTCACAAGCATACAAGGCAATTGATGACACAATTCCAATTTTGAAAATGATAGCACCTAAGTGTAATATAGATAATAAAGATTCTTTAGGTCAACTTGACACTTTGTCTAAGTATATTACTAAAAACACTATGACAATTGAACAAATAAAAGAGGAAGCATTCAAGGAGAGATTAGAGAAGGAAAAACACAAATTCTTTGAGGAAGAAATAAAGAAGTGTACAAGGTAGTTTAACACACTTCTACCAGAACTATGTAGTACATTGAAGGAATTCAAAACTTTGTACAGGGATACTTGTAAGACTAACTTTTTGATAGTAGATATTGACAAAAAGATCAACAAGATACAGGAGGAAATAAATCAACTAGCTGATAATTTCATTAATTCATCTGATTCATTATCAGTTTTTGAGAAGAAAATAACAGGTTTTTAGGAAGAACTATTAAAGTTGGAAAGAGAAAAAGAAAGAATAATAGGTAAGGCCAAAGATCTTAAATGGAGGCTAAGTCCAAAATTGGACTATCTTGCCTCCTTAAGGAAAGAAATATCTAATGTCTTGATTCAAGGATAGAAAACACCGACATAGCAAATGCAACACCTCACTGGTACAATTTAGAGGACAGAGGCCGCAATAAAAGATAGCAAAAAATTCATTGAAAGCCTGAATCTGGTTTTGACAGATCTTTTTTAGATTGTACGCAACCAGTTACAAGGATGAAGTAGGAAACCACACTCAATTGACACTTTGACAACCTTTGTCATTGATGCCAAAGGGGGAGTAGTGGAATGAGAAAAATAATCAGTAAAATGACTCATCAACTCAAGGGGAGCACACATTCTTCTGGTACACAATTTTGTTAATTCTGGTAGATACTTTTTGAATGACAGTTTTTGGATTTTTCTCATGAGTGTTGCCATCAATGCCAAAGGGGGAGATTCTTGGAAAATGCACACTCCAATGAGATATTGTAGGTGATTAAAGGTTTTGTCATTGATGGCAACCTTAGAATCCTATGACACCGGCAAGACAATCCACCAGCACTAGCAAGGTCAGACTTTACACTGGCACACAGACCACTGACACCGACAGTGAAAGGAAGCATACCGACACACAGAAGCCGACAAGAATTTTGTTTGTAATATATTTTGTTAATTATTGTAAAATCATTGTAAGCCGACTTGGCTAATTGTAAAATGACTCATATATGTATGAGATCATTATAGAACATTTGTAAGGAAGTAGATAGGTGAAATAAGGTAGACCTATTATGTGAATTATAGGTTAAGGGTTTATGTATGAAGCAAAGCTATAAACCGGTACTCGATCTAGCATAGTAGATGCTATTTTAAGATATTGGATTTATATAATCCATTTTGTAAGTCAGTGAGACTTCCCATTTTGTAATTGAGCAGTGAGCTCTAGGCACTTGGCCTTCCTACATGTGCAGGCCCCTCTTGTAGTAGTAATATTCTCTTATTGGCCAGTAAGTGAATATTGTGGGTCACAAAATCTCACCGAGGTTTTTCCCACATCAGGTTTCCTCATTAAAATATTGTGTTATGGTGTGTTTTTTATGTGGTTGCTATTATCTCTATTTATTGCATTACTTTCTGTTTACCGGTATACAGTATTGATATGCTTTACATGTTTTAAGTCAAGAAAATCTTATAACCGGTTAGATACTGATTCACCCCCCTCCCAGTATCTGTGGGAATCCTAACAGTCTTGTATTTAGAAGGCCTAAAGAATAATCTTTTGAGTGTTGGACAGATGGTTGATAAGGGATATGATCTTCAATTCAAGAATGAGAAGTGGAGAACCTTGAGTAGCTTCAAAAATGAGATTGCATTCGGTACAAAGACAAAAGGTAATATCTTTCACTTGAATAATGCTGGTAAAAGTTGCTTGATTGCTCAGATTGATGAAAGTTAAGTATGACATAAAATGATGTTTTATGTGAATTTTTATAGCATGATTAAGATAAGTTGTACTCAAGTAGTAATAGATCTTCCTAAATTGATGAAGCCTACTAACTCTATATGCAGAGAATGTCATTGAGGAAAGCAAACCAAAGTTTCTTTCAAAAGTAAAAAACATTTTTATAATGAATTGTTGGATCTTGTGCATACTGATCTATGTGGTCCCTCTAAAGTCAGAAGCTTTCAAGGAGATAAGTATTTCATGTTATTTATTGATGATTATTCTAGGATGATGTGGGTTACTTTCTTAAGGAAAAAGTCTGAAACTTTAGAGAAATTCAAGATTTTCAAAGCCATGATTGAGACAGAGACATGATTGAAACTGAAGTGTCTAAAATCCGATAGAGGTGATGAATTCATCTCCGATGAGTTCAATTCATTCTGTGAAGAGCAAGGGATAAAGAGAAAATTATCTGCTCCGAGAACCCCGTAGCAAAATGGAGTTTTGCAAAGGAAGAACATAATCATTCAGGAAGCTACTAGAACAATGATAATTGAAGGAAATGTTCTGCATGTCTATAAGATAGAAGTTGTGAGTACTCCAGTTTACACTCTTAACTGAGTGCATATTAAAGGTGATACCAGTAAGACTCCTTATGAATTATTGTTTGGTCATAATCCTACTCTAAAATATTTCAGAATTTTTGGAAGTAAATGCTATATCAAAAGGGATGAAGATTTAGGAAAGTTTGTTGCTAGCTGTGATGAAGGAATATTTCCTGGTTATTCTACTTAAATCAAGGCCTACTAGTGCTATAATAAGATATTGAGGAAGATAGTTGAGAGTGCTAATGTTAAAGTTGATGAAGGTAATGTGTATTAGCCCAGATCCACCAGATATGATTCAGATGATCAGAATGATAGTTCTAATAAAGGTAAGAAATCTCAGATCCAAAACCAAGTTCAAATTGCTTCGGTGAATTCAATGACTCAAGGTGAAGGAAACAATGCAAATGTAGAAGAAAGAAGACAGGGGTCTAAAAATCAAGAAAACCATTAGACTCCTAGGTATGTAAGATTAAATCATTCAGAAAATCAGATTATAGGAGATAAAAATAAAGGTGTGCAAACTAGGAGAAGAATTGCAGAAGATCAAGTTGAGTATTGTTTGATTTCTAAGATTGAACCTAAGGATGTGAATGAAGCATGTAAGGATTAACATTCAATGAAAGCGATGGAAGAAGAATTAAATCATATTGAGAAGAAAAAAACATGGGATCTTGTTCCTAGACCGAAAGACAAGCATGTGATTGGAACTAAAGAGGTTTTTTGGCATAAATTGAATGGGGAAGGTGAAGTTGTTACGAATAAAGAAAGATTTGTTTGTAAAGGTTATTCACATATGGAAAGAATTGATTTTGAGGAGACTTTTTCTTTGGTGGAAAGAATTGAATCTGTAAGATTATTTCTTGCTTATGCTTCTTACAAGAATTTCAAAGTCTATCAGATGGATGTCAAGTTAGTATTTCTAATTGGTGAGTTCGAAGAGGAAGTTTACATTGAGAAACTGAATGGATTTCAATTGATGGATGAAAATGATATGGTTTTCCAGTTGAGGAAATATTTGTATGAATTGAAGAAAGCCCCCAAAGCTTGGTATACCAGATTGGATAAGTACCTATTGAAGCTAGGATTCAACAAAGGTACTGCTGATAGTAATGTATATTTCAAGATTGCTCATGATAAAATTTTGATTTTTAATTTTTTTGTTGATGACATTATTTTTGGAGGTAACGATAGTTTGTACAAGAAGTTTGCTGATGAGATGGAGAATGATTTTGAGATGTCTATGATTGGTGAAATGAAATTCTTTCTGAGATTGCAAATTACTTGGTTAGATAAAGGAATTTTAATGTCTCATTCAAAGTATGTGAAGGAATTCTTGAAGAAGTTTGGATTAGAAGATTGAAAGCCAGTTGGTACCCCTATGATGACCGAATGTAAATTGATTAAGGATGATGATTCCCCTAAAGAAAATCACACTAGATACAAATCTATGATTGGTGGATTGCTATATTTGACTTAGACTAGACTGGATATCATGAATGGTATATGTCTTGTTGCTATATTTCAAGGTGTTCCTAACAAATCTCATGTTTTTTCTGTTAAAAGAATCTTTAGATATCTGAAAGGAATTGTTGATTTTGGTTTATGATAACCTAAAGATGATGATTTTACTTTGAGTGTATATACTGATGTTGATTAGGAAGGAGATGTTGATTACTAGAAGAGTACTAGTGGTGTTGCATTTTTTTTGGGTAAGAGATTGGTTTCATGGTTTTGTAAGAAGCAGAATTCCATTTCTTTATCTACTGCAGAGTTGCTGCTAACAATTGTTCTCAAGTGGTTTGGATGAAGCAGATGTTGAAAGATATCAGAATTGTGTTTGATGAGACTATTACTATTTAGTGTGATAATTCAAGTTCTATTAACATTTCTAAGAATCTAGTGTTGCATTCCAAGATGAAGAATATATCTATCAAGTTTCATTATCTGAGAGAGAAGGAAAATGAGAAAGAAATAAACTTGGAATATGTATCCACAAAGGAATAGATTATGGACATTTTCACAAAGCCTTTGCCTAAGGATACTTTTGAGTATCTCAAAGAGAAGTTAGGGATGATTTCCCCTCCTAATCAAAACTAAGATGCATTTGTATGCATTAGTTCGATGAATTTCACAGTCATATCTTATGATCTGGATTGATGAGCTGGTTGTTGTTGGCAATTGACACTCATTCGGTTATTTCAGGAGACTTCTGGTGGATGATTATTTGTTTAGGGTTGCCATTGATGTCAAATATTCATGGTGATTCGATCTGGCAGTCATCATTTAGCTTATCCTAAGGATGGAGGTAACCGGTAGACACTTAACCGACAAAGTAGGGCAAAACAGGGTATTTCAATAATGCTTTGATCCAGAATGATCTTTGGCGATTGTGGTTTTTGTGGTAATTATTTTTGTGATCTCGATGTTTGGTAAGACCTATAGGTAGCATGTGGCTATAATATTTTTATCCGGTTCTATGTTTTTGTTGAGATTGGAGTCGACTTCATCTACACGTTACATCTCTTAAAGCCAACTTGAAGGAGATTTTTTTTATGATGATATTAGATATATAAGGTCATTGTGGCAATTGATTTTTAGTGTGTTATGTTAGTAGCAATAAGTTTTGGAGTGATTAAGCATAGTTTCATGTGCGCATTTTGGTTTTAGATCAACCGATAGTTGACTAGGACCGCAACAAGGTATTTAGCAAAACAGAGATAGTCCGTGATTTTGAGCTTAACAAGAACTCATTTTTCAAGGTCAAATGCTTTGTAAGAGTTCATTTCATTGTACATTCCTATTGTAATCAATTGTAAGTTAGTGAGACTTCCTTGAGGGTTGTAGCCCTCCAGGCATATGTAATTGAGCAGTGAGCTCGAGGTAGTGAGCCTGAATGCAATTGCATTCCCCATCTATGTAATATTTATGTACTCCTGGCCATAGTATATTAATATTGTGGGTTCCAACCCCACTGTGTATTTTCCCTTTTTGGGTTTCCATGTAAAAATTTTGATGTTGTGGATTTGTTCTTTTATTATTGAATGTTTATGTTCATATCTGTTATGCATTGTTAACAAATTGATAAAAAATAAGTTTGTGGTTTTAACTTTCGGTAGATCATGAATTCACCCCCCTTCTTAGTGATCCCTTATTCCAACAATTTCTATTAGAGCCTAGTTCCTCTATGGAAGCTTAACCGCTTGAGGAAGATCTGGGAGATTGACTCAATGGATTCCAGTTTTCAGAGACAACTTAATGTGGCACTTGAGGATCTTAATGTTGCTAGAAGTGAGGTTTGTACCTTGAAGAAGAATATGAATGCTACTAATGAATCCATTAGTGAGTTGAAGGATCAAGAAAGAATCTAAAGAGAAAATAGGAAGGAATTCATGGACAAATTGAAGGAGAAAGAAGATCAGATCATGGAATATCAGGATAAATTTGATGTAGTGGACAAGCTTGAGAGAGAAAATGTTGCTTTGAAGAATGACATGAAATCCATGATGGACTTGAAAAGAAATGAGAGGGGGGGGGGGGGGGGGGGTGAATTAGTGACACCAAAAATAAAACTACTTCAAACACTAACCGATAGATTAACTTAACAAAACTTTTAAACACAATGCATGTAATCCAAAATGATATAACAACATCCACAATAAGTAAAACATCCTCCATAACACAAGTGTTTGTATGTGGAAAACCCAAATAGGTAAAAGCCACGGTGAAATGGAACTCACAAGTTAACTATCTGTAGTAATAGATAACTTATCAGTTAGGGTCTACAAAGTGCTCTGCTAGGAGTGAATCTTGTTAGAGATCCCAAATCTTGATTAGAAGCTTATACCCTATTAAAGGTAGTACCTTGTTAGGAGTAACCTTAGTGGAGGATTTATGAACCCAAACTAATGGATCACCCTGTTAGAGGATTTGTAAAAAGAATCTTGTTAGAGCTTACCCGGTTAAGGGATTTTAATTCTGCTATGATTGTTAGAAAATAATAGGATTGGTTTAATTTGTTTGAGTAGCACAATAATTGCTTGATTAGATCCTTTTAAACATATTCAACACTGCTCTTTTGCATACTATACAACTTAACTCTTTTTACTTTTGCACACAGCATATCACTTTCACTCATATGAAATAATTCATTGCAATGTCAATATATAGACATTAAGATTTCATGTCGGCCCAAAGAAATTATAACATAATTTCCTAGGTGTAGTGTACCTGGTCAAGTGATCATAACTCATCACAAAAATACCACCAAAATTTGTCGATGAGATAACTTGTCAAGATTTGTGGTAACTCATCGCAAAATCAACAAATACTGGTTGGAACAATCAATACCGATTAGAGTTAAATATATGAAACGTTATCCTTGAATCTTCTGATATAATCTCCGCTTGATCTTTAATGTTGATGGCGACTAATGTGTATCCACTGGTTGTCTTCTATGCATATACTGGTTGTCACAAAGTACCGGTTAGAGATAAACCTCTTAGTATAGCTTCTAGCATACTAGTTGTAGAATAAACAGCATGAAGTTATACTAGTAGACAATATAAACATATGTGTGTGTATGTGTTTCATTAATGACAACATATGATGAATATATTACAATCATCATCAAGCCAACAATCTCTCCCTTTGGCATTGATGGCAATACTTAATTTTTTTTACAATAATACCGCTAAGTGTGCATACAAAACAAAATGTACACATATACACATGCTCTCCCTTAATGCATACATTATACAAAATTTTCAAAAACACACATACATATTTCTACTCCCCCTTTGACAACAATGCTAAATTGAAAAAGAAATATATATATATATATATATATATATATATATATATATATATATATAGAAAATTTGTATCAAAGTGTTGAGCATATACAACAATAACTTAAAAATTTCATGCATTAGCTAATCTCATAAAAATATCATTAAAGTTATGCTTCAACTATAATATGGCATTTGACCATGTCACTAGCATGTTCTTAGTGTACACTCTTTTGTAGACATAAGCTATATATGGAATCCTTCCATCGAATCCAGTGTACATGCTTTTGGAGTTGCTAAGATAGCTTATGCATTTTAGTAGGCTCTCTATAATATGTCCACTTATGATGTGAGTAGACTTTTGAGTTCCTTGAGAGACTAGAGTCTCTTTGCCTTCTCATGATCATAAGTCTCCAACCTATTGTGCAAATTATCTACAGATTTGCTAAAAGAAAATATAGAGTCTTGAAGTGGGATATATGCATTGCATATCCTTTCTAGCTCTTGCTCTGTTTCTCTTTGCCTTTTTGTGATATTAGATTAATAAAATGAAATATTAGAGGTAGAAGCAAGATACTTTCCTCCTATTTCAATATCCTTACTCAACAAATCTTTATTATGTGATAGAGCCTCTTTGCCAGTATCAATGTCCTTTGCAAGTTTCTCTCCATACTTCTTCTTGTGACTCTTTTCAGTATAGTTTAGTGTTGCTTATTCAAGTGACTTAATCTGATAAAAAGAATCAATGACCAACTGACCAAGTTTTCTAATAGGGGATGTTAGATGTGTTGTAGAAGTTTCCATTAATAGACTAGATAGAATATCTACTACATTCTGAATAGTTTCAGCTTCAACCCTTTGCTCTTTAAGTCTATTCTCATGCACTCTAGATTACATAGCACTTGTAATATTAATCATTTCAGATGCGCTCATGTTATTAACAATGATAGGACTTGAAATGCCTAATGAATCATCATCATCCTCATCAGTCTGTGGGTGACTAATGGCTTTTCCGGTTCAGAGGATGTAACCTTAATGATTTCTTTCTCTAGATTTTTCTCTGCTTCCTGTTCAGAAGTCTATGTGACAATATTTTCCATAGACTCCTGAGTTTCTTGTAAGATTGGTGGGGATTGGAGTTTCTCCAGTTGTCCTATTCCTGGTGGATTGTCCACTTTTGGTTGATTTTCCGATTGCTTAACTAAAGTAATCTGTGTATTAGTGATTTCAGGAGGTTCCATATCTAGTGCAGTGTTGTCTCCAAATAGATCAACTATGTCATGAACACCGTCATCAACATGAATAATGGTGTCATCCTTCTTCTTGATAGGATAGACCTCATCATCTTGAACAATCTCTTCTTCATCCATTCTGGTTGATTAACAACATCTTCCTCATTCATAGAGGAATGGATGATTTATTCCATCTTTTTTATTTCATAGGCTATTCGATGGGTCTCAGTTTAAATAATTGCCCTCTTTCCACTTATTAGCTTCAATATTCTTGCTTTGAACATAAACTGAGATTTGTATCGATAGACTAAAGCACTAATCTCATCTTTAAAAAATTTAGGAAAATATTGTATAAATACTTCATCTATGATTTCTTTTTCCAATTTTATAGCTTCCTCCCATTTATCGAATAGAATAGTGTACAAAGAATTTGGGATATCCTTTTCAAGATCATGTGGATATCTACTATAATAACACAAATGAGTGATTACTTGTTCAATGACTTGCTTCTTCACATCTTCAGTGAAGGAATCAAAATGCTCTTTGACATTATCAAACCTGTTCCTCCCTAATGTCTTCATTGTTCTTTCAAAATGGGTATTAGGATTGTAAGATGATATATCAATAGGCATAGTTACCTTTGCTGTCTTTGCTACTCTACCGGTAGCTTTCATCTTCTTAGGTTCTTCTTCAATGTCAGTACCTTCAGATTCTTCTTGGAGAATAAGTTTCCAGTTTCTCTTCTTTGGTACATTCTCCTTCTTTGTATAGACTTTAGGTGTTGGTTCCTTTTTGGTTTGGATACTTCGATTCACCCTTGTATTCTTCATCACTGGAGGTGCTTCATCAATTCTTTTTCTTTCCTTTCCCACTTGTGGTAGGAGCAATACTAGTTTTGGCTTGTTCATCCTGAAATACCACAATATCCATTTTTGCTTCTTTTTATCTTTAGGAGATGCTAATAGGTTATTAGCATAACCAACCAGTAATTTATGGTTCACCTCATAACTCATATCTTCCATTTCTTCTTTCCTTGGCTCAATTGCTTGCATCAAACAAAAATCAGTGGTAAATGTCAAAACAATGTCTTTTGCAAAATGACTTACCACATCTTTAGGAAATCTCATTCTCATGTTCATATTCTTCTAGAACTCATTGAAATATTTATTCATAGCAGCAGGAAAAGTATTCTTTACACCCTTGATGTTGTTCTTGATTTGTGCAAATATCGATAGGTCCTTTGACCATTCAATATCACCTATTCCCAATAGTAAATTTTGAAAATAAAAGAATAAACCGACCCATAGCTATTCATACTTGAACTTTAGACTATTGTCCTTTTTGATAGATTGCAAATTTAGAAACAGTTATCTCCTAATAGCCTCACAGTCATAATCTGCATTTTCAACTATCATCTTGTAAGCTATATAAATTGCTATAGCTGGAACACTATTTAGTCTACTGGAGTAAAATACCCTATAGGCTATCACCATTGCTGCCAATTTCACCACTAGGCCTTTGATATTGTTACCAGAAAAAGCACACTTATTAGATGTTGAACCGGATAGTGAGAATACCGTTTCTTTTGAAATTCGTCTCAGCTCAGGTACTTCATCGGTTGATAAATAACTAGTTACAACCTGAATGGATTCCTTGTTAATTGTGTGAGTTCTCTCTAAGTACATGTTCTCACCATGAACTCAACTTAAAATAATTATGATATGCTCTTCCTCAAAATCTTCTAGAAAATAAGCGGCGTTGTGAAAACCTTTCTCAAAAACCCTAGCATATTGTGTTTGAATCTTTCCATTCTCATCACAGAGGGATTTTAGTTGAGTGTAAATGTATAGTGATCCTAGATCCTCTATCTTACAAACAATATAACTTGACAAATCTCCTTTTACTAAAACTTCACTCTGAACTTGTGATAATGCATTATACAACACAATTTATTTTGCCTCTACCACTTCCATTGGCTTAGATGTAATCACTAACCTTTCTACATTCTATGAAGATGATGCCATTGTAGATGAACAAGATTCAAAGAAGGATTTTCAAAGAAATACCTTATATCATGCACACACTACCCTGTTTACTAATTGAATGCCAAAGTGCACACCAATTCAATCTTCAGCAACCTTCAAATCAGCTTGAACGCAAATCACAATGCAACTTTGACAATTATCAGCCAACAAACTCTTTTAGTGCAGCAAGCGCTCCAAATTTCTTTCTCGAATGTGTTAGGGTAAAAATGACAAAGTAAAAACTCACTTTTATCCTTTTACCTACTGCATTAAATTCTTGCTTGTTAGGGTTACAAACCCTAATTTCATGACTCAAGGAGAAAACCGGTTGATAACATATTGACAAAAGGTTATCAAAATTTCATGCTTCAAAATTCTTTTACCACTCATTCATCTCAAGGGATCCGGAGGTGGATTTACCATTACACTCCCCTTAGCCATATTCAAAAGGCTTAATTTACCTGTGCAGTGTTCTCTTCACTGGGTGAAGGAACAGTTTCTTCTCCAGGTGATTCATCACTTTTCTTCTTCCATATCCGATTCATTTCCTCTCTAGTTTATTCAACATTAACTTTCTAATTTTCTTTCTGATCCTCAGAAGAATTGACCGGTTTTCTATTTCTCGATCTACAAAATTTGTCTAAGTGCCCCAGTTTGTTACAGTGATAACATGCCATACCAGATGATTTCCAAGGTCCTACATTTCCTCTCCTAGTTCTTCTTCTTTTGTTCATATCCATATGACCATTTAGTTATTACAGATGGTACAAATGACATTTGTTACCTTTTCCATCTCAAATGGACTAAACGGGTTGTTGTAGGGTCTTTGCCAGTTCATGTTGACCCAGTTGTCAAAATTCCTCATCCAGTTGCCATTTGGTCTTTGAAGCATATGTGGTACAAGATTACTTGCTCCATATCTGCACTCAACATATCTATGTCCATACATTCTACATGTGAAGTAATAACCTTCAAATTTCTTGGACACATAACTAGCATTAGTATTGTAGCTTGCAATTCTGTTAGGTTTGTCTTTACAAACATTTGTAGTGTGACCAGGTATATGGCAAACAAAACAAATAGGTTTAAAGACCTTCTTACCAGTAGGCTTCTTGATCTTAGGAGCACATTTGTTCTTAAGAGTGTTTCTCTTAGTACCAGAGGATTCACATTTTTTTGTCGTATGAAAACCAAGTCCAGAGGTATCACCTTTCATCCTTTGTGATTGAATTTGTTCTTCAAGCAAGGTAGAACTCTTGTTGAACTTTTCTAGTTTCCCATTAGCTTCGGTAAACTGTTTGGTGAGATCTTCATTATGCTTTGACAGGTTCTCTCTCAAAGATGATGCTAATTCAAGATCTACCTGTAAGTTCTCCTTCTGTTCTCTTTTAGCATTCAAATGCTCATGCAAGGTAGAATTTTCTCACTTGATCTTTGCAATCTCTTGATATCTTTCCTTGATATGATCTTCAACAACTCTTCTGGTTTCTATTTCCTGACTCATGCGGATAGTAAGACCTTCTAGCTCTCTCCTCAGATTTAGTTTCTCATTGTTTAACTTTTCAACTTCCTTGGCTAAAGCATCAATATTGGCCTAATTTGGAGAACTATTGTCGGATATCTCTAATAGTTATTAAGTTAGCTCTCTCCTTTTGACTTATGAAGATTTTAGTTTGACCCTAAGGGTTTCAAGCTCATTTCTACTAGCTTCTAGCTCTCTAGCCATCTCAAGGTATCTCTTGTCCCCCATGCTGATTTCAAGGTTCCATTCTAAGCAATTAGGCTTCAAATAAGTTAGGCTCTGATACCAATTGATGGACTTGAAAAGCACTGAGAGGGGGGGGGAGGTGAATTAGTTAAACCAAAAATAAAACTACTTCAAACACTAACCGATAGATGAACTTAACAAAACTTTTAAACACAATGCATGTAATCCAAAATGATATAACAACATCCACAATAAGCAAAACATCCACCATAACACAAGTGTTTGTACGTGGAAAACCCAAATGGGTAAAAACCACGGTGAGATGGAACTCACAAGTTAACTATTTGCAATAATATATATAACTGATCGATTAGGGTCTACAAAGTGCTCTGCTAGGAGTGAATCTTGTTAGAGATCCCAAAGCTTGATTAGAAGCTTATGCCCTGTTAAAGGTAGTACCCTCTTAGGAGTAACCTCATTGGAGGATTTGTTAACCCAAACTAATGGATCACCCTGTTAGAGAATTTGTAAAAAGATGCTTGTTAGAGCTTACCCGGTTAGAGAATTTTAATTCTATTATGATTGTTAGAAAACAACAAGATTGGTTTGATCTGTCTGAGTAGCACAATAACTGCTTGATTAGATCCTTCTAAACATATTCAACACTGCTCTTTTGCATAGTCTACAACTTAACTCTTTTTACTTTTGCACACAACATATCACTTTCACTCATATGAAATAATTAATTGTAATGTCAATATATAGACATTAAGATTTCATGTCAGCCCAAAGAAATTATAACACAATGTCCTAGGTGGAGTGTATCTGGTCAAGTGATCATAACTCATCACAAAAATACTGCCAAATTTTTTTGGTGGGATAACTCATCAATATTTGTGGTAACTCATCACAAAATCAACAAATATCGGTTGGAACAATCAATACCGATTAGAGTTAAATATACAAACCGTTGTCCTTGAATCTTCTGATATAATCTCTGCTTGATCTTCAATGTTGATGTCGACTAATGTGTATCCACTGGTTGTCTTCTATGCATATGCCGGTTGTCACAAAGTACCAGTTAGAGATAAACCTCTTAGTATAACTTCTAGCATACCTGTTGTAGAATAAATAACTTGAAGTTATACCAATAGACAATATAAACATATGTGTGTGTATGTGTTTCATCAATAACAACATATGAGGAATATATTACAATCATCATCAAGCCAACAATCCATTATGATGAGACTGACTAAGGAGATTGGGTACTGAAAGAAGAATGTTGAGAATCTGGCACAATCATTGAAGGAAAGAGTTGAAGAATGCTTTAGGCTTACCTATGAAAATGATCAGTTGAAGCTTAAACTAACACAATCAAGGAATAATTGTCAAGAGTTTGAATGATAGGTTATTACCTTGATTGATGAACTTTTTGCTACCAATGAATACAAAGACAAATTCAAAGGTAGTTCAACAAGACTTGATGAGATGTTGGAAAGTCAAAGATATGGAAAGGATATGCAAGGCCTAGGATTTGAGAAAGGTGAATCCTCTAGATCTAGACAAGGAAATACTGAACCTAATCAGAAAAAGAGAAAAAATCCTCTGGTAAGACAATCTAATTCTCATAAATTTAATGGTATATGTTTTACTTGAAATAAATTTGGTCATATGGAAAGTCAGTGCAGAAGTAGGATGAATAATAGAATGATGAACAATAACAATATGATGAACAACATGAACATTATTTCTACCTTTGTCGGTTAGTGTTTCACATGCAATAATTTTGGACACAAGTCAAATGTGTGTAGAGTTGTGATGAATAACTTTGAAAATAAAAATGTCATGCTTGTGGAATGTTTCGACATATCTCTAATCAATGTAGGACAAGACAAAACTAGTTGAACTTCAGACCTATGAAGAATAATATTGTTTGCAAAGAATGTAGCAAAATCAGTCACATTGCAAAGTATTGTAGAAGCAAGATCAATTCTCTGGTAGATAAGAATAAATCAGATGACAAGGGTAAAGTGAAAGTGGAAGAGATAAGAGAGAAGCACGAGAAGATGTGGGTGAGAAAGGATGGAACTAAGGTAGATAATTGATCTGTACCCAAATCCGGTGTAGAATCTTCATCCGATAACTAGGGCTTTTAGCCTTAGGGGGAGGAAAATCAATGCAAAT
This sequence comes from Cryptomeria japonica, assembly GCF_030272615.1. Taxonomy (NCBI): domain Eukaryota; kingdom Viridiplantae; phylum Streptophyta; class Pinopsida; order Cupressales; family Cupressaceae; genus Cryptomeria; species Cryptomeria japonica. The sequence goes on from NC_081409.1 coordinate 829,509,757, forward strand.
CTTGCAGTACCCCTTTGATGAGATTTGTGGTCAATGGATTACAAATGGTTGTTAATATCCGGAACTCAGATGGTTGTTTAAGGCATCCGCTAGTTGAACAAGGCATCTGGCTAAATATTTAATGTGCATTTATTTCAAAGTGAAATTAGGGTTTGCAAATTTAAAAGGGAAAATACGAGAATCATTCTTCACTTTTTGAATAGTTTTTTCGAGCTGATAATCAAGACGATCAAAGTCTCCAGGTGATCTAAGAGCTTACAACAATTTGGCGAAGTGATCTAGGGCATCTGACAGTTGGTTAAGGTATTTTTTTTAAGGGCATATTTCTATGTCTGATTTTATAAGATATTTAAAATGCAATATGCATCCTCCATTTCTACTCAAATTGTGGTTAAGTTAAGGACATGACCCACAATATTTGCTTACTGGCCAATAAGTGAATATTACATTTACAATAAGGGCCTGCACATGCAGGAAGGACAACTGCCTAAAGCTCACTACTTAAATACAAAATCGAAGTCTCACTGACTTACAAAAATGGATTATATAAATCCAATGTCATGTACTTCTTTGGATCAACATCTACTATGCTAGGTTCAGTACCAGTTTAAGCTCTGCAATAAGCATAAACCTTACTTTACAATCTACCTGAATATTCGCACATGATATCCATCTACATATCCTCATTACAAAAGTCCTCTAAGATCTCATACTTATATATGAGCCTTATTACAGTATGCCTCGTTGGCTTACAAAAGGATATTACAATTAATTACAAAGTATAATAAACAAAATATTGTCGGCCAGGATGCTGATGAACATCTTTGCCACTGCTACTGCCAGTACCATAGGATTGTAAGGTTGCCATCAATGACAATACCTTAAATCACCTAGAATTTCTCATTTGAGTGTGCATTTGCCAACAATCTCCCCCTTTGGCATTGATGGCAACAGTCATGAGAAAAATCCAAAATGTGTATCCAAAACTGTTGTCCAAAACTGTCTTACCAAAACTGTCAAAACTATGTGCTCCCCCTAAGTAGATGATCTCTTCTATCATATCCTTTTTCTCATCCTCTACTACTCCCCCTTTGGCATCAATGAAAAAGGTTGTCATTCAATGTCAATTGAGTGGAGTTCCTGTTATGATCCTTGTAACCGGTGGGTTACAATCTGATATAACTCTGCTAAAGCAACATTCAGACTATTTTAGAATCTCTCACTGTCTTTCAATGTTGCTTCAATCCTCTGAATTGTATAGGTGAGAAAGTGCATTTTCTCTTCTAGTGTCTTAAGTCTTGGAACAAGAGCCTCAGAAATCTCTTTTCTCAAAGAGATGAGGATATCCAGTTTAGGACTTAGTCTGCACTTAAGTTCTTTTGCCTTAAATTTTATCCTTTCCTTGTCTTTCTCAAGTTTTTCTATTTTCTCTTCAAATTCTGCAATTTCTTGTTCAATTAATGATATTGAATCCAATGATCCTATCAATTTGTTAGAAATATCATTGATTTCCTTTTGGGTTATGCCGATCTCTTTATCTATATCTTTTGTCAGAATGTCTATTTTGCATGTATCTCTATACAATTTCTTGAAGTCCAAAACTATTTTGCCTAATACCGGTAATAAGGTATCCATATGTTCCTTATTCTTCTTGACTGTCTCCTCAAAAAAAATTTCCTTCTCTTTATTCATTTTCTCTCTAAAAGTCTCCTCATTGATTTGATTAGTTGTCAGTAGGTTTCCGGTTATATACTTAGACAAAGTGTCTAATTGGCTCAACGAATCTTTATTCTCTATAATACACTTTGGAGCTATCATCTTCAAAATTGGTAAAGTGTCATCAATAGCCTTATATGCCTGTGCATTACACTCTATTATTTTGTTTACTGAGTCTAATAACACCTCTGTTACATTAGTTGGCCTAAATTCAGTCATAGATGTTCCGGATGACTGTCCAACTGTCTTCACAATCTGCAATCCACTGGTGGTAGTAATAGCTTTGCTTTCCTCTTTCTTTGGAGGATCTGTTTGAGTTTGCATTTCTACTACCAGAGGTTTGGGCTTGTCAGATGTAGCTGGTGGCATTGTCTGAGTATGTACCTGTGAAGAAGCCTATTGCTCTACCTGTTTCTTAATGTTTTTTTTCAGTGTGAACCTGTTGTCCTGTCAGTTTCTCTGTGTTCTCTCTTGATGGTGTCTTTGTTTGTGCCTCTGATGATTTTACTGTGTTATCCACTACCGATTTTTCTGATTGTAATTTTGATTTATCTACCTGTTTCTCTTTGTTTACCTTTGTACTATCTACTCCTAGTGATTCAGTAGATTTTTTAGTCATATTAATTATCGGCTGCTTAGTAGATACATTAGTGTGTGCACCTGTGGTATCTTCCTTTCCTATATCTAGGGGATCATTTGATATTTCAGTTTGTTGCTCATTCCCAATTTCAGTGTTATCAACTACAATATTTCTTGTCGGTGACTCTGTTGCCACATCCCTCAAAGGATTATTTCTCAGTTAGATGAAGAACCTCCTGTCGGTGAAGTGATACTCTGTTCTACTAGTGAAGGAATAACTTCACTAACATTCATGTCTGACTTTCTAATCCATTGTTTAGAAAATTCTTGCTTTACCTCTTCAACTTTTTCTTTACCTTTCAAACTGGGCCCTTTTTTATTTGTCGGTGATGCCTTACTTCTACAAAATTTTTCAATATGTCCAATCTTGTTACAAGCATAACAAGTCACATTGTTTTTCTGAATATCTTTCCCATATCCTATGCCAGTATGTGTTCTACATTGATTAGATAAGTGTCCAAATCTTCCACAAATATAACATCTTACATTCATTCTGCAATTTTCTAAACTATGACCAACTTTGTTGCATTTAGAACATTGACCAGTGGGTGTATTGGTGTTCTGATAATTTCTAGATCTACACTGATTTTCTCTATGACCCTACTTGTTACAGTTAACGTATTTCCCATTGAATTTATAAGCAATAGGTTGTCTTACCGGTTTACTATGATCATGATTGTTTGCAGTACCAGAGCTTTCACCAACTTAAAAGCCAAGGCCATTAGTGTCTCCATTTGGTTTCTGATTTTTCAGCATGTCATCAAGTTCTTATAAACTTTTCTTGAATTTCTCCTTGTGTTGATTTGCAGTAGCCAACTCATTTTCCAAGATTCCTTTTTGTCTCATGAGTTCAGTTCTGTCATTTTGTGTATGCATCAAATCTGTCTTCAACATATCATTTTCATGACTGAGTCTTGTGTTTTCATTTCCAGCATCATTGAGTCTTCTAATCAAGTCATCTTCATTCTTCTTTCTATCTTCAATGTCTTTACAAAATCTCATGGTCATATCTTGCATCTCATTTTTCATTGTATTGTTTTCTTGTCTCAGCTTGTTCACAAGGTCATTAAGAGTTTCTTTCTCATCATCATCACTCTGCATCTTCTCAGAAAGTTCTCTTCTTTTGTTCCTAGCAATAGTGAGATTTTTCTGAAGTCCTTGAATGATTTCCTGTGCAGCTTTTAGATCATCTTCAAGTTTCATATTTTTCAACTTTTCTACATCATAGTCTGCAAGAGATGTTTCTAGTTGCTTTCTCAGATTACCATCTATGTTCGTGTCAGAATCTTCCTCAAGCTGTTAGGATTTTCAAAATAGAGGACCAGGCTCTGATACCAATTGTTAGGATTCCCAAAGATACTGAGAGGGGGGGGTGAATCAGTATCTTGCCAGTTAATGCATTTTCTTAACTTATTAAATGAATTGCATCTTAAAATAGTATACCAGTAAACAAGAATTAATGCAGTAAATAAGAACAACAACCACAACATAGAAATCACACCATAACACAATATTTTTAATGAGGAAACCCTGTGTGGGAAAAACCTCAGTGGGATTTGTGACCCACAATATTCGCTTACTGTCCAATAAGTGAATATTACTGTTACAATAGGGGCCTACACATGCAGGAAGGCCAACTACCTAAAGCTCACTGCTTAAATATAAAAGAGAAGTCTCACTGACTTACAAAAATGGATTATATAAATCCAATGTCATGTACTACTTTGGATCAACATCTACTATGCCAGGTTTAGTACCGGTTTAAACTCTGCAATAATCATAAACCTTACTTTACAATCTGCTTGAATATTCGCACATGATATCCATCTACATATCCTCATTACAAATGTTCTCTAAGATCTCATACTTATATATGAGCCTTATTACAATATTCCTTGTCAAGTTACAAAAGGATATTAAACTTAATTACAAAGTATAATAAACAAAATCTTGTCGGCCAAGATGCCAGTGAACATCTTTGCTATTGCCGCTGTCGGTGTCTATGCCTATGCCGATGTCCACCGGTGCCATAGGATTGTAAGGTTGCCATCAATGATAGTACCTTCAATCACCTACAATTTCTCATTGGAGTGTGTATTTGCCAATATCTACAACATTAGTTCAATATTCTTAGCATCTTCAAGACTCATACCTACTCAATCAGGGGTATCTTGCTACAACATACTCCATGATACCTCCAAGGGTTAAAAATCACTTGTATACTGGTGTGGGTTCATACAAGACTTCCCAAGGCTAGAGAAAGCACCAGTTGTAAGGATTCATGGCCATTCCTTAAGAAACTCACCCAATTAGGCCTCCCCCAATTAGGCCTAGTTGCTCGTAGCCCTATTTAGCGGATAAAGAGACCTTAGTTTCAAACTTTCCCAAACACCTTAGTAAAAAAAAAATGGATTCAAACACCCTTTTTGAAGTTACACAAATCCCCAAAAGTAAGGGTCGTGGTTTGGAAAATAAAGGTCTTTGCCGATAGGATGTTGACTGTCCTAAAGGGCCAATTAGGCCTCTTTTGTGAAGCAAATATACTCAGATGAATGAACCATCCAATTACAATCCCATGGGAATGTAGGGAACCATAAACCATAAGGGATTCCATGGTTACACTCCTAGAATCATCACTATTTGCACACAAGGTAATTTTCCTTGTTCAAGGTCTAGGTAGCCACATAGAGATGTCTACCTAGGGTCGCTCCAAACACTTCCCTCCCTTGCTCCTCCTACAAAAAAATCTTGGAATCATAGAATACACTGACCATAATTTCCTTTCACCAAATCCCATGGGTCTCAGATTGATAAAGTGCAAGATATGGCCATGGAGGAGGAAAAACCCAAGGTAAACCCTGGTTTCCTGAGCACCTATAGTAAAAGTTGAATTTTAGGAACAACACACACAACTAGAACTTAAAATATAAGAAAAAACAAATTTAACTCTCCTCTCCAACCAATTCACATCATTGGGAATGGATCCCCATCCATATAGTATCGTACCACAGACCAAAACTTAGAATTGTATTAGTTTGAGGGCATCAAAACTATTCTTCGTACAATCAATCCCTCAGAATTGGATCCACAAGGTGTATAAACTACTCTAAAAATTCTCTCAACCAAAAATCAAGAGGTTAGAGTCATTGGAGGAGTTTCAAATTAACAAAATGCAAAAAGTGCATAAAAGTTGCTCATGACAACTTTTGACAACTTTTGCAAAAGTTGTCAAAATGTCATCTTTCGCCTCCTAATGCATTGGGTCAAGTTTAACCCCTCCTAAAACATCTTAAAACACTAAAATGAACACATTTTATCCCCTATTGTCCAAAAGTCTTAATTGGCTCATAGAAATCCTAAAAATATGAGTTTGGCTCACAAGATGGGGTTCATTATTACAAACACATAATGCATGATTGAAAACCTATACAAAACATTTTAAAGACATATTTAATGCCTTATCCTCCCTCCTCAGAGTCTAAATTATCACCTTGAAGGGTTTGATGGGTTTCTTGTGCACCATACTCCTTGGAAGAAGAAATCTCAAGTCCACTTGAGATGAGAGTCTGCAAGTTGGCACCATGATCTTTGATTTGTTGCTTTGTCATCTAGACTGCTCAGAATTAGGTTGTCCTTTCCAAGCCACCAAATACTCCATGTAAATTTTTCTCCCGGTTCACTTTGCAACCTTAGTGTCTAGAACCTTATGCAACTTTGGTGGTTCATGTTTGGGAATGTCATCATTAGCAATAACCTGAATTGTGTCTTCTCCTGCACCAACACTACACTTATAAAGAGTTAAGTCACAAACTTTAAAAATAGGTGACAAACCAAGATCAGATGGTAGTTGAAGTTCATAGGCATTTGGACCACATTTCTTCAATATTTGGCAGGGTCCAATCTTTCTTTGCATCAACTTTGTGTATCTTCCTTTTGGAAGTCTTTCCTTCTTCAAGTGAACCCACACTAAGTATCCCACATCAAACTGAACATATCTCTTCTTTTTGTCAGCATGAGTTTTATATCTCTCTACAGATTGTTGAAGATGACTCTTAACTTGGTCATGGATTTCTTTTATGGTAGTAGCAAAGGTTTCTCCACTTGGACTAATGGCTTCTCCTTGAGGTATCTCTCTCAACTCCAGCACACCTCTTGGGTGGATGCCATATACAATCTGGAAAGGTGACTTACCGATACTCCTATTTATTGTATCATTGTAGGAGAATTCTTCCTAAGACAATATACTATCCCACCTTTCTCCATGTTGTCTAGTCAAACACCTTAGCAGATTCCCTAGTGACCTGTTTACAACTTCATTTTGACCATCTGTTTGGGGATGGTAGGCTAAGGAGAAGGATAAAATTATACCAAGCATGTTCCAAAGGGTCCTCCAGAAGTGACCAATAAATTTTATATCCCTATCAGAGACTATAGTCAAAGGCAAACCATGTATCCAGACAATATCCTTAAAGAACAAGTCTACTACATAAGAAGCATCACAAGTTATTTTGCATGGAAAGAAATGTACCATCTAACTAAACCTATCCACCACTACAAAAACACTCTCATATCCTTTCCTTGTCCTAGGTAATCCTAAAATAGAATCCATACTTATGCTTTCCCATGGTCTTGAAGGTATGGGTAAAGGCTGGTAAAAGCCTGCATTGGTGAAATTTCCTTTTTCCTTTTGGTAGATCACACATGTCTCCACAAATCTCCTGACATATGCCTATATTTTGGGCCAAAAATAGTGTCTCTTCACCAAATCTAGTGTCTTGTTAAGACCAAAATGGCCTACCATTGCTCCACAATGTTTCTCCTTAATTATATTGAATCTCATAGAGAATTTGGGTATGCATAGTTGTGTACCCTTAAACAATAATCCATTTTGAATCAAAAATTCAGAATACTCAACATGAAACCATTCATCAAATGAAGCACATACCTTATAGGCCTCTCCAAAATCTTCATCATCCTCATAAATGGATTTCAAGGAGTCTATGCCAACACTCTCCAACTGAATCTAATTTGCAGTTAAGACTCTTATGTTCAAAGCATCTGCCACCTTATTCTTGACTCCTTTCTTGTGCTTAAGAATGAAATTGAAATATTTTATGGTCTCTACCCACTTCATGTGCTGGTGATTCAACTTTTCTTGACTGTTTATGAAGCTAAGGGCCTGATTGTCTTTGAAAACTATGAATTCTTTTGGTAGCAAGTAGTGTCTCCATTTTTTCAAGGATTGGACTAGAGCATACATCTCTAGGTCATAAGATGAATATCTCCTCTTTGCCTCATTCAACTTCTCACTAAAGAAAGCAATAGGCCTTCCCTATTGACTAAGCACTGCTCCAATAGCCATGTGACTAGCATCACACTCCACCTGAAAGATCTTGTTGAAATCAGGTAGGGCAAGGACCGATTGCTCAATGACTTTCCTCTTCAAGGTTTCAAGAGAGTTATCTACTTCTTCTGTCCAACTAAACCTGCACTTTTTTCCTCCCTTTATTGTATCAAGCATAGGGGCACAAATATGGCTAAAGCCTCTTATAAAATTCCTATAGAAGGTAGCTAAGTCATGGAAACTTCTAACATCATTCATTGTCCTAGGTGTAGGCCAAGACAATATGACACTCACCTTTTCTTGATCCATTTTCAATTCACCATATGATATTACAAATCCCAAGTAAATGATCTCTTCCTACATAAAGAAACACTTTTCCAAGTTGATCATTAATTGTTCTTCATACAATCTTCTTAGGACCAGGTCTACATGTTTTAGATGCTCCCCTTTGGTTTGACTGAAAACTAGAATGTCATCTAGGTAGACTATAACAAATTTCCCTATGAAATCCCTCAAGACTTCATTCATTAACCTCATAGAGGTACTAGGTGCATTGAATAAGACAAAGGGCATGAATTTCCACTCATACAACCCCTCATTTGTTTTAAATGTAGTCTTTCATTCATCTCTCGGCCTAATCCTAATCTGATGATAGCCAGTCTTTAAATCTATTGGCAAATGCACACTCCAATGAGAAATTATAGGTGATTGAAGGTATTTTCATTAATGGTAACCCTACAATCATATGATACCAGAAAACACCGGCATCGATAGACTCTACATCGGCATACAGGTCACTGGCACTGAAAAGGAAGATTACCAGCAACCTGGCTGACATGAATTTTGTGTATATATATTTTGTAATTAATTGTAAAATCTTTGTAAGCTGACTTGGCGGATTGTAATATGACTCATATAAGTATAAGATCATTGTAGAACATTTAGGATAGAAATGGATGGAAGGATTAATGCAGACCTAATATGCGAATTATAAGGTAGATATTGGATAAGGATTTATGATCATTGTAGAGATTAAACCGGTACTGAACCTAGCACAGTAGATGTTGATCTAAAGTAGTACAAGACATTGGATTTGTATAATCCATTTTTGTAAGTCAGTGTGACTTCTTTTGTAACTGAGCAGTGAACTCTAGGTACTTGGCCTTCCTACATGTGTAGGCCCTTATTGTAAACAATAATATTCTCTTATTGACCAGTAAGCAAATATTGTGGGTCACAAATCCCACTGAGGTTTTTCCCACACCAGTTTTCATTGTTAAAATGTTGTGTTATGTTGTGTCTCTTATGTCGTAGTTGTTGTTCTTATTTACTGCATTATTTTTGGTTTACTAGTACATAGTTTTGAAATTCTTTTCATGTTATAATAAGATAAGAAAATTCATATACCGGTTAGATACTGATTCACCCTCCCTTCTCAGTATCTTTGGGAATCCTAACAATTGGTATTAGAGCCTGGTCCTCTATTTTCAAAAGCCTAATAGCTTGAGGAAGATCTTGACACCAGTAGAGATGGAAAACTTGAAAAAGCAATTGGAAACAACTCTTTTAGACTGTGATGTAGAAAAGGTGAAGAATATCAAACTTGAAGATGATCTGAAGGCTGCATAGGTTATTATTCAAGGACTTCAAGAAAATCTCACTATTGCAAGGAATAAGAGAAGAGAACTTTGTGAAAAGATGCAGAATAGTGATGATGAAAAAGAAACTCTTAATGATCTGGTAAACAAGCCGAGACAAGAAAATAGTACAATGAAGAATGAGATGCAAGATATGAGTATGAGATTTTGTAAAGAAACTAAAAATCAGAAGAAGAATGAAGAGGACTTGGTTAGAAGACTGAATGATGCTGGAAATGAAAACACAAGACTTAGTCATGAAAATGATATGTTGAAGATAGATTTGATGCATACACAAAATGACAGAACTGAACTCTTGAGATAGAAAGGAATCTTGGAAAATGAATTGGCTACTGCAAATCAACACAAGGAGAAATTCAAGAAAAGTTCAAAAGAACTTGATGACATGCTGAAGAATCAGAAACCTAATGGTGATACAAATGGCCTTGGCTTTGAAGTTGGTGAAATCTCTGGTACTGCAAACAATCATGATCATAGTAAACCGGTAAGACAACCTAATGCTGACAAATTTAATGGGAAATGCTTTAACTATAACAAGTATGGTCATAGAGAAAATCAGTGTAGATCTAGAAATTATCAGAACACCAACACACCCACCGGTCAATGTTTTGAATGCAACAAAATTGGTCATAATTCAGAAAATTGCAGAATGAATGTAAGATGTTATGTTTGTGGAAGATTTGGACACTTATCTAATCAATGCAGAACATAAATTGGCATAGGATATGGGAAAGATATTCAGAAAAAACAAGACAAAATTGGACATATTGCAAATTTTTTTAGAAGTGTGGCATCACCGGAGAATAACAAAGGACCCAGCTTGAAAGGTAAAGAAAAAGTTGAAGAGTTAAAGCAAGAATTCTCAAAACAATGGATCAGAAAGTCAGATCAGAACATTGATGGGAATACTCCTCCACTGGCAAAATAGAGTATCACTCCATTGGCAAGAGACTCTTCATCTAACTGAAGGAAAATCCTTTGGGGCTTTGGCAACAAATTGAAAAACATGCTAATATACCCTCGGTTGATGGTAAGAAGTTGAATTACTTCTTTACCAACAGATGAGTTAAGTTGTGACTTAACCCGCAAGCATTAAATGTGGTAGTTGAAGGAAATAACACTATAAAGCAAGTGTTTTGGCTCCTTTTTCATTCACCGAACATTCAAATCTTTGAAAGTGCAAAAATTATGAGCAAGGGCATCCATAGCGAGAAGGAAGCAAATCATCCAAGCACTCATCCTTAAGGCAGATTGAGGTATTTATAACTATGGCTTCCTCATCCACTCCTGAATTCATTACAAACCCTATTATTGTAGAATAAGTTAAACACCCTAGACCCATGTTTAAGATTATTCCCGACATTACAAAGAAAGATGATACCCTAGGAGCATTCTCTCAAATTCCTAAAGGAGTAGTATAGGTTGAAGACCCTAGAATGTACATACATTGTCACATAGAAGAACTAGGAGATGAAGAAATCAAGAATATGTATCAGACTGTTTTGTGTGATGAATCTGGAAACATGAAACTAGAACATAAGATAGTGGAAACTCTAGGTTTTACTGAAATCCTTAGTATCTCAGATTTTCCCAAGGATGTTGTTATCACTGTTTAAAAAATGGATATTCTTGTTCCATAATTGGCTAAAAGTCTGTAAAATTGAGTCTGGTATGGCCTTGTTGCCTTTGATTATCTTAGGTCAGAAGAGGGTTTAAGGTTTGAGTTCTAACCCTTCCACTTTTTTGAGAAAAACCCTTATGATTCTATTCATGCGTTACTTTTGTCACTTAAAGAAGGGTCCATCTGTCATAAAAGGTGTCCCCCCATTAGTTATTTACCAAGGCGATCCCTTAATATTTCAAATTTATGCGCCTTTCCTTTACCTTGTTCTAATGTTTGTCAGGCCCCGTAAGTATTGTGCAACTCTTTGTTGATCGAGCGATTGTCGTTGCTTCATTAAGCAAAGTTGCTAGCAAGTTAGTCATCGTGAAATAGCGAAAGGCATAGGCGGGCCTGACTAGGTGGATTGACCATTGAATAAAAGAGTTGCATCTTGATTGTGATCCAACGGCTTGCATTGATTTTCTAGCCCGAGATGCACATGGTATATGTTCTGTGAAACAGCGAAAACACATGGCGGGTCCCAAAGACGAGCGACTTTCCTTGGTTAAAGGGTGATCGGGTTGGAAAAGGATCAACAACTCACATTGATTCATGGCTGGGATATGCATGTGTTCTACCTTTCACAAAGTAGCGAAAAGGTGGCGGGTCTCGCTAAGGTGGCACTAAAAGTGGTAGGTCCAAGTGGCAATCAAAGTGGTAGGTCCAAGTGATGATGACAGAGTAGTGATGGGGTGCTCAGTTGGTGGTCCATGGTGGGCTTGGGCAAGGTGGTCATAGAAAGGATAAACAACGGGCAAGTTCCTGAGATCTAACGGCCCACACGGATTCGCGAAGACAAGATGATCGCAAGTTAGTCATCATGAAATGGTGAAAGAGGCCGGTGGGCCCAAAGGATAGGTAGGGCATGAAGTTAAAAGCTGATCAAGTATGATTTGATTAGACGGTTGTCATGGTTTCGTGGTTGCAAGCCAAATAGAGATTAGTGTTCATGAAATGGCGAAAGACAAGTGGCAATCACATGAAGGCATGATGTGGTAGGATAGATGGTGTGTTTCATAGACTGTAATAGTGACATGTCTAGTACACGTGGTTCTGAAGGGTAGTTGAGGGCCCGCCTTGGTGCAACCAGTAGTTATGTGGAGAATAGTGAAGGAAAACATGTGGCAGATTCAAAATGGAACCCGAAGGAACTTCCTGAGCTAATGGCCGACTGCCACGTGGCATTTTTTAACTGGTGATTAGGTAGAGTAAGTGATCTCCAAATAAAGGGCCCACTTGAAAGGTTTGAAGCTTGTTAAAATATATTCATCTCATGGTCGATCCAACAATCCTCATTGTTTCATGGCCCAAAGATGCTTGCAGCTTAGTCTCTGCAAAATGGCAAAAACCGTTAGCCGTCAAGATGAGGCGCGGTTCGTTAGTGAGACTGACGGTCCTTGTTGGAGTTAAAGACTAGGCAGTTAGAGCTTGATCTAATGGTTGGCGTGGCTTCGTGAAGGAAAAGTGCATGAGTGTTAAAGCGCATGAAATAGCAAAAAGGAGGTAGGGCCCGACACTAACACAAAGAGATCAGACAGAGATAAAGGCAATGTAAGTTCTCATAATCCAATGGCTAGCATTGCTTCGTGAAAGAAAAGTGCAAAGGTTTTATGTTTTGTGAAATAGAGAAAGAGTGAAACAGAGGAAAGACTCAGAGAAGTTATGAGCCATTGGAGCCCGTTTTGAATTTGATTTTGTGAATTCAATTCTGAAGTGATAGCCGAAGCATGCGGAGTTAATTTCTAAAATTCAATGCCGACTTTCCATATTAGAGTCCGCATAAACTTGATTGTTACCATTGTTTCGTCGAAGTCTGTTGCAGAGCAATTTGTGCAGAGTGATTCTTTTCAAGCGAATAACAGGTTTTTGTGCTTTTCTTGATAAATATGGTTTGATTTCAGTCATTGTTGTGTGAATTGTTTTCATTTTGAGGTCTATGCTAGTTTCAATTGGTATAGTTTCATATTCAAGATGGCACCAAGAAGGGAGTTACCAGGAAAAGTGAATTATCAGGACAGGAACATTTGTGATGATTTTTTAGAACAGTTCACCATGTCTACCAATGTCGGGGCTAAGGCCAAAGAATTAGTACCAAAGAACCCTCATCTGAGAATTAGGGATGGCCTATATGATAAAGGAAATTGGTTAAGATAACTAGAAATAGTGATGTCAGGTCTAGGATTGTTCAAAGTAAATTTTGGGTAGAGACATTCCCTTGCCCCTTTAAATAGCATATGGGAACCGGATGTGGGAAAGCTTGTGGTCCCTGGTGTATTCATGGATGTGGATTTGTTGACCTTGATTGCACAGAATTATGAGCGTATAGCTAGATGTATCAGGAGTCTGAAAGGGTCAGCCCTGGTTGAAATAAAAGATGATGAATTCAGAAATGTTTTCAAACTCAGTGAGGCTTCAAATTTGTTAGAGCCTATTGACTTTGAGTCATTAGCCCAGATCTACAATGCACAGAGGGATCTTCTTAGGAGTGGCCCATTGAAAGAGTTCTTTGTTAAGATAGTGGGGTTAACAGTTGTAGGCCCCAGCACAATGTAACCATTCTCCCTCAATTTGTTTACTCTGAGAGCTAAGGGTATGTATTGGGCACTATGTCAGATCTTTGGAGAAGATGCTGAGAGAAACATGCCAACCCATTACATGTTAATGATTACACAAATTCTAAACCCCTCCCTAGCAATAACATTTGATTATGCCCTATACCTTACTAATGCAATTCATGTAGGGCTAGTAGGAATAAAAAATGGTAAGGTGGATAGGTTGTTTGGATGGTATTCCTTATTAATGCACATGTTTTTGTTCAAAGGAGCTGACTATTCTGCAAAGGAAATGGATTTGGTTAAGGTAAAAGACAAAGAAGAGATGCCTGTCTAACTTTGGAGAACTGTCTTAACCTGGGATAGAGAAGATGCTAGTTTTTTAAAGTTTGATAGATGCTTTGCATCTAAGATTAGAATTCTTTTATGCACTGAAAACCCTAGGATTCCTAAGGCTCTCTTGGAATTCCTCAGACCTAAAGAGTTTGCAAAGGGTATTAAGATTGTTCACAATTGGGGAGACATGTATTTGTACCCTATTTCTACTATTTTCAGAGTGTATGGTTTTAGAGGTACTCCCTATTTACTACCCTATCAGGTCCCATTAAAGATAGGGATTGCAGAAGTATTGAGACAAATTGGAGTACAAGAGGCAGAGCTGACCAATAGAGGTAAAGTGACCATTTTCCCAACTATCACCATGGCCCACCATTTTCTAATCACTAAAGGTGGCTGGAAATATTTTGAAGAATTCTTTAAGCCATATATGTTGTCAACTGCGGTTTCAAGATGTGCAGACCCTGAGGATTTTTTCAATGGCATGTTCAGAAAGAGGGCAGTGTGTAAAGGTAGGCCTCACCAATTTCAGTTCCCTAAAGATTTAATTAGGAATGAATTTAGCTTAGATGAGAAGGAACTAAGGAAGGAGAAGTGGATTGCATATAAAAGGGCACTTGATTTTATTCATCAATTTGGCAGTAGCTATGACCCTCTTTCTAGCTTTAACCCCTTTGAGGAGAAGGTAAAATTCTTGATTCTTTAGTTTGAAGACCTCATGCAAACCTTAAAAGAAAAATGAGAGGCTATAATACAAAATGATCCTGATAAGGTTAAATTAATCCTAGCTAAGCCTGCCTTTGCTAAGGCTATCCCACCTGGTGACTATGTAATGCATAAGAAATAAAAGTACACTGTGATGATGCCAGTGACAGGTGAGCCTTCCACTTCAAGGGAGAAAAGAGCAATTGAAGATGTCATTGACATCCAAGACTCCCCTAAAAGGCAAAGGGTAGGAAAAGAAGTGTAAACCAATGAGCCTTTGTATTCTCCATCTCAGTCCCCTACACATATAGGAGATGAGCAGGCGGTTGTCGAGCAATTGTTACAGTTAGGGAGTCTCGAGGAGATTGCCTACACATATGAGGAAACCCAAGAGGGGATGCCTGAAGAGCCACCTAGTGTTGAAATGAACTTGACTGATGGTGAGCTAAAGAGCCAAGAATTAGACATTACTGTTAAGCAAGCCAGTGAGGAATTCCTGACTGACAGTAATTTTGTTACAACAGGAGCTTTCATGCAATTTGTGTGGAAGTAGAATATTGATAAGTTCAATGCCAGATGTGAGAAGAGGAAGAATGAGCAGTCCCACAAGGATGTAGTTGTGGTAGAGGAAGAAATAAAGCAAGAAATGGTCACTGAATTTAAGACCATCACTCCTGAGAAAGGAAGGGAAATAGTAGAAAAGGCCGGTGTTCTCATCCTCCCTAAATGGGATATAGCAGATGCCTTGGTTTTAGAGGCAGTCAAAAAAGAGACCATGCCTATGGAAGGAGTAACCTTCAGCAAGGATAATGTTGCTCTAGTCATGTTGTCACTAAAAAGGGATGACAACAAAAGGAGGAAAAGTGAATCAGATTCTAGTCTCTTAGGAAGCATGATTGTTAAGAGAGTCCAAGATATAGGGGTAGTGGAAGCTGCAAGGACAGTTTTGGAAACTGCAAATTTCAGTGTGGCAGTAGCAGAGAAAGAGGCAAAAGAAAGAGATAATCTCAAATTGAAATTGGAGACTATCTTAAAGGCTTACAATGAGGCCAAAGAAGGAATAGCCAACAGAGACAACATTATTACTAGACTTCAAAGTCAGTTGGCAGGTCAGCACCATTCAGGTGAATCCTCTACACTCATGATAGCCTCTCTAGTAAGACCCCCTCCTACTAGTCCCATTATAGAGTATCCCCCTTCTCCTATGCCTTCTGGTTTCCAGTCAGCTAAAACTCTCCAACATGAGTTGGAAAAGTTGAAACAGGCTCAAGCCTTATTTGCAAATAATTATGAAGAAAAGATAAAAGACACAATTTTGAAATTTGCTGATTCGGTCAAAGCCAACACTATATACATTAATATGAAGAGGATTCTGGATGTTCTGATCAAATTTGGAGAGGATGAAGCCACTTTGGAACCAATCGTTAATAAGTGGATGCCTAGAGGTAAAGAGTTAGAGCTCATGTGTTCATCCCATACAGATGTAGAGGAGAATGACAATCTAAGGTCCACCAGTGAGTTCATAAAAGAGATGAATATACTCTCAGAGGAAAAGGCAAGTATAAAAAGAAAAGCCTAATTATATAGAAAAGAATATTCAGATCACAAATTTGAATTGTTTCTAGGGGGATTTGTTGGTCCAATTCAGTTGAAAGAGGAGAAGACCTAGCTAGAAGAGTTGGACCACAAATTATCCCTAAGGGTTATGAAATTATTAACACCGATGACACATCCCTATTTGTCCAAACAGTTGAACAAATTGAAAAAGTGAAATCAAATTATGGTTTCATAGAAATAGAAATTGGGAAGTTAAGGGTCACTTGGAAAAGGCTAGAAGAGATGAAACAAAGGTTGTCAGCTTTGCTTGGCCAAGTGATGATGTGTTCCAGGAGTGGAAGGATAAATATGCTAGACAAAAAGAAGATACTCTGGAGCAGTTAGAAGAGGTTGCAGCAGAACAACAAATGGAAGAGGTCATTGGCATTGAAAAGGATTTGTAACCATTTCTTGGAGAAGATTGCGGTTTGTAACAAACCTTTCTAGGAATGTCCAAAGCTTGTTTTGCATCCATACTATTATAAATGGATACTAGTACTAGTGAAGAGATGATCACAAGAATTTTGTAAAGAAACTCTGCAGAAATGTATCTGGGTTTTTTCTAGTTATTATAGAGAATACTTTGAGTTATGTAGGATTTTTCAAAACAAATATCAATATACAGATCAGAAACTTTTGAACCTAAACTTGTGTTGTCTTCTAGTGTGATTTTAGTGATTTACTAGTTTCATTTGAGTAATCTAGGGTTATCAACTAAAAATTGATTGTAATACAATCTTTATGGATATGTTTCTTATCTTTTCTCTTCAGGAGAGGAATTAAATACGTATGAAATATCTCTATCAATAGGTTACTTTGTTTGAATCTTTGAATTTGATAAATACTGTTTAGTTTAACAAGAAAGAACTCTAATATATGTCAGGCATGTATGGGGTCAATAGAGGCCGAAGTGATGAGATGTATGGGGTGTTAAATTGTGAAATCCTTGCTTAATTTAGATGACTCTGTAGCTTGGATAAGGCACTGGTATCAGTTGTAGTTTTCTTTCTATATCTCTTGAGGATCAATACTGAAAATGAGCATAAGTTTTCCTTTATTATTTCATTTTATGTTGAGGCGATAAAATCCACTAGTTTTTGGACACTGGTTTACTATGGATCTCGTTTAAAAGTGTGAAATTATTCACAAGAGGTATACCCTCCTGAACTTTGGATAAGTTCAAAGTGTAGAAGGTTCTCAAAACCTTGTCATATGTTGCTCTAGGGTTCTTTTTCCTTGATCGCTTCATTTGCAGACAAAGTTATTCATTTTATTATAGAGGATAAGAGGAAATCAGAATTTGGGAATAATAGATGTTATAAGGATTGTGCTAAGAAGAGTGCATGGAGAATTCTTTTGGTTGGATTCAATTCATAAGATCACGAAAGAAGCAGTTAAGGCAGTAACATGGTTACCTTCCATCGATAGCAGGCCTGACAGAACTAAAAGGGTCTCAAATGACACTATAATGGACCTAACCGGTGCAACATTTGACAAGAGATCACTTAGAGTCAATGATGTTAAGGATGAAAATGTCAAATTCATTAGCATGGTACTTAGCTACAAAGCTACTCATACAAACAGACTAAACTCAGTCTCTAGCTTATGTATTAAAAGTGCTTATGACTTAGTGAACAACAATGCTAATATTGATATTTGTGAATGGCTGAAAGATGAACTAATAGAAAACCTAAGTAAAATCAAAGGTGACGAGAAGGGAACCTTCAAATTTGGCAACTTACTGGTAAGCTTAATGTTGCATATCACCAGAGAAGTACCCGGTACTGGCAAGAAAGACTTTGGATTTGATATACTAGTAGGAAAACAACTACTGAACTTACTAAACAACATGTGAGAAAACAAAGATAAGAACATCAATGAATATTTCCAAGAATTTAAGGCAAAGATGAAATCTAGAACAAGGCTGTCCCAAGCAATTGTTGACAAATACAAGGATGACATATGCTTTTTGCTAAAGAAAGATGAAATCTCGATGGAAGCAGTTGTCCCAAGGACTATTTGGGTAATCAAAATGGGATATGAAGCTAATGAGAACATAATTGAGACATATGCAAAAGCTCTACTTGAGGCACCAAGAAAACCGGATGAGAAATTCTTTGGCAATGCTGAAACTATTGAGAGTGGTATTCAATCCTAGAAAATAATTAAGAAAATTGAACAAATAGTGAGGAAAGGTACAAGACAAGCAAAAGAAATTAAAGAAGATGTATTGAAGCAAACTGGTATCAAGGAAAGTGAGTTGGAAGGAATTCAACCGGAAGCTCATCTTTCACCAAATGCAACTTCTTTTGAAAGTGATATACTGGTTGAGTTCAAAAGGGTAGTAAGGAAAAGAAAACCCTCACCGACACCCTAACCTACACCCAAGAAAACAAGACAAAAGAAACAGGTAGTGAGGCCTCTAGTTAAGAAGTTGACTCCAAAGAAGAAGAAGGTAAAACAAGATATTGCTCCACTGGACAAACTCCTAAGTGAAATAACAGAGGATTGTAAACTGAAAAATGTTAGCAAACTGCATAACACACTTTCCACTGATGATAAAGAAAGCATAGAGAATAGTGTAATCTTACACTTGGACATATACAAGAATTTTTTGATGGAAATTGTTGATGAAATCCCCAATGATTTATATAGGAGACTAGAATATAGAAGGGTAGCTATTGTTGAGCTAGAAAAAAAGATAAAAATTGAAAAATTACTTGCAGTGCACCTAGTAAACTCACCTGAAGAGATAGATCAATTAATCAGTGAAGCCAACCAAATAGTATTTTCAATCAGTCACCGACATGTTGCACTTATGGTAGGAAGAGTGAATGAAATTTCAGAAGAGACTGCGGATCAATGGGATATATTATTTGTTGCAAAAGAAGAACAAGAAGAACTCAAAAGACCTAAGACCATTAGAGTCTATCAAAAGGATAGGGATAAGGAAAAAGGTAAGGTAGGTGGACCCTAAAGCCTAAAAATAACTGATAACTTACCCCCACCTCCTTCTGATACTCCACTGGTAGAAACCGTTGACACACAACCGGCTACAAAGAGTATGGAGACTCCTCAAGATAGAGATTGTGAAAATAGCTGGGCAGACATCTGGTTCTTCAATGATTGAATTTAGACCAATGAATGTGACAAAGGTATTATTAGATTCTATTAAGAAAATCACTGAGTGTAATTCACAAGCCTACAAGGCTATTGATGACACAATTCCTATTCTTAAATTGATAGCACCCATGTGCATTGTGGGAAGTAAAGATTCCTTAGGTCAACTAGACACATTGTCTAAATATATCACCGATAACATTTTGACAGTTGACTAGATAAATGAAGACACACTCAAAGAGAGAATGAATAAGGAGAAAGAAAATTTCTTTGAGGAAATAGTGAAGAAGAATAAGGAACAAATGGAAACCTTATTACTGGCACTAGGAAAAACAATTTTGGATTTCAAGAAACTGTACAGAGATACCTGCAAAACTAATATTTTGACAGAGGACATAGATTCAGAGATCAGCAAAGCACAAGAAGAAATCAACAATATTGCTAACAATTTAATAGGAACATTAGATTCAATTTTGGAAATTGAAAAGAACATTACAGATCTTGAGGAGAAAATCGAGAAGTTAGAAAAAGATAAAGAAAAGATAAAGGTTAAGGCAAAGAACTTAAAATGCAAACTAGGTCCTAAACTAGATTACCTCATTTCTTTGAGAAAATAAATTTTTGAGGCTCTGGTTCCCGGACTTAAGACACCAAAAGAGAAAATGCACATACTCACCGGTACAACTCAGAGAATTGAAGTGGCATTAAACGACAGCAAAAGGTTCAACGAAAGTCTAAATTTTGTATTGGCAGATCTTTTCCAGATTGTAACCCACCGGTTACAAGGATCTAGGGAGGAACCACACTCCACTAACAGTGAATGAAAACCTTTGTCATTGATGTCAAAGGGGGAGTAGTGGAAATGAGAAAAATGATCAAAAGAAAGAGATCATCTTCTCAGGGGGAGCACACAGTTTTGGTAAGACAATTTTGGCAAATCATTTTTGGATATACAGTTTTGATTTTTCTCATGAGTGCTGCCATCAATGCCAAAGGGGGAGATTGTTGGCAAATGCACACTCCAATGAGAAATTGTAGGTGATTGAAGGTATTGTCATTGATGGCAACCCTACAATCATATGATACCGGCAGACACCAACACCAATAGACTCTACACCGACATATAGATCACCGACACCGAAAAGGAAGATTACCGACATCCTGGCTGATAGGAATTTTGTGTATATTTTATTTTGTAATTAATTGTAAAATATTTGTAAGCCAACTTGGTAGATTGTAATATGACTCATATAAGTATGAGATCATTGTAGAACATCTAGGATAGAGATGGATGGAAGGATTAATGCAGACCTAATATGCGAATTATAAGGCAGATATTGGATAAGGGTTTATAATCATTGCAGAGCCTAAACTGGTACTGAACCTGGCATAGTAGATGCTGATCTGAAGTAGTACAAGGCATTGGATTTGTATAATCCATTTTTGTAAGTCAGTGTGACTTCTTTTGTAACTGAGCAATGAGCTCTAGGCACTTGGCCTTCCTGCATGTGTAGGCCCCTACTGTAAATAATAATATTCTCTTATTGGCCAGTAAGCGAATATTGTGGGTCACAAATCCCACCAAGGTTTTTCCCACACCGAGTTTCCTCGTTAAAATACTATGTTATGGTGTGTCTCTTATGTTGTGGTTGTTGTTCTTATTTACTGCATTATTTTTGGTTTACTGGTATACAGTTTTGAAATGCTTTTCATGTTATAATAAGATAAGAAAATTCATATATCGGTCACATACTGATTCACCCCCCCTCTCAGTATCTTTGGGAATCCTACCAAAATCAGCTTTTGTAAAATATATAGCACCCCCCAAACAATCTAACAAATCTTCAATCCTAGGCATAGGAAACCTATACCTGATAGTAATCTTGTGGATAGCTCTTGAATCAGTGCAAAGCCTCCAAGCACCTTCCTTTTTGGGTGCCAAGACTGCAAGGACTACACATGGGCTCAAACGTTTTCCAATCAATTCGGATTCCAATAATTCTTCAACCTATTTTTCCATCTCAATATTCTAATTTGGTGTGAGCTTGTATGCTACTTTATTAGGAAAGGTGGATCCAGGTATAAGGTCTATACAATGGTTTATATCCCTCATGGGAGGTAGTGACCTTGGCATGCCATCAGAGATGAAACCCTTGTATTTGTCTAGTAGATGCTGAACTGTAGGGTCAATCAGCCTCAATCTGCCCTCTTTCTTATCCTTAGACTTTTCCACCTTTGTTATTGTTCGAATAGGGATAAGGACATAATAGACCATGCCTTTATTTTCCACGTTCCTCATGAACTTCTTCCCTCCCAATACCAACACCTTGGCGTCCTTTTGTTTGGTCTCCTCATCATCCTCCATTAAAGGTAGCAACTCAATCACATTACCATCCTTGGTGATGGAATATGTATTCCTAGCACCATCATGTTGTGCCTTCAAATCAAACTTCCATGGTCTCCCAAATAGGAGATGGAAATCATCCATCTTTGCAATGTCAAACATCAACCTATCTCTATAGGTTCCAATCTAGAATTCCACCCAAGCCTGCTCTTCCACAACAACTCGTTGTCCTTGTGTGAGCCATGAGACCTTGTAGGGGCAAGGGTGAGGTAGTCTCCTCAGCTTTAGTTTCTCCACCATCTCTAGAGACACAAAGTTCTCAATTGAATCGGAATCTATTAGGACCTTGCAAACTTTTCTACCCACTTTACAAGTGGTCTTGAATAGAGACTTCCTTTGTGGGGGTTCTCTATCAGACATCTTCATAGTGGTTACTTCTATTCTGATCATCAAAGATTCACCTGTTGGCATTATGTGGACCAGTATGAGGACATGATGACATTGTATGTTGTCATTGATGTCAATATGTTGAAGAACAAAGAACCGATATGTTACCAAGAACCGGTATATGTGCCAAAGTGAAGTGGTACGTTTGTTCAAGGTGAACCAGCATGTTGATATGTGAACTAGTACATGGAAGCTTTGTATGACTACTGGTTGGTAGTCTCAACTTCAGGGTTTCTGGTGGAAGTGCTTCAAGCCTGTGTGACTCAACCAATGACTTTATGTGATGAGTTAGCACTGTATAGAAGAACAAACCATGATGCCACGTCAGCCTTGTGCACGTGAAGGATCTTGCATGAAGAAGATTGTTCCTATCTACCTCAGGAATGTGCGAAGTTTATAAATGGCGAAAACGCATGATGGGTTATCAGCCGCCATGAAAGCAGTGGAAAATGAACGATGGAGAACGTCTTGAGATTGGCTCAAGACTGTTGCATTTAATGCAATATTCTCAATGGTCAGGATTGAACCGTTTGAATTACTTAACCTAACAGGTTTAGGGTTTAGGGTTTATGGTTTCGACCTATCTGTTTCCTATAAGGTCAAAGTTGTGTTTCCTTCTATAGTTGTTGGCAAAAGTTGTGTGTGTGTATCCAAGTGAAGTGATACAAGATTCTTGCCAGACCAGAGGAGAAAAGTGATACCTACAAAGTGTAAGTGCAGAAGGTGAAGAGGAGCTAATGTGGATCTGCATTGGCATTGAGTACTGTTACTAGGTCATTGTAAAACCTATTGATCTCTAACCACTTCAACAGTTGAGAAATCCCTTAACAGGGTAGCTTTAAATGGCTTACTGTAAATCCTTTAATAGGGTGACTCAAAACCATTGAGTTCTTGAAATCCTCTAACAAGGTAACCTTTAACCGGGTTTAACCCTTGTAAAGCGGAAAATCGCGATCGAACCCTAGTTGCTCTCTCCTCTTCCAACTCCAAGGAGAGAGAAGGGAGGTTCACTAGGGTTGATGGTTTTCACTTAGGGGGGAAACTTTACATTCAAAAGAGGGGTTGAAACCCACAAGATCCAATCCCACACAGTGCAAGATTGGATGCTAAATGTGTTTCAAGGGTTAAGAAAGCAAGGCTACCCTCTTTTGTAAAGAATGTGCATAGAAGAATTAAGCTAGGAATGCATAGAAAGTGAGAAAGATTCGCTTATAAACTGAGATAGGGATATAGGATGAAGCTGCGGACCTGGAATTAGCAGTAAAATGTCGATACGGCGCTGTCCTGCAAATTTGAGCAAAAGTTGTCGAGACGATGGCACCCGGCACCACGGTCCTCCGAAAAATCCGCGAAACGAAGGGGGATCTGTTCGTCTCTACACAAGGATTCCAGATCTTCAATTTCAGCCACATACCTGCAACCTACACACAAAAAAGTGAAGATGATTGGGGGGTTAGGGATTAGGGGTTTTCCATTAGGTCAAACCCTGGTTTTGGAATTAACCAAGAAATGAGCAGGTGTTGTAAATGTAAATGACTGTAAAACAAGTACTAATACCTTGTTCTAAGGATGTTTGTATCCTTATGTGCGAAGGTTTAGATGTTGTTGTTTGTTGTATGTTTGTATGTTGTATGTAGCATGTAGTATGTAGTATGTGATCTCCTCTTCAATGGTTGAATCCTTGTCTTGAATGCAACACTTAGCCTTGAATGGAGACTTGAAATGATCAATTGCTTGAAGGAATGCTTGAATGCTTGAATGCTTGAGTATAGGTTCCATGCCTTTTCCATCATATCGAATGAAAGAGGAAGATGTAGTTTATATACTTGTCAATTAGGGTTCATAGACTGATTTTCTCGACCTTAGGCCGACCAGGAAAGTTTATTTTCCAAATTGCAAACAAAAAGACCTGAGACCCCTTAGGAGACCGGGCCCAAAATAGGCCCAGGGACTAGGGCGCTGGGCGCCATGGTCCTGGGGGACCAGGGTGCTGGGCGCCCTGGTCCTGAAGGACCAGGGCGCTGGGCGCTCTAGTCCCACCTCCCGGGACAGCAGGGTGCAAGGAGGTTCAAGCCAGGGTGCTTGAAAAATGCAGTTTTCAGTGTCGTAATCAGGTTTCGGGGTCTCCATTCAGGTTGCGTGTTGCGTCACCATCGTGAAGACCGAAATGCAGTCAAAATTGCAAGTGTCACAATTTTAGGATGCTACATTTAGCCCCCACTTTAGCGGGAGTATGTATGCTCATACTTCCGGTAAAGTACAAGGAAACAACATTGAAAGACTTTCACCACGTCAAGGAGGCAAGATACACCAAGCCCCCAGTGGACTAAGGATCTTACGACTTGGATTGACAAAGTAAAAGGGAAGATCACGAGGGAGAACCATGACTGTCAGTAGTAAGGTTCCCTCACTATGAGTCATGCAAAACGAATACCGAAAATTTTCAAGGCAAAGCTAAGTTCGCCAAGAAAATTTCAAGTATCTTGAAAAGATATGAATGGGATGTATGCCCCCCTACGTTAAAGCGATCACACACGCCTCACCGGGGGTGATTGCTTTAAGGTAGTGATACATATAAGAAATGAGAAAGGAAAAGGAGCACATTATCGCAAGGATTTAGCCCCCAAGTGTGAGATAAGCCCAAGGATAATAGACACAAAACACAAAGCACAAGGTGACTTCGCTTTCCTTGGGGTCAGTATGCTGTATGATAATTCATGTATATCATATGTATGTATGCATAATTGTTCTTCATTCCCCAATCAAGGAAGGTCACCTAGAAGAAGGGAACACATGTGTCTTTTGAGTCAACATGAGAGAGATCGAGAGATCTCAATGCTTTGCATCATCCTCAAGTAGACAACACTAAGGACAACAAATAGAAGAATGAGAGTAACATATAGAGGAAGTAACAAAAGAGAGGGAGAGAATCTGCTATGCTAATGTAACTAGTCTAGCACATCATCTACCCCCCGATCTTGCTGATCAATGTTTCGGGAAGGCAGGGAACACGCTAGAGGAGGAACATCCAACACAGTAGATGGAGCTATCACAAGATCCAAACAAGGGCTATGTTCATGTTCCAAGCCACGTTGTTCCTGTCTAGGAGCTAGGATAAGTGCTTTAGAAAATTCATTAGATAAATGGTTATCAATATCAACAAGTTCATATTCACTATCAGAAGCAAGAGGAGTAACATTTTCATCATGAATAACATTTTCATCTATAGCATCATCAAGATTTATAAAAATAGGGTCTTTGATTCACACAGGATCAAGACCATCATGTATCTTATGTTTAGGAGATTTTGGAGAAAATGGAATAATGCTTGTTGAAGGTGTTTTTGGAGATTGCAAAGTTTGAGAAGTAGCTGCTTGAGCCCTAAGACAACGTTCTCATCGGCATTCACATGCAGAACGATTTCATCTAGTCTTAGTAGGAAGTGAAGAAGATTGAGGAGGAGGAATGTTCTCATCCTTATTACTTGGGTGTTTAGGTTGTGGTCTCTTAGGCTGGATAATAGGAGAAGAAGAAGGTCTCTTCTCTCTATAAGAGGAAGGAGGAGGAACTGCTCCATATAAAGGAGGAATTTTTGGTTTAGGAAGAAGACCAAGTCCATCATGATGAGGAGGTATAGGTCTACTTTTAGAAGGTTTATTAGGCATAGACATAGTCACATCCATAGGGATGGGTTGGGAATCTTCTTGAGGAAAGACATTAGTTTTATCTTTCAAAGGAAGAACTTCCTTCTCAAGAATGATAGGAATATCAAGTTTAGGTGTTCTAGGTTCACTTAGAGATAGGATCATGTCTTTTTTCCACTTTTGATAAGATTTGAGAAGATGATCACTTCGCGGAGGAAGAGATTGGAATTGTTTAGGCCAAAAGTAATCAATAGGAACGCTAGAAGTTCTTTCAGCTGGTTTAAAGCGACTATGATTGACAGTAACAACTTCACCATTATGGGGAAATTTCAAAAACTTGTGAATAGGAGAAGCAATAGCTTTCATGGAAGATAGCCAAGGATAACCAAGCTTCACATGAAATTGTTCGGAAGATGGAATAATAGAAAAGTTCACATCAAGGGATTTGTTATGGACCTCAATAGGCAATGTAATAGAACCAATTGCAGGAGAAGAAAATGCATCAAATAGTTTCACAATCACATCTGTTTTGTCATATATCACTTGATTCAATTGCAAAGTAAAAATAAATTCTTCAGTAATAACATTAACCATGCATGAAGGATCAATAAGCACTCCACGGCAAGGTGTATTCTTGACTTTTGCAACTATGTATAAAGGACCATCAGGTGCCCTAATGGTTTCACTGGAATCAAATGTGATGGAAGGTTCTTTAGGGTTTTCTTGCTGCTCTACAAAGTTAATCACATTCAGAGTCATAGACACAAGACCATCAGATGAGAGAGAGGAATCATTAGCCTCAATTGCATTAGAGGTATGAGAAGGTAATGGATTAGTGAAAATCTGAAGATTTTGGTTAGGAGGAGCTACAGATGTGTTGCCTTTATCATTCACTCCAGAAACAGAAATAGTATTATTATCAATCAAATCTTGAATTTTACCCTTTAAAGAAAAACATTTTTCAGTATCATGCCCAGGCTGACGATGAAATTGACAAAAAGATTTGTTATCAAAATAAGGTGAAGTAATCTTTGTAGGATCAATTTGTCTTATAGGAGGAAGAGTAAGCACATTTTGTTCCAATAATTTATTCATAATACTATGCAATGATTCATTCAAAGGAGTATACTTTCTTTCTTTCTTGAAAAATTTAGAAATAGGAGGCACACCTGATGCTGCATTCACATTGTTGTTGATAATGTTTTCATTGAATTTGATGGAATCTCTGTTCGGTTTAAACTTCCCAAATGGTTGTTGACTGCTATCACCCTTATCACTCGGAGCCATAGGATGTGATTGTTCCATTTGACTCACAGTCAGTTGATAATTGTGAAGAGTTGCACACAACTGTTGGAAAGAAGTAAACTCAGAAAACAAAAGTTTGTCTCGAATATCTTTTTGTAAATTAGAAATAAAGATTCTTTGAATATCATTGTCAAGCACTGGAAAAGAAATTTGAGCATACAAATGCTTATATCTACCAATGAAATCAGTCACTTTTTCTTTAACACCTTGTTTACAATGCATTAAATCAATCAAAGTAACTTTAGGACTTATATTGTTTTGAAATTGTTGAATGAAAGCATTTGCAAGTTGTTCGAAAGAAGTAATAGAATAGGAAGGCAACGAGCAATACCATTGTAGGGCTTTATCTCTTAATGTTCTAGTGAACAGTTTTGCAAGCAACCTTTGGTCATAAGCAAAATCAGTACAAATTGTTTGAAAGGTCTTAACATGTGTTAGAGGATCTCCTTTACCATTATAAAGCTCCAAATGTGGAATTTCAACATGTTTAGGGGGAATAGCTCGGACAATGTCAAGAGAAAGTGGGCTCGCAACATCAAATGTGGGCACACTAAACTTAGATTGATTCATAGAGGCAATTTGTTGCTGTAAAGAAGAGACAGTTTGTGCAAGATTGTTAATGGCCGCTTCTGTCGAAGAGTTCATATTAGATGTGTTAGATTGAGATGGAGGTGTTATGTTATTGAAAGAAGGTAAAGAGTAAGGTGGTGGGACTCTATGATAATCAATTATAGGGGATGATTGGACAGGAGGAACACTACAAGGAGGAATGGAATGATTAAACGAATTGCCCCCTTGCGTCATGTTCATTTGTGGAGATATAATAGGGACACTCATTGAAGGAATGAATGAAGAAGTCAGATTAAATGAAGGAAGAGGGTTATTTGAAGAAGGGGGATTGCCCCCATGACTGGTGATCACAGGAGGAATGTCTTGTGTAGAAGTAGCCATTATGTTTGATGTAAAGGTAGGTATGCTAGCAATAGAAGTCATCAAAGGAATAGAATGATTGACTTGTGTAGGAGGTTGTGTATAACCTAAAGATTCGGCACAACTCTTCATAGGCATCACATTCGAGTTCACAATGTGTGAAATACCACACAAAATATCAATTCCATTCTTATCACTTTGAAGCATACGTTTTAGACCCTCAATTAAAGGAAGAGCTTGACTATCGGGGTATTCTTGAGACATCCACTGTCGAAAATCGTCAAATTGGTTATCCAATTTCGAAATTTGTTCTTCAAAAACCTCATGGAGAGCTTCTTCATCATTAGGAGGATTAGAGGAATTACCCATGTCCTCGTTAAAAAGGCTATTCAAATTAGGTTTCATCTCCTCAGTAGTTAAACCTCGGAAAGACTTAATTCTACGGCTTCGTCTAACGGGAATAGTGTAAGTAGGGCTTATTGTTGTAAAACTCATGCACTAGAGAGAGAGAGAAAGTTTTGAATTTAGAGGTAGCAATTTTCAGTAAAATCAGCCAATCTTCTGGATTTAAGCTGTTAAATGCAATCACGTCAGTCTCCCGAAATTTCCGAAAAAATGTCCAGGACCGTGGTGCTCGGAGTGCAACACGGTCCTTGCAACTTTTTTCAAAATTTGCAGGGATGAAAGGTATGATGATTTTAAAGCTAATCTGAAAAAATTGAGTGATTTTACGATTTGTAGGTAGGCCAAATTAAAGTTACAATCTCAAAATTGAACCCTACCAAGATTGTCGAAAAATGCAAAATTTGAATTTTGAAAAAGAGAGGGAAACTGAAATTTTGAATTTTATGATTTTAGAGAGAATGTCAAAAGCAATGCAAGTTTTGAAATTTAAAAATTGACTCAATTTCATGCAAAATTCAATTTTGAAAGCAGAAATCAAAGTTGTTGTAATTAAGCACTTAATTTCAAAGGTCACAAAATGCAAGAATTTGAATAAAGCACTGAAATTTCGAATGAATGATAACACACTTTTCAGATTTAGGACAGTAAGAACACAATTTTGACACAAAATTTCAGTTTCAATGATTTTTGAAAGATTAGAAGCGTTAATCCAAGCAATCGCAAGACCAACTTTGACTGTAATTTTGAAGGTGTTAAAATTGATAAAATCAGCCAAAATTCTGGATTTCAGCAGGAAAATACAGTAAGATCTAGCTCCCGAAATTTCGAAAAAAATGTCGGGGACGATGGCGCTCGGAGTGCACACGGTCCTCGCAACTTTTTTCCAAATTTTCAGGGATGAAAGATATTGTGATTTTATCGCGGAATCCAAAGCTACAGCTGATTTGGAGATGTTTTGATCAGTGAAATTGTCGGACAAAGGTTGAATCAAGAGGGTTTCAAAATTTAGGGTTTTGACACTTAACCACCTAATTTTCAAAATTAAAGCACAAATATGAATTGATAATTTGTAATAGAAGGGCAGATCTGAAACAAGCATTAACAATTAAATATTTCACAAGCTTAATTACTAAAAAGAAATTTTAGGGTTTTTATGCAATCACCTCTAAAATTTTGCAAAAGATCAAACATGGAAATGAAATCAATTTTTTTAGATCTAAGCATGAAAAATCAGAAAGGATGTTCACGTCGGGTTCACCAAAATGTAAAGCGGAAAATCGCGATCGAACCCTAGTTGCTCTCCCCTCTTCCAACTCCAAGGAGAGAGAAGGGAGGTTCACTAGGGTTGATGGTTTTCACTTAGGGGAGAGACTTTACATTCAAAAGAGGGGTTGAAACCCACAAGATCCAATCCCACACAATGCAAGATTGGATGCTAAATGTGTTTCAAGGGTTAAGAAAGCAAGGCTACCCTCTTTTGTAAAGAATGTGCATAGAAGAATTAAGCTAGGAATGCATAGAAAGTGAGAAAGATTCGCTTATAAACTGAGATAGGGATATAGGATGAAGCTGCGGACCTGGAATTAGCTGTAAAATGTCGATACAGCGCTGTCCTGCAAATTTGAGCAAAAGTTGTCGAGACGATGGTGCCCGGCACCACGGTCCTCCGAAAAATCTGCGAAACGAAGGGGGATCTGTTCGTCTCTGCACAAGAATTCTAGATCTTCAATTTCAGTCACGTACCTGCAACCTACACACAGAAAAGCGAAGACGATTGGGGGGTTAGGGATTAGGGTTTTGCCATTAGGTCAAACCCCGGTTTTGGAATTAACCAAGAAATGAGCAAGTGCTGTAAATGTAAATGACTGTAAAACAAGTACTAATACCTTGTTCTAAGGATGTTTGTATCCTTATGTGCGAAGGTTTAGATGTTGTTGTTTGTTGTATGTTTGTATGTTGTATGTAGCATGTAGTATGTAGTATGTGATCTCCTCTTCAATGGTTGAATCCTTGTCTTGAATGCAACACTTAGCCTTGAATGGAGACTTGAAATGATCAATTGCTTGAAGGAATGCTTGAATGCTTGAATGCTTGAGTATAGTTTCCACGCCTTTTCCATCATATCGAATGAAAGAGGAAGATGTAGTTTATATACTTGTCAATTAGGGTTGATAGACTGATTTTTCTGACCTTAGGCCGACCAGGAAAGTTTATTTTCCAAATTGCAAACAAAAAGACCCGAGACCCCTTAGGAGACCGGGCCCAAAATAGGCCCAGGGACCAGGGCGCTGGGCGCCTTGGTCCTGAAGGACTAGGGTGCTGGGCACTCTGGTCCCACCTCCCGGGACAGTAGGGTGCAAGGAGGTTCAGGCCAGGGTGCTTGAAAAATGCAGTTTTCAGTGTCGTAATCAGGTTTCGGGGTCTCCATTCAGGTTGCGTGTTGCGTCGCCATCGTGAAGACCGAAATGCAGTCGAAATTGCAAGTGTCACAATTTTAGGACGCTACAACCCTTAACTGGGTATTCTAGCCATCCCTTAATCGGGTGATCCCTAATAGGATCGGTTCCTAACAAAATCGATTGTATCAGTCTTTAATCGGACAAGGCTCCTAACAGAGCGGACTTTTAAAGAGTTCAAAACAACTTGTGGGTATTCATCCCCACCGTGGTTTTTCCCAGCTGGGTTTCCACGTGAAAATCTGTGTGTCTTGTGTGATGTTTTCATGTGATGGTTCAGTGTCTCATGTCTGATAGTAAAACATGTTGAACTAGCTATTATTATGTTTTTGATGATAGATTACTTATTCATGCACTAGGGTGAACTAGAAATGAAGTACTCGATTGTTTGCAAGAATAAGTGTCAACCGGTTTATGCTTGTCTTAGTTATTCTAAGTTTTGCTGGTTGTACTCTGATTAAGATCGGTGTTAGTGTTTGCTTGGCAAAGCAAAGTGTTTTTTGACAAACCGGTTTTAGGAAATGTATTTTTGTCTGTACTGATTCACCCCCCCTCTTAGTATCAGTTTGGTACTAACCGTCTATCATTGAGTTATCAATTGGTATCAGAGCGTCCTCCAGGTCCTCTGTGTTTTAAGTTTAACCGCTTGAGGAAAAGATTCCAGAACAATGATGAAGAGGGAAGGTCCAAAGTTCAATAGAGATCATTTCAGTATATGGAAAGATGGAATGAAGATATTCATCAGAAGCATGGGTGTTCAACACTAGAGCTATGTTGAGAATGCTTATGTTTCCCCTATCGGTACTCTCATCGATGACCAAAAGAGAGAGATGTAGGAGAATGGGCAAGTCATGGAAGCCCTAATTAGTAGTTTATCTGACATTGAGTTTATCGATGTCCATGATAAAGTAAATCCCAAAGAAGTATGGGATACTCTTGAAAATATCTATGGTGGTGATGAGGATGTAAAACAAGGTAAGGAAGAAAGCCTTAGAGGGAATTTTGAAGATATACGGATGATTGAAGGTGAAACCATTCAATAGTATGGAATAAGAATCAAAACTATTGTCTGAGATATCAAGAGTGCAGGTAGTAAAATAGAAGATTCCACTATAGTAAGCAAAGTTCTGAGATCCTTATTACTGGTTTATGCAATAAAGATTGCTGCTATTCAGGAGTTGAGATCGATAGACAAGACTAAGGTATCCCTAGACTCCATCATTGCAAAGCTGATAGCCTATGAGCTGAATAGTTTTGATGGCAGTGTTCAAAAGACTGATTCAGCTTTTAAAGCTTCTGCTGTATCATCCAGAAAAGGAAAAGAAGTAAGCACTAGTGATGAAACAAGACAAAGCAGAGTAATGGATGATGAGGAGTTTCTGATCGAATTTGAAGCTCTTCTTGCCTGGAAACTTCCTAAAGAACCGGTAAATACAGAGGTAAGCTCCCTTTGAAATGTTTCTCTTGCAACCAGATAGGACATATTGCTATAAACTGTCCTAATGGTGACAACAAGGACAAACCAGAAAGTTTCAAGAAATTCAAAGGAGGAAACCGGAGAAACTATTTTGTGGCAGTTGATGAAGGTGTCACAGACAAGGAATTAGAAGATGAAGAAAATGAAGATATTGTGTTTGTTGCTGTCAAGGAAGATGTGTCAGACAAGAAGGCTCTTGTCTCCCACTTTGATAATTCCAATGAGTGGATTATTGGTAGTGGTTGTTCTCACCATATGACTAGTGATTGGAGCAAGTTTCTATCCCTAGAAGAATATGATGGTGGTGTGGTTCACTTTGGTAATGATGCACCATGCATGGTCAAAGGCAGAGGGTCCATCTCTCTGAATGGAAAGAGTAGTGCTGACAATGTGTATTGGGTTGATGGTCTCAGACACAAACTTCTAAGTGTTGCCCAGCTGAATGATAGTGGTCTCACTCTAGAATTCATGAATGGAGTGTGTAGAATCAAAGGAAAGAATGGTGAATTGGTGGCCACCGGCATGCAGACCAAAGGTAACCTATTTCAGCTGAATGCAAATATCAGTATATGTCTTATGGCCAAGCTTGATGACAGCTAGATATGGCATAGGAGACTCTGCTATGTAAAATTTGATAACATTGTAAAGGCCAGTAAGATCAAGGCAGTTAGAGGGTTGCCGGTGTTGAGAAAACCGGAAAATGCCCTGTGCAGAGAATGTCAACTAGGGAAAATGCCTTCCTCAACCTTCAAAGGTAAACCTTTCACTGCGGACAATTTACTTGATCTTGTGCATACTAATTTGTGTGGTCCTATGAAAACTAGGAGTGTGCAGGGTGATAGGTACTTCATGATTCTCACTGATGACTACTCAAGAATGATGTGGGTCACATTCTTGAAAGATAAGTCTAAAGCTTTTGGAATGTTCAAAACCTTTAGAGAATTAGTGGAGAAGGAAAGCGGTAAAAGGATCAAGTGCCTTAGAACTAATCAAAGAGGGGAATTCACTTCTAGTGAATTCAACAAGTACTGTGAAGAACATGGCATCAAGAGGCAATTGTCTGCCCCCTAGACTCCATAGCAGAATGGCCTAGTAGAGAGGAATAACCAGACAATGGTTGAAGCAGCAAGAACAATGCTAATTCAAGGAAAGGTTGCTCACACCTTTTGGAGAGAAGCAATGAGCACAACAGTCTACATAATGAACAGGGTACTCATCAAGAAAGGTAAGAATAAAACTCCTTATGAGTATTGGACCGGTAAGACACCTGTGGTTAGTTACTTTAGAGTGTTTGGTAGCAAATGTTACATCAAGAGGAGAGAACACCAGTGAAAATTTGATGCAAAATGTGATGAGGGAATATTCCTAGGGTATTCTACCAAAGCAAAGCTCTCAAGTGTTTCAATAATAGGACTTAGAGAATTATGGAAAGCATCAATGTGAGAATTGATGAAACCTCTAAGAAAATTGAGGAAACCGGTAGTGAGCAAGCGGTAAATGAACCGATTGTAACTTTCTGGGAACCGGTTGCCAGACAACCAAGTACTAGTAATAGTGTTCCTACAGCGGTAGATGTAGATGCTAATACTAATGGAGAAGAGGATGAAGAATAAAAGCAAGAGGAATCCATTAAGACCATTCCTCGGTATGTCAAGCTGAATCATGATCCTAAGCAGATTATAGGAGATAAGGATGTTGGAATCCTTACAAGAAGAAAGGTCAGAGAAAATTCATGTTTGATCTCTGAATTTGAGCCTAAATCATTCAAAGAGGTACATAAAGATGAAGACTAGATCAAGGAAATGGAAGAGGAACTTGACCAGATAGAGAAAAATGGTACATGGTCTTTGGTACCTAGACTGGAGCATAAAAATGTCATCGGTACCAAATGGGTTTTCAGAAATAAGCTGAATGAGGATGGCACAGTGATTAGAAACAAAGCCAGACTGGTGTGTAAAGGATATGCCCAAGAAGAAGGAGAAGACTATGGAGAAACATTTTCTTCTGTAGCCAGATTGGAAGGAGTTCGTATGCTTCTTGCATATGCAGCTTTTAAAGGATTCAAAGCATATCAAATGGATGTAAAATCTGCATTCCTAAATGGTGTACTTGAAGAGGAGGTGTATATAGAGCAACCAGATGGGTTTGCCCTATCTGAAGATAGTGACATGGTGTGTAGGCAACATAAAGCCTTATATGGTCTAAAGCAGGCACCTAGGGCATGGTATGAATGTCTGCACTCCCATCTTGTGAAAATTGGATTTGAGAGAACAAGTGAAGATAGCAATATCTACTTGAAAACTAAAGGAGATCAAATTCTGATATGTGAGGTATTTGTTGATGACATTATCTTTGGTGGAGATGACAAGATGAGTTATGAGTTTGCAGATGAGATGAAGAAGGAGTTTGAGATGTCACTCATAGGGGAGATTAAGTTCTTCATTGGATTACAGATTCAACAGATGAAAGATGGAATCTTAATCACTCAGCCCAAGTATGTCAAAGAGGTGTTGAAGACCTTTGGCATGGAAGATAGAAAACCAGTTGGTACACCGATGGTGACCGGTTGTAAACTATCCAAAGAGGATGACTCAACATTGGTTAATGAGAAGGAATACCGATCAATGATTGGTAAGTTGCATTATGTAGTGCATAGCAGACCAGATATTGCACATGCAGTTGGCATTACTGCAAGGTTCCTGAAAAGTCCAAGAGAATCCCAATTGGTTGCAGTCAAGTGGATTCTTAGGTATCTAAAGGGAATAGTTGACTATGGATTGTGGTATCCATATAGCAATGATTTCAACCTGAAAGTATTCATAGATGTTGATTGGGCAGGTAATGTGGACGACCGGAAGAGCACAACCGGTGGTACATTATTTCTCAGTGGTAGACTGGTCTCATGGATGAGTAAGAAGCAGAGTTGTATCTCTCAGTCTACAATGGAAGCAGAGTATGTTGCAGCTTTCATGAACTGCACTCAGACAATCTAGATGAAGCATGTATTAAATGGCTTCAAAGTTCCTATATCTAAATCGGTAATCATATGCTATGATAACACAAGTGCTATCAATATTTCAAAGAATCGGGTTTTACATTCTAGAACCAAGGACTTCAAGCTTAAGTATCATTTCTTGAGGGAAAACAAAGAGATTGCACTGGAACATGTTTCCAGTAAGGAGCAGTTAGTAGACATATTCACCAAGCCTCTCCCAAAGGCTATATTTATGTACTTAAGAGGTGAATTAGGGGTACTGCCCCTTCAGGAGGTGAACTAAAGGTACTTGCTCCACATCAGTCAGGTATTGCATAGTCAATTTTTTTTGGACTGATGTGTTGAAGGATGCTACTCCTCAAGGGGAGCAGCATAATGGAACAGGGAAAGCTTGTGCCTCCACTTTGGTATTGTTGTCAAAAGGGGAGAAGAAGTGAAGTGGAGCAGATATCTACAGATGGAGAAGATATCTACAAAAATTGATATAAGAAGCCAGGGGAGATTGTTGGCGGAGAGATATCTTTGAATATTGCCATCAATGCCAAAGGGGGAGATTGTTGGAATTATGTGGACCAGTATGAGGACATGAACTAGTATGAGGACATGATGACATTGTATGTTGTCATTGATGTCAATATGCTGAAGAAGAAAGAACCGGTATGTTACCAAGAACCAGTATATGTGCCAAAGTGAAGCGGTATGTTTGTTCAAGGTGAACCGGCATGTTGATATGTGAACCAGTACATGGAAGCTTTGTATGACTACCAGTTGGTAGTCTCAACTTCAGGGTTTCCAGTTGAAGTGCTTCAAGCCTGTGTGACTCAATCGGTGACTTTATGTGATGAGTTAGCACTGTATAGAAGAACAGACTGTGATGCCATGTTAGCCTTGTGCGCATGAAGGGTCTTGCATGAAGAATATTGTTCCTATCTACCTCAGGAATGTGCGAAGTCTATAAATGGCAAAAATGCGTGATGGGTTATTAGCCGCCATGAAAGTGATGGAAAATGAATGATGGAGAATGCCTTGAGATCGGTTCAAGACTATTGCATTTAATGTAATATGCTCAATGGTCAGGATTGAACGATTTGAATTTCTTAACCTAACAGGTTTAGGGTTTAGGGTTTATGCTTTTGACCTATCTGTTTCCTATAAGGTCAAAGTTGTGTTTCCTTCTGAAGTTGTTGGCAAAAGTTGTGTGTGTGTGTCCAAGTGAAGTGATACGAGATTCTTGCCAGACCAGAGGAGAAAAGTGATACCTACAAAGTGTAAATGCAGAAGGTGAAGAGGACCTAAAGTGGATCTGCATTGGCATTGAGTGTTGTTGCCAAGTCCTTGTAATACTTGTTGATCTCTAACCACTTCAATAGTTGAGAAATACCTTAACAGGGTAGCTTTAACCGGCTTACTGTAAATCCTTTAATAGGGTGACTCAAAACCATTGAGTTCTTGAAATCCTCTAACAAGGTAACCTTTAACCGGGTTTAACCCTTAACCGGGTATTCTAGCCATCCCTTAACCGGGTGATCCCTAATAGGATCGATTCCTAACAGAACCGATTGTATCAGTCTTTAACTGGACAAGGCTCCTAATAGAGCAGACTTCTAAAGAGTTCAAAAAAATTGTGGGTATTCATCCCCACCATGGTTTTTCCCAATTGGGTTTCCACATGAAAATCTGTGTCTTGTGTGATGTTTTCATGTGATGGTTCAGTGTCTCATGTCTGACAGTAAAACATGTTGAACTAGTTGTTATTATGTTTTTGATGATAGATTACCTGTTCATGCACTAGGGTGAACTAGAAATGAAGTACTCGATTGTTTGAAAGGATAAGTGTCAACCGGTTCATGCTTGTCTCAGTTATTCTGAGTTTTTTTGGTTGTACTTTGATTAAGATCGGTGTTACTGTTTGCTTTGCAAAGCAAAGTGTTTTCTGACAAACCAGTTTTAGGAAATGTATTTTTGTCTGTACTAATTCACCCCCCCTCTCAGTACCAGTTTGG
Source organism: Cryptomeria japonica (assembly GCF_030272615.1). NCBI lineage: Eukaryota > Viridiplantae > Streptophyta > Pinopsida > Cupressales > Cupressaceae > Cryptomeria > Cryptomeria japonica. The sequence continues at coordinate 829,547,092 of NC_081409.1, forward strand.
TACTAACTATCCATCATTGAGTTATCATCACCTCTTACAGGGTATCCATAGATGTCAGGGGTATTGACTCTTTGGTATGTGTTTGCACTTGCCACACTTTGGCTGTCAACCTCTAAAACCAAGTTACTTCTCCTTTCTCCCATGGAACTAGTAGGTTTATTCAGGCATCTATTGGCCATGTGTCCTTCTTGATTGTAGTTATAACATCTGATTGTACCTCTACCTTGAGATCTCCCTCTAAATGGTGGTCTTCTTCCTCTGAAGTTACCTCTTTGATTGTATCCTCCATTGTTATGGGAACTACTCTCTCCTTTAGTGCCTTCTTGACTGGTTTCACTTTGATTTCCAAAACCATTCCCCTTACTTCTAAAAACATTTCTTCTACCCCTTTTCTGTCTTCCTCTTCCTTTATTATTCTGCTCTTGTCTCCTTTTGATATTCTCTTCCACCTTGATATTAAGTTGATGGCATCTACCAATGGTGTCCGAGCTAAGAAGGTTCAATTCTTCTTGAATGTTGTACCTTAATCCATTTAGGTACCAGGCAACTTTCTCACTCTCTTCCTCTTTTGTTTTAGACTTCATGCATAGCCTTTGGAAGTCCTCAGTATAGGAGTTCACATCCATCTCCTTCTGCTTGAGATTTTGTCTCGTCTTATGGAGTTGTATTTCATAGTCTTTGGGTACATAGGCCTCTTTGATCAAGGCAACCATCCTCTTCCAAGAAGCAATCTTGGGCTTATTGTCCTTCTCTCTTTCCTCTTGCACAAAGTTCCACCAAGTTAGGGCTGCTCCCTTCAACTAGGACTTAGCAATCTTCACCTTCTGGTATCCTAGAATGTCTTCACACTCAAAGAAACTAGACAAGGATTCTATCCAATCCATCACAACATCTAGTTCCATTTTCCTAGTGAGAGTTGGCAAATCAATCTTCTACTCCATGGTTCTCCTCTCAATGGATTTTAGGGCATTAAGGAAGTGCCTCTGGTCAGGACGAATCGCCTCTTCCTCCGGCATAGGGATCTCATCTTCATCCCCTTCATTACCACTACCAGTGCCTCCATCTTCCTTCCTATATACTATGCCTCTCAACCTCTCTAGCTCCCTCTGCATTGCCTTGCAAGCAGTGGCCTGCTCTCTCTCAATCTTTGCCATTTCTATATCGGTGATCGGTTCTCTAGGAACCTCTTCTTCTTGTCCCTCTGACATCTCTCAATTCTATATCTCCTTACCAAAGCCGTTACTAGCTCTGATACCACTTGATGCAGAGCCCTCCTTGCAACCTTCCAAACACCTAAAAAAGTATGACACTGACCCCTAAATCCAAGAATGGGATCCTATCAAGAGAAGGCTCTACAACATTAGTTCAATCTTCTCACCATCTTCAAGACTCATACCTACTCAATCAGGGGTATCTTGCTACAACACACTCCATGATACCTCCAAGGGTTAAAAATCATTTGTAAACTATTTTTGGGTCATACAAGACTTTCCAAGGTCAGACAAAGCACCGGTTGTAAGGATTCATGCCCATTCCTTAAGAAACTCACCCAATTAGGCCTAGTTCCTTACAACCCTATTTAGCGGATAAAGAGACCTTAGGTTCAAACTTTCCCAAACACCTTAGCAAAAAAATTATGGATTCAAACACCCTTTTTTAAGTTACACAAATCCCCAAAAGGAAGGGTCAAGGTCTAGAAAATAAAGGTCTTTGCTAGTAGGATGTTGACTGTCCTAAAGTGTTAATTAGGCCTCTTTTGTGAAGCAACTATACTCAGATGAATGAACCATCCAGTTACAAACCCATGGGCATGTAGGGAACCATAAACCATAAGGGATTCCAGGGTTACATGCCTGGAATCATCACCATTTGCATAGAAGGTAATTTTGCTTGTTCAAGGTCTAGGTAGCCACATAAAGATGTCTACCTAGGGTCACTCCAAACACTTCCCTCCCTTTATCCTCCTGCAAAAAAATATTGGAATCCTAGAATACACTGACCATACTTTCCTTTCACCAAATCCCATGGGTCTCAGATTGATAAAGTGCAGGATATGGCCATCGAGGAGGAAAAACCCAAGGTAAACCCTAGTTTTCTGGGCACCTACAATAAAAGTTGAATTTTAGGAACAACACACACAACTAGAAATTCAAATCAAAGCAAAAACAAATTTAACTCTCCTCTCCAACTAATTCACATAATTGGGAATGGATCCCAATCCGTACAGTACTGTACCATGGACCAAAACTCCAAATTTGCAAAAAAAAAATTAGAATTCTATTAGTTTGAGGGCATCAAAACTCTTCTCCATACAATCACTCCCTAGAAATTGGATCCACAAGGTGTATAAACTACTCTAAAAATTCTCTCAACCAAAAATCAAGAGGTTAAAGCCGTTGGAGGAGTTTCAAATTAACAAATTGCAAAAAGTGCATAAAAGTTGCTCATGACAACTTTTGACAACTTTTGCAAAAGTTGTCAAAATGTCATCTTTCGCCTCCTAATGCCTTGGGTCAAGTTTAACCCCTCCTAAAAAATATTAAAACACTAAATCCAACACATTTGATCCCCTATTGTCCAAAAGTCCTAATTGGCTCATAGAAATGCCAAAAATAGGAGTTTGGCTCACAAGATGGGGTTCATTATTACAAACACATAATGCATGATTAAAAACCTATACAAAAGATTCTAAAGGCATATTTAATGCCTTATCCTCCCTCCTCAATGTCTGACTTATCATCTTGAAGGGTTTGATGGGGTGCTCCTACACCAATTTTCTTTCATTATGCATGGTGTTCTGCATGTAGATGATGTTCACACTTATATCCACTACGAAATTGAAGAAATTGGCTCGAAAGACATTTTGGACCTATATATTGACAAAATCATGAACGATATCGGCAAACCTAAGCTGGAATTTGCACAAATGAAAAGAAAGCGTTTCACCCAATTTGTGAACTTTTTGACCTTTCAATGAGAAGGAATGGGTTTGATATGTGTTGAGAAGGATCCACGCCAAATTCATGTGGCTAGACAAACCCTACAAGATCACTATTGAATCAATTAAGGCAGTTACCTATTTGTACCAAACCAAAGAGAAGCTAGGGTTACAGAAGGTTACAAACCCTAACATAAACAAGTTAATTGGTGCAAAGTTTGATGGAAGATCAATGAAGATCAGTGCAATAGAGATGATGATGTTGATTTTTTTGCTATGGTGATTGGGTATAATGTGTATCAATCCAACATATTAAATTCGGTTTCCAGCACCACAATTCATGCTTCTTACAAGATGGTTAAGGAAGATGGTCATTATGACCTATACAGTGTGTTGTTGGAGGAGTTGTTGACAAATTTGAAGAAAATTAAACATGATAAGAAGCATGTTTTCAAATTTAGATCTTTGAATATCTGTTTGGCTCTATACTTCATGAATCGAATCCTCGGAACTGACAGAGTTTAATGGGCTTATGATAGACCAATTGCATAGCAAATAAAGTAAGGACTGGAAAGTCTTTGGAACCAAGACAATCAAATTACTGCTTTGTGGGATTTCTTCAAAAAATTTCAAGAGAAAATGAAGCAAAGAGTGTGTATCCCCAAGGAAATTGTGAAGAAACATGAGGGAATAATATGCTTTATGGTGAATAAAGATGAATGTTTGATGGAAGCGGTTTAACCTCAGACTGTTTGGATAATGCCAATGGGATACAAAGTTGATGAGGCTACCTTGGAAGCATATGCTCAACACTTGCTTAATTATCCAGAAGACACCAAGGAGAAGAGGTTCAGAACTTGTAAAGAGAATTCAATGGAATTACACTCAAAATTCACTGAATCAGCCAGGAAGAGGAAGGTGGCAAAGATTGTGGAAGGCATTTTGGTTGAGGAAGGCTACTCCTGAGAGAAAGTGAGAGCTTCTAGGGCAGTAACAAATATAGTTGAAAAGGAAGAGAAGAAATAGAAGACTACATATGCTCCTATTAAGATAAAGGTGACATGACCTTCTCCTGCTCTAGTGAAGACACCTACAGCTTAAGCTGAACCCTCCACTGTATCTGCAAAGGGAAAAGGTGTTCTGAGGAAGAAGCAAAAGACCCACAGAGAATATGTGTCGGTCACTCTGGTACAATCTGAGACAAAATTTGACTTAGATGTTCACAAGGCACCTAAGAAAGGTGAATTCGCTAGGGTGATCCAGAAGCCCTAATCTGGTGGCGATAAGGGTGAGTAGATGAAGAACAAGGCCAAATCTGAACCTAAACTAGCAGGCCAACCCAAGAAAGGAAATAAGAGAAATTCTTATCTCGATGAGGCCATAGAATCCAGTAAGATGAAATCTTCTAAAACGAAGTATCATATTATTCCACCATTATCTACTCAGGAATTGATTGATGAGATTATAATTAAAGATGGAAATTTAAAGAATATCTCTGTATATTATATAAATATGGATGATAAAGATCAGAGGAAGATTGAGGAAGTAGTAATTTTGCATATGTATGTATTTAGAAAAGCATTAATTGAGTTAAAAAAATATCTTCCCAAATATTTGTACAACCTAATTGATGCTAGAAGAAAATCAGCTAGCCAAATGGACAAGGAAATAAAGGAGAGTGAACTGGTTAATTAGTGCACCAATATCACCATAGAAATATTGATAGATTGATTTTGTTGGCAAATAAAAAGGAATTCTGAAGAAAGCACAAAGTTAATAGTCTGATGGTCGGCAGAGGTGAGGAAATAAGGGGAGAAACCATAGAAATATGGAAAAAAATTATTTCTGAGAACCAGCTTATAAATACTGATGGTATGATGAAAGAACAAGGATTCGGTCAACTACTAAGGGGGGGAGTGAATCAGTAGATAGAAAAACCGATAAAACTTCACCAATCTCAAAATCATTCTCTCAAAGTAAACTTAGAACTATCAATGCAATATCTTTGTCAAGATAAAAACCGTCAAGCTAAACCGGTTGACTGTTACAATAGATAACTGTAATCAACTTATAAATTACAAACATTGAAGTACTTTTACTGATATAGGTAAAACTTCATATTGCTACCAGTTATAACAACTTATCAAAATGGATTAAGTCGTTAAGCAAATCAATCATAATGAAACATAACCACAAAAACATTCACCACTTGACACAATATTTTTTATGTGGAAACCCAAATGAGAAAAACCATGGTGAGATGAGACTCCAAAAGATAACTATCTAAACTCTTCTGAAGTTCACCTTGTTAGCAACCAAGCTTGTTAAATCTTTTACAAAAAGTCATGTTAAGAACTGATTCTATTAGGAACCACCTAGTTAAGGAATTGACTATAATGCCTTGTTAGAAGCAATACCCTATGAGGAGTAACCTTTGAAAAGGATTTAGAATCCAAGATAATGGATCACCTTGTTAGAGGATTTGAATAACACCAAGCTTGTTAGAGCTTACCTAGTTAGGGGATTTAATTGCTGTAATTGTTAGAAAACAACAAGAGTTTGTTGATCTATTTGAATAGCACTTCACTTGCTTGTTTAGATCCTTTTCATGCTCCTATCTGCCTTTACTCAAATTGCAGATACAACATCTGGTTATGCAACCACACACTCAATTCAACTTTTCCAACACACTCAAACTAAAACAACTCATCGAACTTATAAACAAATCAACTAGGTTGGTAACACAACAAAAACCTAATTCTCATAGAGATTACAAACAAGTTGGTTCAAGTATGGTCGCTGGATTATATAACAATCTCTACACATCATTCAAGAAAGCCTTGACCGCTCCTTGATCACCACTTCATCGAACTTATTAACTCATCACACACTTTGCATTATATGCAATATACTTTCTCATTCCGAAGACAAAAAACCGTTACCTCAATGTGCCAAAATCACTTTGAAACTCTCTTCATACAATATGCATACATGTCATAATCATTACCGCTCATCATCAGATCATAAACCAATATAACCAATTCACCAAACTTAATTAGTTAGGGTTTATCAAAACAACAGGTAGGGTTTACCGGTTCAACTCTGCAATACTTAGCAATACCGGTTCACTCCACAAACTAACCTACCGGTTACAATTTCCTTTCACTAGCTCTTCCTACTAGTTACAAAACAATATTACAACAACATCGTTACCGATTAATTGACATCAATGACAATATAACAAATCATTAATGCAATCTCCCCATTTGGCATTGGTGGCAATACAAATATCAATACCATTGATTGCAGTGATTGTAAATAGGAAACCTGGTTTACATTTTACCAAGTAGTCTCATTGTCTTCGACTTGTCTTCATTTTTTCTTCAGTTACTAGCTGGTTGTACATCTTGCCTTTATCAATCATACAATTCTGCTCACAATGATCACATAGTTCTTCTACCCCTTTGACAACAATGCCAAATAGAAAGTAAAACATGCAACGCAAAACTTCACTATGCAGCATCAACAACCTGCAACTTGATGCTCCCACTCTAGAATAACTCCACTTCTACACCAATCTTGTTGTAAAATTCTACAAGTAGCTTCAGGACTGATGTAATCTACATCATGCTCAATTTAACTCATGAAGGGGTAAAACCCCTAGCTGACTTATAAGATACTCAAAAGTAGTCTTAGGCAGAGGTTTAGTAAAGATATTTGCAAGCTGCTCCTTGGTATAAACATGCTCTAAGATCACATCTTTACTCTGTACTTTTTCCCTTAAGAAATGATACTTCAATTCAATATGCTTGGTCTGTGCATGCAAAACAAGGTTCTTTGAAATATTTATGGCACTGGCATTGTCACATAAGATCTTTACAGGTTCTATAAACTTCATCTTTAAACCTTCCAAAATGTGCCTCATCCAGATAGCCTGGGTACAATTCATATAAGCTAGAACATACTCAGCTTCAGCAGTAGACCGTGAAATACAACTCTTCTTCTTGCTACTCCATGAAAAAAGTCTTCCTCCTAGAAAGAATGCTCCACTGGTTGTGCTTTTCCAGTCATCAACATTACCTACCCAATCTACATCTTTGTACACCTTCAAATCAAGGTTTCCTTCATATGGATACCATAATCCATAGTCAACACTACCTTTCAAATATCTGAAAATCCTCTTGATTGCTATCAAATTTGTTTCCTTCAGATTCTTCTGAAATCTTGCAACTAGACCAACTGCATGAGCTATATCTGGTCTGTTGTGAACAACATAGTGCAATTTTCCAATCATTGACCTATACTCTTTCTCATCAGCAGATGTGGCCTCATCTTCCTTAGACAACTTACAACTTGTAACCATTGGTGTCCCAACTGGTTTATAGTCACTCATACCAAATGTATTTAATACCTCCTTTACATACTTAGACCGTGTGATGAAAATACCACTCTTCATTTGTTGTATTTGCAAACCTATGAAATTTTTTATCTCTCCCACTAGAGACATTTCAAACTCACTTTTCATTTCATTTGCAATGTCATTTCTCATGTCATCATTTCCTCCAAATATGATATCATCTACAAACACTTCACTAACTAGTATTTTATCTCCTTCAAATTTGAGATATATGTTGTTGTCTTCACTGGTTCTCTGAAATCCTATCTTCATCAAGTGTGAATGAGGCCTTTCATACCATGCTCTCGATGCTTTATTTAATCCATATAGTGCCTTGTGCAACTTACATACCATGTCCTTCTTGTCAGTTAGAGCATAACCATCTGGCTGCTCAATGTATACTTCTTCTTCCAGTATTCTATTCAAAAATACAGATTTCTCATCCATCTAATATACTTTGAATCGTTTATGACATGCAAAAGCTAGTAAAGTTCTGACACCTTCCAGTCTGGACACTGGTGCAAAATTCTCACCATAATATTCTCCTTCTTCTTGTGCATAACCTTTGCAAACCAATCTAGCTTTGTTCTGTACTACAACACCTTCTTCATTCAATTTGTTCTTAAAAACCCACTTAGTGCCTATTACATTTTTATTTACCGGTCGGGGTACTAGAGTCCATGTGTTGTTCTTCTCAATTTGTTCAAGATATTCCTCCTTAGCTTTAACCCAATGATCATCACCAAATGATTCCTTAGTAGTTCTAGGCTCAATAGTCAAGATCATGCAAGAATTCTCTCTGATTCTTCTTCTGGTTATCACTCCAAAATCCTTATCTCCCTTAATCTACTCAGGATTGTGATTGAGTCTCACATGCCTTAGATTAACATGATCATTATCTTTAGGTTCATCTTCATTATCATCATCTTCTTCTAAATCTACCTGTTCTGGTTGAATTGGTACATCGGTGTTCTCTTTACCGATTTCAGGTTTCATAGGTTCTGGTTCCAAAAACAAAATGCAAGGGTCTTCATCCTTTTTCTTCACATTGGTTTCCCTTGAGACTTCAGGATACTCATCCACTCGAACATAAAGACTCTCTATGATTCTCTATTTCCAGTTGTTAAAACACTTGTAGGCCTTACTCTTGGTGGAATAACCAAGAAATATACATTCATCACTTTTAGCTTCAAATTTGCTAATATAGTAACTTCTCTTAATAAAAAATTTTCTACCAAATATATTGAAATAACCAACATTAGGTGATCTACCATACCAGTATTCATAAGAATTCTTGTCCTTACCTCTTTTTACCAAAATCCTATTCATTGTGTAGATAGCTATGCTGACAGCTTCTCTCCAAAAAGTTTTTTGCTACACCTCCTTGTATCAACATCGTCTTAGCAACTTCAACAACTGACCAGTTCTTTCTATCTGCAATGCCATTCTACTATGGTGTCCTTGGTGCATAAAGCTACCGTTTGATACCATTCTCTTCACAATATCTAATGAATTCCTCAGAAGTGAATTCTCTGCCTTGATCTGTCCTCGGACTCTTTATCTTCTTTCCACTCTCCTTTTCAGCTAAGGCCCTGAATGCCTTGAACATACCAAATGCCTCTGTTTTATCCTTCAAGAATGTGACCCACATCATCCTTGAGAAATCATCAATGAAGATCATGAATTATCTATCACCTTGAATACTTTTAGTCCTTACTGGTCCACATAGGTCTGTATGAACCAAATTTAATAGATGCTCTGCTGAAAAAGACTTGCCCTTGAAAGTTGAGGATGTCATATTTCCCAACTGACATCCCTTACAAAGATCATTGACTAGTTTGTCTAATTGAGGAAAACCTCTTATTGTCTTTGACTTACTTTAATAATGTTATCAAAATTCAAATGACAAAATCCCCTATGCCAAAGCCAACTTTCATCTACTTTAGCAATTAAACAGTTGCTGACTTTAGGATTTAGGTGAAACATGTTACCTTTAGTCTGCTTGTCGGTTGCAATCAGTTCACCTTTGCTCCCATATATTTTGCACACGCCCTTTTTAAACTCCAATGGATATCCTCTTTCATTGAGTTGGGTAACACTCAACATATTGTGCTTAAGACCTTCAACCCAACAGACATCATCTGCACTGTTCTTTCCATTAAGAGAAATAGTTCCCTTACCTTTAACCATGTAGGGCGAGTCATTACCAAATCTTACAACTCCGCCATCAAATTCCTTCAAAAAATTTTTTTTTCTCTGGTCACCGATCATGTGATGTGAATAACCACTATCAATGATCTAATCATTAGAATTATCCATTCGTGAAACTAAAGCTTTCTGATCAGATGATTCTTTTTTAATAGCTACAAACACAATGTCTTCATTAGTAGCTATGTGTCCAATCTTGTTGCATGAAATTTTTTTTATAGGTAATTTACCTCTATATTTTCTGATACCTTTGGGCAACCGCTTGCAAACAAAGCTTCAAGCTCAACTAAATTGTCTTCATCATCAACTTCTTTGCTGGATCTAGATTCATAACTGTGACTGACATCTCTACTTTTTCTCATAGATGGGTTAGAAACAAAATCTCTAAATGCTGATTCAGATTTCTGAGTACTACCATCATAACCATTTAATTCAAAAGTAGTAAGCTTACCAATGATGGAGTCAAGGGTTACCTTGTTTTTTTTAATAGATTTCAACTCTTGAATGGATGCAACTCAGATAGCATAGACTGCTAGCAAGGTTCTCAATACCTTACTAACTACTATGGTATCATAAATTTTACCACCAACACTCTTAATCTCACCAACTATCTCTTTTATCCTCTGACCATATTGTTGGATATTCTCACCTTCAGCCATCTGCATGTCATCAAACTTCCCTCTTAGACTCTCTTCCTTGAAAATATTCACATGTTCATCACCACTATAAATCTCTTCAAGTTTCTTCCATACCTCATGTGTAGTCTCCAGACCATGAACATCAACATATTCAACATCAGATAAAGAACTAATAATAGCCTCCAGTGCTTGATTGTTTTCTTGTTGCTCTTTCTTCTGATCATCAGTCATAATCCCAATAAGTGCAACATATTGAGTATTAACATGTTCCCAGTATAGATTTCCAAGACTCTTGATATAAACTTTCATTCTATCACTCCATATCCTATAGTTCTCTCTATTAAACTTCAGACCTTCCTTCTTCATCATGATCTACAAGATCTTTACCTCAAGATGCTAGGCTTAGACCTTAGAGGACCTGAGAAGCTCTGATACCAATTGATGGTATGATGAAAGAAAAAGGATCTCGTCAACTACTGAGAAGGGCAGGGGGGTGAATCACTAGATAGAAAAACTGATAAAACTTCACCAATCTCAAATTCAATCTCTCAAAGTAAACTTAGAACTATCAATGCAATATCTCTATCAAGATAAAAAAATGTCAAGATAAACTGGTTGGCTGTTACAACAGATAATAGTAATCAACTTGTAACTTACAAACATCCAAATACTTTTACTGATATAAGTAAAACTTCATATTGCTACTGGTTATAATGACTTATCAAAATAGATTAAGTAGTTAAGCAAATCAATCATAATGAAACATAACCACAAAAAAATTCACCACTTGACACAATACTTTTGACGTGGAAACCCAAATCAGAAAAACCACGATGAGATGAGACTCCAAAAGATGACTATCTAAACTCTTTTGAAGTTCATCCTGTTAGGAGCCAATCCTATTAAAGCTTTTACAAAAAGTCTCGTTAAGAAATGATCCTGTTAGGAACCACCCGGTGAAGGGATTGACTATAATGCCTTGTTAGAGGAAATACCCTATGAGGAGTAACCTTTGTTAAGGATTTAGAATCCAAGCTCATGGATCACCTTGTTAGAGGATTTGAATAACACCGAGCTTGTTAGAGCTTACTCGGTTAGGGGATTTAATTGTTGTAATTGTTAGAAAACAACATGAGTTTGTTGATCTGTTTGAATAGCACTTCACTTGCTTGTTTAGATCCTTTTCATGCTCCTATCTACCTTTACTCAAACTGCAGATACAACATCTGGTTCGGCAACCACACACTGAATTCAACTTTGCTAACACACTCAAACTAAAACAACTCATCGACCTTAAAAACAAATCAACTAGGTCGGTAACACAACAAAAACCTAATTCTCATAGAGATTACAAACAAGTTGGTTCAAGTATGGTCATTGGATTATATAACAATCTCTACACATCATTCAAGAAAGCCTTGACTACTCCTTGATCATCGCTTCATTGAACTTATTAACTCATCATGTGCTTTGCATTATATGCAATATACTTTCTCATTGCCAAGATGAAAAAATGTTACCTCAATGTGCCAAAATCACTTTGAAACTCTCTTCATACAATATGCATACATGTCATAATCATTACTACTCATCATCGGATCATAAACTAATATAACCAATTCACCAAACTTAATCGGTTAGTCTTTATCAAAACAACAGGTAGGGTTTACCGGTTCAACTCTCCAATACTTAGCAATACCACTTCACTCCACAAACTAACCTACTAGTTACACTTTCCTTTCGCTATCTCTTCCTACTGGTTACAAAATAATATTACAACATCATTACTAGTTAATTGACATCAATGACAATATAACAAATTACTGCAATCTTCATGCGAATTCCAACAAATACTGATTCTCCAAATAATGCCACTTAGTTAGACAATCCTTTGGCTGATAATGTAAATAAAGATAAGGACATTGAGGATATTGGTGAACAAGAAGTTTTAGATTTTGTTACAGATGAGCCTACAAAAAATAATGATAAACTAGCATAGGCAGAGGATGGTGCACCAAGTGATGACATTGGTACACAGGAGACACCTACAAAGGTTAAATTCAAACCTTTTAAGGATGAAAAGAAGGAAGAGGTGAAACAAGATGAGTCAGATAAGGAAAAGGACAAAGATAAAGCCAAGGGTAAGATAAGGAAACTCCAGTGACTATGGTAATTGACACTGCTAAAACTCAAAGCCCAGGGAGTTTTCCATAATTCAACATCAATTTTGATAATCCATTCAGTCAAATGTCTCTGCCTAAGAGAATGAAAGTTGCTTCTGCTCTTCAGGTGCAAGCCAGTCAAGAGTTAGCCCATTCAGAATCAGGGAAGAAGAAGCTTATTGAAAAATCAGTTAAAATTTTGGAACAAGTGGTACCGGAATTGAAACTTGATGCAAGCACTAGTTCATCTGGTAAGCTTCATAATTTTATTAATCATATATCCACCAAATTTGATTCTTTGTCAAAAGCATCTACCCAGAAAGATATGGAAAAGTTCAAAGATACTAAGATTCAAACATTTTTGCAAATGATCAATAATGATAAGGCGCAATTAGGTAAAGAGATAAAACTGATTGATGAGGCCTTGGTGCAAGGTGGTAAAATATACAAGTCTTGTCTAATTTTGACCAATTTTACTACTGAGATAGACAAGTAGATTGAGAATTGTAAAAGATAGTTAACTCATATTTCTAAGGCCTATGATCCCACAACCAATTTAACTGACAATATTGAGGGTCAAATTTTGAATATCACTGAGACGATTAGAAATTTTGAAAAGGAGGACATGATAATATGGTGACTAGGTGAACTCTGAAACCTAATTGGCCCCTAGTTGGACACCTTATTGTATCATAAAATGGACTGTATTTAGAACATGTCTCAGGAGACTCCTACTAAGATTGCTACTATAGAGTTTCATGCATATGTTTTGAACGGTTTTGTTTCAATTTTGGAAAAGTTGCAAGCACGCTGGAACACATACCTTGGGTTCCTTAAGATGGCTTATGTGGAAATATTGAAGCATGCATAGATCTAATCCTCTGGTAAATGTGTATATATGTACAACAAATTTTGATGGACACCCTATCTTGGGTATTGATGTCAAAGGGGGAGAGATGATGTAAAAATGTATAGTGTACAGATTGTATGTATGGAGTGTACATCCTGGTGTATTGTAGATTCATGATCTAAGGGGGAGCCTTGGAATTGTTAGAATTCTTGTATTCCTTTATTCTTTCATCTGATTGTATAGATTTCAACACTTAGCCATTTTTCACAGGTGTTGCCATCAATGCCAAAAGGGGTGATTGTTGGCAATTGACACTCATCTCGTGATTTCAGGAGACTTCAGGTGGATAATTATTTGTTTAGGGTTGTCATTAATGTCAAATATTCATGGTGATTTGATCCGGTAGTCGTGATTTATCTTATCCAAAAGATGGAGGTAACTGGTAGACAGTTAATAGGCAAAACAAGGCAAAATAGGGTATTTCAATAATGCTTTGATCTAGAATGATCTCCGGTGATTGTGGTGTTTGTGGTGATTATTTTTATGATCTCGGTGTTTGGTAAGACCTATAGGTAGCTTGTGGTTATAATATTATTATCTAGCGCTATGCTTTGTTTGAGATTGGAGCTGACTTTATCTACACGTTACATCTCTTAAAGCCAACTTGAAGGAGATTGTTTTTGTGGTGAGACCGAAAATATAAGGTTGTTGTGGTGGTTGATTTTCGGTGTGTTATGTGTGTAGCGATCAGTTTTGGAGTGATTGAAAGAAGTTTCACATGTGCATTTTGGTTTTAGATGAACTGGTAGCTGACTGAGACTAGAACAGGGTATTCAGCAGAGTAAAGACAATCAATGATTTTGAGCTTAACCGGAACTCATTTTGCACTGTTAGATGTTTCCTAAGAGTTTATTTCATTGTTTATTCCTAGTGTAATCAATTGTAAGAGTGAGAATTCCTTGAGGGTTGTAGCCCTCCAGATATATGTAATTGAACAATGAGCTCGAGGCAGTGAGACTAAATGCAAGTGCATTCCCCATCTATGTAATAATGTACTCCTAGCCATAGTATATGAATATTATAGGTTCTAGTCCTACCGTGGTTTTACCCTTTTCGGGTTTCCACATAAAAATTCCATTGCTATGATTTGTGCTTTAATTCTTGCATGTTTATGTTTATATCTTTTATGCATTGTTAATTGGTGGATAAAAAATAAGTTTGTGGTTTTAACTTCTAGTAGATCAATGATTCACCCCCCCTCTCAAATATCCCTAATTCCAATAGCTTCTACTCAAGGGGAGTAGTCAAATGTTCAAATTTGTGAGATTATATGTTTGCAAATATGTGTCTTTGTCACTAATGTCAAAGGGGGAGAGATTCATGTGAAAACCCATATAGTGATTTCAGGGGGAGAGATTATTTGTGCCAGAGAAGAGAGTTATCCGAGAGAGTTATTGATTAGTTATTGATTTATTTGACATTGATTGTTTTTCACATCATATGTTGCCATAAATACCAAAGCAAGATATTGTTGGATGTTTGGAGTTTGTTTCAAATATGTGCTCTAATGATATCTGAGAGATGTGTTGTCATTGATGTTAACATATTTTCTCTATCTAGTGCAGTGATGCAGTGAAGTTCGGTTAGTTGGTTTATGCTATATATTGTTGATCAGTGTTTGCAGATTAAAGGTTTGTAGAGTGATATCTCTAGTTGATTTAATGCAAGTGTCAGAGGTCCGCATGAAGATTTGAGTGAGTTATGAGTATCTATGTTGTGGCCAATACTTCAGTTGTTTAGTGATGTCAATGTTTAGTATTTTGATTTGCATTGCTCTGTGCTGTAATATCTTGATCTATAGATTTGGGAATATGTTTGGGACATTTATGTGTCTCTCAATCCAAGTGGTTCTTGGTTTGGAGCTCTACAAGTGATTGTTTTAGGTTGACAATCAATTTAGTTAATGTTCTTGAAGTTTGGTACGGTGATAACGATGATTCTAGTAATTTGAGTTGGTGCAAATGTTGCTATGGTAATTCATGATGCTTGTGGATGTTTCTAGATCATTTTCTATTTGTGTTGGTGGTTCGTATTGATCGATGAGTGTGTTACTGGTGATTTTCTTTACTCCTATAGTATTTTTCATGTTTTTGGCCAAAATGATGCTTGTGGACGAAAGCATGAAGTTGTGTCGCACTTGGAGCTAAATTGGGGTAGTCTGATTGACCGGACTACCACCCAGCCATGTGGCGCTCTATGTCACTGGCATGGTGCCTAAATGGCACCAAGAGTTCAACTAGACTAAGTTCAGTCAAACTCAGTCCGACCGGACTATTGGTTCCATTATCACAATTTGTGCATGCTTGATTTTAGTTTTTTTCAAAAAAAATCCAAAATAGTCTGATCAAACTTAGTCTGACCAGACTCACCTATGTGGCAGGTGATGTGGCAGCCAAATCACCTATTTTGTCTGTATTTTTAAAAAATTTCACTTTTGCTCAATTTTTCTTGAGGCAGAATATTTTTTTACAAAAAACAAAAAAATACCCTTTTATACAGCTCGAAGTCACAAATCTAAACATATATATTTTTTACTATTTCTATTAAGTTTAATATTTTTTATTAATTAAACATTGTGATTAGGTTTTTAAAGTTCAAAAAGAAGTTGATTAGAAATTAAAATAATTTAAAAAATTTATTTTTCACTAGATGAGGGAATATTCTTCAAAAGGGTATAATTTTTTTTTCATAATCATAAATTCAGTAGACAAAAGGTGATGCCAAATGAAAACTACCAAATTCAACTATGTTGAACTTTAAAATATTATTACGAGAAAAATATACATCAAAATTTAATAATTTTTTTAACACTGCATATATATGTTCTTTATTTGGAAAAAAAGTCAGAAAAAAAAAAAGTTGATTTTCTTCTTTTTTGGTGATGCCAACTAGAACCCCCGATTTTCAACATTTTTCAGTAATGGAAAATCTATCTTTGAATTTATAAAAAAAACAATTTTTTTCAAAAAAAATATAAAAAGTAACAGACATAAATTTTATTAATATTTCTACATTTGATTATTTTACATCATTTCAAAATTCAATTTAGAAATTTCACTTTTATGTGGTCAACGTTAAATAGTTTTAGTTGTGTTGGCCAGTTCCTTTATAAAAGTGTGACACAGGTTTGTGCTTTTACCCTTGTAGCATGTTGTAGATGTTTGATACATAATTATTGGTCCGCATGCGATATTGTAGCATGTATGGTTATATTTTTGTAATTAGGTGATAAGCGTTGATTTTGTTGGTACCCAAAAATGGGTTTACACTAACTCAAGGCAGAGACCAAGTTGTTTTCTTCTAAAATATCTATGGAAAGCCATTTCCAACTGTTTAGTATTCTTTAGAAATGCACCAAAAATAACAAGGATGCGAGATCCTTTTGTACTTTAGGCTTTGCAGAATTAGGGAGGGTGATCCCCATGCTTATTTGTGATTTTACGCCACACTCACAAAATATGCATGAAACAAAGCAGATAATCTCATATAAAAACTCAACATTAAGGGAGAATGCTTAGGAATGGTGAATTCCTTAGTGATCCTCAACCAATTTGGAGCATGAGATTATTAATACACATGACAACATTCATGTAAAAAGAAAATATTATGATATTCAACAAGTTGTAGCAAACTAGTGGTGATTCCGAATAGTAAATAAATACCAAGGCATTCAATTAACTAAGATCAGTGCCTTATTCCATTGGGTACATGAATTCATACTACATTAAATTGTACTTCCAATAGAATTTATCTAACATCATATAACCTAAGATAATATTGCCTTGCAATACATGATATTTGTAATCCCTAGTCAGAACTACTTATCAAAATCCCTGTAAATATCCCTATCACTCTGCAATTTTATTCAAGCATTTAATTGACCCCTTAGACCAAAGCATAAATAAAAATGAATACACCACAATAGTGCAACGAATGATAAAATCCTTGATAATATGCATTCAAAACATGATAGAACAATATACTGAAGAGAAGTGGGTTTGAATTATATATTTATTTAATAATTTTGTTGTCTCTATAAGAATACAATCCATACATAACTCCTTCAAGAACTTGCAAAAATTACAGACATGAGAATCTTTCTATCCTACTCTATAAAATAACCTTTTACAACCCTTTTGTTTCACCTAGACTGATATTTGGAAACATAAATTCAGAACACTCAAGGGACTAAAAATCCAAACCCTGTCTCATAGCCCTAAATTCCATATTATAAAAAAAGGGAGAAAACAAGCTTTAGGCTAGAGGAGACACCTATCATCTCAGAATGACTACTTATAACTCCATTATGTTACACAAAACAATCATCCTCGAACTCTCTTACGCGGGATCAAAGTATGCAGCCGACTTCTTCAAAACTCATGATGAAAATTACCCTCATCTTGTTATATAGGTTCAAAAATGTATGCCACTTAAAGACAAAAATAGTTATACAAACTGTTTTACAACTTTTATTCATCATTTAGATACATGCTACTATTGGCATATGTGCAAAGTTTGATGACATGATGGGATTGTATGTTGTCATTGATGTCAATATGCTGAAGTATGAACTGGTATATTGAAGTAAGCAAACTGGTAAGTGAACCGGTATGACGGTATGAAGCAAACTGATATGATGGCATGAAGTGAACTGGTATGTTGGAGTGTGAACCGGTATATGCAAAGTTTGTATCAGGGTTTCATTTGATATGACTACTGCTTGGTAGTCTCAGCTTCAGGGTTTCTGGTTGATGTATTCCAAGTCTGTGTGATTCGACCAACGACATCCTGTGATGAGTTAGCATTGTAATGAATATTAGATCATGCTACCATGTTAGCCTTGTGCGTGTGAAGAAGATCAATTCTATCTACCTTGGGAATGTACAAAATCTTAGTAAACGGTGGAGACCACGTGATGGGTTATCAACTTCTAGAAGCAGTGAAGAATGAACAATGGAGAACATCTTGGGATTTGTTCAAGATTGTTTTAATCTATGTAATGTATTTGAATGCTCAGGATTGGACTGACTATATTGTTAACCTAGATGCTTAGGGTTTTAGGTTTTGGCTACCAACCTAATTGTTGTCTATAAGGTCGATGATGATTTACATTTGAAGTTGTTGGCAAATGAATGTATGTGAGGTGATTCTTGCCAGATCGAATAAGTGAGTAGAGATTTGCAGAGTGTGATTGTAGATGTAAAGGAATTGAAGTGGATCTGGCTTGGCATTAAGTGTTGTTATCAAATCAATGTATTACCTGTTGACTTCTAACCATTTTAGCAGATGGAAAATCACTTTACCAGGTAGCTTTAACAGGATTTTTGTAAATCCTTTAACAAGGTGACTCAAAATCATTGAGTTATTTAAATCCTCTGACAAGGTAACCTTTAACAGGGTATTAACCTCTAACCAGGTATTTATCCATCCCTTAACTGGGTGATCCCTAGCAGGATCGGTTCCTAGCAAAATCTGTTGTAAAGTCTTTAAGTAGACTAGGCTCCTAACAGAGCGAGCTTCAGAAGAGTTCAAGAACAACTTGTGGGTATTCATCCCCACTGTGGTTTTTCCCAGTTGGGTTTCCACGTGAAAAATCAGTGTGTTGTGTGTGATGCTTTTTCATGTGATGTTTTAGTATTTTCTGTTAAGCGGTAATGCAAGCTGATCTAATGGTCATTGTATTTCTGATGTTTTACTTGCTTAAGCATATGGGTGAAGTTGAGATGAGATGTTAGGTTTGAATTTGATCTAGATGAACCGGTTTATGTCTTTTATAGTCATACTATGTGTTACCGGTAGTGCCTTGATTTATATTGGTGATAATGTTTACTAGTTAGTGTAGTCCTTGCAGTTTAAGTTGTTTAAGGAAGTTTTTCTCTATACTGATTCACCACCCCCTCTCAATATCTATTAGGTATTTACTGTTCATCATTATTCATCAATTGGTATCAGAGCATCCTCTAGGTCCTCTGTGTTATAAGCTTAACCGCTTGAGGAAAAGATCCCATTCTAATGATGAAGAGGGAAGGTCCTAAGTTCAATAGAGATAACTTTAAGATATGGAAGGATATAATGAAGATATACATTAAAAGCATGGGTGCTCAACACTGGAACTATATTGAGAATACTTATGTTGTCCCTACTGGTACTCTCACTGATGATCAAAGAAGAGAAATTCAGGAGTTGAGATCTATTGACAAGACAAAGGTATCCCTAGATTCCATCATTGCTAAGTTGACCGCATATGAGCTAAACAGTTATGATGGCAGTGTTCAAAAGACTAAATTAGCCTTTAGAGCATCTGTTGCATTATCTAGAAGGGAAAAGAGGTTGGTACTAGTTGTGAACCCAGACAAAGTAGGGATATGGATGATGAGGAGATCCTGATGGAGTTTGAAGCTCTTTTTGCCAAGAGACTTCCTAAGGGAACTGGAAAATATAGAGGTAAGCTCCCTTTGAAATGTTTTTTTTGCAATAGGATAGGACACATTGCTATCAACTATCCCAATAGTGATAATAAGGACAAACCAGAGAAGTTTAAAAAGTTCAAAGGAGGAAATAAGAGAAACTGTCTTGTTGCAGTCGATGAAGATGTCACTGATGATGAATAAAAAGATGAAGAAAATGAAGACATAGTGTTTGTAGCTGTTAAGGAATATGTGTTAGACAAGAAGGCTCTTGTCTCCTTCTTTGATAATTCTAATGAGTGGATTATTGATAGTGGATGTTCTCACCACATGACTGGTGACCGGATAAAGTTTCTGTCACTGGAAGAGTATAATGGAGGTGTAGTCCGATTTGGTAATGATGCACCATGTATGGTAAAAGGAAAAGGGTCCATCTCTCTAAATGGAAAAGCAGTCCTTATAATGTGTATTGGGTAGAAGGTCTTAGGCATAACCCTCTGAGTGTTGCCCAGCTGAATGATAAAGGACTCACTCTGGAATTCAAAGATGGAGTATGCAAAATAAAAGGAAAGAGTGGTGAATTGATGGCCACCGGTATGCAAACCAGAGGTAACTTATTTCAGTTAAATACAAATATCAGTCAATGTCTAATGGCTAAGTTTGATGATAGTTGGATATGGCATATGAGACTCTGCCATGTATATTTTGATAATATTGTGAAGGCTAGTAAGATCAAGGTAGTTAGAGGATTGTCTGTGCTGAACAAACTGGAGAATCCTTTGCACAGAGAATGTCAACTGGGGAAAATGTCCTACTCAACCTTCAAAGGTAAATCTTTCACAGCAGATAATTTACTTGATCTTGTGCATATTGATTTGTGTGGTCCTATGAAAACTAGGAGTGTTCAGGGAGATAGGTACTTTATGATTCTTACTGATGATTGATCAAGAATGATGTGGGTCACATTCTTGAAAGACAAGTTTGAAGCTTTTGGAAAGTTTAAAGCCTTCAGAGCACTAGTTAAAAAGGAAAGTGGTAAGAGGATTAAATGCCTTATAACTGACCAAGGAGGTGAGTTCACTTCTAGTGAGTTCAATAAGTACTATGAAGAGAACGACATCAAGAGGCAATTGTCTACCCCCCGAAATCCATAGCAGAATGGTCTAGCAGAAAGGAACAATCGAACTATAGTTGAAGTAGACAGAACGATGCTGATTCAAGGGAAGGTTGCTCACACTTTTTGGAGAGTAGCAGTGAGCACTGCAGTCTACACTATGAACCGGGTACTCATCAAGAAAGATAAAGATAAAAATCCTTATGAGTATTGGACTGGTAAGACTCCAGTAGTAAGCTACTTTAGAGTGTTTGGTAGAAAGTGTTATATTAAGAGAAGTGAACACCAAAGCAAGTTTGATGCTAAATGTGATGAGGGAATATTCCTAGGGTATTCCACCAAGAGAAAAGCTCTCAAGTATTTTAACAATAGGACTAGATAATTGTTGAAAGTATCAATGTTAGAATTGATGAGACTGCTGAGAAACTTGAAGAAACTGGTATTGAGCAAGCGGTAGATGAACCGGATGTAACCTTCTGGGAACCGGTTGCAAAACAACCAAGTACAAATAATAGTGCTCCTACACCAGTAGATGTTGATGTAGATGAAGATGAAGAGGAGGATGAAGAGGAAAAGAAAGAGGAATCAACCAAGATCATTCCTAGGTATGTAAAGCTACATCATGATCCAAAGAAAATCATAGGAGATAAGGATGCAGGAATTCTTACAAGAAGAAAGGTCAAGGAAAATTCTTGCATGATTTCTGAATTTGAGCCCAAAACATTTAAAGAGGCACATAAAGATGAAGACTGGATTAAAACTATGGAAAAAGAACTTGACTAGATAGAAAAGAAAGGTACATTGTCTTTGGTACCCAAACCTGAGCACAAAAATGTTATTGGCACCAAATGGGTTTTTAGAAACAAGATGAATGAAGATGGCACAGTGGTAAGAAACAAAGCAAGATTGGTATGTAAGGGGTATGCTCAAGAAGAAGGAGAAGACTATGGAGAAACCTTTTCTCTAGTAGCTAGATTGGAAGGAGTTCGAATGCTTCTTGTGAATGCAGCCTTCAAGGGATTCAAAGTGTATCAGATGGATGTAAAATATGCATTCCTGAATAGAATACTTGAAGAGGAAGTGTATATAGAGCAACCAAATGGATTTTCCTTATCAGAAGATAGTGATATGGTGTGTATGATACATAAAGCCTTGTATGGATTGAAGCAAGCACCTAGAGCATGGTATGGATGTTTACACTCCCGTCTTGTGAAGATTGGATTTGAAAGAACAAGTGAAGATAGCAATATCTATCTGAAGACATAAGGAGATCAGATTTTGATCTGTGAAGTGTTTGTTGATGACATAATTTTTGGTGGAGATGACAAGATGAGCCATGCGTTTGTAGATGAAATGAAGAAGGAATTCAAGATGTCACTAATCGGAGATATTAAGTTCTTCATTGGACTACGGATTAAACAAATAAAAGATGGTATCTTTATCACTCAATCCAAGTATGTCAAAGAGGTGTTGAAGACCTTTGGCATGGAAGATAGAAAACCGGTTGGTACATCGATGATGACCGGTTGTAAATTGTCAAAAGAAGATGACTCAGCATTGGTGAATGAGAAGGAATACCGGTCAATCATGGGTAAGTTGCACTAGGTAGTACATAACATACTAGATATTGCACATGCAGTGGGCATTGCTGCACGTTTTTAGAAAAGTCCGAGAAAATTCCACTTGGTAGCAGTCAAGCAGATTCTTAGATATCTGAAGGGAACTATAGATTATGGATTGTGGTATCCATACAATAATGATTTCAATCTCAAAGTATTTACCAATGTCGATTGGGCTAGTAATGTGGACGACCAGAAGAGCACAACTAGTGGTGCATTCTTTCTTGGTGGTAGACTAGTCTAATGGATGAGCAAAAAGTAGAGTTGTATCTCTTAGTCCACAACAGAAGAAGAATATGTAGCAACATTTATGAACTGCACTCAGACAATTTGGATGAAGTATGTATTAAGTGGTTTCAAAGTCCCTCTATCTGAACTGGTGAGTATATTTTGTGATAACACAAGTGCAATTAATATTTCCAAGAATCCGGTATTGCATGCTAGAACCAAGCACTTCAAGCTCAAGTATCATTTCTTGAGGGAGAAAGTTCAGAACAAAGAGGTTGTATTGGAACATGTTTCCAGCAAAGAGTAGTTAGTAGATATATTCACCAAGCCTCTACTAAAGGCTACATTTACCTATTTAAGAGGTGAATTAGGGGTGCTACCCCTTCAAGAGGTGAACTAAAGGTATGTGATCCACATCAATCAGGTATTGCATTGTCAAATCTTTTTAGGATTGGTGTGTTGAAGGATGCTACTCCTTAGGGGGAGTAGCATAATAGATCATGGATGTTTATGCCTCCTCTTTGGCATTGTTGTCAAAGGGGGAGAAGATGTGAAGCATAGAAGATATCTGCAGTATTGAAGACATATTATATGGAAGAAGATGTAGAGATATATTTATGTATTGCCATCAATGTCAAAGGGGGAGATTGTTGGCATATGTGCAGAGTTTGATGACCTGATGGAATTGTATGTTGTCATTGATGTCAATATGCTGAAGTATGAACTAGTATATTGAAGTAAGCAAACTGGTAAGTGAACCGGTTGTTGAAATGTGGTGACTAATCAGAAAAAGTATTGTACACTTAGCACGTATCCTCACCGAGGTCCGAGGTCGGGCCAGGCTTTTGGGGTATTTTTTTGTTGATGAAAACGGACATTGTAATAAAACCCTAAAAAGGCCGACTTTGATTGTTGCCCTAAAAACACATGTTATAAGTGGCTGCGATGGTTAAGGCATTGTAAGGTTGATGTACTATTTTTGCTGGATAATAAGAAAGATTGGACAACTGTGTATGGTGGACGTAACCCATTCTGGGTGAACCACGTTAATTCTCTATGTTATTTGTGTCCTGTTTTAATCCTTTATCTTTTGTATTTAAATCTGCATATAATTGTTAGTTCATATTTGCTTCGGATTTTCTTGAAACCCTAACAATTGGTATCAGAGCGAGGTATTCTATAAATTGGCAGGACTCTCAGATTTGAGTGCGAGCAATGGAGGATTCCAAATTCAAGGTCAAAAAATTTAACGGCCAGAATTATCAGTTATAGAAAATGTAGAGGGAGGATTACCTGTATCAAAAGGATTTGTGGTGGCCATTGGAAGGAAAGGCAAAGAAACCGACCACAATGTCAGATGAAAAGTGGGACATTTTAGATAGAAAGGCACTAGGATCCATTCGATTGTGCCTTGCACTGTCTGTAGCATTCAATATAACAGAAGCAAAAATGGTTGTAGATTTGATGGCAACATTGGCTAAGTTGTATGAGAAACCCTCGGCTTCGAATAAAGTATTTCTTATGAAGCGTTTGTTTAATTTGAAAATGAGTGAGGGAGGATCTGTACCGGAGCACTTCAATCAATTTAATACAATTACCAGTAAATTGTCTTCGATAAAAATTACCTTTGCAGAAGAGGTTAGGGCTCTCTTGATTTTATGTTCTTTGCCAGAAAGATGGAATAGCTTGGTTAATACTGTAAGTAACTCTGTCTCTAGTAAAAATACTTTGGTATTTGATGATATTGTTGGTGTTATCCTAAGCGAGGAAATGCGAAGGAAAAGCACAGGTGAGACTCCAACATCATCGGGTAGTGTTTTGAATGTGGAGAATAGAGGAAGATCAAAGGAAAGAGGAAAAGGCCCTGGGAATGAGAAGTCACGAGGGAAGTCAAAGAAAGGACGCTCTCAATCTAGAGGAAAGAAAGATTGTTGGTACTGCGGAAAGCCTGGTCATCTAAAGAAAGACTGTTGGTCTCGGAAAAACAAAGAAGGAGACAAAAATGAAAATGATAGTAAGGAAGCTAATATTGCAAGTAATACTTTACAAGATGCTTTAATCTTATGTTTGGATAATGTTAATGATTCCTAGGTAATAGATTCTGGGGCTTCATTTCATGCTACACCCCATAGAAAATATTTTCTATATTATGTTCAAGGTGATTTTGGACAGGTATATTTGGGTGATGATGAGCCCTGTCAAATTGTTGGAAAAGGAAAGATAAAGATCAAGTTACAGAATGGTAATGACTGGTTTCTGCAGGAGGTAAGACATGTTCCTAATTTTAGAAGAAATTTAATTTCTGTAGGGCAACTAGGTAGTGAAGGTTGCATAGTTACCTTCTTAGATAGTATGTGGAAGGTCACTAAAGGATCATTAGTAGTAGCTAAAGGTGCGAAGGTAGGCACATTATATGTGTGTACTGGTAACACTTACTCTACCTTAGCTGCTACAGATAAAGTTACTTTAGGGACAACAACAATAAATGTTGCAAGAACAGATTTGATAATGTGGCACCATAGGCTTGGGCACATGAGTGAGAAAGGGATGAAAACCCTTCACTCCAAAAATCTATGGCCTAAAGCAAGCACCCTGACAATGGTATTTAAAATTTGATAGTTTCATGGCTGAACATGGTTATCATAGATGTCATTCTGATCATTGTGTATATTTTAAGAGATTTGATAATGGCAGTTATATTATCCTGTTGCTTTATGTTGATGACATGCTTGTTTTTCTAGTGTATTTTTTTCTGGATTCGATTGTGTGTATATTTTTCCATGCTTGTTGCTGGGTCTAACATGCAACATATAAATGATCTTATACAGAAATTATCCAGGTCATTTGCTATGAAGGATTTGGGTGCAACTAAGAAAATTCTCGGTATGAGGATTACATGCGACAGGAAAAATAGAACCTTGAATTTGTCCCAAAATGAGTATATAAAGAAGGTGTTGAAAAGATTTAACATGCAAAATGCAAAAGCAGTTAGTACACCTTTGGCTAATCATTTCAAATTGACTAAGAAGATGTGCCCAAAGGCACATGAAGAGGTTAATAAAATGTCTAACATTCCATATTCATCAGCTGTTGGCAGTCTGATGTATGCAATGGTATGCACAAGGCTAGATATTGCACATGCAGTGGGAGTTGTGAGTAGGTTTATGAGTAATCCGAGTATGGAACATTGGAATGCTGTGAAATGGATTCTTCGATATTTGAAAGGAACTACTATGAAGGCATTATGTTTCAAAGGATCTAATGTTGCTTTGAGTGGATTTGTTGACTCTGATCTGGCGGGTGATATTGATTCACGGAGGAGTACTACAGGGTATGTTTTTACTATAGGGGGAACTACAGTCAGTTGGATTTTTAGGCTGCAAAAGGTTGTTGCACTTTCAACCACTGAAGCTGAGTATGTTGCTGCTACAAAAGCCAGCAAGGAGATGATTTGGTTAGAATGTTTTCTGGAGGAATTGGGTCAAACACAGGAGGGTCGCCCATTGTATACTGATAGCCAGAGTGCCATTCATCTTGCGAAGAACTCTGCTTTTCATTCAAGGACAAAGCACATTCAGCTCAGGTACCACTTCATCTGGACTGTTTTGGAGGAGGGTTAGCTATGGCTTGAGAAGATTCACACAAGTGAGAATCCTGTCGATATGTTCACGAAGGCAATTCCACAAGAGAAGCTGATTTCTTCATTAGTTTCTGTTGGTCTTCTTGATTGATAATAGTGGAATTTATACCAGTCGAGTCCTAGTGTTTTATCCAATGGATGCTGCATGTATAGTGGTGTTGTGTAGTATCAGTCTCCAAGTGGGAGATTGTTCGGTGTGGAGCCTGATCAGTCTCCAAGTGGGAGATTGTTGAAATGTGGTGACTGATCAGTAAAGTATTGTACACTCAGCACGTATATTTTTTGCCATTTTTCATTGATGAAAATCGACATTGTAATAAAACCCTAAAAAGGCCGACTTTGTTTGTTGCCCTAAAAATGCATGTTATAAGCGGTTGGGATGCTTAAGGCATTGTAAGGTTGATGTACTATTTTTTGCTGGATAATAAGAAAGATTGGACAACTGTGTATGGTGGACGTAACCCATTCTGGGTGAACCACGTTAAATCTTTGTGTTAACTGTGTCCTATTTTATTTCTTTATCTTTTGTATTTAAATCTGCATATAATTATTAGTTCATATTTGCTTTGGATCTGCTTGAAACCCTAACACCACATGCATGAATCACATCGTTAAACGCTTTCATTAGTATCCCTCAAATTGTCAAGTTCGCCACTTTTATTGAATATCATTCAATTAATCATTGTTGGGCTTTATCGAATTTGGACATTACATGCGCCGCATTAAATGTTTCTTTATAGACCCATTTAGTCGTCATGTTCGAGGATACGTCACGCAATGCAAGGGTGGCATCATCATTCGTAAAGAACTTGTGATGTGTTGGTTTGGTAATCTTGTCATGTGACGCACCTCCCTCATTCCTTCATTTCTTCGTTCGTCGCGGGACCTCTTTGTTGATTGATTGTTCAATACATGCCTAGCGCAACGCTACGTGTGATGGCAACACGAGATGGTGATGCGCGGCGACAACATGTGAAAGCGATGCGCAATGGCATTGCACGACGTATGCATTTTAATGCCTTCGTCAAAAATTTAAATTTTCTTTTTAATTTTTTTAATTTTTTTAATTTTTTAATTTTTTAATTTTTTGTTTTTGATATATTAAATTTTTTAGGTTTTTTGATTTTAAGAGATACTAACTCTAAACTAAACTAAACTAAACAATGACACCCTAAAACAACAATATTTACAAAGCAAAGAGAAGGTCCCTATTTTTAATGGGGTGTGATTTGGTCATAACAAAATTTTATATAAAAATTCTCTTCATTAACACCTTTATCATAAATATTTATTACATATATAAAATCAGTTTTATAATATTATAAATTGCTATAAAAGAAATTGCATATAGAACCTCACTTTATTAATAAATTTCACCATAAAAATTTATCACACAATAAGTATTTATGGTGAAAGATGTTAATCAAGACAAATTCTACAAACAAATTTTTTTAATGAGTGTTCACACACAAAATAAAATGTAATAATCTTTCCTTCTCCTTAAAAATGGAGCAATGAAGACCTTTATATATTGAAAGGTTTTCAATTGCCAAAAGTTGACTTTAATAATGAAACTAGTTACACCTTATAGGTTGTACCCATGTGACTTTGAATAACAGTAGTTAAGAATAATTTCTATGGTTGAATTACAGTCAAATATCCCTCGATTAACACCTTTTACCATTAATATTTATAACATCCTAAGTATTTTTGGTGAAAGGTTTTAGTCAAGATAACTCTTATACGAAATTTTTTTTAATAAGTGTTCTGACGTGTAAATGAAATTTCAACATTTCTTTCTCCATATTAAAAATTTAGTAGGCAAAGACCTACTCATATTGAATAGTTGTCAATTGTCTTAATTTTCTTTAACAATCTAAATATGTACACCTTATAGTTTGAACTCATGTGATTTTGACATTAACAACTAATACTGTTTCTATGATTGAACTTGTGTAGAGAGGCTAACTTGATTAACACAATTGACCATCAATATTTATTACATAATAATTTTTTATGGTGAAAGGTATTAATCTAGAGAGCTTCTATACACAAGCTTTTGTAATGAGTGTTCTCACAGGCGAAAGAGATTTCAACAATATTTTTCTTCCCATTAAAATCTAGTCAAGACTGGGCTATATACAATAGTTGCCAAGTGGCTAAAATTTATTTTGACAATGTAAATAATTGCACCCTATAGCTATAACAAAAGTGATTTTAACATTAATAGTTAAGATCATTTCTATGGTTGAAATTTGGTACCAAAGCTCCCTTAATTAACACCTTTCACCAAAAATATTTTTTGTGTAATAAATATTTCTGGTAAATGGTGTTAGTCAAGAGAGCTAAAGAAAATTTGACATTTTCCCTTTCCATTAAAAATGTCATCAATTATCTAAATTTGACTAGACAATGTAAATAATTAAACCCCATAGTTGTACCGCATGTGATTTTGACATTAATAGTTAAGATCATTTCTATGGTTGAATTTGTGTACCAAAGTTCCCTTCATTAACATCTTTAACCACAAATATTTATGGTGAAAGCTATTAATGAAGAGCAGTTTTGGACACATAATTTTGTAATGAGTACTCACTTAAAATACAAATTCTACATTTTTTCCTTTTTATTAAGAACTGAGCAATCAACACCTACCTACATTCAATACTTGTCAATTGCCTTAATAAATATCTATGGTGAAAGGTGTTACTCGAGGACTTTTATACACAATTAGTTGAAATGAGTGTTCTCACACACAAGAAAATTCCACATTTTTTCCTTCTCATTAAAACTTGAGCAATCAAGACCTACCTATGTTTGATAATTGTCAATTAACTCAATAAATATTTATAGTGAAAGTTGTTTATCAAGAGGACTTTTATACACAATTATTTGTAATGATTCTCACAACTTAAGAAAAATCCAGATTTTTTTCTTTCTCATTAAAAATTGAACAATCAAGACATGCCTATATTTGATAGTTGTCAACTACCTCAATAAATATTTATGGTGAAAGGTGTTAATCAAAAAGACTTTTATACACAATAATTTGAAATGACTGTTGTCACACAAAAGAAAATTCTATATTTTTTCCTTCTCATTAAAAATTGAACAATCAAGGCCTACCTATATTTAATAGTTGTCAATTACCTCAATAAATATTTATGGTAAAAGATGTTAATCAAAAGACTTTGTATACACAAACTATGAATGTTCTTCACACAAGAAAATACTAATTTTTCCCTTCCCATTACAAACTGAACAATCAGGACCCACCTATATTTAAAAGTTTTCAATGGTCAAAAAGTGAATTTGATATGATTTTTATGATAATAATTAAAACATACTTGTGTACAAAAGCTCTCTTGATTAAGACCTTTCACCATAAATATTTATTAGGTAGATTGACTTTACCCGCGGAACACGGTGAGCTCTGGTACAACGATGGCCATTCAAATGATCACACAAACTCGCGGTAACTGCTTACAACCCTACCTCATATGATTTTTATGTTAATAATTAAGACATGGTTGAACTTGTGTACAAAAGCTCTCTTGATTAAGACCTTTCACCATAAATATTTATTAGATGGATAGACTTTACCCGCGGAACACGGTGAGCTCTGGTACAAACGTGGCCATTCAAATGATCACACAAACTCGCGGTAACAATGCTACCGACAGATATTATCCCGTATTTTAAGAAATAGATGAAGCGTTGTTCCACAGTTTGTAGGCGAACGTGTCGGTATGACGTGAGTTTGTGCTTGTGACGGGTTAATTTACAGCAGTTACCTTACGCTAATAAAATGGTGCTTGGCAATGATAAGGCCGTACCAGAACGGAACATTGGGATTACATAAGGATAAGGATTACATAATTCTGGCTGTGGTTAAATCCGTTTCAAAATCGTATGAAAAGTCAATAATATGAAGGTTAGTAAAAAATTATAGATTGTTGATCTATTGGTAGAGTTAGTTGCGGTTTTGAATTTTTGAATATTTTCGAAAAAGTCAATAAGACAATGGATTTTGAAGGTTCCATACTAGGTGTTTCATTACATATTCTACTATATATGTATTAGCTTATATGTATTTAAATTTCGAGAAGGATATTTTTTGGTGTATTTTATATATATTATAAAGTTAAATATATATAAGCTAGTAGCAGTCCCATTCGAGTGCAACATGAATAATATTAAATAAATCAATATAGATTTACTTAAAATTTTATTTTTAAATATAATTAAACTGATATATAATAATATTCTTCCATTATAATGATTTTCAATAACCATAGTTTTACTCTAACCATATCTATTATTAATAAAACTTTCTATTATCAATATAATATTAATATATATTATAATTTTTTATTTAAATCATATTTAATTTTATTATTTATTATTAGATTAATATAATGATATTATTTTATGTTAAAGAATAGTACATCTTTAATAATATCATTATAACTTTAACTCTATCTCAACTTTAATTGTTTAAATTATGGATAGAATTAAATTAAGGTTAGGGTTCAAATAGAGTTAAGGTTATAGTTTAATTAGCATTATGTTTCAAACATCATTAGGATTAGGGTTAACATTACGTTAGGATTGGGATGAACCATTAGAAGGAACTCTTTCACTTACGGTTAAGGTTAGAGCTAATTAGAGTTAGACTTCAATTATATTTAGAGTTTGATTACAGTTAGATTCGGGCTAAGGTTGGAGGTACAAGCAACTGAATCAGCACATTTCACTAGCATTTATAGTTTGGAAGTTCCCAACCTCCTTGAATTACAAAACAGAGCACCTCAAGCACATCGTCAAGTGGGACTATGTGAAAATTCAGCAGGCAATCATCATAGCAGTGGGAGAAGAGGTGCTTAGCCCAAACACGCCTTGTAGTCTCTATCCTTCCTAGGTTGTATATGTGTTCTTGTCTAGTAATTTTGATTTGCTTTAGAATTATGGATCCCTGTTGTACATATGTTCAAATTATGTCAAAGAGAGTTTCATTTATGTTGATGATATTGAAAGAGCGATGAAAAAATATGATTTGTTCAATGGCAATGGATGGGTGAGTGGGAATTTTCAAAGGAAATTCTCAAAGAAGAAGCTCCATTATGTGATTATATGTAATGTTATGTAAATAGAGATAAGATCCAATAAATACAATATTTTCAAGAATGAGATAGGGCTATTCTTGGAGCTAATTTTTCTACAGAGGAAACTTGGTTTTCAGATCTTTTCTCCTCAATTCATCATTTGGTGCTTCACTAATTTCACCACCAGAAGGATAAGAAGGTTCCTACCATGGAAAGGGTTGTAGGGGCTCCAAAAGGGTGCTTTGTGGGATTCAAGTTTGGAGATAATGCTCCTCAGGAGGACAATGCAGGGCATGAGGAAATAGGGGAGAATTTATTAGAAACTTAAAGTAATCTATGTTATTTCAGACTTTGAAAGGAGCTACTTCTTTTTGGGATTTGGTTTCTTAGCCAAAGGATTTCACTATTATCTATAACTTATACAAGAGCTATATACCCCTAATATGTTGCTTGTACATCGTCTGGGTCTATTAATAGTTCCTTAGATTGAACTATGCTATCTAAGTTAGTTCTATGTGGTTTTGTTTAGTCTTGAATTTGAGCTATGATATATGATCTAGCTCTTTTTTGGTATTGTTTTCTACTATATATCTTTTATTTCTACTCAGTAATATAAATTATGCATTTGTGCTTTTGCCTCAGAAAGAAAAATTATATTTATATTAGGGTTCGACTATGGTTGATGTTAAGGTTTGATTATGAGTATGGTTATGGTTTGATTATGGTTACAATTCAATTATGGTTAGATTACGGTTTAGGTTGGAGGTAGTATTTAATTATAGAGTTAGAGTTCAATTTACAGTTACGTTGCAATGAGGGTTAATATTTAAGGATAATATATGGGGATAAGTGTTGAGGTTCAATTAGAATTAGAGTTACAGATAATGTTCAATTAGGATTAGGGTTATTATTATAGTTAAATTAATATTTAATTAGGGTTAGCTTTGATGTTAACATTCAAAGAATGATAGGTTTTAAGAGTAAAGCATTATGATAGGATTATGGGTTACATTGGCATAAATACTCAATTAGGGTTGCATTTAAATTAGGTTTAGATTAAAGATTGGCTCGAGGTTACATTTGCTTTACGGTTAAGGTTAGTTTCAAATTAGGGTTTAGGTTCAAGTTAGGTTTTCATTATGGTTAGGATTAATTTTAGGGTTAGATTGTATTAAAAGTTCAATTATAGTTCGACTTACAATTGAATTAGAGTTACATTTAGTTTTATGATTTAATTACATTAGGGTTAGGCTTAAACTAGGATTAGAGTTCAATTGGATTAGGTTTTGAGCTAGATTAGGATTAGGCTAGATTAGCATTAGAGCTCAATTAGATTTAGCATTACATTAAGATTAAAGTTAAGTTTGGGGTTAGGGTTCAGCTGGGATAACATTTTAGTTAGGGTTATGATTAATTTTAGGGCTAGTGTGCAATTATGGTTGGATTAGGGTTCAATTTGTAGTTAGGTTTTAATCCTAGGGTTAGGGTTAGCATTTGATCTAAATTATTGTGACGGTTATCGCTATCGTTCAATTGGGAATAATGTTTTTGATTAAGAAAAAAATAGGTTTTGAAGGGACCCAAAACCCCTTACAATATGTTTTGACTAGTCCAGAAACACTCAGATTTAACTAGGATTTGGAACCCACAATACAATGTTGCCAAAAACAATAATCATAAAAAACCGATAGCCCAACCTCATCCAAGACAGAAAAGACCAGCATCTTTCACATACACAAGGGTTTTACAAAGGCTCCCTTAACCTTCAACAGATTCCATGGGTGTTTCTGAGCACCCATAACCTTTAAAAACCACTAGATTACAACAAATATTCATACATTCACAATTTGGACATATAGGGTTTTGAAAGGCTCCCCTAACCTTCAACCTGGGTTTTAAACTAGCACCCAAAATGAGTAGAGTGGGGTTTTACTAGCCTCCCTTAACCTATAACATAGTCATCTTGCCACCAAGCGCAAAACCTATCGTTAACCAAAAACAAAAATTGGCCAAACTGGGCCCTTGAAAACTACTAGCTTCCAGCCTACCTGTGGGTTTTACAAGGCTCCCACAATCCTTCGATTTGGGTTATATAATGGCTCCCAAAACTAACAAGAAGAAGCCCATCACCACCCAACATCTGATCAAAGTCCACCTTTCGGCACAACACCTTTCCACCTCTATAGAATAGGGATCCACCTTAATAGGAGCTGAAAGGATGGAGACCATCATCAAAAAGATCCAAGCTTCAAACCACAAAAAAATGTCTAGAAACCAAATAACCAACTCGGAAAGCTTAGTTGGATAGAAGGGTTTTGAAAAGACTCCCAAAACCCTAAGAAAAAAGAGAGGCCTGATCCAAATAGACTCCATGCAAACTAGCTCCACCAATATCTCCACCTCTATAGGATAAGAGGTAAAGAAACCCAACAGCAAGGAGAAAGACACGGAAGAACACCCATCCTCAAACAATAAGGAATCCAAAACCCTCGGCAGGAACCATCCCATAAACCTCAGCCCACAACTCTTCCCCTCTATTGAGGAATGGTCCACCTCAATAAAAGAGATTGAGAGAAAAGGAAATATGATAGCCTAAAAGTCACCAGAGAACCTCTTTAAAATAAAAAATCAAAAAAAATGCACACACAAACTACAAAAGGAAACCCTGAAAAGTCACACCAAATAAACACAAGGACCTCCCACACAGAGGCCCCTTCTAGCATGAGCTCTTTCCCTAAGGACAATGGATAGCCCAAGGGGAGAGGAACAACCAAAAACCCACAAAAAACCAAGCCCCAGAAACTCCACCCGGATCTTAAACAACCCTTGCACTCTAGGGCTTGACTGTGTGAGATGACATACTCCACATGCAACATAGAACCCCCTCGGGTAGGCTCCTCGTGCCCTCTTGCATAGAAGCCAAAATCTCCCAGATAGGACAGTCATCGCATAACCTCTACTGTGGCCACAAACCAGCCATTGGAAAGAGGCAAAACCCTAGCAAAGAGGGCTTTCCCAGTCCCGACAACCAACACACTCTACTAATAGAAGTAGGGGGAATTGCCATGAAGCCCGCCATCTCCTCCAACCACCCAAAACCACATTTGTGTTAGGCAAAAATGAGAACCCTATGCAAAGCACTTGAACATCCTCCCACAAAGCACACAAAAATGGATAGAGCTGAGCGATCCAAATAGGGTCAAACTTTCCAAACAATGCAAGAGCAAAGATCTTCTTCTCGATCTTCATCACCTCCTCCAAAGGTGTCTTCATTTGAAATCTTCCCTCATCCTTGCTTCTCGCTTACTCCTTCTTGCTTCCTTATCATCACTCCTCGTTGTGCACCATTAACTAGAAATAATGTTAGTATTAAAGCTCAATTAGGATTTAAACCCGAACCCTTATCTAATGTAACCCTAAACCCTCATCCTAATTAAATCCTAACCCTTCTCTAATTAATTCTAATAATGTTAATCATAATTAAACCAAAATCCTAAGCCTAATCCTAATCAAAACGTGACCCTAATTGATCTCTAACTATAGCTCTAATTATAATTCTAACCTTAACCATAATTATAACAATATTCATAATCGTATTTGTAAAAATAACCCTAATTATAATGTAAAACTTAATTCTAAATATTAACATAATTAAACCCTGACCATATCAAACCCTAACCTTAACCCTAACCCTAATTTAAGTATATGTACCTTAATCCTATATTAATGCTAAGTATTATAGGGTTTAGATTCAAGTTAGTGTTTAATTATGGTGAGGATTAATTTTAGGGTTAGATTGTCTTAAGATTTCAATTATACTTGGGGTTAGAATTAAATTTGGATTAGAATTAAGTTTATGATTCAATCACATTTGGGTAGGATTAAATTAGGATTATGGTTTCGGCTAGATTAGGATTAGGGTTAGATTAAGATTAGAGTTAAATTAGGATTAGAACTAAATTAAGATTAGGGTTAAGTTTGGGGTCAGGTTTCAATTAAGATTACATTCATTTAGGGTTAGGGTTAATTTTAGGGCTAGTGTTCAATTATGGTTAGACTAGGTTTCAATTTGTAGGTAGGCTTTAATTATAAGATTAGGGTTGGCATTTGGTTAGAATTACTATGAGGGTTAGTAATAAACATGGTTCAATTAGGAATAATATCAATGTTAAAGTTCAATTAGGATTTAAGCCCTAACCCTTATCTAATGTAACCCTAAACACTCATCCAAATTAAATCCCACCCCTTCTCTAATTTAACTCTAATAATGTTAATCATAAGTAAACCAAAACCATAAGTCCATTCCTAATCAAAATGTAATCCTAATATAGCTCTAACTATAGCTCTAATTATAATTCTAAACTTAACCATAATTATAAAAATATTCATAATCCTATTTGTAAAATAACCCTAATTATAATGGGAACCCTAATTGTAGTTAGGCTTAGGATTTAGTGTATGTTTAGGATTATGTCTAATATTAGGGTTTATGTCATAGGTTAAGGGTTAATGTTAAGGGTTAGAGTTAGGATTATAGTAAGGGTTTACATCATTGGTAGGGTTAGGTTAATGGTTAGGGTTAGGTTAATGGTTAGGGTTTGGATTTAGGGTTAAAGGTTAGGGTTAGGGTTATGATTGTTGTTAGGATTAGGATTTAGTGTTATTGTTATAATTATTTCTAGGGTTAGGGTTAAGGGTCAAGTTTAGGAGTATAGTTAGGATTTACATCATTGTTAGGGTTTAAAGGTTAGGGTTTGGATTTATATCATGTTAGTGCTAAATTATGATTATATGATGATTTAAGTTATAGTTAGGGCATAATTTTAGGGTTATAGTTAAGGTTGAAAGAAATGGAATATGATCATAATTGAAACCTAACTATAACCAACTTCAACCTTACCATTAGAGTTAGAATTTAATGGAATAGAAAAAAATACCAATAAAATTTATACATAAATCAAGTTTAAATATAAACTTTCTAAATTGTTTATAGATATATAAGTAACATTTCTATTTCATTTCTATAGTTAGTGCTAAATTATGGTTATACGAAAATTCCAGTTATAGTTAGGGCATAATTTTAGGGTTATAGTTAAGGTTAAAAGAAATGAAATATATTTTATGATCATAAAATATATAAGTAACATTTCTAATCCAATAAATAAAATATATTAGAGTTAGGGTTCAATTAGATTTATGATCATCAAATATACAAGTAACATTTCTATTCCATTAAATAAAATATATTAGAGTTAGGGTTCAATTAGGTCTATGATCATAAAATATATAAGTAACATTTATATTCCATTAAGTTAAATATATTAGATTTAGAGTTCAATTAGGTTTATGATCATAAAATATATAAGTAATATTTCTATTCCATTTTCCCTTTCCCATGTCAATTTAAATTTTAAAATCAAACTCTTTTTTTCTTTTTTTTTTTAATTTTTAAATGAATCATGAGTTTTAGATTAAAATTAAAATATACTTTTCTAGATATACATTTCTATTCTATTAACTTCTAAAATGAAAATAAATTCTACTTTATTAGTAGTTAATTGGATTAACAAATAATTTATTCTCATTTGATTTTTGAGATTTACAATTGACAAATAGAAAAAATAGAAACATTATGATTTAATTGAAAACTCTTTCTAAATTGTTTATAGATATATATAAGTAACATCTCTATTCCATTTCTATAGTTAGTGTTGAACTAGCTTATATATATTTAATAATATATATAGAACAAGCCAAGAGATATCCTTCTAGAGGCACCTATTTCTTTATTAATTTATCAACATTAAAGTGCAATAAGCGCCTTGAGAAGGATACATCTCGGCTTATTCTATATATATTATTTCAAATTATATATTTTTGTATAGGGTTAGGATTATAGTTAGAGTTTGCATCATTGTTATGGTTAGGTTAATGGTTAGGGTTTATATTTACATCATTGTAAGGGTTAAGATTCTGGATAGGCTTAATTTTTAGGTATATGGTTAGGATTATGTCTATAATTAGATTTTATATCATAGGGTTAGGGTTAGGGTTAGGGTTAAGGGTTAGGTTTAGGATCATAGTTAGGGTTTACATTATTGCTAGGATTAGGTTAACTGTTAGGGTTTGGATTTACATCATAGTTAGAGTTACAATTAGTGTTAAGATTGTGGTTAGGCTTAGGATTTAGGGTTATGGTTAAGATTATGTGTGTAGGTTTAGGGTTAGGATTATAGTTAGGGTTTGCATTATTTTTAGGGTTAGTTTAATAATTAGGGTTAGAGTTAGGGTTATGGTTAAGATTGTGGTTAGGATTAGGATTTACAATTATACTTAGTTTTATGTTTGGGGTTAGGATTTATATTACAATGTTAGATTTAGGATTAGCATCATGGTTAGGGTTATAGTTATTGTTTGCATCATTTTTAGGGTTAGGTTAATTGTTAGGGTTAATCTTAAGATTAAGATTGTGGTTACGCTTAGGATTTATGGTTATGGTTAGGAATATGTGTAGGGTTAAGGGTTAAGGTTAGGGTTATAGTTATGGTTTGCATCACTTTTATGGTTAGGTCAATGGTTAGGATTTGGCTTTACATCATGGTTAGGGTAAAGATTGTGGTTATGCTTAGGATTTAGGGTTATGGTTAGGATTATGTCTAGGCTTAGGGTTAGGATTATGTTTATGGTTCACATCATTATTAGGGTTAAGTTAATGGGTAGGGTTTGGGTTTACAACATGGTTAGGGTTAGGGTTTATATTATGGGTTTAGAGTTAGGGTTAAGATTATAGTTAGGGTCTACATCATTGTTAGAGTTAGGCTAATAGTTATGGTTTGGATTTACATCATGGCTAGGGTAAAGGTTAGGGATAGGGTTGAGATTGTGGTTAGGCTTAGGATTTAGGGTTATGTTTAGGATTGTGTCTAGGGTTAGGATTTATATCATAGGTTAGGGGTTGGTGTTAAGGATGAGGGTTAGGTTAATGGTTAGGGTTTGAATTTAGGGTTTAAGGTTAGGGTTAGGCTTATGATTGTTCTTAGGTTTAGGATTTAGTGTTATTGTTATGATTATTACTAGGGTTAGGGTTTATATCATAGGATAAATTTTATGTTTTGCCACATAAGAAATACTAATTTTTACCATTTAAGGTCACTAATTATTAAAAGATAGATCAAGAAAAATTTTAAAATATTATATTGAAATTAACTATAAGAGATATTAAGATAATGTAACATTAAGATATTCTAGATAGTTTATTGTTTTTTTTTAATTAAATAGTAAAAATGAACTATCCACTCAATAATAATTGTTAAGTGATTATAAAAATATATATAATGTAAAGAATTAAGTAAAGATTATGTTCTTAAATAAATTATAAAAAATAAACATGTATTAATCATAGAGAAACTCTAAGTCAAAATACATTAATTTAAACATCTAACAACAATTATGAAGTAGTTTTTCTAATTGATTAAATGCTTATTAAATCATATCTCATAATTTAGATTGATGGGCCACTTTTTTGTAACTTGCATATCTTAAGACATCCACTTCAAAAATAAGGTTTGAAAATTTATAATTTCTCTTATATATGTCAAACAAAATTGATAAACATTTCTAAAATATGTTAAAAGTTTGTAAACTCAAGAAGTATTGAAAGTCAAATAAGGCGCGACTACGATAAGTGCAAATCATTGGAAAGACATTATAAATTCTTCAATTATGAGCATGGTATTGTGACCTTTGTTTGTATAATAGTAAAGATATAATTAAATATAGGGTTACAATTCAATTAGGTTTAATGCTATGATTAGGCTTTATTTTGGTTTATTTTTAAGTCAAGGGTTTAATTAGAATTATTGTTCAATTTGGTTTAGGGAAAGGGTTCAATCTAATTTAGTGTTAGGGGTTAGGGTTCAACGTGGTTTAGTATTAGAGTTAGGGGTCAATGAGGTTTATGATCATGCTTCAATTTGCTTTAGTGTTAGGGTTAGAATTTTATTTCGCTTAAGGTTATGGTTTAGCTCAATTATATTTATAATTTGTATTTGATTTGATCTAGTGAACATAGGGCTAGGGTTCAATTTCAAGTGTCAAGCGTAAAGTGTAATAGGCATCAAGAAGGATATCTCTCAGCTTATTCTATATATATATATATAGAAAAGCTAGGATTTAGGGTTTAATAAAACTTAAGATTAATGTTCAATTAGGTTTAGGGTTATGATATTAAAATGGTTAGGGTTTAATTAGTTTTAAGGTTAAGTTAAGGTTAGATCTATTTGCTAAAGTCTTTTCATATATCAATGAAAAAAAAATGATTGTTTCTATTTGCTTTTACTTTGTATTTTTAGCAATAATAACAGATTTCATAGCTTCTTGTGGAGTATATCTTCTTTGTGTTTGATCAGATTATCAAAATATAATGTAATTGCATGTTTGCGATGTACTGTATAGTCGAGACCAGTATGTTTATGTTTCTTGATGCTTCTCAAATACTAATTTTTTTTTCAGATTGTAGACTATCCATATCCAGCTCTTGTTCTTGGTGGAGCCTGGCTGTTCTCTTTCATGGCTGGGGTTTGTTCTTTTTATTTTTTTGGCTGCTTGCAATGAGGGGCGTGAGGCCTGCCACCCACACTGCATGGGGAGGTCTGCGTGGGGAGAACCCATGCTGCATGGGGAGGTCTGTGTGGGGAGGCCCTCTCCCACGCGTTACCTCGCCCAACCAAACTCCTTGCCAGTCAAAAATACATTTATTTAGGCCAATTCAATTGGCATTTGGATTTTAATTTTTTCTAAAATGTAATGTTTTTGTATTAATATTAAAGTTTTAGGGTTGCTATACCCTAGCTTTACATTTACTTGCATTTTCTTGAAAGTTGGTAAAGTCTTTTCATATATCAATAAAAAAATAATCATTGTTTCTATTTGCTTTTACTTTGTATTTTTAGCAACAATAACAAATTTCATAGCTTCTTGTGGAGTAGATCTTCTTTGTGTTCGATCAAATTATCAAAATATAATGTAATCACATATTCACGATGTACTTGGACTGAGTTCTATGTCGAAACCAGTATGTTTATGTTTCATGATGCTTCTAAAACACTAATTTTATTTTCAGATTGTAGAATATCCATATTCAGCTCTCGTTTCTGGTGGAGCCTGGCTATTCTATTTCATGGCTGGGATTTGTTCTTTTTATTTTTTTTGGCTGCAATGAGGAGCGTGAGGCCTGCCACCCACATTGTGTGGGGAGGTCTACGTGGGGCGAACTCACGCTGCATGGTGAGGTCTGTGTGGGGAGGCCCCCTCCCACGCTTTACCTCGCCCAGCCAAACTCCTTGCCAGTCAAAAATAAATTTCTTTACGCCAATTCAATTGGCATTTGGATTTTAATTTTTTCTAAAATGTAAAGTTTTTTGTATTAATATTAAAGTTTTAGGTTTCTATTTATAAGCATATATTTTTGTGATTTGAGAGTTTTTAACTTATAAGCTTGGTATATTTAGTTTATTTTTCTTAGGTTTTCAGTGATATGATGTGCATAGTGATAAATAAACTCTGATAATTAATATGTTTATATATCTATAAATTTTATTGGTATTCTGAATAGAATTTATTAAATCAAAACTACAATATAATATACTATGTTTTTTGTATTAATATTAAAGTTTTAGGTTTCTATTTATAAGCATATATTTTTGTGATTTGAGAGTTTTTAACTTATAAGCTTGGTATATTTAGTTTATTTTTCTTAGGTTTTCAGTGATATGATGTGCATAGTGATAAATAAACTCTGATAATTAATATGTTTATATATCTATAAATTTTATTGGTATTCTGAATAGAATTTATTAAATCAAAACTACAATATAATATACTATGTTTTATTTCTCCCACATTTATATCTAATATAAAAATGATTAGTGAGTTTTCAATTAAATCATAATGTTTTTATTTTTTCTATTTTTCAATTGTAGATCTCAAAAATCAATTGAGAATAAATTAATTGTTAATCCAATTAACTACTAAAAAAGTAGATTTTATTTTTATTTTAGAAGTTAATAGAATAGAAATGTATATTTTAATTTTAGTTTTAATTTTATTTTAAAACTAATGATTCATTTAAAAAAAAAATTTAAAAAGGAAAAAATAGTTTGATTTTAGAATTTAAATTGATTAAAGAGAAAATGGAATAAAAATGTTACTTATATATTTTATGGTCACAAACCTAGTTGAACCCTAACTCTAATATATTTTATTTAACGAAATAGAAATGTTACTTATATATTTATGATCATAGATCTAATTGAAC
This sequence comes from Cryptomeria japonica, assembly GCF_030272615.1. Taxonomy (NCBI): domain Eukaryota; kingdom Viridiplantae; phylum Streptophyta; class Pinopsida; order Cupressales; family Cupressaceae; genus Cryptomeria; species Cryptomeria japonica. The sequence continues at coordinate 829,588,772 of NC_081409.1, forward strand.
CCTAACTTTAATATATTTTATTTAATGGAATAGAAATGTTACTTATATATTTTATGATCATAAACCTAATTGAACCCTAACTCTAATATATTTTATTTATTGGAATAGAAATGTTACTTATATATTTTATGATCATAAACCTAATTGAACCCTAACTCTAATATATTTTATTTATTGGAATAGACATGTTACTTATATATTTTATAATCATAAAATATATTCTATTTCTTTTAACCTTAACTATAACCCTAAAATTATGCCCTAACTATAACTGGAATCATCATATAACCATAATTTAGCACTAACTATAGAAATGAAAGAGAAATGTTACTTATATATCTATAGACAATTTAGAAAGTTTATATTTAAACTTGATTTATGTATAAATTTTATTTTTATTTTTCTCTATTCCATTAAATTCTAACTCTAATGTTAAGGTTATAGTTGGTTATAGTTAGGTTTCAATTATGATCATATTCCATTTCTTTTAACCTTAACTATAACCCTAAAATTATGCCCTAACTATAACTTAAATCATCATATAACCATAATTTAACACTAACATTATATAAATCCAAACCCTAACCTCTAAACCCTAACAATGATGTAAATCCTAACTATACTCCTCAACTTGACCCTTAACCCTAACCCTAGAAATAATTATAACAATAACACTAAATCCTAATCCTAACAACAATCATAACCCTAACCCTAACCTTTAACCCTAAATCCAAACCCTAACCATTAACCTAACCCTACCAATGATGTAAACCCTTACTATAATCCTAACTATAACCCTTAACATTAACCCTTAACCTATGACATAAACCCTAATATTAGACATAATCCTAAACATACACTAAATCCTAAGCCTAACTACAATCTTAACTCTATCCCTAACCTCAACCCTAACCATTAGCCTAACCCTAACAAAGATGTAAACTCTAACTATAATCCTAATCCTATCCCTTAACCCTACTTATGCTCTAATATAAACCCTAAACTTAATCCTAAAACTAACCATGATCCAAATCCAAACCCTACCCATTAACTTAACCCTAACAATGATGTAAACCTTAGCCATAATCCTAACTCTAACCTTAGGTAGAAGCCTAATCCTAACCCTAAATCCTAAGAATAACCACAATATTAACCCTAAAACTAACCTTAACCCTAGAACCATGATGTAAATCCAAACTCTAAACATTAACCTAAACCCAAAATTGATGTAAACTGCAACTATAACCCTAACCCTAACTCTCAACCCTAAGTATAACCGTATGATATAAACCCTAACCCCATACATAATCCTAACCATAATAATAAATCCTAAGCTTAAACATAATCTTAACCCTAACCCTAAGCCTGATCCTAACCCTAACCATTAACCTAACCCTAACCATTAACCTAACCCTAGCAATGATTTAAAATCTATATATAATGCTAGCCCTAACCCTATGATATAAACCCTAACCCTAGAAATAACCCTACCATAATTCTAAATATTAAGCCTAACCAAAATCTTAAACTTAACCACTACCCTAACCATGATGCAAATATAAACCTTGACCATTAACCTACACCTAACAATGATGTAAAACCTAACTATAGTCTTAGTCCTAACCCTAATTTTGTGATATAAACCCTAACCTTAAACATAAAACTAATCATAACCATAAATCCTAATCTTAACCCTAACCCTAACCCTACTCACGACATAAATCCAAACCCATTAAACTAACCCTAACAATAATGTAAACGCTAACTATAATCCTAACCCTAACCATTAATCCTAACCCCAACTCTAACCCTAGGGTATAAACTCTAATCATAGACATAGTCCTAACCATATACCTAAAAAAAGCCTAACTAGAACCTTAACCCTAACAATGATGTAAATCCAAACCCTAACCATTAACCTAACCCTAACAATGATGCAAACCTTAACAATAATCCTAACCCTAACCATAACCCTAACCCTAACTCTAATCATAAAGAAAATCCAAACTGAACCCTAACCATTAGCCTAACCCTAACAATGATGTAAACCCTAACTATAATCCTAACCCTAATCATTAACCCTAACAATAACTCTAACCCTATGATATAAACTCTAATCATAGACATAATCCTAACCATATACCTAAAAATTAGGGTTGAGGTTAGGGATAGCGTTAAGATTGTGGTTAGGCTTAGGATTTAGTGTTATGTTTATGATTATGTCTAAGTTTAGGGTTTATGTCATAGGTTAAGGGTTAATATTAAAGGTTAGAGTTAGGATTGTAGTAAGGGTTTACATCATTGGTAGGGTTAGGTTAATGGTTATTATTAGAGTTAGGGCTCAATTAGATTTATGATTACAAAATATTAAATTCTATATATACCCTAAATTATGGCATAAGTAGCATTTCTATTCCATTAAATTCTAACTCTAATGTTAAGGTTATAGTTGGTTAGAGTTAGGTTTCAATTATGGTAAGGGTTTGATTATGGTAGGGATTTAACTATAGTAAGTATTGGGATTAAAATATATAACCAACTATAACCTTAACCCTAACTCATAGATTTCCCTCTAATTAAATCAAATATTTATTAGACAACTCGAAACTTAACACCATGCTTTATCCTTTAACCGTAACCTAATTTGAATTGTAGCACTAACTCCAACCTTAATTGAATCCTAATTTAAGTTTAATACAAACCTTAATTCTATTTGAACCCTAACCTTAATACTAATTTTATTTAAATCGCATAAGAAATCTCAAGTAATAACCTAGAATAAGAACCTTAATTGTAGGCTACCCTAACACTAATATAGCCTTAACCCCAAATTCAATCTAGGAATAATTGAACCTAATCCTAATTAAACTCTAATCTTAATTAAACACTAACCCTTTTCTAATTGAATCCTAACCCTATTCGAACTCTTCATCCTTACCCTAACTATAATTGAACACTCACCATGATTGTAATTTAACTCTAATTAACTAACTCTAACTCAAATATTTACTTCTAATTAAACCCCAATCGTGACCTAACCTTAACATTAGCCCTAACTATGCTTGGACCACAATTCTAAGTGAATTATAACTATAACCTTTTTTTAATCCTAGCCATAAATCAAATATTTTTCCTATAACCCTTATTAAACCCTAACCTTAACCCTCAAAAAGTCTTATTTGTAACCCTAACCCTTAATGAACCCTAGATCTAACCCTAACTTAACCTTAAAACTAATTAAACCCTAACCTTTTTTATATCATAACCCTAAACCTAATTGAACATTAATCTTAAGTTTTATTAAACCATAACCTTAAGCGAAATCAAATTCTAACCCTAACACTAAAGCAAATTGAAGCATGATCATAAACCTCATTGAACCCTAACTCTAATACTAAACCATGTTGAACCCTAACCCTAACACTAAATTAAATTGAACACTTTCCCTAAACCAAATAGAACAATAATCCTAATTAAACCCTTAACTTAAAAATAAACCAAACTAAAGCCTAACCATAGCATTAAACCTAATTGAATTGTAACCCTATATTTAATTATATCTTTACTATTATACAAACAAAGGTCACAATACCATGCTCATAATTGAAAAATTTATAATGTCTTTACAACGATTTGCAATTATTGTAGTCACGTCTTATTTGACTTTCAATACTTCTTGAGTTTACAAACTTTTAACATATTTTAGAAATGTTTATCAATTTTGTTTGACATATATAAGAGAAATTATAAATTTTCAATCCTTATTTTTGAAGTGGATGTCTTAAGATATGCAAGTTACAAAAAAAGTGGCCCATCAATCTAAATTATAAGATATGATTTAATAATCATTTTATCAATTGGAAAAAATACTTCATAATTATTGTTAGATGTTAAAATTAATGTATTTGGACTTAGAGTTTCTCTATGATTAATACATATTTATTTTTTTTAATTTATTTAAGCACATAATCTTTACTTAATTCTTTACATTATATATATTTTTATAATCACTTAACAATTATTATTGAGTGGATAGTTCATTTTTACTATTTAATTAAAAAAAGCAATAAACTATTTAGAATATCTTAATGTTACATTATCTTAATATCTCTTATAGTTAATTTTAATATAATATTTTAAAAATTTTCTTGATCTATCTTTTAATAATTAGTGACCTTAAATGTTAAAAAATAGTATTTCTTATGTGGCAAAAAATTGTCATAACCCTCTTTTCCAACTTGATAAGACTTGATTGTTATTATTACTATTTTCATTATTAAATTTAAGAGTAATGTTAGTTAGAAATTATAAATTTAGAAAGGTTGAAATATTTTAAAGGAAAAAAAAAATTAATAAGTGGTGATACACATGAGTTCATAAACTTAATTGGAAAAAAAAAATTCATTAAAATATCAATTGAGCACATGTCGTAGGAGAAAATGAGAAGTTTCTAGAAGAGGCTTTTCAAATTCTATTTCTTGCATGTAACCCCCACTTTTTCAATAATTAATTATGCATGGAGTTTTTTTTCGAAAAAGGAATCCCTAATCAATTAATTCATTTAGTAGTGGGAAAATGACTCCCTTTCTATATAATGGATTTCAGTTTTCGAAATAAGGGAGGATAGTTTTGATGAAAGCATTCTTGAATTTTTTTTTCATGTTAGAAGTGGTAGGATTTTGTGAGTACTTTGTGTGGTAGAAGATAGGATTTTCCAAATGCTTTTGGAGGATATTTTATCAAGCTACAAGGAGGAGATGAAGAAGACTAGATGAGAGATTTGGAGGCAAATCATTCAACAAGTTTGTCATTCAATCCAGGTTTGATCCTTGTTCACTTGTTATTTTTCTTTCAAATAAAAAAAAAGGAAGGGGATTTTATTATACGCATGATGTTTTTTTTTAGGAATTTGTCGGTAGGAGACCCAATCTTCTTCTATTTTGCATGCATGCAATTTCTGTAGTAGATTTTAAGTAGTTATAGGGAAAATAATTTCAACCACATACTTATTTATTCTATCAAAAAATTAAGTAGTTCTTGCAAATCTATTATTTTTTTTTCCTTCATCGAACTAGACTCATAATTGGAAATAATATGGATTTAAGAAATGAGATTGTGTGTTATCTTTCACTTTAAATTCTTAGAGAAATCCTAAATTTCAAAATGTTAGAAAAAAAAAAAATTAATAGAATGCATATTAGGATAAAATGGAATGACAAACTTTGTGGAATTGTAATCAGATCTAGAAAGAATTAAAATATATCCTTTTGAATGCATAATTTTTGATTTGTTCAACTCTCCGTGAAAAAAATATTTATTCCCCCCCAATTATAAATTGTGAGTAATATCTCTCTTGAAAACCCTTATTTCTCAAAATATATTTTGTATTCTCAAAATGAACCCTTTGAAATCTATCTCTGTGTTTCCTTTTTTTTTTTCAAAATTTAATTTGTGAGAGTCTCTTTCTTTCTATTTTATTTCTCAAAGTAAAATTTGTCAGAATCTTTCTCTCTGTGGAAATCTTTCGAAAATAAGTTCTCTGTGAAAATCTTTTGAAATAGTTTTGTTTTTTTTCTCTCTATGAAAATCTTTTCTTCTTGTTTTTCTTGTGGAAATTCTTTAATCTCAAAATCAAATCTATCTCCCTGGTTTAATTCTGAAGAGAATTTGTGAGAATCTCTCTCTGTAAAAAAACAAAAACCCTTTACCTCTCAAAAAGATAACCTACAAAATTCTGGATTATTCATATCTGGTGATTTGTTCTTGTGTTTAGAATTTTTGGGAAGACAAGATCAGGAAATTTTGTCTCTGTATATAATCGAAAAAGAAACAAAATACCAAACCATGCATATAAATAATAATAAATAGACACATATAATCTTTGTATTTTCATTGGTTGAATTTAATATGATTTATCCTTGCATAATTAATAAGGAAACAAAATGTTTGAACTTTATTTTATATATATATATATATATATATATATATATAGGCATATTAGCATGTTGATTTTTAAATAATAAAAAAACAAAACAGCAATGAATGCTTTTACGGGGCTGTTTTATAGGGAAATCTTTTTCAAAAAAAAGAAGTAAACCATAGGTAGGAAGTGGCGGGCCACTTCCCCACTCCCTTCCCTAACTTCCTCCCCTATTGTATTAAATTTTATTAAATATTTTTGAGTTGGATATAATAAATTGATTTAGTTTATAAATAACGATTTGTTAATATAATAATATGTATGTGATTTTTATAAATTAGTTTATGAATAAAGATTTGCTAATATGAAATTGATTTTTATAAATTAGTTTATAAAGAAAGATTGTTAATATAAAATTGATTTATCAGTTTATAAATATACATTATTAATACTTGAAAAAAAAAAATTGTTTAACATTAATTTTGTTATTAAATAAATTATATTTGGGTGTTAATTATAATTTTACTTCAAATATATTTGTTAGAATTAAGAATTTAGGATTTATATCATTAGACTTAATTTATATTTAATAGTTGTAAGAGCTTTATCCTATTTAAATTAATTCGTATATTTGGCAATTAAATTGTAAATTTTGGACCTTTCCTTCAATAAATTTCTTAGAATTCATTATCTCCCTAATGTGGGATAAGACAACCTTTTGCATATCAAAAGAGTAATTTTGTAAGAGGCAAATGAGTAACTAATACTTGTGGGAGTTAGATGGATAAACAACATTAAGAGGCTCACTTTACCTTAATATAGTGGTTAAACCTTCTTATTGAATAAATTAGTTTGAACTAGGAAAACAAAGTATTTATGATGCACCTTGGTAAGCTTTGCATAGTTAATGGAATTATTGAAAAAAGTATTATTTTCTCTTCATTAAGATTCACTAGCTAACCTCGGATAAATTTTTACTAGATAGATCAATACATTCAAATTAAGTCTCTTACTTATGAGTCATCAAAATTGGTTGTAATATTTCCGATTGGTGCAAGAATTAAAGGTTAAAGATTTTACCTGTCCAATGAATGTGTTGGACTGATAGTTATCCTCTTTTGTACTTCAAGAAATATTGAATAATGTTTAGTTAAAAGTTTTCCCTCAATTCGAGAAGATTGTTTCTTAAATTTCAAAATATAGTATACAAGTCTATAACATTTACCTTCTAGTTACAAAAGAACCTTAAGACTAGAAAAAGGGTGAAGTCACATTTAAATTACAAGTAACTAAAGATAATTTTAATTAGCGTTTACAAATTAGATGTGAATTTCATAGTTGAATATTCATACAACCTAAAAGGGTATAATTTATTTTGGATGAACTTTTGTATTAATTAAGATGTAAGTAAATTATTGAAAAGCAAATAGTTTTAGCAATAGAAATAGAATACAAATTGTTATCTTTTCTTAAGATGTTGTTAAACTCGACCTCATCTTGCGTAATCTTAATTCTAGTACTCATCTTTTGTGAATGTTTAAGGAAACTTAGTTTGAATGATGAAATAAGTTATAAGTGGATTCTCACCTTAATATGAGTTTGAGTAATCTGCCCTTTGACCACTTAGGGAGTTAAATTGGAGTAAATTATAGAGAAATCATTAGCTCACTTCTAAGAAATTGATGTTGATAGGATTAAGTTAATATAACATTGAGTGGATGCTATAGTTAGTTACTTCCTTATAATATTGTAAAGGAATTGACATTAGTTCAAAAAATAACTAGTAGTAGTTATTTCAATTATTTACACTTTGCAATGTCTAATTATGCACGTTCATTTCATAATTGTTTCAAGCATTATGCTAATTAAAAGTTTTCATAGCCTTTTAGTTAGAAAATTAAACAAAGGGAGTTGGAAAACGAAAACCTAACAGCATTCTGTATTTATGGTGCCTCTGTGTCATGCTTACGAGTAATGCCATCATGTTGAACTACTGCACTTAATGCCTAATAAAGCTGCATCAACGACGTCTGTGGCATTGTCCCTATAAATCATCGGGGAGTAATAAGGGACACTTGGAAGTTAAAATCCAAGGGGAGGGTAATCCCCCTTGGATCGATAATCTAATAAGATAATCCTTAAATGATTTTACATCCGCTGAGTTAAACCATAGTAAACCCCTTTAGGGTTGATTGAGTGAAATACTTTTATAAGTTTGATTTAATCTCGAAGAGTTGTTAATGATTGACAATTGGGTCAAGGGTGACGCTTATGATAGGTATTAGGATCTAGTTGTTTTAGGCCAGAAGCAATAGGTCATCTTGAGCCTTTGCTTAAGTGCTACCATCGTGGGTAGCAATCGCAGAGAAACTGTTTGGGACATTGACCCTAGAAAGGGTTGTGTACCCACCAAACGGTTTACATTAAGCCATAGATTAGAAAATAGAACTACATACTTTACGCCTTGATCCCATGCCGAAATGGGTATGTAGGCAGTCTAGGGATGAAGTTGTCCCTAGTACTCAGGCATTCGTGGATGGGGTCTAGGTTTTGGTAAGAAGAAGGATTGCGAAAATCCTAATTTGAAAGATAAGAGTACTATAATTCAATGCATACTCGGAAGGAACCTCGTATGGATTCGCTTGACTTCCCGAGGCTTTAAGCCGAATTCCGGGGCAGAATTCAAGCTTGCATTATGTTATTTTGATTTCTCCTAAGGACGGCGACCTCAGTGCACTCCTATTAGAGGAGTGCAGTACTTAGTGAGAGACTCAGGACCCGAATGGTCTCAATGAGTCTAAGTCTCTAGCCAGAGCACCTCCTATACCAATTGGATAGATGCCTACCCCGTATGGGTAGATGCCTATCCCATATTGGATAGATGAAATCTTCTGTTCTGTATGGACAGATTCCTAACCCGCATGGTTAGATGCTTATCCCAGATGGATGAATGCCTAATCCAAATGGATGGATGCCCAGAGTATGCGATTGAATCAAACACAAATGATTAAATTAAGAATTAGAAAAAAAAAAAAAAAGTCAAATTTTGTGGGGTTAAGTATAGTGGGTCATTACATGTGGTATCAGAGCGAAGGTTCAAGTCTAGGCCTTGAGCTCACTTCAACTTATGTAATCTTGAAGAGTATCTTGGAAGTAGTTGGAGATTGTAGAGGTAAATCGTTATATATTAAATGAAGAACTAAGTAAGAAATTCAAATTTAAGAAGACCTAGATGGTAAATAAAGTGGAAGAGGAAAGCATACCACCACTTCAAGTAGTCAAAGGGAAGCTACCAATGATGGAAATAAACTAGGCCAAGGGAATAATGAAACAAGAAGTCGAAACTATAATCAACATATTAACTAATCAAATGGATGAGATCAACTCCATGGAACAATCAATGTAGGACCTTAGAGAAAGAAAAAATGACATCAAGTAAATAGAAGCAGGATTGCAAAACTTGGCAACGATTGAGGAAATGAGGGAAAACAATATGTTGGAGCTATCTAAGGATTTAAAGGAAATTACCCAACCTAATTTTGAAGGAAAGTAATAGGTGAAGGAGATAAAGATTGGTTGAATGGAAAGGAAAAATAATTTGAACTAAAGGACTTTAATGATCAACTAAGACATTATGGGGTCCCTATCAACTATCAAGGAAGCAACTAGTTGGTGGATTAACATGAAAATATAATCACATGAGATCAATTTGTTGGCTACCACAATTATTAGTTGATGAGAAGGTGACATAACCTTATAATCTTCAATAAGGGGCTTTGACAATTCAACAATATTCAAATAAGTTCGCCAATTATGTAACTATGCAGTAAAATATGAGGATGGTTAGACCAAGAAATTTATTTTTGGGCTAAATACCAATATAAGATCAGGAATTGATGTGCTGGAAAGAATGAATGAGATACTTAAGGAATATTTAAAACAAGGAAAGGAAGATCCAAGCAATAGCAACAACAAGATGCGATTCTAGCGAAAATCATTCATTCAAAGGGAAACATGAATTCAAGGAAAACAAAAACCTTCAACAAGAATCAAAGAATAATTCATCTAAAAGGAGACCATCTCCTAATCAAAATCAAGAGATGGATACAATAATAATAAGGGAAATTACGAAGGAATCAACTTGATGCATAGAATGCTACATGAGATGCAATAGATGCTTTCACAAATTCCTTCTAAGGTTAGTGCATTGGGATGATGCACAATTTAAGGGGGGAAGGATGTCATAACCCTCTTTTCCAACTTGATAAGAATTGATTATTATTATTACTATTTTCATTATTACATTTAAGAGTAATGTTAGTTAGAAATTATAAATTTAAAAAGGTTGAAATATTTTAAAGGAAAAAAAAAATTAATAAGTGGTGATACACATGAGGTCATAAACTTAATTGAAAAAATATATATCCATTAAAATATCAATTGAGCAAATGTCATAGGAGAAAAGGAGAAGTTTCTAGAAGAGGCTTTTCAAATTCCATTTCTCGCATGTAGCCCCCACTTTGTCAATAATTAATTATGCATGGAGTTTATTTTGGAAAAAGAAATCCCTAATCAATTAATTCATTTAGTAGTGGCAAAATGACTCCTTTTCTATATAATGGATTTCAGTTTTTGAAATAAGGGAGGATAGTTTTGATGAAAGCATTCTTGAATTTTTTTTTCATGTTAGAAGTGGTAGGATTTTGTGAGTACTTTGTATGGTAGAAGATAGGATTTTCCAAACCCCTTTGGAGGATATTTTATCAAGCTACAAGGAGGAGATGAAGAAGACTAGATGAGAGATTTGGAGGCAAATCATTCAACAAGTTCATCATTCAATCTAGGTTCGATCCTTGTTCACTTGCTATTTTTCTTTCAAATGAAAAAAAAAGGAAGGGGATTTTATTATACGCATGATGTTTTTTTTTTGTAGGAATTTGTGGGTAGGAGATCCAAGCTTCTTCTATTTCGCATGATGTTTTTTTTTTGTAGGAATTTGTGGGTAGGAGATCCAAGCTTCTTCTATTTTGCATGCATGCAATTTCTATAGCAGATTTTAAGTAGTTATAGGGAAAATAATTTCAACCACATACTTATTTATTCTATCAGAAAATTAAGTAGTTCTTGCAAATCTATTAATTTTTTTTCCTTCATCGAACTAGACTCATAATAGGAAATAATATGGATTTAAGAAATGAGATTGTGTGTTATCTTTCACTTTAAATTCTTAGAGAAATCCTAAATTTCAAAATCTTAGAAATTTTTTTTTTTAACAGAATGCATATTAGGATAAAATGAAATAAAAAACTTTGTGGAATTGTAATCAGATCTAGAAAGAATTAAAATATATCCTTTTGAATGCATAATTTTTGAGTTGTTCAACTCTCTGTCAAAAAAATATTTATTCCCCCCCAATTATAAATTGTGAGTAATATCTCTCTTGAAAATCCTTATTTCTCAAAATGTATTTTGTATTCTCAAAATGAACCCTCTAAAATCTATCTGTGTTTCCTTTTTTTTTTTCAAAATTTAATTTGTGAGAGTCTCTTTCTTTCTTTTTTATTTCTCAAAGTAAAATTTGTCAGAACCTTTCTCTATGTGGAAATCTTTCGAAAATAAGTTCTCTGTGAAAATCTTTTGAAATAAATTTGTTCTTTTTCTCTCTATGAAAATCTGTTCTTCTTTTTTTTCTTGTGGAAATTCTTTAATCTCGAAATTAAATCCATCTCCCTAGTTTAATTCTTGAGAGAATTTGTGAGAATCTCTCTCTATAAAAAAAAAAACCCTTTACCTCTCAAAAACACAACCTACAAAATTCTGGATTATTCATATCTGGTGATTCGTTCCTGTGTTTGGAATTTCTGGGAAGACAAGATTAGGAAATTTTGTCTCTGTATATAATCAGAAAAGAAATAAAATACAAAACCATGCATATAAATAATAATAAATAGACACATATAATCTCTGCATTTTCATTGGTTGAATTTAATATGATTTATCCTTGCATAATTTATAAGGAAACAAAATGTTTGAACTTTATTTTATATATATATAGGAATATTAGCATGTATTTCTATTTAGCATGTTGATTTAAAAAAAAAAAAAAAAACAGCAATGAATGCTTTTACAGGGTTGTTTTATAGGGAAATCTTTTTAAAAAAAAAGAAGTAAACCGTGGCGGGCCACTTCCCCTCCCCCTTCCCTAACTTCCTCCACTATTGTATTAAATTTTATTAAATATTTTTGAGTTGGATATAATAAATTGATTTAGTTTATAAATAAAGATTTGTTAATATAATAATATGTATGTGATTTTTATAAATTAGTTTATGAATAAAGATTTGCTAATATGAAATTGATTTTTATAAATTAGTTTATAAATAATATTGTTAATATAAAATTGATTTATCAGTTTATAAATATAGATTATTAATACTTGAAAAAAAAAAAAAAAATTGTTTAACATTAATTTTGTTATTAAATAAATTATATTTGGGTGTTAATTATAATTTTATTTAAAATATATTTGTTAGAATTAAGAATTTAGGATTTATATCATTAGAATTTATTTGTATTTAATAGTTGTAAGAGCTTCATCCTATTTAAATTAATTCGTATATTTGGCAATTAAAATTTATTTGGGAATTAAATTGTAAATTTTGGACCTTTCCTTCAATAAATTTATTATAATTCATTATCTCGCTAATGCAGGATAAGACAACCTTTTGGATATCAAAAGAGTAATTTTGCAAGAGGCAAATGAGTAACTAATACTTGTGGGAGTTAGATGGATAAACAACATTAAGAGGCTCACTTTACCGTAATATAGTGGTTAAACCTTCTTATTGAATAAATTAGTTTGAATTAGGAAAAAAAGTATTTATGATGCACCTTGGTAAGCTTTGCATAGTTAATGGAATTATTGAAAAAAGTATTGTTTTCTCTTCATTAAGAATCACTAGCTAACCTCAGATAAAATTTTAGTAGATAGATCAATACATTCAAATTAAGTCTCTTACTTATGAGTCATCAAAATCACTTGTAATATTTCTAATTGCTGCAAGAATTAAAGGTTAAAGATTTTACCTATCCAATGAATGTGATAGACTCATAGTTATCCTCTTTTGTACTTCAAGAAATATGGAATAATGTTTAGTTAAAAGTTTTCCCTCAATTCGAGAAGATTGTTTCTTAAATTTCAAAATATAGTATACAAGGCTATAACATTTACCTTCTAGTTACAAAAGAACCTTAAGACTAGAAAAAGGGAGAAGTCACATTTAAATTACAAGTAACTAAAGATAAATTTAATTAGCGTTTAGAAATTAGATGTGAATTTCATAGTTGAATATTCATACAACCTAACGGGGTATAATTTATTTGGGATGAACTTTTTTATTAATTAAGATGTAAGTAAATTATTGAAAAGAAAATAGTTTTAGCAATAGAAATAGAATAAAAATTGTTATCTTTTCACAAGATGTTGTTAAACTCGACCTCATCTTGCGTAATCTTAATTCTAGTACTCATCTTTTGTGAATGTTTAAGGAAACTTAGCTTGAATGATGAAATAAGTTATAAGTGGATTATCACGTTAATATGAGTTTGAGTAATCTGCCCTTTGACCACTTAGGGAGTTAAATTGGAGTGAATTATAGAGAAATAATTAGCTCACTTCTAATAAATTGATGTTGGTAGGATTAATTTAATATAACATTGAGTGCATTCTATAGTTAGTTACTTCCTTATAATATTGTAAAGAAATTGACATTAGTCCAAAAAATAACTAGAAGTAGTTATTTCAATTATTTACGCTTTGCAATGTCTAATTATGCACGTTCATTTCATAATTGTTTCAAGCATGATGCTAATTAAAAGGTTTCATAGCCTTTTAGTTAGAAAACTAAACAAAGGGAGCTGGAAAACAAAAACCTAGCAGCGTTCGGTATTTACGGTGCCTCTGGGTCACACTTACAGGTAATGCTATCATGTTGAACTACTGCACTTAATGCCTAATAAAGCTACATCAATGATGTCTGTGGCATCGTCCCTATAAATAGTCAGGGAGTAATAAGGGATACTTGGAAGTTAAAATCCAAGGGGAGGTTAATCCCCCTTGGATTGATAATCTAATAAGATAATCCTTAAATGATTTTACATCCGCTAAGTTAAACCATAGTAAACCCCTTTAGGGTTGATTGAGTGAAATACTTTTATAAGTTTGATTTAATCTCGAAGAGTTGTTGATGATTGACAATTGGGTCAAGGGTGATGCTTATGATAGGTATTGGGATCTAGTTGTTTTAGGCCACAAGCAATAGGCCATCTTGAGCCTTTTCTTAAGTGCTACCATCGTGGGTAGCAATTGCAGAGAAACTGTCTGGGACATTGACTCTAGAAAGGGTTGCGTACCCACCAAATGGTTTACATTAAACGATAGATTAGAAAATAGAACTACATACTTTACGCCTTGATCCTGTGTTGAAATGGGTATGTAGGTAGTCTAGGGATGAAGTTGTCCCTAGTACTCAGGCATTCAGGGATGGGGTCTAGGTTTTGGTAAGAAGAAGGATTGCAAAAATTCTAATTTGAAAGATAAGTGTAAAATTAATTCAATGCATACTCAGAAGGAACCCCGTATGGATTTTCTTGACTTCCTGAGGCTTTAAGCCAAATTTCGGGGCAAAATTCAAGCTTGCATTATGTTATTTTGATTTCTCCTAAGGACGGCGACCTCAGTGTGATCCTATTAGAGGAGTGTAGTACTTAGTGAGAGACTCAGGACCCGAATGGTCCTGATGAGTCTAAGTCTCTAGTCAGAGCACCTCCTATCGTGTATTGGATAGATGAAACCTTATGTTCTATATGGACGGATTCCTAACCTGCATGGTTAGATGCTCATCCTGGATGGATGAATGCCTAATCCAAATGGATGGATGCCTAATCCAAATGGATGGATGCCTAGAGTAAGCCTAACCCTAACCTTAAACCCTAAATTCAAACCCTAACCATTAACCTAACCCTAACAATTATGTAAACCCTTACTGCAATCCTAACCCTCACCCTTAACAATAACCCCTAACTTATGATATAAATCCTAACCCTAGACACAATCCTAAACATAACCCTAAATCCTAAGCCTAAGCACATTCTTAACCCTATCCCTAACCTTTACCCTAACCATGATGTAAATCCAAACCATAACCATTAGCCTAACTCTAACAATGATGTAAACCCTAACTATAATCTTAACCCTAACTCTAAACCTATAATATAAACCCTAACCCTAACCATGTTGTAAACCCAAACCCTACCCATTAACTTAACCCTAATAATGATGTAAACCATAAACATAATCCTAACCCTAACCCTAAACATAATCCTAACCATAACCCTAAATCCTAAGCATAACCACAATCTTTACCCTAACCTTAACCCTTAACCCTACACGTAATCCTAACCATAACCATAAATCCTAAGCATACCCACAATCTTAATCTTAAGATTAACCCTAACCATTAACCTAACCCTAAAAATGATGCAAACAATAACTATAACCCTAACCATGATGCTAATCCTAAATCTAACATTGTAATATAAATCCTAACCCCAAACATAAAACTAAGCATAATTGTAAATCCTAATCCTAACCACAATCTTAACCATAACCCTAACTCTAACCCTAATCATGATGTAAATCTAAACCCTAACTATTAAAATAACCCTAAAAATAATGCAAACCCTAACTATAATCCTAACCCTAACCCTTAACCCTAACCCTAACCCTATCCCTATGGTATAAACCCTAACCCTACATGCATAATCTTAACCATAACCCTAAATCCTAAGCCTAACCACAATCTTAACACTAATTGTAACACTAACTATGATGTAAATCCAAACCCTAACCATTAACCTAATCCTAGAAATAATGTAAACCCTAACTATAATCCTAAACCTAACCCTTGACCTTAACCCTAACCCTAACCCTATGATATACTCTAATTGTAGACATAATCCTAACCATATACCTAAAAATTAAGCCTATCCAGAACCTTAACCCTTACAATGATGTAAATATAAACCCTAACCATTAGCCTAACCATAACAATGATGTAAACTCTAACTATAATCCTAACCCTATACAACAATATATAATTTGAAATTAATTTATGTCATGTATCCCAATTCATGTTGTGACTGCAACTAGCTGATATATATATTAAATAATATATATAGAATAAGCTGAGATATATCCTTCTCGAGGTGCCTATTGCACTTTAATGTTGATAAATTAATAAAGAAATAGGCGCCTCTAGAAGGATATCTCTCGGCTTGTTCTATATATATTATTGAATATATATAAGCTAGTTTTTAAGGTGTATTATATTATTATAATGGATGTAAAAGATTTTGTGTGTAAAATATAGAAACATTTAATTTGGCATGTTTGTGACACTTGAATGTATGAAAAAAAAAAAATCTCCTCTTAACTACCATTCAATCAATCAATTCTATGTATCTCCATCATCCAACCAATCAACTTTGTTATAATTTTATATTAATATTGTAGTCTTAGTAGATTTTTTTGCTTTGCTCAAGAGTTTAATAGAAACATAATAATATGATACTAATTTCACTTTAGTATATTGGAATAACTATTATGGTCATGTTTGCACCAGCAGATAAAAGCATAAATTTGTGTCATGTTTCAGGCCAACTTATCAGCATAAGTGAACTTAAGTAATTCTAACTAAAAATTAGTTTTTCAAATATATGGTCTATATAGATTCATTATAGCTAAGTTATATGTGGGTCACAAATTTTCCTATTGGAAGTGTCTACTAAATGCATATTTCAATGCAACTACTAGATTTTGATGCCATTACTCCAGATTGGACTTCGTGGTTCGTTCTCAGGCGCAATTCATGCTCATTCATTGCGGATGAGAGACTTTTTCACCCAATAGTATATCTGACAATGCTTATGTGTAAGGGTTGCTTCATCAGCAAGGTAGTTTTGTTTCCTCCCAGATGTTAGACATCTCGGAGGAGATTTTGCATGCTTTAGATCCTTCCTATCGATCTAATCCTTCCTCTTGTAGATATTTTTGTAACCTAACCCTAGGAGGGTTAGGGTTTCTAGCTAGGTTCAATTTTGAATTATGCCTCAATTATAAAGGCAATTTCTGTAATTTTTCTCAGGATCTTCTCTCCTTTCTTCTATAGAAAACTATGTTCTTATGCATTTGTAAAAATTGCTTTTCCCTACATTAATAAAGCTTGTCTATTTTACCTAGATTCAGTTTATTCATGTTTATGTGAATTATCGCCTCCTTTTATGAATGCATCTCTTTTAGTTTTCTTCGTTATAGCTAATTGTGTTGAATCCATCTTTGAATATAATTTGTGAGCTAAATGTTAGCTCCCTTTCTATCTCACAAGAACCCCAACCTTCATATTTTCTCAGATAACTTATTTAGATAGAATCTTGTGTATACCTTGGACAAGTTTTGTTAATGTTTTGTGCAGTTACAGGAAGGAAGATTATATTCCATCTAGGTGCAAACCTTTTCCCCTCTTTCAAGCATTATCTCTTTCTCCCTTTTCCCTATCAAAATCATTAGATTAGGTCTTGCTACATCACATTAAAAAGGAAGACAACCTTATTCGATGATTCAACCTTACTTCTGCAAATCCCACACTTGGGAGGTTGTTTTCATGTTTCACAAGGCTGATGATAAGGGTTGATCATCACAAGGTGTAACTTTTGTGACAACAATTACCTTTTATTTGTTTCAAATTGAACATCAAAGCTGAAATATTTAAATTGTGATATTTTTCCAAGATATGGAGGCAATGGAAAGCACAAATAAGAGAGAACAAAATGTATGATCAAAATAAACTGTATTCTATCAAGATGAAAATACTGATCAACTGGATCATCAGTCGTTGTTACATATAATGAATATGTTGGGAAATGCACACTCCAATGAGAAATTGTAGGTGATTGAAGGTATTGTCATTGATGACAACCTTACAATCTTCTGATACCGGCAGGCACCGGTACCGACAAACTCTACACCGACATACTGTTCACCGGCAGTGAAAAGATTTATTACCAACACCTTGGCTGACAGGATTTTATTTATTACATAATGCATTTTATTGTAATATTTTTTTGTAAGCTGACATGGCATATTGTAATAAGGCTCATATAAGTATGAGATCTTGTAGGATCATTTTGAAAAGTTGTATGTAAGGACATGGATATGAGTGAATATTGATGTAAGGTTTATGTTTATTGCAAGAGCTTAAACCGGTACTGAATCTAGCATAGCAGATGCTTTTTGTAGTAGTACATAACTTTGGATTTCTATAATCCACTTTTGTAAGTCAGTGAGAGTTCCGTTTGTAATTGAGCAGTGAGCTCTAGGCACTTGGCCTTCCTGCATGTGCAAGCCCCTATTTTTCTAAGTAATATTCACTTATTGGCTAGTGAGCGAATATTGTGGGTCACAAATCCCACCAAGGTTTTTCCCACATCGGGTTTCCTCGCCAAAAATATTGTGTTATGGTGTGCCTTTTATGTTGTGTTTATTGTTCTTATTTACTGCATTAATTCTAGTTCACCGATACACTATTTTGGAATGCAATTCATTTAATAAATTCAGAAAATTCATAAACCGGTTAGATATTGATTCACCCCCCCTCTCAGTATCTTTGGGAATCCTAACAATTGGTATCAGAGCCTAGTCTTCTATTTTCAAAAGCCTAATAGCTTGAGGAAGATTCTAACACCGGTAGAGATGGAAAACTTGAGAAAGCTATTGGAAATAGCTCTTTCAGACTATGATGCAGAAAAGTTGAAGAATATCAAACTTGAAGATGATCTGAAGGCTGCACAGGAAATCATTCAGGGACTTCAAGAAAATATCACTATTGCAAGAAACAAAAGAAAAGAACTTTCTAAGAAGATGCAAACTAATGATGATGAAAAAACAACTCTTAATGATATTGTGAACAACCTAAGACAAGAAAACAGTACAATGAAGAATGAGATGCAAGATATGACTATGAGGTTTTGTAAAGACATTGAAGATAGAAAGAAGAATGAAGATGACTTGGTTAGAAACTAAATGATGCTGGAAATGAAAACACAAGACTCGGTCATGAAAATGATATGTTGAAAACAGATTTGATGCATACACAAAATGACAGAACTGAACTCATGAGATAGAAAGGAATCTTGGAAAATGAGTTGGCTGCTGCAAATCAACACAAAGAGAAATTCAAGAAAAGTTCATGGGAACTTGACAACATGCCGAAGAATCAGAAACCTAATGGAGATAAAAATGGCCTTGGCTTTGAAGTTGGTGAAAGGTCCAGTACTGCAAACAATCATGATCATAGTAAACCAGTAAGACAACCTAATGCATATATATTCAATGGGAGATGCTTTAACTGTAACAAGTATGGTCATAAAGCAAATTAGTGTAGATCTAGAAATTATCAGAATGCTAATTCACCCACCGGTCAATGTTCTAAATGCAACAAAATTGGTCATAACTCAGAAAATTGCAGAATGAATGTAAGATGTTATGTTTGTGGAAGATTTGGACACATATCTAATCAATGCAGAACACATACCGATATAGGATATGGAAAAGCTATTTAGAAAAACAATGTGACTTGTTATGCTTGTAACAAAATTGGACATATTGTAAAATTTTGTTGAAGTAAGGCATCACTAGCAAATAACAAAGGACCCATTTTGAAAGGTAAAGAGAAGGTTGAAGAAGTAAAGCAAGAATTCTCAAAACAATGGATTAAAAAGTTAGATCAGAATGTTAGTGAAGCTATTCCTTCACCGGTAGAATGGAGTATCACTCCACTGGTAGGAGGTTCTTCATCTAACTGAAGAGAAATCCTTTGGAGGTATGGCAACAAATTGAAAAACATGCTAATTTACCCTCGGTTGATGGTGAGAAGTTCAATTACTTCTTTACCGACATATGTGTTAAGTTTCACTTAACTAGCAGGCATTAAATGTGGTAGTTGAAGAAAATGACATTAAAAAGCAAGTGTTTTTGGCTCTTTTTCATTCACTGAGCATTCAAATTTCCTGAGAGTGCGAAAATCCCAAGCGAAGGCATCCACAGCGAGAAGTGAAGCAAATCATCCAAGCACTCATACCTAAAAGGTAGATTAAGGTATTTATAACAATGGCTTCCTCCTCTACACCTGAATTTATTGCAAACCCTACTGTAATTGAAGTTGTTAAGTGCCCTAGACCCGTATTTGAGATTATTCCTGAAATTGCAAAGAAAGATGACAATACCTAAAGGAGTTGTATATGTTGAGGATCCTAGAATTTACATACATTATCATATAGAAGAACAAGGAGATGATGAGATTAAGAACATGTATAGGACTGTAATTTGTGATGTTAATGAAAATGTGAAACCGGAACATAAGATAGTTGAAACCCTAGGTTTTGTGGAAATCCTTAGTATCCCTGATTTTCCAAAGGATGTTATAAGGATTGTGTTAAGAAGAGTTCATGGGGAGTTCTTTTGGTTGGATTCCAAAGAGGCAGTTAGGGCAGTGATAGGCTTACCTTCCACCGGTAGCAAGCCTGACAAGACTAAAAAGGTTCCAAATGACACTGTAATGACCCTAACCGATGCAACCTTTGACAAGAGATCCTTGAGAGTCAATGATGTAAAGGATATCAATGTAAGGTTCATTAGCATGATTCTTGGATACAAGGCTACTCATGCCAATAGATTAAACTCTGTTTCTAGCTTATGTATCAAAAGTGCTGATGACATGGTAAACAACAATGCTTATGACATGGCTAAAAGATGAACTGATAGACAATCTAAAGAAACTCAAAAGTGACAAGAAGGGGACATTCAGATTTGGTAACTTACTTGTGTGTTTAATGTTGTATATCACCAAGGAAGTACCCGGTATTGGTAAAAAGGATTTTGGTTTTGACATACCGGTAAGAAAACAACTACTGGACATTCTAAACAACATGGGAGATGACAGGGAAAAGAACATAAATGAACATTTCCAGGCATTGAAGGCTAGAATGAAAACCAAGATAAGGCTATCTCAAGCTATAGCTGACAAATATAAAAAGGAGACATGCTTTGTAATAAAGAAAGATGAAATTTGGATGGAGGCAGTAGTCCCAAGGACTGTTTGGGTCACAGAGATCGGATATGAGGAAGATGAGAACATAATTGAAACTTATGCAAAAGCCCTCCTAGAAGCCCCTAAAGAACCAACAGAAAAAGTATTTGGAAATGCAGAACCAATTGAAAGTAGTATTCAATCTCAAAAAAGAATAAAGAAAACTGAACAAATAGTTAGAAAAGGAACAAGGTAGGTAAAAGCAATCAAGGAAGATGTATTGAATAAAACTGGTATTAAGGAGAGTGACTTGGAAGGATTACAACCAGAAGCACATCTTTCACTGGTTGCTACCTCCTCTGACAGTGAAATACTGATAGAGTTCGAAAGGGTAGAAAGAAAAAGAAAACCCTCATCGGTACCCTCTCCTGAACCAAAGAGAACAAGACAGAAACAACAGGCAGTTAGGCCTCCAACAAAGAAGTTGACACCAAAGAAAAAGAAAGAAAAACAAGTTGTCCCTCCTTTGGACAAACTTTTGAATGAGATAACTGAAGATGGCAAATTGTCAAATATCAGCAAGTTGTATAACACACTTTAAAATGATGAAAAAGAAAGTATAGAAAATAGTGTTATTTGACACCTTGATATCTATAAGAAATTTTTGATGGAAATTGTAGATGATATACCCAATGACTTTTATAGAAGGTTAGAAGCAAGAAGGGCAGCAATTGTTTAATTAGATAAAAAGATCAAGATAGAAAAACTACTTGTAGTTCACCCAATGAACTCAACACAAGAGATAGATGAATTAATAAGTGAGGCTAATCGGATAGTATTTTCAACCGGTCATTGGCATGTAGCACTAATGGCAGGCAGAGTTAATGAGATATCAGAAGAAACTTCAGACAAGTGGGATATATTCTTTGTTGAGAAGGAAAAACAAGAAGAGCTCAAACGACCAAAGACTCTCAGAGTCTATCAAAAGGACAGAGATAAGGGGAAAGGCAAGGTAGGTGGTCCTCCTAGCATAAAGATAACTGATAACTTGCCCCCACCTCCTTCTGATACTCCACCGACACAAATTGTTGACACATCACCGGTAATAGAGAGTATGGAAACACCACATGAGGGCACAAATCCTGATTCAAAAGTGTTATACATAATGAATATCGACACATAGGAAGTCAACATTGTGGTGGATAAGGAAACAACTGAGAAGAGAGATGTGGCAACTGAGCCACCAGTAGAAGACATCACAGTTGGAAATATTGAAATTGGGGCAGAGCAACAAACTGAAAAATTAGTTGATCCCCTGGTTACTAGAATAGTGACTGATACCATTGATGCAAACATTGAAAAACTAACAGATGGGATACCAGTGATAAAAAATACTACTGAGTCACTGGTAGTGGACAGTGTTGGGGTGCAAACAAAAAAATCGACAGTGGATACCACTGTAAAATCATCAAAGGCACCATCAGAGAAACCATCAGTAGAGAGCATAGTGAAACTGGAAGAGACACATACTGAGAAACACACAGAGAAATAGGTAGAGCAACAGGTTCATTCATAGGTACATATAGAGACAGTGCCACCGGCTACAACTAAAAAACCTAAAAATTTGCTTATAGAGATGCAGACACAAACTGACCCTCCAGAAAGAGGAAAGCAAAGCTATTACTACAACTGGCAGAATGCAAATTGTGAAGGCAGTTGGATAGTCATCTGGAAGCTCCATGACTGAATTTAGACCAACCAATGTGAGAGAGGTATTATTAGATTCAATCAAGAAAATAACAGATTGTAATGCACTGGCATATTGAAACGGATAGCACCCAAGTGTAATATAGAGAATAAAGATTCTTTGAGCTAATTAGACACATGTCTAAGTACATAACCGACAACCTACTAATAATTGATCAGATCAATGAGGAGTTCTTCAGAGACAAAATGAATAAAGAGAAGGAAACATTCTTTGAGGAGACAGTAAAGAAAAGTAAGGAACATATAGATACATTATTACCGGAACTAGGCAAGACAATTTTGGATTTCAAGAAATTGTACAGAGATACATGTAAAACAAACATTTTGATAGAAGATATAGATAATGATATCAGCAAAGCACAAAAGAAAATCAATAATATTGTTGATAATTTAATAGGTTCATCAGATTCAATATCAGTAGTAGAACAAGAAATTGCAGGATTTGAAGAGAAAATTGAAAAACTGGAAAAATATAAGGAAAGGTTAAATTTTAAGGCAAAAGAACTGAAATGTAGACTAGGTCCTAAACTAGATATCCTCATCTCTTTGAGAAAAGAGATTTATGAGGCTCTTGTTCCAGGACTTAAGATACTGGAAGAGAAAATGCACATACTCACTGGTACAATCCAGAGGATTGAAGTAGCACTAAAGGACAATTAAAGATTCTACAACAGTCTGAATTTTTCTTTAGCGGATCTTTATCAGATTGTAACCCACCGGTTGCAAGGATCAAGACAGGAACTACACTCAATTGACATTGAATGACAACCTTTGTCATTGATGCCAAAGGGGGAGTAGTAGAGGATGAGAAAAAGGAACAAGGATCAGAAAAATGTAATACAGAAGAGATCATCTGCTCAAGGGGAGCCCACATTTTTGGAGCAGACAATTTTGGTAACACAATTTTGACAGTTTTGGTAAGACAGTTTTTGGATATACTTTTTTGCTTTTTCTTATGAGTTGCCATCAATGCCAAAGGGGTAGATTGTTAGCAAATGCACACTCCAATGAGAAATTGTAGGTGATTGAAGGTATTGTCATTGATGGCAACCTTACAATCTTCTGATACCGACAGGAACCGACACTGGCAGACTCTACACTGGCAGCGAAAAGATTGATTATCAGCACCTTGGCCAACAGTATTTTGTTTATTACATAATGCATTTTATTGTAATATCTTTTTGTAAGCCGACATGGCATATTGTAATAAGGCTCATATAAGTATGAGATCTTGTAGGATCATTTTGAAAAGTTGTATGTAAGGACATGGATATGAGCGAATATTGATGTAAGGTTTATGTTTATTGCAAGAGCTTAAACCGGTACTGAATTTGGCATAGAAAATGCTTTTTGTAGCAGTACATCACTTTGGATTTCTATAATCCACTTTTGTAAGTCAGTGAGACTTCCTTTTGCAATTGAGTAGTGAGCTCTAGGCACTTGGTCTTCCTGCATGTGCAGGCCCCCATTTTTGTAAGTAATATTCACTTATTGGCCAGTGAGCGAATATTGTGGGTCACAAATCCCACAGAGGTTTTTCCCACGTCGGGTTTCCTCACCAAAAATATTATGTTATGGTGTGCCTTTTATGTTGTGTTTATTGTTCTTATTTACTGCATTAATTTTGGTTTACCGGTACACTATTTTGGAATGCAATTCATTTAATAAATTCAGAAAATCCATAAACCAATTAGATACTGATTCACCCCCCCCCTCTTAGTATCTTTCGGAATCCTAACAAAATATGAGCCTGCTTATATAGGCAAGGCTATATGGATATGTGAGCATACAAACATGACATGTGGCTCAATAAGAAACAAGGGTAGGTAGGAAATAGGTGTAGTAGGTAGGAGAAACAATATAATATTCCACATGAGGTGGATCACCCACAGAAGGTGGAAATTCTCCTACACTCACTATCCCAATGTGGCACAAACACCCAAGTGTCTCATACCTAGACTACTATAAAATGCATTATTCTAAGCAAACTTAAGTAAGGTGTAATAATATCTGTGTGCATGTAAAATTCATCTTATAAAATATCAATTAGAAGAAAAGGGAAATCATGAATCCCTATCTAGTCAAAGAATCTTAACAAACAGACAATGAAATAACACAATCAAGCAAAATAGGAACTATAAATGAAATCAATTAAAGAATCCCTATTTCATGAGTGTGTATAACTTCCATTGCTCTTCTCTTCTCTATGGTATGATGGCTCTCAGATATTGTGCTAGTAACCTGCAAGTGACACAAAGATTCAAAGTTTGTGATTATTGAAAATGGAGTTTGGATGCTCAATTTATAGATTTTTGGAGAAGATTGATTGAAAGGTGGAACAGATTGATCGAGAGGTGGGACTCAGGTGAGCTCACAAGCTGATTGATAGTTGAACTGCTGACTTGGAGGTGAAACAAAATATATTGAATAGATTAATTGAGTCAACCGATTGAGAAAAAGCTAACTGAAAGAAGAAAAAGAATGATTGGAGGAAATAAAGAGGATGACAAAGAGAACTAGAGTATGGAAATAGAGATTGGAGAGATAAATGATTTAATTAATTAATTTAGCATGTGTTTGCACTTTAACTTAAATTTTCAATTTAATCTTTGCATGAAACTTATTCAAATAATTGAATTTATTTTAATTCAATTTAGTATTTTAATATATTTAGAATTTGGCTTTGATTTTCAATTTGGTTTTTGAAATCATGCACATGTAATTGAATTTGGAAAAAATTAGAAGAATATGAAATTAGAATTTGGGGATTTGGAAATGGAAGAATTAATTAGTTAATTAAATAATTTAAAGAAACTATTTAATTATGCTAGAAATGGACTTTAATTAAATAATAAAGATTATTTAATTTAAAGAATAAAATCACAATTAATTAAATAATAAATATTTAATTAATATTTAGAAAAGGGTTGAGGATTAGATGATTAGAGATAGAAATTGAGAATTAATTTATTTGGGTGAACTCACAATAATGGTTCCCACTTTTTTGCCACTTTTGACACTGAGATGAACAATTTTAAAATAATCTTCAACTTCCGACAACTATAACTTTTAAACTATTAAGAATTTGAAGATGATGTAAATTAGTGATTTGTAGAATTTTGTCTGTAGATTCTATATATATTTTTTTCAAATTTTTTTAAAGGATTTTTTAAAAAATTTTCCATCTCCCTCGAAAAATTAGTTTTTTACAACAAACTACATTTTTTAAGAGTGATCTGCCTCCCGAAACGCATAACTTTTTTTTAATAAATGATAAAAATTCAATTCTTTCGAATTTTGGTTTGTGACATCAATATCCAAGGCTTGTAGTTGGTTTGATAGTGATATGTTCAATATTTTTCATTTTATTAAGTTTTGAAGTCGGACTAGTCATAATTCAGACATAGGTTTAAGTTTGAACACATAACTTGTTCTATATATATCAAAATTCAAGTTTTTTTTTTGTTAGAAAGAAGACATCAATACCCAGGGCTTAGATATTTTTCAGAATTTTTTTGAATTAGTTTCTTATTTTTCCCAATGCGTTGAACAAAGAAGTTCATGTTCGGTGAAAAACCTATGTTTGGTACAATTAAAAAAACAAGTTCATAATAAACTCAATATGTAATAAAATTATAGTCATTGGAAAGCTTGCTTCGAGGAATACAATACTACATTTTGGGTTGTCAAGATCATTCCATTTGAGCCTTCAACCAGAGGTTTCAAGGCCAAAAATCTGTAAAAAAATGTAGAAATCTTCAGAGAAGTGTTAAAAAAGGGGTTCAAATGAAGGGGGGTTCGAGCGAACCCCCCATTTTTAGGGGGGTTCGAATTAAGGGGGGTTCGATCGAACCCCTGAGCTATAATTGAAAATGACATAATCAAGCATTAAAGGTGCTTCGCTCGAAAGAGGGTGTTCAAGCGAAGTGGGGTCTTCACTCGAACCCCAAAGGGTATTCCGTTCAAACACCCCCACTTCACTCGAACCCCCTCGTGAACAAAAGTTTCCACTTTCGCTAATTTCCTTTGTTGGTGAAAGTGGGAACCAGATTTGTGAGTTCACCCATTTAAATAATAAAGATTATTTAAATTGGGGAATTAATTAGAATTAATCAAATAATAAATATTTAATTGATATTAGAAAATAGTTAAATGATTAAATGATGAAAGAATAAGAAATAGAACAATTAGTAAGATGATGAGGAAATATGAAATTAGAAGAATAAGATTAACTAACTTAATTAAATAATTAAAGAATTATTTAATCAATTAGAGGAATAATTAGTACATGATCACTGAGACATTTTTAGGTGTCTACATTTGCCCCTCTTTGAGACAATGTCGAAATGACGTTGTTTCAAAGAAAACGAAAAAAATTATGCCCCAGTATGCCTTGGTACGACTGTATAGTGTAATGCCCCCTCAAGCAAAGATTACTTTAGCGGTGAATATTTGCCAATGGCAAACTTTTCACGTCGGCGACCTAGGAAATGGTGAATATTTTGTACTGACTGGGTGTGGCCATGTCGCCAGAACATTATCAATTTCTGTCAAATTCGCGACCTGATAGCCATATGTTTAATGTAATTAAATGTTTCTATGTGATGATTTCGCCAATACAATATATGGTGGACACATGATAAATTTAATTTTTTCACCTACACTCTTTGAGGTTGCCTTAATAGACGACCATAAATTTGTCTATATGCATGTGAATATTTATTAGCCAAGAGCACCCAATTCACCCGACATCTTGCTGACGTGTGTCTCCATTCACCCCAACTTTTGCCAACTATATTGTATTCACAAATTATTTGGATGACCTTTAATCGCCTCAAAAATTACATGTCATATTTGGACGACCTATAATCGCCTCGAAAATTACATAAGTTGTGTTATAGTTACGCGGGATTCGCCAAACATTTGTATACCATATAAAATTTCTGTGGAATTCACCATATAAGGATTGGTATAAATACATGCAAAGATCAGATCTATCTCAACACAATCTGGTGGGTTCTAGGCTTTGAATTTTGATCAATAGCGAAGTTTCAGACCAAGGAAAATCATTGTTGTTGACTACATTGGCGACTGCTAGTAACCTAAAGGTGAGCGATCATATTTTTGAAGTGTTATAATATTATTCTAAATTTATCTATATTTGTTTGCATTGTTGAGTTCATTTTTATTCAGTGGAGACCTATCAGTGTCAAGTAGTCAGGACTTAAGGGGGACATTCAGACCCCAGACATCTAGATTGTAGGTCATAGGGCCAATGAAACATATATTATATATTATAGTCTATTATTGCTTCTTCAACAAATTGATATTTTTTTGGCAGCCTTTATTTCGTTGGAGATGTCGAACAGGAAGAGGGGTAGGAAACCTAAATGTGGGGAAGGCCATGAGAGGCCAACAAAAAGAAGAACGTTGTCTTCATACTTTGGCATTGGAAAAGATTATGGTGAAAATGAAGAAGGTACATCATCACAAGTACAAGTACAAAATTTGCCACCTACACCGCATGTTGAAGATGATGGCAAACCTGATATCTCAGATCAGGATGATCTTGAAGAAGATTATCAGATAGATGCCCAAGTTAGCCGGAATGATATAATTGACTTGGGTGATAATGCCATTGATGATAATACACAAAAGGGGAAAACAAAAGCCATATCAAAAAAGGGTGAACCACAATCAAAAAAGGATCAGGAGTGGGAAATGTCAGTGAGGAATTTTCAAATTAATTGAGCATCAAAGTATCCATTCATTGAACTAGTGGAGAATCCAATTGAAGGATAGCCTCCAATAGAATGCAGGTGTAAGATTTCCACTTGGAAACATAACAAGGAAATTAGATTGCAGCTAAAATTTGACAACATAGAAAAGTATATGGGTAAAGTTTATAAAAAACAAATTATAGATGGGGTTGAAAAATCATAAGATGGAAAACAAAGGAGGAATGTAAGCATGTGAGGAATGCCGAAGATTATTATTTTCATGAGAAAATACAGATGAATCCTACTGAAGTTAAAGGTTCTATTGAAGCTAGTTTTGGAAAACCAATGCAAATAGAACAACTGGGAAAAGTTGTTTAGTTAAGCATTGTTTTTTAGATTTTGAGAAGAGGGTCTGCTATGACATATTTCCCATCAATTAGTGGTTTATTACACTTTTTGAAAGTTCCTAACTATCCTAATAGACATTGGTCAGTAAATAGTGGATGGGAATGGGTAAGTTGTCTTGTTGAGGTTGAAAAAGAAGATGTAAAGGAAAAAATAAGAGACTCGAAATTTATTGCATTTTCTTTAGATGAAGTTACACCAGTAGAAAATACTTCATGGGTATGCATGCATGTTTATACTGTAGAGAATCATACCCACCAACCTCATCTACTATCTATTGCTAAAATGAAGGAGAGTGTGACAACAAAAAATTTATTTCAACAAGTAAAGAGAAGTTTAATTGAATATGGAGGTATGGATGACATGACGGTAGCCAAAAAATTGGTTTGTGTTGGAGTAGATGGAGCTTCAGTAATGCAAGGTCACAGGAATGGTTTTTGTACAAAGATTGAAACTTCATTTGCACCATACATTACTGCAATTCACTACATGGCTCACATCATGAATCTAGCTTTTGGAATTGTGAGCAAGTTTGCTTCGGTTAAAAAAATTGAAATTTTAATCAAAGAGCTCTACTCACACTTCTGTCGAAGTCCCAAGCAATTTTTGGAATTTCAACACTTTGCTGATGGAATAACTAATGGGAACAAGCTTCTCAAGGATAATGATACCATATGGATCTCTTTGGATGGTCCAATGCATCAAGTGTTTTCAGAATATCCATCCTTGATTGGACTATTTCACATAACTCATGACGAATCAGATCAACTAAAATTTCCTGACCTTCTTCAGAGGTTAAGTAATTTAGAGACACTCTTAACTTTAGCAACTCTTCTACCCAAAAAAGAGCTTTGTATATTGCAGAATATTGTATGTTGTGTAAGATGACATGCATGACCCTCGACAATCTCTATCGAAATCAACCAACACTATCTGATGAAAAATTTGTTAAGTGGCAAACACTCATAGATTTGAACAATCTTGATAACTTTTTACAAATTGGTGCAGATGGGGAGGTATGTGCCAATGTATGGGGATTTGAGATACCAATGCACTTCTATGCCATGGTTGACCCCGAGGAACCAAGAAAGTGCCCCAGGAAGCAACTAGCAAGAGTTACAAGGGAAGATTTTGACAAGATTGTTGAGATTGTAACTACTTCTGTGAAGAAAATTGCATATGATCTTTCCTCACAAATTAGAAGCAGATTCCCTCCTGACAACCTACTCGAAGCCATGTCTATTGTGTTTCCTCAATATTGGAGCCTCAATAGTGTAGTTGATTTTTGAAGTAAGCTACTAACTTTGGTAAAACAATTTTGCATATCCAGATAATTGAATGGAGTGACTATAAAGGGAATATTAGACGAAACTCATCTTCAAGAGAAATCATCTCATTTTTCATACACTATGAAAGAACAATATGGAAAAATGGAGAACCCTCCCGAAGAGGGATCAGTAACAAAGCTTTAGAAAACTGTAGCTGAGAACTCAGCTTTGCGTGATTCAATGCCAAAATATTTGAAGCTTGCTGATTTATGTCTTACCATGATATTGGGTTTGGTGGAAGATGAGAGAGTTTCCAGTGCTTTGGGGTTCCTAAAATCAAAGCTAAGAAACAAACTAGACAAAAATTTGGAAAATCGCTTGAGGCTCTATACATCTAGGTATGATGTTCACAATTTTCCTTACGATAGGGCACTCCAAATATGGAGGTCCAATTGTGAAAGAAGAAGTTTGGGAAACACTTCAAATTAAAGTGCCTGTGGGACTATTGACTCATGTACTGGACCTATTGGTAGCATTGAGATGCATTTCAGCAAAGGTATGTAGACTCGGAGTGAAGAAACCACAAACAAGAATCAAGAAAGCTCTGAATTTGATGAGGATGAATGGAAAATGTAAGAGACTGGTATTTATTAATCTTATTACTGTATCTCATCATTCATATTACAAAAGCATATTAATTTTTGCAATTAGAATTTAATATTGATTTGTAATTATATTTTTCAACTTTCTATTTCCAGATTTTAAATAGCATAATTAAAAAAAGGACCATAATGTGTTTATTGATACAGAGATGTTTATTGTTTAAATATACATGTTTGAGTCTAAAATCTGTGTGATACATTTTAGAACCATATGCTACAATTCATTCAATAATAATACACATGTCGAGAACTTAGATTTTCATTAATTCTTTCAAAATATAGCCATATGATACAATTCATTCAATAGTAATATACCAATCTGTGTGATTCTCCATGCAAATTGTAAAAGTGAATACAAAGTTTCAGAACCCTTTGCAAATGACCGTGAATTACCTTTTATATAAACAAGAGAGCAACAACAACTCCTATGTGATTCTCCAACATCCATGCAAAAATGAATACAAAGTTTCAGAACCCTTTGCAAATGACCCTGAATTCCCTTTTATAGAAACAATGGAGCAACAACAACTTCAGGTTGAATTTCAAGTTTGCAACATGTGAAGACTCAACATCAAAATCACAAACTCAGCATAGATTTATATGGCCATCATAGGCCGTATTAGCAATTTAACATCTGCTACATGTCTGATGTCTCATGTTCAAAAAATAGAGTTTAGAATTAAATATTAATTCACGCCATGACAAATTAAACATAGATAATAGCAGTGCCTAAAACCTAGTAATCAAAAATAGAGAAATGCATAAATGTTAAATCAAGGGAGAATTTGAGAATACAAATTTACTGGCTGAAGTTTTGCACTATGCATCATAGATTCATAGGCTGGATTAGCAAAATAGCAAACAGAAAAAACATAAAACCTTGAAATTAAGAGTAAAAGAAGAAAATTGTGCAATATATACTATGATTCTTAAGATTTCTATGCCAGTTTTTGTAGGGTGCTCCACTCTTCGTCTAGTGGAAGGTCAATATTTTGTAAAGTATGGAAAGTCAACTACAACTTCGTCAACATTCCATATTTAGATGATTGACTTGACATCACTATTTCATCCAATGCCAAATTTAGAGTTGTAAATGGTTGGATGAATTCCAGAAAGCTTTGGGGAGTTGTGTCCTTTGGAAGAAAGTCTAAATCAAACTTCATTTTTATCTCCATGTTTTTTTTGTAAGCTTCTTCTCCAATGAATTTATTTGATGGGTCAACGATCTTAGGCAAACCAAGTTTAATCAAATTATTTTTCTTTTCTTGAAGCTTCAATTTCTTTTCTCCACAATTTTCCATAACTTCTGATGTTTCCCTTAGCTTCTGGAATTTTTGAATGATAGATGATGTCTTAACTGTGGCATCAATGCGGCTCTTAATTCCCTTGGATGCCAAGTAGCTATCACTAGAACTGTAGCCTACTTGCAGAATCTTTTTTACCATATCCTCTTTTGAATAAACATGTATGCTCTTCTCAAAGTGCCCTTTGATTTTCATATAAATTACTCTCAGAATTTCATTCAATTCAAACCATTCACACAACTTGTCACTCCTCTACATTATTTTCCGCCAAATGTTTTCTTGTATATACTTCATTTTATTTTTCATATTATCTTTCAATCTATCCTCGAAAGTTTTTATTTTATCATTTGCATTGTGCAGGTCTTCTTTCATTTGTGCACCTTTTTTTCTTTCTTCCTCTACTTCCTCTTGCAAATTATTTTCTTTTTCCTTCCCATGATCCAATAGGTCCTGTAATTTTCTCATTTCGGTAGCAGCAGACTCATAACTTTTGTATAATTTTTGAAAACTGGCTCTTTCCTCATCAAATTTTTTACTGCTTTTAGACAGTTTTTCTGTTAGGTCCTTCAATTTTGTATCCATCTTCTCCTGCTCTGCAATTTCTACTACAAAGCCCGCATTTTTTATCATTTTATGTAAATCATTGCACTTGCTATCTGTTGCTTTCCTCCTTGATTTTTCATTTTTCAGGTCTGCCTGTAACTTTTCTATTTGTTTATCCAGTTTATTTTTTTCTCTCTCCACCTTTAGCAGTGAAGTGTAGACTGCTTCGTTAGTCCTTTTTGACACACTAATTTTATCCACATTATGTACTTTGGAAAAATTCATTTGGAGGGTGCTAACTTGAAATTCAAAGGGATCTATCTAACTGTGTGGTGGATTTTTATCTTTAGTTGGGGTCGGGGGCATAACAACCATGAACTCCATCATATCTTTATGTGGGTCATATGTTGGAAATACCCTATTCCTTGCAGGTTGTTTGTTTAAAACTTCAGTCAGGGAAACCCTATGAAGTGCTTTCTTTTTTTCTTTATTTGCTTTTGTTGTGTGTTCATATTTTTCATAGTAATCATGAAATTGAAAATCTGGGCTTGCTGAAGCAATTGAATGTTTGAAAGGTGACATAGGAATACTAGAGGCTCCAGTTCCACTTATTCATGTGGTTTTAACTAATGCTTGACTAGGATTACCAACAACAGTTCCTGATCCTATCCCACTCCCACTGACACTTTCATGTGTAGTTTTCATAATCTTTTTGGGTGTGTTATCTGAAGTTGCAAATGATTGTTTTGTAGTGTTAGTGGCACTTGATATAGGATTCTAAATAGTATTAGTATCGACCACTAGTGGCCTCTTGCGAGAGATATTTTGTTGTAGCCCTTGTCCAACAACAAGACAACTAGTATCAGTAGTACTAGTAGTACCCATGCCAACCCCACCAATCACAGCGTCACTTGACTAAACAATAATAAGAATATTATCCCTAGATTCCCCACCTGTGGCAGTGGCACATGATTTACCACCAATAGGAATACCATGATGTGGTGATGGTTGTGGATTTGAACCTGAAACAAATGTAGGTGGACCCTGAGGGTAATGAGTAGTACCTATCTGTGATGAATCTGAAGAATCAAGTCCAATGATTGGTTTAACAGGAGCTTTTGATTTTGACTGTGATGGAAGTTGTACTTGAAGTGGATACCAAATGCCCTCTCCTCTGGCACCTAGTGTAATGCCCCGCCAGGAAACCCCGAAGGAATTAAGCCATAACACAAGAATAGAG
The DNA here is from genome assembly GCF_030272615.1 of Cryptomeria japonica. Lineage (NCBI taxonomy): Eukaryota > Viridiplantae > Streptophyta > Pinopsida > Cupressales > Cupressaceae > Cryptomeria > Cryptomeria japonica. The sequence goes on from NC_081409.1 coordinate 829,622,744, forward strand.
TGCAATAAATTTTTTTTTAAAGTTAAACACAACATTAAGATACAACGAGATATCAAAATTCAGATTACATAGCGGAAGACATCAACTAACACCTAAAGAGTTTCCCAACGTAATTACTTAAATTTCGCAATTCACTTAACTCACACAATTAATCCAATAAGCTAATTATCTTAAAAATGAGATAATTCTTAACCAAGGATAATTTCTTTCAAAAGATGGAAATATATAATTCAAAAGATAAGGTTCATCCATTTAGATTTATCTATATCCTTCATTCATAATTTTCATTAAAATAAAAGCCATGCATCTAATATTCTAATACACAAGAATTTCATCATAAACATATGAGATCTTCCATGCACACTTAATTTCCTTAATAATGATTGAATATAATCCATTATCCTAAACTAAATGCTTTCAAATTTCAAGTTACTGCATTCAAGAAAGGACTGCATACAAGCATAAAATTAATTCCATCTTATCCACTTATACAATCTAACATAAGCTATTCATACATGATAAAGTTGAATAAGGGAAACATAAGAGAATAACATCACATAACACCATAATGATCTCGGAGTTCACCCCTAAAGGCATACATCTCTGGGTCTGCTCAACTGCAAGACCCCTCTGATAATTAATAAAGTTAAGAATACATGAGGTTCTCATAATTTACAATCCGGCCATCAAGGCGAAACATAATCAATATACAAACGACCACATCGGTCAATAAATACATAAACAATCCCTGAAAAGGAAAGGATCTAGCTGAATATAATCAAATCTAATACATAGGTCCATTTGAACATTCAGAAAACTGAGTCATCACCACCCGAGGTCTAACATGAAACCAGGTACTCACAAGGGGATAAGAAACAGGACGACTCCACAAATCAAGGTGAAACATAATCAACATACAAACAACTGCATCGGTCAATAAATACATAAACGATCCCTGAAAAGGAAAGGATCTAGCTGAATATAATCAAATCTAATACATAGGTCCATTTGAACATTCACAAAACTGAGTCATCACCACCCAAGGTCTAACATGAAGCTAGGTACACAAAAGAGGATAAGCAATAGGACAACTCCACAAAGTGCTCCTATCAAGACCATACAATCGACACACACTCGCGAACGTAGGGACAAGTGTCATCACACAACCTGGTATGGCTACTTTGGCAGGTCTTCATAGGTTCCGGCCCCATACACTGGGTTACCCTAGCAACCTAATCCGTACCTCCGGCTCATCCAAGCCTCATGTGGACCCACACATCCTTTCATGAAGACAAGCATGATGGTTTGCCATTTCAGGCCTTCTCACAACATGTCCAGTCTGTGTTAGCACTCGTCCCATGTGTGAGGCACAATTATCTTGCTTAGAGATTACATTCTAATCTATTGTTAGGTTACCAGTTATTAGACTCACTTTTGATGGGTTACCCAGCAGCAACTTTGGGCACGACCCCCAATCAAAAGCCACTTTCCCATACGACACTAGACTATACTCATACAGACTCGAAACTAAGGCATACACATGGTCAGACGAACGAAGTTCAAAATGGAGGGAACAACCATTTGGTAAAACATGACCCAAAAGAGGTACACTTACTGATGGTACTCTAACCAGAGACCTGACCAACTATGGTCGACCACGAATCACCATTCGACACCCATACAAGGATATGACAAATTAAGACACACCTACAAAACCACAATCATACTCGAGACCGAGGACTAGAATAGGTACCTGAATCAACCATATGATAGGGTCCAATCAAACAAGTCAAAGCTTACCATTACATAAACAAAAGCGAATACAGAAATTAAACTTGCATAAGTAATAATCTGTAGATACAATCTTTTACCAAATTGATTTAAACATTAAATGTTGATCAAGTTTTCTAAATGATCTAAGTTTTCAAATTGCATTGACAGAAAAATCACCGTTTACCAGGTGAGTACAATACCACAATTTCCATAGTCCATTCGCTTATGTCTCAAAATAGAGGAAGATTATAACTATGCCATTAATTTTACAAATTGAGAATACCATTAACTTGCCAACATTCCAAATGATACATTATTAAAATTTCCCATGATAAAATATTTCATTTACTTCTCAATTACTCAAATGATATGTTCTTGAATAAAATATTATTTAAAAATAGTCAATTAATAAATATATTTTATTTCAACAATTTCCAATTAAAATATTATTCTTCCTCATTAAGACAAATACCCAAATTAACTATTAATTAATGTATATATTTATTAATCCAAGATTAATCAAATATAACAAATTAATAATTAAAACCCAATATTAACAATCAAGTATTTAATTTAGAAAAATACTCATTAATAATAAAAAAATAGAATTTGAGTATTAATAAATGTATATTTTTCATCATACAATTGATTAATAACAAATTAATGATAATTTATTATTTAATGAACATTTAATCCTAAATAAAAACTTAATTTAAAATATTAATCATCATCAAAAACTTAATTTAAATATTAATCATTAAATAATATTAAAATATTATATATTTTTTTTGATAATTAAAAAAAATATTAAAAAAACATTTTTATTTCTTTTAATAAAAAAAACCATGTAAAAGGGGAAGGTACCCACGTGGAACTCCACGTGGGCCCCCCCTTGGGAGCTCTCGCTGCCCATGGGAGCTCACACTACCATGGTAGCGTTGCTACCAAAGGTAGCAGGCAACTGCCATTGGCAGCACTGCTATCCTTTGGTAGCAGTCGGCTACCATGGTAGCAGCTGCCTCCCGTGTGGTGGGGGTTTGTGCCCAGCCACGTGGGATGTTATAATATATATATATATATATATTTTTTAAATTTTGCTGTTAATAAAAAAAATAAACTTCACACACAGTAAAATAATCCCATAGTCTCATAGAGACTTTAAATATAATTTATTTTTATTTTATTTTCAGAAAGCATGGGTTTCTAATATTTTCAAATGCCCAGATTTAGGAAGGAAAAGCTCTCCAAAACAACACCAAATTAGCAAAACAATAAGGATTAACATCCTTTATCAAAACCCAGGCAGATTATTTGATTTAAAGTTTGAATTTGAAAGCATAAATTTGGAATTTAAACCAATTTCCATTGCAAACAACCAATCTCAATTTTATTTTATTTTTTATTTTGAAACATGAGCAACCAAAACTAAACTTGAAATGGAAACAAACAAGAAAGGTTTGAATTGGAAATCAAATTTACAACTGTTCCATTTTCCCCAAATAGTTGAGATTATTCCAATTTTTCCCAAACACTTTTCTTCAAAATCCAAAACAATTTGTGATAAACAAAGGAACCAAAAATATAAACCAAAATCTTACCTCGTATAGAAATCCTGGAAAAGATTTAGAGAGGAGCCCAACCTGCAGGCTCAAGAAATTTCTCCTCCTTCCAAAACCCCCAAATTTTCCTCCAAAATATTTTCCAAAAATATTTTTCCCCAAAAAATTTCAATCCCCAATATTTTCCAAAAGTTTAGGTTAAATGGGAGAAGTTTGACCAAAAAATCTAATTTTTGGATTTAAAATTTTTATTTAAAATAATTCCCAAAAATCACTATTTTCCAACTATATCAACAAATTAAATTGGTTTTCAATTCAAAATTGATTTTCTCAATTAATTCAATTTAACCTTTCTATTTCCAAAATTCCAAGAAGATAAAATTAATTCTGTTTCAATTAAAATTATATCTTTCTTTTCGTATGCATAAGCATAATACATTTAATATTTAAATTTAACCATTTAATTAAACTTGCTCCCAATTTAAATCGAGCAATTCAGATTAACGATAAATCACATAAAGAAATCCTGTTTAATTTAGTCCATTAATCTTTAATCTTTAAATCACATAAAATAATGCTTGTTGAAGGTGTTTTTGGAGATTGCAAAGTTTGAGAAGCAGCTGCTTGAGCTCTAAGACGACGCTTTCGTCGGCGTTCATGTGCAGAACGATTTCGTCTAGTCTTAGTAGGAAGTGGAGAAGATTGAGGAGGAGGAATGTTCTCATCCTTATCACTTGGGTGTTTAGGTTGTGGTCTCTTAGGCTGGATAATAGGAGAAGAAGAAGGTCTCTTCTCTCTATAAAAAGAAGGAGGAGGGACTACTCCATACAAAGGAGGAATATTTGGTTTAGGAAGAAGACCAAGTCCATCATGATGAGGAGGTATAGGTCTACTTTTAGGAAGTTTATTAGATATAGACATAGTCACATCCATAGGGATGGGTTGGGAATCTTCTTGAGGAAAGACATTAGTTTTATCTTTCAAAGGAAGAACTTCCTTCTCAAGAATGATAGGAATATCAAGTTTAGGTGTTCTAGGTTCACTTAAAGATAGGATCATATCTGTTTTCCATTTTTGATAAGATTTGAAAAGATGATCACTTTGCGGAGGAAGAGATTGGAATTGTTTAGGCCAAAAGTAATCAATAGGAACGCTAGAAGTTCTTTCAGCTGGTTTAAAGAGACTATGATTGACAGTAACAACTTCATCATTATGGGGAAATTTCAAACACTTATGTATAGGAGAAGCAATAGCTTTCATGGAAGATAGCCAAGGATAGCCAAGCTTCACACGAAATTGTTCGGAAGATGGAATAATAGCAAAGTTCACATCAAGGGATTTGTTATGGACCTCAATAGGCAATGTAATAGAACCAATTGCAGGAGAAGAAAATGCATCAAATAGTTTCACAATCACATCTATTTTGTCATAAATCACTTGATTCAATTGCAAAGTAAAAAGAAATTCTTCAGTAATAACATTAACCATGCACGAAGGATCAATAAGCACTCCACGGCAAGGTGTATTCTTGACTTTTGCAACTATGTATAAAGGACCATCAGGTGCCCTAATGGTTTCACTGGAATCAAATGTGATGGAAGGTTCTTTAGGGTTTTCTTGCTGCTCTACAAAGTTAATCACATTCGGAGCCATAGACACAAGACCAGCAGATGAGAGAGAGGAATCATTAGCCTCAATTGCATTAGAGGTATGAGAAGGTAATGGATTAGTGAAAATCTGAAGATTTTGGTTAGGAGGAGCTATAGATGTGTTGCCTTTATCATTCACTCTAGAAACAGAAATAGTATTATTATCAATCAAATCTTGAATTTTACCGTTTAAAGAAAAACATTGTTCAGTATCATGCCCAGGCTAACGATGAAATTGACAAAAGGCTTTGTTATCAAAATAAGGTGAAGTAATCTTTGCAGGATCAATTTGTCTTATAGGAGGAAGAGTAAGCACATTTTGTTCCAATAACTTATTCATAATACTATGCAATGATTCATTCAAAGGAGTATACTTTCTTTCTTTCTTGAAAAATTTAGAAATAGGAGGCACACCTGATGCTGCATTCACATTGTTGTTGATGATGTTTTCATTGAATTTGATGGAATCTCTATTCGGTTTAAACTTCCCAAATGGTTGTTGACTGCTATCACCCTTATCACTCGGAGCCATAGGATGTGATTGTTCCATTTGACTCACAGTCAGTTGATAATTGTGAAGAGTGGCACACAACTGTTGGAAAGAAGTAAACTCAGAAAATAGAAGTTTGTCTCGAATATCTTTTTGTAAATTAGAAATAAAGATTCTTTGAATATCATTGTCAGGCACTGGAAAAGAAATTTGAGCAAACAAATGCTTATATCTACCAATGAAATCAGTCACTTTTTCTTTAACACCTTGTTTACAATGCATTAAATCAATCAAAGTAACCTTAGGACTTATATTGTTTTGAAATTGTTGAATGAAAGCATTTGCAAGTTGTTCGAAAGAAGTAATAGAATAAGAAGGTAACGAGCAATACCATTGTAGGGCTTTGTCTCTTAATGTTCTAGTAAATAGTTTTGCAAGCAACCTTTGGTCATAAGCAAAATCAGTACAAATTGTTTGAAAAGTCTTAACATGTGTTAGAGGATCACCTTTACCATTATAAAGTTCCAAATGCGGGATTTCGACATGTTTAGGAGGGATAGCTCGAACAATGTCAAGAGAAAGTGGGCTCGCAACATCAAATGTGGGCACACTAAACTTAGATTGATTCATAGAGGCAATTTGTTGTTGTAAAGAAGAGACAGTTTGTGCAAGATTGTTAATGGTCGCTTCAGTCAAAGAGTTCATATTAGATGTGTTAGATTGTGATGGATGTGTTATGTTATTGAAAGAAGGTAGAGAGTAAGGTGGTGGGACCCTATGATAGTCAGTCATAGGAGATGATTGGACAAGAGGAACACTACAAGGAGGAATGGAATGGTTAAATGAATTGCCCCCTTGCATCATGTTCATTTGTGAAGATGTAATAGGAACACTCATTGAAGGAATGAATGAAGAAGTCGGATTAAATGAAGGAAGAGGGTTAATTGAAGAAGGGGGATTGCCCCCATGACTGATGATCATAGGAGGAATGTCTTGTATAGAAGTGGTCATTATGTTTGATGTAAAGGCAGGTATGCTAGCAATAGAAGTCGTCAAAGGAATAGAATGATTGTCTTGAGTAGGAGGTTGTGTATAACCTAAGGTTTCGGCACAACTTTTCATAGGCATCACATTTGAATCCACAATGTGTGCAATACCACGCAAAATATCAATTCCATTCTTATCACTTTGAAGCATATGTTTTAGACCCTCAATTAAAGGAAGAGCTTGACTATCGGGATACTCATGAGACATCCATTGTCAAAAATCGTCAAATTGGTTATCCAATTTTGAAAGTTGTTCTTCAGAAACCTCATGGAGAGCTTCTTCATCATTAGGAGGATTAGAGGAATTACCCATGTCCTCGTTAAAAAGGCTATTCAAATTAGGTTCCATCTCCTCAGTAGTTAAACCTCGGAAAGACTTAATTCTACGGCTTCGTCTAACGGGAATAGTGTAAGTAGGGCTTATTGTTGTAAAACTCATGCACTAGAGAGAGAGAGAAAGTTTTGAATTTAGAGGTAGCAATTTTCAGTAAAATCAGCCAATCTTCTGGATTTAAGCTGTTAAATGCAATCACGACAGTCTCCCGAAATTTCAGAAAAAATGTCCGGGACCGTGGCGCTCGGAGTGCAACACGGTCCTTGCAACTTTTTTCGAAATTCACAGGGATGAAAGTTATGATGATTTTAAAGCTAATCTGAAAAAATTGAGTGATTTTACGATCTGTAGATAGGCCAAATTAAAGTTGCAAATTCAAAATTGAACCCTATCAAAAAATGCAAAATATTTGAATTTTGAAAAAGAGAGGGAAACTAAAATTTTGAATTTTGAAAAAGAGAGGGAATGTCAAAAGCAATGCAAGTTTTGAAATTTAAGAATTGACTCAATTTCACGCAAAATTCAATTTTGAAAGTGGAAATTAAAGTTGTTGTAATTAAGCATTTAATTTCAAAAGTCACAAATTGCAAAAATTTGAATAAATCACTGAAATTTCGAATGAATGATAACACACTTTTCAGATTTAGGACTGTAAGAAACACAATTTTGACACAAATTTCAATTTCAACAATTTTTGAATGATTAGAAGCGTTAATCCAAGCAATCGCAAGACCAACTTTGACTGTAATTTTGAAGGTGTTAAAATTGATAAAATCAGCCAAAATTCTGGATTTTAGCAGGAAAATACAGTAAGATCTCGCTCCCGAAATTTTGGAAAAAATGTCGGGGACGATGGCGCTCGGAGTGCACACGGTCCTCGCAACTTTTTTCCAAATTTTCAGGGATGAAAGATATTGTGATTTTATTGCGGAATCCAAAGTTACAGCTGATTTGGAGATGTTTTGATCAGTGAAATTGTTGGACAAAGGTTGAATCAAGAGGGTTTCAAAAATTAGGGTTTTGACACTTAACCACTTAATTTTCAAAATCAAAGCACAAATATGAATTGATAATTTGTAATAGAAGGGCAGATCTGAAACAAGCATTAACAATTAAATATTTCAGAAGTTTAATTACTAAAAAGAAATTTTAGGGTTTTTATGCAATCACCTCTAAAATTTTGCAAAAGATCAAACATGGAAATGTAATCAATTTTTTTAGATCTAAGCATGAAAAATCAGAAAGGATGTTCACGTCGGGTTCACCAAAATGTAAAGCGGAAAATCATGATCGAACCCTAGTTGCTCTCCCCTCTTCCAACTCCAAGGAGAGAGAAGGGAGGTTCACTAGGGTTGATGGTTTTCACTTAGGGGAGAGACTTTATATTCAAAAGAGGGGTTGAAACCCACAAGATCCAATCCCACGCAATGCAAGATTGGATGCTAAATGAGTTTCAAGGGTTATGACAACAAGGCTACCCTCTTTTGTAAAGAATGTTGATAGGAAGATTAAGCTAGGAATGCATAGAAAGTGAGAAAGATTTGCTTATAAACTGAGATAGGAATACAGTATGAAGCTGTGGACTTGGAATTAGCAGCAAAATGTCGATACGGCGATGTCCTGCAAATTTGAGCAAAAGTTGTCGGGACGATGGTGCCCGGCGCCATGGTCCTCTGAAAAATCCGCGAAACGAAGGGGGATCTGTTCGTCTCTGCACAAGGATTCCAGATCTTCAATTTCAGCCGCGTACCTGCAACCTACACACAGAAAAGCGAAGATGATTGGGGGGTTAGGGATTAGGGGTTTTCCATTAGGTCAAACCCCGGTTTTGGAATTAACCAAGAAATGAGCAAGTGTTGTAAATGTAAATGACTGTAAAACAAGTACTAATACCTTGTTCTAAGGATGTTTGTATCCTTATGTGCGAAGGTTTAGATGTTGTTGTTGTTGTAGTATGTTGTATGTAGTATGTAGTAAGTGATCTCCTCTTCAATGGTTGAATCCTTGTCTTGAATACAACACTTAGCCTTGAATGGAGGCTTGGAATGAATGCTTGAATGCTTGAATGCTTGAGTATAGTTTCCACGCTTTTTTCATCATATCGAATGAAAGAGGAAAATGTAGTTTATATACTTGTCAATTAGGGCTGATAGACTGATTTTCCCAACCTTAGGCCGACCAGGAAAGTTTATTTTCCAAATTGCAAACAAAAAGACCCGAGACCCCTTAGGAGACCGGGCCCAAAATAGGCCCAGGGACCAGGGCGCTGGGCGCCCTGGTCCTGAAGGACCAGGGCACTGGGCGTTCTGGTCCCACCTCCTAGGACAGCAGGGTGCAAGGAGGTTCAGGCCAGGGTGCTTGAAAAATGTAGTTTTCAGTGTCGTAATCAGGTTTCGGGGTCTCCATTCAGGTTGCCTGTTGCGTCGCCATCGTGAAGACCGAAATGCAGTCGAAATTGCAAGTGTCACAATTTTAGGACACTACAACAGCAAGGAAATAGTATCCCCAACTCATGGAACAAAAATGTTAGAATCATAACGAGGCTTATGATTCTGATCCAACACAATACCAGTACCACTCTTTATTAGAGCTTTGATAAATGAATCTCTGCGACTTGGATTGAGTCTCTCATAATTCTCTGCCAGATTTTCAAGGTCAATTTGGACGTTTGAGTTTTGGGCTTCAAATCCTATGTTCAACAAACAAGAAAATTCTCCCTCGTTTATGGATAGAATTTCCTCTTTTGTATTTATATTGACAATTGTTTTTATATCTTCATCATAATTTTTCAAAATAGACCATGACAAAATCAGGGCAAGGGAATACTTTAGGTAACACCATGCTTCCCAATCCAGCATCCCACGATGCGATTTTATATGTTCTTTGTTGTAACATTGGGTTGAAAATAGTAAATTTTGCTCTGCATGCATCTGTCACCTTACCAGACAATGCATATCTAATATCTATGATATGCTTTTCACCATGGATAGTAGGGTCATAAATATCATGGTATTCATCAGTGAAACCTGGTGTTTTAACTAGTTCGGTTAGGTACATTTTGTTTTTCACTTTGCTTCCTATTGAACTATTGCTTCCCATTTTTCCCATCATTGTTAATGTTAATAATTCCAAATAATGCTAGATAAAAAGTTGAAAATTCTTACCCTCAAATTGGACCACGAGATTAAAAAAAGCAAAAAAGGCGGGATGTAGGTGTTCTAGATTTTACCCAGAATTTCTATTTCACTAGATTGGCACAGACAGTCTCTATTGCAACTTGCATTCCTCAATCTAGTAGTTGTTTCTGAATCTCCCTCAGGTTACAGGTTTGTCCATGAAATGAAATACGATTATTATTTACGAGTCTCTTATTTTGAAAACTCTTAAAAGTAGAAAAGTAATACCTAAAGGGCAAAATATCTAGAATCATGTTGTAATTTTATTAATTACTATCAATAACTATTCAATGTCGAATGACAAAACATTCATTACTTTAGTATAAATTCCGAGGACATTAAGAATCATGTTGTAATTTTATTAATTATTAATAACTATTCAATGTCGAAGGACAAAACATTCATTACTTTAGTATAAATTCTAAGGACATTAAATGTAAAACGTTCAATTCTGGGTGAAGTTCTCACAAATGTGTTCACTTCCCACATTCGGGCCACAATCCACCCTAAGTTGTTGATCTTTGCTTATCCAACGGACAAGGGACCACGGTAGCTATTGTGACTTTACGGTCTATTTTTTAAGTCTGTTTAATAATTTTAAACTTCCGCCAGAAAAAGATTTTTATAGACTTAATTATATTTAATTAAATTTAAAATGTTTCAATTCTAGGCGAAGTTCTCACAAATGTGTTCACTTCCCACATTCGGGCCGAAATACACCCTAAGTCGTTGATCTTTTCTCATCCAAGGGATGATGGTACCTGTTGTCAGTTGTCGTGGGTCCCATGACTTCTACCAGTTTTCGGGCACGTCACCATACTCGTGTCACTTTTTGGGTCTTTTTTTTAAGTCTGTTTAATCATTTTAAACATCCACCCGAAAAAAGAGCTTTATACTTATAGTTATAGACTTAATTAAATTTAATTAAATTTAAAATGTTCAATTCCTTACGAAGTTCTCACAAATGTGTTCACTTCCCACATTCGGGCTGAAATCCACCCTAAGTCGTTGATCTTTGTTCATCCAACAGATGATGGTGCTTGTTTTTAGATGTCGTGGGTCCCATGACTTGAGACTTTTACCATTTTTCTAGCATGTCACCATACTCGTGTCACTTTTCAGGTCTATTTTTTAAGTCTATTTAATCATTTTAAACTTCCATCTGAAAAAGAGCTTTATAGACTTAATTATATTTAATTAAATTTAAAATATTCAATTCCGGGCAAAGTTCTCACAAATGTGTTCACTTCCCACATTCGGGCTGAAATCCACGCTAAGTCATTGATCTTTGTTCATCCAATGGATGTTGGTACCTATTTTTAGATGTAGTGGGTCCCACAACTTCTATCATTTTTTTGGCACGTCACCATACTCGTGTCACTTTTCGAGTCTGTTTTTTAAGTCTATTTAATCATTTTAAACTTCCACCCGAAAAAGAGTTTTATAGTCTATAGACTTAATTATATTTAATTAAATTTAAAATGTTCAATTCTGAGTGAATTTCTCACAAATGTGTTCACTTCCCACATTCGGGCCGAAATCCACCCTAAGTCGTTGATCTTTGTTCATCCAAGGGACGATGGTACCTATTTTTAGATGTAGTGGGTCCCATGACTTCTGCCATTTTTCTGGCACATCACCACACTCGTGTCACTTTTTCAGGTTTATTTTTTAAGTCTATTTAATCATTTTAAACATATGCCCGAAAAAGAGCTTTATAGACTTAATTATATTTAATTAAATTTAAAATGTTCAATTCTGGGCGAAGTTCTCACAAATGTTTTCACTTCCCACATTTGGGCTGAAATCCACCCTAAGTCATTGATCTTTGCTCATCTGACAGATGATGATACATGTTGAGTGTTGTCAGATGTTGTCAGTCCCATAATAAGAGATTTAAATTTTAAAGATGTGCAATAGTTTGAGATAACTATTAAATATAATGTTAATATTATTTGTAAAAAATTGAAAGACAAAAATAGTATAAAACATGAAACTTAGTTTCTAGAATAAAACAAATAACTAAATAAAAATATAAATATAAATTTTGATATACAATTTGAAAGGTAAAAGTTTAATATAAAAAAAGAAAACATTTAATATTAAATCTAAAATATTAATTAAAAGTTTAACAAAATGCTTTAAAAATATGTTTATGATATATAATTTTAAAAATAGTTTAAAAATATATATAAAAGTTCAACATAAATTTAGTGTACTAATTTAAAAAAATGTGCATTCCTCAACCTATTAAGGCGAGCAAATTTGGAAAGTACAAATGCCAAGGTGGCGATTAATTATTGTAGAAGGAGTTGTCTGTGGTAGGTCACACGAACGGAGGAAGGGGAGGATGGCAAGAAATCTTTACCTTGATCTCATGGCATTAATGCCTTATCCTACACATTCATTATTCGACCTATACGATGGAGGTAGAATTTATTACCTTTTGATCTGTGTGCCAGTTTTTGCTTTAAAGCAGAACAAATCTGTAGTTTGTAGCTTCTGTATGACATTTTTTGCAGGAAGTGCTTTTGAAATTGTAGGTGACCATGGAGGCCAATTTCACACTACAAACAGATAAGAAGTTGGTGCCCTTTTTGGGCAAAGTATCTGATAAACGAATGCAAGGACTGTTCAGGTTTAAGGAGGAGAAGTTGTGGGTGGCAACCCGACTGATGCTTGTGAAGGAGGTGGCACATATCAATCACTGGTATAGAACTTATATGGAGGTTTACTCTCTGATTCTGGCATGGTCTTATGAATTCAAACCGGAGGTGGAAAAGATAAAACTCACATTGGTCAAATTGATTAATGGGGATATTTTCATTAACCTGGATTCAATCTTGGAGTGGGTGATGCTGCGAGTTGGCATTCGAATTAAGGAAGGGGACGACGAAGAGGAATTGCTTCCTTTTATTCATGGCCCAGATGATGAAATCAAATACCAGTGCCATGAACATGCTTGAGTAGGGTGGGAAGCGATAAAACTCTTTGTGAAATTAACCAGGGTGGATGAAGTCCTGAAGGCTTTGCATGTGGTGGCAAGGATGGAGGTTGGTAAGGAATTGAGAGATAGGTTTGAAGAAGGAAGGGCCATATAGCTACTAGCAAGCTTGGAGGGCGACCCTGACTTTGGGTGCCTAGACAGCGTTCCAAAAATGAAAGCTGAAGCAGAAAAAGGGAAAGCATCAACCTTCGAGGAGGGAAGGGAGGAGGCGACTTAGGGGGATAGTGAGTGAGCGGCCTATCGGCCAGTGTTTTTTAATTTTCTTCCAAATGATTTCATCTATTAGTTTTAGCTCCAAAACTTTTATTACTGTTCGAACATTTGTTATGGATATCCAACAATGAACTGGTTTTTTTGTCTGCTTGCTATAAGCTGTAGGGTAGGATAATTTACAAGTTTGGACTGTGGGCAGTATGGTTTTCTCTCTGTCTGCATTTACGCATGGTGAATGCCTGCAAATTTCATATCTTGAAACTTTTGAATTAATAGAATGAGAAAACCTTTACCGATTAAAAAAAAAAGTTAATTTAATATAATTAAATTTAGTTTAATATAAGTAAGTTGGAGTTTTAGTTCAAATCTTAACTATATATTTATAAAATTATAATCAACCATAATCAATGTACAAATAATTAATAGAACAAAATAAATTTCTTTTTTTATATATTAAATATAGAGGAAGAAGCATTACATAAAAAATATTGCAGTATTAAATTTATTTCCATTGTTTAACAAATAATTGAAATAACGTAGCTCATATACAAAAGGCATTTGAAAAAAATTAATTAAAAAAACTAAAATAGAATTATAGAAAGCATTTTTATATCCATAAGACTGTAAGAGGCAAACTGAAACAAACTGGAAATTGAAAAATTATCATTAATATTGATGTTTTGGAAATTTACAATTTTTACGTCTGAAGTCTGAGACTTGAGTCCCTCAAAAACTTAAAATCCAAAATGAGTGAGCCACTAAGCCTGTTAGGTTTCAAGGACATAGGAAAAAAAACTACTACGGGCCCAGGGGAGTGGGGATAGGGCACAAGTAGTGGATGGTTTACAACTTTGCACTAAGAATCTGGCCCTCCTTCCATGTAGAATTCTTTAGACAACATAAGATGAGAGAATTCTTCAAGCCACGTGTAGTTTGGAAAGTCGTCCAAGAGCAACCATTTTCAGAGGAAGTCCCTGCCAATCCGTGCCCATTTCTTGTGACGTGTCAAGTGCTCTGCATTCAAGTTCAGGAGAAATGGTTGCCTGGCCACTAGCACTATTTGGTCAGGGAGGAGAAGCTTGGATAATTCACTCACCCAAGGGATCCCCACCCCTACTTCTACAAGGACGACAATAGTAATGTCATCTCCAAGGAAGTCTTCCTTAAAAACCTTCCTCAACAGCATCAGCATATCCATCTTGTCTCCTCCAAGGTCGAGAAGAGATTCTAAGAAACAGGATGTAATGTCCATGTTAACATAGTATCTATTTTATTTTCGCATAAACTCTCTACCCAGCACCATCCACATAGCCTCATTAGTGAACGACCTGACCTCCTTCCAGACTGATTTGAGGGTGTGGTCCTTAACGGAGCCCAAAAAGGCCCTCTGGTCCTCTGCAGAAATGCTTCTCAAGCGGATGGGAGTGTCCATCTTGAGAAAACAAATTAACAAATTAAAAAACCTAAGCCTATAAACCTAAACCAGAGGAAGAATTTAAATACCATGAGCTCCGACAATTTATCTACCAAATGGCAAAGGCTAATTGAAGATGAAAGAAGCATAGATCGTATATAAATAAAGCTCTTGATTGTAATAATTACTTATCTAACCATATTAATTTCTTTAAATTTTTTTAAATTTTTCATATCTCTGCAAATCTTTCCCATAAATGCACGAGTGTGTGAAATTGGAAAAAGCTATAAACCAATACCAAGTTGGCAAGTACCACATTGGAAGTCGTGGGGATAGAGTGGACTGCAGTAAGTGAATAGATATATATTAAATGACCAAAATTATCGATCGTGATTCGTGACATTTGATACATGTCTATTGAATCCAATTCCATTCCAGGCACTTTCCAGTGAGCTATGTTCTCTTTAGAAAATTGGGCCAAAATAAAACTTCAGCCATTGATCTATGATCATTGAACGGTTTAAAATCATTGATGGATTTTAGGTATGTGTCACCCTTCATGTGTCAAAGAGGCCACACTTATTGATACATTGTGCAGAGTTTGGAAACAATGTGATGTACTGATGTGATGTGATGTGATGTGATGTGATGTGCCTTGTGTATTAATGGCAATGAATTCATGAAATCGCTAATAAATTATATATTTTTCCATAAATAACAAAATATTCGCCAAAACAAATTCAATAATTTTCAAGCGGTGGATAAAAATCGCCAATACATTTAAATAATTTTTCCTTCGAAGTAAAATTTTTTGCCCATACTTATATATTTGTTCCTTTCAACAAAAATTATTCGCCTCCTACAATATATGTTTTCCCCATAGAACAAGGTATAATTCGGCAGAAATTTATTGAATTTTTTGTACCCTAGAAAAAAATCGCCAATACAAAATATTTTTTTGTCCTATTTTGAAAAAAAAATTCGCCATCCATATGAAAAATTTCCCCCGAAAATAATGTCTGATTCGCTAGGATTTTACAGAGTTGCCCGGGAGGTGGTTTCTTAAAGTTGTCCCTGCCCTCGAGAGATTGTTTGTGCATTAAAGAAATGAATGATCTCTCTCAAAAAAAAAGTTAGATAGAATAATAGTTAGTTGATTAGAGATAGAGATAGGTGATGTGAAGATGATATTGAGATAGAATATGAGAGAATAGATTGATGAAAGAAATAGAATAATCTTAGATGATAGAAAATGATTAAGAAAGAGACGATGAGAGAAGAATGAAATTGAATGAATCACGCACCTGTGTCAATAATTATTGCATAATATATATTCATCACTGAGCCTTATTATTGAACAATGAAGCTTAGCACATCAGGGAATAAGGAACCAAGATGTAAAGATATCTCATTGCAGAAACAAACACGTAGCAAACAAGCAGCAAACAAGGAAAAAGATAATGCCCATCATTGCTCCTCTAGTCACTTGTGGATATCCCTGAGTAGCATAGGAACATAATCTATCACCAAATGATAAAAGATAAAGACTGACCCGGACAAAATTCAGCAGCCATACTGACCTTGTGCCTTTGTTCTCAGTTGCTTGATGTGATGGTTGATAATGTTTGATCTCAGAAAGTTACGGACCCCATTTAAGACTGACCTATCTGATTTCGAGTGTATTGCCTTCTGTTTAAGACAAGATAATGATAACTTTGGTATGGATATGATACAATTTATAAGATAGTTTGATCAGTTGATTGCAGATGTTTGACTAGATAGTTGTATTCTTTGCAAAGTATTTGTTGGATATCTGCTAGGGTATTTGTTTCTCACAAGACATTTTATTGCAAGTTTTTATGATTGATTGATTTTCGATTTTTATTTCTTTTCCAAGAGCTTTTTTGATGTTTCTAGATTATGTAGATCGATATTTGAATGTTTTTGATTGATTTTTTCAAGACATTTTGCAGATTTTTTGGATTTTTAGATTTTAAATTTTGGACAAGTTACAGAATAAGGTCAATCATTGGACTCATAGATGGCCCTATACAACAAGAAAAGTAACTCTCCTTAAATATATGATCCAGGCTCTTCCCATTTATAGATGTTTTCTACAGATAGCTCATGCAAGCTTTATTAAGGAGTTTGAGGCCCTTTCTAGACAATTCCTTTGGTCAGGTAATCTTCTCTCCTTCAAGTGGATTTTGGTCAAATCAGATGATGTTTGTAGATCAAAACAAGATGGTGTCCTTGGACTACATCATGTAAGCTTAAATGGTTGTGTTTTGGCTGCTAAACATTTTTGGAGATGGTGCACCAATCGGTATTAGGGGTGAGCTAAAATCTTAAATTTTAAATATTTAGGAAGAGTGGGTGGAAAGGATGTTCCTCGATGCATTTTGTTAGGCAGTGGATCCATGATCTAGAATACTTTGAAGAAAGGAGCTTAATTAGTTAATTAAGGCCTTTTTTGGATTTGTAACAGGGGTGCAGAGGCCTTGTTTTGGAGGGACTCTTGGGATGGGTTTCCCCCTATTCTTTTGCAATTCCCTCATCTCCAGAACATTAGTACATTTTTTATTGAGGCGGGTTGGAGTCGGGTGGAGGACTTTAAATTTTCTCAAAGAGTGGAATATGGAGATATAGTCAGATGGAAAGAACCACATGAGTGGCCCCCAAGTGGTTCTGCAGAGGATAGAGAAGAGCTAGCCAAGACTTTGGGTGGTAGGATGTGTAACTCTCTCACAAGGGATGATACTCTTTCTTGGGTTCCTAACCCAAAGGGAAATTTAACTATGGCTTCAGGTTATCAAGAGATAGATAGGGTGACTTTTGGCAAAACACATGTTCCCTGGTGGAAGCAAGTTTGGAACATTTTTTTTGGCCTAAGTGTAATTTTTTCGCATGGTTGGTGGTTCATAATATATCTCTTACCTGGGAGAATATTCCGAAGAGGGGTTTTCAGGGTCCATCATTCTGTTGCCTCTGTTTTAAAAATGAGGAGAGTATATCTCATATCTTTTTACAGTGTCCTTTCACTAGAGAAATTTGGCACTGGTGGTGGGGAGCTTGGAGGCATTCTTGTATTCATGTTCATTCTTTGGTTGAATTTTGGAGTAGTATGAGATGACCCTCTGTATTAAAACTACTTTCCTTCATGTGGCATGGGAAATTGGTCTGTGTTTTATTATCCGGCAAGTGTGGTTGGAAAGAAACTAGAGAATCTTTCAAGATAGGAGGTTGTTGGCTCAACAAGTTGGTTGCGTGTTATTTGCATGATTCAAGAGACCATGGTGGCTAAATGTGATCTATCTTTGGAAATAGATCCTAAGGATGTGCAGGTTGTCTGAAACTTGGGAATTTTTGGTGATGATCTGATAAAGGGCCTTTTAAAAAGGAACCAAAATAGGGTTAGGCATGCTAAGAAGAAAGTTTAGTAGGATTTTAGGTGGTCTCCCCCTCTTTTAATGTCTTTGAAGGTTAATACTGATGGATCTTTTAGAGAAAATCCCAGGCATGGTGGAGTTGGAGGAATTCGTAGAGAGTGAGGGAAATGTTATCTTTTTCTTTTTTATGTATAAGGGTTAGCATGCTAATAATTATATGGAGGATTAGGTTGTTCTCTTGGCTTTAACGAGGGGTCACTCTATGGGATGGCGGAAGATTATCTGTGAGTTTGACTCTTAAGTGGTGGTGGACATGTTGAATCGACAGAGGATGGAGGAGGTTGATTGGCATTTGGCCATGGTACGCAGACAAATCCTTTGCTTGAGAGACTCCTTGGAGTTAGCATACTTTGTTTACATCCCTCAAGAATGGAATAGGGCTAATGATTATTTAGCTAAGTGAGCTTCTAAGGGATTGGAGGGTTGGAAGGTGAATGGCTGGCAGCAACTATCCCCAGATTATGTTCAAACTTTGGAGGAGATTGTTACGGAAGATAGGAGGTGCTAGTTGTGATCTCTCTTGGACTTTCCCTTTTTGATCGTTTCAATTGTTTGTTTTTGTGCTATTTATATTAATTCAATAAATTTTTACCCCTTTTATTTATAAAAAAATAGAAATAAAAAAAATTCACATCTAATTTGTGTACAAATTTCTAAACTATCATTTTCTATTGATTTCCTAGACCATGTGAGGGAGCTAAATTTGTTTGACAATCAAAAAAAACTGTGGTGAGGATTGAAATTAGACTATCAATGTCTTCCTTTGTATGTCATTAAAATCTAATCTTTATCTTCCAAAGTGTAGAAAAATGGGGGGTCGTCTTGATGGAATGCGATAAATGGTAGGTAGTAAGTACAGAGAGAAATAAGAGTGAGAGATAAAATAAGATTATATGTTTTATCTATAGGTTCCCTAAAATATACATGCAATGATCAAGGTAATGAATGTTTTGTGACATTTTCTTTTCCTAGAATGAGTCACTTTGTTTTTATGTTTGACAGTTCAAAAAAAATGGATTATAATTTTAATGTGTTTGTGCTTGGCAATCCAGAGTTTTTGAGATTCTTAATCAATGTTAATGTAACACCCAATCATGTGGCATTCACACTTAATTTACTTAAATCTAAATATCTAAATATATCATTTCATATTATAGCCTTATCTTTCTTGACTTTTCCAAATGAAACTACATGAAATAGGTATTTATGCTATTTGAGAATCTAAAATTGTAAAAAAATTCAACCAATATTAATAAGTGATGTAGCCAGTTAAAACATAACCAATATAACAAGGAATAATCAGAAATAACACAAGTCTAGATCAAATGTTCTTCATTATTCTTTTGCAACTCCAACCATTCTACCATTACAATGAAAAAGTCCCTATTTTAAACAATCACCAAAAATTTCCTTTTTGGGCAAATTTTTACAAAATCCGAAAATTGCCATTTAAGAAAATTTTCAAATCTATCCCATAAATCATGAAATCTTCTAGAAATCTAAAAAAAATCCCTACGACACAAAAAAACAACTTTCTAACCTCAAAAAGATTACGAGCTCAAAATTAACTAAAAACCCAACTTTCTAAAAAACCGAAAAAGAAAGTAAAAGCCAATTTTGAGGCCTTAGATGAAGGAATCCGGCCCTGAAAATTTGAATTTTTGGAGGTCCTACCAAACTAGGTTCAATTGGAAATCTAATCAACTCCTCAAGATCTACGTCCACGTAAAATTTCAGCCCAATCGGACAACCGAGTCAAAAGTTATGACTCCGCGAAGTCCCTGCATCAATAAGGTAAAAGCACAAAACTGTGTCATGTTTCAGGCCAACTTATCAACACAAGTAAATTTAAGTAATTCTAAAAAAAAATTAATTTTAGTCAAACATATGGTCTATATACACTCATTATAGCTTAGTTATATATGAGCCATAACTTTTCCAATTGGAAGTTTCTACTAAATGTATATTTTATACAACTTTGGGTCTAACTACCAAGAAAATAGAAAATTAAAAAAACTCGATGTTTCAACAACTCCTCTTCTAAATAATATTTGTTTTGAAATGTAAAAATACCCTTTTATAGATCTATAAGTGAATTTTTCAAAATATATATCTTTTAATATTTTAATTAGTTTTCTACATTTTATATTTTATTTTTATTAAAAGTAGGTTATTAGCACTAAAATATAAGTTTGATTGTCTTGTCAAGGAAAAATACTAAAATTTATTTAAAGAATTTTAACAAAATATGATGCAATAGAGAAAAGAATATATGTCAAGATGATATAATTCTTTTCTAATTTGGATAAATAATTAAGAAAAAAAAGTGGCAGGAATCAAAAAGAGTTATATTTCAGCTCACGCAACTTTTCAAATTTATTGAAAAATAAATATTTATAAAATATAGTAAAAAGTATATCCATGCACTAAAGTTTCAAGTTATCAATATACACAAAAAATTGAAGAAAAAAACTAAAATTTACTAAATAAAGTGTTGCGGCTTGTGTAACTTCAATTTTAGCATTTTATCAACTACTAAATTATAGTGTTTAACTTTATAAAAAACTACATTCAAATAATTTTTTTAATTTTTATTAAAATTACAAACATAAAATAAACAAAAGAATATAAATTTTATTAGTTCACATCGTTTCAAAATTCAAAACATATATTTCACTTTCTATTGACTTAATTTAAAAATTTGAATGAGCATTGACCATTTCCTTTATAAAAGTGACAGAGCTTTGTATTTTTACCCAATATCAACGTTTTCACTTCTTGTTTTCTTCCAAATTTCTAAACCATCATTTTCTATTAATTTCCTAGACTATGTGAAGGAGGTAAACATGTTTGACAATCCAAAAAAATTTATGGTGAGAAATAAAATTAGACTATCAATGACCTCCTTCATATGTCATTCAAATCTAATCTCTATCTTCTAAAATGTAGAAAAATGAGTGGTCATCATGATGGGATGTGATGAATGACATGTAGTAAATAGAGAGAAAAACAAGAGTATGAGAGAAACTAAAGCCCATTTTTTCCTACAAGCTCCTTGAATTCTATCAACAATGGTCAATGTAACAAGTGTTTTGTGACATTTACTTTTCTAGTATAATTTAATTTGATTGTATCTTTGACAATACAAACAAAAATTGGAGTGTCAGTTCCTTTGAATATGTGTGTACTTGATAATCCAAATTTATTGAGATTCTTAATCAATGTTAGTGTCAATACTCGATTTTATGCCATTCACAGCTAATTTTCTTCTTGAGAATCCAAAGTCGTTGAACTATTCAATCTCCTATTATTGTCTTATATTTATTGAGAAACCATATGAAAGAGGTGAACGTTTTTGACAATCCAAATATTTTGTGGTCACCACTAAAAATAAACTATCAATGTCCTCATTTGTGAACCATTCAAATTTAATGGTTGGTCATCCTAACTGGATGTGAAAGAAGAGGGAAGCTAAAGACCGTATTTTGTCAGTAGATTTCGAGAATTCTATCATGTAGTGGTCTTAGTAAATTTGAAAAGCCAAAACTGTTAAATTTTTCAATCAATATCAACATCAATAGTCTCACATTTAAATAATTCTAAATTTCTAAAACATCATTTTTCTATTAACTTCCTAGCCATCTGGAAAAAGTAAATCTATTTGACAATTAAAAAAATGATGTGAGCATAAAAATCAGACTGTCAATGTCCTCCTTCGTATGCCATTAAAATCTAATCTCTATCTTCTAAAGTGTTGAAAAATTGGTATCCTCTTAATGGGACGTCATCAATGGCAGGCGGTGAATAGAGAGAAAAACAGAAGGCTGTGTTTTGTCTGCAGGCTCCCCTAATTCGGACCATAAGTTCCACACCTTAACAAGTCTACATAAGTTCCACACCTTAACAAGTCTTGTAAAATCGCGGTACTGCCTCAGTCAGGCCATCTTCCACTGCCCACATATATTACACGACTGTAACAACAATGACTTCGTAATACTCAAAAGAGAAGATCGAGTCTAATATATAAAGGAATTTTTGTATTCTTAATGTTTTGGTTTTGCTTGTTTTATTGTTTTTCAATTATTTATATTTTAAGTACACTTTTATTATAGAATAGAGAATCTTATATATATATTTCTTAAATGTTTTTATCTTGTTTATTTCATGTAGATATAATCAATAGCATAATTTACACATTAAATTATTTGAAATAAAATCAAGGTTAGAGAAAGAATTTGTCACGTCTACAAACACACATGATAGAACTACAATATATTAGATAGGATCACAAGAGTGGTCTCTTCTAAGAGAATAGAATAGGCAAATCACTTTGTCATATTTGTTTGTAGGTGTTCACAATCTCATAATCGATGCACAGTCAACTTCTTCCCCATACTAGTCAATTCATCATGCTAAATAGTTACACAATATATCTTCTCTTCATTATTAGTTTAAAATTTGCATGTCTTATATTTGGTTTAGATGATTATATTATTTTATTTCTAGTTTATTGCTAAAATATCATCTATGAGGATTCAAAAATGAGATTTTTTACACTACTAGTATTTTTATGCATATTCCAATCCTCATATGCCTATTTCACTTCCTAGGTCACATTTGTTTGCACTATCTTTTGATAGTGTACGATAATTTTTATCTCCTACATTTATTAGGGAGCTCTTCTAGGTGTTCTCACTCTTAAGGCATTTAGCTCTAGGCAATGGTCCCCAAAATAAATGCTTCAACTACTAAAGTAGTTATAGATGTTCTTCATATGACATTGATGACACTACCTTTAAAAAGAACCCAAAATTTATACCAAAGGTTTTTCACAATGTAAGCATTTTCATGAAACTCCCTTGAATGTTATTCTTTTGATTTCTAATGTAGCACTTAAATAACATATGTTACTTAAATCCTTTTATGTATTGATCAAGGAGGGAAGAGTCACCATAATTATATTATATTATAAATAGAGTATTACAATAGGAAGTGATTACAAACTAGGAGACAAAAAAGGAACAAGAACCAGAGAAAGCCAAAGGCAATTGAGAGAAGAGGCACAATAACCCAAATTTATTAAAAAGAAATTGACAACCTAAAGACTAAAAAGTTATACTCACCCACTTAATAATTAAACAGTGTGGTTGTCATTGGAATTGGTAATTGTTGGTTTGGCTTTTTATTTTCCTTATGTTAGAAAATTATTTAATTTTTTATACAAATATTATTAATCTTTCTTAATTTATATTAAAATGGTCAATCTGAGGACATGTGACGTAATCCATTAGTTACACGTGTCACTCTCACAAAACTTGGGGTAGTTAAGTCCCGCATCCTCTTTTAGATTTTTTTTTCACTTCTCATAATCATTATATGTCTTTACCTAAGTAGGAGTAACCATGTAATCTAGCATTTATTAGGTAGATAAAAAAATTGCCTAGTTATTACTCCTCTTAAAATTATTTACCCTTATTTTCTATATAAGTAGCACTCAACGTCCCCTTGGCTAGCTCATGAGCTCACTATTTCACTAGTTCAAGACTGCTATCTCAATTCTAAGGGGGTTTTTATTGTATTCATCTCTAATAATCTTGCTTTCCTTCAGTCATCCTATTCTTGGGCGGCTTCATAGCCAAATCTAACATGCTATGGAAGTTGGTTGTAAATTGTGGGATAGTATTCCATTAGGAATCTAGGGGTATTTCATTCTTGAATGCAAATTATGTATTTATCTTACATTCGATGATCACTTGAGGAATCATAAAATCTTGTGAAAAGTTTTATTTTTTAAGGGGTTCCTTGTCTAATCTTGTCAATTTAGAGTATTCTATAGCTTATTGGAGGTATTTTGAGCTCACCATTAAGGTTAAAGTAATTAGGAAAGTCAATATTACTATTGACATTTTTCTGTCAACTTTAGATCCATCTAAGAAATTCAGTTTTGCATAACTTGCATATTATGCACACCTGCATAACCTGCGTGTTATGTGCATTCCTTGTTGATGAATATGCATAAGGAGTCTTTTCTTCTTTTCTGGGCTCTAAGTCTATTTTTGAGTTGATTGGTCGAGCCATTCAAATCACTTAAGGCTACCGGATGGAGAGTTTCCTATCGATGGCAGGTCGGTCTCTGTGTTCTGTTGGCATTGTGTTGTCATTGATGTCAATCGGTATGGATGGCAACCGGTATGAGAGATTGTTGGTATAGCTGTCATTGAGGTCAACTAGTATAGTAGGTTACCGGTATAGCAGGTCACCAGTAAGGAAGAGAATGTCATCTAGCATAATGATTATTGGAGTCACTGATACAAAAGTTAGCATAGGCTTGTGTTGAAGACATGAGGACTGGAGAATGGTATTGGATAACAACTGGTAAGTGATATGTTGGCAGTGCATTGTTGCCAACTGGCAAGTGAGCAAGCAAGGTGAGCTAATGAATAAGTGGCAACCGATATGTTGTTGGATATTTGGATGTGAAAAAGCAGGATGCCGACCAAATAAAGATGCAGTCACTAGGTGATGAGAAGATTCACGGAGAGTGTGCCCAATCAGATTATATGTGCATGTTTGAAGATATGCATGCTCAAACAAGGAAGCCATATTGGTGCAATGCAGGATGCAGATGACAAGGATCCACTCCCGTCGGTAAGTGGAGCTTATCTTCCATTATGCCTCTGAGATAAGAAAAAAGAGTAGAAGGTAGGTGATTGAAGACTCACACCGGATGAACCGATGAAACACAAAGATGCCTCAGGTGCATGAAAGCAGATATATGTACTGGATCAGCTAGAGTTGGCTTGTTGTGCCATTGGGTTAGAGAAGGAAGAGTAAAGAAGGGATGGGTTTGTCACTTTGACAAATTGGCTAAGATGATCTTCGGACTAATGAATTTGAAGGTAAGGTTGAGCAGCTGTAGATAGAGAGAAAAACCAGATTGCAAATGTAGATAGATGGAGACTGTTGAAGGTTGATGATATTGTGTTATCAAGGTGGTTATCGGTAAGCATATCCACTAGTGAGCGAGAAAAAGTACAGAAGTGAAAGGTCTCCTATCTGATGAAGTTGAGTATGTTGTGGTTTGACATGAGAAGTGATCGGTTTAGGTGTTCCACCGAAAGAGCAACAAAGTGCAAGTTTGAAGGCAGACCGGTTAGGGTATAACCGGCAAGAGTAGAGGACCAACAGGTGTGCACCGGTTGAGTGTTTAGTCAGTGATCATGTCTGAACTAACATAGAGGTCTAAGTTGGCAAATACCGACAGAGATGCCACATGGAGTTGAAGTGACAAGCATGCAGAGGTCGATGAAGTGCCTGTCAATGAGGAAGGTGGTGACTGGTCAACATTAATATTGATTACGTGAATCACGGGTTGAGAGCAGATTGGTGCAGCTCGAGACATATCTAAGCTCAGATATCAGATTCATTGGCATCATGATCAATGCAGTTTTTCCAAGTGTTGATTGGGGTAGGTGAAGCTATCTGCGTGATTGCTTCACGGTGTTTGACAAGTGTAGGTTGTCATGTTTGCCAAATATGGCAAACGTGCTTTGGACGCAGCGGGATTGGTAGATTTTGATTGATCCATTGTAGGTGATTGATCTCTGGAAGGAGATTTGAATGGATTTTGTTTTCCTCGAGGTCAATGAAGGAATGTTAGCATGCCAGAAGATATAATAAACTACCTATCATGCATCTATGCAAGGTTTGCTCTACTACCGGTGACTCATCATTCTTACTCAGTTTTCTTCCGATCACCATGGGGGTACTCACCAGTTTGCAGCCCTCCATTTGAAACCTCTTTAGCATGTCCTTTGCATACTTGTTTTGTGAGATGAAGATTCCCTCATTTAGCTAAGATATCTGCAAACCAAGAAAGTATGTCAACTCTACAAACATTTAGGGTATAACAGGTAGGAGTAGAGGACTGGTAGGTGTGCACCAATTGAGTGTCTGGTTGGTGATCCTCTCTGAACCAACACAGAGGTCTAAGATGATAAATACCGATAGAGATACCATGTGGAGTTGAAGTGGCAAGTATGCAGAGATCGGTAAAGTGCCTATTGGTGAGGTAGGTGGTGACTAGTTGACATTAATGTTGATTACATGAATCACGGATTGAGAGAATAAGGGTGTGGTTTGAAATAGATCTGAAATCAGAGATCAGATTCGTTGGCATCATGATCGATGCAATTTTTCCAGGTGTTGATCGGGGTAGGTGAAGCTATCTATGTGATTTCTTCATGGTGTTTGACAAGTGCAAGTTGTCGTGTTTGCCAAATATGGCAAACGTGTTCCGGACGTAGCGGGATTGGTGGAGTTTGTTTGATCTGTTGTAGGTGGTTGATCTCTAGAAGGAGATCTGATTGGATTTGGTTTACCTCGAGTTTGATGAAGAAACACTAGCATGCCATAAGTTTGAATATCGGTCATGGCAGGAAAACTCAGGTATAAATGATGCTTCTAGAAGATTAAGTGTTGGATGTTGAAGAGTGGAGTGTGAAAGAGAAGCAGAGAGCCAACTGGTTAGAGACATCATCGAAGATCATATAGACTGTGTGTTGGAGGTGCAACCGGTGAGAGGGTTTAGCTGAGGATTAACCGACAAGATTAGAGAAACCGGTAAAATTACAAGAGTGCATCAGTGAAGAAAACTGGTGGTGGTAGAACCAATAGGAAGATTGTTGAGAGTGAGTGTCGGAAGAGGTCTGATAGACCATAAGAGGAGAAGAAGGAGAAGAGATAGAGAGAACAGGCAATCGGTGACCAGTTGTAGACAAACACAACCGGTAGAGTCTGAACCAGTGTATTCCCAGCAGTAGATGAATGTAAGAAGATTGAGAAAGTGAGAAGAAGAAAGGAGATGATAGAAAATCGACTGAGAACACAATAGAGGCAGAGTGATAGAAGGAAGAGGAGAATTCAACCGGTAAGGCAGAGGAGAAGTGAAACTGGCAACGTGAAGTGTATGTAGTGGTTACAAGATTCACTTGTAATTAGATTATTACTTTTGTATTTGATAATGTTCATTATAGATCACTGAGTTGGAGCTCGGTGCAGGGGTTGGTGCCCTAAATCAGGGATTGGTGCTCCTTGGTTTGGTGCCCTAAAAGAAGGGGTGGTCCTCCTTGGGTTGGTGCCCTAAATGTTGTAACCAGGGTGTTTATTATTAGGCTGGATTGGAGAAGTAGACTCCAACATCATTTCTCACCGATGTTTTTGCCATCTTGGGTTTTCCTCGTATATATCGGTGTTATGTGATGTGCCCCTTGTGTGGTTAAATTGTGTTGTCTTGTTTTATCTTACCAGTAGGTTTGCTTGGTCATTAGGTTTGATAACCGGTAATCTCTCTTGAAGTTAAAAAAGTTAATAATTTAGAAACCATTGATTCACCCCCCCCTCTTAGTGGCATCTTGTGTTCAATAGGTTCATTCTTACTAGCTAGCAATAGGGTTGTTTTGTTTTCCCGCAAGGAAAAGGTTGTCAAAGAAAGTGTTGTGCGGGATAAGGCTCGAAGGGCCAGAACGGGGTTCTCTTCTTATCCCACAACTGAGTAAAATTTCAAAGAGGCATCATGTGAGGAAAGGAAATAAAGAAAGAGGGGCTTCTTCAGTCATCCCACGCAAGTTAAGCACAAAGGAAAGGGTCCCACAAGATAAGATCAATAGGTTGTTTTCTTATCTCGAAGAAGGTTAATAAAAAAATGGATGTGGTCCAATCTGTAGGATGTGTTTTGGATCTTGTCAAAGTGCCTGGTCTCAAAGAAATGTGATAATTTGTGGGCACACCCTTTTCCTCCTATGCAATTTTTGTCGTCAATGATCACTTAAACTCCAATCTGATGGTGTTGACTTAATCTTGCATTGAGATTTTGAGCATGCTTATGTGGTGAGATCTTGTGCATCCATCTTTGCATGAGATCTCTCAATCGATGGCCGAAATTCAAACTTACGGAGGGCATTAGAATTTAAATGCTTCCTATATGGTGTTTGTCGACCTGATGGTCAAGGAGATTTTTGAACTCAATCGACGCCCCAAATCCAATCAGATTTCAATGCAGCTACCAGATTTTGATGCCATTACTCCAGATTGGACTTTGTGGTTCGTTCGTAGATGCAATGCATGCTCAGTAATTGCGGATCAAAGACTTTTTCACCTAGGAGTGTACTCAACCATCCTTATGTGTAAGGGTTGCTTCATTAGAAAGGTAGTTTTGTTTCCTCCTGGATGATAGACATCTCAGAGGATATTTTGCATGCTTCAAATCCTTCCTGCCAATCTAATCCTTCCTCTTATAGATATTTTTGTAACCTAACCCTAGGAGGGTTAGGGTTTCTAACTAGGTTCAATTTTGATTTATGCCTCAACTATAAAGGCAATTTCTGTATTTTTTCTCAGGATCTTCTCTCTTTTCTTCTGCAGAAAATTATGTTCTTATGCATTTATAAAAATTCATTTGCCCTACATTAATAAAGCTTGTCTATTTTACCTAGATTAAGTTTGTTCAAGTTTGTGTGAATTATCACCTCCTTTTATGAATGCATCTCTTTTAGTTTTCTCAGTTGTACCTAATTGTGTTGAATCCATCTTTGAATGCAATTTGTGAGATAAATGTTAGCTCCCTTTGTATCTCACAAGAACCCTAACCTTCATATTTTCTCATATAAATGATTTAGATAGAATCTTGTGTATACCTTGGACAAGTTTTGTTAATGTTTTGTGCAGTTACAGGTAGGAAGATCATTATTTTTTATTTAACTAAAATACATGTGTGTGTATATGTATATGTATGTGTATATGTATGCATATGCGTATATGTATACGTATATGTATATGTATATGTATATAGATGTGTGTGTGTGTGTATGTATATGTATATGTATATGTATACGTATATGTATATGTATATGTATATGTATATGTATATGTATATGTATATAATTTCTAAATTTATATACCAGTTTTTTTTTAAATGTGTTTTTTAATTAAAAAATTAAAATTAAAAATAAAGTGCATAGGTACCTATAGGCCTTATATACTATTAGCCACATAATGGGGTAATAGTTCCATAAGAACCTCTTTAGCTTGGGACCCATGCTTTTTCTTGGGCCCCTTGCAACCTTCAATCTATGTGGCAAGGGTTCATGCCTCTACAAAATCTCCTACTCAAACATCGTGGCCTTCAAAATAAATTTAAAGATATATAAAAAAAATCACTATGCATGCCTGCTTCTCATCCTTTGTGTCAAAAATTAGTCTCACCACCAAATTTGGTGGCATTTTTCACAGTACCCAAAAGTATAAACTTAGCTAGAAAACCTATAAATTTGGAAAAAAATTAAACCTATTTAGTGATAACCATATTTGGCAGTTTCACCAATTCAGCAACAACTTTGGTGGTACTTGTAGACACCTAAAATTGTCCTGTCTAATTAAATAAATATTTTTATTTATTTAATTATTTTAGCCTAATTCTTCTATTAATTAAATAAATCTTTGTTTATTTAATTAATTCATTTATCCTCTTCTAGCCTTATTTTTCATTTAAATAAATACTTTTATTTATTTAAATTACCCTTTTCCTAAATTAAATAAATATTTTTATTTATTTAATTGATCTCACTTCCTCTATTAATTAAATAAATCTTTATTTATTTAATTAATTCATTAGCCTTTTCTACCTATGACACATGTCATTCATCTCTTAATTCCTACACTACCTACCCTCTCATTATTTTCTTATTTCCTCGACGTACCCTCTAATCATAGCCGACCATTTATCTTTTACACCTCTTAATCTTATCCCTTCATTTCTTATAATGTCTTCTATATAAGGAGATTCTTCGTTCATTATCAACCCCAACGACGCTTTCGAACTTTCACATACGATCAAACTATCAACCACATTTTCGTTCTTTGTTGAGCTCTTGTGCACACATAAAATCTAAGAACAAATATATCAAGCAAGATCAATGGAGATCCAAACCCTATTGGACATGTGATGGTATAATCTTTGTGATTTCATTGATTTGCATTCTTTTAAGGTAATCTTCATATCTTATGGCAGATCTTTGTTGTTGTTAGGCTAGGGTTTTGTGGTTGAATTCATTTACTCTTTCAATATAGTTGTTTCCATTTTTACCATAAACATTTTGGCACGCCCGATGGGACTCTTGTCCCTTTTGCATTTAACATCTTTTGTTGTAGATTTTGTGTTTTGGAAGTTGCAGATTTGATATTTCCGACAACATTTCGATATTTTCGCGTCTGTGTATTCTGGAACTGCATTTTTTTCTGTAATCACATCTGTGTTCAGCATTATTTTATCTTATTTTGCAGATTATAGGATTACATCTTTGTTTTCAAACCGCGTCTGTGCACCTTTCAGCCACGTCTATGTTCAGGAGTCGCGTCCATGAAGGATTTAGGCGCGTTTGTGATTTTATGCCACATCTGCGTTAGGTTTAATCGCTTATGTGTTTCAGATCTTGCATTTTTCATTTTTTGATCCAAGTTTTGAGGCTTTATTTCATCATTTGGATTTCAGATTTGGTTTATTTTGGGCTAACACCTTGTGATCTAGCTAACAAAATTGGTGCAGCTTGTCTTGGAAGTGAATCGTCTCGTCGAAGGCCCCTATTTCATAAAGTATTTTGGATCTAAAATTTACTTGACTCATTTGTTTGCAGGAGGGGGTAATCATTTGAAACAACCCAAACTACTAAGAAATCTTGGTTGCAGGATCTTGACAAGGGTTTTCTTTTTATCTTTATTGTGTGCCTTGTTTTCATAGATTACCAAACACTTCAATTGGTGCACTAAAATTGAACCAGTGTCTTTTGTGTCTTGAGCAATAGGCTCTTTTTGTTTAATCTCTAGAGGGCCTGTCTCCTCATGTGGTCATTAGGACTACTAGTGAGGAGAGAACGACCCAAGTGGTGGCACGGAAAACCCACCTCTTCTGAACCACTATAAATAATTGTATCCATGGTGAAAGCCATGGGTAACGTGTGTTGATTAGTTCATACCAACACTATGTCTCCCCATAAACCCATTTGATCAAATTTATTTGATCAATTGTAGGGCATAACCCCTACCAGCTGGGAGCCTTCTATATTTACAGAGCTAAAAGTGCCACATGTATGGCCACAAGAGCGGATGCCCTTACTAACACCTTTTTGTTTTAGAAAACTAAAATCCTTCTAATTGTTGGGGCAGGAGGTCGGACCTTTGGAGTGGCCCACACACATATGATTCTTAGTAGAGATACAAAGTTCACCACGAGGAGTTTTTGTGGGGATTGATGCTTGGCTGCCCCAGAGAAGTGAGTGTCGAGGGTGGAGCCAATGGTGTCAAGCATCTAAGTATCTGCTCTGAATAGTGTAGCCTCGGGGGAAACCCCATGTGGGATCAACAACTATTATCCTGGCCAACCATAAGAATTGTGCTTGTCTTATTTTAAACATTCAAACATTCAAGATCAAACATCAAAACATTGTGTCTTTTGTGTCTTCAAGTGTATGCAAAACATTTTTATATCAAACAACACACTTTTGTTTGATTCATTTTGAGTCTAAACACTTACAAACATTTAGTCTTCATCAACATTGTGTCCTCTTGTCATGAAAAACAGTCAAAAAACTTCAGATTTGGTCACAACAAACAACTTTACAAATTGAAAAAATTACACTCAGTTTCCAGAAATGCGTCTGTCTAACAAAAATATGTATGTGTCATTTAACCGCATTTGTGAAGTATAGAAACACATCTGTTTCATCCTAAAGAAAATTGCATTCATAAAATCTCAGAAACATGTTTGTGCAGTGTTCAACCATATCTGTGTCATTTAACCACGTCTGTGAAGTATACAGGCACGTCTATGTTTAGAATTGGAAAAATTTACAATTTAGCAAACAAGAGCAGTCAGTTTCAGACTTATTGAGCTTCTTAAGTTATCTCTTTGGGTTTTCATCTAGCATTCAACCTACCTTTGGGTCTCACAAAGTTCATCATTGCTTTATACCTTGTATTACATTCACATTTGTCTAAACTTGAGTCAAAAGGTCACTTTCTTGTCCTCATCATACTATGTCAACACACTACATACAACAACATTTTTCTAAGTGGTCCCTCATCAAGGTCTTTCACCTTTGGGTCTCATTTGGTCTTACTTAGAGTCAAGGTCAACTTACCTCATCAAGAGAAACTATCATCTCTTTGGAAGCCACACCTAATCTACTACATACATACTTGGTCTTGCACTTTGGACATTGCAAGTACACTTCAGATTCATTTACATTCCATACAACTCTTGGTCTTCCATACTCTCTCCATTTTCATCTAGTCACGCACATCTTGGTCAAGACCTAGTTCATGGTTGAAACCTGTTCCCAAAAATCTAGGAGAGAAAATAAAGAGGCTCAAGAGTCTGCAAACATGAGTGGCTATGAGTACGACGATATCTTTTTCAATTCTGATCATACCACATTACCTGACATGGACATCTATAGAAACATTCAAAATCTTGAGAACATGGATAACACAAACAAAAATGATACACACAATGACAATATGGACAACTTTTCCATACATTCAGCAAAAGTGGAAGACTCCATTATGGATCCACATTTCAATCGATTGGTTGAGGAAATAATGAGGAGAGATAGACAATATTTTCTACAAGTAATAGCGCAAAGTGGAACTAAGATACCTCATGATTTTGAGATGTCTCAAATAGTGGAAAATTGACCTTTGCAAGAACCTCAACTCAACATGGATCAAAGGAGGCCTAATAGTGGAGGAAATAGAGGACCACATCTTGTGCCTGAATCACCATCATTTTTGTTTCAAAAACCTAAGGTCCCACATACACATGGTCAAGCATATGATACTCACCTTCGCAGACCATTATGGAAGTCTTATGCAGAAAAATACTCAATCACATACCAATGCCAAGGACCAACCATCAAAGCAATTGGATATCCAAAGGCATCCTCAAAATTTGGACACAAGGAAACCCCATGGCAAATTTGGGGGCAACACACTAGAACAAACTCATGACATGCCTGTAGAGTATGGTATACATGGACAAAACAAATATTCCATTCCTCATCATGACTCTATGCCAAGTGGTCCATATACGCAGCATCATTATAGACCGAAGCCAGCTTACACAATGAGAGACATATGTCCCTATCCATTTGACAAAAGCATTCCAATGCCTCCATTTCCTACACACTTTGTGACACCTAAGTTTGATAAGTACAGAGGAAAAGGGGATCCTAAGGCACATATAAGACAATTTTTCACAGCTTGCATTGAGGTAGCAGTAGAAGAGACATATTTGATGGGATTATTCCCACAAAGCTTAGGTGATCAAGCTATGGAATGGTTCTCCCAAATTCCACCTAGAATTAATTCATGGGATGACTTAGCAGAGGATTTTATCCAACATTTCTCATACAACATAGAGACAGACATATCAGTCACTACTTTGTGCAACACCAAGCAAAAGGATGGAGTCTTTTTCATCATTTTTACAAAGATGGAGGAGTCTAGGCAGCAGATGCTCTTGTGAAATTCCACAAAAACAAATGGTAGAGATGTTCACCCAAAATGTCAACAAATACATTGGTTATGACTTGAGAAAAGCTTGTTTGTCCACCTTCAAGGACGTCATTGAAAAAGGCTTAGCAAAAGAGAAGGACCTAATTGAGCAAGGCATCATCAAAATATTCAAAGAAAACAAAGAGGACTTTAAAAGAAAAGACAAACTAAGATTTTGGAATAAAAACAAGAACACAATCAATGATGGTGTTGTTGATGCCAATATAGTATGACCCAAAATCATTTTTTCTGGATCAAGCTCTACAAACAATCAAGTGAATACTCAAACAACTTCAAAACCACAAAGGAAATACACCCCATTGGGAGAACCACTTGAATCAACTTTCAAGAAGCTAGTGGCAAACAAAATAATAACAATTCCAGATATGCCTCCATATGAGCCAAATGTCAAACCAAATTGGTGGAATGATGACGAATACTATGAATATCACAAGAGCAAGGGCCATAAAATAGGAAATTGTCATCGACTAAAGAACATCATACAAGATCTCATTGATAGAGGCGACATTGAGATCAAGGGACACTCATCTAACCAAGAACATGAAATGTTTAAAGAACTATTCCCAAAACATGACAAGGGAAAAGCCAAAGCCACAGATGAGCAGACCAACTATACTAGAGCATCTTATAACTATGATTCAATGGTTAATCACATTTCGATGGACAATTATGTCTCTACCATTATCATCAAGGACAAAATGTAGTGCCCCGCCAGGAAACCCCTAAGGGTTTAAGTTAAAAACACTCAAATAGAGTGTAAATATTTTATTTTTTTAAAATAATTTAGAGCGTTAATGTAAAATTACAACATTAAGATAGTTTGAAGTTATCTCAATTCATAATTAGACACAACATTAAGATACATTGGAGTTATCTGACAACTTAGATATCACAGCGGAAGGCTAAAACGATCCTAAGGAGTTTCCCAACGCGATTACATAACCTCACACCTAACTCAACTTGCGTCCAATGATACATAAATCTGGATGTCTTAATTATGAGATAATGCATAGATCTTGATTATATATGTGTTCAATGGTTTAACACCTTATAACTTTAGGAAGCGTTCATTTACTTTGGGTGGTTAGGAGGCCATTGAGAGGTTATTTATTCAATGCACTTAAATTCATAATTTCATTTAGAGGCCTCCAAATAGGTTCCAAGCGTTTAATATAATGAGGTTCATTCATTGGGATTAGGGAATCCATTCACAATCGATATCATCCTTTAATATTAAAAGTATGGTTAATCAGACGAGATTCATTCATTAAGGATTAACTACAATTAATAGAGTGAGATCCCTTCATTTGATTTCATGCATAGCCAACTAGTGAGTTGTAGTTCTTTAAAGAAAGGTAAGATGTGAGTAGCCATAGAATTTATTGAAGGTTTGATAATGCAATTAAATGGACTAATTCTATTAGGGTGGATATGCATTAGGACACACGAGAGCATCCTTTAACTTAAGATATCGTTAGCTAGATGTTATTCATCATTTCAAGGTTTGAATAATAAGATCATAGTGACATTCTTCTATTAGGATTAAAATACAATTATCTTATTGCATAACACTCACTCTTTTTTTTTTGTTAAATGAAGTTAATATGAGAGAGATACTTTTATTAAGATTTAATGTATAAACAACTAATCAATTATTTCCCCATTTTAGTCAATTTTAGCAATCATAAGGGAATTCTTTTATAAGGGTTATAACATGGATACCTAGTTGAGTCCACACAATTATCCAATAAAGCTGGTGAGGATTATTGGTTATAATTACTACATAAATGACTAAATATATTCATCCATTATAGTGGAAGATAATTAACATAGCGTTGCTCATTTAAGAAGATAAAAGTAATTACCTATGAGTTGATCATC
Organism: Cryptomeria japonica; assembly: GCF_030272615.1. Lineage (NCBI taxonomy): Eukaryota > Viridiplantae > Streptophyta > Pinopsida > Cupressales > Cupressaceae > Cryptomeria > Cryptomeria japonica. The sequence continues at coordinate 829,658,362 of NC_081409.1, forward strand.
CTTTAGAATCCAACTTAGAAATTATAACGTTAATTCTATCTTTGTTCTCCCATACTGATTTGATCAAATTGACATGCTTAATAACAAGTTAATCCAATGATGTAACCTAGCAAGATTCTTTCCACTATTACTACGTTTAATTAACCTTATCAAAATACTTTTTCCACAACTTTAATTACAATATTTTAAATACTTTGCCATAATCGTAATTTACAATGTTTTATGAATCTGATTTACTACATTCCTCAAGATGCTTGATTTTGTGCATTTGATTTAAAATTCGTTACTTTTCCATCATACACTTATACAAGATATACAACCATCCATGATAATTTAAAGCATAAAACAAAGTAAGCTAAAAACATCGCATAACACAGATATGATCTCGGAGTTCACCCCTAAAGGGGCTACGTCTCCGGGTCTGCTCAACTGCAAGACCCCTTTGGTATTATATCGTTAGGAATACATGATCTATAAGTCTTTTACATCTTTGCCACTTAGGCGAATAAAATCAATAAACAACAGACATCTCGGTCGGAATTTACATAATGATCCCTTTTGAAGCGGATCCAACTGAACACTTCAAGCAATTACAAGTACTAATGACTGACGATACTCTGACTAGGAACGTAACTGGCTATGACCAACACAAGTAAACAGATGACAGAGTCAAAAACAAACCTAGCAAGAACTTGCCTTCTTTACCATTATCTATTTCACATCATCGGGGGAGGAATGACCAAACTATTTGTTTTACTAAAAGAAGGTATCATCTACTTCCGAACCTCAAAACGACACATTATTAAGTTTCTGATGATCTCGTTAGCATATAAATTGAGTTCTTCAAAATTTTCATGATGAACTTAAAATACTTTAACATTTAGATTCCTATTTCTAAGTTCACAGAATGATCAGATCGAATCACAAGTTGTTCCTGAATATCGTAATATTTTAAAAAGTGAAATCACCAATTGTTAAAATGCTATTCAATATATACATATAAATTCCCTTCAAATATATATATATATATTAATCGTATTATTTATTAACATTCGAATTTCAAATTTATTATTTATTAATACATATAATAATCTCCACGTTAAATATATATTAATAAAAATTAATTATTATTTAAAAACTTTATTAAAAAAAAACTATTAATAAAACCCAAATTAATTATTTTATTATATCGTGGAATTTATTTATTTCTTTTTTTAAATTAAAATAAATTTAAAAAAAAATACAAAAAAAAACTAAAATAACATTGGGGTGGGGGTTCCACGTGGACCCCACGTGGCCCCCAAGGTAGCTCACGCTACCATTGGTAGCGCTGCTACCAAAGGGTAGCAAGCGGCTGCCATGGTAGCGCTGCTACCATTTGGTAGCAGTCCGCTACCATGGTAGCAGGCGCTACACCACACACCCCGTGGTGGGGGTTTATACCCGCCATGGGGGTTTCTTCATTTTTTTTTTTGTTTTATATATTTTTTTTTTTTAAAACAATTTTTTTTCTACTGTCAAAAATAAAAGGGTCACATAGCAGAAATAAAATATAGTCTATAAATTTTCATTTTCCAACAGCTTCTCTTCCCCTTTTTTTTTTTTAAATTTTGAAATAAACCAAAAGGAATGACAAAAGGAATATAAAAACCCCATACCCCATTTTTACAGTCATAAAATGAATTTCCAGATTTACCCAAAAACTCCATTATGGAACAAACATCTCCACATCAGGTTTTAAGCCACCAAATCTATCAAGAATAAGAATTTGTTTCAAAAACAACCAAACTTGTAAAGAAAAACTGAATCTATGCTTCAAACCAAACATCCATGGATAATATCTCTCCCTTTTTTTTTTTTTTTTAAACCCAACATGAAATAAAAAGGTAGATTCGAATCCTACCTCATAATGCATTCCAGGCAAGAATCTTGATGAAGAGCTTCCCCAATCTGCTGCTCTAAGACTCCATCTTTGTCCAAAATCCCCAATCTCTCCTCCAAAGTCCATTATTTTTCCCAAAAAAAAGACCAAAAGAAAAGAACCCCCAAAAACATTTCCCAACTAGTTTAAAATGAGAAACCCTATTTTTGCCCTAATTTTCAATTTTGAAATTAGGCATTTATTTTTTTTGAAAATAAAAGAAACATGAGAATGGAAATCATTATTTTCCATTACTCAATAAATCTAACTTGTTTTATTCTTATTAAAATTAACACGCTTCTGTTTCTTATTTAATCTCTAATTTTAATCTCTCAATATCAACTTAGGCCTACTTTTCTATTTCGGAACTATTGACCGGGTAAGGCGTTTTGATTAATTCAATTTTCTAAAAATCAATCTTTTTATACTATATCAACTATACAAGTAAAAGGAAATAATTTCTTTTTAAGTAATAAAATTTACCCTTTTCTCTTCCAAAATGCGAATGTGAATTAATTTATTTCTATTTCCCACATGACTTTAAATCTTTCCTTTCTAAAACGCATAACTCATTAAAATCGTAGTTATTAAAATTAACTATTAAATTAACTCGCTACAACATAATAAAGTGACATTTTTAAATAAATGACTAATCTAATGCAAGAGTCTTATTTATTCTAATTTCTCAACTACAAACGCGTAAATGTTGCAAATGCGTAAATGAGCACACTAACCCAAGTTAAGTACCTTAAGCTTGCTACAATAATAATTAAAGCAATCCCTTTAAATTAACGATTACTCGTATAGAAGAAACTACCTATTTAAATTTCTATATCACGAATGTGTACGTTTACTTATTAAATTGAATTTAATACTTAGGATAACAAACTCCACTTACCTCGCGCAAGGCACGCAAATCGAGGAAGTCCTCCAAATCTCTTGACACGCATCCCAATGAAAAGCAAGCCCCACGAATCCACACACGATGCTCACCTAACCATGGCTAAGGCAAGACGAGAGTTATATGATCACCAAATCCGAATTCTAAAGATGAAGGAGGCATACTCAACCTTGCAAATCCCAAAGGAGATGAACCTTGCCCTAAGCGGTGTTGTACCTGCAATCTCCTGCACCCATGAATTCATACAAGCATGCATATACATATACATATTCAATGAAGGTGTTAGCTCAAGATTTATCACAAGGGTTAGGAACAATTACATTTACACGAGAATCGAAGCAAAAGCACAATAATAAGTATGCACAGTTATTTATATTATCTAAACTACACATTGCATCACGGTTAACCTACCATTCAAGAATGCCACATAGCAAGTCAATCATGGTCAAACGGGTTTTACAAGTCTAACTACGGTATGGGCATTACACAAAACACTTGAAAATTCTACCCAAAGACCCAAGGTTGTCCTAAAAGGCACTGGATCTTCTTCCGAACCTACCTATGAATGTAATGTTACAACTCATCGAGGTAAATTCACTTTGCAAGGTGCTCCAGCTAAAATCACCACTTCCTCATCAACCGAACCTGAGTATAACCTTGTAGATAGTTAGGGAAGACACCCGCGTTTATCTCCATCCTTGAACTTTTACGCATATCTCTTGCATATAAAGTCATTCTTGACAAAACTTTGAGAGACACTTCTGTCCCCACTGATCTGAATGTGGACCAATTTCAAGCCATGGTGGGATACCTTCCATTCCACACTCCCTTACATTCACAGAAGCTAACAACGCCTCCGTGAGCCAACCACATAATGCACCTTTACACATTGAAGCCTTCCTTCACAAACATTGAATAAAATGAGTCCTGATAGATGGAGGAGCTGGTCTCAATATATGTACTTTGAACACAATAATACAATTGGGATATTCAGACAAAGCTGTGAATGCTACAAACAAAATTACCATCAAGCCATATGATGATGAAGAGCGTTCATCCAAAGGCACAGTCACCTTGCCTCTTAGAGTTGGGCAAGTTACAAAGGATGTGGTTTGTCAAGTCCTAGACCTCGATCTCACACACAACATATTGCTAGGATTCCCATGGATTAATGAGATGAGGGCAGTCCCATCTACATACCACCAATGCATTAAGTTTCCTCACAATGGAGTTGAAGTAACAGTTAATGGTGATCCTAATCCATTTATATACTGCAATAACTTGAGACCAAAAGTTGAGACAATCATTCCAATTAATAGAGAAGTTATCCCTTCTTCTACATACATTGACCCTGAATCATTAAAACCTTCAACATCAAAGCAAGGTGAGATTAAAGGGAAATATCAAGACAAAGGCATGGGTGAATACAATTTGAATCAAACCATGTGCTTATGACAAGTTATGAGTTCACCAAAAGAATATGGATGACCACATCCTTCTAAATGGGTATCTATCATTACAGTCAAATGGGATCCTATTATCTTCCAAAAGTGGGGTGAAATGGAAGAAGAAGACTTATACAAAATGCTTTACAAAGACCTTGAAGATGGTACACAAATCACATTAGCATACCATGTGAAAAATGTGGCAAAGGATTTAAGATCCTACAAAATTTTGGATATGATGGTAAAAGTTCTCTCGGCTTAAGAAAAGAAGGTATCACTCAACCTTTGCAGCCAGAATTAACATTTAAAAATCAGTGCTCGAAAGGGCTTGGTTTCATCTCTTCCAAGGTAAACACTCACAAATCAGAAGAAACATTACAAATCATGAGGTCCAATGATCAACAAGAGAACCTCTATTCCAGTGACTCTAATGAATGGGAATGGGGTTCAGACAAATCCTCCAGTGACTATGAACTCACCGAGACATTCAGAGAACTAGGTGAACCCACAAAAGAAGAGGAATTTTAAATAAAATTCAAAGTTGGTCAAGAAAAAAACACTGAGGATCCCACACAGTCTTTGCCTCTAAGTTCTAGGTCGAAATTATGAAGGATGAGGGAACCCGTCCCCGAATGCACTTTTAGTGATGACAATTTGGACTCGTTCATGATCGAGATAGATGAGGAGAGTACCAACAATGACCTCGACAACTACCTCGACATACCTAAATATAACTGCATCTTCACCCTTAGTCCTGCTGACTTTGAAAATATTGAAGGCCTTCCCCTTGTTCACCACCAACTTATTTACTGGGACCATGAAGGACCTGTACTGTTCGACACATTCCAAAATGATGAAGCCTTTATTGACTATCTAGGCATACGAGATGATCTTCCGCTTGGGTACCATAAGGCACGATACACTATAGAACTCAACAACATGGCATATTTTGGTGAGGGTGTTGGGCCTTCCAGTTGCAAAAATGTAAAAATAAAAACAAATCATGGGTCTTATGGTGAAAACCACATTGTGGCACTGGCCAACCCCAAAAAAGTAAAAAGAAAGGACGTATCTAAGGGTAAAAACCTCTCTAAGGCACACAAAGATAGAAAGCTTGACATTCTCCTGGCATCATATGAAGAAAAATCATCTATGTTAGTAGAGGAGACCATCAAAACAAACATTGGTACAAAAGAAATTCCACATAACATATTCCTGGCACAATCTCTGACAGAGACAGAAAGACCAAAGTTAATAAGTTTCTTCACAGAGTGACAAATCTATTTTGCATGGTCATATGCTGATATGCCTGGACTGGATTCAGATTTAATAATGCATCATTTGACAGTTAAACTGGGGGAAAAACCACTGAAATAGAAATTAAGAAAGATGCATCCACAAGTGGCGTTATTAGTCAAGGCGGAGCTTGAAAAATTATTGGATGTCAGATTCATATGCCCAATTGATTATCTTGAATGGATCTTCAAATTAGTACTAGTCAGTAGCATCAGAATATGCACAAATTTTAGAGACATCAACAAAGCTTGTACTGAGAATGATTTTCCATTGCCAAATATTGACCTAATCATAGATCTCATAGTAGGTCATGTGATGTTATCTTTGATGGATGGATTCTCTGGATACAATCAAATAAAAATCACATCCGAGGATCAGCACAAAACATCATTTACTTGTCCCTGGGGAACTTTCTGTTGGAATGTCATGCCCTTCGGGCAAAAGAATGCAGGCACTACATATCAAAGGGCCATGACTACTATCTTTCATGATCTCATGCACGTAACTGTAGAAGACATATTGATGACCTCTTGGGAAAATCAATAGATAGAGATACACATTTGGACATACTTTCAGTCATTTTTGATTGGTTAGAAAAATACAAAGTAAGATTAAACCCCAAGAAATGTGTCTTTGGAGTAACCTCCAAGAAGCTCCTGGGATTCATTGTCTCAAAAAGAGGAATTCAAGCCAATCCAACAAAAGTCAAGGTGATCCTAGAGATGCCACCACCATGAAATATCAGTCAACTTCGATCTTTGCAAGGAAGACTCTAGTCCATATGAAGATTCATAGCACAACTTGCAAATAAATGTCATCCTTTTCAGAACTTGCTACACAAAAACATCAAATTCAAATGGGATGATAACTATCAACAGGCTTACTCAAAGATTATCATCTGAATCCACCAGTCTTGATGCCACTAGTTCCAGGACAACCCCTATTACTCTACATATCAGCTACATCAACAACACTAGGGGTACTCTTAGTGCAACAAGATGTTGAGGGCAAAGAAAAGGCAGTCTACTACATCAGTCATACTTTGGTAGGCTATGAGCTAAACTACACACCAATTGAGCGTGTGCGTCTCGATGTGGTCTTTGCTTCATAGAAATTACGATACTACATGCTAACTCATAAAACTAAGCTGGTCGCAAGGATCGATCCATTGAAGTACCTTCTCAATAAAGCGACGCTTACTTGTCGACTAGCCAAATGGGTGATGCTCTTGAGTGAATTCGACATTGAATATGTAGACAGAAAAGAAATAAAAGGACAAGCTATCATAGATCAGTTAGCAGATGCTCCCATGATAGATGATGCTCCTCTAACTTCAGAATTTCCAAATGAATCCATCTTGACGGTATCACACATGAAGCCTTGGCAACTGTACTTTGACGGCTCACACACATAGCATGGTGCAGGCGTTGGCATCCTCTTCATCATGTCTCAAGGGGACTTCATTCCAAAATCATATCAATTATCATTTCCTTGCACTAATAACATAGCAGAATATGAGGCATTAACAATTGGATTACAGATTGCAGTTCAGTGGAAGATCCAGGAACTTCATGTTTTTGGGGACTCTCAACTTGTAATTTGTCAAGCAACTGATGACTACCAAACAAAGGATGAAAAATTAATGCCTTACAAAAATATGGTGGATGACCTGAAGCAACATTTCATAAAGTTAACCTATGAGAAAATACCAAGAGAGTAGAATTGAGCCACAGATGCCATGGCTACTATTGCCTCACTGATCAATCTACTACAGAATGAAACCCACTATGAGTTGTTGGTGGATAACCTTTTGGTTCCCTTGTATGAGATCACTCCTACTGAGATGATATGTTTCGTTGGTCCTAATTCCTAGTTATACAGTTCCATTTTCACATACATTTGTAATAATACCCTTCCTCCTGACTTATCCAACAACCAACCTCGCACTTTCATTTGCCAATCTTCTCGATTCATCATTTTAGCTGATATCCTATACCGTCGAGGTTTGGATGGCACTCTTCTTAGATTTTTAGAAAGGGATGAGGCTCAGATTGTGTTATGCAAAGTTCATGAAGGGATATGTGGTCCACATTCTAGTGGTCCTACCTTAGCCAAAACACTCATCAAGACTGGATATTACTGGCCCAATATGGAAAAATACTCATATCAGTTTGTTAAGAAATGTAAGCAATGTCAAATTCATGGAGACCTTATTCATGTGCTAGCATAAGAACTTCAACCGATTAAGACTCCTTGGCCCTTTTTTTAGTGGGGACTCGATCTCATAGGCAAGATTCACCCTCCTTCCTCCAATGGCCACAAATTCATTATTACTGCCACAGAGTATTTCATAAAATGGATTGAAGTTGTGCCTCTTACACAAGTCACTATAAAATAGATTGCTACATTTATTCTTAACTATATCATTTGCTGATACAGTATTCCTCTTTTCATCATCACTGACAATGGGCGTCCATTCAAAAATCAAGATGTTCATGAACTTTGTGATTGCTTCCATATTACCCATCATTTCTCCACACCCTATTACCCCCAGTTTAAGGGTCAAGCTAAGGTGTATAATAAAACCATTCTTAAAATCCTAAAAAAGGCAGTCAATGACGCTGGCCGCAATTGGCATGTCCAACTTAATCCCGCACTTTGGGCTTATCACACAAGTGTTCGCACACCTACAGGAGCCACACCTTATTCACTTGTCTATGGTGCTGAAGCTATCTTGCCTGTTGAGATTGAGTTACCATCTTGATGAGTCTCTTTGCAAAACATTATCAATGATGAAGATTACAGGGTCTCTCACTTGCAAGAATGAGAACTATTGGATGAATGAAGACAAACTGCTTTTAATCATCTCAAGGCTTATCAACAATGAATGAGTCGCAACTACAATCACAAGGTAAATCCTCACACATTTGAGGTAGGTGACTTAGTTCTCAAAGAAAATCCTAAAAATCAGCAAGAGAGAGAGAAGAAGGGCAAATTCGAACCAAATTGGCTTGGTCCTTACATCATTACAGCAGCCTATGGATCCGGTGCATATCAGCTCTCAACTCCAGATGGCAAACCTTTTGAGGATCCTATCAATAGCATGCACCTTCATAGGTTTTACACATAGCTCTTCAAAGTATCCTATTTCAAAAATACAAAAAAATTAAAAAAATTAAAAAATACAAAAAAAAATCAAAAATTTCAAAAATACAAAAAAATTCAAAAAGACAAAAAAATCATAAAAATAAAAAATTGTTACTTGGTGAAAACCTAGCAAACAGGCGCCTTATGACACAAAAAATTTTAAAAATTAAAAAATAAAAGGTAAAGAGAAAAAATTTTGTCCAATAATGAAAACCACTTCGGTGGCACCCTGGGCAAGTACCATGGTGAAAACCAGGTCACCAGCGCCATGTGTAGAGACATTGCTCCTTCCTCCTTCAGGATTCCATTTCATCCTTCACTTTGCACACACTCACAGCCTATCCATCCATAATAAATCAGCTCCTATCTGTGGCTAAGGAAAATCCTATGTCTAGTGATGGGTGTGGAACTAAGAGCATCACACGTTTTGAGGAGTACAGTTTCTTCCAGTTTTCTTTAGTTTATCCACGCACAATCTACAATAAAGCAACATTTGCATCGCCAATCCGCAATAAATTTTTGTCTTCTCCGCAATAAAGTATTAGTTGCATGGATTTAGTCAATTTCAGATGAGACACAGTAGCAACAATAGGCTTCAACAAATCAAATCTTCCAACAAACTCAGACAACATTATGGTTCAGTGCTATCTATCCTTTTGTGAAAGTAAACATTGTGACCACAATCAAATAGACTTATACAAGTGACAAGAGACACTAAACTTGAGGACTACAATAGATGTTGGTGTCGATTCTTAGTTTTCATTTGATTTTATCTTTTGGTGACATGTCTTTTAGCTTTTCTGGGATATCTCTGACTAGAGATTCTATCTCCAGGATGTCTTTGACTAGAAAGACAACAATGGGGTATCATCACCTATTTTTTCTTTTGTTGTCTATGGATTGTCTCTTAGTAATGCTATGACTTGTCCAAGGATATGAGGACACAAAGAGTCTAGTATGAAATGGGGCATTCCTTGTTTGTGACTATCTGATCTCCATGCAAATGGGTACAATGATTTTCTGGATCGAACCTATGTCTGGATTGTCATAACCTACTTTCCATAATAAAGCTCAATGATGATAACGTACAAGAAGCTCTTTCACTTTCATATCTTCTATCTTCCATCCCCCTTTCTTGATTGACCTCCATCGTCCTTCCCGAGTCCATGTAGCCTACTATCACATGACTAAGTATAATGACACACCAAAAATATTTTCATTTCATGTAGTTGCACCTGCATTACCACATATTAAGCATTTCATACATACATATAGATATCACAATTGCATCACATCCTGCACACAACACATGTTAGCACATTCTACATTCTCATCATATTCATTTGCATTTCATATATTCGCATATACATAACATATAAAATCCAAAAAAGAATAAAAATATATTGCATTTCATCATATACATATTTACATCCATATCATAAACATCACATAGAAACATATATCGCATAGGTACACATGCATATAGATGTCGCAAGGATGAATCATCTCATATATAATATCAAAATCATAAGTGTCATGATACAATGATGTCAAAATACATATGGCTAAAAAATCACCCGAAGGTGTCTACATAATCATACAAAAATGGTACAAAAACTGATACATAGGGAGCCCTCTAAGGCTATGATGAACTCCCTCCCTCGGAGCCGGTTGGTCTCGATGGAGTCTGAGCCCTGAAAGGACCCGTCCCAGGATCATCTCTCCCGCCCCCTCTATCTGGTGGTGGTGGAGGACCCATGACCCCACCGCTAGATGTTTGTCTTCTGTATCTCCCTCCAGTGGTCATCGTAGTCCACGATGGTCTCTGGAAGCTCCTAGCCCGATGATCTAGTGGCACCACTCCATAATATAGGTCTCGCCAGTAGGCTATCTCCTCCCTTGCACGCAGAACATAGGTGTATCTAGACCCTGTGTCCTCTGTTGCCTGCCTCCCTGCCCTCAGTGTTGTCTCATCCTTTGTATAGCACTGAATAGCCTGATCCCTCTCCCACTCAGTGTCCCTCAGTTGTCTCTTGAGCCTAGTTGTCTCCCTCTCCAGATCATGGATCTCATCTGCCTGTCACTGGCAAATCTCCCTCAAGGATAGTAGCTCATCCTCCTCTCTCCCCTCACCCTATCCCTGTGGCTTCTCATGTTCCTATCCTCATCCCTGTATCTGTCTCAGAACTTGTGCTGCTGGCACATGTAACAGAAATCCACCTCTACCCCGCACTACATGAGCCTGTTGAGCTTGTCTCTCCTCTCTGCCCTCTCTCCTCGGAGCCACTCTCCTCTCTGCCATTGCACCCCATCTCCATCATCGGCCCCTGCCTCCACCATCCCCACTATCATCTCCATCACCTCCATCGTCTCCCTCTATTGGCTCCCCTGGATCCATCAGTCGTGGAAATGGATGATCTCCCTAATATGCAGTGTACTCTACATCCTCTATATCTGCCCATATATCCCAAGGCATGGGAACCATCTCTACCACCTGTGTCACAGCCTGATCATAAGAAAGAAATGGCCCCAAATGCACCTGATCCCTTACTGTCTATGCATACATCCCTGAACCCCGTGGCATATGGTGTATCCTGCCAAACTGCCTACACACTCTATCTATCAACTACCTCTCAATCACATATGGTGTCCTCCCTATCAGTTACCTTCTCAGGAATACATATGGCAGCTCCACTACATCATCCTCCCACTCCTTACAGTCTAAGTAAGGCCTTCATATCACATTGTCTATCTCATCGATAACCCTGTGCCAATACTCCAGTATCCCAATCTGTGGCTGTGACATAATCATATCATATAAATGTACATAGTTGCGCCCATGTCCGCTGCCTCTAAAGTGTATCGGACATGTAACCAGCAAATGCTCATATGCCCATACCTGCAACAGTGTCACTCTGCATCCCAACACTGCTGATCTGTGATACACAAATTGATGCAGCTCATAAAACAAGTTTTCCAGCAGATATGGCCCCCATGCAAACCTGGTGTGCTTAGTCACCAATGTCTCCAGAGTCCTCCCCCATCCCACAGCCAACCCTCGTATCGCCCTATCCAGAGAGAGGAACCCACTGATCAATCCTACCAGCACCGTTGGTAATGCCAATCTTGTCCTTGTCATGGTGTCTCAAGCCACATGTCCTACCCTCATCTCCAGTCCTAGATCCTGAAACACTCATCTTAGTGCATCCCTATCTCCCTCTCGATCGTAAGGAACTAACTCCCCATCGATCGGTATCCTCAGTATCCTGTACACATCCTCTAAGGTGACTGTCATCTCACCCATTGGCAAATGAAATGTGTATGTCTCTGACTGCCATCTCTCAGCTAATGCAGTCAGTAATCCCATGTTCACCTAAAACTCAGGCACATACAAAATATATCACAGTCCCATGACCTGAACTACTACTCTATCCTCGAATGTCAGCTCTGCTCGCAAACTCTAAGTCGAAGGGAATCTCTCCCATTACTTCGGCATCGGTAGGTCCTCCTACAATCAAGCAAATCAACTGTGTCAATCCTAGTGGCATTCCCTGTTCATCACAAAGTGTTTCTTTCTATCCTAGTGACACTCCCTGTTCATCACAAAGTGTTGCTTTTTATCCTAGTGCTTATATCTATCATATGGCACTCTATCCTAGTGGTACTCCTTGTTCATCACAAAGTATTGCTTTCTATCCTAGTGGCATTCCATGTTCATCACAAAGTGCTACTTTGATCCTATCTTTTAGGGCACCTACGTTCTATCACAGAATTGTCAATTCCAGCCTAATCCAGTTGACAATGTATGTTCTATCATAGAATTGTCAATTTCTTTCATAATCCTTGTTCATCACAAAGTGCCTCGCTCTATCCTATTCTAGGGCCTCTCCTTGAGTGTATCCTCTTGAGTAGTTTCTTGATTGGCAATGTATGTTCTATCACAGAATTGTCAATCCTAGCCCTATCTGCTATCCTAGTCTTCCCTAGAGGACCTATTTGAGTGTATCCTCTCAGCAGCTTATCCAATCGACAACGTATGTTTATCATAGAACTGTCGATTTGACCTTGAAGACATAAACGCACATTCATGATGCAAACACATTTACATACTTCACAAATGTGCCTATTCTGCACAAATGTGCCTGAAATACACAGACGTGCTCGCATTGAACACATACGCTATCACAATCGTAAACATGCCTAGCACAAATGCAAATGCACCTATCCTACCCAGATGTGCCTGGCACCAACATAGACGCGCCTTATCATTTTTACCCCACTTGACATTTTTTTAATATACCTAAAGTGCATTTATTATCCTACCTAACATGCATTTATGACAACAATTAATGCAAAAAAGTACAAGGAGGTTTTGTGGTACTTACTGGCTCTCCTACATTTGTTGGCCTCTGATATCGACAAACACGCTCGAATCTATGCACCAATTCCATCGCTATTGACTGATTTCTCTACACTCTAATCTCTTAGATGTGTGGGTGACAATGAGCATATTTTCCCTCATAGTCTATCTTATAGACTACCCTAGCCCTATTCTCCCGAGTTAGTCTTCTTTATCCCGTGACTCTATCACTCTATCATATCTTATCAGTCCATTCTAGCCTTTCTTTCTTATCGAGAGATTGTCTACGATCTTTTTAGACATTTTCATCCAATCTCTCGAAGGGGCATATCATTCCCATCTTGGGGCAACTTTGTATCAGCTCATCTTATCTTCTTTGAAACAATGCGACAAGCTGCATTGTCTCAAAGAGGGGAAAAATGTAGACACCTAAAATTTTCCTATCTAATTAAATAAATATTTTTATTTATTTAATTATTTTAGCCTAATTCTTCTATTAATTAAATAAATCTTTATTTATTTAATTAATTCATTTATCCTCTTCTAGCCTTATTTCTCATTTAAATAAATACTTTTTTTTAATTTAAATTACCCTTTTCCTAAATTAAATAAATACTTTTATTTATTTAATTGATCCCACTTCCTCTATTAATTAAATAAATCTTTATTTATTTAATTAATTCATTAGTCTTTTAGACCTATGACACATGCCATTCATCTCTTAATTCCTACACTACCTACCCTCTCATTATTTTCTTATTTCCTCTACCTACCCTCTAATCATATCCGACCATTTATCTTTTACACCTCTTAATCTTATCCCTCCATTTCTTGTAGTGTCTTCTATATAAGGAGATTCTTCCTTCATTATCAACCCCAATGATGCTTTCGAACTTTCACATGTGATCAAACTATCAACCACATTTTCGTTCTTTGTTGAGCTCTTGTGCAGACATAAAATCTGAGAGAAAATATATCAAGCAAGATCAATATAATATTTCAATCAACAAGAATTGGAAAAGCCCTTACTAATTGGAGATCAAAAATCAAGCTTTGAAAAGAAAAGTCTAAAATTGAAAAATAAAGAAAAGGCCTTTAGTCCAAATCAAAATACAAAACTATTAGACTCTGAAAAAATCAAGGTCAAGGATAAAAATCCTACAAAAGAAAAATAACAAGAGTTGATCTCCCCTAATACCAAAATAACTGGGGGCAAAAGTTCTACAATTTCAAGCCAAAAAGAATACTTGTTGATCCTAAGTCTCCATCATGCTATCCTACTTTCACTTATTTTCACAATCATAAGCCTTCATAACTCATCCACTTGTTTCACACATCCATTCCCTTCTAGTGATACATCATGGACCTTTAATGGAGCTTCCTCGAGGGACTTTGTTATCAGGGATGCCCAAACTTCTTTAGGTGACATGCATATGGGCCTACGTAGTCCACACGCTAGTAATTCTATCACAGCTCCATCATCAAGGAAGACAATAAAGGGAGCAACATATCATTTAGTCAAGGAACAATGTAGTTACCATCATAAGATGAAGCTTCACACAGTCAAGGTGGGTGACTTAGTTCTCAGAGAAAATCCTTAAAAATAGCAAGACAGAGAGAAGGGCAAGTTCAAACCAAATTGGCTTGGTCCTTATGTCAACACAGCAGTCTATGGATCCAGTGCATACCTACTTTCAACAACAGAGGGTGAACCTTTGGAGGATACTATCATAAAAATGCACCTTCGTAGGTTTTTCACATGGCTCTTCAGAATATCCTAATTCAAAAGTACAAAAAAAAAAAAGTAAAGAGAAATAAATTCGTCTAATGGTAAAAATAACCTCGATGGTGCCTTGGACAAGTACCGTGGTGAAAACCAGGTTACTGGCACCATGTGTAGAGACATTGCTCCTCCCTCCTTCGAGATTCCATCTCATCCTTCACTTTGCACATACTCACAACCTATCCATACATAATAAACTTACCCATTCTCATCATGGCTTGTTATTGATCTACCTAAGATTGGTTAGCCATTCATAATAAACATTCCTTTTCACACCTTTGCATCCATAATAAATCAGCTCCTATCTGTGGCTAAGGCAAAATCCTACCTCTAGTGATGGGTGTGGAACTAAGAGCATCACATATTTTGAGGAGTACAGTTTCTTCCAATTTTCTACAGTCTATCCGTGCACAATCCATAATAAAGCAACACTTGCATCGCCAATCCATAATAAAGTTCCATCTTCTCCACAATAAAGTATTAGTTTCATGGATTCAGTCAGTTTTAGATAAGACACAACAGCAGCAATGGGCTTCAACAAATCAAATTTTTCAATAGACTCAGACAACATTATGGTTCAGTGCTATCTATCCTTTTGTGAATGAAAACATTGTGACCACAATCAAATAGAAGTATACAAGTGACAAGAGACACCTACTTGAGGACTACAATGGATGTTCGTGTCAAATCTTGGTTTTCTTTTGATTTTATCTTTCTGGTGACATGTCTTTTAGCTTTTCCAGGATGTCCCTGACTAGAGATTTTATCTCCAGGATGTCTTTAACTAGAAAGGTGAGGATGGGGTATCGTCACCTATTTTTCTTTGTTGTTTGTGGATTGTCTCTTACTAATGCTATGACTTGTCCAAGGATATGAGGACTGGAATATTTGGATCAACAAGAATTGGAAAAGCCCTTACTAATTGGGGGTCAAAAATAAAGCTTTGAAAAGAAAAATCTAAAAGTCAAAAATAAAGAAAAGACCTTTAGTCGAAATCAAAATACAAAACTACTGGACTCTGAAAAAAACAAGGTCAAGGATAAAAATCCTACGAAAGAAAAAGAACAAGTGTTGATCTCCCCTAATACCAAAATAACTGGGGGCAAAAGTTCTACAATTTCAAGTCAAAAAGAATACTTGTTGATCCTAACTCTCCATCATGTGCTATCCTACTTTCACTTTTTTCACAATCAAAGGCCTTAATAGCTCATCCACTTGTTTCACACATCCATTCCCTTCTAGCGATACATCATGGACCTTTAATGGAGCTTCCTCAAGGGACTTTTTTATCAAGGATGCCCAAAATTATTTAGGTGACATGCATATGGGCCTACATATTCCACACACTAGTAATTCTATCTCAGCTCCTTCATCAAGGAAGACAATCAAGGGAGAAATATATCACTCAGTCAAGGAACAATCCAGTTACCATCATAAGATGAAGCCTCAGACATTCGAGGTGGGTGACTTAGTTCTCAGAGTAAAACTTAAAAATGAGCAAGACAGAGAGAAGGGAAAGTTCAAACCAAATTGGTTTGGTCCCTATGTCATCACAACATTGCTCCTCCCTCCTTCAGGATTCCATCTAATCCTTCACTTTGCACATACTCACAACCTATCCATCCATAATAAACTTACCCATTCTCATCATGGCTTGTTATTGATCTACCTAAGATTGGTTAGCCATTCATAATAAACATTCTTTTTTTCCCCTTTCCATCCATAATAAATCAGCTCCTATCTGTGGCTAATGTAAAATCCTATGTCTAGTGATGGGTGTGGAACTAAGAGCATCACATGTTTCGAGGAGTACAATTTCTTTTGATTTTCTCCAGCCTATCTGTGCACAATCCACAATAAAGAAAAACTTTCATCGCCAATCCGCAATTAAGTTTCATCTTCTCCGCAATAAAGTATTAGTTTCATGGATTCATTCAGTTTCAGATAAGACACAGTAGTAGCAACGGGCTTCAAAAAATCAAATCTTTCAACAAAGTCAGACAACATTATGATTCAATGCTATCTATCCTTTTGTGAAAGAAAAACATTGTGACCACAATCAAATAGACTTATACAAGTGACAAGAGACACCTACTTAAGGACTATAGTGGATATTGGTGTCAAATCTTGGTTTTATTTTGATTTTATCTTTCTGGTGACATGTCTTTTAGCTTTTTTAGGATGTCCCTAACTAGAGATTTTATCTCCAAGATGTCTTTAACTAGAAAGGTGAGGATGGGGTATCGTCACCTATTTTTCTTTGTTGTTTGTGGATTGTCTCTTAGTAATGCTATGACTTGTCCAAGGATATGAGGACTAGAATATTTGGATCAACAAGAACTGAAAAAGCCCTTACTAATTGGGGATCAAAAATCAAGCTTTGAAAAGAAAAATCTAAAAGTCAAAAATAAAGAAAAGGCCTTTAGTCCAAATCAAAATACAAAACTATTGGACTCTGAAAAAATCAAGGTCAAGGATAAAAATCCTACAGAAGAAAAATAACAAGAGTTGATCTCCCCTAATACCAAAATAACTGGGGGCAAAAGTTCTACAATTTCAAGCCAAAAAGAATACTTGTTGATCCTAAGTCTCCATCATGCTATCCTACTTTCACTTATTTTCACAATCATAAGCCTTCATGATTCATCCACTTGTTTCACACATCCATTCCCTTTTGGTGATACAGCATGGACCTTTAATGGAGCTTCCTTGAGAGACTTTGTTATCAAGGATGCCCAAACTTCTTTAGGTGACACGCATATGGGCCTACGTAGTCCACAAGCTAGTAATTCTATCTCAGCTCCTTCATCAAGGAAGACAATCAAGGGAGAAACATATCATTCAGTCAAGGAACAATGGAATTACCATCATAAGATGAAGCCTCACACATTCAAGGTGGGTGACTTAGTTCTCGAAGAAAATCCTAAAAATCAACAAGACAGAGAGAAGGGCAAGTTCAAACCAAATTGGCTTGGTCCTTATGTCATCATAGCAGTCTATGGATCTGGTGCATACTAGCTTTCAACACCAGAGGGTGAACCTTTGGAGGATACTATCAGCAAAATGCACCTTCACAAGTTTTACACATAGCTCTTAAGAATATCCTAATTCAAAAGTACAAAAAAATTGAAAAAAAAAAAAAACAAAAAAAATTTTAAAAAATTAAAGAGAAATAAACTTGTCCAATGGTGAAAATCACTTCAATGGCACCCTGTTGGTATTTTGGTATGGTTTTGTCATTGATGTCAACACCTACTAAAACACTAGCACTTTGGTGATCTAGTAGCATTCACTGGCAAACAAGTAACTATTGCACAGTTACTGGTACATGGTTCACCGGCAGGATGTAATCATCACCGGAACTTGGAATGACATGGAAGACACCTGGTAATGTCGAAGACATCATGGGAACACCTTGTTTTGAAGTAATAATCATTGGTATATTCACACTTGCATATTTGCTTGTACCGACAAATAGGTCCAGAGTTATCTAGGGTTACATCGACAGGTTTAACTCTTCCAGATCAGCATGGCACGCTATCGAAGTAATTAATTAATGTTGTAAATGCATTAAGCTGACATATTCAATCAGTTATTGCATCAGATATTGTATTTGTTGTAAAATGATTTTATTGTAATATCTTGTAGAGCTGACCTACTATAATTGGTCTTAAGTTATGGTATAAATGTAAGATCTTAAATATAAGATCGAATGAGGAATGCGAAGAAGGTTGTATGTGAAGGTATATGCGAGATTTAGCAGAGCTATACATGAAGACATCATTTGAAGGTAAAGCTAGGGTTTTGTGAAAGCATATCAGCATTACACCAGTACTGAATCCAGCATATGAAGATGCTACTTTAGGTAGTACATTCTTATTGGATTTAACCATCCAATTGTAGTCAGTGTGACTCCCATTTGTGTTTGAGCAGTGAGCTCTAGGCAGTTGGCCTTTCTGCATGTGCAGACCCCATTTATGTACACTTACTATCTGCAGTAGTATCATCTGATTGTGGGTAAGGTTTCCCACCATGGTTTTTCCCCTTATAGGGTTTCCATGTACAAATATAGGTGTTATGTGTTGTGGATGATTTTGTCTATTAGTTTCATGCATTATTCTTTACCGGTATTACATCTATCAGTTAATTTGTTCCACTGGTATCACAGATTGTTTCACTGGTATTAAACAGTAATTTGTTTAAGTGGATTTTGGTTTAATATTTAAGACAACTGATTCACCCCCCCCCCTCTCAGTTGTCCTCGGGACCTAACAATTGGTATCAGAGCTAAGTCCTCTTTTTGCAGAAGCTTAACAGCTTGAGGAGATCCAATGTCTAGCAACTATTTCAGGAAGGATAGTCCCAAACTTGATGGAAATAACTATGGAATATGGAAAATCAGAATGGAGACACATCTGAACTGTATTGGAAAGGATATCTAGGAAGTTACAAAAAATGGATATACTGCTCCTACAACAACTCAACCAAATCCTCCAAATTTGACTAAAGATGAAGAAAATGATTGCAAGGCAAGAGAAGCACTTTTGAGCGCATTATTAGATCAAAAAATCATGGGACTATCAAACAGATCTACTGCTAAAGCTATATGGGATCATTTGGAAACACTGAACGAAGGAGATTCCATAGTCAAAATTGCAAAACTTGAAAGCTTCTAGGTCAGGTATGAAAGTCTGAAAATGGAAGAAGATGAAAGAATTTCTGCTTTTATGGAAAGAGTAAATGAAATTGTTTTAGGTATTAAATGTTGTGGAGGAACCTTAAGTGAAGATGAAATTGTTTCAAAAGTTTTAAGAGGTTTTCCACCGGCATATAGAATGAAGGTTACTACTATAAATGAACTTAGAACAATGCCTAACACATTAGTAACTAGGGATACACTGATTGGAAAAATACCAGCCTTTGAAATTAAAGAATTTGGTCTTGTTACTACTATAAAGATAGATCTAGCTTTCAAAGCATCAACATCATCTGCATCATCATTTGACAAATCTGATTGGAAAGCCTTTTATGCAAGAGAACTTGAAGAAACTAGGAGAGAAAATGAAGAACTTGAAGCACTATTTGCAAGAAAAATGTCTAAAGGTCCAGTTGGAAGTAAGTATGAAGGTAAAGCACCCTTTAAATGTTTTAACTATAATAAGATTGGTCATATGGCTTCAAGATGCCTTGATAGACATACTAGGTTAAGAGAAGAAGCTAGAAGAACATACAAGCCTAATCCTGAATATCAGAAATATAGATTCAAGAAAAATAAGGACAAATCTTGTTATGTTGCTGATGAAGGAGTGACTGATGATTCTAATGAGGATCCAGCAAACAATGGATGGGTTTTTGTTGCTATAACAGAAGATCAACCGACACCTGCAGTACAACCGGTAGAACAGGCCTTGGCAGCGAAAGTTGAAGTGAAAGATGAGTGGATCATTGACTCAGGATGCTCACATCACATGACTGGTGACAAAAGTAAATTCTATATAAGAATATTCTTCCTTCATTATCAACCCCAACTACGCTTTCGAACTTTCACATGCAATCAAACTATCAACCACATTTCCGTTCTTTTTTGAGCTCTTGTGCACACATAAAATAGTATAATCCAAACCCTATTGGACATGTGATGGTATAATCTTTGTGATTTCATTGATTTACATTGTCCTAAGGTAATCTTCATATGTTATGGTGGATCTTTGTTGTTATTAGGCTAGGATTTTGTGGTTGAATTCATTTAGTCTTTCAATATATTTGTTTCCATTTTTACCATAAACATTACTGACTTTTCAAATTTCGGACCTCTAACCATTGGAGTTTTATTTATTATCCCTAATCTTTAAAAGGGGATATCTCATCCATTCAAATATATTTTTTGTACCCTCAACCTTAGCTAAATAATCTACAAGATTCATCAAATTATCCACCTTAACTAGATTCACCCTACCATCCTCAACCATATCTCTAACAAAACGATATTGAACATCAATGTGTTTGGTCCTAGCATGGAATGTTGGGTTCTTGGCTAGGAAAATCATACTTAAATTTTCACAATAAATTGTCATTGCATCGTGTTTTATTCCAATATCTGAACACAGACTCTTAAGCCAAATGTTTTCTTTACAAACATGACTAGTTGCCCAATACTCAGCTTCACTAGTGGACAAAGCAACCACGGCCTATCACTTAATCATCCAACTAGTTTCCCCACCAAATAAATTAAACACATAAGCACTGGTGTATCTTCTACTATCAATATCACCTATCCAATTTGAATCCACATAACCATGAATATCAAGGGAAATCTTATCTCCTACCAAATTACCATGATATAACACAAAGAATACTCTAAGGTTCCCTTAAAATATCTAAAGAGTCTTTTAATTGCATCCCAATGAACTCTACCAAGTTTAGACATGTGTCTAGAAAGAACTCCCACTTCTTGGGAAATATCTGGTCTAGTACAGACCATAGCATACATCAAAATTCCAACTACACTCTGATAAGGCACTCTACTCATGTCTTCCATCTCTAATGGAGATGTAGGACAATTTAATACAGGTAACTTTCTTCCAATAGTAAAGCGAACACATAATGGTCTACAATCCTACATGTTAAACCTTTGTAAAACTAAATTCACATACTTACTTTGGCCTAGCCAAAGCTTTTGTTCATTCTATCTCTTCTAATTTTCATCCCATGAATGTGTTTCCCTACACCAAGATCTTTCATTTCAAACTTAGCAGCAAGTTGATACTTCAATTTTAAAATCATACATTTCCCTTTACCAATGAATAACATATCGTCAACATATAATGCAATGTACAAGAAATAATCACCATTAGATTTATAATAAACCTAATGATCTGATTTAGAATGCTCAAATCCCAAACTCAACGCATGCATATGTATCAAATTTTTGGTGCCACATTCTAGGACTTTTTTTGAGGCCATACAAATATTTCTTCAATTTACAAACCAAATTAATTTTACCTATTACCATATAGTGCTCTGGTTGTGTCATATAAATATCCTCCTCCAAATCACCATGAAGCAAAGTGATTTTCACATCTATTTTCTCAACCTCTAAAAAATTAGAAATCTAATGGATATCATTTATGCAACAAGAGAAAATATCTTACCATAATCAACACCCTCAACCTGAGAGTATCCTTTCACAACTAACCTTGCTTTATACTTTTCAATACCTCCATTTAAACCAATATTTTTCTTGAACACCCATATACAATTAACAAGTTTACATCCTTAAGGAAATGGTATAAGATCTCATATATCATTATTTTTCAAAGCTATCATTTCTTTTTCCATATCAATCTTTCAAGATTTTGCATCATTCATACTGTATATGGTGAAAAGTGATGATAAACTATTATAAAAGCATAAAGATCCAACCACAAAAAATCTAGGTCCTACAATGAAACATTCACCAATACCAATAGAGATACCTAAGATCATGCAAATAAACAAAATAAAGAAGATTACCATTCACATGTCTAGTAGGGTTTCAATCTCCATTTCTTCCTATCTCCATTGATCTTGTTTGATATATTTTCTCTCAGATTTATTTGTGCACAATAGCTCAACAAAGAATGGAAATGTGGTTTATAGCTTGATCGTAAGAAGGATTGATTGCATAAGATCGATTAGGTGATTAGACAATTAGGATTGATAATGAAGGAGAATATCCTCTTATATAGAGAAAACTGTAAGAAATGGAAGAATAAGATTGAGAGGTGTAAAGATAAATGGTCGGCTAGGATTAAAGGGTGGGTAGAGGAAATAATGAAATGATAAAGGGGGTAGGTAAGAGAAGAATTAAGAGATGAATGACATGTGTCATGGTTAGAAAAGGCTAATGAATTAATTAAATAAATAAATATTTATTTAATTAATGGAGGAAGTGGGATCAATTAAATAAATAAAATATTTATTTAATTTAGGAAAAGAATAATTTAAATAAATAAAAGTATTTATTTAAATGAGGAAAGGCTTAGAAGAGGATTAATGAATTAATTAAATAAATAAGAATTCATTTAATTAATAGAAGAATTAGGCTTAAATAATTAAATAAATAAAATATTTATTTAATTAGACAGGACAATTTTAGGTGTCTACACATACCTATCTGGGTTCATCCACATCTATATTCAAAGAAAAAATACATCTCCAATCATCAAGTGAATACCTTTTAGGTGGTTGTCTATGTCTTTTAGACCTTCGAACAAGTTGAGTTGGATGTTCTTCCTTTTCTTCTAAAGATTTAGACTTAGATGAGCTCTCCTCAACTTATTTCTTATCTAGGGGTCTCAATTCAACTTTTTCAAGCATAGAAGTAAATTGAATCACTTCTTCCTTTTTAGTCTATTCTAGAAACAATGTAACAAAAGGAGGTTTAATTTCTCTAAAAATAACACTTCTACTATGTGTTACCTTCTATGCATTAGGCACATGGGCTTCAATTACTGAACCTGGGTTATATCATGTGTGTTCATGGCATACTAAAGAATCCCCCTATTTTTTTAAAATATTACCCTAAACTCCCTTTTGTCACCCCCTTCCAATACACATCCTGAATTAAAAAACTCCACTATTTTCACTAGATATTGTATTTTATCATATCATGAATTAAAAACCCCTATTTTCACCAGATAGGCAATATATTATTTTCTATTTTTGGGATATTAAAACCCCCAATATGAATGCACGTGATACAATATTTCCTAGCCAGTGAAGCCCCCATGGCATTAGGATCCCAAGACTTGTATAATTTCACACCATAATTATATCCGATGAAGATATATTTCACAACCTTATTCTCCAACTTTTTTGCCTCTCCTTTGGAACATGTGCATATGCCAAGCAACCAAAAACTCTAAGATGTCTTAATGAAGGTTTATGACCCAACCATTCCTCTATAGGAATTTTATCAATAAGAGTTGATGTAAGAGACCTATTAATTAGGTAGAAAGCAATGGCAACAACTTCAGCTCAAAAAAATTATTGTGGAGAATACGAAGTTGTCTTTTGTCTATTAATGCCACAGTCTTTACATAATCTATCAAGATCAGTAGAGAAAAATTCACCACCATTATCAGTCCTCAAACATGATATTTTCTTTCTAATCTAAAACTCATCCATTCTTTTAAATTCTTTAAATCAACTAGAGACATAAGATTTACTCTTTAAAAAATATACCCACATGTGTCCTACTAAAATCATCAATAAATGAAATGTAATATGTGGACTTTTCAATGGAAGAAACATCTACAAGACCAAACACATCAGAATGAATAAGATCCAACATATTACAAGATTTGTGAGAACTGGAGTAAAATTGAACACAATTTTGATTTTCATAAATGTAATGAGCACAAAAATCAAAGTCAAGATTACAATCATTCAAACCTTCAACAAGGTTTTAATTTTTCAAGGTCCTTAGACCCTTTTCTCCAATGTGGCCAAGCCTTTGGTACTATAACATAGTATTCTTTGTAGGTATCTTTTCTTTAGAAGAAAGAGCACCCTTAGGTACTCAAAATCCATGTCCATCCGTTGAAGGTGAAAAACCTCAAATCTTCCAATGAAGTATCAACATATTTACCTTTTAGAGAAGTGTTATTACACTCAACAGTGTATGCATCTGACACATGTATCAATCCTTGCATCAGAAAAGACTAAATGCACACCCGCATCTATAAGTTTTCTCATAGATAATAATTTTTAGTTTAGTCCAAGGATATGCAACACACCACTAATCTTTTTTACTCTACTGGATCAAGAAAATTGATTCTAACTTTACCAAAACCAATAATATCTAAATGTGAATCATCACCCAAGTACACCTTACCTCCATTAATTCTTCATATTTAAAAAACCAATTTCTAATTGAATTCATATGAAAAGATGCACCCAAGTCAATTAACCATGCATCATTAGGAAGTCATGAGTAGCCAAAGTTGCAATGTATGCATCACCATCTTCCTTCTTAGACTCTGAATCAAAACCAAACATCTTCTTTTTCTTCTTCTTTTCTTCTTTTCAATCCTTATGGATGTATGTTGATTTACCACAATTCCAACAAATGACATTAGACTTTTCAAGGGATTCCAATCTCCCTCTGGACTTGGATTGATCATGCTTCTCGTTCTTCTTGCCTTTTTCCTTGGGTATTCCATGAAAAGTTAGGGCTTCCTTCAAACTGATTGATACCTTCCTCCACAACTCTTCACCAAGCAAGGCAACCACCACATCTTCAAACTTCAAAATAATAGAAGTACTATTGATAGCCATAACAAGAGAATCACATGAATCAAGCAAAGAGAAAAGCAATATCTAACATTTCTCCTTCGCATCCATCTTGACAGCAACAAATGCCAATTGAGAGACCAACATATTGAATGCTTCCAAGTGGTATTTAATCTGTCCACCCTCTTTCATTTTCAAGGATTACACTTCTTCCTCAAGAAAATCTAATTCAATAAATATTTGGCTTGATACACCTCACCAAGCTTATTCTATGGCTTCTTTGTAGAGGTCTTTTTGTGAACATTGATCCATATATAGTATGCCAAACACAATCTAATTAGAACCTTAGATTTACAATTCAAAACATCAAAATGACTAGTCATAATAGTATCTGAAGGTCTTGAGACATTCACATCAACAACATCCCACAGATCTCAATGTATTAGTAGATCCTTCATCTTCAGCTTCTACATCTCAAAATTACTTCTAAAAGGTTTCTCCACCGCTATTCTTCTTGATGAACTTATCATCTAATAATTCCTACAACAAGATCAAAAAGTATCTTATGCACAATGTCCCACTCAAATCTAGATTAGTTCAGAAAATGCAACAACCCACAACTGAAACCAAAGGTGATCAAGATCTGATACCACTTGTAAGGAAGTTAAGTAGGAGAACAACTTTCTACACTAACCTTGGGAGGAGGGTAATGCAAAATCTTTTACAGATCTTTACAACAGTTACAGAAACTTAACTAAATAAACATTAATAACATGCAACCAAAACATAGTGATTTATGTGGGAAAAACCCTTTTGGGAGAAAAACCCCACACTCCAAAATTCGCCCAATATATTATTCAAAAATCAAAAAAATATTGCAGTATACTTATAGAGAAAGATTCTTATTGGAGTATCACCTATAGAGATCTAGAGGTAACTCGCTAGCTATCAGACTATTCGAATACATCACAATACTCAGCCATAATACAATGCCCTCATAAAATATCTATCATTAGATCTATGACCTAATGATAAGAAGTCAAGATTTACAATTACAAATTATAGATAGCATGTGACTTTGGGAGCTCTGCCCACCTTGCAACCCCCCAAGCTCATTTATTAATAGTAACCTTTTATTATTGTAAGGTTGAGACACAATTTTCCTAACATTAATAATGTTTGAAATCTTGGTTATGTTGTCATTGATGTCAAACTTGTTGGTATGGATGTGGCTTGGTCTTGTACTTTATCATTGTTGTCAACTTTTTGGTCTGGATATGGTCTATTCCAGATACAGTCTTGTGATGTGCAAACTACTATCGGTGATAGTAGGTGATAGGTGAGTTGTTTTGTGATGTACAAACTAATATTGGTTATATTTGGTGATAGGTGAGTTGTTATTACATTGTCATGAAAGTATATGGAGGTTTATGCTTAAGAGTGTAAAAAACTCAATTAAAGTTTGTTCTGGAAGATGATCAAAGATGTATGATATAAATATGTGTTGCTTGGTTTTTTTGTTGAGTTTGATTGGTATCTTAGCAAAGGTTGTGCAATAATTAATGTTACAATAAGATTGATGTTATAGTAACTTATATAAAGTTGGTGACAGATGTTCAATTGTGTATTTGGTTTGTAGTTAAATGTTCAAATGTTGTCACATTGTCTGGTGAAGATGTTGTGCTTACATGAGGAGTTTTCAGGAGTTTTAGAAAGATCAATGTAGAAGTTTCAATGTGTAGGAGAGAATATTTAATGCCTTAGTTAAAGCTTTTTTTATACAATATTGTGAAGAGTATGGTGTGCAAACTTGGATATAATGTTAATGCTCTATGAATGGTGTACTATCAAGTTTGTAGATCCTCTGGTTGCTCAGATGATGAGGCTAGTTGTTGTTGTTCTCTGATAGTGAGTGACTATCAAAATGGTTCAAAATTTTCTTGGTTGATTCCTAATATGTGAATTCAAGAGTTTCAATCTAGAGGACACTCTTATTTCTTTTATACAATGTTCCAGTTCGTATCTTTAATGTTGTTTTTGTTTACAAATGAGTTATGCGAGTCTATGCATTGTATGGTCAGTTGTGTTGGGTCTCAACATGCTTGGATAGATTATCTTGTTAGGATCATACTTTTTGGTCTGGATATGCATTAGAGGTTGAGTTAGAATATTGTTTTGGGTCTCACCATGGTATGTGAAGATCTACATTAGCTAATTTGCATTCGAAGATACTTTTGGGTTGACTGGTTGTTGTTTTTTATTGTTTATTTGCATGTTTCATTCATAATTGGCTTTGGAAGATTTGTTAGGATATGTAGCTCATTGGAATATACTTAGAAGGATGCATGGTGCAATTTTTAGGTCCCCTCTTTCTCTTGGAGTGGACTGCATTAGACATTATTATTTTGGATGACCTAGTTTATGCAATTTTATATACTTTGCTTTGGGTCAGTGTAATTATTTGATGAGGATGAAAATGATATACAGATAGATTTGATGGAAGAGGTGTGCAAAAGTTAGTTGAGAAGAAGTTTGACAGTGTTTGGTGACACAGTTTGAGGTTAGATTTATTTGTCATGACATTGGAATCTTAACTTGGAGATTTGAGGTCAATTTCATGATCAAGAGATCCTACTCATTTTCAATACAACTATTCCTACCTAAACTTTGACAATGTTTGGTGACAGAGTTTAAAGTTAGATATATTTGTCATGACATTGGACACTTGACATGGAGATTCAAGGCCAATTTTGTGATCAAGAGATACTATTCATTTTCAATATAGCTATTCCTACCAGAAGTTAGTGTGTCTCTCTTGGAAGCTTTATGTATCTTGCCTTGAAGCAATGAGTTTCAGTTGTGCAAGTCCTTTGTACCTTTCCCTAAGGTTGTGCACCATAGCTAGCAAGTTCAGAGTAATGAGATCCATGGCCCGTGGCCTAATTATTGTAATTGTATCTATATTATGACGGTGATTCTCATTGTTATTTTTCTCTTCTTAGGTTTTCTATGTAAATCTAGTGTTCATGAGTTTATTTTTTGTTCTTTCATGATTTCATTAAAGTAATATGTTAACAGTGGTTTGAAGTTTAATAAATCAAAAATAAAGTTGTGTTAGAGATCTAGATTGATTAAACCCCCCCTCTTAGTCTTGATGTGTGTTAAACAATTGGTATCAGAGCTTGGTCCCTTCCTAACAAGCTTAACCACTTGAGGGAGATCTGGAATGGTGCAAGATTTGAATTTCAAAGCACCGAAGTTTGAAGGTACAAATTACTCTTATTAAAAAGAGAGAATGGAATTTCACTTGGAGTCTCTATCAAAGGGAACATGGGAAATTATCAAGGTTGGTTATATTTCTCCACAAGATGGTCCTCCGTAGACTCCGAATGAAATAAAATATTTTGAGAATAATACAAAGACTAGGGTTTCTATTGTTAGTTGCTTAAGTGATGAAGTGTTTGGCAGGGTTGTGATGTTGATGACTGCTAAAAGAATTTGGAACAAGTTGAAGTATATGTGAAGGAGATTCAAAATCAAACCAAGCTAAATTGACAAATATGAACTTGAAATTTGAGAACCTAAGGATGTGTGGTGATCAACTAATTGAAGGCTATGTAGATAGGGTAAATAAAGTTATAAATTCTATCGAAGGTGTTGGTGGAGAAATAGAAGAAAGTAATGTTGTGATAAAAATGTTGTTGGCACTACCTAAACCCTGCAAGCCCAAGAGGTTTTCTATTGAGAAGAGTCATGATCTAGATAAGTACACACTGGACCAATTTCTATGTTCACTATCTGCTTTTGAGATTGCTGAAATGGATGATATCAAAAAGGAAAGGAGAGAAGCGACATTCAATGTTTCAAAGTGTAGTGTCCTAAAATTGCATCTCTTTGAAATTTTGACTGCATTTGGGTCTTCACCTTAGTGTTTTCACCCCTTGGCCTACTTTAAGACCCGATTATGCTCATACCCCTCATAAATGTCATTAAACTTGATTTAACCCCTTAGGCACCTTGATCCTAACCCAAAATAGGGTAGGACCAAGGTGTGGCACCTGGGTCCTCGTTGGGACCATGACGCCACGCCATGGTCTTCCCTAAATTGGACCCCCTTTAAACCCATTTTTGCAATCCAAAATTAAGTGGGATTCCCCTCTCTATATCGCTCATGTCAAAAAATTAATCAATTTTCCTGATTGGGAAGTATATAAAGAGGATTTCCCCTCTCATTTTGATATACATTCATAACAAGGAGATTTTGACATCAAGCAATCAAGCATTCAAGAGAAATTGAGCATTAATCAATCTTTCTTCAATCCTTAGAGAAGAAATAAAGTCAAGATTCAAGCATTGAAGAAGACATTCATCCTATTTTGTTGAAGAGTCCATCAAGCCCTAATTCCTTGTGGAGACAAGCAAAACTTCACAAGGAGGTATCATCATTTGATTTTCAATCATAATTTAGCATCTCCCTCAAAAGGAGAATCTTTCATTACAGTCATTTCAATTACCTTTATTTCAATTTCATGGTTAATTCTAAAACTAGGGTTTTACCTAAGGCAAGCCCCTATTTTCAACTTATTTCCCTTCATTTTGTGTGTAGGAATACAGAGTTGTACTTCTTAAAATAAGCTTTATTTATAGAGACGAATCAATCCCCCTTTGGTGTACCAAAAGTATGAAGGACCAGGGTGAGCACCACCAAGGTCCCAACATTTCTAGAACTTTTTTGAAGATTGGATCCAAATCGGCGTGCATTGCTTGGATCCAAGTGCATGCAAAAATCCTGCATTTGTAGCTCATTGTTTTCTCATTTTTACCTTCATTTTTCAATACTTTACTTAATTTCAGAAATTCAATTTACAAAAGAGAAACAAAACCATCTCACAATCCACCCCAAATCCATTCAATATTCAGCCCTTGTCTAATTTGTGACTGAGTCTAGTTGATTTCCTTTCCTCTTTTAAATGTAATGGTAAATTGGTGGTTTTTCTCCCTCTAATGGTAGAAACCCTAATTTTTCACCACTACACAAAGAAGTCTGAAGATGAATTGAAAGCAAGTGAAGAGATGGGTGAGCTTGACGCAAACTTTGAAGAAGACTAAAAGAGGAACCGAAAAGTTCCAAGGTATGTTACCTCTAAAATACTTTAATTGTGGTAGAATTGGTCATTATGCTTCTATATGTATGTATGAGGAAGATTAAAAGAGATTTGATGATGATGAAAGGAAGGATAGATACAAAAGTGGTGACAAAAATAAGAGGATATATAACAAAGATAAAGTAAAAAGAGGTTTCTGTTCATTGGAGACATAATTATCTGAAGATGAAGATGGCAATGACTCAAATGAAGGATTCTTGTTCTTGGATATAAAGGAAAAGGATAAAGGAAGGTCCACAAGATCAGAAAATCTGAAGAATACTGGAAACCTTGTGAAAAGAAAAACTGCTTTGCATGCTAAAGTGGAACCAAAGGCTTGGATCATTGACTCCCGATGTTCAATCACATGATAGAAGATTAAGGGAAGTTTGCTAAACTTAAGAAGTATGATGGAGGATCAGTGAAATTTCTAGGAGAAGAAGTTGCACCTATTTGTGGAAAAGGAAGCATTACAATTGGTGATAAGCATAATACTAATAATGTCTACTATGTTAAAGGTGTGAGACATAATTTGTTGAGTGTAATTTAGATGTGCAATAAAGGTTATGAGGTCATATTTAAATAGTGTAGATGTGAAATAAAAAAGGTGGTACTGAGAGATTAGTTGCAGAAGGTATGAGAATAGATGGAAATGTCTAGTATGTGAAAGATAATAGTGGAAGCAACTATTTGCTGGGGAAATCTTGCGGAGAATGGAATTAGAAAGTGGAAGCAACTATTTGCTGGGGAAATCTTGCGGAGAATGGAATTAGATTGAGACTATACCTAGATTTGAGCATGAGGTTATTCATGTTGTTGTAGAAGAAGAGAAAGCTCCAGAAGTTAAAAGTTGGATAAAGATGGTTTAAGAGGATCTAAATTAGATAGAGGAAATTCATAAATTAGAAAATGTACCTAAAGTGGTGAATAAGAGAGATAGAAATTAAGAGTAAGATGAATAAAGATGATAAAGAAAAGGAAAAGATAAAAAATGAATTAAATCAAATTGAACTTACTATGGTCTGGAACAAAAGGGATTTTAGGAAGTATTTTAATCCAACCAAGTATTCATCATATTTTAATGTTAATGGTGTAGGAGAACCCAAACATACAAATGAAGTCTAAAAGAGCCTAATATCACCCATGTGGTGAAAATGATCATCTATAATAGGTTGATAGTTTTGTGAGTCAATAAGACCCAATTGATGTAAAGTATTATCATGGTTGCATTTTATAAGCCACCATGGATAAATGACCATGTGGGTTAGTAGGATTCTAGGAATGAGTCAAGAAAATAAATATTGATCTTAGAAACATCAAACCAATCCTTGGAATAGGTCGAATACACCTTGGAGTTGCCAAATTTGAAAAGTGCAAGTTGACAACTTTTGTTGTCACTACAAAATGTTATAAAAAGGGATAAATAATCCTCCAATGGTTCCAAAATTTGAAAATTAGTTGGAAACCATTAGGAGGCTATATTATTCCCACTTGGATTGATTCCAGGTTGTTGTTGGCGTAGTTGTTGAATTTGATGAAAATTGATGATGTTTTGGAGTTTTCTGAAGTTCTGTGTTTTTGTTGTTCATTTCTTATCAGTAGGTATTGGTGGATGTCTGAAACCAATTGGATGAGTTAGGTAAGTCTCTTACCTTTCATTGAATCAAATTTTAGGTTATGTAACAATCGGGTTGTAGGGATCCATCCAGATCTACCCAAACTGGTCACAAACCCTACTGGCACCTAGGGTTTCACTGTAAAGATGCCCTTAATCTAACATTTTCACCAGAGGACCAAAAAACCTATGGGAAAATGTTATAAGGGACATTTTATCATAATATTTTGGTGTTGGTTTGCAGGGAGGCTCCAAGCCCAAAGAGATTGAATTGACCCTAGGCGGGCATCTCTATGTGATCGCCTAAACTGTAGAAGTGGAAATCACTTGTAGAAGATAAAAAAGATGGGATCAAGTCTTGAAACCTTGGATTTGGTGGTTTGACACCTTACCCCATCTTTAAAAATTGTTTTTTTAGTTAAGGGGCTAATAAAAGGGGTACTTTCTTTGTAAATTAGGCCTAATTGGCTTAATTAGGTTTGGGAGGACAGTAAGGGTATAGACCTTTCAGCTTGTGGATAGAGTCTAAGCCTTTGGGGAATTGTGTAACTAGATAAAGGGTATCTTAATCTACCTTTATTTTTTCTTGTCCTTTGGAATTTTGTTAAGTTTTGTTTGGAAAACTCAACTGGTAGGGCTACTAGGCTACCGGTATGGCTACTAGACAATTGGACAATTGTGAGACAAGTATTCCCTAACACATCTGATAGGAAGATATTATGGATTTTTTTTGTTGGTTGGACCACCAATAGACAAAATCCAATAGGTTTCCATCCCACTAGTACCGAAAGATACTAAACCAATTCACACAAGGGTAAAGTGTTTTCATCGTACCGGTACCGAAAGATACTAAACCGGTATGGATCCAGTCACACAAATTTTTGTGTGAGTTGAGTATTTGGTAGGTGTGTTATTCACATCTTGAACAAACAAAAGAAATTGTTTTGGTACATAGTAGTTGTGGGTGAGAGAAGGTTTTTACCTATTTTGTTGCTTGGCTCTACATCA
This sequence comes from Cryptomeria japonica, assembly GCF_030272615.1. Taxonomy (NCBI): domain Eukaryota; kingdom Viridiplantae; phylum Streptophyta; class Pinopsida; order Cupressales; family Cupressaceae; genus Cryptomeria; species Cryptomeria japonica. The sequence continues at coordinate 829,691,257 of NC_081409.1, forward strand.
GGTAACTATTTTGCATGCAATAAATTTGGACATAAAATAAATAAGTGCAGGAATCAAAAGGGATCACATTCACTCAATAATTGATGTTATGCTTGTAACAAGTTTTGTCATAAATCTAATGTGTAGAAGTAGAATAATATGGAATGGAAATGTGAATGCAAGGTATGGTAGGAATGTTCAATCTTTCAAGGGATATTGTTATACTTGTAGTATGTATGGGCACAATTCCATTGAGTGTGGGCCTAATAGAATATTTAGAAGGATTGGAAATGGTATAATGAATGGAAGTGGACTACAGCAAGGTTCGGTATGTTATAACTATAACAAGATTGGACATATTATTAAGTACTGTGAAGAAATGTGAATTCTATTGATCCAAGAAATAAGTTTGATCTAAAAGAGAAGTTGAAGGTACTATGGATGAAGAAATTATATGAAGATACAGTTATGAATGGATCTACACCCTCAGTGTTGATTCCTCTAGGAACTAAGCTCAATGTTGTGTATTGGAGGAGATATGCTTGAAAATCTTATGGACCCCCCTCAAAGATTTGGGTGTTGAATTGTCTTTAGCATCGTTGACTAATAAAAATTTCTTAGGAAGCATGTTCTCGGGCAATGTGAGTCTTAGATGAAGATGCAGAAGAGGCGATCTAGATATTGAATCAATCTAATATACAAATAATAGGAGAAGTTGGGATGGTAAAAAATTGAGTAACATTATCTACCATAGCAGAAGAATGCTTTTCAATGGTTCCTTGTGGTACTCAAATCATGATATGAAGTATTATGTGGGAGACTCAAGGCTTATCTTTTGTCTCTAGTTTGGTGTGGTGACTACTCTAAGGGGGAGAAATGTAGTATATGTTTCATTGATTTTAGGAAAGTGGTTATAAATGAAAGTTGTCCCTTTCAAGGGGAGTATTACATGTATTAGAGAAAGATAATGTGCCAAGATAAAATAATTCAAAGGAATATTACAAATGGGAAGAGAGAACTGAAGGAAGGTGACTATTTTGAGATGTGTTCCCTTTGTCTTTGATGTCAAAGGGGGAGAGATTTCAGTAAAAGATGCTAAAAGTTTTTTTATCAATGAAAAAGGGGTAGACTATTGGAGATATGACTTATGTTGTCATTGGTGTCAAACAAGTTGGTCTAGTTGTCTTGTTAATCTAGATGTGGTTGTTAGGATTAATGATAGTCCCAAAGATACTAGGGGGTGAATCAGTATCTAACCGATTAACAAAATATTTAACCTTATTAAGTATTTTGCATTCCAAAATAGTGTACTGGTAAATAAGAATTAATGTAGTAAACATGAACAATAAAGACAACATAGAAAACATACCATAACATAAGATGTTTAACGAGGAAACCCGGTGTGGGAAAAACCTCGGTGGGATTTGTGACCCACAATATTCACTCACTGGACAATGAATAAATGTTACTTACAATGAGGGGCATGCACTTGCAGGAAAGCCAATTGCCTAGAGCTCACTACTCAATTTACAAGATATAAGTCTCACTGACTTACAAAATGGATTATGAAAATACAATACAATGTACTGCTTCAAATCAGCATCAACTATGTCAAGTTTAGTACCGGTTTAAGCTCATTCTATAACCAAAACCTCCATTGTCAACTTATATCTCCTTATACAAAAATATCATTCATTCATGCTATCCTTCTACCATACTTCTTACACAAAATGACCTATAAGATCTCATACATATATATGAGTCTTTTACAATATGCCTTGTCGGCTTTACAAAAGATAATTACAATAAACAAAATTTTATTCCTTGTCAGTTGGGGTGTCGGTATGCATTGTAGCCACTACCGGTGTATGTAGATGTCTATGTCGGTGTCGGTGCCTGCCGGTGGCTTTACTAGATGAATGCCAGAAGGTTGCAAGAAGGTTGCCATCAATGAAAACACCATCATTTCTCATTAGATTGTATAATGCCAACAGTGGTGCGTTCTTGTATGTTGTCATTATGGAAAAACTTGTTAGTTTGGATATGGTATGCTCCAGATCCAGTCTTGTCCTATACAAACTACTGTTGGTGACAATTGGTGATAGGTGAGTTGTAGATTGTGTTGTGCAAACTACTGTTGGTTACAGTTGGTGAAAGGATATTTGTTGTTATGTTGTCATGCAAGTATTTGAAGGTTTTTGTTGGATAATAGTGTCATAAATTGGTGTTTTGTTGAGTTTATTTGGTGCCTTAGTTAAAATTTATTGTGGAAGATTATCAAAGATGAATGATATCAATATGTGATGCTTGGTGTTGGTGTTGAGTTTGATTGGTATCTTAGTTAATGTTGTATTATCATGGATGTTATAGTAAGTTATATAAAGTTGGGGACAGATGTTTCGCGATATATTTGGTCTGGTATTAAGTGTTTATATGTTGTCATATTTCTTGGTGAATATGTTGTGCTTACATGAGGATTTTTTGGGAGTCTCCAAAAGATCAATGTAGCAAAAGTTTCAATACGCAGGAAAGAGTATTTAATGCCTCAGTTGAAGAATGTTCTATTTTGGATTGTGAAGAGTATGGTGTGCGGACTTGGATATAATGTTAATGTTCTATGAATAATTTACTATCAATTTTGTAAGTCCTCTAGTTTCACAAATGATGATATTAGTTGATGTTCTCTGGCAGTGAGAGTGTTTGTCTGACTGGTCCAAGATTTGCTTGGCGGCTTTTGAATATGTCAATCAAAGTGTTTAAATTTGGAGGGCACGCTTATTTGGTTTATACATTGTTCCAGTTCATGCCTCTGGTGTTATTATTATTCTACATGTGAGTTATGTTGGTTTGTGTCTAGTATGATTAGTTGTGTTGGGTCTCAACAAGACCGAATGGGTTATCTTGTTTGGATCATGCTTTTTGGCATCAATATGCATTTCAGGTTGAGTTGGGATATTGTTTTGGGTCTCACCATGGTGTGTGAAGATCAACATTAGGTAATTTGCATTATAATATGTTTGAGGGATTATTGGTTGTTGTTTTTTATTGTCTATCTATGTGTTTCATTTGGAACCAACTTTGAAAGATGTGTTAAGATATGTGGTTTGTAAAAATCTACTTAGAAGGATGTGTGATGCTATTTTTGGGTCCCCTCTTTCTCCTAGAGTGGGCCGCATTAGATATTATTGGTATGGATGGCATAATTTATGTAATTTTATATACTCTTCTTTGGGCCGACCTAGTTGAGAGTTTCAATGAATATATTTATATACAAGGATGCGTAAATGTGTGAGTTGAAATGTATAGAATTGTATGTGGTGAGGATGCAAATGATATATAGACAAATTTTATGGAAGATGTGTGTGAAAGTTAGTTGAGAAGAACTTTGACAGTGTTCAGTGATATTTTGAGGTCAAATTTCTTTTCCAATGTGACATAGGACACTTGACGTAGAGATTCAAGGTCACTTTCATGATCAAGAAATCCTATTAATTTTTAATACAGTTCTTCTTCTCAAAAAATAGTGTATCTCTCTTGGCAACTTTTTGTATCTTGTCATAAAGCAATAAGTTTTGGTTGAGCAAGTCCTTTGTACCTTTCTCTAAGGTTGTTCGCCTTAGCTAGCTAGTCCGGAGTAGTAAGCTCCATGTCATGTGGCCTAATTATTGTAATAATTCATATCTATATTGTTTGTGAGTGTTATTCTCACTGTGGTTTTTCCCTTCTTGGATTTTCCATGTAAATTTGGTGTTCATGAGTTGATTATTTTTTGTATTCTCATGATTTCATTAAAGTAATATGTTAACAGCGGTTTGAAGTTTAATAGATCATACATAAATTTTGTGTTAGAGATCCAAACTAATTCACCCCCCCTCTTAGTCCTATTGTTTGTTCAACAAATAATTGGAAGGTGAGCATGGATACCTAGACAAATAATATGTGAGGTTGGATTTCCCTTGGAATTAGAGATATTTGTTGAGATGAATAATCTTTAATGAGGTTTTAACAAGAAGACTAGTGATCTTTCACCAAAATATGGACATGACTTCATGATGGATCTATGGAGTATATTATTCTTAGAGTCATAATGACTTGGTTATCTTGGAGGATCTATCTCAGTCCCTACTCTTGGTGTATTTAGCGATTTGTCATCTAAAAGGTATTTTCCCATTATTTTTTCCACATATATTATATTTTATGATTTATCTTCTCATAGATACGGATCTTGAGCTATAGATAGCTAATTTTGGATGATTCATTTTGATGCATGTTTTGCATGGTTATCTCCTTATACAAATGAGTTGTGTTTGATGATATGATGAATCAATAAGGATCTAGACAACTACTGAGAGGGGGGGAGTGAATCAGTAGATAAAATAACAAACTAAAATTTCACCAAACTCAAAAACCAACTCATAAAAATAAGTGGTTCAAACATGGAGTAATAAACTGCAATTGCATTGTCAAGTTAACTAGTTGACTGGTATAACAAAATAACAGTATAACAGATCTAAAACTCTCAATCCATTAAACCAAAACATCAAAATACTTTACTAACAATAGTAAAAGCATATTTTAGATTACTGTTGGTCATCTTAACACATCCAAGTGGATTTACCAGTTAAACAAATTAATCATATCAAAACATAACCTCAAAAACCATTCACCACTTGACACAATGATTTTTGAGATGGAAATCCAAATGGGAAAAACCATGGTGGGGATGAATACCCACAAGTATTTTGAACTCTTCTAAAGTTCGCCTTGTTAGGAGCCAAGCCTTGTTAGAAGCTTTACAAAAATGTCACCACATGGTTAAGGGATTGACTATAATGCCCTGTTAAAAGAAATACTTTGTTAGGAGTAACCTCGATACAGGATTTGAAATCTAAGATAATGGATCACCTAGTTAGAGGATTTATAAAACACTAAGCCTGTTAAAGCTTACCCGGTTAAGGGATTTAATTGTTGTAATTGTTAGAGAACAATAGGGTTTTGTTGATCTAGTAAATAGCACTACTCTACTTGATCAGATCCTTTTCATGCTCCTATCTGCCTTCACACATACTATAGATACTCCTTCTGGTTCAGCAATCAATCACACTAACCCTTAACCAAAATTGCCAACACTACAACAAAATAACTCATCGACCTTATAAGAAAAACAATAGATCGGTAACACATCACAAACCTAATATCTCATAGAGATTACAAACAAATCAATTCAAACATGACCAATGGATTACATAGCAATCATTGCACATTATACAAGACAACCTCGACCTCTCCTTGATCACCACTTCATCGAATCTTGCAACTCATCACACGGTTTCCACTTCATGCAATGTACTCGCTCATTCCCAAGATAAAATAGTTATCTCTATATGCCAAAACAACTTTGAAACTCATCACGTGCATCATGCATACGTGGCATAATCATCATCGATCACCATTTGATCATAAATCAACACAACCGATTCACCAAGCTCCATCAGTTAAGGTTTGGCACATCAATAGGTAGGATTACCAGTTGATCTCACTACTTCTAAAGTAATACCAGTTTCCTTCACTTACTCAACTACCGGTTGCATTACAACTTCCATTATTGGTTGCAATTGACATCAATGACAACACTTAGAATTCGTCAATGTAATCTTCATGCAAATGCCAACAATTTCCCCCTTTGGTATTGATGGCAATGCAAATATGAATACCCTTTGATTGTGATGATTGAGAGTAATGCACATACATGGATATAGGAATCATGGTTTACCAATTACATTTTTGTTCACCGGTCTGGGTACTATGTTCCATGTATTGTTCTTCTCAATCTGGTCAAGCTCTACTTCCATAGCTTTGATCCAGTGATCATCTCCAAAGGCTTCCTTCTCAGTGCTGGGCTCAACAATGGAGGTCATACAATAATTCGCTCTAATTATTCTTCTAGTTAACACACCAGCATCTTTATCTCCAATAATATGGTTAGGATTATGATTGAGTCTCACCTACCTTGGAATAACATGATCATTATTTTTAGATTCTTCTTCCTTGCTATCTTTATTTTCTAAAAAATCTACCTATTATGGTTGAATTGGTAATACAACATTCATTTCACCAACTTGTGGTTTCACCTGTTCTGGTTCCAAAATCAGAATGTAAGGTTCATCTTCCCTATTCTCCTCACTGGTTTCTCCTAAAACTTCAAGACACTCATCCACTCGAACATCAACACTTTCAATGATTCTCTTTGTCTGGTTGTTGTAATATTTATAAGTTTTGCTCTTGGTGGAGTAGCCAAGAAATATGCCTTCATCACTCTTAGCATCAAACTTACCAACATATTCACCTCTCTTGATAAAATATTTACTACCAAAAACCTTAAAGTAATTGACATTAGGTGATCTAACATACCAGTATTCATAAGGATTTTTCTCCTTACCTCTTTTAACCAATATTCAGTTTATAGTGTAGACAGTTGTGCTGACAGCTTCTCTCCATAAAGTCTTCTCTACACCTCCTTGTATTAGCATTGTTCAAGTTGCTTCAACAACTGACCTGTTGTTCATCTCTGCAATACCATTCTATTGTGGTGTCCTAGGTGCACAAATTTACCTCTTAATTCCATTGTCTTCACAATATCTAGTGAATTCCTCTGAAGTAAATTCACCACCTTGATCAGTTCTTAAGCATTTTATCTTCTTACCACTCTCATTTTCAGCTAAGGCCCTGAATGCCTTGAACTTGCTAAAGGCTTCGGTTTTGTCCTTCAAGAATGTGACCCACATCATTCTTGAGCAATCATTAGTGAAAATCATAAAATACTAATCACCTTGAATACTTCTAGTCCTTATTGGTCCACAAAGGTCTGTATGAACCAAATATAACAATTTTTCTACTGAGAAACATTTGCTCTTAAAAGTTGAGGATAGCATCTTCCCTAACTGAAATTCCTTACACAAAGCATTTACCAGTTTCTCCAACTAAGGAAAACCTCTTATAGACTTGGACTTACTAACTTTGACAATGTTATCAAATTTTACATAACCAAATATCTGATTCCAAAGCCAACTATCATCTACTTTAGCAATTAAACAACTATTGACTTTAGAACTTAGGTGAAACAAGTTACCTTTTGTCTGCTTGTCAGTTGCAATTAGTTCACCTTTGCTTCCATATATTTTGTACATTCCATTCTTAAATTCCAATGGATAACCTCTGCCATTGAGTTGAGCAACACTCAAAAGATTGTGCTTCAATCCTTCAACCTAGTAGACATCATCTGCACTGCTCTTTCCATTAAGAGAAATGGTTCCCTTTCCTTTTACCATGCAGGGTGATTCATTTCCAAATCTCACAACTCCTCCATCAAATTTGTTCAAAGTAAGAAATTTACTCTGGTCACCCGTCATGTGATGTGAACAACCACTATCTATAATCCAATCATCAGAACTATCTATGCGAGAAACTAATGCCTTATGATTAGATGTCTCCTCTTTAATGGCAACAAAGACAATGTCTTCATTTGCATCTCCCTCAAATTACTCATCAGTGATTCCATCATTAACTACAATGAGGGAATCTCTTTTACCTTTTCCTTTTTACTTCTTGTACTTCTTTCATTTATGCTCATTGTCTCCATTTGGAAAGTTAGTTGCAATATGTCCAATCCAGTTACATGCAAAACATTTTAAAGGTAATTTACCTATGTACTTATTGGTACCTCTGGGTAACCTCTTGGCCAACAATGCTTCAAGCTCGATCAGACTATCTTCATCATCAACTTCTCTGCTGGATCTAGACTCATAACTGTGACTGGCTTCTCTACTTTTCCTCATAGGTGGATTAGAAACTGAAGCTCTAAATGTAGATTCAGATTTTTGAACACTTCCATCAAAACTATTTAATTCAAATGCAGTAAGTTTACCAATGATGGATTCAAGAGTTACCTTTGTTTTATCAATAGACTTTAATTCCTGAATGGCTGCAACTTGGATAGCGTAGATCGGTAGAAGGGTTCTCAACAATTTACTAATCACTGTGGTATCTTCCACTTTACCATCAACACTTTTGATCTCACCGACTATCTCCTTGATCCTCTGACCATACTATTGAATATTCTCACCTTCAGCCATCTGCATGTCATCAAATTTACCTCTTAGACTCTCTTCTTTGGCAATATTTATATGCTCATCACTGCTATAAATATCCTCAAGTTTCTTCCACACATCATAAGAATTCTCTAGACCATGGACATCAACATACTCTGAATCAGACAAGGAATTGATAATGGCCTACAATGCTTGATTATTCTCTTGTTGCTCCTCCTTTTGATCATTAGTCAGAATCCCACTAGGTAAGGTATATTTGGTAACAACATGTTCCCAACATCGACGTCCTAAGATTTTGATATAGATCTTCATTCTATCACTCCATATTCTATATTTTTCTCTATTGAACTTTGGACCTTCTTTCTTCATCATGTTCTCCTAGATCTTTACCTCAAGTTGTTAGGCTTAGACACTAGAGGACCTAAAATTCTCTGATACCAATTGATGATATGATGAATCAATAAGGATCTAGAAAACTACTAGGATGGGGGGTGAATCTGTAGATAGAATAAGAAACTAAACTTTCACCAAACTCAAAAACCAACTCATAAAACTAACTAGTTCAAACACTGAGTAATACACTACAACTGCACTATCAAGTTAACCGATTGACTGGCATAACAAAATAACAGTATAACAAATTTGAAACTCTCAAATCATTAAACCAAAACATCAAAATACTTTACTAACAATAGTAAAAACATATTTCAGATTACTGTTGATCATCTAAACACATCTAAGTAGATTTACCAGTTAAACAAATTAATCATATCAAAACATAACCACAAAAACCATTCACCACTTGACACAATGATTTTTATCGTGGAAACCCAAATGGGAAAAACCACGGTGGGGATGAATACCCACAAGTATTCTGAACTCTTCTGAAGTTCGCCTTGTTAGGAGCCAAGCCTTGTTAGAAGCTTTACAAAAATGTCTTGTTAGGAATAGATCATGTTAGGGACCACCTGGTTAAGGGATTGACTATAATGCCCTGTTAAAAGAAATAATCTATTAGGAGTAACCTCGATAGAGGATTTTAAATTCAAGATAATTGATCACCTAGTTAGAGGATTTGGAAAGCACTAAGCCTATTAAAGCTTACCCGGTTAAGGGATTTAACTGTTGTAATTGTTAGAGAAAAATAGGGTTTTGTTGATCTAGTAAATAGCACTACTCTGCTTGATCAAATCCTTTTCATGCTCCTATCTACCTTCACACATACTATAGATACTCCTTCTGGTTTGACAATCAATCACACTAACACTTAACGAAAATTGCCAATGCTACAACAAAACAACTCATCAACCTTATAAGAAAAACAATAGGTTGGTAACACATCACAAACCTAAGATCTCATAGAGATTACAGACAAATCGATTCAAACATGACCATTGGATTACATAGCAATCATGGCACATTATACAAGACAACCTCGATCACTCCTTGATCACCACTTCATCGAATCCTGTAACTCATCACGCGGTTTCCACTTCATGCAATGTACTTGCTCATTTCCAAGATAAAATAGTCATCTCTACGTGCCAAAACAAATTTGAAATTCATCACGTGCATCATGCATACATGGCAAAATCATCACCGATCACCATTTGATCATAAATCAATACAATCGATTCACCAAGCTCCATCGGTTAAGGTTTGGTACATCAATAGGTAGGGTTACCGGTTGATCTCACTACTTCTAAAGTAATACCAGTTTCCTTCACTTACTCAACTACCGGTTGCATTACAACTTCCATTGATGGTTGCAATTGACATCAATGACAACACTTAGACTTCATCAATGCAATCTTTATGCAAATGCCAACAGTATTATGATGGCATCCATGAGGATTATAGGAGATGATTCATTGGTATGATTTCTTAATTTGAGAATATACTTGAGATCATACTTGCCATAGTTAGCACTTTGAGGTGTTGGTAGAAGGACATGTTTTAATTTACAAGTTTTTTCTCTTGATTTTATAGCTGCTTGATTAAGTTTCATATTTATATGATTTGGGAGAGTTAAGATGACATGTTATGAGGTATTATGCAATTGTTTGTGTTGCATGTATGGATCATTTTGATTTTTCCTTGTACAACATAAATTTGATCATTTTCCACACCTTGATTTGATTGTTGATTAGTAGAATTGGTATTGTGGATGGAGAAAAATGTATTTGAAATCTTATGGGACAAGATCCAAATTTATTTCAACATTAGCTGAAAACAATCAAAACACACGCATGCATTTCAAATTAAGCCTCACTCCATTGCACCTCTATCTTCAAGATCTTGCAATCAAGATTTGTGCTCTCACATTTCTTTCAAAACTAAGCGCAAGAAGCTATGAAGAATGAGGATTTCAAGAAAACTAACATGCAAGAATGCAGTAGGGATTTAAAATGATGTAAATAAAAAATGCAAGATAACAGATGGATGCTCAAAATGCTAAGGTAACGGATTTGAATGCAAAATCTTGGATGCCAAAATGGGAGAGGAGCTCTACTTTTATAAGCATTCTCTGAGTGAATCCATGTTGTGGTATGAATGTGGGACAAAAGAATAGGGTTTGAGAGTTTAATCCCACATGTGTGAGGTGGATGAAAATAGGTAGAGGAGAAATCATAAATGAGTGATGCAAATGCTTATGCATATATTTGTGAACATAGATAAATAATATTATTACTAAATATATAGATGATAGATGATAAATAGTTGATTGAATAATAATATTATTAAATGATAAATGAAATAATAATACTAATAATGTATAAATGATAATATAGATATTATTGATGATAAATACTAATATTAATGGATAAATGGTAAATAATAATAATATTCATGATAATATTAATAGTGGATAATATTTATGATAAATGATAATAGATGGAATAATGCATGAAAATAAAATTGATCCACTCAGTATTAAAGCCAATTATGATGACAAATTTTATGTGTCTACAGGTATGCCTTGAACTGTTTTCAAAATTGACATTATCCATGCACTGGGAGTTCCTAGAAATGTATGCTTTTCATTAACATATAACCTATGATTGTGGTATATGGGTTGTATATGTTGGTGGCATGATTAAATTAATTTTATTGATACTAAGGAGGTATAGAAAGTTGGTTGTATCAACATATGTTGTGGGTGTTATTACTAGTCATGTGGATTTCTTACCTTTGACAACAACTTGGAGCCTTTTTTATCACTTGCATTTGATTCTTATGTTCTTTGAATTGATGCATATTCACCTTTGCATGTTCATTTTGTTCCATAGGTGGCATGTAAAGGATGAGAGGAGTTCTTGATTGTGATGGTGGTCAATTTGTTTTTATTGTAGCTATCTTAATAGAGAACAAGAAAATGTTAGAGAGATGCAAGTATTTAATTAATTTTGACCCTTATGCAATGTATAAAACAAGTGGGGAATGTTGGGATTTGGTGTTGTGATGCCCATAAATTTTGATATGAATTAATGCAAAAACCTTAAATATTTTTTCCCACTACTTTAGGTAACTAGATTCAAAATTTTACGACTATATTTTTGTCTCGAGGGTTAAAAAAGGTAGATGGTAGGAAATTGCACACTGATCCATCATGATAAATGCACACCTTGATAATAACTAGAAATGATATTTACACTTCAATGACTAGTCCCCTAGTTAATCTTTCCTCGTGTATTTTATCTCATGATAAGAAAGGAGTGGTCTAATCACCCTTAGACAACTTAACTAAGAGTAATGTATTTGAGTCCTTAACCCATGACTTACCTCCAGTACACAGCCAATAGTGGTTGTGATATTACTAGCTCCTAGGAAAGAGCTATGATAAGAAAATACAATAAGGCAATATTCTACTGCTAATGGCCTAACTCAAATGCTTTTGCAACTATCTTTTCCGATGAAAAAATACTCTCATAAGAAGAAGTTGAGCTAATATTAATAATTACGTTTCACCTTTTTTATGAACTCATAATTCATTTTAAATATATGTGTGTACAAACATATAAATGTATGTATGGGTTTACATTTTAGATGAGTTGTCACATGTAGCTTACCTTCAATAGTTTGCTTAATTTATTCTTTTACTTTTAACTCAATAACAGTTCTATGATGTATTAATATGGATGGTTTGTCATAGGTACCATAATACCCAATTCAAATTCATAATGTGATTTACCCTCTCTCTCTCTTTGATTCGTAAAACTCATGCATTTAGTCATTATAGAATATTGAATTTTTTTAGCTAAGATCATACTCCCATTGTGAGGAAATATGGATGTGCAAATAACTCACTCCACCCTTTGTTGTGTTTTCTTTTTTGGAAACGTAAAACTGTATTCCAAGAAGAAAATTGGTTTGTTCTTAATTACCTGACCACTCACATGGAGCTAGTCTTAAACCACACACACTAAGAAATATAGTAAGCATAGAGAATGTCAATAAAAGTGTTTAACGCTTTAAGCCTAGAAGTCAAATCTTAGTGTGTGTGTTTTAAGTAGTCTGCTCACATGGTGCTTGGAAGATGATAATTCTTAGTCTATATCTTGTGTGGCAGTTGACCATATTGGATTTCCACCTTGGCATATTTCATTTTATTTTCTATTTCTAAACCTTTCTCATTTATGTACAATCTCCATTCACATTTCAATGCAAGTTAATTCTTATCTTTCTTTTTACATTTAATTTGTTTCTCACAATTTTCAATGGAAGTAGGGCACCAAAATTCACATGGGGTTTTTTCAACTACAATGCATTCTCTTTCCACATCCATTTTGAAAGTGTGTAACCCTAATCGTTAATATTTTCTCTTGATTGTAAGATTGTTTTAGATGGAACAAATCATGGCTAATATTTTCTCTTGATTGTAATCTTATTTGAGAACCCATGAGGGTGGATCAACTTCCACACCTGAGAGGGTTCACCTAGCTTGCTCACACTTCACCTAGTTGGTGTTGCTCAATTCCACCAACCTCACCAGGTCTATCTATGCTTCAAGACCTCCAATTACTTCCCCATCTATGCTAGTACTTTCTCTTTACCAATATTAAGGTTTTTGCAACAAGTGTTTTGATTAGGTACTATACCAATTCAATGTGCTTCTCAAATACTCATCTTGCAACCTTGACAACTACTTGTCAACTTCCCACTTTTCACCTCCATACTATTATACGATCTTGCAGAGGTGTGGAGGTGGTATTTACCATGGAATTAGTTGAACTAGATCCATTTGGGGTTGTGCAACCTTCAACTCCCTTACCGATTTCATAAAATTGCCTAGAAATGGGGATACAAGGATGAGCCCCAATTAGGTCTCCTAAATCCAGCTTTTAAGGGTTTTTTGGTTTTATGGTCCAAAATACATTGCAAGGAGTTTTATTTTTCTTCAATCACTCACCCATCCCCAAGATATTTTTGTTGGTTTTAGTCTCCCAACTTTCCATACAGTGCCCTAACCCAAAAATGACGGTTTGACTAGGGTTTCAATGGTTTCTAGGACAGTGGTTGTCCAACTTTGTGAAAAGGGTATCAAAAGGAATTTTAAAGGATTCCCCACACAAATTAAACTCTTTATGGACCTCATGAACCATCCTGAATTATTAGGTTAAGGTTTTGCATCCACCCCTGCAATATACATTCAATTTACACCTTGTTTTCTCTAGTCGGGTTGCTCCTGGACTCGCCTAGAACAAGGTGGCAACTATGATGAATTTCAATTCCATAACTCCTCCCTTCATATTTACATTGTATATAGGGTTTCCTACCATGTACCAAAATTCCGTGATGGTAGCACGGAGGTATTTTATGGGGCAACCATTTTTACACAAATTTTCTATTTACAAGCCAAAACTGGCTGTTTCAAAACAAAATAGTAAAAGTACTAACAAACACTATCAAAAAAGCATGAAATGAACCAAATGGTACTGGAACAAACCAAAAAACAACTTTCAAAAGTTGGATCAATTGATTCAATCCATTTTTGTTCACTTGTTATGCAAAATAAGACAAAAACAATGATAACAGTCCGAAAATGAGTGGTTTCAAATTGTCATTCACCAAAAATCAAACTTCCAACCTTGGAAGCCATGCAAGAGGAGGTTTAAATAGTCTTCCCCATGTTTGTAGGAATCTTAGGTCAATTTTCTAACCCTAACTCCATCGCTAAGATCTTTTAGGACCAAAGTTGCCATGACAACTTTTACAATTTTCCAAATTTTTCTTTGCCAACTTAGGCAACCTATTACAAGTCATTATTCATGTATTTTTCAACATTCCTAAGACTATTCTAAACCTCTCTAATTATCTCACCAAGTTATGCCTCTTTTGACCAACAAGAAGGCCATTTTAACTACTCGTTCTAACACCTACTCGAAAAGTGCAAACCTAGAAAGGAAACTAACACAATTAGGCCTACACTTGACTCAAATCAAACATGAAACACACACCTTGGACCCTCCTAGAGTCCTTATTAGAAACCTAACTTGGTTAAGGTCATTACAAGCCAAAATTGTAGGACTATGAGCCTAAGTCCTAGGTGCTCCTGCACTATTCTCCCAAACAAAAAGAAATTAAGTCACCTCTTCGGGGATTAGATTCTGATCAATGCCTAACTTATTGAACTCTATCTCAAGCACCCATGTAGCTTCAGCATCTTCCATACCCTGCCACTTGATTAGGTTCTCCTAATAAATTTGGTGTCTTGTCTTCTTAGCGATCCTTGAACTCAATACCTTTTCAGCCTTTGGACTTGATTTTGCTGGTACTTGAAGGTTATTTACATCATCTGACACCTCTGAGTGACTACAATCTAAACCTAGAATTTGCCCTTTGTAAGCCAGTAAATCTTCTATATTGAAAACCGATGACAGTCCTATTTCACTTGGTAGGTCCACCTTGTATGCATTTTCTCCATACTTGGCTAGGATGGCACATGGACCCAACCTTCTCATCTGCAACTTTATTAGGTACTCCTTGTTGTAGCCTTGCCTTGTTAAGGTGCACCAAGACAAGATCACCTACTTGGAATTGTAGGTTCTTCCTTCTCTCATCAACCTTTTGCTTGATCTTACTTGTGTTCTCCTTTAATGCTTACTTGACTAATTCATGTACCTCTTTCATTGACTGAGCAAAATCTTTATCATATCCACTCCTTGTTGTTGCACTTCCCAAGTCCCTTAACTCCAGTATACCCCTTGGGTGAAGACCATAGACCACCTCAAAAGGACTCTTGCCTATGGTTCTATTTATTGTGTCATTGTAAGCATATTCATCTTGTGACAACACTTGATCCCATGTCTGACCATACTCCTTGGTAAGGCACCTCAATAAGTTTCCTAAGCTTTTGTTAACCACTTTGGTCTACCCATCTATTTGTGGATGGTAGGCTGATCCAAAGGATAGATTGGTACCAAGTTTTTGCCAAAGTGTCTTCCAAAAATGACTCATGAACTTTGAGTCCCTATTTGAAACAATTCTCATGGGTAAACCATGTATCCTTATCACTTCCTTGAAGAACAAATGAGCTATATGACATGCATCATGAGTGGTCTTGCATGGTACAAAGTGGGACATCTTACTAAGCTTGTGCACTATGACATAAATGTTGACAAATCCCTGCTTTGTCCTTGGCAAACCCACAACAAAATCCATACTAATGCACTCCCAAGGTCTATTTGGCATGGGAAGAAGTTGGTATAAACTAGAATTTGAAAAAGTGCCCTTGGCCTTTTGACAAACAATACCAGTTTCCACATACTTCCTAACATCTTGATTCATCCTAGGCTAATAGTAATACCTTTGAACTAACTCTTGAGTCTTGTTGACTCCAAAATGACCACTAAGACTACCATTATGCTTCTCTTGTATGAGATTTTCTCTTATTGACCCTCTAGGCACACAAAGTTGCCCTCCTCTAAACAATAATCCATCTTGCAAGGTAAAATCAGAATACTCACTATGAAAATTATTTTGATACTCTTTGCATACCTTGTAGGCATTTGAGAAGTCTTCATCATCCGGGTATAGGTCTCTTAAATTGTCAGCACCTATGCTCCTTAACTGAATTTCTTGGACTATCAAGAGTCTCCTACTCAATGCATCAACAACCCTGTTTAGTTGACCTTTTTTGTGCTTGATTGTAAATGTGTAGGATTGCATATATTCTACCCACTTCATGTGTTTGTGACTAAGTTTGTCTTGTGAGTTTAGAAAGCTCAAAGCTTGATTATCTGTGTAGACTACAAATTCTTTAGGAAGAAGATAGTGTCTCCACTTCCTCAAAGCCTACACTAATGCATATAACTCCAAGTCATATGAGGAGTATTTCCTCTTAGAATAACTTAGCTTCTCGCTATGGAAATCTACTAGTCTTTCTTCTTGACTTAGGACGGCACCTACTGCAACACTACTTGCATCACATTCCACTATGAAGAGTTTTTTCAAAACTAGGCAACACCAACACCGGTTGAGTGGCTATCCTTTCTTTCAAGGTTTCAAAACCTCTATTTTCTTTTTCATTCCATTGAAACTTTGCCTTCATTCCACCTCTAATAGTGTCCAACATTGGTGCATATTTAGCACTGAATTGCCTAATGAATTTCCTATAATACTGACCTAGTCCATGGAAGCTTCTCACCTCTGTTGTTGACTTAGGAGTAGGCCAATTTACTATGGCTTCAACCTTGCTAGGATCCATCTTGAGATTTTCTTCTGCCAATACAAACCCAATGTAAACCAACTCCTTCTTAACAAATTCACACTTGTCTAAGTTCATGGTTAGCTTCTCTTCATACAATCTTTGTAGTACAATTTGCAAATGATTGACATGATCTGCCTTATCCTTACTGAAAATGAGAATATCATCTAAATATACCACCACAAATTTACCTATGAATTCCTTCATCACCTCATTCATGAGCCTCATGAAGGTGCTTGGAACATTTGATAAGCCAAATGGCATTACAAGACATTCATAAAGACCCTCTATTGTCTTGAATGTTGTTTTCCATTTATCACCCTCCTTAATCCTAATTTGGTGGTATCCACTTTTAAGATCAATCTTGGTAAAGTATTTGGATTCCCCTAAGAAATCCATTTGGTCTTCTATTATAGGAATTGAAAACCTATATCTAATGGTGATCCTATTTATAGCCCTAGGGTCAGTTCACAATCTCCAAGTACCACCTTTCTTTGGGGCTAAAATAGTAGGTACAACACAAGGGCTAATGCTTTTCCTAATTAGGCCTTGGTCTAAAAGCTCTTGGATTTGTTCAGCAATTTCTACATTTTGTTGGGGATTCATCTTGTAAGCCACCTTGTTAGGTAAGGATGCTCTGGGTATGAAGTTAATTTGATGGCTTATGGCTCTTTTAGGAGGTAAGGTGACTGGTTGTCCATCACT
Organism: Cryptomeria japonica; assembly: GCF_030272615.1. Classification (NCBI taxonomy): domain Eukaryota; kingdom Viridiplantae; phylum Streptophyta; class Pinopsida; order Cupressales; family Cupressaceae; genus Cryptomeria; species Cryptomeria japonica. Next base: position 829,708,756 of record NC_081409.1, read on the forward strand.
CACTATCCCTTTGAATTGTTTCAATAGGTCTTGAACCTCCATTGGCAAATCTGGTTTCTCTTTCTTGTCTTCATCTTTAGGCTTCATAACTAATGCAAACCCTATTCCTTCACCTTCCTCAAGTGTCTTCAAAAACTATTGTTCACTCACCAAAAGGACATTAGGACCTACTGCCCTCTTTTCACCTTCCTCAAGGATAGATTGTATCTTGAATGTGACTCCATATTTCTTGAATGAATATGCATTCTTGGCTCCATCATGGATAGCTTGTCTATCAAATTGCCATGTTCTTCCTAATAGAAGATGGCATGCATCCATGGGTAGGACATCGCATAACACTTTGTCCTTATACCTCCCAATGGTGAAATCCACCCATGCTTTCTCATTGACTAGGAAATGTTGGCCTTTGTTCAACCAAGTGACCCTATATGGGTTGTTGTGAGGTATCCTTTATAATTTAATCTTACTCATTGCCTCTTCTGACACAATGTTATCTATTGACCCTAAGTCAATGATCACCTTGCAAACTTTGTCCATAATCTTGCATTTGATCCTAAATAATGATCTCATTTGGCTAGGCTCTTCTTTGATAGGTTCTTTTATTAAAGTCCTTCTTATCATTAGGTTGTCACCTACATTTGATTCTAAGGCCACTTCTGAGGTCTTGCTACTTGAAGACTCTTCTTGAAGGTAGTTTACTCTCCTCTCACTACTCTGTGATGATGACCCCTTCTCTGGACACCTATATGTTGGATGACCAAGATGATTGCAATGGTAACATTTCATTGAGGCAAAATATGAGGAACCTCTACCTTGTCCACTAGACCTTCCTCTAAAACCACTGTTTGACCCCCTTCCTCTATTGAATCCTCCTTTACTAGTGCCACCTTCTTGTTTCTCAATGAGTTTAGACTCACCTTGTGTTCTTTGCTCTGAGTTTCTTCCTCCAAAGCCCCCCCTATGGCCTATATTTTCTTTTCCTCTACCTCTACCCCTATTACTACTTGAATCATGTTTTCTTTTTAGTTTTTCTTCCACTTTGAGGGCAAGTTGATAGCTTTGATGAACTATCTTTAGGCTCAATAGACTAATTTCCTCTTGGATGTTCCATCTTAGTCCATTTAGGTATCTAGCTACCTTAAGGTTTTCTTCTTCCATCGCATGAGATCTAAGACTAAGTTTGTGAAACTCCTCCATATAACCACTTACATCAAGGTCTTTTTGTCTTAGGTTTTGTCTTTTCCTATGGATCTGTACTTCATAGTCATCAGGGAGATAGGCTTCCTTAATTTTGACTAACATCCCTTTCCAAGAAGAGATGGGAGTTTTACCTACTATCTTCCTCTCATCCTGCACAAATTTCCACCATATGAGAGGGGCTCCCCTCATCCTAGACTTGGCCACTTTGACTATTTCAGCTTCATTTATGCCTTCACATTCAAAATGGTTCTCCATACCCTCTATCCATTCTAGAACCACTTCTACTTCCATCTTGCCAATGAACAATGGCAATCTTTCTAGTGATTTACCACTTAAGGCTTTCAATGCCTTTAGGAAAGGTTCTTTTTCTAAAATAGGATCAGGTTTAGGTACTCTATCTACTTCTGACACCTCTTTACCCTTCCCTTCTTCTCCTTCAACATTTACCAACACTTCATCTACCTTGGTTTCAATTTCACCAAGCTTACCTTCTAATTCTACCAATTTTTCCTTCAAGAGCCTATTCTCTTGCTCCTGATCATCCAATTTCTTTGCCAACTCTACATTGGTAACCATGATGTTGTCTCCTATAGATTCCACTAAGGACATCTACTCTCCTAGCCCAAATCTTATAGGCTCTGATACCAATTTGATAGGGTTCACCTAGCTTTCTCACACTTCATCTAGTTGGTGTTGCTTGATTCCACCAACCTCACCAAGTCTAGCTATGCTTCAAGACCTCCAAGTCCTTCCCAATATCTATTATTACTTTCTCTTTACCAATATTAAGGTGTTTGCAACAAGTGTTTTGACTAGGTACTCTACCAATTCAATGTGCTTCTCAAATACTCATCTTGCAACCTTGACAACTACTTGTCAACTTCCCACTTTTCACCCCCATACTATTATAAGATCTTGTAGAGGTGTGGAGGTAGTAGTTACCATGGAATGAGTTCAACTAGGTCCATTTGGGGTTGTGCAATCTTCAACTCACTTACCGATTTCATAAAATTGCCTAGAAATAGGGCTACAAGGATGAGCCCCAATCAGGCCTCCTAAATCTAGTTTTTAAGGGTTTTTGGTTTTATGGTCCAAAAGACCTTGCAAGGAGTTTTATTTTTCTTCAATCACTCACCCATCCCCAAGATATTTTGTTGGTTTTAGTCTCCCAACTTGTCGTACAGTGCCCTAACCCAAAAATGAGGGTTTGACTAGGGTTTCAATGGTTTCTAGGACAGTGATTGTCCAACTTTGTGAAAAGGGTATCAAAAGGACTTGTCAAGGCTTCCCCTTACAACTGAAACTCTGTATGAACCTCATGAAAACATCCCTAATTATTAGGTTAAGGTTTTGGATCCACCCCTATAATATACATTCAATTTACATCCTATTTTCTCTAGTCGGGTTGCTCCTGGACTCGCCTAGAACAAGGTGGCAACTATGATGAATTTCACTTCCATAACTCCTCCCTACATATTTACACTATACATAGGGTTTCCTTCCATGTACCAATAGGTCATGATGGTAGCACAGAGGGATTTTTGGGGCAACCATTTTTACACAAATTTGCTATTTACTAGCCAAAACTAGTTGTCTGAAAACAAAATAGTAAAAGTACTAACAAACACTATCAACAAAGCATGAAATGGACCCAATGGTACTAGAGCACACCAAAGAATGACTATCAAAATTTGGATCAATGGATTCAATCCATTTGTGTTCACTTTTTATGCAAAATAAAACAAAAACATTGATAACAGTCCGAAAATGAGTGGTTTCAAATTGTCATTCACCAAAAATCAAACTTCCAACCTTGGTAACCATGAAAGAGGAGGTTTAAATATTATTCCCCATGTGTGGAGGCATCTTAGGTCAATGTGCTAACCCTAACTCCACTGCTAAGCTCTTTTAGGACCAAATTTGTCACGACAATTTTTATAATTTTCCAAATTTGGCTTTGCCAACTTACGCAACCTATTACAAGTCATTATTCATGTCTTTTTCAACATTCCTAAGACTATTCTAAACATCTCTAATTCTCTCACCAATTTATGCCTCTTTTGACCAACAAGAAGGCCATTTTATCTACTCACCCTAACACCTACTCACAAAGTGCAAACCTAGAAAGGAAACTAACACAATTAGGCATACACTTGACTCAAATAAAACATTACACACACACCTTGGACCCTCTTGGAGTTCTTATTAGAAACCTGACTTGGCTAAGGTCAGTACAAGCCAAAATTGTAGAAGGACTATGAGCCTATGTCCTAGGTGTTCCTGCACCAACACCCCAGTATCTCAAGAGGGGAAATATATTGTTGAGTTAAAAGTGTCCCACAACAACTTACACTTTCTTGTGTATTCAGTTTGTTTCTCTTATTTACGGTGAGTTCAAAATTTGGTAATTTCCCCCACTATTTCAATTTGTTTTCCCTGAGTGGTTTAATAATCACTAAGGCAAGAGTCCAATGGGAGGGGCTTAAGCTCTATTTTTAAGGAATAGGTGTTCCCATGAACAATTTTTTTTGCTATAGAACAATTTGGAATCTTTTCCTAAAAAGTAGGAACCCCTACTCTTTAGGCCTTAACATTTGAGGAGGTGAAAATGGGGTGGGGCTAGAAATTGCCCTGCCAAATTAAGAATATTTTATACCACTTGTCAATCATCTTAATTTTAGAGAAAACAATTTATTTACTAGCAACTTGCTTAAATTTTGGAGTTTAAACTTAAGTTAATCTACACTTCAAAGTTCATGGGACCACCATCATCCTTAGATTTAGGAGATTAAAAATTTAAGCTAAACTAGAGTACAAAATTCATGGGACCACCAGCTTTAAAATATTCCTAAATAAATATAGCAGCTCCGGCGCAATTTTTTAGGAAGCTCCCCTCCATGAGACCCCAACCTAATTGTATTGTACACATTGACAAGAAGGGGGTGAACTATGTAACATTGTCCCTACCCTTGCATCTTTGTATAATCTCATATTATATATAAAATAGACGGGCAGAGTTTCCTATCTTTTTAAACAAAACTAGACTAATGGAATTTTCTTCTACTTTGCAAATTTCATGTGTACCTTCTGTGGAAATGGATTATTAGTTTCTATTTTTGTTTGTCTACTCTAAAATATATTTTGTGTAAATAGGAGGAAGAGTTCTTGCATATTTTATTTTTTAACTCATTATGTTAATAGAAAATTATGAAAGACTATATATTATGTTGTAACTCTATGGTAAATCTAATCTATAGAACCAGTCAAAACCCTTGGTTAGTTTTCTATTGTTTCTTTTGTTACAAGTGCAGTTGTCATTGCACCAAAAGATTGACCTGTTAATGCCTGATACAACCACTAGACTTATAGAATCCATAGGAGGCAGTTAAGCCATGTCACAAACCTGAGTGTTGTGTTGCACAACACAAGGAGACAAAGGGAGCACACCTTGCAACAATCCCCCCATGCGCAAGTGAGGGGTTTGAACCTATGACAAAGCTCTCATACCACTTCTTACAAGTCCAGTTGTCGTTGCACCAAAATTTGTTGGATTATTGAGGATATTGTTGGATTCGGTTGTTCATTACTACAACTAGGATATGTTATTGTCATTGATGTCAACATATTAATGTAGGTTATTCCGGTGAGTTTGGAAAAGGATTTTTGTCTGGTTTTGTAGTTTGGTTTTGCTGATCACTGTTTTGTAGAATCCGGTATTCCCTCTAGTATATTCCAGTGTGATTAGATCTTGTGTTGATATTTTGGATTATGGTTTGGGAAGATCTTGTGTATCTTCATTTCAGATGGTTCATGATTTTGTGCACCGCAAGTTATCTTTCTTCAGGGCAATTGTTGATCGGTTGTGTTCTTGAACTTTGAGACGTTGACCGATGAAGATTTGAAAAGAGATGTTGGTGCAACTATTCCAAATGATTCTAACATGATTGATGGTGTTTCATGGTTGTGTCCTATTTGTTTTGGTGATCTGCATTAATCGTTGAGAAATTTTTTGGTGTTTTCTTTGAACCGGTGATAATTTGCGTGTTATGTAGTATTTCTGGTGGTGTAGCGTGTTGCGATTGATCTTGGTAGGATTTTCGATGGATGTAATCATTTAGGAATTTGAATTAGGTCCATTTTATGTAATTTAAAACATAATATTGTTCTGGTGATCGATCTCTATATCAAGTGATTTAATTTTGTAATTATGAGTTGAGGGTTTAGCCGACCTTGTTGTCAAGGTTGATGAATTGTATAAATAGGTGATATTGTCATGTAATTTAGGTGTAGAGGTTGTGTCTGCATTATCAGAGGGTGGTGTATGTGCGATCAAGTGATTCATATTTCAATGTTGAGGAGAGATTGGTGTTGTTGAGAAGACAACTATGCTTAACCTGAACTGTAATCGGGCATTTGGAGCTCCTAATCTTTTAAGTTCATTTCTTCTGGATTGTAGTCTAAATCTTACTATAAGTCAGTGAGACTTCCCTGAGGGTTGTAGCCTTCCAGGCATATATTGTTTGAGTAGCGATCTCTAGGCAATGTAGTGTCTGAATGCATGTACATTCTCCATTGTAATATTTTCATATACGACTGCAAAGAATCATCTTATTGTGGGTAGGTTCCCAACATGGCTTTTCCCTTAACTGGGTTTTCCATGTCAAAATCTTGGTGTTGTGTGTTGTGCTGTTAATTTTCTTATCTATTATTATTGTGGTTTATAAATTTATATTTTGGAAGTTTAAATTGTGTATCAGATGAAGACTGATTCACCTCCCCCCTCTCAGTCTTCCTTCTTGATTCTTGCTAACAATTGGTATCAAAGCTAGATCCTCCATTAGAAGCTTAATCGCTATAGGATATCCGGGATGGAAGCTCAGAGTATTATTTTCAAGAAAAATAGTATGAGGTTTGATGGAAGCAACTACACTGTATGGAAGAAACGGATAGAGTGCACTTGAAATGTCTTGGAGAAGATTATTGAAAGATTACTAAGTGTAAACACCTAAAACTTGCACAACTAATTAAATGAATTTTATTCATTTAATCATCATTTATTCACCTATTAATTAGAATAAGGTTTAATTAATATCCCTATTCTTCTAAATCAGCCTATTAATCAAATTAAAGATTTGATTAAAATTCTTTTCTTCTAGCCTAACCTATTGATTAAACTAAGGTTTGATTAAGTACCCTTTTGCCATTTAATTGAATAAATATTATTTATTTAAGTAAAAACCACTCTTCCCTTTTAATTGAATTTACATTTCATTAAAAATCCCTTTGCATTTAAATAAATCATTATTTATTTGGGAATAGTCCCCCAACTTGCAAAATCCTACAAATGCAAGTTGCATCCCTTTTGGCTAAAATAAATATTTTATTTTATCTAAAAATACCTATTTCCCTCCACTTGCATTCTCCTACATTTTCCATTAGCATGCTAATATTCTTCTAGATCCCCTCTAACCCCTTATTAATTAGCCTAATTCCTCTAATCATGTCACATCCCTAAATTTTGGGGAGTCACTTCTCCAAATTTGGAAGAAATTTTTCTAAATGTGTTGAAGACTCTACCTTCTTCAAAAAGTTTACTTGTTGAATCTTCCAAACTTGTAAGGTTATCTAACTTTCAACAAGTTCATCCTAGCCCATGATAGTTGTCCCATTGGCCATCCCTCAACTTTGCACAAGAGTTTACCTCTTGCAAAATATCATACTCCCTTGGATAATAGAATTATCCAATGATGTCATCCCTTGATGGTATCCCTAATGCTTACTTAGCATCTAATGCTTTCTTAACATCCTCTCAAGCCATCTCAAGGTTACATTTGTCAACTTGGGATTGGATTGAATTTCCCTCATCGATTGATAACTTTCAATCCTAGCCCTTGTTGAGATTGATCAATCTCAACCATCCATTTCTCTATTTTCTCTATAAACAGAGCCCATTTCTTCAATCTAAGAATCGATCATCTTTCGCATCCATATTATAGTTATTTTGTTGTGCAAGTTATCAAGGAGCTCCAACTGTTCATCCTCAAGCATCTAGGCCATCCTAATTGCATCATAGTTTAGATTATATCATGTTTTATATTATCATTTAGCTTAATTTTATATCAATTCCATGGCATTCTCATATCTCATCTTCATCTTAGCTTAATTACATCATTTAATCTTTCAATTTGGAAATACACCTCCATCTTACATATCATATCAATAGTTTTTCATCTAATCACTAGGATCTTAGTTGCATCCATTTTGATCCTAGATCATATCCTTCAATCTCATTCTTTAGGTTGTCATCTAAAAGATCAAGTGCTCTTCCAAGTGAGGGCTACCTTGAATCTAAAAGATCCTTGGAGATAGAGGACCATGAGATGGTTTTGAGAAATTTGATTTGATGAACATGCTTTCTTCATTTAGATCTCTTGATATAATGTTTCATGGGTACATTTGATGTTTTCTTGTTGTCTCACAGGCCTTCGAAAATCCAGGTGCACATTTTTGGTGCCCACTGTGGGGCTAGACCCCTAATTTGATCAAAAATATTACGTTTTTGCGCAAGTCCAGCCAAGAAACTTTCCATAATCATTTAGCGCATCTGTTGTATGTTGCAATACATTTGATCTCTATTCTAGCGCATTTTTTCTCTATTATAGTGCGTTTGCAGTACGACGTGGCATGTTTACTCTATGTTTTAGTGCATTTGCATCTTCTATATTTTCCTGTTATGGACAGTTTAGCGCATTTGTAGTACACTTTAGCGCATTTTTTCTCTGTTTTAGTGCATTTGCACTCTGTTTTAGCGCATTTGTCATAAAGGCAAAAACTTTGTAATTGCGTTTGGCAAATTAGGATTGTCTAGCCCTACAAGTGTTTGAAATTTTCACTAACTCCTTTTTTGTAGGTTTCTATCAAATTCTTGCAGGTTGAAGGAGTTGAAATAGGATTTTCATTTCTTTTCAGCTTTTTCAAAGTTGGTTAAAAAGAATTCACACTTCCTTTTTCGTAAAAAGAACCTCACAATTTCATTTTGGTGCTTTAAAATAAATCAAACTTGTTTTGGGGCTTAAAAAGAACATCACTTGCAAAGGTAAAATGAATCACAAGTTAAACTTTGCTTTCTTGCAAGTTACAAGCAAAAACACTTCAAATTTGGGCTTAAAAAGAACAAATCTTTTATTTTCTTGCAAAGGTAAAATTCACAAACAATATTTATTTGCAAGTTAAAAAGAACAATCAACTTTTCCCTTTTGCAAAATCAATTTACTTTATAGCAATGTGTTTTCATTTTATTGACCAGGATTTCACTTTCCTAGTTAGAAAACAATTGCTATGTGGGACTAAAACAAACACCATGTTTGGTTAGAGAAACATCTCCAATTAGGACTTAGAATATAATTGCTTTGAAAGGGTAAAATGAACATTGTGTGCTTTGTCTTGAGTAGTAGGTATATGCTCTCCCCTTAATTGGGTGACCAAAAAGCCAAACCCACTCTTCTCATGCTTTATTTACTTTCAATCATTTAAAACCTTTAGAGGGCCTACCTTCATGAAGCCTTGAGGGGGATAGTGAGAAGGGTACGACCCAAGTGGGTAATGGCTAAAACCAAGTTTACCAACCCACTATAATCAAATGTGGAGATTGATGAAAATCTCCTCCAGTGGAAATGTGTATTTGATAGCCTTCCCCAAGTATCCTTGTGATACGAAAAGCCTTTGTTCTAAAGGTTGGGAAGCCTCTTAATTGAGTTTATAATTTTTGCACTGAACAGAACCTTTACTATGAACCATAGAAGTAGAAACCTTGAGCCGAGTTAGTTGCCATACATTGGCAATATCATAGTGCAAGGGTGGGGAAGAATCCACCTCGAATATCACTCACCATACATCTCCCAAGATAACTACTCAATTGAGGAACAATTATCTTTCGGTCAATTTATGGAAAAAGGCAAAAAAGCGGGCACCCTCTAGGGGGTGACACAGTTGTTTGAGTTGAAGGACTATCGATTTGTTGGCTATGATATTGTCAATGACCCTTGAATAAAGAGTCTACTTGGTGTGTCTTATTTGTATCCAAACCAGTGAAAACATCGATGATTTGAACACATCCTCAAAAGAACATACACTAAATGTTTAGCATTAGGATGACCATTGTCTTTCATGGGTGCTACGTATTCTTGTCACAAATGTTAAAACATCTTGCAAAAATATCAATAAATCAACTCAAAAATTAGTTCAAACAAGGATAAATCATAAGCGAAGAAGATTTTCAAATCCAACAAAGCACCTTTTGAGATGGTTATAAAATTTTCAACTATCTTTAGGCAAGACTTTCATCCAACAAGATTAGAGGAGTATTAAACCAAGTGATCAAAAGTTATCAGCCCAACTATCTCAACAAAAATACCTAGCTAGGTATTCAAATTTGTCAAATTTGGTTTCCATATCGAGAAACTCGATCCATATCATTTGATGTACTTTGTCATAGAAGCCTATCAAACAAACCCTCTATTTTGAAAAGAAGAAGTCTTCGTCAAAATACTAAGTTGAAGAATAGACAACCTAGTCCTAGGGAGCTTATCAAGAGGAGAAAATTTATCTACATGTTGTCAACTCTTTGTATCATATCATATCTTCGTACGTTGCATGTGATTATATCTTCAAGGAAAAACCAATGATTTTGATGAAGAGCCTTTGAGAAGTAGGGCTCTTACTCAAAAGTCAGCATTCAGCCAAAGTCTCAACAAAAGGGGAAAAATCAATCCCGCCTTCTTTCCAAAAGAAATTATCACTTATAATGAAGCTCAACATGAACCACCAACTCCACCAAGAGAGGAAGAAATATCAACCACATGAAGAGAAGGTAAATTCACTTATTTAGAAGTATATTAATGTTTGTTGTCACTCGATCTCAGAGAAACAAATAGTGGGACCCACAACCAGAATCAAGCATGAGTCATAGGGAGTCCAATCCTTTCTATGAATACATGAATGTGGAGGAAGAAGAGATCACTGAGGATCTCATCTTGCAACACCAACAAAGTGCCACCTTCCAAAAACTCATGGAAAGGCTTATACAATCAGACAAACAAAAATACCTTCTCATGCTAAATAGTAAAGGATTCAAGATTCCCAAGGATTTTGACATGGAGAATTCAAGGAATACCAATGAAATAATCCCAAGAACAAGAGAAAGGACCTACACGTTCAATACTTAGAATAAAGATCACTTGGGAGGAGATGACACCCATGACCAAGATAACACCCATGATCGAGATGATACATGTAATTAAGATAACATTAGTGAACAAGGGGATGCCAATCATTGAAGGTTCAACAAAGAAAATTTTTCCTTAGCCAGCATCAAACAACAACTCCAAGCACTCCAACGATAGATGTAGGATATGCAACAAGGGTCTACAACAAGGTATTCTTTGGAGGACATTTGTCCTTATCCTTTTGATAGAAGATTAAACATGGTGTCCTTCCCACCAAACTTGTATATACCAAAGTATGACAAATACAATGGTGAGAGTGATCCCCGTGATCACATTAGGTAATTTTGTATTATGATCTTAGAGTTTTCCATAACAATACTTGTATGATGAGGCTATTCCTAAGAAGTTTGGGAGGACAAAAAATGGAGTGGCTTTCGAAACTCACACCTCCTATCAGGTCATTTGATGAGTTAGAGAACAAATTTATTTCACAATACTCTTATAATATCCAACATGAGGTCACCATGCTTGACATATGCAATACAAAACAAAAGAACAATGAAACTTTCATGGTGTTTTTACAAAGATGGAGGCACATGGTCTCAAGGTACCAACGTGATGTGCCTGAAAAGGAGAAAATGGAAATTTTTATAAATAATTTGAATGACGAATTGAGTTATCAACTCAAAATACAATATCTACCTACTTTCCAAAAGTTAATCGAGAATGGCATTCAAGTAGAAGAAGCCTCAATCAATAAGGGAACCTTGAAATTGTCTAAGAAAGGTTCTAGTTCATCAAACAACAACACCTACCACAATCAATACAACAACAACTCAGACAAGTCCAAGTTTTGGACTAGGAACAAGAAATTTGTTAATGATGGTGTGGTTGATGCCAACAACGTAAAATCCAAGCAACCAGAGCTAAATTTATCAGGTGGGACACCACCCAACAACAATCAAATAAATACCAATCAAGTCACTAACAACTATCAACACACTACCTATCAAGAAAATAACACCTATCGAGGGAACAAAAACAATCAAGGGAGAAACACCAACACTCCACCTCCCCAATATCAAAGAACGTTTACACCACTAGTGCAAACCCTAGAATCTACATTTTGAGAACTCTTGGCAAAAAAACTCATCACATTGCCAAACATAGGCAATTTTGAACCCCAAGTCAAACCACCATGGTGGAATGACTCACACTATTGTGACTATTATCGAAAAAAGGGGCACCACACAAATGATTGCCTAAGATTAAAAAACCTAGTTCAATACATGATAGACAAGGGTGATATAATAGTTGATGGCCATAAGACCAATGGTGACCACGAGGCATTCAAAAATCCCCTTCCTAATTATGACAAGGGAGGAGCAACAACATCCAATAACAAGGGAGCTTGCATAAACCACATCTATGACAATGTCATTAATCACATATCGGCATATGACAACCAAGTGTATGTCATAAAAATCAAGGATAAACAAGAACACACACCGTTGAATGTGACAACAAGGGCACAAAAATATGTCTTGAAGGGGAGCACATCTAAAGCAACAACTCTGCCTAAGACTCAATACAGCTTTGTAGACCAATTACAAAAGACACCTTCTCAAATATCGATATTAGAGTTGCTCAAAACCTCACCAACACATGAAAACATTTTGGAACAAGTTCTTATAGATACTACAGTTCCAAACAACCTGGACATCAATTGATTCCAATCCATGGTGGCACATATGATGGTGCCTCATAATCTCTTTTTCAGAGCATGATGATGTCTCTTTGAGTCATCCACACAACACCCCGCTCCATATCAAAGTTCTTTTCTACAAATACTGGGTAAAATGTGTGCTAATAGATGGAGGAGTTGGCCTAAATAATTGTACTTTAAAACTTATCAGTGCATTGGGCTTCTCAAAGAAAGCTATTGATCCCAAAAATAAAATCACTATCAAGGCATATGATGATGAAGAAAGGTCATCAAAAGGAATAGTGGTGCTACCCATTCAGGTAGGACTTGTACAGAAGGACACAATTTGCCAAGTCTTAGACATTGACTTGACATATAACATACTCTTGGGTCATCCTTGGATCCATGAAATGAAAGTCGTGCCTTTTATATATCATCAATATCTCAAGTTCCCTTACAATGGACAATAGATCTCAATATCAGCAGACACCAACCCCTTTCAGTATTAGAACACTATGAGGGTAGCACAAAATGTTCTAGTACCACACAACACGGAGGCCTAAGCTTCTTGATCATCTAATAATTAGGAAAAACTCAAGTCTTTGTCCATAGACTTTGAAAAGAAGATGAAGATAAAAGACCAAGGCATGGGGGAATACTCTTTTGAATCCCTATGTCTATCAAAGTTGCTGACTTCACCAAGGTCTCACAGACAACCTTCAACATCAAGGCACAAAGTAGCATAATCCATCAAAAATTTCTATGGAAATTTTATCCAAGTAGGCACAATTGCAGAAGAATCAGAAGACAAGGATATTCTCAACTAGCTATACAAAGATGAGGAAGAGACAAGAGCACTTGCTCTAGAAGTTGTTATCCCCACACAGCAATATGGTAATGGACATATAATCATGCAGGGAAAGGGATACAAAGGAAAGGGACCTATTGGAAAGAATCAAGAAGGCATCACAGAACCAATTCAACCCCATTCACAACTTACCAAAGACAAATCTGGACTTGGGTATGGCCAGCATATTCAACCTGTACAAAAACAAGATCATCAAAATCCCCGACGGAGAAGAAATGTAACACATAACGAGTAATTGTGTCAAGAAGTGATACACCAAGTAGCTAAAAAGATAAAAAAAAGAACAAAAGAACAAATAATATGAGAAACAACAAGAGGAACTCGCTATTCAAAGAGAGGAGGCTTCCTATAAACAGATACATCACATGCAAGCAGTAATAGGACCTTATCAAGCCAAATATGGACCACAGTAAGAAGAACTTGTCATTCAAAGGGAGGAGATTTTTTATGAACAAATCCAAAGAGTACAAACAAGCACAAAACCCGAATCAACACAAACTTGTATCAATTATCAACAAGCTCTTCTCACCATACAATACTCTTGTTAGATATAGTGATGTAGCCTTAGACAGTGATTCTGAAATGAACTCAAATGAATATGAATGGGATACTTTCTCTAGTGTCATTGAATAAATTGAGGTAGATACAATCTACATATATACACACATACCCTCTGAGGGATAAGATTCAAGGTCTAGATCATTTGAATCTAGACCACTACATATCTATGAGGCTAGTGAGAATGAGCAACAACAATATGAAACACGCAGCATCAAAGAGAGTACCATCCAAGACCTTGATACCATCATAGACTTTGATACATCTAATGAAAACTATGACAACATCTCCATCATGACTCTTACAGTGGCAAACCTTGACCCACCAAATGATCCCCTACCTCTCTTATATCCTGAACTTATAGACTAGGAACAACCTGGACACATTAAGATACCAACCTTTCAAAACGATGATGCCATTGTCCAATACTTTTGCTCAATCAACCTAGAAACATGCTCCACCAGTGAATCTCATAATGAATCTCTCAATCAGGGGAGTGCCAAGTCTCTTAGTCACAAAATGAACAAAATCAAAAATCGATCTAATGGTGAAAACCATTTAATGGCAGTGTTACATCATACAAAAGTAAAAACAAAGGACGTATCCGATGGTGAAAACCTCTTTGAGGTGCCTGAGGATGAGAGAATTGACACTCTTCCTAAACATTATGAGGAAATATCACCAATTTAAATTGAGCCAACTCAATCAATCAATATCGGCACTAAAGTAGCAACAAGAACCATACATCTGGCAGAATCACTAACATAACAAAAAAAAACCTGACTTATCAAATTATTTAAAGAGAAGAAAATTCACTTTGTTTGGTCTTATTCAAATATGTCGAGAGTTGATCCAGACCTCATTATGCACCACTTATCAATCACTCCAGGAGATAAGCCCGTTAAACAAAAACTCAGAAAGATGAATCCACGTGTGGCATTGCTAGTCAAAGGTGAACTAAAGATACTACTAGATTTCGGTTTTATCCGACATATAAACTATGCATAATCAATTTCCAACATTGTACTGGTCTCCAAGTTAGACAAAAGCATCTAAATCTGCATCAACTTAAGGGATCTCAACAAGGCTTGTCTAAAAGATGATTTTCCTCTACCAAGCATTGATACAATTGTGGATCTTATAGTAGGGCACGCGATGCTATCACTCATGGATGGTTTGTTAGGTTACAACCAAATAAAGATAGCTCCAAAAGATCAGGATAAAATGGCCTTCACATGTCCATGGGGTACATAATGCCAGAATTTCATGTCTTTTGGTTTGAAAAATGTTGTTGCAACCTATCAAAGAGAAATGACAACAATCTTCCATGACATGATGCATACTTTTATGGAGGATTATGTAAATGAATTTCTTGCTAAATCATTCACAAGAGAGGGACATCTAGACATTCTTGATAAAATCTTTCTGAGACTAGAGCAATTCAATGTCAGATTAAACCCTAAAAAGTGTATTTTCTGGGTCACATCTGAACAACTCTTGGGCTACATTGTATCAGAAAAGGGCATTGAGGTGGACCTCGCAAAGCTACAGGCTATCATGGAAATGTCACCTCTAAGGAACATTAGTCAGCTATGATCTCTTCAAGGTAGGCTACAATCTATCAAAAGGTTCATCGCTCAACTGGCGGACAAATGTCTCCCATCCAGCCATCTACTTCATAAAAATGTACCTTTCAGATGGGAGGACAAGTGTTCAAAATCATTCCATCAGTTGAAGCAATATCTCATGAATCCACCTATTTTGGTGTCACCAATACTGGGCAAGCCACTCATTCTCTACATATCAGCAACTGAAGTGTCAGTGGGGGGATTACTAGAATAGGAAGACTCGACAGGCAAGGAAAGATCCATTTATTAAATTAGCAAGACGTTGAATGGATATGAACTCAATTACACCTTCATCTAAAAAGCTTGTTTAGTTGTGGTGTTTGCTTCCCAAAAGTTGCAACACTATATGTTAACTCATACTATCAAGCTAGTGGAAAAGATCGACCCATTAAAATACTTACTCAGCAAAGTCACTCTCACAAGGAGGTTAGCAAAATGGATCATGATCCTAAGTGAGCTCGACATTCAGTACATAGAATGGAGGGTTATCAAAGGATAAGAAATAGCAGATCAACTGGTTGAAGCACCACTATCAAACAAACACCCACTACATGTGGAATTTCCAGATACAGATGTGCTCACCATTACACCAAAGCAATGGATCCTATACACAACATGGATCAGGTGCCAGCATCTTGTTTGTCACTCCATAAGGACACACAATTCTGAGATCCTGCAGGTTGATGTTCCCATGCACCAATAATATCGTTGATTATGAAGCTCTAGTGACAAGAATCAAAGTAGTCATGAAATGGAAAATCATAGAATTGAAAGTCTATGGGAGCTCTCAATTAGTTATCAATCATATCAATAATGACTATCACATGAAGGATGATAAGTTGATGCCATACAAACGCATGGTGGATGATTTTAAGAAATATTTTGTACACATCACATTTGAGTAGATTTCAAGGCTAGACAACAGATTTGTTGACACAATGGCCACCATTACCTCACTCCTACAAATTCTAGATAGATCAAATCATTATGAATTCCTGGTGGAGCAATTGTTTCCCCCCACCTATGACAATTCAAAATCCCAAGTCATTTGTGCCCTAGATGGTTTTGATTCACCCCTATATAGAAAGATCTACACCTACCTAAAAGACAATACCCTTCCACCAGACCTATCTCATAACCTGAAATGCAGCTTCATTCACCAAGTAGCCCGATATACCTTAATCGGTAATATGCTTTATCGCTGAGGTCTTGATGGTACTCTTCTTCAATGCCTCGATCGTAATGAATCTGACTCCGCCTTACATGAGCTCCATGAAGGTATTTGTGGCACACCTTCAAGTGGTCCTACTCTTACCAAGAAAATTCTAAGTATGGGATACTATTAGCCAACAATGGAGAAAGAGTCATATCAGTTTGCTAGAAAATGTTCAAAATGCCAAATCCATGGCAATCTCATACATGCACCAGTACAGGAGCTACAACCATTCACTACATAATGGCCTTTCTTCCAATGGGGACTTGGCCTTGTAGTAAATATTCATCCTTCCTCCTCAAATTGACACAAGTTTATCATCACAGCCACTAAGTACTTCACAAAGTGGATTAGGACAGTCCCATTGACTACTGTTACCGGCAAGTAAATATCCTCTTTTATCCTGAATTATCTCATCTGTCGGTATGGCATTCCTAGTTCTATCATCACAGATAACGGATGACCTTTCAAGAATCAAAATGTACAAGAGATTTGTGAATGATTCCATATCCAGCATCACTTTTCAATACCATATTGATAGTTTTGATACTAAATGTTTAGTACAGATGTCAAGCTAACAAGATGAGAGGGGGGGTGAATCATACAAACTTAATCTTCCATAAAAACAACAGATTCAACCTCGGTAAACTTATCAGAAAAATTGTAAAGCATGCAGACTCATAAATAGATAAGATCACAAAACATATAACACTAGATTTAACATGGAAACCCAAATAGGGAAAAACCACTATGGGATTTTGGACCCACTAATAAATATACTCTTCTAGAGTATGCTCGGTTAAAAGAAAATCCTATTAAAGATTACAAACACATTGCTAGATGTGACCCGGTTAAGGGATTTCCCTTAGATCTGTTAGGATCTTCCCCTTGTTAGAGGTGACCTTGTTAAAGGATTTCAAACACTCAATCTGAATGTCACCTTGCTAGAGGGCTTTACAAATAAGACGGTTAAGTCCACTCGGTTAAGAGATTTTCTGTCACTTCACAACGTAACAGTAATAAAATATATCTGCAACTTCACATCTAAAAATGCTAAAACAGATTCTTATTTGCTCAATACAATCTAGTCATAGGACTTATCTTGTCCCTTTGTTGGGCTCTTTACTTTGTTATCAAAACAAATCTTCAAGCTTCTGTGTTCGGTAATCACTATGTAGCATTCATGTGCTTACACTTGCCCGCATACATTGTTTATCAACAGTTCCTTATTTATAAAGAATTTGCCAACCGCTTAATCTCCTTGATCACAATTCCCATGATCAATCATAGCCATCAGATCTTCAAACTCAACCAAGTTCAATGTATCCTTCGATCTGAAAACATTTTACCTTGCTTTGGAACTTGCATACATTTCTTGGAACTTGTGCTAAGGTATTGTGGTTCAATTTGAGTTGTAGATCTTCCTGCCGATCTTCCATTGCCATAGATTCTTAACAAACTTCATGCATGGCTTACCAATCATTTAATCAACTCCAACTCATCAGCTTCCTTCATTAAATAATGCTTTTATACATTCAATGCATTCTGTTGTTACTCGGTTGCAACTCGGTAAATACTAAACTTCACTCGGTAGACATTATGCCTTCATTAACTGATAGCAATAACCTTAGGGTTTACCGACTAGGTTCCTTAGGTTTTACTGACTATGTTCTTTGCTCGGTAACGTAGTATAGTATTAACCTTACAATCAACAACATATGTAGGATATCAAAACAATCTAAACATCATGATCTCATCATTGTCTAACTCGGTAATAGTTGCCCATTGAATGACTTATTCCTCCCCTTATTCATTACATTCTTTCTGTGTCTTTTACCGACATCTTAACTCTTTTCAAAACATACTTCTTAAGATATGGCAACATCATACTGAATCAAAAAATCAATTTCTTGACATCAATAACAAACCAATAATATTAAGACAGTGAACATCCTTAATCAATTATATCCATAGTCATCAACAACCTTCTCAATATCCTTAATGAAATACCAACAATCTCTCATTGTAATTGGAATGCCAACAATCTCCCTTTGTTTGTTATAATTCCAACAATTATCCACAAGGGAATGGCCAATTAGAAGCCTCAAACAAAACAATCCTGAAGATCCTAGAGAAGACAGTGAATGATGCTAGTAAAGATTGACTGGTCCAGCTTAATCTTGCACTTTGGGAATACAGAACAAGTATCCGCACACCCAAAGGAGCTACACCATACTAATTAGCATATGGATCAGAATCTATCCTACCTATTGAGGTATAAATTCCATCACTCAGGGTATCATTGAAAGGCCTCATTCCAGATGAAGAGTATCGAGTCAATAGACTACAAGAGCTAGAGCTACTAGATGAACCCTGACAACATGCCTTTGATAATCTCAAGGCATATCAACAATAGATGTACTAAAGCTACAATCACAAGGTCATACCAAGGGCATTCAAAATTGGGAACCTAGCCCTAAAAGAAAATCCTCAGAATGAACAAGATCTGGAAAAGAAGAGGAAATTTGAACCTAATTGGTTCGGACCCTTTATCATCATATCATCTTATGGATTGGGAGCATATCACTTATCAACTTTAGAAGGGGACATGCTTGATGAGCCAACCAACAACATCCATCTAAAGAAATTCTACACTTGAGTCATCCAATGCACAAATCAATCAAAAAAGCAAAAAAGCAAAAAAGCAAAAAAGCAAAAAAGCAAAAAATCAAAAAATCAAAAAATCAAAAAATTGTCACTAGGGTGAAAACCTGGTAAACAGGCGCCGTGTGGTATAAAAAATTCCAAAGAATCAAGAAAAATACAAAAAAAAATGTAAAACAAATCAAAAAGTGCAATAAGAACAAGTGGTGAAAACCTGGCAACAGGTGCTATTTGTGATAGAGCAGCTCCTATATCTATCATTACTCATATCATATCTTTCACTCCACCTGATCTAAGCCAATAGTCATCACATAATACTTATACACGCAGCGTTATTTTTTAACATACTTAGCGTAGTCACTGTCCTTGATTATCTGACTCAATTATCAGAATCATATCTCACCATGGCTTGATGATCAGTGTACATATCCATATCGAAGTAGTATCGGTAGCAAGGGGCCAATCCTGACCTCACTAGGGACATTTTTCCTTGTGGGTTTAGACATCAAACCAAACACGTAGTAGGAAAACAAGGATCAAAACAACCAACAGTGAATTTAGCAACATAAGAGCACAACCGTCAAGGATAGACATCAAGGACTTGAACTAATTTCAACTGAAAAAAAGATCTATTTGCAAGATGTTTTATTTGACAAGAGTACATTTTAGATAGCATGCATGCTTACTTATGGTTGTTAATTTTTTCTTATCATATCTCCTAAGCAACTCAAGGATGTCTCAAAGACTAGAGAAGCAAGTAAAGAATGTGATTTTTTCTTCGTCTGATGTTTGGGAGTGAAGACTTCTACTATGCAAATTTGTCTTACAACCTGATCCGGCAACATATCACTGAGGACATTTCAGATTTGTATTGGAATAAGGTTAACTCTTGTTCATTTTATGCAAGCAACACTCAGTTCATCTTGGTTCAATTATACCTTGATGCTTGTATTGTCTTGCAATATTAAAATGCATGTAAGTTATACTTAGGTTGTTATGGTTCAATTATACCATGACGCTTGTATCAACTTTTAACAAATCAAGGCTCAATGATGAAAAAAAAGGGAAGTACTGGCAATTTGATCAAAATAGATGGCAACATTGAGAATGAGAATGCATATTAAGCTTTGCATTAGCTACATTATCATTATCAATTTAATCTGCATTTAGTTGCATCTTCATGTGTATTATCATTATCATGATAAGGTTGCATTTAGATTTCATTCTCATTATCATTTTCATATCATGTTAAGGTTGCATTAGATTGAATTTTCATTATCATTTTCATATCATGTTAAAGTCTAGCATTAGCTGCATTATCATTATCATTTTCATATCATGTTAAAGTCTAGCATTAGCTGCATTATTATTATCATTTTCATATCATGTTAAGTTTGCATCAAGATACATCTCATATCATTATCATTATCATTTCCATTTTACATCTCATTTTCAAGATACATCTCATATCATTATCATTATCATTTCCATTTTACATCTCATTTTCAAGATACATCTCATATAGTTATCATTATTATTTACATCTCATTTTCAAGATACTATTTACATCATATCATATCCTAAGAAAATTGCATTAGATGCATCATCATTACATCTTATATCAAAGTACATTCGCATTACCATATCATGTCAAAAATATTTTGCATGTTAAATGATATCATCAAAAGAATACAAAAAGAACAAAAACATGTTAAATGCATTCATCCATGTACATTCATGCATTATATTTAGCAGCACAATAAAAGGCATACATTCATCACATCTTAAACATATCACCTACAAAACATATAGTTAAGCATGATCATCAAAAACATCATAAGCATATCACTTGCAAAACATATAGATCATAGCATCACATTATCACACACATCACATAGGTAATCATTTGCATCATCAAAGAAAAAGTCATATAGATCATGCATATCAAATAAAGGCATCCATAGAATGTAGAAGCATATCTAGTATCATATCATCATGCACATGTGTGACCCATGCTGACCCAAAGTAAAATTATAGATATAAGTCAGAAAAAAACATCAGTGAAACAATAAATGTCCAAAGTCCCTAGATATCACATCAATAACAAAGTACATGAATCAAGAGATATCAACATCTATCAATGAATCAATGTGTATTAGATCAAAGAGATCAATCAAAATAAAACAATATACATCTCAAGGGAATCATCAAAGATACAATGATGTCTATATATAATCAATAAAATACATCAAGGGTACATCATCATCATCATAGAGGAGGCTAAGAGTGGCTGCCTCCTGAATCCAACTGCCTGGCTCCAGAGCCACATGTACCTGCACCTGCATTACCACTAGGAGGATCTCTCGTAGGACCCATCACACCCTCACTACCTCTTTGTCTCTGGGAGCCCCCATGCTGAGAACTGGCAGCATAGCTAGGGGCACAGACTGAAAGTACAAAGTCCTATAATATGCATCCTACTCTGTCTAATCAATGAGACTCCTAATGGTGTCCCCTGTGACACCCTGTGTGGTTGCCTACTGCAATGTATGCATTGTCTCCTCTATGCGGCCTTGTCTCTCTATCTTTGTATCCCTCTTGGTTGTCAATTGTTGGACACAATGGATCACTGAAAGGGGAGGTGAATCAGTGATTTACACTCTTTTCTTCAAAAGGAAGATACCGGTAAAGTAAAGAACAAACAGGGTGCTAACTGGTGACTTAACCAATTCAAGTAGAATGTGTGAAAGGACTTGCTAAAACATTAACATAACACATGCACAATAATACATCACACAACACCATATATACAAGGAAAACCCAATGTGGGAAAAACCTTGGTGAGAATAGCTGCTAGAGATCTTTTGCTCCAATCCAACCTCACAATGAAAATCTTATTACAATATTTAGGGCACCAACCCAAGGAGCACCAACCCCTTATTTATGAGCACCAACTCAAAGGAGTACCAACCCTTGCACAATTTATAGGCTACAACCTAAAGGAGCTACAATCCTTGCACTAAGCTATGTCACGCCCAAACTTTTGGGCACAAAAACAGAACAACAAATTTTTTTTTTGAACAACATAACTCATAACATAGTCTACATCAAAGGGGATCAATAGAGTTTTGTCTTATCTAGGATGAAAATAAAATTGTTTACTAAGGTTGGGTTAATTAACCAACTCGAATGAGCGACTCTATTTGGTGGAGATTAAATTAGGATCTTGGATTAGTTAGCTGGATCAATTACCTTAATTAAGTTGTCGCTAATTAAAAATGAGGGTTAATTGGTTATCTTAATGTATTAAATCATTTTCAACCATAAAATGATAGTGTTATAAAATAATTGATGCACACGCGAATTTATTATTTAAATCCAACCGATAAGGGTATGAATTCCTATAATACCATTTGCCCACTAAATCCGATATTAAGCTAAAGCTAGTTCTAATTTCCCTAAACCCTTAATTTTGACGATTTAGTTTTAATTCGGCCAAAACTGGTCTCAAAGGCTTATGGTTCATAAAATTAATTTACAATTTCTCCTTTTTAAATTTTCCCCATTTACAATATAACTCAATGTCCACATTTTAAATTGAGGATAATCTATTTACTAATTAAATAAATTAATTTGATTTAGTATCTAGTGTTCCAAATATATTAACTCCTTACTTTTAAACCCCTTTGAATTAACTATATTAAGATTTTAATTCTCTAAAGAACATAAGCATATAACAATTCAATTATTTAAATAACCCTAATTATTAATTAAAATTAAATTTTAAAACTCCAATTTAAATTTCCCACCTCTAATTTAAAATTCTTTTAAATAAAGAATTCCCTTATTCATAAAATGCTAACCCTAACCCAAAATTAGGTTAGGGTTGCATTTCTATTGATTCCCCTTTTTGTTTTATTTTCTTATTAATTTATACCCTAACCCGAAATGGGTTAGGGTTTATTATACCACTTTTTTTTTTGTTTAGAGTGAGTGTGTGTGTGTGATTGCAGGTACGGGGCGGATTAGGGCATGGCGGCCATGGACATGGCAGAGGTTTTTTGAAGAGGGGGAAGAGCAGAGGAGATGGCGCGGGGGTTCCTCGGATGCCACTATGTTTATACACAGTGACGGCGGAGCCGCTCACTGTGTATACGCACAGTGGCGGCCGCGAACCGTCCACTGTGCTTACACACAGTAGCGGCACCTCCCGTGCCGTCCACTGTGGGTAAACACAGTGGCGCAGCTCGAGAGCCGTCCACTGTGCTTACACAGAGTGGCGGCATTTCCCATGCCATCCACTGTGGGTAAACACAATGGCATGGCCCGAGAGCCGTCCACTGTGTTTACACACAGTGGCTCGACCGGTACCCCGATTTCCTCTCTTTTTTTTAATTGTATTTTTTTTTTTAATATAAAAGTATATATATATGTATATGTATATTTATATTTATATATATATATATATATTTTTTTTTTTATATGTATATATTTATATATATATATATATTCACTACCATGACTAGAATACATACATATATCCTTTTTTTTAAAGGTACCCATTGAGTATGTTTTCAGATGCAGGGATATATATATATATATATATATATATATATATATATATATATATATATATATATATATATATATATATATATCAACCTGATCGGGTTAGGAAGCTTGTTTTGATTAATCTAACACAGAAGCATGCAATCCTCTATATATTTTTTGTAACAGGAATACACAAGTCCAAAATATGTTTCTTCTCTTTTTTTTTTTATTGTTGCAGGGATATACACATATAGAAATTTATATATATTTATATATATATAAGTATATATTTCTCAATATATATATATATACTTATATATTTATAGATATATCTAAATAAATGTTAAGACAATAGGGCTGGAAACCCTTATTTTGTTTTGAGATTCTAACATCTAAGCATACAGACCTTAGCCTTTTAACAGCAATATGAATAAGTCTCATTTTTCTTCCCTTTTTTTTTTAACAGTCATACAACATGTTTTCTACAGCAATGTATAAATACTAGTTCCTTTTCAGCTATGCCTAAACAGAGTTCAAAGCAATAAGATAGCAGTAAATAAACTATGCAAGTAATTATTTAAACCTAATGCATCCCTTTCCTTTTTCTTTAAATTGCAGAAATAAACAAAATACAGCACTCATTAAGAAATAGGATTAAATTTATTTACAGCAGCAGTGTAGAGTTCAGAAGTTTATAAAATGCACTCTTCTCATAGTAATTTCAATTACAAAATCATCTATTACAATGGGAGGGAATAACCCAACTAGTTCCTTCATTCCAATAATGAGGACTCAAGTACAATAGTACATTTCTTTATTCAGAAAATGAAATAAAACATCACAAGACTCCTTATAATATTTTTCTGCAACAAAACATGGTATTATGTCTCTCTTCCTTTTTTTTTGCTTTTCTAAATCTGAATACAAATCTGCAACCAAACAAATCTACAACTCCTAGTCTCCCTTCCAAGCAACCTGCATACATAATTTTAGGGTTGTGACCATGGGATGCTCACCTCCCAACCTAGGCTTGCCAGAAGCCACCCCCAAGCTTGGAGAATCAAGACCTAGACGGGGTTACAGCCAAGCAATACAACAAGCAAAGGGAAAAAGAAATCAACACAACAGACACATCCCTTCCCAAGCTGAAACTCCATCACAAAATGTGATGCCTTACTAGGGTGGAAGTGGACCAAGTACCCTAGGGGAGAAATCTGCTAGATAGAACTTACAGCCAACTCATGGCACCCATGAAAGCATAACCAAAAATCATCCTTAATCCCTACACCCTTATGACCCCCAAAAAGGCAAACATGCCATATTTGCTCCCCCTTATGACCCCCAAGTGAAATAACACAAAAGAAAGCAGCAAGGGTCTCATGGACAGACCCTTGAGATCACTCTCATAATGAGAGCCTCTCACCCTAAGGGCTGTCAAGCTCCTTCCATCCCCAAGACCAATCTTTCCTCCCAAGGAAAGGATGGTCTTGAACACTCCCCAAACACAACAATACATAAAACTGAAATAAGCAAGAAATCACATAGACTTTTACAAATACAACACAATTAAAGAATTACAGCAATTTCCATTCAAGCATTCTAGACATTTTTACATTTACATAAGAGGGAAAAGTAACACCAACCTTGACCTGCCAAGGGAAATCTAGGGGAAAGCTTGATGAAGAGCTGCCCAATCCTCAATCTTTTTTTTCTGCAATTCCTTAGCCCCAAATTTTCTATTCCTAAAACTGGTTTTTCCTCCAAAATTTCTCCAAAAATCTCCAAGGATGGAGAGTGGGTGATTACCTCACTAAGCTTCCATTCTTAGCCTAAGAAGGCCTCTCTCACTCCTTCCAACCTCTTGGATAGAGTGAGGGATCCCCCATTGGGTTGGTCTTCCCTAGGTCTTACACACTCCCTAACCTAGGTACCTAGAGAAGGGAAATGGAATGGGGAAGAGGGATTACTCACTTCAAGAAGGTTATCCTACCAAGGATGGCACTCCTATAGATGGAATTCGTCCATCTTGGGAAAACCACTTTTTTGGGTGGTTAAACAAGTCCTAAGGGAGAGACACATGGCCAATTTTGGCCTTCACCCATAGGTACCCCATGAGGCCTAATAGAAATGCTCTAAAATTGACTCTAGGAGTTGATTTGACCCTTAGAAAGTCCACCTGAAGTTAACCTACGGGTCAACTCTGAGTTGACCCTCCTTGTGGCTCACTAACCTAGATTTCTTGGCTCCTTCAAGGATAATTAGGAGATATAACAATTAACAAAAAATAAAACTCTCCAAAAAGGTGACATGACAAATTGCCAATACAACATACTACATAGGTGTCAAGTGACACTACAAAATAATTCCACATCAAAATACACACGTGGCAATTGTCCCTTAAACGATTTAAACAATTCAATAAATACAATTTACACTCATGCAACATTTTACATTTACGAATAAAATACAATACATACGGGGTGTTGTCTCTCCAAATAGACAACCCCTGGTTTTACTAACGCACATAGGCCTAGGCTTGATTCTCCATAATATTTCCATGGTCACATGGATAATTTCCTGCACATCTCAATTTAAACATTAGTACTTCCCAATAGCCTTATATAATATAATACACATAATTCGAATACAATACATTCATTCTACAAAGACTTGTCATTATAAAATACGATTTGTCACAATCAAAGCAATTCATCATAATCCTCAAAATTTGATCCATCTACAAGATATGCAAACATATTTCTAGCATTATAACAAATCCTGAAATTCAGATAATAACATACATCATCAAAATGTTACCCTAATCTAGAATCATATAATATTCTATAATCCACAAGGCATAGAAATGGAGCATCAATATATATCAATATTACCAAAAATCGTGGGACCATATAAAGTTCTATATCCATAGTGTGTCAAAACTCGCATCCATAATAGTTCCAATATGAAAATAACTGAAGAGATAGGATGGGTCGGGGTAGGGCCTCACAAGCTACAACTTAGTGAAAACAATATAAAACTCAAATACACAAATGAAATCACTATTGCAAATGAAATTTTGCAACCTTAAAATATTCTGCTCTGCTGATTTCAGCCTCACCGATCTGTTTCCTCTTCTCCTACTCTACAACTTGACTTTGTTGATCACCTTTCTCAATCCTCTCTCACAATGTCTTCCTCCTCTCAACTCGCACTTAATCACTCTTAATTAGACAAAGCTTCTACCGGTATGACACCTCTGTGTTCAATGCACTCTTCACCGGTTGTTCCTTATACTGGTTTTCTCTGCTTCTCCTTGTGAATCAATACTTTTCTCACAAACAGTTTAAGTGTTTTTCTCTTCATCTCTCAGAAAGCAATATCACACTTGTCTTCTTACTACAATAGCAACTAAAATAGTTTCAAATCATCATATTTAAACTTGAGCTTTCCCGCCAAGGACAATTCAAACTCGGAGCAGTTAGGGTTTCCTTTTCCCGACACAATTTGCATGAGGTCCGATCCAATCTGTCTTGGATCGATCATGTGTACTCCAAGAATATATTTGTACATGTTATCCATTATCTAATGCATACTTGCTAAAGACAGCAATCTCGTACATGATTTTCTACCTTGAAATTTTTCGACTCATAAAATGATCAGCTACTTCCTTTTCGAGGTCTTCTTGAAATCTAATTTCCTTTGCATTGATCCAGGTGCCAATACTCCCTGATATTCCTCCATTATTATTTCTTCCTTGAGCCACATCAATCAGTTACAATCCCATGATTTTTGGCTATTTCATTAATGTCGACTAGCTATTTCAACAAACATGTCGATGGAGGCTTCACTGACCTCTGCATGTTTGCCACCTCAGCGCCACATGGCATCACAACAGTCAAATACTTAGCTCACCGTCACATAGTTGGTTCATAATTTGAATATTCAAAACTCATACTAGTACACGTCTTTACTCGTGAAACCTTCTCCTTTTGCTAACTGGTAGTTCACACTATATCGATAACACATCTTCACCTCTGGTGGTTTGTGATAACTTTAACATTCTGCCTCTTCATCAAAAATAGGCAGCCAACCTTCAAACTGGTTTATTGCTCTATTGGTTCTCACTCAACATGATAACACACACATGCATCTCACCTCATACTAGTGAAGTCACTGATAGTCTCAATAACTACTTGTCTTCCATCATACCAGTTGACAAGTCTTCATGTTAATCTTCTCAATACTTTATTTGTCTTTCACCATATCGGTACACTCTTCTTCATACCGGATGACATACCTTTACCGGTAGCCTACCTGCAATACCGGTTGACATCAATGACAACTCAATGCCAACAATCTCCACCTTTGGAATAGATGTCAACATTCATACCGTTTCTCTCCCCCTTTGATAGCAATGACAAAGGGAACCTTAGTTTGACTCCAATAATCTCTCCCTTGATGACATTCAGTTAAGACAGTCTCTCCTCCTATTTTCTTGCTTCATGATTCAAGACTCCCCCTGAATCATGCATCCTCTCATTCATTTAAGTGCTACCAGATGGTGGGACAACTCCCATTTTTTGTCTCAGGTACTTAAAAGGACCCAATGGAAGTGGCTTGGTAAATATGTTAGCAATCTTCTCACCGGTGGGAACATATTCTACCATAACCTCCGTGTTTGCTACCTTCTTCCTTAAGAAGTAATACTTCATTACAATGTGTTTTGTTCTTGAGTGCATTACTGGATTCTTGGATATGTCAATTTCACTTGAGTTATCACACTAGATTGGAATGGGTTCTGGTATCTCCACTTGTATGTCTTTCAGTGTTTGTTTCATCCATAGAATCTGTGAGTAGCATATAGCAGATGTGATATATTATGTCTTAGCTATACATAAGGATATTGATTCTTGCTTCTTGATGTGCCATGATACTAACTGGTCTCCTAAGTAGAAAGCACCTCTACTTGTACTTTTTTGGTCATCTATGTTTCCTACCCAATTTACATCAGTTTAAGCCTACAAAGAGAAGTCTCCTCTCTTTGGATACCACAGACCATAGTTGATTGTTCCTTGTAGATACCTAAAGATCCTTCTGACTGCATTTAGGTCAGACTGTTTATGAGCATCTTGGAATCTTTCTACCATGCAAACAGCTTGTACAATATTTGATCTAGATGTTGTTAAATACAACATACTACCGATCATAGACCTATATAGTGTTTTCTCAACTTTTGATGATTCATCTAGTTTTCTCAACTTACAACCGGTAAACACGGGAGTACTGACTGGTTTGTTGTCTTCCGTTTGAAATTTCTTTAGCATATCTTTCACATACTTGGTCTGGGAGATGAAAATTTATTTCTCCTTCTATGAGATCTGCAAACCAAGAAAATAGAATAACTCACCCAACATGGACATCTCAAACTCTATCTTCATCTGATCTGCAAATTCTATGCTCATGATGTCCATGTCTCCCCCAAAGATAATATCATACACATACATGACAACTGTAATCATGTGATCTCCATTTACCTTGACATACAAGTTGATGTCCGCATTCCCTTTCTAGAATCCTTGCTCCTTCAAGTAATTGTCTAACCGAGAATACCATGCTCTAGGAGTCTGCTTCAAACCATACAAGGCTTTCTTCAACCGACATACAAAACTCTCATCTTCACGCTGTAATACCCTAAAAATGGTCATCTAAACCATGAACCCCTAATCTCGACAACGTCACCAAGGTCCTAACCAAAGGCAATTAAATCAATCTTGAGCACATAATTAATTATTTAATCATCAATGTCACATGGCAAAATTAATCACTCAATATTAATTATTTATTTAATTAATTATATCATTCCAAGTAAATCATTTTTAAACAATTATCTTATTTATTTTATTAAATATCCTAGCATATTTAATTAAATAAATCAATTTGCCATCAAATCTTCAAAAAAGGAAATAAACCAAAAAAGGAATTAATTGACCAAGAAAGAATTAAAAATTGAGAAAAGAAATCAATTGGAGATAATCTTGAAAAACAAATAAAAAATTGATGAATAATCTCAAAGAAAGTAATTAAAACAATTAAATCTTAAAATTGAATGGAATAGAGAATAAATCAGTTTTTTTTAATTTTATCTTAATTTTAGTTCAATTTCCTTTAAAACTGAGAAAAGCATCCAATCACATCAATTCACTTGGAGTGTGCTTCCTCTTGGAAAATCTTGACCGCTCATCATTATTTGATCTCAGCCTTTGGTTTCTTTCTGAATTTTCTATAAATTCGGGCCTTCATCTCTCATTCAAAGATCCTGGAGAATATATTGTTATCATGTTGTTTTTGCTCTAGGTTCATTGATATTTGTGCATTTAGATATTCACATAGTACTTATTGCATACATATTTAAATCATTTAGCTCATTTATTGCTTAAATCATTTTAGATTAATCTTGCATCCATTTAGCTTAATATCATGCTCATATAGATTAAATCCTTCATCTTGGTGTTATCTAGTCACTGGATTGCTTATACAAATCTGAGAGAAATCTTTTACTCGCATCTTTTAGAAGGCAATGGGTCGATTTGTTATGGTTTTCATATTCATGCTTATATATGTCTAACCATACATGTAATGACTTAATTGAAGTGTTGTGTATTCCAGATACAGATACAGGTCCACTTTTCACACACACATTTTTGGTGCCCACCATGGGGCAGAAAACTACTTTTTCGGCCTCAAAATCATTCTTTTTATCCTGCAGGTTTCGTCCGTACAATCTCTGTGAAATATCGTACGAGCAGTTTCACTGCATCGTACGACATTATATTTAAGCCTATCATTTATTGTATGACATAATATTATATCTTGTCATTTGTCGAACATATCAGAATATAGACTCATACAACATACTATATCTGGTTATTTGATTTTATCCTCTGTTGTCCTATGCTAATTTCTGACTCGTACGATTAAAAAAATTTGTCGTTCCATTTTATGAGAATTGTTGTACGATTCTATTTTCTGTTAGATTAAAAGCAAGTTTCACTTTTTCAAGGTTTTTTTTTTTAATTAACTTTTGATTACGCTAACGCTGACCCTAAATTGTCTTGTGTCTGCCTAGTATTTTCACAGCCTACCCAGTTTCTTGTAGGATGCTTGTTAAAGAATTTATCAATCAAACATATATTTGTCAAAGAATAAAAACAACATGACTACTAATGCGTTGTTTTTGCAAGTTGCCTAAAGAGAAATCAATTAAACATCGTGTATTATTTAATTTTTTAGGCACCTAATGTTAGGCCCAATATGGAAAGCTAATGTACTGAGAGGGGAGGGGTGAATCAGTACTTTAAAAATTTTCTTGAACAATAACTTTACAGTTAAGCATAAACTGAATATTGTTGTAACATAATATAATGCTAAAACAAATAAATAACAATCATACATGATTCACTCCATAACACATATATTTTGGTTACGCAGAAACTCTTTGTTAGAGAGAAAAACTGCGGTGGGGATGACACCCACAACTTCACTACTGCAATAATAAAGGTTTCTCGGTTAGAGCTACATGTTTAGCTATTTCTGATAGCTTACCCTATTAGGAGTATCAAGATCTGTTAGATCTACCTTGCTAAAGGATTTTACAACACTTATTCTAAATGTTACACCTGGTTAGAGGCTTTACAATTTATAGACTTAGTTAGAGTCTTTTACCCTGTTAAAGGTTTCTCTTACAACTCAAAATATTACAATCAAATCTTACAAAATATCTGCAACTTTACATCTGGAATGTTATAGCAGATTCTATGTGCTCAAAATGATATTACCTTGCTTATAGCATACCTCAGTAATCCATATATTAACTTGGTAAACCCTTTTATTTTACTCTGTTCCTTGACTGTTCTCTGAAATCCTTCTTGGTGACCTCTGTGTTTCTCTGTCAACTGTAACAGTCATAATACTCTGTAATTTCTCATGATTTTCCTTTTTCTTACAAGCCTTGCTTCATACACTTATGCACACATATATCTAATCCTGAATTCATGTTGTATAAATAGATCTCTTATGTTGGTGACCTTCTTCATGCTTCGATCATACAAACATAATTTCTCGAATGAATAACCATGCAAAATATTTCATTGCTTAGATGACCTCAAAATCATACACAATCTTTTAGTGCAATTTCCAATGTGATAACGGTTACTTGTTCCTCGATCTTTGTAACACGTTTCCATATATGTGTCCAGGTTCAATGAATCTGGTAACACATTTCACTCAGTGTATATCAACTTGGTGTATCATCTTTGTTGCTCGGTAGTCATAGAATATTACTCGGTAGAGTGTTTGGTGTATACTACACTCTGAGACTACTTTCTTCTATAACCGACTGCACTGTGCATACCGACTGAATGATTCGGTAGTAGTAACTGACTAGAATAACTTTGAACATAAGACTAATGGCAATCTTAGTAAGTAGTAACAATCTCCCCTTTTGACATTAGTTGAGATATTTGACAAAAACTACTTTCAAAGTTATAACACAAATATCTATATACTTGCAAAATTTTACTAATCTGGCAGTATATACATTTGTCAATTAAATAGTATATTTAGATATACTCCCCTATCAATATACTGTATATAATTCTGATTTTGCATGCTCGATGATCAATATTCTATAATCACTACCCGGTTATAACTGTTGTTTTGCTCGGTTCACTGCTCCCCTGTCAAATTCAACTCTGCATTGGATACTCTGCTCAGTATACTACACTCCCCCTGTATACTTTGGTACTGTACTCCCCCTTTTTGACAAACACCAAAATTTAGTTACCATTTGGTAGAGGCAACTAGTCAAAAATGGATTTATACTTTGTCCTTGCTTCGATGAGTGCGATAGAGAGGGCATCCTTGACACTATCCATTAAAGAATTTTGTGCTTGAATGTCAGCCAATAGGGAAATTAAACCATCTAATGTACTTCCCTCTTGTGTAGTAGATAAATATGTGGCGCGGTTTATCTGTTCTTGGATGGAGGACAAGTGTGGAATGAATAAGGTTTGAAGAGTCATAATGTCCATCCTTATTTTGTGCTCTTCATTCTTGAGTTCCAATTGTTGAGCCATGAGCTTTTGTAACTTTGTATAAAAATTCTGAACAGAATTGAGCTCGGTGGTCAACTTATTTGAGAGATCGATGATCTCTTTCTCAATGGCTTCTGTTTTATTTTTGATATCTTTAATGAATAAAGAGAATGTACAAAGTTTTTGAAATAAATAAAGAATGTGCTTGAGTTGAGGGGACAACTAAGCAATAAATTTGACAAGTTTAACTTTTCCAATAGCAATAGCTTTTTGTACCTCTTCAATCATTTTTGCAGTGAGCTCTTTGTCCTTTAACTTGCTCAAATATTCAGATGCATCTACTCTAGATGTCTCTATCTGATTGAGGAGTTCATCCAGTTGAATATGGATGGCTGCATCTGTTGACACTGTAGCTGTGGGTAGCATATCTGATAATAGTGTCTTCACCTTCTGAAGTACTTTATTTTTCTTTTGTATGGCCATTTTTTTTTTCCTGTTCGGCCTTTGCTTTGCATAGTTCACCGAACTCAATCAGTGCTTTCCCTTTTAATTTTGATATGTCTACATTTGGCAACACTATTGGTTTTGATCAATCTACCTTGAAACTATGTTTTTTCATTTTCTTTTCTTTAGATTTGGCTGGTTGAACCAATACAATAGCTTGGGAGGCTTGTGGATCCTCGATAGGGTGCTCAGTAGAGGCAACACTTTTATCAGTTTCTTTAGCTTCTGCTGAGTCCTTCGGTGGTTCAGTGCTCGGGGTCTTAGTTGTATCATTTTCAGTGTTAGGAGGATCGTGAGAGGTCTGTTCCCCGGTGGCTTGAGGAGTAGCTTCTCCTTCTGTAGACTTGTGATCCTCTGCACCTTGTTGAGTATCTTGAGGGGCCTCAGTTGCAACAGACTGAGTGACCGGAGGATAGGGCTGAACTTTTTCCAATACTGACTCACTGGATACCAGTTTTGTATATGCATTACCTTCTATCATTTCCTATTCAGGTGCCTTGGTGTCCATGATATCTTCATCAATTTGTATAGTGTTAGCAGGGTCTTGTTCGGTGACATCTACTATTTTAACTTCAACTTGCTCACTAGCATTCTTGAGTTGAAAGATTTCTTGCCACTATTCTTTTGTTTCCTTCTCCACTTCAATATATAGGCCATTCATTAGTTTCAAGGCCTTTTGCTTGACTAAGAATTGTGTCTTGTAGTTTTTCAGATGTTCCTTGATCTCATCTACTGACATGTTAGGAAAGAGATGTACCAAACTTCTTTCTCTAATCTATTTTTTCGAGTCCAGGGGATATTGCCACCTGTTATCAATATGTGCATATAATTCTTTTGGAAGAGAGTTAGATACTTCCAATGGGACCAATCAAAATTTCAGAAGTGTGCAGATGGCAGCTTCTTCTATTTGTCTCTTTTCATCATCAAATCTGGATTCATACTTAACATATCTAAATCCTCCAAATCCACCATATTCTTTCAAGTTAGTATAGAAATTATCAACACTATGTACATTTTCCTTTGTACTCTTAACAATCTGAAATTTGTTAGCTTCTTCAGATTCAGTGTCACTAGACTCTTTGGTCAAAATGAGTCTCCAAGTAGATTTCTTATAGGTCCTTGTTAACTTAGGAACAACAACAGTCTTTGGTTTCTTACTCGGTGACACTGCAGATGATCTTGTGTTTGGGCGCTTCACTGAGGGAGTCAGTGATGCCTTTGATGTGTTCTTCTTCTTCAGAACTTTCCCTTTAGGCAACTCGGTGCTTAATGTAATAGCAAGCTCTTGGCCTTTTGATTCCTCCTTGGTGATGACTAGAGTGCCTTTGACAGGTGTGGAGGAAGAA
The DNA here is from genome assembly GCF_030272615.1 of Cryptomeria japonica. Classification (NCBI taxonomy): domain Eukaryota; kingdom Viridiplantae; phylum Streptophyta; class Pinopsida; order Cupressales; family Cupressaceae; genus Cryptomeria; species Cryptomeria japonica. The sequence continues at coordinate 829,743,309 of NC_081409.1, forward strand.
TCTTCTCCAAATTTCTCCGATAATGCCTTGATCATTTTTGTTGCTTTCCTTGTAGCTTTTGGTACTAAAATGCTCATCTTTACTTTCTCTTTCACTTCTTCATATGTTCCATATCTCAGCTCGGTAGCATGCCTTGGTAATGTAAGAAAAGCATCTATCTGTTGTTGTGTGATGTCAAAATCAATCTAATAACCCATAGGTGGAAAGGATTGAGTTCTTGGTTCCACAACATTCACATAACAGTAGTCGGTGTCTACTTCAAAACATATGTCATCCTTGTATTTCACCACTAGTTGGGGTGGACTACTATACCTGTTATGCATCTTCTCTTGAAACTTACTGAAATAGTCATCCATAATATCATTGAAGTTGTCACCTAGATGTTTGATGAAGTCATTGATTTGATCGGTGATTGGTCGGTGTAGCTCCCAAACTACTTTACCAACTATTGGAAAGAACTTCTCAAAGTACAAAAACATGCATACTAACAGTGATCCAAACTTCAGTGTATTGGCCGAGTTGTTCTTCTTCGGCTTTCGGATGGTGTTCAGATTCTCAAATAGGTTTTTCAGCAATACTTCACAAAGATCAATTTTCATTCCCTTTTTCACAATTTTGTATGCTAAGTCGACTACTGCACAATGTACACTATTTTCCCTTGCCGATTGGAAGAAACAATAACCTATTACTCTAATAGCAAACTTTATCTCTGCATCAGTTACATTGTTCATTTTCAATCCTCTGCAATCAGATTCTACTCTGGTTAAGGTGATCAACTCCTTTTGTGATATCATCTTCTGAGCTCGGGCATGATCAAAAATAGGGTAACCGGTGATCAGATGAATGATTTCCTTGGTGATTTTGAATGGTTGTTCCTCTAACCATATGAAATCATCATGAACTCTGCTTAGAACAAACTTGACACACTGGGGTTTGAAGACACGGGGATAGGTTAGGGCTTCGGTCAATCCCTTGACTTTAATGTGCTCATACTTGCTATCCAATTTCCCATCGATACACAGTTCATCATAGGTGTCTTTGATTTCAACATGACCGAGTTCTTCAACACGACATTTGGTGAAGAACCTGACATCCTCAACTAGTAAAACTCTATCCAAAATGAGTGAGAATGAAGTTTTGTCATCCGGTTCTGATGCTACTTTGGGAGTTAGAGAGTATTTCAGTGAGGGCTTTTCAACATTCTTAACAACAACAGGATCTTGGATCTTAGGTGCCTTTTGTAGATTTCAGATAAAAACTAACAAAAGATCCTTAGGGTTTGAAGACTTTCAAATGGTAGACGCTTTCCTCTTTGCAAATATGAAACATAAATTCTCAACTGATATGATTGGTAAACTAGCTTAACAATGCATTGAGATTGATGTAAATACCTTGAATTTTGCTTCGGAGGAGGTTTGATCGCCTTTGAATCGCTTTGCTCTGCTCTCTTGAAAACTTGGTAAGTGTAAAATGACTGCGTAAATGCTTTAAGTACACAATATACCTTATCGGGCTCCATGCAAGTTAGGTCAAAAATATTAAATGCACTTGGTTCCACTAAACTGATTTACTTTCCTTTTTGCGCTTTAAACCGAGTAGCCAGATTTCCTTCATTTACTAACTTGACAGGTTTCCTGTAGTTACTGACTTGACAGGTTTCTTGTATAGTGCTCCAAAAGACTTTGATAGAATTTCAAACTTACTAATACATCTTAGCTATGGAGATTTTGAATTAAGTACATATTAAAATAGGAACTGTTTAAGATTGAACCTTGAGAGAATGTAGTCCCTTCATACCTTTACCGATTAATTTGGAATAGGTGCACCTAACTCGGTAGGTAAGGTGCTTTCTTCATTTGACACAATTTCCTTCTTTCTCCAAATCATCTGTAATTTGCCTTTTATTTCTTAATTGTCTTCTCTGGGTTGATCTCTGCAATCTCCAGCCAAGTGCCCAACTTTGTGACAATGAAAACATGCCATACTAGGATTTCTCCATGATCTTCGGTTGTTCATTCCAAACCTTATAAAGCAGTTGGCACTTATATGTCCATATCTTCCACAACATTCACACCATATCCTTGTGTTGTAATCCCATGGTACTGCAACATATTGTCGATTAAGATTTGTGTGAGTTCGGTAGCTTCCAGTATTTGCTCAGTGTGCAAACCACATATAGTTCTTCTTCTTAAACCAACACTCCTTGGTACTGTGTCCATATCTATTGCACTTTTTACAAAACCCTTTAAATTTTGCCTTCTAATAATTGCTAACAGACTTTGTCCTACATTGGTTAGATGTGTGACCATACTTATTGCAATTGTAACAATAACCATTAGACTTAGTGACATTCAATTATTTACCTTTTCTGATTTGGCACATGTTGGTAGTATGACCTTGATTTCCACAGTAGTTGTAAATAGGCTTCTTTCCTTTGATGTTCTTCTTGATTCCAGCTTGCTTTGATGATTCTCCTCTCTCAGTAGTGCAGATTCCCTTCTCGGTAGAGTCTTTTCCTTTGTAACCGAGTCCTGCATCTTTGTTGGGTCTTCTTGTATTCAGTTGCTCATCCAACATCTTTGATGCTTCATAACTCTTCTTCAATGTTTCTTTGTATTTATTCTCTATTTCAAGTTCATTGGTTAACCTTGATACTTCAATTTTTAATGCTTGATTCTCATCATCTTTCAGATTTGCTTCATGATGTGCATAAACCAATTGATCTGACAGATTTTGTTGAATTCTAGTCAACCTTATGATTTCATCATTCCTTTCAGATACTAATGCTTCACGTTGTTGTTTTTCACTTTCTAGATCTCTTACTTTATCCTCGGCTATCCTCAATGCATCAAGATTTTTAGTCATCTATGTGTTGAAATGTTCATGTTCCCTTTTCATTGCTTTTAGCTGTTCACTCAGTGCTTTGTTCTTTTCTTTCAATACTTCAATCATTTATTCAGTCTCTTCAGACATACTGTTCTCAGATGATGCCTCAATTTGTTCCACCAACACTTGAGAGTCCTCCAAATCATCAGACAATCTTCTTTTGACTTTTAGAGATTTTTGCATTTGTCTTGGCATGTCTGCAATCACTTCATTAGCATGATCCAACTCTTCTTGCAGATACACAATTCTCCAAGATTATTTATAACCTTCCATTGGTGAGATTTTTCTCTTTAGGCAGTTAAACCCTTTTCCAAGATTCAAGCTCTGATACCAATTGTTACGCCCAATATGGAAAGCTAATGTACTGAGAGGGGAGGGATCAATCAGTACTTTAAAACTTTTCTTGAACAATAACTTTAATGTTAAGCATAAACTGAATATTGTTGTAACATAATATAATGCTAAAACAAATAAATAACAATCATACATGATTCACTCCATAACACATATATTTTGGTTACGCAGAAACTCTTGGTTAGAGAGAAAAACTGCGGTGGGGATGACACCCACAACTTCACTACTGCATTAATAAAGGTTGCTCGGTTAGAGCTACATGTTTAGCTATTTCTGATAGCTTACCCTGTTAGGAGTATCAAGATCTGTTAGATCTACCTTGCTAAAGGATTTTACAACACTTATTCTAAATGTTACACCTGGTTAGAGGCTTTACAATTTATAGACTTAGTTAGAGTCTTTTACCCTGTTAAAGGTTTCTCTTACAACTCAAAATATTACAATCAAATCTTACAAAATATCTGCAACTTTACATCTGGAATGTTATAGCAGATTCTATGTGCTCAAAATGATATTACCTTGCTTATAGCATACCTCAGTAATCCATATATTAACTTGGTAAACCCTTCTATTTTACTCTGCTCCTTGACTGTTCTCTGAAATCCTTCTCGGTGACCTTTGTGTTTCTCTGTCAACTGTAACAGTCATAATACTCTGTAATTTCTCATGATTTTCCTTTTTCTTACAAGCCTTGCTTCATACACTTATGCACACATATATCTAATCCTGAATTCATGTTGTATAAATAGATCTCTTATGTTGGTGACTTGGTTCATGCTTCGATCATACAAACATAATTTCTCAAATGAATAACCATGCAAAATATTTCATTGGTTAGATGACCTCAAAATCATACACAATATTTTAGTGCAATTTCCAATGTGATAACGGTTACTTGTTCCTTGATCTTTGTAACATGTTTCCATATATGTGTCCAGGTTCAATGAATCTGGTAACACATTTCACTCGGTGTATATCAACTCGATGTATCATGTTTGGTGCTCGGTAGTCATATAATATTACTCGGTGAAGTGTTCGATGTATACTACACTCTGAGACTACTTTCTTCTATAATCGACTGCATTGTGCATACCGACTGAATGATTCGGTAGTAGTAACCGACTAGAATAACTCTGAACATAAGACTAATGGCAATCTTAGTAAGTAGTAACACCTAACTTACTATTTGGTTAATGAAAAAATCTGTCTTTTGTATTTTTTAGAAAATTCTGAGAGGTAGGAGAGAATGCTCGTCTTTTTAAGACAATCAGAAATATAGACCCTTAAGGCTTTTTCTTTGTTTGAGATTTGTACATCTTTAGCAGGCCTGCCCCCCCGAGGGGTTGAAAAACTCTTAAAGCCATTACGGCCAGTGTGAGGGGAATGACCTAAGTGGGAACGGGTAAATGCCAAGTACTCCAACCCACTATAAAATAAATGTGATTTGATGAAAATCAAGTCAATGGCAGTGCTCGGGAATAGCTCTCCTCAGTACCTTCAGGTATATTGAACCTTGGTTTTCAAGGCTAGGAGACCTCTTAATTAAGTTTATACCTCAACGTGCCAAATGGAACCCTTAATAGATCCAATTAAAATTAGAAGCTACCTGATTCACCTCTGAAAGGTTGATAATCTTTGTGCAAGAGAGATAGTAACTCTCCCAAGACACATGCCATATCATGCCCCCATTAGCATTTGGAGTCGGCTAATACGGTGTTGAGAATCCATTGCGTGAGACTCAATGGTCGTATTCTGATTGGCTATTGGATATGTACCTAAGTCAGCAAGAAAATATTTTATTCTCTAAGCCAACTTCCATAGGGTTTGCATGTTGTGATTGGAGTTACTATTTATACTACGTGTTTTCTGTGTTTTCATCCCTAAAACTAAAACTGGAATACTAAAACTAGAGAAAACAAAGCAAACAAATCAACAACTCCAAGCTAGTCATACTCTATCCTACTCAAAAATCTTGGTCATACTCTATACTATGTCGAAGCTAGTCTATCTTGGTCAGAAATTAGTCTACCCCAGAATTGGTCATACTCAGTTGTCATACTCAGCAATTGAAAAAACTCAAAATTTTATCTCTGTCCTATTAACAGTCGTACGAGCCTGATCATTTGTCGTCCTGCACCATATCCTATGTCATACGAGTCTTCCAATTTGTCTTCTGAGCTCAATCCTTTGTCGTACAAGATCCAGTAGCCTGTCATTTAAAGCTAAATCCTGTGTTGTACGAGTCAGAACTGCACTAAATCCTTTGTCGTTCAGGACATGCCCATTTGTCGTATGGTACTAGGAAGCAACTCATACGAAATAGAACTGTTATTATCTTGAAGCTGTTATACTATCATATGGTCTTAGAAATCCTGTCGTATGAGTCTTTGATTTTGCCAGTCCAGAATAGTCAAACCTGTCTAAAACAGTCTACAACAAACCTAAAACTGGTTATCATCCTCCGGAGCATAAACAACCTTGATAGTGTACCTCTGTCATTGCGTTGCACAATTTTGTCGATCATCTCTCAGCTAGTTCAAACAAACATCTTATCAAACCTAAGTTAACTTAGATAACGTCTTACACAAGATAGATCATTCCTGAAACCAGACTACATCTTAGTAACTTCTCTCAATCACTACATTAAAATGAACTACTAGCTACAATTTGATCTTGACTTCTGCAAAATATTTGGCTCTCAGTCCTGTCAGTTACAAAATGCCTGTTCAAACCAGAAATTCTTGCAGCAAAAGAGACAAAGAAAAAGAAATGCCCTTTTTGTCAAAAGACAATCCATTCTTTGTGGAAAACCCCTTTTACAATAAATTGTCCTCGTCACAGATACTAGTTTACGATCTACCAATCTTTGGTTAGCCCTTATCTCCCACCATGTCTGGGGAAAGACAAGAAAGAGAAGCTAGTAAATGAGACACTCATGACAACTTTAGAAATCAAGCCACTGACAGTGATTCCTCATTGACTGAATCTGAGCTTCTTGAACCTCCCGAAGCCGAAGTACATAGATGTGAGAATGATAAAGAGTTTCGAAAAATGATGAAGGTCATCATGGCTAGGGAAAAAGAATACTATTTCCTAGAATTAGCAAAGTAAGGCACCAAAATCCCTACTGGTTATAATGTGGAGGCCCTCGTCGCTAAAGAGGAAGAGACACCATGGGGAAAAATAAGCAAACAAATGCAAACATTACAAACTACGGTCACAAAACTACAAAACAAAGATAAAACACCAAAACAATATTCTCTGGACATAATATGTCCATTCCCATTTGACAAAAATCTTCACATGCCTCCATTTCCTTCACGAGTTGAGATCCCAAAATTTGACAAATATGATGGTACCTCAAACCCTCAAGATCATGTCAGAGAGTTTTGTGCCACCTGTATGGAGTTCATGCACGATCAAATGTACCTCATGCGCCTTTCCCCAAGGAGTTTAGGGGGTCAAGCAATGGAATGGTTCTCAAGTCTACCCAAAGGAATAAAAACACTTGAAGAACTAATCCAACTATTTTTACAACAATACTCATACAACATTCGTCACTCGGTCACCATGATAGAACTTTACAATACCAGACAAAAGACAGGAGAACCCTTTCTCACTTTTCTCCAACGATGGAGAAAGATGTTCTCTAGATATTCACGGACTATCCCAGATCTTGAGAAAATGGATATCTTTGTCAACAACTTAATCCCTGAATTAAAGTACAGTGTCCAGATGCAAGTACACCCTTCATTCAACAAAATGGTAGATAACGCCCTCAGAATGGAAGATGTACTTATAAAAAAGGGAGATGTATCACTTTGGAAAGAAACATCGCAAGGTTCTAGCTCTAAAGAAAAGAGCAAGTACTAAAAATACGGAAAAGATAATAACAGAAATGTTGTTAGTGATGGAGTGGTAGATACTATCCAAGCAAAAACAAAATCCACAATATTTAACTTGGCCAGTGGCACGCAAGCGCTCAAGGCAGCTGAAACTGCAGCAAAAAATCCTCCAAAGAAAACAAGAGAATTGTTTAAAGAAAAGCCTTGGCTCTCAAAACCTAAGCGTGATTTTACTCCTCTAGATGAATCATATGAATTCTCTTTTAAAACTTTATTGGCAAATAATCTGATAACATTACCAAACAATTAGACCCAAATGGTGGAGAGAAAATGAATACTGTGAATACCATCGCAACAAGGGACATAACATAAACAAATGCATGAAACTATGACATGAAATCCAAGATCTCATTGATGCAGGCAAGATATTTGTTGGAAATCACGCGACTAATGCTGATCATAAGGCCTTTAAAGATCCCTTACCGACTTATGAACAAGGAGATTCCTCAAAATCCAAGGGAGGAACTAGAGTCAATTATACCTACACTAACAACAATAATGTGATCAACATGATTGAATATGCTCAACCTAAATATTGCAATGTGATCATAGTCTAGGATCACCAAAGTCAAGCACAAGCTGCTAATGCCATGACTTACACTCAAAGGAAGATTACTCTCCTAGGAGCCAGTTCCTCAACTTTCAATCAAACAACATCAAATCTACCAAATAGACAAACAGATACAATCACGACCAAATCAAAATAGCTGGCTTCATCATCTTCTAGTTATAGTATTGTCGAACAATTAAAGAGAACCAATGCTCAAATCTCCATTTTGGAACTGCTTAAGATCTCTTCTACTTATAGAGAGGTCCTAGACAAGGCTCTACTTACCACCAGTGTCCCTAAAGATTTAGACATAGATCGGTTTCAATCTATGGTGGGTCACCTGACCTCACCTCATTATCTCACTTTCTCTGAAGAAGATGATAACTCACTGAGTCACCCACATAACCAGCCATTACACATTGAATCCATGATCCATAAACACTGAGTTAAACATGTTTTGATAGATGGAGGTGCTGGGGTGAATATCTGTACATACAATCTACTAACACAGCTGGGATTTTCTGCAAATGTTATTGATCCAACAAAGAAAATAACAATCAAGGCTTATGATGAAGAAGAAAGAACCTCTAAAGGTCTGGTGCGATTACCGATCAAGGTAGGACCTGTAGAAAGAGATGTCATTTTTCAAGTCCTAGATCTTCATCTTTTATACAACATCTTACTGGGCAGACCATGGATTCATGAAATGAAAGCAGCACCATCTACGTATCATCAATGCTTGAAATTTCCTTATAATGGAGTTGAAGTCAATATTCCTACTAATACAAGTTATACCTGTAATGCATTAATGTAGAGTGTTGATGCTTTTGTTCCTCATAATAGAGCATCCTCCATAGCTAAAAGTTCAGAATCTTTGCTAAAATATTTACAAAAGACATTGAAATCACAAACACTGGCATGGATGGCTACAAGATAGAGCCTATACTCTTGCTAATATCTCTTCCTCCATCACCAAGACAGTCAGGAAAACCATCAGAGGTTATGAAGCCACAAAATTCAACTCCAAAAGTCATGTATAATGGTCTCTTTATATAGTCCTCTACTTCTCTTGCAAGTGAAATAGAAGAGGATGATGTTCTCAAATCGCTTTTCAAAGAAGATAGTGCAAATAAAGAAATATGACATTGTGAGATTTCCCCGACACAATATGGTCCAGGCTATAAGATGCTTCAATGCATGGGATATTAGGTACTAGTCCTCTAGGCAAATGTCAAAAAGGTATAGTTGAACCTATTCAGTTACAAACTAAGTCTACCAATGATAAAGCTAGACTAGCATATGATCCAAGAAAGCAATCAGATCAGAAGCACATGTCCCACCATCAACGTAAGTGGAAGAAAAAGGTACTACCTTTAACAACACAAGAAATTAATACTCAACAAACTCAGGAAGAGTGTGACAATGAACAAAAAGAATTGCCCACCTAGAGAGAGGAAACAGATGGTAATCAAGTTCCAGTTATATCAGCTATAATACCACTGGCCAAACATGGAGAAAGAAGCTATAAAGTTTGCTAAAACCTGTGAAAAGTGTCAGTTGCATGGGCACCTTATACACACTCCAGCAAGGGATCTCATACCCTTTGTGACACACTGGCCCTTCCAATAGTGGGCATTTGATCTAATTGGCCAAATATATCCTGCATCATCTAATGGACACAAATTTATTATCACTGCCACTAAATACTTCACTAAGTGGGTAGAAGTGGTTCTACTCATCAAAGCAACCGACAAACAAGTAGCTCTATTTATTCTTAATTATATCATCTACAGGTATGGTATACCTTCATCCATTATAACAGACAATGGAGAACAGTTCAAGAACAAAGATCTAGACGAACTTTGTGGGAAATTCAAAATAAAGCAACACTGGTCATTAGTATATTACCCTCAAGGTAATGGACAAGCAGAGGCATCTAACAAAAACCTATTGACTATCTTGCACAGAACAATGAACAAATCTAGGAAGGATTGGCATCTGTAGCTCAATCCTACATTGTGGGCTTATAGAACAAGCATCAAAACACCTATTGGGCTACACCTTTTTCTCTGGTGTATGGGTCTGAAGCAGTATTACCTATTGAGGTGGAAATACCATCTCTAAGAATTTCTTTGCAAGGTCTTATTACTAATGAAGAATATAGAATATCTAGATTGCAAGAGCTCTAATTGCTGGATGAGTGTCGACAAGTGGTGTTTGATCATCTCAGAGTGTATCAAAAGAGAATGTCTAGAGGATATAACAAAAAAGGTTCAACACCAATAATTTCAGGTTGGTGACCTAGTTCTGAGAGAAAATCCTAAAAATCAACAGTTTTGAGACAACAAAGGGAAGTTCGAAGCCAACTGGTTGGGTCCCTATATTGTTACTGTAGCTTTTGGCTCTGGTGCCTATCAACTCTCAACATCGGAAGGAGAACAGCTCCGTGAACCGATCAACACCATCCATCTAAAGAAATTCTTCACTTAAATATTCTCTGCTATAGCAGCCTATATAGCTAAAAAGTCCTAAAGAAATCATAAAAAATTAGAAAAAGTTCTGAAAAAATCCTAAAAATCAGAAAAAGTTCTGAAGAAATTAAAAAAAGTCCTGAAAAAATCCTAAAAATCAGAAAAAGTTCTAAAGAAATTAAAAAGAAAAAAAAAGGGAAAAAGAGAGAAAATGCCTTGGTGAAAACCTGGTAAACATGCACCTTGGTAAAAAAAAATGAATCTCTGCCAAGCAGATGAAAACCTGGTAAACAGGCGCCTCTTGTACTCAAGCGCTCCATCTATCAACGCAACATTGGTATTCCTGCTTTCCTGCATATTTACTTTCTCTTGTACATATTTCAGTCACTTTTGTGACATCCTAGTTCGTTGGAACCCTCATGGCTTGAAACTGATCAATGTCCTAGTCTTAGGTAATCGACAAGAGAACATTACATGTCCTAAGCAGTATCAACCAAGTCAACTTTATGTCACTAAAACCTAGTCGTCCACTCTGAGTCAGTTACCTATCTCCTGACTATTGAAGAGTTTTATCACTAAGTAAACAAGCAAAAACAACAAAATGGAAAACAATCACTAAATAGTTTGAGCTATGCATGAATATTTTCTTTGTGTGTTGTCTTTTATATTAGTTTTCAATTATTATCCCTCTGAGTAACTCAAGGAAGTCTATCATGACTAAGAGGAGCAAAGATTGGGGGCATAATATCTTCTTTGTTTTCTACTTAAAGGAATGATCCCAATTATCTGGAAACATCTAAATTAGTTGGGTGTCTGTGATAAGAGCCTTCACATCAAGGTGAAATCACCTCACATACCATGACTCCACTTATTTGAATGCTATGGGGAGGTCCACATCATTTCTTTGTCTATTTTGAGGGAATTTCTTTATGATGCAATTCGAGTCCCTGCAAAGTCTGTCCAAGGATATGAACAAAAAAAGGGTCATTGTGGACAAGATAATTAATATTGCACATGAAAAGAAATGAACTCTATTCTGCCTGCTATAATTGTAAAACGCTCAATGATGAAAATTAAGCTTTTCAAAGTCCAGTGACTAGGTTTAGGGTTGCATTTCATTTTGCATCTCATCTTGCATTTCATTCTGCATCTCATGAATTTAGAGTGATTTCGGTATGGTAACACTAATTTCTTTATCTTCTAAATGACAGCTGGAAGCTTCATCATTTCTTAGCTAAGTTGTCTCTTTTCATCATTTCTCCGATCGAGTACTTGTGTCTTGAGATGTTTAGCTGCATACATAAACATTTAATAGAGATTCATACATTCACTATCACTCATTTGCATTCATCTTATTGCATTACTCATTCACATTCATCTATTTGCATATGAAATGAAAGAAAAATAGACATCCATGATCATTTGCATGACATACATTCATGCTAAATCGGAAATGCATACATGTAGAATAAAGAATATAGAAAGCATCTCATAATTGAATCAACACAAGTACAATGAAGTCAAATCAGATCTCGTATATATATCATATCAAGTCTAAGAGTACAAAATGATGTCCAATGATATATACAAACTCTCATCGAAGCAAGAATTGTATGGCTACAAAAAATGGTTGTGCCTACAAAAAATATCCGAGCTACAAAAGAAATATCTAGCTGGCACCCTCTCCCTCATCGCCTCATGGAGGAGGAGGGGCCTGATGACCGGGATTCTATCGAGGTGATCGAGCTCCCTCTGAATGTGTCATATACTATGAATAGGGGATCACCTGCTGTTCTACTGGAATTGTCACGCTATGTGCTGCAAAATAGTAGGTTGCCCTATTGTTCTGATGCAAAACCTCCTACTGGAGGGTGTCTCGCTCTGCTCTCATTGCCACAACCTATCGATCGTGCTCTACTCTCAGCTCAGCCATCTATTGATCACGCTCAGCCCTCACCTTTGTAAGTTGCCGGTCTCGCTCCGCCAGTTGAGTCTGAGCCATAGTCAACTGTAACTACAACTTTGCAAGACATGCTCTCATTGACCGTTTTGCATCCATCCTCTGCTCTCTCATAGGCTCTCCCCCCCATCTCCACCTCGAGTACCACCCTGCTCATCCCTTCGCTACCAAACCTATCTCGGAGCTGCTTGCTCCTCCTCAGTCCCGCCCAATCTCACTCCTACTCTCCCAAGGGATCTGCCCTCACCCCTCTGCTGTCCACCCTAAACTGGAACCCTACTGCTACTAGCACTAGGATCACCACTTGTCTACCTCAGAGCCTCGGCTCTCTATCGTTGTCCCTATCTCTAGCCCTGCCTTTGACCCTATACCTCCGCAGGGGCATCATTCGAAATATCCTCTATTCGAGGTGCCTTCTCACCCGGATCTGTAAACCTAGAAAATGGATGCTGCTGGAACCACTCTCTATACTAGGGCAATACGCCCACATCCGCAACATCATCCATATTGTCCCATCTAAGGTGTTGTAGATCAGTTAGCTCCTGCATAGCATAGGCATAGGATAATTATGGAGACCATCCCTATCTCTCCTCATCTATATAACGCGCATAAGTTATATACTCCTGGGATATCCCCTAAGGCCGACCATTCTGCCTCATCACCCGTGAAACAATGAATCACTCAACAATAGTCTGTGATCTCCCAATGAGGGGATGTGTAACAAAAAGGTTCCTGTGAACCAACCGCTAGTCATCCCATGGCTCTAAGCCCCTATATGGTCTCCATACTATGGCTATCAAGTCATCAAGTTGTCGTCTCCAAAAATATGTCTTGCCCAGATGGGGCTATGTAATATATCTGGCATACCTGTATATCATCGGCTGCCCAGGCTCTCTACTACCATCTACTATCGACCAACAAACGGGAAGGTGCTCCCAAGCCCAAACCTGTAAAATATACACCTGCAGCCATACTCTTGCCATCTCTGTACACAATCTCATGCATCTCTCAATACTTGTGAGCCAGTATACAAGAACCCCAAGCAAGCCTCTAAGGGGTCTCCATCAATCTCATCAGCATCCTACCCCATCCACACTGGAAACCCTGCTGCCCTCTATCTAGCATCAAAAAACAACCAATGAAGCCTACTAGAACACACGCCAGTGAAAACTCCTCATTGTATCTGCTCATCAATATGTCCCAACTGATAGAACGGGTCAAAATGTCTAGATGCCTGAATACATGTCTAACTATCTGTAATCTAGGTAACAGTGCGGTATCATAATCCACCTTATCCCTAGTAAAAGGGATATGAAGGATCCTGTACACATCCTTAGGAGTGATGGTCATCTCCCCCACTGGAAAATGAAACATGTTATGCTCTGAGTGAAAATGTTCAACCAATGTTGTGAGCATACCATGATTAACACGGATATCTGGTAAACCAAGAAGATGAGTCAAACCACATAAATCAACATGAGCCTGCTCAACCTCAGATAAATGTCGTACTAATGCCATGGTGGGGGGATATACGCATCTAAAAAGCACAGGAGGTAATCGAACCTGCAAAAAACCCAAGAATGGAGTATCAGAATACATTCCAAATAAGCCTACAAACGACATAAAACATCACGCAAATCCAACTAAGTCACGTGCAAAATCAAATTTTCATGTTTAGACCTTCAAAAATGCTCACTGTTTCTCAAATGACAAAACATAGAAGGGTAGCATTTCGTATGAGTCAAGAATGGCTCTCATATGATAAAACATTCCCAAACGACAAATTATAAGACTTCGTACGACAAAATGGTCTTTTTACTGACATGTCGTATGACACAAGGGTAGGGTCTGAACGACAAATCTAATAATCCCAAACGACAAAAGAAAATTTACCAGTTACTCATACGAGACAGGATCTTGTCTCGCATGATAAACCGTAAGACCTGACCCCAAACATGCAAAAAACTTGAAAAATGAACAAAAAACTTCAAAATTGAAAACATAAAGAGGCTTAAGATCGATCACTTACCACTAGCTCGTAGTTTTGGGGTCGATTATGACGTCTCTAGTGCTCAAATCGATGCTGACAAGTAGGGACCACCATTTTTCTCACAGAAGGCTTTTTGAATTTTCAAACTTTGGAGGGTTAAAATGAATTGAAAATGACCCTTTTGTCCCATATATAGCCTAACACCTAATTTTTCAACTTGCTTTGATGGTCATGAAAATTGTACCCTTAGCTAATTTGACCATCTTGATTCCATTTTCGGGATTGAAATCAAAATTCGAGATCATTTTGCTAGTCAATTTCACAAAGTTTGGACCACTTAGCGCTTTCATCAACTGCTCATTCTCTTCAATTTGTGCTCAATTTCTTTTCAATCAATGCTGAATCTCAATTTAATTTTTACAAATCAACTTTGCACTCAATTTCTTATCAATCAACACAAAATTTTCAAAAATTCCTCTGAATCAATTTTTCCTCAAACAACTTATCATCGCTAAAAATTGACTATCATCATGTACCCTCGCTATCTTTCGATTTCTCTCCCAAGGGGGCATACTCGTGACCTTATGAGGTCACATCTTCAAATGCGGAGAAATTTTTTCAAATATTCATCAAAAGTTGAGCAAAACATCTTTTTCAACTAAAGAAAATCAAATAAGACCTTATCGCTAGGGGCATCTCAACTTCATTGCTTTATATCAAGTTGAGATCTCTCAATCATCTGAATCAAATCAATCTCTAGGGGCATATCACTATCATCACTTCAAATCAAGCTGATATTTGTCTTCATCTGAATCAATCTCTTAACGTTAATCAGTTTCATCGCTTTTCGTCAAGCTGATTATTCGTTTAAACTCAATCAAGGGTTTAAAGAGTTTCTTTGATCACATTCAATCTAAGCAGGTGTTCAGTTTCATCGCTTTGGATCAAGCTAGACAGTTTATCTTCGCTCATCGTGTCTTGATCAATCAAGTTCAAGATTGATTTTTATCATCACTCACTGTATCTAAGTTCAATCAAGTTCTAGATCAGTAAGATCCGCTTCTTGATCAATCAAGTTCAATTTTGGTATCTTTTATTCTCTATTGTTCCTAAGTTCAATCAAGTTCGGGAACGGTATTGCTTTAATCAGACTTCATTCAGCTTCATCGCTTCGAAACAAGCTAGACACCTCGCTTTCATCTAGTTCGTGATCAATCAAGTTCAGAACTGGTATCTCCTAGACATCAAATTTTCTTTGAACCAACACGCTGCTCGCACATTAATTCAAAGAGGGGCAAATGTAATACCCTAAAAATGGTCATCTAAACCATGAACCCCTAATCTCGACAACATCACCAAGGTCCTAACCAAAGGCAATTAAATCAATCTTGAGCACACAATTAATTATTTAATCATCAATGTCACATGGCAAAATTAATCACTCAATATTCATTAAATATTTATTTAATTAATTAAATCATTCCAAGTAAATCATTTTTAAATAATTATCTTATTTATTTTATTAAATATCCTAGCATATTTAATTAAATAAATCGATTTGCCATCAAATCTTCAAAAAAGGAAATAAATCAAAAAAGGAATTAATTGACCAAGAAAGAATTGAAATTTGAGAAAAGAAATCAATTGGAGATAATCTTGAAAAGAAAATTAAAAATTGATGAATAATCTCAAAGAAAGCAATTAAAACAATTAAATCTTAAAATTAAATGGAATAGAGAATAAATCAGTTTTTTCTGATTTTATCTTAATTTTAGTTCAATTTCCTTTAAAACTGAGAAAAGCATCCAATCACATCAATTCACCTGGATTGTGCTTCCTCTTGGAAAATCTTGACTGCTCATCATCATTTGATCTTAGGCTTTGGTTTCTTTCTGAATTTTTTATAAACTCAGGCCTTCATCTCTCATTCAAAGATCCTGGAGAATATATTGTTATCATGTTGTTTTTGCTCTAGGTTCATTGATATTTGTGCATTTAGATATTCACATATTACTTATTGCATACATATTTAAATCATTTAGCTCATTTATTTCTTAAATCATGTTAGATTAATCTTGCATCTATTTAGCTTATTATCATTCTCATATAGATTAAATCCTTCATCTTGGTGTTGTCTAGTCACTAGATTGCTTATATAAATCTGAGAGCAATCTTCTACTCGCATATTTTAGAAGGCAATGGGTCGATTTGTTATGGTTTTCATATTCATGCTTATATCTATCTAACCATACATGTAATGACTTAATTGAAGTGTTGTGTATTCTAGATACAGATACAGGTCCACTTTTCACAAACACAAATGCAACAAGTACCCTTCTGGTTGTTCCATATACACCTCTTCTTCAAGATTTCCATTGAGAAAAGAAAATTTTACATCCATCTGATATACCTTATATCCCTTATAGACTAAGAAGGCTAGAAACATTCTTATTGCCTCTAACCTAGCAATCGGTGCAAAGGTTTCTTCAAATTCAATACCTTCAACTTGAGCATACCCTATCCCTTGGGCCCATTAATGTAGCTTACCCCGATGGAACAACTTGTGGGAAGCTATCGGGTTTGATGAGCTGAAGGCTATGCCGAAGTCCCGATGAAGTCCGCTCTTGGTTATTGGGTTAACATCACCTATTGGGTTAACCATATTGAAGTCCTGCCGATGTCCCAATGTAGTCGCCTTTAGTGTTGGATGTGTTATCGGACATCGGGGAAGCCTACTGGATACTATACCAATACCCGATGAAGTCACCTTTGGTGATCATGTAGCTTTGGCTATCGAGTGGACCGGTTTGGAGTTATACCGATACCCGATGGATCCACCTTGGGTCATCAGAGTGCTATCAGTTATCAAAAGAGCCTTTTGGATGTTATGCCAAAACCTGATGGAGTCACCTTAGGTGGTCAAGCTTGTCATCAACTATCGCAGGTTTCGGTTTGGAGCTCTGTCGATACTTGATGAAGTTGCCTTCAGCGATCGGGTAGCATCGGCTATCAGGATTACTTGTTCGGCCCTATGTTGAAGTCTGATGAAGTCATCTACTACTCATTGGGGATTGGAGTAACTGCTGAGTGATGGTTCCGATGGGCCTATGAGGTTGCCTTCGGTGTTTAGTTTGATGTCAGATATTAGGAAAGCTCGGGAACAGTCTCACTGATGGCCCGATGGAAGCGTCTTAGGATATCGGAGATCGGGATAGCTCAAAAGATGTCTCACCAATGGCCCAATAGAGTCATCAGAGATCAGAATGACTTGTGAAGTGATATGCCGATGGTTTGGTGGGGTCGTTGTGGTATGATCAGGGTAACATTGCAGTGTTGGTTCCAATGGGCCAATGAGATGGGGATAAAATTTCATGTGTCTTGCCGATGACCCGATGGAGTCTCCTTTGGTGATCGGGTATCATTGGGTGATTGACTCTACCGGTTGAAAGCTATACTGATGGCCGATGGAGCAGAGACCGACTGTGGATGTGCGGTCGAACCGGAGTCCAAAAGGCTAACACTTGGACACTAAAGATGGTCTTGTCGGTATATATGAAGATGAATCGACCCGACTTCCTGGTGCATGTGGGATATTATGTTTCTCACGAATGCAAACCAATGGTTAGACTTCCTAGTGGTTGGAGCGACTAACTGTCAGAGTGACCAGAGGAAACCAAAACACTATTGGACAGATGGAAGACCATTGGATTCCACAATGGTTATGCTTAACTGATACATTGCAATCTTGGCTAATAAATATGTTGCTAGAAATGTAATCAAAATAGTTGGATGAGTGAAAAGCTTAGATTGGCACAGAGGAGAAGGCATGGAGTGTCATTGAAGTATGATAGGAACTCCAAGATGTTTTGCCTTGCTTGATGTGTGAGGAGTGTGTATCTAGAGGTACAATTGGATGAGTGAAAATCTCAGACTAGCATAGAGCAGAAGGCATGGAGTGTCATTGAAGTATGATAGGAACTCCGAGATGTTTTGCCTTACTTGATGTGTGAGGAGTGTGTAGCCAGAGGCATAGTTGGATGAGTGAAAAGCTCAGACTAGCATAGAGCAGAAGGCATGGAGTGTCATTGAAGTATGATAGGAACTCTGAGATGTTTTGCCTTGCTCGATGTGTGAGGAGTGTGTAGCTAGAGAGGATGTTGCAGAGGCTGAGCTGAAGAAAGGTTGAATGGTGGCTAATCAGGGTAGAATGGAGTGACTATGAAGGGATGCAGAGAGGCTATGTTGTTGTAGTCTTGGCATTTTTGTAGTCTTGTATATTCTCCATGATGTTATAACAGAGTTCTGAGAACAGAGTCCATAAAAGAGGATCTGAGTACTTTATTGTAACTGTGTTGTTCACTGAATAAAGGGATCTCTTTTTGGTGGTGGGCTTTTTACCTGTAAGGGTTTTCCCACGTATATCTGATGTCTTTCTCTGGTGTTATTATGTCTAGTTAATCTTAATCTTTTGTCTATGTTTATCTTAATGTATTGCAAACTGAAATTAGAATACTTCCTTGCTTTCAAATCCCCTTAGAATTGATGTTAGGAAAGCGTTTTCCATGCACTGCTTTCCTTACATATACAAAACTATATTCGCAAGTAAATCTTTTATTCAAATCCACAATATGAAACACAGAGTTTTACTAGAAGAACACAAGTAACCTTATCTTGTTTAGATAATATTACTAGCAACTGCCTACAGAAAGATGCAGTAATCCACAACATATACACAAAGGAAAGACGAATGATTATATTATGTATGTTCGCAAAATGGTACAATAGTAAGCCTGAGGCTATATTCTACTTCTTCTCTAATGATCCTTATTGTTACAAAACTTCCCTCATTTATATGAGGGTATACATTGTCACCAAGCATCGTGGATTTTCAGCACATAACTATTAATTAGTACTTTTGTTAACAAACTAGAAGATAAACAAGTTCAACATTCCTATGTGTTCAATGTACTTATCATCTTTATACATTAGAATGTCATTGTTTAGTGTCCTCATGCCATTTTCTGTCTGGAAATGATTGGATAGAATATTGTTAACACAAAGTGACAAATCTTTGTCCCGATCCAACTCTACTACTACTCGATTCTTCTCATCATTGAACTCTTGTTTCCACTGTTCCAATGATACTAACTCACCATTACTATAAAAAGAAGGCACCCTAGGGGTATTCTCATCGTCTAGCCTCTGATGCTCTTTCCTTAATTGATTTTCCAATTCATCATGGGACTTCAAGTGAGCCTCAGCTTCAATTTTCTCACCTGGATTCATCAGACTATTGTCATTCATCAAGCCTTCCAACTGAGACTTGAGCCTTTCATGCTCTTTCACAACTTTGACTGTTCCAGTGTATGTCTTCCAATAGATTTCTACAACCTACATCATACTTTTGAATCTATGGTCAACGACCTCAAGAACTAACTTATCCATCTTTTGTTGTTCCTTTTTTAGTTGCCGAGATGTCTTTTCGGCCCTATTCCTCCAATAAATAATGTCTGTCAAGGCATCCATGGCATCTCTGTCAACACCATATATCATCCCTATTTGACTGGTACCTCTATCAATCTGAAGCAATCTTGCTTCCAGCCTCTATTTTTCTTCATCGATTTTCTCATATAGGCTTTTGTATGTACAATTTTCTCAGACCAGAAACTCTATCTAATCTTGGTTCCGTTTAGCGACATCCAAATTTAATTTGGTAGTTGTTCTAGGGTCAGTCTTTCCAACCTGTTGCACCATCAAATGTCCAAAAGCTTCTTCTGTATCAACCAATATAGGTCTTTTATCTTTGGGATAGATAGCCCACTATAGAAGAACCTTCTGATATGGATCATATCCTGATCCTCTAAAGAGTTTATCAATCTCTTTTGGCATCATTTTCCTACTTGAGTCCTATTTCTTAAGGAATCCATCAAACAACAAGGCAAAATTCATGTCCCATCTAGAGTATAATAGCACACCAGCTTCTTTAAGCAACTGTCTTCCCTTCTCAAGTGTCATTTCTCTCATCACAAGATCCATCTCCTCTTGTAACTTTTGAAGCTGTTGCTCTTCTTTACTATTTCTCATGTTATTCCTAATTTGAGATCCTTTATGTTGATAGAGGAATGCGGTGAAGTCCTTGGAAGAAATGAAGTCACTATCAGTAATGAAATCCTCATGCTCCAAGAATCTGATGTCAACCACTTCTTGGACATTTAGTTGTCCTATTGCCAAGTCTATCGGTGTATCCTCTGCATAACTAGGGGGTAGTCCTCTTGAGGAGTGAATGGAACAATGCCAGATGTGGAAGAAGGAGACATATGAGCCAAAGGCTCTATATTCCTAATAGTATCAATGTAATCCCTAAAAACATGAGGCAGGACTCCCTCAAGTATTTCCAATTCATGCTCCACAAGTTTGTTGGCCAACTCCAAGGGGTCTTCAATCTTTTGTAGCACATTCTCATCCATTTTCCTTTTATAAATCTTCCATTTATAAGCCTACATTACTTTCTCAAACTTTATTCACTTCAGTTTGGCCTCTTCTCTACCAATGTTCTTAATGAGGTCATCTGGTAGGTAAGATTTATTCTCTCAAGCCTTCAGCTTTTGTGATGACCAGGATATCCTTATGTATCCTTCAGGATCAAAATTGGGCCTTGGATCCCCCATAGCCATGCCATAATAATCCAATTTTGTCTATAGTAAGCCATAACTCTTTGACTTTTCACAATAAAATCTGAAAATACTAACAACCTAGGTACAATTGATTGTTTTCCATGGCTTGTCAGATGTTTTGTACTCACTATTGACAGTTGCCTCACAATTTCTAGACAAGCCACTCTGTGAGGGACTATAAGTGGTAGTAAGTATGGTCTCCCTTCGAACCTGTATACCTTGACTTGTGTACAGTTTGAAAAACAATACCAATCTCCCCAATTGTGTTCAATTGAGGGATCTTCAGTGAAATCTTTTGGTCTTAGGAATCTTTGAACCTCTAGTGCAAGGGCATGATCGCACAGGCATCCCAATAGTCTATATAATGGCTTGACAAAGAACTCCTCAAAATGCCAATATTGATTATTCACATACCTCTGGTCCCATGAAGAAACCCATAGTTGCACTGGTTTTCTCATTCTAGCATTGTCATATGTCCTAACACATAACTCTTCTGGCCATAACCCTTCATCTTGTCCCACATACAATAGAATATGCATAAGTAAGGAATAATTCTTGAAATGAACATTGATGACACCCCCCTTTAACTTTTCTAACCCATGATTCAAAACCTCAACCAAATAAGCAGAAAAATCAAAGAAGTGGGGGTCCTTAGACTGCAAATCGACACAAATGACCATGGCTGCAATATCCATCAAAGGATGGGCTTTTATCCCTAGAACTTGGGCAACATAGTAATAGGTATACTTGAAATATGGATGGAAAGAGTTGACATCATAGGGAGCTTTGTCATCCTGACCTAGTGGCACTAAGGACCCTGCATTCCTAGGTCTATGTATAGGGAGTCTCCATGTTTTGTAAATGTTCTCTAGGTTAAAATATTCACTTGTTAACTTCTTGAGGTCAATCAATTCTTCAAATCCCCAATCCAACTCGAACACGGTGTCAATAACCTCCTTTGTGATTGCAATAATTGGCTCACACATGTAGTTATATATGGTCCTAGTTTTAGGGTCATTATTATTTTCCAATACCTTCATGAGCTCCACATTCATGAATACATTAGCCACAGCTAACCTTCCTAAGTTCAATCACCATAAATTGTTGATAGGTTGAGGGGCAACTCTTCTGTTGTACCCATATATGAGTAATTCATACCCTCTCAACTCTATCCATATGTCTCCAAGATCCTCAAACCAGTCCTCCAGGCCTTCCTCATCAGCTCTAATCTTCTTGGACCTCAAACTGGATAATGGGCATTGGTCAATCAGGTCCTGGGCCAAAGACGCCCTTCCCTTTTCTATCTTTTAGGTTTTTCTTCTGCAGCGATAGGTTCTTTTCCCTTTCTGGTCTTATTAGTTTTAGATGATGATTCCATTTGAATTTTGTAAAAGAGGTTTGTGTGCAAACAACTTACTTGGAATTACTGAGCTTTATCTGTGAATTCACCCAATTCCTGCTTTCAGTTCATCGCCTATGAATTCCTTAATGCTATGCCCTTTAATGGTTGATCCATTACTTATGGCATATTTAATCAATTAGTAATGGTGCTTTGGACAACGGTCACTTGGGCACACATTTGAATTTAATGGCGATGTGACCTTCCTTGGGATTTGTTTATGATTTTCATGACAATCAATAATCATTTCGATGAAGATATGTCTTTCGATCATTTGTTTCTTTAGTCCATCGATCTCTTTGTTTCTATCAACAATACTTTTGTTTTGAATATTACTTCGATCAAGTATTTTTTCCCTTCATCGAAATACTGTATTCGGTCAGTATGGCTATCTCCTCATTGAAATGTATCTGATATCCATTGAGTCTTATGTCGAAGAAACCTTGGGCTTCGATGTCCTCCTTTATTTTTCCATTGAAATACTTCTTTCATCGATATCACTATGCCCCGTTGATGAATGAGTCTATTATCTCACCGAAGCTTTTCTTTATTTTCCCTTATCGTTCTTCACTGATAAAGTTACATCAACAAAACCACGCATATCAAGAACATTCCTTTTAACCTCCTTGAAACCTATATCCTCATCGATATCTTTTATCGATGTAGCTTCCTTTTGTCTAATCGATATTATTCTTTCGATGAAAATGCTCCTTTCGGTGGGTCCTTTTTATGTTGCACCGATAGTATTATTTCCTCGAGAACTTTTCCTATGGATGAAGACCCTCTCTGCTTTCTTTGATATCTTTTGTCGATGAATTTTAACCTCCTCGAAACCTATATCCTCATTGATATCTTTTATCGATGTAGCTTCCTTTTGTCTGATCAATATTATTCTTTCGATGAAAACGCTCCTTTCAGTGGGTCCTTTTTATGTTGCACTGATATTATTATTTCCTCAATAACTTTTCCCATCGATGAAGACCCTCTTTGCTTTCTTTGATATCTTTTGTTGATAAAGTTTAACCTCCTCAAAACCTATATCCTCATCGATATCTTTTATCGATGTAGCTTCTTTTTGTCTGATCGATATTATTCTTTCGATGAAAATGCTCCTTTTGGTGGGTCCTTTTTATGTTGCACCGATAGTATTATTTCCTCGAGAACTTTTCCCATCGATGAAGACCCTCTCTTCTTTCTTCAATATCTTTTTTTGATGAAGTTATTATCATTGGTGAGTCCTTTCGGCATTTCCTTCCTTTGATGGCTCTTTTATATCAATGATAATTATTATTTTTTTTATAAAAATGATCATCATCGGAATTGCGATGAATACTAAGCTTTCGACCAATGACTTCTTTAACCGTTGACAGAGTCCATTGGATTGTCAAATTTTCGATGGGCATGGCATCGTCGACCAATCTGATGCTGAGTTTTTGATGGTGGATTTTGTCAACACTCCAATGAAAATTCATTGAAGATCTGACAAATGGTCGTCGGAAATCAGCTTCGAATGTACTAGTGACTCCTGTAGTGAGAATTTGTTTCCAGAACAACCATCTATGTTGCATATGACATGATGAAGGGAAATAAGAAGTATGACCTGTGTCAACTGCTCTGGAGTGAGCTATTGAAGAATTTGAAGAAGATTAAGGAGAAAAAGAAACATCCATTTGAATATGGATCCTTGTTCCTATGTCTATTTTCCTACTTTATGAATGAATTTCCAGGAGTTGGGCAAGTACAATTGGCATTTGTTAGACCTGCAGGTGTGCAAATCAGAAAATGCTTGTATAAATTTCAGGAATGGAATGCTAATCTTTGGGGTTACTTTAATAATATTTAGAAGGAAATTTATGAGAGGGAGAGAATCCCTATGTCTGTAGTTGAGAAGTACCAAGATACCATCTGTTCCATGGTGGATACATATCGATGCTTAATGGAGGCTATTGACCTCCAAACTGTTTTGATCATGCCCATGGGGTATGAGGTTGATGAGAAAATATTGGAACTATATGTTCAACATCTATTTAGCAAGCCGATGGATCACTCTGAGAGGATATTAGAGACTTATGCAAAGAAAAGATTGCAGCTGCACCAACAGTTCAAGAAGCTGGTAATTCAAAAGAAAGTCAGGAAGTAGAAGCTTATGCAGAGAGCACAGGGATTTCTAAAGAGGCAGTTTGAAAAGGAAGAGGGAGGAACATCCTCTCTAAAGAGAAGATTATTAAGAAGGCCAAATCGGAAAGTGTTGCACCTATTCTTAAGGAAACAAGAAGAACTACTCCTTCCTCTAGCCCATAGAAGCCTGAAAGATCTTCAGTCAAGTCATTCAATGGTGAGAAGAGAAAGAAGATAGTAAGATTTTTCACTGTGGATGATGAAGAGATAGAGTTACATGAAGTCTTTAAGGAGGTAAAGCAAAAAGTAGCTAAGGCCTCTAGAGTTTCAAAGGAGAAACCATCAGGTGGAGCAAAGCCTAGCAAGGCATCCAAAATAGATGAGGTAATAAAGAAAGTAAGATTTACTATTTGTTTGCCTCACCAATAAGAACAATAACTAGAGCTAAAATCCCAACCCAAAGATTGATCATTCATTCTGAATAGCTATTATCTCCATGACTGAAGTTCATTTACTTGTCAACTCAAGGACGTATTACTTGAAATGGGTCTACATTGTATATGCACTAAGTTCTGGTTATAGTCATTATGCACTACTACAACAACTAAATCTATTCAAAATAAATAAGTGAAAACATAACAAATGAATGGATACAGGAAATCTTAACATTAATAGAAGATTCTAATCAAATAATTGTTAAATAAGTTCAAAACTAACAAATAGGAACTACTCCGTCTATTTTGGTTGCAGGAATAGTCACAAGATCTAGTTGTAGTGGCTGCAAGAACAGTCAGTCGCTAGAACTTCTACTGCATCCAAAGGGAAAGCTTAATTTAACAAACACATAGGAATACTCACCAAGTGGGCCCCCTTGGATGAGTGTTTCCAGACTTCAAAAGATGATTCTATATACTCAGAATAACATAGCTTTTATTCATTATTTTCAAAAGTCGATGCAACACATGAAATGAAAGAAATACTTCAAGTTCTAGAAAATGTTGTCTCACACCGTCTAACCTCTAAGAAGAGGTCTAGGCCTTTATTTAAAACAAAAATATAACAAACTTCCTACTATCTAGATCATGCCCATGAAATGAGGTGGAAAAAATTTATGACTACAAAGAGAAGAAGTCAATCCTTAGAAAACGTGGAACTCAGCTTAACCGCAACCAAGAATATAGCATGGTAGTGTTATTAGATTGATGTTTGTTGAAGATAAACATACATGAATCTGGTATTGCCTTGCTATTCCTTTGCTAATTATTTTGCACACCATCTTCTCTACTATTTTGAATTTTTAATCGCCCTTGAATGTCTCCAACTACTTTTAGGACATGATTCTCCATCTGGCTTGCAATAACTGCTTCTGCAGCAACTCATTTATTCTGCATTTAAAAGTTAGAACATACGAGCATACATATATATCTATTTTCATTAATCATAACACTTATTCATCTACACATGATATTACCTATAATAATCTGCATGGCAATAGGAATAATAGGTCAGAACAATATAGGGTTTAATGGGTTTAGTTATCATCAAGAATGCACATAGCCAAACTTTAACACATCACATGACTCAAACACTATCCCAATGTGCAACTTAAAACATAGATAAAAATTATTAGTTATAGGAATAAAAGAGCTATTATTTCATCTCATCATAACCCCCAACTTAACATCTTGCTAATCCTCCAAAAAGAGGAAAATTTCTTATCCAGGAACTGACTTGTAAATCACCTATGGTTCCTTGTCCTGTACCTCCTCTAGCCAAGTTCCAATAAAACCCTTTCATCTTTTCCATCCTAGTCCACTTGGCTTCATCTATGGCCTCTTCATATGGTTTGTCTGTAGCACTACATCCAATCAATGGCCACATAAGGATAGGTGGCTGAAATATCAAGGATAGCCAGTTATTGATTTTTGTCCTACCCAAGTGGTATACTTGGGAGCTCTTTGTGTGGCTTCATGATATTTAGGCAGTGAATGGGGTTCACCCTACTTTAGGCCTTTTGGAAGATTGTTCCAATGCTAAACCAAACATTCAACTATAACTTGATTTTCATAACCAACTAAATGCTCATATTCCTGAAATGCTTCCTCTCTCAATAGTAAAACTTGGGTTCTGACATTAGTTCTAGTTAACAATTTTTTCTAGTCATAGTACATATATCTCGTGGGTTTTTGGCTTCAGCTATGAGTGGCAGTGGGCAATCAAACTCCAAATTCCTGTATGTCCTATCTCATGTTCCCATACTGATTTCATTTTTGTATCCATGACATCAATGCTTTTAACTGAATGTCACCAATATACAGTAAGGGATTCCATTCATTTTCAGAAGAGACAACATAATTATGCAAATAAAATTCACATAACAAATTCTTAATAGTTGTAGGAGAGTTTTGATAAACATTATAAAATTCCCATGGAGTATCTAAAGAAGGACTAAGATCCCTAACAATGTGATTTAGCTTGAAACATAAATACTATTCCTTCAAATATAAAGCGTAAACTCTTGACGGAGCCCTGCACTTCATCAACTCAGGAACCATGTTTGCAATGGTGTCTACTTTGGTTTGCAATTCAACAATCTAATTGTCCCTCTTGTCAATCTCTTTCTATTTCTTATCAATTATTCCTTGTAGCCTAGCCCTTTCTATCTCCCACTATCTATAAAATGTAAGTGCAATGGATAAACTAAGTGAGACATGAAGGGAGCCTGTGAGTTGTTACCTGAGGGCTTGAGATCTCATCAACTAGTTCTTCAAACTATTCTACTACATGTGCCAAATTTGACAGTCTGTCGACTCCATGTCCTTCCTACAATTGAATCTTTGTCTGACTTCCATGCCCTAATTCTGTTGTGTCCACTGAAATGACTTCACTCACATCCCTTGCTGCTCAAGTTCTTTGTTTACCCCATCGACTCCTTAATTGCATTTCATGAGTGGCTGCAGGAAATGTTGCTACATGAGGTGTTGTTGCAGGAGAATTTCCCTTTACCTTGTGCTTTTTAGCTATAGAGAAACTTGCACTACTTGAGGTTGTTCTATGGTCTCTTCCTCTACATCACCTCTTGCTTTTTCTTTTCCTTTCCATCTAGAAGATGTTGCTCTACTTTGAGATTGATTGGAGGGCTACTCAATATTTAGTTCAATTAACATTTCTTTTGCAATAGGTAACGCTTCTTCAGACACAAGAGGTTTGTCTGTTGCAAAAACCCTAGGAGATGAGGGTTCTCCTATATCTTCCTCTTGAGCTGCAATTTCTTCTACAACGGGAACATTTTCTTCCCCAAATTGTAGGATATCCTCAAACTCTCCCCATGACATCTACGAGACATCTCTAAGAGACCATTCTACCAACAATTTGATCAAGCCATTATGACTAACATAATGATTACCACCCTTCTATATTTCCTTTGCACTTATGGAGATAAGATGGTACAAGAAATTAGGAACATTCATCCTTCAGCCATGTCGTAGATGACTTAGTAATTTAAAATGAACTAAATGCAAATTGGAGTACCTACCATCACATGTAATATATTTCATCACATAAAATGCAACCTGGGGCCATTCTTCTGGAAGAGATGTCCATTTGGTTCCCTGCTTGTCCACACTCAAAGGTCCATCAGTTGGGTGAGTAAACTCTCCTCTAGCACTTCTTGCATCTTTCACCTCAGGAAATAGTTCTCCCTCCTATGACAACCCAGTGACTTCGGCAATTCCCAGCTCTATGGCAATGACCCTTAACCCTTTGATAGAGACCTCTCCTTCACTGTATGTGCACATGAATTCATGAGCAATTTCCTCATTAAAATCCATCAATTTTAGAAGATATTCAATCCACCCATAAATCCGGAAGTAATGTTCACACTAGATGTCCTGTAGCAAAGCGTCATGACCTACAAGCACATGATAGATAGGGGCTCCTCCCATGGCTAACTTTGCTTTCAAAAACAATTACCATAGCAAAATGAAAGACTAAAATGTCTTGCAAAATTGAAAATTCATGCTTTGAAATCCTTTACTTCTTCATCAGTACCTTTCATTGACTATGGTGGCAGGATGAACTACTCACTTGTGCCACAATATTTCTCATTCAACAATGATATCAGGCAAATTAACACATTATTGACAAGGACACATAATTACATAACTCGTAAATCAAACCATAAAATACCCCCCCTCCCCAACTTAAGATGACACGTGTCCACACATGTGAAAAACGACAGAGGGAAGGGTATGCGGATTATGCGAATCATAACAAGTAATAATCATAATGAAATAATAAATGCATAATTTAAAAGAAAAATAAATAATACACATACCTACAGTCATACTAATTAATGCTGCAATTAAACGATTACCTTTTCATAATATGATACGAGATGACGTGAAGTGAATGATGTGAAAGACATAGATATGAAATGGGATGAGGTGGATGAGAAATTTATTAGCGAAGAATGTTATTTCCACAAAGTATGGAAATGTTTATTATGAAGGCACGCATGAAGAATTTTAAGACTGAGGACCAAGAAGGTCCTCTACAAAAGCTTGAGGAATTGCATCCATAATGTCCTCTTTAGATGCTACAAGAATTGTGGCAAGAGGATTTTCTTCAGATGCTACAGGAACTACTATTTTCTCTTGTTTGGCAAATTGCTGCAAAAACTATTCTTTTGTGGAAGGCTTATAATAAAGGCATAGTCGATGACCATTGACCAAAAGTTTGAATCTAACTGGGTCTATTGTTGTCAACCAAATTGCTCCATTTGGAAAAAAATCATATTTTTCATATGGGCCTAACCATCGTGTCTGCAACTTCCTAATAGTATCCTTATATCTGGAAACATATAGCAATGCCCAATCTCTAGATTTAATTTTTCTCTCCTTGATATACTTATCATGCCATTTAGCTTATTGATGTTGAATAATCTCTGTATGTTGGACAACCATCTTTCTCATATCATCTAGAGTATTCAATTGCATGATACGATCTTTTTGTGCCTCTGAGAGAGTCATATTCAACTGCAGAGATGTCCTTAGAGTTTTATGCTCAAACTCAATGGGAATCATTGTTGTTTTTCCATACACCATTTCAAAAGGTGTAAAACCAATTCTTGTCTTCCATGTTGTTCTGTATGCCCAAATGGCTTTAGGAAGTCTATTTGACCAATCTTTCTTATGAAGAGCTACTGTCTTGGTAAGAATAGCTTCTAAATCCCTGTTTGTAACCTGTACCTGACTATTTGCTTCAGGATGGTATGGAGTAGACTTCCTATGTTTGATATTATATTCATTAACCAATGCTATAATTAATGATGAAGTAAATTGTGGTCCTTGATCTGAAACAATTCTTCAATGCCTCTTCATATTCTGAACCATAAGTGGTAAAATCATCCATATAGATCTCCATGCTATCCTAGGAAATATCTAAAAATATGCTTATTACTACTCTTTGAAAAGTAGCTGGAGCATTACACAACCCAAAAGGAAGAAAAAATATGCATATGTTCCCCCAAGGACAAGTAAATGTAGTCTTTTCCTAATCCTCAGGATCAATTTGAATCTCGTTGTAGCTATTGAATTCATCCAAGAATGAAAATTATCTCTTCCATAGCAAGGAATCTAATACCTGATCCACAAATGGTAATGGAAAATGATCCTTCCTAATTGCCAAGTTCAAAGCTCTATAATCCACACATACCTGCCATTTACCTCCTATCTTTGGAACTATGACTAGAGGCAACACCCATTGACTATCCGGTATAGGATAGATAAATCCAGCATTTAATAATTTATGTAGTTCTTCTTTAACTATCTCCCTTAATGTAGGATTAATTCTTCTTTGTGGTTGTCTAAGCGGTCTATAGTCCTCTTTGATATAAATATGGTGGGTACAAATTGTAGGATCAATTCCTTGCATATCTTTGTAATCGAATGCAAAAGTGTGTTGATGATATTTGAGAAATTCAATCAATGTCAACCTTTGAGTCTATGTGAGTTGATTGTTGATATTCAAATATTTATTTGGATCAATTTCTACTTTGATAGTAAGATCAACTTGAGATGCCTCAAAAACATGAGAAGGGCAGACTTCCTATGGCAACAGGATATGTAATATAATAGTGGTTGCAAAAAAATCCAATGCTACAATATTTGATGTTAACTCCTACAACTGCTACTCTAGATTAAACTGATTTGCAAGAATTTTAGAGAGGATAAAATCATCATTTTGGAGTCGTATGAATGATTCTTTGTTAATCATCATAAGATGATTGACAAAGTTGACTTCCTCCTTGAATTCTTATCACCTCGTAACCGGCTTCGCCGGTTACGGCCACTTTTCAGGGCATTTCGAAGCCTCTAAAGTCCCCAAAATTGAGTTTAAATATTTTATTGCACCCCTCCAAGACGAAAACTTTAATATCTTCAAAACTAGCTGTGACCTTGCGACGAAACTTTACCGGAATGCTTATAGAGGGATTCTTCAGCATCCTATTATGGCACACATCTTGAGACAGATTGATTCTTCTCTCTTCACAGGGTTTCTTCATCTTCGTCCTTTGTATCCATTTCTTCCCAAGGGGAGGAATATTATATGCCGCTTCAGGATCTCTTTCTGGATTCTACCTCAGGCATCCATATGTGCGACAGGAGTTTCTTCATTGTGGGGTGGGCTTCTAGTCTCTTTCTTTTTCTCCTATGGAGACCATTGTATATGTACTTATATGATAGAAGTTGTCTATGGGGGGTATCATGTTATCCACCTCCTATCCTTCTGTTATTAGTGCATTTATTTCTTTCATCTCTTTTTGGAGTAGAGTTTTTCCCATGAGGTTTTCTCTATTTCTCCACTTTACAGAGATTTGGTTGTAATTGGGTACCTGATCAGGCCTTGTTGCCGGGACCCAAGTTTACTTTCTTGCATTGTAGTTACATTTGCTTTCTTGCACATGTTTGTAACTGCACTTTTGCTCATCTTAAGGGGGGGTGTTAGAGTAAAGGTTTTAATTTAATCATGTTGATTAAATTACCTTTATTCCTCTCTTAAGATTTCACTTTAGTTTGCATTTGTGACATTTAATAATTATATTAATTATTAAATGTCTACCTATTAGGGTTTCTTTTAGGGTTGCACAATATCCTTTTATAAGGATTCATCAGTGTAATTTATCTCTCTCTTGGATGAATACATTTTTTCTCTTTGTCAGAGCCAAAACCCTTGTATTCATTCTCTCTCTTTCTCTGTGACAGGTTTCTATGTAGTCTTCTAGAGACATCATGGTGCAATCCTCCCTTAATCCAATCTTGTTGAACTTGATCTCATAGATTTATCGTGGGTTCATTGCCTTCTCAGTGTTTTTCTTTAGATGGAAATGTTGGTGTGATGTAGGAGCACCAAGGCTACTATTGGCAAATGGTGGTCAAAGGGGCAATCTATAGGTGTTCCAAGGGTTTTGGCTCTGACAAAGAGAAAAGATGTATTATCAGAGAAAAATGAATCAAGAATATGAATAATACAAGAGATCAATCCTTATAAAGGAGATCAACACCAAAAGGAAAACCTAACCCTAAGGTGTGAGCATTTAATAATTAAATATTAATTATTAAATGACTAATGTATGCATAAAGAGAAATATTAAGAGAGGAATAAAGGTAATTTAATCAACATGATTAAATTAAAACCTTTACTCTAACACAAAGCACTCTTTCAAATCACCAAGTACTTTTCTTCTAATATTTTTAATAGTTCTTTGACAATGTGTCAAAGGTTTGTAGGAGGAAATATCAATATTTACTGCTATAGATGTTGTCAGTTCACTCTTTGTCTTTTTCTTTGTTTGACTAGTCTTCTTAGGCTATTCTTCAGACACAGTGTCCTCTGAGTCTGGTGTGGTGTCTTTTGTCTTCCGCTTTCTCTCAAAGACTTTGGCAGGTGCAGCTTCTAGTTTCTTCTTTGCTAGTGATCGCTTGGTCACTTTGGGACTTGTTGTGGCAACCGGTGCCGATACTGAAGGCACTGCCTTTCCCTTCTTTACTGATGGCTCTTCAACCGGTGTAACCCTTTCCAAATAGGTGTCGATTCTCTTTGCCTTTGGATCACAGGGTGAGGCGATTAGGGTAGAGGTATACCCATCTAGCATGTCATACATTACCTCATATCCCATCGGTTCCACTTCTTCCTGTCTAGGCTCAACCACCTCCATTATGCACTCATCAACTCCGATGGTGAAGCGGATGTCATCTTCATATTTCTTGACAATATCACCTGATATTCTCACTCTTTGGCTCATTTTGCATTTGAACTCATCAAAGTATTTGTTCAAAACTTCTGGATAACTGGTTCCAACTGCTTGAAGGATTTCCTTGATTTTCTTTGTAACCGGTTGGTTGGTAGACCACTGAATCTTGTTGTATGACTTGGTTTGTTGCAATGATAGCAAATCATTCCAGGTGCTCTCCAAGGTCCATTGTTCATGTTTCCATCCTTCCTTCTGCATGTTGTAGCAATGTGACCATTACCATGATAGATCAAATAGGTTGCTCTCCATCCAGTTGCTTCTTGATAGCCACTGCTTCTTGACTGATAATTATAGGTATTAAACCAGTTTAGGTTCCGGTTCCCAGAGGGTTTAGAAAAGGCTCCTTTACTCCTTTGAGGATACCTTCCGATGTTGTGCATGACAGACCTACATTCAAATTCTCTATGCCCAAACTTGTTGCATGTATAACAATTACCATTGAATATATTGTGCCTAGGCTTATCATTTAGAAAATAAGAAAAGTTATTGTAAGCCTTACTTCTACATACATTAGCAGTGTGTCCTTCCTTGAGACAATTAAAGAAAACAGGTTTGAACTTTTGCTTACCTTTATCCTTTGGTGCCAATTGTTTCTTTGATGCTCCACATTTTGTTCCAGAGGTCTCACCTTCCTCATATTTAGAGAAACCAAGTCCATTGGTATTCTTTACCGGTTTAGCTGACTCAAGCTTCTGCTCTATCTTGACGGTGCTCTTATTGAATTTGGCAAGTATTTCCTTTAACTCAGTAAGTTCTTTGGTAATAGCAGAATTGGAATCCTTCAAGGTTGCATTCTCAGAAATAGCCATGTGTAGTTCATTTTGGATTCCTTCCTTTTCCATTTTATTTTCAAGAAGATGAGTGGTAAGTGCATTGATCTCTTGCTTCAGCTTGGAGATCTCATGATCTTTGTCTTTTACCAGATCTTTAGCTTTCCTCCAGTTCTCAAGCTCTTGACACATTCTGATAGTTAGTCCTTCAAGTTCCCTTCTTAGGTTGGCATTGGACTCATTCAGTTTTTCAACTTCTTGGACTAGGGCTTCCATGTCCGCTTCATCAGAAGAACTATTTTCAGTTAGCTCCATCAGTTTTTCAGCATGCTCTCTTCTTTTTGCCTGAGAGGCCTTATATTTGACTTTAAGTTCATCATAGGCTTGCTCAGTCCAAGTGATGCGACGAGTAAGTTCCCTCACAGTGTATTCCCCCTCTCTTTCCAAGTGGTTAGAATTATAGAAAGGTTGGCTCTGATACCAATTGATGAATACTAAGAGGGGGGGGTGAATTAGTATACAAATAATTTCTATACTCAAACACTTTATCAGTCTAGCGGTAAACTGGTATAACAGTTTAACTAACAAATCAGTTAACACAAATGCAAACCAAACAACAAGGCATTCATCCACAGAAGCACAATCACCATAACATAAGAGATTTTGACATGGAAACCCAAATGGGAAAAACCACAGTGAATTGAAATGCACAAGTAACTATCTGCAGAATAGTAACCAGACCGATTAAGGTCAGACCGGTTAAGGTCATACAATGTTCTTTACCAGAACAGATCCTGTTAGGAATCTCAATCTCTATTAGGAGATAAGTTTGATTAAAGACTACCTTGTGAGAGGATTTTAGATCCACAAATGTGAACCACCTTGTTAGAGGATTTACAAAGGCTTTTCTGGGCCTACCCAGTTAAGGGTTTCTAACTTGTCAAAGATGTGAGTAATCAACAAGTGAATGATCTACCAAATAGCACAGCCTACTTGGTTAGATCCATGATAACTCATTGCTAATGCATTTCAGCATTGCTTCAATCTTCAGTAAATCCACACTCTGTTAAAATACACAGACTTGGTCTCTTTGTTAAGATCGCACACACATGAACTCATCAACCACTTCAAACCCTAACAGCTACTCACACATCTTGAAACCCTAGACATGATGTCCTTAAAAGGAATTTGATTTCATGTCGGTCCAATAGGATTACATTGCAAGTTCCTAGATTCATTGTATCTAGACACATTTGGTAACATGACACAAAATCACCGTCAAAGTGTCGGTGGATGGTAACTCATCACAAAGATATACCAGTTGTTAACTCATCATAGAGTATTACTAGTTTATACAACTTTACTGATTGCCAGTTGGTAACTTAGAGTAATACTGGTTTAACAGATTACTGGTTGACAAAAATGAAGACTAGGAAAATGATAACTCCCGCTTCTCGTTCCTTTTCTCCATTCCACTTGAGATCCTCGAACCGCTTGAGGTCCTCATGCTGCTTGAGATCATTAAACACTTTCTGCAAGACACCAATAGTCTAAAGACTATAACAGAACACCGGTTAGAAACAAATAACGGTTGAGCATAACTCATACATACAAAAAGTGATCTCATAGCAAGTGTGTGTCCATCAATGACAATTACAACATAATAATTAAAAATGCCAACAGATAATGAGCACAAATGAGAGAAATTCAAGAAGTACAAGGGTAAAGGCAAAGGATATTGTCTTATTGTTGTTGATGGTGGTATCACTGATGAGGAATTTGATGGTGATGCTAATGAAGACATTGTGTTTGTAGATATTAAAGAAGAGGTGTCAAACCAGAAGGCATTAGTATCTAGGATGGATAACGCAGATGATTGGATCATTGATAGTGGTTGTTCACATCACACGACCAATGATCGGAGCAAATTTCTTTCTCTAAAGGAATTTGAGGGTGGAGTTGTAAGATTTGGTAATGACTCACCCTGCATGGTTAAAGGTAAGGTAACTATTTCTCTTAATGGAAAGAGTAGTGCAGATGATATCTACTATAATGCCCCACTAGGAACCCCAAAGGAAAACCAAACAACTAAGCATAAATTACATTAAGTGCATTAATTACTACAATGCAAAAATAATAACACAAGTGGAAGACTAACACAAGAATTCCTAAAGGGTTACCAATGAAGAATTAAATGAAAGGTTAAATTCCATAATTAAGATTAATCCAATTAACCATCATTTTCTCATTGAGCATAATGAACCATAAACATATAATAGATTACACCATTTAAATATTGAAAGTATTACAATATAATTTTCTCTTTAATAAAGAATTTGCACAAAGCATAAGGATAACTGATAAAATAACATCCAAAACTTAAGAATACATTGATCATAAAATACATGGCTTCTAGTAATACATATAAAGTTTACATCTTTACCAATTACAAGGTTACATATATCCATAAATACAATTGACCACATAGGTCTCAAAAGGGCAATAATCTCCAAAATGAGATGATGCACGAATCACGAACTATAGGAACACCTGCGAAGCCAATCCTCGCATGAAGGCACAAACAAGAACATCTGATGGGAAGTGGAACTACTGTTTGACCATGTGATCCCAAAATGGAATCACCCTATTGTACTAGGAGATAGTAGAAGACCCTCAAGCAAGCATAAGCAAGACATGGACGATAGTATAATATGACTCCATAATACTCCAAGTGAACTCGACATCAAAATACATTAGTGACCCTAAAGCGAGAGTGTCATCGCATAGCTTAAGATGGTTACCCTAGGTAGGCCTCCATAGGTCCCGGTCCCCATCCTAAATTATCCTTGTAACCTTTCTGGAACCCCTAGTTCCATCTAAGCCTCATGCAAACCCCACCAACCCTTTGTGAGGACAAAGTGGTCAATTTGCCATTCTAGGCCTTTCCACTACATCTTGAGCCTATACGAGAAATCAACCATGCATGGGGTACAATATCTTAATTAATATTAAAAAATACCCATCCCCTAATCAATTATTAGATTATCACTTATTATCTTACTTTTGAGGGGTTATCCTGCCAACTAGTTCAGGCATGACCCCCAGTCGAAAGCCACTCTTTCAAAGGACACTAAACAAACATGGTCACTCTACGAGGACCCTATGGTGAAACAAACAACCATAACACCACTACAACCATGCAGGTGACCAAAAAAGATACGTATTAACCCTTGGTTAACCATAAGGAACAAGCACAAAATGGTTAAAACAATGAGGTCATAAATACAACACTTGATCAAGAGGTACAAAATACACCACAACAAGACAACGGAACATAGGCAAGAAATTGCAACAAACTAAACTCCTTACAAGAAATACTAAAATTTACTAAGACCCAACCCAGACAATCTTTGAGAATAACAACATCATATACACTTGAAAATTCATCAATAAAATTAAATAAAACATCACCATAAAGATTAAGAAAAATCCACGTCATCATTAAACTAATAGGACTAGAATTCTAACTAATCATAAATAATTAATTTACCTCTTTTCAATTTGACAAGCAAAAGTCATAATCATTAAATGAACAAACACCCCCAAATAAATAATACATTTATACCAATGACATCATTTAATTTATAGATTAAATAATTTCTTTAAACTATTAATATATTAATATAAATTAATATATATAATAATAATTTTTAAAAATTAATAATTAATAAAATACTAATATTATATTAAATTTATTTTTATTTATTTTTAATAATTAAAAAAAAAAAAAAAAAACTTAATAAGAAAAAAACTAAACAAAGAGAATGGTGGGTCCACGGGGCCCATCGCTTGTAGCGGCGCAAGCTGCTGGGGGTGTGTCGGTGGGTTGAGCCCATCTCCCCGCCACACATTCCTCAAACAAATTAATTTTTGTTTTAAATTATTAAAAATACATTTATTTAAAAATCTCTGCACCAAAAACAAAGAACAACATATATATATATTATTTTCCCGAAACAAGATTTTCAAAGCTAAAAGAAGTATAAAAGACCCAAATTAAAATATCTTGGGCAAATTTCATGAGAAATAAGCAAAAATAGATAGGATTAAATCAATTCCTACATTTCTTCACATACAGGAAGAATCTTTGCATCATACAAAGAGGGCAAATTGACAAAATTTTAATACAATAACCCGCTAATTCTGAACAATTAAAAACTTGAAAAGATACAAAAAACAAAATTTATTTCTTACTACACAAATTGAGAAGATAATCAAAAACTATATTTTGCAAAAACTTTAAAGCACACAACCAACAAGGTATTGGAAACTCTATTCAACAAAAAACACATTGATTTGGGATTTAATTATATCCAATAGCAAACTACTCTATTTCCAATTCAAACTTTCAACAAGAAGCTCCAATAAGATTTAACAAATTTTAATCACACACATAGGGAAAAACCTCAAAACGTTTAAATTTTTATTGCAACAAAGAAGGAAATCTACCCAACCTAAAAAGCAATCCAGGAAGAATATTGTAGAAGAGCTTCAATCCTGCATACCAATTCCAAAATCCAGATTCCTCCTTCCAAATGGTTTCCAAGTTTTGGTTTTCAAAAATGCCTCCTCTCTTCCCATGAACTCATAGGTAATGTAGCAAAAATATTTTCAACCTAAACTTTTAGGTTAAAAGTTTCCTCAAGCAATAGGAATAAAATATTTAAAAAGTAAAACAAAACTAATTTCCCTTTTCCATGACACAATTCTTTTTTTAAACCAAAAATAAAATCTAAAACCTAATAAAAAGGTAAATGAAAATGTCTTTTATTTATTTTTCTTTTTCCCACTTGAATTTAACTCAACATTTGCACTAAAATTCAAATAGCATAGAATTTAACTTATTTCTTTTCGAAATAATTTAATACAATTATTTTCACAATATGACATGCAGTTTAACCATTAAATTTAACAACTCCCTTTATTTAAATTAAATAAATAAACTCAATGCATATAATTAAATTAAATAGGCCAACACAAAATAACACAATTCACTCAATTTAAATCTTTTCAAATAACTAGAAGCATGCAAAACAAGAGAATACCATACGACGACTCACAAAATGAAAATACCAAAGCACTATGACTCACATATCGGTCAAACAGGAAGAGATGACCGACTGACAACACTCACATGAGTGTAACTACAGGTCAATTTAGGGTCCAACAACTATCTCCTCAACTCCCATCGGACAAGTAAGGGACGCTCAGACCTGTGAAACTAGGTGGAGTCGATACCCCGTACCTACCTGGTACTTGTACCTGCAATGTCTTGCATCAAAGAACCACACATGCATATAGACAAATATATAAATAGACACAACACACACACACTAATGAAGGAGAATTGTGGTGTTCCCTGTCTCACCAGAGTGAGTGAAGGAAAATCATCCCCTCGCATCCCATACACTTGCAGACATGAAACATGTAAATAATGCATCGCACATATAAAGTAAATGTCAGTCCATGACAATAATCCATAAAATCACATTAAACATAAATAAGGAAATACTGCATGAAAGCATACACTACGAATAAAATTAAAGCATGTAATAACATCTCATAAAGTCCAAATCAAACATAACAATAATGTATCCACTAAACAATCAACTAAAGTCAAACATGAGTCTAATAAAAAAAATTTGATCGAGAAGGGATACTACATTCTCCCCCCCAAAACTAGGCTTACTCTTGAAAGCCTAAAATAGATAAGAATAAAGCTCACTCATCTTCACTGCATCCTCCCATGTCACCGAAGTCTCATCATTTGGGTCCCATAGGACCCTTACCTGGTCGATGGTATGACCCCTAAGGGTCAAATCCCAACACTAAAGAATGTGCACAGGCTCCATGGAAAGCTGCCTGTCCTTGACCTGCAAAGCATTCCAATCAAGAACATGAGTCACATCGGGATGATAAGGTCAAAGAATAGAAACATGAAAGACATCGTGGATGTGGGATAGACTCGGTGGCAACGCAAGAGGATAGGAAATAGGTCCTATCCTCTCAAGGATCTCAAAAGTGCCAAAAAAATGAGGCGTCGACAGAGAACCCTTACTATAATGGATCAGACTCTTCCATGGATGCACTCTCAAGAACACATGGTCACCAACTAAAAACTGATGATCCACTCTATAAGCATCAACATACTTCTACTATCTATCCTGAGTAGCCACCAAATGCCCATGAATCTGCTCTACCTGCCGCTCCATCTCTCGAAGCATATCTAGTCCTAAATGCACCCTATCATGTAACCCATCCCAACTCAAAGGAGTATGACAAGGATGACCATATAATGCCTGGAAGGGAGACATGCCTAAGGAGCTATGATATCCATTGTTATAAGAAAAATCCACAAGGCAAAGATATTGCTCCCATTGCAACTACTAGTCCATAACATACATGCGAAGCATGTCCTCCAAGACTTGATTCACACACTCAGTCTAACCGTTAGTTTTTGGGTGATAAGATGACCTGAAGTTCAACTGGGTCCCCAAAGCATGCTGAAGTGAGGTCCACAATGCTAAAGTAAACACAGGGTCTCTATCAAAAATGATCTGCCTAGGAATCCCATGCAACCTCACCACATCTTCCAACAAAACTCATGTCACCACTGTTGTTGTATAAGAAGATCAAATAGGAACAAAATGAGCAACTTTGGTCAATCTATCAACAATGACCACAATGTCATCATGACGACGTAAAGAAACGGGCAAACCCACTATAAAATCCATGAAAATGATATCCCATTTCCAATCCGATACCAGGTTAGGTTGTAAAAGCCCTGTAGGGTGTTGATGCTCCGCCTTCACCCACTGATATTCTAAACACTTCTACACAAAATCAAAAATGTCACATTTCATACCAGCCCAATGATATATCTATCTAATATCTATGTGCATCTTCATGACACCAAGGTGTGCCGAATAAGGTGCACAATGGGCCTCAGTCATGCTCAAAATGCGAAGACCCTCCAAAGGAGGTACGTAGATCTATCCAAGATGTTGAAGAAGACCATCTGCCTCAAGATTATATCCAGAATATCTACCCTCTAATGGTCTTACAGACTCCATCATGGCTCTAACATCCTAATACCAAGTGTCTTGAGGAAGAATACCAATAATTCTCTCTCTCAAGTCCACTCCAAGGGACAATGCTGCAACCTCATGTTGCCTACGACTCAAAGCATCTACCACTACATTCTCTTTCCCCTAAATATATCAAACCTCAAAATCATACTCATAGAGGAATTCCATCCATCTTCATTGTCAAGCATTCAAGTTCGGCTACATGAAAATATACTGCAAAATATGGTGATCACTATAAAGCTCAAACCGATGCCCCAATAGAAAATGTCACCATCTAACCAATGCATGCATTATAGCTGCCAACTCCAAGTCATGAACTGGATAGTTCAGCTCT
This sequence comes from Cryptomeria japonica, assembly GCF_030272615.1. NCBI lineage: Eukaryota > Viridiplantae > Streptophyta > Pinopsida > Cupressales > Cupressaceae > Cryptomeria > Cryptomeria japonica. The sequence goes on from NC_081409.1 coordinate 829,784,182, forward strand.
TGGTCCTTGAGTTTGTGAGACTCAAAGGTAACCACATGACCATCCTGCATAAGCATTGATCCTATACCTTCTAAAGAGGCATTTGTGCATACCATAAAATCTCTGGATAGATCAGGAATTGCCAAAATTAGATCACTAACAAGGAGTTCCTTCAAGGTACGAAAAGTTGACTCACACTACTCTAACAAAACAAACTTCTTCCCTTTCCTCTGAAGAGAAGTGATTGAGTGACCTATCTGGGAAAACTTTGAACAAAATGACGGTAATATCTGGCCAAACCCATAAAAATTTGAACCTTTGAAACATTGGTTGATGCTGGACAATCCACAATGGCTTGGATCTTCGAAAGATCCACTAATACACTTTCTCTAAAAACTACATGACCAAGATAGTTCACCTCTAACTAGAAGAAATCACACTTTGCCAAGTTGGCATAAAGTTGATTCTCCCTCAAGCACTGTAATACCTATCGCAAGTGGCCCTCATGCTCTTCCATAGATCTAGAATAAATCAATATGTCATCCAAGAACACAAGGAAAAAATGATCAAGGTAGGAATGGAAAACCCCATTCATGAGGCTCATGAAAACTGAAGGTGCATTCATCAACCCAAATGGCACCACTGTGAACTCATAGTGACCATAACGAGTATGAAACGTCATCCTATGAATGTCTGCATCATGAATGCGCAACTGATGATACCCAAATTTCAAATCAATATTAGAAAACATCTTGGATCCCTTTAACAGATCAAAAAGATCATCTATACGAGGCAATCGATATCGATTCCTAATGTTTACCTTATTCAGTTGTTGGTAATCAATGCATAACCGAAGAGAACCATCCTTCTTCTTAACGAAGATAAAAAGAACCCCAAGGAGAAACACTGGGATGAATGAACCCCTTGGCCAAAAATTCCTCCATCTACAACTTCAACTCACTCAATTCATGAGTAGTCATCCGATATGGAGCTCTCAAAATAGGTTCCACAACAGGAACCAAGTCAATGCAAAAGTCTATGTCCCACTTTGGAGGAATATCAGGAATATCCAAAGGAAACACATCATCATACTCTAGAAGAATAGGGTGACCATAAAGAGGGATTTCTTGACTATCTTCCTCATCCAAATCCTCAAGAGAAACTACAAAAATCTAACACCCTCGATGCATACACCACTTAAGCTTCATAGAGGAAATCATACATAAGGATATAGACCTCTAAACTCCAATGATTTCCACTTTCCTTCTCTGATCATCTAAACACTCCACTACCTTCTAACAATAGTCCACATGAAAATTGTGCGATGATAGCCAATCCATCCCCAACACAACTCCATAAGACCCCAAAGGAATGACTCAAAGTTCAACTGAAGTAACAAACGGTCTTAGGTCCAACTCACAACTGGGAATGAAGGTATCTACGGACACACGCACATCGGTAGCCAACTCTACTTGCCACCTATCCACCTGCTTAGTAGACGCAACCCCGCATCACTCCATAATGGATGAAGAAATGAAAGAATACAAAGCACCAAAGTGAAAAATTATAGAGATAGGAATAGCACCCAACACACCTACAATCTCAACCACTGTACCCTAGTGCTCAGCCTCACGGTCATCAATTGCTGCAAATACTCTATGGGATCTACCTACATCCCCCACTATTGGCTCTAATGTCACTGGCCTCTGACTACTTGTCTAGTGAGAACGCTGAGGGAACTAAGTGGCTATGTGGCCAAACTGACCACAAGAAAAGCAAGCTCCACTACTAGGTTGTCTACCTCTAGACAACCCACTGGACGACTGGAAGCTTCCACTATTAGGGGCCTGAGATGCACCCTAAGAGGACTACCTTGGGAAGATCTGCCTACTCCTCTACTAGTTCCTATTCTTCTTAGGCTGAGAGTTGCCACCCTTCTAGCCCTAAAACTATTTCAGCCTCAATTGAAAACTCTACTGCTACTGCTGCCCACTCTTATCGGGTGTTTGGTGCAGGAGCACCTAGTCTTGCTTATACTCTCCATGTTTGGTATTTTCCATTCTTTCATTTCTTGTTAGTTTTGAAATGTTTTTATAGGTTTTTTTTATTCATTTCATAGGTTTTCGATCTCATTTTGTGCTTGAGAGATCACATTTTGCTTCTTAGGGCTTGAATTGTCAATTTTGTGCTTCTAGGCCAAAAAGGGCTAAAAAGTGAGAAATTGCCTTATAGGCCTAGAAATGGTTTGGAAAGTATTGGAAACATGTTTTTTGAGTTATTTTAATCATTCCTAAGTGTATAGGAGGGTTAGGTAGGTTAGGTTTCTCAAAAATGTCATTTGGAGCAACAAAAGTTATTTTCTTGCTTGGAAAAGTGGTCATTTTTAAGAAAAAATTTGTAAAAGAAACCCTCCTACAGTTGTGTGTCCATACAAGACCTCATAACTACTTCATGGTGCTATAAATATTCCTCCCTCTTCTTTGTATAGGGTTGGCAATTGTTTTTGAAGACATTCTCAATTGGAAATATCAGGAATTCTGGCTTTTTAATGGTGTTTTAACTAATTTTCTTGTGACAATCTGTACTGGATAGTTCTTTTCCATACTATACTTTCCATAGATTATTCTTAATTTACATTCAAGGCATTTAATGTATTAATTTCATTTTTTAAGTATTTGGAAGTTGATTGTACAAATTAGTTTCATTTTTGGCTTTTGACTGCCCTGTCAAGGGTTTGGGCCACAAAAATGCATCAACTTGTCTAAATCTAGGTTTGGGCTCAAATGGATGGACTTATAAAAGTTTTATTTCACTTTTATAGTGTAAATATTTCACATTTTGGCTAGGTTTGTGAGAAAGAAGAGTTTTTGAGCATGTGCTAGGCAAATTGGTGATGAATTTGGCTAGCAATGTGAGTAAGACCAAACTTGTTTGTGCTCAAAAGATCAATTTGAGTAAGAAAACTTGAGGTAGAGGTCTACACTAGTCTACATTGATTTTTGGAAGCATTTGGAGCTCCAAACAATGTACTTTTCATCTTGCAAGTGTGTAGTAACTATAGCTGGCAGCAAGCATACATTTTCCAAATTTATGACAGTCAAAATTGGTTTCGGTGCAGAGATGATAAATATTTATTGAACTGTTGGAGCTTTATGAATTTTGGATTTGTTTCTCTTAATCAAGGTTTCTAAAACCCCATCATAGCAATTGGACTATTCTTTTCTAGTATGGAAGTTATTAATGAGTGTGTGTTAATTCTAGCTGGCAGCAAGTACCCAGTTTTGGGGAATTAATGAATGTTTGGGTCTAAACTTTCTTTTTGTTTATATCCATGCATTGGAATATTTTTTTAAGTGTTGCAAAGGTGTTAGGAATTTACCAAATACCTTGGTGAAAGTTTCCATGCTACTCTAACATTGAAAGTGCAACAAAAACAGTGAAAGTGCAGTCATAATACATAAAGCAGTCAAGTAAACATTTGTGTGACAAGTGTTTGTCATATTTTCATGTATGGTAGTGATGGAAAGTTTATTAAAATGGTGTGGTAGAGGTCCTACATGAATTTGGGTGCTTGGTTTGTAGTTTAGAAATGACTTCCTTTGTAACTTGGTTGAAACCCTCTCAAAACCCTACTTATTAGCCTAAAAACATGGACAATCATTCTACCAACTTCCCAGGGGCTAAAACCATGAAAATCCTCAATTTTACACATTATTGACACCATCCATGTAAGGTTTTGTGAAGATGGTGATCATCATTACCCTGTGCAAGCAAATTTCACTCAATTAGCCCTCCACGGGCTAGTAGCCTTTTTTAGCCATATTTTCACAAAAGTTGAACCTGATTGTCCAAAAAAGGTATGAACCTTCCAAACTTGTGTAAAATAGTTGAAAGACATGCTATGGACCTATTCCCATCAATTTAGATGGTGAAGACATGATTTTGGAGTTTGGACCCCTGGTGGAGGACTTGAGTAACTTGAGGAAGCAAACTAGAGCAATGTTGCATAACACACAGTAGAGAAGTTGTTTGAGGAGAAGTGTGGGTGTTGGAGTTTGATGTTGCCAAAAACTAATTGAAAACATTAGAAAAGCATATCCTTGGGTCCACTTTCCAAATTAGACCAATTTAGACTCATTGAGTAACTTCTCACTCAATCTCCCTATCATAGTGGTATCAGAATCTGAGTAAGATTTAGGAGAAAAGAGAAAACAAATTGATTTAGGATCAATATAATCCTTAGAAGAAAACATGGTGACTAATGCTAAGTTATCCAGGAAGGTCAAAGACCAAGAATAAGAAAATAGAGCACTCAAAGGGAGGTTAGAGTAGCTAGCAACAAAACTAGTTGAAGTTGAAGTTAAGACTGAAGAAGTCCATGATAATGTTGTAGATAAGGGGAAAATGGTGGCAATAGAAGATGAGGATTACATACATGACCTTGTTCTTGAGCAAGAACCATTCTTGAAGGCTTTGAGATCCATCAGTGGTAGAACCTTAGAAGGAGTGGCTCTTTTCAATGGAAAGATGGATCGAGATGCTCTTATAGAATGGATTGAAGGCCTAGAAAACCATTTTAAATGTGATGGAATAACTGAAGCACAAAAGGTTAAAGTAGAAAAATCAAGGTTGAGAAGGGTAGCCTTAACTTGGTGGATGTTCATCCAAGAGGAAAGGGTGAAAGAGGGTAAGCAACCAATATCCACCTGGAAAGCAATGGTAGCCAAAATTAGAGAAACCTATCTTCCTGAGGATTATGAAATCCAACTACATAAGAAAAGATAAAACATGAGGCAAAAAGACTTAGATGTTAGTAGCTACACTAAGGAGTTTCAAAAACTATGCATGAGATCCAAGGTGATAGAAGATGAGAGTATAAAAGTAGCAAGGTACTTGAATGGACTGAGATGGAACATACAGGAAGAGATGAGTTTGTTATGTCCACAAACATAATGATATTTGATAGAGATGTGCTTTGTCTTAGAGTGCATCACTGGATTCTTTGAAATGTTAATGGCACTAGTATTATCACATAATATAGTTACTGGCTCGGTAACTTTCTCATTTATACCTTCCAACAGTTGTTTGATCCACGCTATATTGGTATAGTTCAATGCTACAGCAACGTATTTAGCTTCTGCTATTGACTGTGAGATACATCCTTGTTTCTTGCTAAACCAACTCACTAGTCTTTCTCCTAAGAAGAAAGCTCCACCACTTTTCCTGTCATCAATGTTGCCTGCCCAATCAACATCAATATAAAATTTTAAATCAAAATTATTCTTCTTTTGATATACTAAGCCATAATCCTCAGTGCCTCTCAAGTATCTGAAAATTCTCTTGATTGCTATCATATGTGTTTCCTTAGGATCTACAAAGAATCTTGCTACAATACCTACTTCATGTGCTATATCCGGTCTACTATGCACAACATATTGCAGTTTTCCAATCATAGATCGGTAAAGTGTCTCATCAATAGATGTAGATTCATCATTCTTTGATAATTTACAGTTAGTAGTCATAGGAGTACTTACTGGTTTAGAATCCTCCATTCCAAATGTCTTCAAGATTTCCTTTATGTACTTGGATTGAGTAATGAAAATCTCATCTTTCATTTGCAATATCTGTAGACCTATAAAATACTTTATCTCACTGATTAGTGACATCTCAAATTATTTGCACATTTCATTTCCAAATTTCTTGCATAAGGATTCATTTCCACAAAATATAATGTCATCAACAAATATGGCTGAGATCGGTATTCCATTGTCCTCATCTTTCTTCATGCACATATTGTCATTTTCACTTGTTCTTATAAAACCAATCTTGATCAAATAAGAGTGCAATCTTTCATACCATGCTCTAGGTGCTTGTTTCAGACCATATAAAGCTTTGTTCAGTTTGCATACTTGATCTTTACTCTTGTCTTCAACAAATCCTTCAGATTGTTCAATGTAAACTTCTTCTTCTAGTATACCATTCAAGAATGTAGATTTAACATCCATTTGATATACCTTGAAATTTTTGAAAGTAGCATATGCCAACAATGTTCTTACTCCCTCAAGTCTAGCCACAGGTGCAAAAGTCTCACCATAATCTATTCCTTCTTCTTGAGCATAACCTTTACAAACTAGTCTTTCTTTATTGTGAATGACTTCACCTTTCTCATTTAGTTTGTTTCTGAAAATCCACTTAGTACTAATTACATTTTTGTCCTTTCCTCTTGGGATTAGTGTCCATGTGTCATTCTTCTTGATTTGATCAATCTCTTCTATCATAGCATTTACCCAATCTTCACTATTAAATGCCTCTTTCACAATTCATGGTTCAAATTCAGATATTAAACATGTGTTCTATCTCAGTTTGTTCCTTGTCATCACTAGATCATCCTTATCTCCTATAATTTGACTTTTCGCATGATGTCTTTTGACATACTTGGCTAATATAGGCTCGGTAGGTTCTATATGATCTTCTTCATCACTCGGTAACTAGACATTATCTTCATTTTCTTTAGCAACTTTCTCGATAGGACTTGTCGGTTGAACATAGACAAATTCTTCATAATCTTCTAGTTCTTTTGAATTTCCTTCATCATTTCTTTCTGCAAATTCGTCAATTTTCACATTTGCACTTTCTACTATTTTGTTAGATGATTTGATCAGACATTTAAATGCTTTACTTCTAGAAGAATAACCAAGAAATGTTCCTTCTTCACTTTTCTGATCAAACTTTCCATTTCTATCATCATTGTGAACATAGCATCTACTTCCAAAGATTTTAAAATAACTTACATTAGATTTCTTGTCATACCAGATCTCATACGGTGTCTTCATAGTTCCGTTCTTCAATTGAACTCAGTTTAGGGTATAGACTACAGTGCTGATTGCTTCTCTCCAAAATGTTTGAGGTATCCTCTTTTCTATCATCAAGGTTCTTGCACAATCCACAATAGATCTATTTCTTCTTTCGGCTATCCCATTTTACTAAGGTGTTCTCGGTGTAGAAACTTGCCTCTTTATACCATGATCATTGTAGAATAAGTTAAATTCATTAGAAGTGAATTCTCCTCCTTTATTAGATCTAAGACATTTTAGTTGTCTTCCTATTTCATTTTCAACTCTTTCCTTGTACCATTTAAACATTTGAAAAGCTTTTGATTTTTCTTTTAAAAACATGACTGACATCATCCTTGAGTAATCATCCACAAATAATATGAAGTATTTATCACCATAATAACTTTGAACTTTCATAGGACCACAAAGATCAGTATGTACTAGATCTAAAATTCCTTTTGAAGTGTAGGACTTACTTTTAAAGCTTGATCTTGTCATCTTACCCGTCTGGCATCCTTAGCACATAGCATTCTCAGGTTTTTCAAGACTCGATAGACCTCTTACTCGGTGCTTCTTACTTATTTTGATGAGATTATCAAAATTTACATGACAAAACCTTTTATGCCATAACCAGGTATCATCTATCTTTGCATAAAGACACTTGTTCTGAGTTGAGTCAAGATGAAATGTATTACCTTTTGTTTGTGTCCCGATAGCAGCTAACTTTCCATGCTTGTCATGAACTTTGACAATTCCTTTCTGAAATTCTATTCGCTATCCTGTATTGTTTAGCTGTGCTACACTCAACAAATTGTATTTCAATCCTTCAACCCAGTATACATCATCACATTTGGCATTGTCAAGAAGTGTTATAGATCCTTTACCTTTCACTAGACATGGTGCATCATTACCAAATCTTACATAGCCTCCATCATAGTCTTCTAATTTAACAAACTTGTGTTTATCACCTATCATATGATGTGAGCATCCACTATCTATAATCCAAGAATCATTATTATTTATGTGAGATATTAGGTCTTTTTCTTCATACCTTTCTTCATCAGATCCATCCTTAATAGCCACATAAACAACTTCCTCAGTATTAGTTTCATCAGATTCATCCTCGTTGGATTCCTCATCAACTATTAGACATGTCTTTCTATCTCTCCTTCTAAAGTCTCGGTGTCCTCTGTATTGATTGTCTTTCTGCCTATTATCTCGATATTCTTTCTTTTCAATAGATTCTTTGTTAGGGCAGTTAGAAGCCATATGTCCTATCTTATCACAATTGAAACATTTTAAAGGTAGCTTCCCTTTATACTTACCTTTGCCTCTAGCTAACCTTCTGGCTAATAATGCTTCAAACTCTTCTTACTTCTTGATTTCCTCATACAGTTTGTGCACTTTTTCCATGTTCTTGCAAAATATTTCACTTGCTCCACTATGATCTCCTTCAGAGTACTTACTCATTCTATCATTGTAACCATCAGATTCACTAAAATGAAAAGAACTGAATGCAGATTCAACTTTATTTACCGAAGACCCACTATTATCAAAATTACTTAACTCAAATGCATGTAGCTTACCAATGGTAGAATCTAAAGAAACTAGCATATTGGGTATAGACCTCAATTCAGTGATTGCAAAGACTTGAATAGCATAGGTTGGTAGAAGGGTTCTCAACAACTTACTTGTTATATCCTTTTCTTCAATAGTTCCACCTACTCCTTTAATTTGATTGACAATCTCCTTTAGTCTTGTACTGTATTGGGTTATGTTCTCACCTTCATTCATCCTCATGGGTTCAAGTTGTCCTCTTAGACTATCTACTTTTTCTCTTTGAACATGTTCATCACCTCCATACACAGATATGAGCTTGTCCTACATTGCCTTTGCATCATTACAGCCTTCTAGATCAGTCGGTCAATGCAGATGTTATTTCAATCATAGCTTGAATATGTTCTTGCTTTGCCTTTATCTCTTCCAAGGTCATAGGGTTGGTTCTCGGTGCAATGTAATCATTCTCTAGATAATATGTTGTATGTTCTCCAATTCTTGATAAATGCAGCTTCATCCTTTTCTGCCATGTGGAGAAACTTGAGTTGTTCAGCTTTGGTGCATCCCTCTTATACATCTTCAGATCTTTTCCTCAAGTGCCTTAAAACTTTCCTTCCGGAGTCCAATGCTCTGATACCAATTGATAGTTCTGATACTTAATGTAAGTATAGATGCCAATAGCTAACAAGATGACAGGGGGGGATGAATCATTCAAACTGAAACTTCCATAAAAACAACAGATTCAACCTCAGTAACTTATACTTCAACAATATAACCAAAACTGCCAAACATGCAAACTCATAAGCATATAATCATCATAACACTCATAACACCAGATTTAACATGGAAACCCAAATAGGGAAAAACCACTGTGGGATTTTGGACACACTAAGAAATATATTCTTCTAGAGTATGCTCGATTAAAAGCAAATCCTGTTAAAGATTACAAACACATTGCTAGATGTGACCCGGTTAAGGGATTTCCCTCAGATCTATTAGGATCTTCACTTTGTTAGAAGTGACCTAGTTAAAGGATTTCAAATGCTCAATCAAAATGTCACCTTACTAGAGGGTTTACATATAAGACTGTTAAGTCCACTCGGTTAAGAGATTTTCTGTCACTTACAAAATAACACATACAAATCTATCTGCAACTTCACAACTAAAATGCTAAAGCAGATTCTTATATGCTCAAAACAATCTAGTCATAGGACTTATCTTGTCCCTCTACCAAGCTTCCTACTGTATTATTCAAATAGGTCTTCAAGCTTTTGTGCTCGGTAATCACTATGTAGCATCCCTGTGCATACACTTGCCCGCATACATTGTTTATCAACAAATTCTTATTTATAAACAATTGCTAAATGCTTAATCTCCTTGATCACATTTCCCATGATCAATCTTAGCCATTAGATCTTCAAACTTGACCAGGTTCAATGTATCCTTTGATCTAAAAACATTTTACCTCACCTCGGCACTTGCAGTCCTTTTTTGGAACTTGCACAAGGTTATTGCGGTTCAATCTGTGCTATAGATCTTCCTGTCGATTTTCCTTTGCCATAGATCCTTAACAAACTTCATGCACGACATTCTAATCATTTATACAACTCTAGATAATCATTGTCCTTCATTAAATAATTCTTTTATCCATCCCATGCACACTGTCGTAACTCGGTTGCAACTCGGTAAATACTAAACTTTACTCGGTAGACATTTCGCCTTCATTAACCAATATTGACAACCTTAGGGTTTACCGACTAGGTTCTTTGCTTGGTGACATAGTATAGTATAAACCTTACAATCAACAACATATGTAGAATATCAAAACAATCTAAACATCATAATCTCATCATTGTCTAACTCGGTAATAGTTGCCCATTGAATAACTTATTCCTCCCTTTATTCGTCACATTCTTTCTGTGTTTTTTACCAACATCTTAATTCTCTTCTAATCAATCTTCTCAAGATATGGCAGCATCATACTAAATTAGATAATCAATCTCTTGACATCAATGACAAAATAATGTTATAAAGATAGTTATCATCCTTCTTCAGTTATATCAATAATCTTCAACAACCTTCTCAATATCCTTACTGAATATCAACAATCTCCCCTTGTCTATTATAATGCCAACAGAATTCACCATAGGAGAGTATCAAGATAAGATCTTATGTGATATTATTCCAATGGATTCTTTCCATCTACTTCTTGGTAGACCTTGGCAATTTGACAAGAAAGCCATACACAATGGTGAAAAGAACTCCTACTCATTTTAGAAAGATGGTGTTACATACAAGATTCAGCCTATAAATGATGCGAAAGAGGGCAGCAGTTCAATGAATCAAAATATTTTGATAATGAATGAGAAAGAGTTTATCAACACACTTGAAGAGGGTAAAGGTGTGGAGTTTGCACTCATAGTGACACCCAAGGAAGAAAAGAAGGAGAAGAAGGTTAAGATACCACAAGAAGTGCAGAAAATACTTGATAACTATAAGGAAATCATAAGGAATGGAACAGCTACAACCTTACCACCTCTTAGAGCCATTAGCCATCAGATAGACTTCATACCTGGAGCCTCTTTACCAAACAAAGAAGCCTATAAGATGACACCTGAACAAAACAAAGAAGTGACAAGACAAGTGCAAGAACTCCTAGATCAAAATCTGATAAGAAAAAACATAAGTCTGTGCAGTACCTGCCGTTTTAGCACCTAAGAAAGGAGGTACATGGAGAATGTGCATAGATTCAAGAGCCATTAATAGAATCACTATCAAGTATATATTTCCTATTCTAAGGATTGAGGATTTGTTGGATTGTTTGGGAGGTGCAAAGTATTTCACAAAAATTGACCTCAAGAGTGGTTATCACCATATCAAGATAAAGGAAGGTGATGAATGGAAAATGACTTTCAAAACAAATGAGGGTCTTTATGAGTGGCTAGTTATGCCTTTTGGTCTTTCTAATGCCCCAAGTACATTCATGAGATTCATGAATGAAGTGTTGCATGATTTCATTAGTAAATTTGTAGTTGTGTACTTAGATGACATACTAATATTTAGTAAAGCTAAAGAAGACCATTTGAAGCATCTTGAAATTGTTTTGAACAAGTTATATGAACAACTGACACTCAATTTGGAAAAGTGTGATTTTATGAAACAGGAATTGGTTTATCTTGGCTTTGTGATCTCAGGTGGACATTTGAAAATGGATAAAACCAAGGTGGAAGCCATCACAAATTGGCCTACACCCAAATCAGCAAGCGATGTCCGAAGTTTTCATGGCTTGGCACAGTTCTACAGGAAGTTCATCAGAGGGTTTAGTGAGATTTGTGCACCAATGCTTGATACTATAAAAGGTGGAGCTAAGGTAAAGTTTCAGTGGACAAATGCAGCAAATAAGGGGTTTGAACTTTTGAAAACCAAGGTTGCTGCTCAACCAGTGCTTATACTTCCTAGTTTTGACAAGTTATTTACTATTGAATGTGATGCTAGTAATATTGTAGTAGGTGCAGTGTTGAGTCAGGATAATAGACCTCTAGCTTTCTTTAGTGAAAAGTTGAATGATGCAAAAAAGAAGTACTCTTCCTATGATTTGGAACTCTATGCTTTAGTTCAAGCACTTAGAAAGTGGAGACATTATTTTCTTCCAAAGGAGTTTGTTGTTTATATAGATAATCAGGCTTTGAGTTTCTTGAATTCACAAGATAAGTTAAATCATAGGCATGTTAAATGGGTTGAGTGCTTACAATCATACACTTTTACTCTTAAGAACAAGAAAGGACAATGCAATAAGGTAGCAGATGCTTTGAGTAGAAGGCTTCTAACAGTGCAAGAAATATAGGTTCAGAGTATTGGCATAGAATGCTTCAAAGAAATGTATCCTGAGGATGAAGATTTTGCAGCCATTTATAAGGTTTGCCAAGCATTTGATAATTCTTTTCATAGTGAATATGCTGATTATACTTTGAAAAATGGTTTTCTATTTAAAGGTGGGCAGCTATGTGTTCCTAAAAGCTCAATGAGGGAGAATCTGATTCAAGAAAAGCATAATGGGTGTTTGAGTGGACATTTTGGTCTCAACAAGACATTGGCGTCGGTGCAATGTTTCTATTATTGGCTTAAAATGCAAAGAGATGTCAAAAGGTATGTGGAGCAATGTATGGTTTGTCAAAAAGAAAAAGGTAATACTTCTAATGGTGGTCTTTATCAGCCTCTTCCAATTCCTACAAGGCCTTGGGAATGTGTTAGCATGGATTTTGTAGTAGGCTTACCTAAGACTCCAGTTGGTTTTGATAGCATCTTTGTGGTTGTGGATAGATTTAGTAAAATGGCACACTTTATTCCTTGTAAGACTACACATGATGGTTTTTCAAGGAAGTGATTAGAATCTATGGTTTACCTTCTAGCATTTTTTTTGATAGAGATGTTAAGTTTCTTGGCCATTTTTGGAAGACATTGTGGAAAAGATTGGGTACTAAACCCTCTTTTGTTTCATATTATCACCCACAGACTGATGGGAAAATTGAGGTGGTCAATAGGACTCTTGGCAACCTATTAAGGTGTTTGGTAAAGGAATGTGGCCAAAGTTGGGATCAGCTCATCCATTAGGCAGAATTTGCATACAATGATAGTGTTAACAGGTCAACTAGTATGAGTCCCTTTGAGATTGTCTATGGGATGCACCCAAGGGGTGTCATGGAGTTAAGGGATCTTGGTAACATGCAGAAAAAGAGTGGTACAATAGATGACATGGCTCAATCAATGAAGGAAGTTCATGAGCAAGTGAGAAAGACTCATCAAGATACCTCACAAAAAGTGAAAGCTAGAGTGGATGCATCAAGGAGGGATGTTCAATTTTCAGTTGGGGACTTTGTGATGGTTCATTTTAACAAGTATCTATTGAAAAAGGGAGTTCCCAGAAAACTCCAAATGAGGTGGATAGGTCCATGCAATATATTGGCTAAGTATGGTTGTAATGCATATAAAATTGATTTGCCTACTGATCTTTCTTTGTCTCATATTTTCAATGTTTCAAATTTGGTGGCATTCAAAGGTCAGATTCCCAAGGAGGATGATAGAGTTTCACATGTTCACAAGTCACTTTCAGACCTGTCTTTGCCTCCTCCATCCATTCCTCAAGCTGAAAAGGTGTTGGACTCAAGAGTGTACAAGAAGACTCGCCATCAAGTGTACATGGAGAATCTTATCAAGTGGAAAGATAAAAAAATTTTAGAAGCCACTTGAGTACATGAATCTTATTTCTCTAAGTATGGGATTCCTTCTTCTTTTCTTCCTCAAGGAGTCACATGACTTCTTTGTATTTGGGGGAGTATGGTGCAAGAGCACCTAGTCTTGCTTATACTCTCCATTTTTGGTATTTTTCATGCTTTAGTGTCATGTTAGTTTTGAAAAGTTGTTATAGGTTTTTTTTAGTCCTTTAATAGGTTTTTTATCTCATTTTGTGCTTGAGAGATCAATTTTTTCTTCTTAGGGCTTGAATTGTCAATTTTGTGCTTCTATGCCAAAAAGGGCTAAAAAGTGAGAAATTGCCTTATAGGCCTAGAAATGGTTGGGAAAGTGTTGGAAACATTTTTTTTGAGTGATTTTAATAATTTCTAAGTGTCTAGGAGGGTTAGATAGGATAGGTTTCTCAAAAATGTCATTTGGAGCAACAAAAGTTGCTTTCTCGCTTGGAAAAGTGGTCATTTTTAAGACAAAATTTGTAAAAGAAACCCTCCTACAGTTGTGTGTCCATAAAAGACCTCATAAATGCTTCATGGTGCTATAAATATGCCTCCCTCTTCTTTGGATAGGGTTGGCAATTGTTTTTGAAGACATTCTCAAATGGAAATATAAAGAATTTTGGCTTTTTAATGGTGTTTTAACTCATTTTCTTGTGAGAGTCCATACTGGATAGTTCTTTTCCATACTCTACTTGCTGGAGATTATTCTTAATTTACATTAAATTCATTTAATGTATTAAGTTCATTTTTAAGCATTTGGAAGTTGATTCTACAAATTAGTTTCATTTTTGGCTTTTGACTGCCCTGTCAAGGGTTTGGGCCACAAAAATGCATCAACTTGTCTAAATCCAGGTTTGGGCTCCCATGGATGGACTTAGACAAGTTTTATTGCACTTTTATAGTGTAAATATTTCACATTTTTGCTAAGGTTGTGAGAAAGAAGAGTTTTTGAGCATGTGCTAGTCAACTTGGTGATGGATTTGGCTATCAATGTGAGTAAGACCAAACTTGTTTGTGCTCAACAAATCAATTTGAGTATGCAAACTTGAGGCAGAGGTCTGCAATAGTCTACAATGAGTTTTGGAATAATTTGGAGCTCCAAACAATGTACTTTTCATCTTGCAAGTGTGTGTTAACTCTTGCACTATTGGATCTTTATTAATTTTGGATATGGTTCACTTAATCAATTTTTATATAACTCCATTGAAGCAATTGGATGATTATGGTCTAGTTTGGAAGTTATTAATGTATGAGTGTGTGTTAATTATAGCTGGCAGCAAGTACCCAGTTTTGGGGAATTAATGAATGTTTGGGTCTAAAGTTGCTTTGTGTATATATACATGCATTGCAATATTGTGGTAGGTTTTGGAAAGGTGTTATTAAGTTACCATAGACCTTGGTGAATATTTCCATGCTATTCTAACATTGAAAGTGCAACAAAAATAGTGAAAGTGCAGTCATAATACATAAAGTAGCCAAGTAAATGTTTGTGTGGCAAGTGCTTGTCATATTTTCATGTAGGGAAGTGATGGAAAGTTGATTCAAATGGTGTGTCAGAGGTCCTAGATGAATTTGGGGGCTTGGTTTACATTTTAGAATTGACTTCCTTTGTAACTTGGTTGAAACCCTCTCAAAACCCTACTTATTAGCCTAAAAACATGGACAGTCATTCTACCAACTTCCCAGGGGCTAAAACCATGAAAATCCTTTAGTTTACACATTATTGACACCATTCATGTTAGGTTTTGTGAAGGTTGTGGTCATCATTACTCTATGCAAGCAAATTTCACTCAATTAGCCCTCCATGGGCTAGTAGCCCTTTTTAGCCCTGTTTTCAAAACAAGTTGAAGTTGATTGTCCAAATAAAGTATGAACCTTCCAAACTTGTCTAAAAAAGTTGAAAGACATGCTATGGACCTATTCCCATCAATTTAGATAGTGAAGACATGATTTTGGAGTTTGGACCCCTAGTGGAGGACTTGAGTAACTCGAGGAAGCAAACTAGAGCAATGTTGCATAACACACAATAGGGAGGTTGTTTGAGGAGAAGTGTGGGTGTTGGAGTTTGATGTTGCCAAACACTAATTGAAAACATTAGAAAAGCATATCCTTGGGTCCACTTTCCAAATTAGACCAATTTAGACTCATTGAGTAACTTCTCACTGAATCTCCCTATCAGTGCCTGAGAACCCCTAAAAGGTGCAGTAGTCTGGGATTGATTCCCTCTAGCTCTAGACCCACTAAAAGGCACACTCCCGATTCATAATTCAGACTAACTACCATGAGAATGGCTAATATTCTGCTCCACTAGCCTGGCTTTTGCCATGACTACCTCTACTTAAGTAGGCTCAAACACTCTCACTCCTCCACTGATGTGGCCACTTAGACCCCTCAAGAAGTGTTGAACTAGCATCGCCTCATCATTACCAATATCAACATACTATTTGAGCTCATAAAAACTATGCTCAAACTGATCTACAAACATACCAAATTGGCGCAAAGCATAGAACTCATCTGCCCGAGACTGTCTCCACTAAGGTGAGAGAAATCAAGCTCTGAATCTCTCCAGAAAAATATCCCATCACATGGTGCTAATGCTCACATTGATCCTCTCCTCCTCTAACCACCACTAGATAGAGGCAAAACTCTTGAGATGCATGATGGAACATCTCGCCTTGGTGTTACTACCATATGGATGCATGGCAAAACACTAATCTAAACTAATCAGCCAGATCTCTACCTCGAGACTGGTACCCTTACCGTCAAAGTAAGGAGGATGGGACCTCATCAAGTCCCTTATGTGCCCCATGGTAGCTGATTCTTGGTCTACTAGAACCTCTCTCCTTCTGGAAGACCTCTCCCCCTCTCTCTTTCTCTCCTCTAGAATCTGCTGATGCGACTCTCCTACCTGAGCATGGATGGGTTGATTAGCCTCAAGTTTGGGGCCTAGTTTGGCTAGCACCTCGTGAAACATCTACCTCAACTCTTCCCTTTCAGGAACTTGCTCTCCTACATGATGCTCATCCTAATGATCAAACTGATCTTGATCCACACTCACATGAGTGGGTGGTGGTGAAGGACTATGATGGTTGGAACCTCAACCAAGTCCCCCACCTCTGCCTCTATTGTGGCCACAAACACGACCACCTCCATTGGCTTTCCTAGCCATGACCTAACACTGCACAAGAGAAAAAAATTTAGATCTACGATAAGGATACTAACAAGGGAAACACAAACACTAAGGCCTAATCGAAAGGTCAAGCTGAATGGGCTCAATATAAAACCAAAGTACCTAGTGTTGAAACATGAGCTCTCATACCAGATGTAATACCACACGAGGAACCCCAAAGGAAAACCAAATAACTAAGAAACTAAGGGTGAAATATTTTTTTTCTAAAGTATAAATAATCACATTAAGTGCATTAATTACTACATTGCACAATAATAACACAAGTAGAGGACTAACACAAGAATTCCTAAAGGGTTACCAGTGAATAATTAAATGAAAGGTTAAATTCCATAATTAAGATTAATCCAATTAACCATCATTTTCTCATTAATAAACCATAAACATATAATAGATTACACCATTTAAAGATTGAAAGTATTACAATATAATTTTCTCTTTAATAAATCATTTGCACAAAGCATAAGGATAACTAATAAAATAACATCCAAAGCTTAAGATTACATTGATCATAAAATACATGGCTTCCAATAATACATATAAAGTTTACATCTTTACCAATTACAAGGTTACATAAATCCATATATACAATTGGCCACATAGGTCTCAAAAGGGAAATAATCTCCAACATGAGATGATGCATGAATCATGAACCACAGGAACACCTATGAAGCTAATCCTTGTATGAAGGAATAAACAAGAAAATCCAATGGGAAGTGGCACTACCACCCAACCATGTGATCCCAAAATGGAATCACCCCACCATACTAGGAGATAGAAGAAGACCCTCAAGCAAGCATAAGCAAGACATGGACGATAGTACAATATGACTCAATAATACTCTAGGTGAACTTGACATCACAATACACTAGTGACCCTAAAGAGAGAGTGTCACTACATAGTTTATGATGGTTACCCTAGGTAGGCCTCCATAGGTCCCATCCCCCATCTTGGGTTACCCTGGTAACCTTTCGTGAACCCTCGGTTCCATCTAAGTCTCATGTAGACCCTAGCAACCCTTCGTGAAGACAAAGTGGTTGGTTTGCCATTCCAAGCCTTCCTACTACATCTTGAGCCTATACAAAAGGTCAACCATGCATAGGGTACAATATCTTAATTAATAAAAACTACCCACCCCCTAATCAATTATTAGGTTATCACTTATTATCTTACTTTCGAGGGGTTATCCTGCCAACCACTTCGGGCATGCTCCCCACTCGAAAGACACTCTCTCAAAGGATGCTAAACAAACATGGTCACTCTACGAGGACCCTATGGAGAAACAAACAACCATAACACCACTACAACCATACAAGTGACCAAAACAAATACTTACTAACCCTTGGTTAACCATAAAGAATAAGAACAATATGTTTAAAACAACGAGGTCATAAATACAACACCTGATCAAGAGGTACAAAATATGCCACAATAGGATGACGAAACATAGGCAAGAAATTGCAACAAACTAAACCCCTTACAAGAAATGCTAAATTCACTAAGACCAAACCTAGACAATCTTTGAGAATAACAACATCATATACACTTGCAATATCATCGATAAAATTAAATAAAACATCACCATAAAGATTAAGAGAAATTCAAGTCATCATTGAACTAATAGGACTAGAATTTTAACTAATCATAAATAATTAATTTACCTCTTTTCAATTTGACAAGCAAAAGTCATTAACATTAAATGAACAAACACCCCCAAAATAAATAATACATTTATACCAAAGGCATCATTTAATTTATAAATTAAACAATTTCTTTAAACTATTAATATATTAATAAAAATCAATATATATATATTATAATAATTATTAACAATTAATAATTAATAAAATGCTAATATTATATTATTTTTATTTTTATTTTTTTATTTATTTTTAATAATAAAAAATTAAACCAAAAAAAATTAATAAAAAATAACCAAAAAAAAAAAAAAAACTAAACAAAGAGTGGTGGGTCCATGGGGCCCACCGCTGCTGGGGGTGCATGGGCGGGTCAAGCCCAGCTCCCCACCACGCATCCCTCAAACAAATAATTTTTTTTTAAATTATTAAAAATAGATTTATTTAAAAATCTCTACAACCAAAAACAAAGAACAACAAATTTTATTTTTATTTTTTTAAATTTTCCCCCAAACAAGATTTTCAAAGCTAAAAGAAGTATACAAGACCCAAATTAAAATATCTTGGGAAAATTTCATGAGAAATAAGCAAAAATAGAGGGGATTAAATCAACTCCTACATTCTTCACACACAAGAAGAATCTTTGCATCATACAAAGAGGGCAAATTGACAAAATTTTGCTAGCATAACCCCCTAATTTTGACCAATTAAAAACTTGAAAACATACAAAAAACAAAATCTATTTCTTACTACACAAATTAAGAAGATAATCAAAACATAAATTTTGCAAAAAACTTGAAAGCACACAGCCAACAAGATATTGGAAACTCTCTTCAACAAAAAACACATTGATTTGGGATTTAATTAAATCCAATAGCAAACTACTCTATTTCCAATTCAAACTTTCAACAAGAATCTCCAATAAGATTTAACGAATTTTAATCACACACACAGGGAAAAAGCTCAAAACATATAAATTTTTATTGCAACAAAGAAGGAAATATACCCAACCTGAAAAGCAATCTAGGAAGAAGATTGTAGAAGAGCTTCAATCCTGCATACCAATTCCCAAATCCAGATTCCTCCTTCCAAATGGTTTCCAAGTTTTGTTTTTCAAAAATGCCTCCTCTCTTCCCGTGAACTCAATGATAATATAGCAAAAATATTTTCAACCTAAACTTTTAGGTTAAAAGTTTCCTCAACCAATAGGAATAAAATATTTAAAAAGTAAAACAAATCTAATTTCCCTTTTCCATGACACAATTCGTTTTTTTAAATGAAAAATAAAATCTAAAAGCTAACAAAAAGGTAAATGGAAATGTTTTTTATTTATTTTTCTTTTTCCCACTTGAATTTAACTCAACATTTGCACTAAAATTCAAATAATATATCATTTAACTTATTTCTTTTTCAAATAATTTAATACAACTATTTTCACAATATAACATGCCTTTTAACCATTAAATTTAACAACTCCATTTATTTATATTAAATCAATAAACTCAAGGCATCTAATTAAATTAAATACGCCAACACAAAATAACACAATTCACTCAATTTAAATCTTTTCAAATAACTGGAAGCACACAAAATGAGAGAAGACCATACGACGACTCACAAAACAAAAATATCAAAGCACTATGACTCGCATATCGATCAAACGGGAAAAGATGACCGACTGACAAAACTCACATGAGTGTAACTGCGGGTCAATTTAGGGTCCAACAACTATCTCCTCCAGTCCCATCAGACAAATAAGGCACTCTCGGACCTGTGGAACCAGGTGGAGTTGATACCCCATACCTACGCAATACTTGTACCTACAATGTCCTGCATCAAAGAACCACACATGCATATAGTCAAATATATAAATAGACATGCCACACACACACCGATGAAGGAGAATCATGACGTTCGTTGTCTCACTAGAGGGAGTGAAGGAAAATCATCCCCTTGCATCCCATACACTTGCAAACACGAAACATGTAAATAATGCATTGCACATATAAAGTAAATGTCAATCCATGACAGTAATCCATAAAATCACATTAAACATAAATAAGGAAATACTGCATGAAAGGATACACTACGAATCAAATTAAAGCATGTAATAACATCACATAAAGTTTGAATCAAACATAACAATAATGTATCCACTAAATAGTCAATTAAAGTTAAACATGAGTCTAAAAAAAAAGTTTGATCGAGAAGGGGTACTACATCTACTGTGTTGAAGGTTTAAAGCACAATCTTTTGAGTGTGGCATAACTCAATGATAGAGGAAACCCTTTGGAATTTAAAAATGGTATGTGCAAGATCTATGACAACAAATCTGAACTAATTGCAACTAGGAAGCAAACTAAAGGTAACTTATTTCATATTATTCCTAAAGTCAACAACTGTTTAATTGCAAATATAGATGATAGTTGGCTTTGGAATAGGAGATTTTGTCATATAAACTTTCATAACATTGTTAAAGTGAGTAAGTCCAAGACAGTGAGAGATTTACCATAGTTAGACAAATCGGTTAATGCTCTATGCGAAGAATGTCTGTTGGGAAAGCTGACATCCTCAACTTTCAGGAGAAAATCTTTTTCAGTGGAACATTTGTTAGATTTGGTTCATACAAATCTTTGTGGACCAATAAGAATAAAATGTATCCAAGGTGACAGATATTTTATGATCTTCACTGATGATTACTCAAGGATGATGTGGGTCACATTCCTGAAGGATAAGACTAAATCTTTTGGTAAGTTCAAGGTAGTCAAGGACTTAGCTAAGAAAGAGAGCAGTAAAAAGATAAAGTGTCTAAGGATAGATCGGGGCGGTGAATTTACTTCTAAGGAATTCACTAGGTATTGTGAAGAAAATGGTATCAGGTGGTAGCTTTCTACACCAAGGACACCACAATAGAATGGTATTGCAAAGAGAAACAACTGGTTAGTTGTTGAGGCTTCTAGGATGATGTTGATACAAGGAGGTGTAGCAAAAACTTTTTGGAGAGAAGTTGTCAGCACAACAGTCTACACTATGAACCGAATTCTGGTAAAGAGAGGTAAGGACAAGTCTCCATGTGAATATTAGTATGGTAGATCACCTGATGTTAGTTATTTTAGAATATTTGGAAGCAAATGTTTTATTAAGAGAGGTGATTACATTAGAAAATTTGAGGCTAAAAGTGATGAAGGTATATTTCTTGGCTATTCCACCAAGAGTAAGGCCCACAAATGTTTTAACAACCAAATACAAAGAATTGTTGAGAGCATTGATGGTTGACTAGATGAATTTCTTGAAGTCTTAGAAAGAACTAGTTCAGAGAAAAAGGATGAAGATCCTTGCATTTTGATTTTAGAACCAAAAACTGATAAATTTGAAACCGACGAAGCAAATACTGATGTGCAAGTCCAACTAGAATAGATAAATTCAGAAGAAGATGATGATAATGAAGAAGTTGAACTTGAAGATAATGATCATATTATTCCAAGATATGTGATACTGAATCACAATCCTAAACAAATTATTGGGGATAAGGATGTTGGAGTACTAACCAGAAGAAGAATCAGAGAGAATTCTTGCATGATCTCCACTATTGAACCAAGAACTGCTAAGGAGGCATTTGGTGATGATAATTGGATTAAAGCTACGGAGGAGGAATTAGATCAAATTGAGAACAACAACACATGGACCCTAGTACCCCGACCAGTAAATAAAAATGTGATAGGGACTAAGTGGGTTTTCAGGAACAAGTTGAATGAAGATGGTGTTGTGGTTCACAACAAAGCTAGGTTGGTTTGCAAAGGTTATGCACAAGAGGAAGGAGAAGACTATGGCGAGACTTTTGCACTAGTGGTAAGACTGGAAGGTGTCAAAACTTTACTTGCATTTGCAACACACAATAAGTTCAAGGTATACTAGATGGATGTTAAGTCAGCATTTTTGAATGGGATACTTGAAGAAGAAGTATACTTTGAGCAACTAGATGGTTATGCTCTGACTGATAAGAAAGACATGGTATGCAAATTGCATAAATATTTATATGGATTAAAGTAGACACCTAGAGCATGGTATGAAAGGCTTCATACACATCTGATGAAGATAGGCTTTCTGAGAACTAGTGATGATAGTAACATATATCTCAAATCTGAAGGAGATCAAATACTAGCCAGTGAAGTATTTGTTGATGATATCATATTTGGAGGTAATGTGACATGAGCAATAATTTGGCAAATGAAATGAAAATCGAGTTTGAAATGTCTTTAGTGGGGAAATAAAAAATTTAATAGGCTTGCAGATACAGCAAATGAAGAATGTTGTTTTCATCACACAGTCTAAGTATGTGAAAGAGATCTTGAAGACATTTGGCATGAGTGACTATAAATTAGTTGGCACACCTATAGTTACAAGTTGTGAGTTTTCCAAGGAAGATGAATCTAAATCTATTGATGAGAAGGAATACATGTCAATGATTGGAAAATTGCACTATGTTGTTCACAGCAGACTAGACATAGCTCATGCAGTTGGCATAGTTGCTAGATTCTAGAAGAATCCCAAGGAAACACATCTGATAGCAACCAAGAGGATTTTTAGGTACTTGAAAGGTACTACTGACTATGGATTATGGTATCCATATGGAGGAAATTTTGAATTGAAGGTGTACACATATGCAGATTGGGCAGGAAATGTTAATGACTAAAAAAGCACAATTGGTGGAGCATTGTTTCTTGGAGGAAGGCTTGTTTCATGGAGCAATAAGAAGCAGAGTTGTACATCACAATCTACTACTGAAGCTGAGTATGTTGCAACTTACATGAATTGCACATAGCCTAAATGGATGAGGCACATTTTGGAAGGTTTTAAGATGAAGATTTCAGAACCTATAAAGATTTTATGTGATAATACAAGTGCCATAAATATTTCTAAGAACCCTATTTTGCATGGATGAACCAAGCATATTAAATTGAAGTATCATTTCTTGAGGGAAAAAGTTTAGAATAAAGATGTGATCTTAGAGCATGTTTCTACCAAGGAGTAGCTTGCAGATATTTTTTACTAAACCTCTGCCTAAGACTACTTTTGAGTATCTTAGAAGTCAGTTAGGGGTTGTCCCTCTTCATGAAGTCAGTTAAGTATGATGTGTATTACATCACTCTTGGAGCTACTTGCAAAATTTTACAAGAGGATTGGTGTAGAAGTGGATGTATTCCACAGGGGGAGCATCAAGTTGCAGATTGTTGATGCAGAGTAAAATTTGACATTACATATTTTAATTTCAATTTGGCATTGTTGTCAAAGGGGGAGAAGAACTATGTGATTATGGGAAGGAGAACCAATGAAAAGTTGAAGATAGAGAGAGCATGGTGAATACTTGGTAATGTAGACTAGGATTCCTATTCACAATCACGCAACAATCAATGGTATTGATATTTGTATTTTCATCAATGCCAAAGGGGGAGATTGTTGGCATTTGCATGAAGATTTAATTAATGATATGTATGTTGTCATTGATGTCAATTGAACTGGTAATGATATTTTTGATATTATTGTTAATATTGTTACTATAACTGGTAAGAAGAATTTGTGAGGAGAACCGGTAACTGGTGTAATTGTATAAAACTTATCTATTGATGTAACTAGTAAACCCTAACCGATCAAGTTTATTGGTTATATTGGTTTATGATTTGATGATGAGTGATAATGATTATAACATGTATGATTATTGTATGAAGATAATTTGAAGAGATTTTGGTGAGTTGTTGTAATGGTTTTTGTCTAGGGAATGAGAAAGTTGATTGCATCTAATGCAAAGCATGTCATGAGTTACTAAGATTGATGAAGTGGTGATCAAGGAGTGATAAAGGTTTTCTAGATTAAAGTGTAGAGATATCTATGTAATCCCATGATCATACTTGAACCAAATTTTTTTATAATCTCGATGAGAATTTGGTTTTTGTTGTGTTACCAACCCAATTGATTTTTATTTAATGTCGATGATTTTTTTTGTTTAGAGCTGGCAAGAGTTGGCAAAGAGATAGACACAGTTCAGTTGAGTGTGTGGTTGCCTAACCGGATGATGTATCTATAGTTTGAGTAAAGGAAGAAAGGAGCATGAAATGGATCTGATCAAGCAAGTGTAGTTCTATTCAGACAAATCAACAAACTCCTATTGTTTTCTAACAATTATAGTAGAATTGAAATCCCCTAACCGGGTAAGCTCTAACAAGCTTGGTTCTATTTAAATCCTCTAACAAGGTGGTCCATTAGATTGGATTTTCAAATGCTCTACCGAGGTTACTCCTTACAGGGTATTGCTTCTAATAAGGCATTTGTAGTCAATCCCTTAACTGGGTGATTCCTAACAGGATCAGTTCTTAACAGGACTTTTTGTAAAGCTTTAATAGGCTAGGCTCCTAACAGGGTGAACATCATAAGAGTTCAGATATTATCTTGTGAGTCTCATCTCAACATGGTTTTTACCTATTTGGGTTTCCACATCAAAAATATTTGTGTCAAGTGGTGAATGTTTTTATGGTTATGTTTTCATGGTTGATTTACTTAACTACTTAACTATTTTTGATAAGTCATGATAACTAGAAGCATTGAGAAATGAAGAAGTTGTTTACTATTAAATTGTTGTAATAGACTCTTAGGATTAATGACAGTCCCAAAGATACTGAGAGGGGGGGGTGTGAATCAATATCTAATTGGTAATCAAAATATTTCAACTGAATATGTATTTTGCATTCCAAAATAATGTACCGATAAATAAGATTTAATGTAGTAAATAGGAACAATAATGACAACATAGAAAACACACCATAACACAAGATTTTTAACAAGGAAACTTGGTGTGGGAAAAACCTCGGTGGGATTTGTGACCCATAATATTCACTCACTGGCCAATGAATGGATATTACTTACAATATGGTGCCTGTACATGCAGGAAGGCCAATTGCATAGAGCTCACTGCTCAAATTACAAAATGGAAGTCACTGAATTACAAAATGGATTATGAGAATCCAATATAATGTACTACTACAATTCAGCATCTGCTATGATAGGTTCAGTACTGGTTTAAGCTCATATAATAATCATAACCTTATACAAAATTTTCCTTAATATTCGCTTATCACTTCTACCTTATCCATCTTCTATATCCTCTATCATATCAAAATGATTTACAAGATCTCATACATATATGAGTCTAATACAATATGCCATGTCGGCTTTAAAAAAGATATTTACAATTAAATGCAATAAACAAAATTTTGTCCCTATCGGCTGGGGTGTCGATATACATTGTTGTCGGTGCTGGTGAAGTGTTTGTCAGTGTCAGTGTCTGCTGGTGGTTGTGGTTGTTGTTGGTTTATCAGATGAATGCCACAAGGTTGCTTGAAGGTATCCACAAGGTTGCAAGGTTGCCATCAATGACAACACATTCAATTCTCATTAGAGTGTACAATGCCAACAATCTCCCCCTTTGGCATTGATGGCAACACTCACAAGAAAAATCCAAAAATTGTCCCAAAAGGTGAAGTCCAAAATTTTACCAAAAATGTGTGCTCCCCTTGAGCAAATTATCTCCTCTAATAGTAATTTTTATCTATCCACTACTCCCTATTTGACATCAATAAAAAAGGTTGTAAAAAATTGTCAAATGAGTGCAAAATTCTAGCTTGAAGTTTGTAATCGGTTGGTTACAATCTAAAATATGTCTGCCAAAACCAAGTTTAAGCTTTGTATGAATCGGTTACTATCCTTCATGGTTTCCTCAGTTCTCTGGATTTTACCTGTGAGATGATGCATATGCTCTTCCAATGACTTTTGTCCTCAAATTAATGCCTTAGAGATTTCTTTCCTCAGAGAGATAAGGTTGTCTACTTTAGGAATAAGTTTATGCTTAAACTCTCTGGCATATGCCTTGATCCTTGCTTTCTCTTTCTCTAGCTTCTCCAATTTTTCCTCAAATCCAACAATTTCTTGCTCAATAACTGATATAGGTTCAAATGAACCAATAATATTATTAGCTATATCATCTATCTCCTTTTGAACTTTTCTTATTTCCTTATCAATGTCCACGGTTAACACATTTGTCTTACATGTATCCCTGTACAATTTCCTTATACTACAAAATTATTGTATTGAGTGCTAGTAAAAGTGTATTAATGTGTTCCATGCACTTGTTTATTGTTTCCTCAAAGAATATTTCTTTTTTCTTTTCCATTTTCTAGTTGAATGTTTCCTCATTTATTTGATCAACTGTCAGTATATTTTCAGCAATATATTTAGACAATGTGTCTAACTGACTTAAAGAATCCTTTACATTATCTAAATTGCATTTTGGTGCAATCATCTTAAGAATGGGAATAATATCGTCAATCACATTATGGGACAATGCATTACAATCAGTTATTTTCTTTATTGAGTCCAGAAGTACATCTGTCACATTAGTAGTTCTAAATTCACTTATTGAAGTGCCTGATGTTATACCAACTACCTTTATAATTTTAGTGCTTCTAGTGGGAGTAACCAATTTGCTTGTATCAACCTCTGGTGGGTCAATCTGAGTTTGCATTTCTAATAGCAATGGCTTTTATTTCTCAGTGGTTGTTGGTTGCACTATCTCAATGTGTACCTGTGAGTCTTTTGGTTTCTCTATGTTATTTGCCAGTATCACTGTTGGTTTTTCTATATTATCAGCTATCGATATCTCTGTTATTGTCTCTGCAGGTTTTTCAATACTTGCATCAATATTACCAGTAACCATTCCACTGTCCAAAGGTTCCACTGAATGTTCTACTTTCTCTTCTTTCTCTATTTGTATCCCAACCTCAATATTTTTTGTCAGTTGCTCAATAGCAGTATCTTTCTTTACCTCAGTGCTATCCTTGTCTACAACAATGTTTACTTCCTGAGTATCAATGTTCATTGTGTATAAAATTTCTGATTCAAGGTTAGTGTCCTCATGTGGTGTATCAACACTTTCAGTAGCCAGTATATCCTCAGTATGTACCGGTGGAGTAACCAAAGGTGGTGGTAGGTTGTTAGTTACTTTTATGTTTGGTATTCCACCTACTTTACCTTTCCCCTTGTCTCTATCCTTCTGATGAACTTTGAAAGTTTTCTTTGGTCTGTTCAACTCTTCCTATTTTTCCTTCTCTGCAAAGAAGATATCCCACTTGTCTGTTGTTTCCTCTGCAATTTCATTTACTCTACCAACCATTAGGGTCACATGTCGGTGTCCACTTGCAAAAAAATATTTTGTTAGCTTCACTAATTAGTTCATCAATTCCCTCTACAGATTTGACCGGATGTATAGCTAGAAGTTTTTCAATTTTAAGTTTCTTATCTAGTTCCATAATTGAATTCCTCTTTGCATCTAACTTCCTATACAATTCACTAGGCAAATCATCTACAACTTCAATTAACACTTTCTTGTATATGTCAAGATGTAGAATAATGTTGTTCTCAATACTTTCTTTCTCTGCGTCAGTGAATGTATTGTACATTTTGCTCACATTTGATAAATTATCATCATCAATTATTTCACTCAATAGGTTATCCAATGGTGGTATGACCTTTTTTTGTTTCTTCTTAAGTGTCAATTTCTTTGTCGGTGGTCTCATTGCCTATTGCTTCTTCCTTGTCTTCTTTGGTGTAGGAGAGGGTACCGGTGAGGGTTTTCTCTTCCTATCAACTCTCTTGCATTTTGCAGGTATTTCACTCTCAGATGATGTACCAACTAGTGAGAGATGTGCCTCCAATTGTAATCCTTCTAGGTCACTTTCCTTTATTCCAATTATGTTCATTATGTTTCCTTTTATTTCCTTAACTTTCTTTGTTGCACTCCTTATGTATTTTTCTCTTTTCTTTCTCTGTTTCAATGTCTGTACACCACTTTCTATTGTTTCTGCATTTCCAAAAACCTTTTCTTATGGTTCTCTAGGTGCCTCTAATGGGGCTTTAGCATAAGTTTTAATGATACTTACATCTGCCTCATACCCCATTTCAGTTACTCATACAGTTCTATGAAGAACTTCCTCCATCCAAATTTCATCCTTTTTTATTACAAAACATATTTCCTTGTTGTACTTGTCTACTACACTCTGTGGTAGTCTCTCTCTTGTTTTCATTTTTTCTTGGAAGGCTTTGAAATACTCAGTGATATCATTTTCCTTATCAGTGCCCATATAGGTGAAGGTTTCTAGCAGTTGTTTGCCTACCGGTATATCATATCCAAAGTGTTTCTTTCCAATACCAGGAACTTCTTTTGTGAAATATAACATAAGACATACCAAAAGATTTCCAAAATGAAAAGTTCCTTTCTTATCTCTTTTTATATTTTTCAGGTTGTCTATCAACTCATCCTTTAACCACTCACATGCATCTATTTTTGCATAATTATTGACCATATCATAAGCACTTTTAATACAAAGACTGGAAACTGAGTTCAGTCAGTTTGCATGTGTGGTTTTGTAGCCTAAAATAATGCTTATGAATCTGACATTTACATCCTTGACATCATTTACTCTTAGGGATCTGCTATCATAAGTTTCTCCTATTAAGGTCATCACTATGTTATTGGGTACCTTCTTAGTCTTATTTGGCCTACTACTGGTGGAGGATAAACCTTTCACTACCCTAATTGCTTCCTTGGTGATTTTGCAAACTGAATCTAACCAAAGGAATTCTCCATGAACTCTGCTAAGGACAATTCTCACTACCTCCTAAGGAAATTTAGGGATGTCCAAGATTTCCAAAAAACCTAAGGTTTCAATTACCTTGTGCTCGGGTTTTACATTTTTATTCTCATCACATATAACAGTTTTAAACATTTTCAACACTTCCTCTGAACCTAATTCCTCAATATTGCAATCAATGTAAATTCTAGGATCTTCAGCATAAGCAACACCTTTTGGAATTTTTGAAAAAGCACCTATGGAATCATCTTGTTTGTCTATCTTGGGAACTAGGGTGTTTCACAATTTCCACAACAGTAGGGTTTGCAATAAATTCCGAAGTAGAGGAGGAAGCCATTGATAAATAACTTAAGCTACTTGATAATGGTTTGAATGCTTGAAAGAAATCACTTCACTTCTTTTTCTGGATGCCTTCACTTAGATTTTCGCACTCTCTAAAAGTTTGAATGCTCGTGAATTGAAAAACAGGAAAAATCAATAATTTATAATGTCTTTTCTTCCAACAACTGCATTAAATGCTTGCTAGTTAGGTGAAACTTAACACATCTGCCGGTAAAGAAGAAATACATCTTCTCACCATCAACCGAGGGTAAACTACACGATATTCAACTTGTTTGAATACCCCCAAAGGGTTATTTTTTAGTTGGATGAAGAATCTCCTACTGATGGAGTAATAATTTGTTCTACCAATGAAGGAATAGTCTCATCAACATTCTGATCTCTTCTTCTAATCCACTATTTTGAAAATTCTTTCTTTACCTCATCTACCTTCTCTTTGCCTTTCAAACTGGGTCCTTTATTATTTTCCAGTGAAGTCTTACTTCTACAAAATTTTGCAATATGTCCAATCTTGTTACAAGAATAACAAGTCACATTGTTCTTCTAAATAGCCTTTCCATATCCTATACCGATTTGTGTTCTGCATTGATTAGATAAGTGCCCAAATCTTCCACAAATATAACATCTCACATTCATTTTGTGGTTTTTTGAATTATGACCAATTTTGTTGCATTTGGAACATTGACCAATGGGTGCAATAATGTTTTGATTGTTTCTAGATCTACACTGATTTTCTCTATGACCATACTTGTTACAGTTAAATCATTTCCCATTAAATTTGTAGGCATTAGGTTGTCTTACTGGTTTATTGTGATCATGATTGTTTGCAGTACCAGAATTTTCACCAACTTCAAATCCAAGTCCATTAGTGTTTCCATTAGGTTTCTGACTTTTCAACATATCATCAAGTTCTTCTGAACTTTTCTTGAATTTTTCTTTATGTTGATTTCGAGTAGCCAAATCATTTTCCAATATTCCCTTTTGTCTCATAAGTTTAGTTTTATCATTTTGCATGTGAATCAGAACTATCTTGAAAATATCATTTTCATGGTCGAGTCTTAGATTTTCATTTCCAGCATCATTGAGTCTCCTAGTCAAGTCATCTTCATTCTTTTTTCTATCTTCAATGTCTTTGCAAAACCTCAATCATATCTTGCATTTCATTCCTCATAGTATTGTTTTCTTGCCTCAATTTGTTCACAAGATCATTAAGAGTTTCCTTTTCATCATCATCACTTTGAATCTTTTCATGAAGTTATTTTCTTTTATTTCTAGCAATAGTAAGATTCTCCTGAATTCCTATGCAATCCTTAGACCATCTTCAAGTTTGATATTCTTCAATTTCTCTACATCATAGTCCACAAGAGCTCCTTCTAATTGATTTCTGAAGTTGTCCATCTCTACCAGTGTTAGAATCTTCCTCAAGTTGTTAGTCTTTTTAAAATAGAGGACCAAGCTCTGATACCAATTGTTAGGATTAATGATAGTCCCAAAGATACTGAGAGGGTGGGGGGGGGTGAATCAGTATCTAACCGGTAATCATAATATTTCACCTTATTATGTATTTTTCATTTGAAAACAATGTATCGGTAAATAAGAATTATTGCAATAAATAGGAACAATAATGACACCATAAAAAACACACCATAACACAAGATTTTTATTGAGGAAACTCAGTGTGGGAAAAACCTCGGTGGGATCTATGACCCACAATATTCACTCACTAGCCAATGAATGGATATTACTTACAATATGGTGCTTGCACATGCATGAAGGCCAATTGCCTAGAGCTCACTGCTCAACTTACAAAATGGATGTCTCACTAACTTACAAAATGGATTATGAGAATCCAATGTAATGTACTGCTACAATTCAGCATCTGCTATGCCAGGTTCAGTAGCAGTTTAAGCTCATACAATAACCATAACCTTATGACAATAACCATATCCTCTATCATATCAAAATGATTTACAAGATCTCATACATATATGATTCTAATACAATATGCCATGTCAACTTTACAAAATATATTTACAATTAAATGCAATAAACAAAAGTTTATTCCTATCGGCTGGGGTGTCGGTATACATTGTTGTCATTGTCGGTGAAGTGTCTATTGGTGTCGATGTCTATTGGTGATTGTGGCTGCCGGTGGTTTACCAGATGAATGCCACAAGGTTGCCTGAAGGTATCCACAAGGTTGCAAGGTTGCCATCAATGACAACACCTTCAATTCTCATTAGAGTATACAATGCCAACATAGACAACCAATTTATCTTATGAGTTTTATCTTGATAGAGATTATGTCATTATGAGTTCTAGGTTTACATAAAGAGAATCATTGGTGAAGTTTGTATCAATTTTCCTATCTGTTGATCCACCCCCCCCCTCTCTCAGTAGTTGACCATATACTTATTCTTTCATCATACTATCACAATGAACCAGAAGAAGCATCCAAAAAGGCTCTTAACCAGTATGTGTAGATGAACCACCCAGAAGTGGAGATTCTAGGAAATAAGAGTGATAGTGTGTAGACTAGAAGAAGACTTTCCTAGAATGATGAACAAGTCAACGTCTGCCTCATGACCGAAGTAGAACCTAAAAATTTAAATGAGGCCAACAAAATATAGGAATAGATGGATGCCATGGAAAATGAACTGCAATAGATTGAGAAGAACAAGACTTGGGAATTAGTCCCTAGACCGGAAGACAAGAACATCATTGGCACTAAATGGGTCTAGCGAAATAAGATGAATGAAGAAGGTAAAATTGTTGGGCATAAAGCTAGACATGTGTGCAAAGGCTACTCTCAAGTAGAGGGAATTGATTTTGAAGAAACATTTGCACTGATAGCTAGATTAGAAGAAATTAGAATGTTTCTAGCCTTTTTTGTCTATAAGGGTTATAAAGTATATCAAATGGATGCAAAATCTGTGTTCCTAAATAGAAATTTGGAAGAAGAAGTGTACATGGAGCAACAAGAAGGTTTCTGCTACATGATGATTAAACCTTTTTGTGCTGGTTGAAGAAGGCCCTATATGGTTTAAAGCAAGCTCCTAAAGCATGGTATTCAAGATTAGATCAGCACCTGAAGGAGCAAGGATTCAAAAAGGGGAGTGCTGACAACAATTTATACATAAAGAAATATGGAAACCACATGATCATTGTGGTTGTCTATGTAGATGACATTAATTTTAGAGGCAATAAGGACACCCTTTGCAAAGAATTTGTTGATCAGATGGAGTCATAATTTGCGATGTCAATGCTTGGTTAATTGACATACTTCCTCAGCTTGCAAATATTACAACAAGATAAGGGAACCTTTATCTCACAAACCAAGTATGCAAAGGATATGTTGAAGAAATTTCAAATGGAGGTCTGCAAACTGGTAAGTACCCCCATGGTGACCTAAAGAAAATTAGGAAAGAATGATGAATCATCGATGGTGTACCAGACATTGTATAGATCCATGATAGGCAGCCTATTGTATCTAACTACTTCTAAACAGGATATAGTGTAGGTAGTTTGAATGGTGGCCCGATTTCAAGCTACGCCAAAGCAATCCATATGAATGCAGTTAGCAAAATTTTTAGGTACCTACAAGGAACACTCAATTATGGATTTTGGTACCCTAAATAAGGGGAATTCATCTTGGAATCATACACTGATGTGGATTGGGCAGGTTGCATTGATGACCGGAAAAGAATAAGTGGTGGTGCATTCTTCCTAGGTGACCGGTTGGTCTCATGGCATAGTAAGAAGCAGAATTCAGTCTCCCTATGAACTGCTGAAGCAGAATACATTGTTGTTGCTACATGTTGTCTTAGGTGCTTTGGATGAAGCAAACCCTCAAGGACATACACGTGGACATTATTGATCCTATTCTCATCTGATGTAATAACACAAGTGCCATCAACATATTAAAGAATATGTTGATGCATTCCAGGATAAAGCATATAGCCATCAAGTATTATTTTCTCAGAGAGAAGGTTGAAGGATAGGAAGTAAAGATGGATTATGTCCCTACCGGAGAACAAGTAGCAGACATTTTCACCAAACCATTGCCGATAAACACTTTTGAGTACTTAAGACACAAGTTGTGATTTGTGTCACCTTCCTTATGTACTTAAGATAGGAAGGATTTATATGGTTCACGGGGAGTTCATAGCATCATCTATAGCTCTTGAACCACATCTTAGTACTAGTTGTAATCAATAAGCCTAAGGGGGAGTGTACACTACCCTTTGTCATTGTGTCAAAGGGGTAGAAATCTATCGGTATGAAGTGTCTTGTAGTGAGTTGACATCAATGCCAAAGGGGGAGATTGTTGGCATTGGCATTAAGTTGTCATTGATGTCAACTAGTTTGCCATGGTCACCAATAAGTAAGAAGTGGTGACCAGTATAAGAAGAGCAAGATATATGATGTCAATCAACATGTGAGTAAGCAGACAGAAGGAAGGCTACCGGTACACAAGAATTGTGTCATCTGTCGATAAAGTAGGCTTACCGATAAGACATAAACTGAGATGAAGGTTGGTTGTTTGTTTGTGATGAAGAGGTGGAATGTTAAAAGAATCACAACAACACTTGGTGAGTTGAACATTAAGGATGGCATGAAGACATACTGGGAGGCAAGATGAATTGTTAGGAGGATGTTCTTCCGATAAAGAGGATATTTGTTGGTTATATCAGTAAGGTGAACTATGCCAATAGTAAGCCTTGGTCAACAAAGAATGTCAAACTGACATAGAAATCCAAGCAGAGGTGGATGTCAACAAACATGATAGTTGGATGCTAGGTGGTGATATTGGGTGCATCGACATAACAAGTTAGCAAGTAGGTCAACTTTTATGAAGAACTCGCAAGTCATGGAGGATGCTAGAGGATTGCGACTCGAGGAAGGTAAGATAGCAAGTGACAGAACTGAACCTGCAAGAAGATTTGATTTCCAAACCCATTTGCTGAAGAAAACAACTAAGCAATTAATGGCTTATGACAAAGAAAAGCAGAAAAGCATGGTGGAGACCTCCAGATTTTAAAAAAGCACTTTGGAATGCGAAGCTTTGGTGGTACTAATCAATGTCATGAAGATCATATCCCTGGAAAAGGAGATCAAATCAAATCAGATTTGGATCCAGTTGGAGAAGGAAAAACCTAACACGATATTGTTTGAATGTGGTTTTTGGCGAGAATCCTAGATTATAAATGTGTGAGCTCTAGACAGAAATCGATGATGCTTGATGTGAAGAAGGAGAGTGAAGAGAGCTTCAGCATAGAGAAGGATATTCTTCCTTCAAATTTATTCTAAGAAATTTGCAGAGTGAGTTAGCAGACAAACCGGTGAGAGGGTTTAACTGACAGAGATAGAGTACTAGTAAACTGTTGTAGGTCTGACACTTGAGCTAACAAGTGAGGTTTGATTGGTCAAGAAGGTGTCCAAGTGTGAATGAGTGTGGTGTGAGGCTAAGAGAGAAGAAGAGAAGGTTGTTAACCAACAAAAATCTATTTGATCAAGTGTTCCAAAACTTATTTGCAACCAAAAGCTATAACTGTATCAAAATTGTATTTCAATATACATCACCAAATTGAAGCTCAGTGTAGGGGTTGGTGCTCCTTGAGTTGGTTCCCTAAATCTTTGTAATTCATTGTTTCACTTGTGAGGGTGGATTGGAGTAGTAGTCTCCAGTAGCATTTGTCACCGAGGCTTTTCTCATATTGGGTTTTCCTCATACATTTGGTGTTGTGGGTTGCATTTGTGTGTTTGTTTCTTTTGGTATCCACATTTGTCTTACTGGTTTGATTGTTTGGTGCTTAGGATAATAACTAGTATTATAAGGTTGTAGTAAAAAGAAAAAGACTTTAGGAACCACTGATTCCCCCCCTCTTAGTGGTACATTGTGTTCAACAATTCTAACATTAAGGCCAATATAGTGTGGGAGTTTAAAGAAAATTGTAGCTAATGTTGTGTTTGGTTTGGCATTTCATTTAGACTTAGGATGATGGTTGTATATTCTTCTAAATTAAAATGGGCCCTACATTCTAATTATGATTCAAATAGTTGACATTAATGAGGTTGTCTAAAAAGAGAAGGTAAAGTGGCAGTTGAAATTCTTGAAAGTTGTGGTTAGTGTGGATTGGTCCTTTGCATTGGATTTAGAAGACTCCCCAACTATTAAAGATGATCAATGAATAAAAAAAGTTATTAGTAGTTATATAGTTTCATGTAGCTAGTTATCAAAAGATATCACACACACACACACACATGTATGCATGTGTATACATACATACATACATATATGCACATACATACATACATACATACATACATACATACATATACATATATGTAAATATGCATACACACACACACACATATATACTTGTATGTATATATACATGTATGTATGTATATATATACATACATACAAAGTGAACCATCTTTAATGATGTGTTTATTTGTGGTGATCTATGATTAATTTTGACATGTGTCTTCATCTCAAAATTAATCAATACATAATGGGGCCAATTGTTAAGATTTAGATGTCATAAACCTTGTAAATTCTCAAATTATTTTCCACCCTAATGTTATACAATGTCCCTTTTTGTAAATTCCATGTTTCCTTAAATCACAATTCCAAGTAACTTTCCTACTGGGGTTACAAACATAAACTTAAACACAAGATATCCTTAATTTATTGGGAAAATTCAAAAATAGTGAAGGTAGAATAAGGTGACTTGATAGGCTACCATAGAGATCCTCTACCCTAGACCCAAGAGAAGATATACCATCCCTCTTGGCCTCATGTGGCTTGTGTTGACATTATACACTCTAATGAGAATTGAAGGTGTTGTCATTGATGGAAACCTTGTGGAAACCTTCAGGCAACCTTATGGCATTCATTTGGTAAACCACCAACAGGCACCAGCACTGACAGGCACTTCACCGGCAGTGGCAACAATGCATACCGACACCTCAGCCGATAGGAACAAACTTTTGTTTATTGCATTTAATTGTAAATATATTTTGTAAAGATGACATGGAATATTGTAATAGACTCATATATATCTATGAGCTCTTGTAAATCATTTTGACATGTAAGAAGAGAGAAGGATAGATAGACGGAATAAGTGAATATTAAGGAAGATTTTGTATAAGGTTTATGGTTATAGTATGAGCTTAAACCGGTACTAAACCTGGCATAGCAGATGCTGAATTGTAGCAGTACATTATATTGGATTATCATAATCCATTTTGTAAGTCAGTGAGACTTCCATTTTGTAAATTGAGCAATGAACTCTAGGCAGTTGGCCATCCTGCATGTGCAGGCACCACATTATAAGTAATATCCATTCATTGGCCAGTGAGTAAATATTGTGGGTCACAAATCCCACCAAGGTTTTTCCCACACTAGGTTTCTTTGCTAAACATCTTGTGTTATGGTGTGTTTTCTATGTTGTCTTTATTGTTCCTATTTACTACATTAACTCTTATTTACCGGTACATTGTTTTAGAATGCAAAATTCTTAATAAGGTCAAATATTCTACTAACAGGTTAGATACTAATTCACCCCCCCATCTCAGTATCTTTGGGACTGTCATTAATCCTAACAATTGGTATAAGAGCCTAGTCCTCTATTTTCAAAAGTCTAACAGCTTGAGGAAGATTCTAACACTGGTATAGATGAAGAACTTAAGAAAACAATTAGAAGGAGCTCTTGTGGACTATCATGCAGAAAAATTGAAGAATATCAAATTTGAAGATGATCTAAGGACTGCATAGGAATTCATTCAAGGACTTTAAGAGAATCTTACTATTGCTAGAAATAAAAGAAAATAGCTTCATGAGAAGATGCAGAGTGATGATGATCAAAAGGAAACTCTTAATGATCTTGTGAACAAATTGAGGCAAGAAAATGATACTATGAGAAATGAAATGGAGGGTATGACTATGAGATTTTGTAAAGACATTGAAGACAGGAAGAAGAATGAAGATGACTTGACTAGGAGACTCAATGATGCTGGAAATGAAAATCTAAGACTCAGTCATGAAAATGATATGTCGAAGACAGATCTGATTCACATGCAACATGATAAAACTGAACTTATGGGACAGATGGGAATTCTAGAAAATCAGTTGGCTACTGCAAATCAACATAAATAAAAAATCAAGAAAATTTCAGAAGAACTTGATGATATGCTGAAAAGTGAAAACCTAATGGAGATACTAATGGACTTGGATTTGAAGTTGGAGAAATTTCTAGTACTGCAAACAATCATGATCACAGTAAACTAGTGAGACAACCTAATGCTTACAAATTTAATTGGAAATACTTTAACTATAACAAGTATGGTCATAGAGAAAATCAGTGTAGATCTAGAAACAATCAGAATATTAATTCACCCACCAGTAAATGTTCCAAATGCAACAAAATTCGTCACAATTTAGAAAACTTTAGAATGAATGTGAGATGTTATGTTTGTGGAAGATTTGGGCACTTATCTAATCAATGCAGAACACAAACTAGCATAGGATATGGAAAGGCTAATCAGAAGAATAATGTGACTTGTTATGCTTGTAACAAGATTGGACATATTGCGTAATTTTGTAGAAGTAAGACTTCACCAACAAATAATAAAGGATCCATCTTGAAAGGCAAAGAGAAGGTAGATGAAGTAAAGCAAGAATTTTCAAAACAATGGATTAGAAAGAGAGATCAGAATGTTGATGAGACTATTCCTTCACCAGTAGAATAGAGTGTTACTCCACCGGCAGGAGATTCTTCATCCAATTGAAAAGTAACCTTTTGAGGGTATTGCAACAAGTCGAATATCATGTAGTTTACCCTTAGTTGATGATGAGAAGATAGACTTCTTCTCTATCGGTAGATGTGTTAAGTTTCACTTAACCAACGATCATTTAGTGCGGTTGTTGAACGAAAAGTCATTATAAATCATCTATTTTTCATCTTTTTTGATTCATCGAGCATTCAAACTTGTAGAGAGTGCAAAAATCTGAGTGAAGGCATTCATGATGAAGAAGTGAAGTGATTTCTTTCAAGCACTCAACCATTATCAGGCAGCTTAAGGTATTTTTGAAATGGCTTCCTCTTCTTCTCCTAAATTTATTGCAAACCCTACTATTGTGGAAGTTGTAAAATGCCCTAGGCCCATTTGCAAGATTATTCCCAAAATATCTAAGCAAGATGATTCCATAGGCACATTTTCAAACATTCCTAAAGGTGTAGCTTATGCTGAAGACCCTATAATTTACATTCATTGCAATATTGAGGAATTGGGTTCTGAGGAAGTATTAAAAATGTTTAGAACTATTATTTTTTATGAAAATGGCAATGTCAAACCTGAGCACAAAATTATTGAGACTTTAGGTTTTATGGAAATCTTGGACATCCCTGAATTTCCTAAGGAGGTAGTGAGAATTGTCCTTAGCAGGGTACATGGGGATTTTCTTTGGCTAGATTCAGTTTGCAAACTCACCAAGGAAGCAATTAGGGTAGTGACAGGTTTACCCTCCACTGGTAGCAGGCCAAACAAGACAAAGAAGGTACCTAGCAACATAGTCATGACCTTAACTAGAGCAACATCTGATAGTAGATCTCTAAGAGTAGATGACATCAAGGATATAAACGTGAGATTCGTAAGTATGATCTTAGGTTATAAGACAACACATGCAAATAGACTTAATTCAGTTTCCAGTCTTTGCATTAAAAGTGTTGATGATATGGTAAACAATGATGCAAAAATAGATGTGTGTGGGTGGCTAAATGATGAACTTATAGACAACCTGAAAAAGATAAAAGGTGATAAGAAAGGAACATTTTGTTTTGGTAATATTCTGGTATGCCTTATGTTGTGTTTTTCAAAAGAAGTTCTCGGTATTGGACAAAAAGATTTTGGATATGACATACCGGTAGGCAAACAATTGCTAGAAGCTTTCACCGGAGTGGGTAATGCTAAAGAAAACAATATAACTGAGTATTTCAAAGCCTTCCAAGCGAAAATGAAAACCAGAGAGAGACTACCACAAAGTATAGTTGACAAATATAACAAAGAAATATGTTTTGTGATTAAGAAGGATGAAATATGGATGGAAGCAATTCTTCCTATAACTGTATGGGTAACTAAAATGGGGTATGAGGCAGATGTAAATATTATTGAAACTTATGCTAAAGCCCTATTAGAAGCACCTAGAATTAGAAATTCCATTCACCATGAATATTGACACTGATGAAGTGAAAATTGTTGTGGATAAGGACAACATAGAGGTGAAGAATGATATTATTGGAAACATCATTGAGCAACCAACTATTGAAAATGTTGAGGTTGGAATAGAAATAGAAAAAGCAGAGAAAATAGAGCATTCAATGGAACCTTTGGATAGTGGAATGAATACTAGTAGCATTGATGCTAGCACTGAAAAACCTACTGAGACAGTGACAGAGATACCAACAGTAGATAACACTAATAAACAAATAGAGAAACCAACAAATACATAGGTACATATTGAGATAGTGCAAGCGGTAATCACTGAGAAACCCAAACCATTGCTAGTTGAAATGCAAACTCATACTGATCCACTAGAGGTTGATAGAAGCAAAATGGTTACTAATACTACAAGCACTAAGATAGTAAAGGCATTTGGTCAAACATCAGGTACTTCAATAAGTGAATTCAAGCCTACAAATGTGGCAGAGGTACTTTTGGACTCAATTAAGAAGATAATGAACTGTAATGCATTGACCTACAAGGAAATTGATGATACTATACCTATTCTTAAGATGATTGCACCAAAATACAATTTAGATCATGTAAAGGATTCTTTAAGTCAATTAGACACATTGTCTAAATTTATTGTTGGAA
Organism: Cryptomeria japonica; assembly: GCF_030272615.1. Taxonomy (NCBI): domain Eukaryota; kingdom Viridiplantae; phylum Streptophyta; class Pinopsida; order Cupressales; family Cupressaceae; genus Cryptomeria; species Cryptomeria japonica. Next base: position 829,824,538 of record NC_081409.1, read on the forward strand.
ATGTAATAACAGTTGATCAAGTAAATGAGGAAACATTCAAAGAGAAGATGGAAAAAGAAAAAGAAAAATTCTTTGAGGAAACAATAAATAAGTGCACTGAACAAATTGACACACTGTTACTAGCACTGAACAAAACAATTTTAGAATACATGGAACTGTACAAGGATACATGCAAGCCACATCTATTGGAATGGGACATTGAAAAGGAAATAAGCAGAGTACAAAAGGAGATAGATGATATAGCTGATAATATTATTGGTTCATTCAAACCTATATCAGTTATTGAGCAAGAGATAGCAGGATTTGAAGAAAAGTTGGAGAAATTAGAGAAAGAAAAAGAAAGGATCAAGGCAAATGCCAGAGAGCTTAAGTATAAACTCAGTCCTAAATTGGACAACCTTATCTCTTTGAGGAATGAGATCTCTAAGGCATTAATTCAAGGGGAAAGGTCACTGGAGGAGCATATGCATCATCTCACTGGCGCAATCCAAAGAAATGAGGAAACCATGAAGGACAACAACAGATTCATATAGAGTTTAAACTTGGTTTTGGTTGACATATTTCAGATTGTAACCAACTGGTTACAAACTTCAAGGTGAAATTTTGCACTCATTTGACAAATTTTGACAACCTTTGTCATTGATGTCAAAGGGGCAGTAGTGGATAGATAAAAAAGGCTAATCAGAGGAGATCATCTGCTCACGGGGAGCACACATTTTTGGTAAATTTTTTAGACTTCACTTTTTGGAACAGATTTTGGGTTTTTCTCATGAGTGTTGCCATCAATGCCAAAGGGAGAGACTATTGGCATTATAATGAGAATTGAAGGTGTTGTAATTGATGGAAACCTTGTGGAAACCTTCAAGCAACCTTGTGGCATTCATTTGGTAAACCACTGACAGGCACTTCACCGGCACCGGCAATAATGCATACCAACTCCTCAGCCGACAGGATCAAATTTTTTTTAATTGCATTTAATTGTAAATATATTTTGTAAAGCTGACATGGAATATTGTAATAGACTCATATATATGTATGAGTTCTTGTAAATCATTTTGACATGTAAGAAGAGAGAAGAATAGACAAATGGAATAAGCAAATATTAAGGCAGATTTTGAATAAGGTTTATGGTTATAGTATGAGCTTAAACCAGTACTGAACCTGGCATAGCAAATGTTGAATTATAGCAGTAAATTGTATTGGATTCTCATAATCCATTTTGTAAGTCAGTGAGACTTCCATTTTGTAAATTGAGTAGTGAGCTCTAGGCAGTTGGCCTTCCTGCATGTGCAAGCACCACATTGTAAGTAATATCCATTCATTGGTCAGTGAGTGAATATTGTGGGTCACAAATCCCACCGAGGTTTTTCCCACATTGGATTTCCTCATTAAACATCTTATGTTATGGTGTGTTTTCTGTTTTGTCTTTATTGTTCCTATTTACTACATTAACTCTTATTTACTGGTACATTGTTTTAGAATGCAATATACTTAATAAGGTCAAATATTCTGCTAACTAGTTAGATACTGATTCACCCCCCCACTCTCAGTATCTTTGGGATTGTCATTAATCCTAACAGCTTGTGCCATCCATATGAGGTGGTGTACCTAGTGAGGTGTCCTATAACTATTCCCCCTCACCTTGTCATAATCCTAGTTTCTTATGATTGATCCTCTTGCGTTAATGAGAAATGGTGGAGGAGAGGAAAAAAGATCGTAGAGAGTGCCCCAGAAACCATATTTCCTAGACCCAAAGACCATACCCATTGTACTCCGTTGGTCTCTATGGTATCATCTTGTTCCACTTTGAGGTGGAATATCTAGAATAATTCTTATACACTGTACCCCTCTTTCAATATTTCTCACACCCTCCTTCACCATGACTTGGATATAAGTAATAAAGAGCTAGCATATGTATTCATTATGATAGTAATTAGTTTTTGTTGAACCCATTTTACAAGTTGGTATTAATAATATTAGATTAGATTAAAAAAATATTTTACTATATTCATAATATTATATCAGATCATATTTACAACATTAGCATCAGATTATGAACATATTGATAGTATATTGTTTTATTATATTAATAGAATTATTATGTTAATATTCCCCTCTTATGTAGATTAACTATATTAAATTGTATGAACAATATTAAATTGTATTAATAGTATTATATTGTATTAATAGTAGTTATATTATATTAATGGCATCATGTGGTATTAATAGTATTTTTATTATATTAATATCATCATGTTGTAATAATGAATTCCTACGATTTTATTAGCAATCTTAGATGATCATATTCATACCAGCATGTATTGCCTAGACCATGGGACTATTGACCTCTCCTTATTTTCCCCCTTAGCTGATTTCTTTCTTATTTCCTTTGTTCCCCACACTTGTCTATCCTCCTTCCCAATTCTTTATAGGAGTAAGGGTGAGTAGTCACTCAAAGAAGGGTCACCACTATTCAAAGGGGGATGACTTCTTTCCAAGGAGTTGTTGCCCTTTAGGATTGTGTGGGGCCTCTTTTGAGATAATATCATCATTAAATAAATATGACTTAATTAATAATAATATCAAACCAACATTCATTAATAAATATTAATTAATTAATTAGAATTGCTACATATATTTCATGTGTACATAATGAATATTCAAATTAAATATTTAATTAATAAAGAAACAATTACCAATACTTTAATTGCTATATTTAGGTTATCTTCCTTGATTAGGAAAATAAAAATATGATGATCAAGGATAGGTATGACATGCTATTTTTAAAATATCACTAAGAGGTGAAACCATTTAACCAGGAGTAGTGAAAGAGCTCATGTAAAGACATAATTATTGTTACCATTTGGACTTTAGGAAAATCACAAAATAGCTAGAAGTTCCCTTTTGAATATTTTGTTTTTAGGTTGTTGAGCACATATAAGGAGTTGTAAGTACATGAATGATGGTAATGAAAAATATAATAAATTATTATGATTTTATTTATGATAGAATAATACTATCTTGGTCCAGTTTGGTGAGAAGCCTTATGATAACTAGATAAGAGTAATTGTAAGTGGTTGTTTTGAGTGACATGCATGGTTCAAAGAACATAGGTGATTGAGGTAAAATTGGGGTCTTGGACTAAGGAATTAAAATAAGACCTCAAATTCATAAACTATCATCAATTGTTAGAGGAAATAACCAACAAGATTCAACATTAGTTCTAAAGGAGAGCTAGTTAATTAGTTTGATTGGATATGATTATGCAAGATTTAGGTAAAGTGACGTGAAATTGACAATAATCAACATGAATAGACATGTACAGAACTGGAAATAGACAACAAAAGTACACATCTAGAATTGAGATGTAAGGAGGAACTTGTAACTAAAATTTGGAGATGAAAATATCGGTCAATGGAGACAGGTGCCATAATCCTATGGGTGTCTTTATCAATTAAGGCTTTAGATTTTGGATTAAGATGCTTTGTAGATATTTACCTCCAAAATTCAGCCTAAAAGTGTTGATAAAGTTAGCTAATTGGCATAGTCTAGGGGTTTTCATCTATTTAAAGTTTGGGATTGTGTGTTTTAGTCTACTCTATGCAATTTTTTGACTTTCGATTGTCAAATTTGTAACCTATGCACATTGAAAGGGAAAAATATTGTGTTGTATAGGGGCTTGCCTATGTTAAATGTTGTGTTGGCGTTTCCACCTCCACAACAAAAATGGTGATGGAAAGAGAGCTTAACCCTAGTAGGGTAGAGGATAAAAACCTTAAACAAAATGCTTAAATTGACAAGATTATACCTCAATTTTGATAATAGTAGCAATGCAATGCCCTCTATACAAGTTCTTCAAGTGTTGATGTAGTAACATTACATGAAATGACAAGTTCAGTCACAATTAGGTATCTTGAATGTTGTTTGTTGAATCTTCCTGCCCCATAATGCTTAAATTTGAAGATACTTGCTCAATGATGAGGAACTTGATTTAATTTTTTATAATAGATAAGATATATAATTTAATATGCCTTATGGATGAGAAATGATTTCTTTATATATGTTTGAAAAGGTATTTCTTTATTTAGGCCAACTTCCAACAATCATATTAAAATATTGAGATAAGATCATACATGGTGGGAATCAACACTTGCACACACTTGAATTTGGGCATTTTTTAAAGGGACTAGGGTGCTAAGCAACATAGTCCACCAATAATATGGTGCTAAGTGCAATAGTACACCCTCAAAGGGACTAAATAAAGAGGGTTGCAAAGTATCAAGTCAAAAGACATAGGATCTATTTACAATATTAGCACACAATGACAATTTGAATGTGGTAAGGCCAAAATAGGCTAGAAATGAGGTATGAGAAAGAAAACATAAATCAAGGGACTAAAATAGATTGTGAAACTATAAAGGATTACAATTTACAACATTACTCTTAGCCCAAACTTTATTGAGGTTATGCACTTATGCCCATACTCATGTGGTGAAGTAGAGAGAGTAGTCATGAGAAAGACAAGCAAGAGATAAGATGTCACTAAAATGAGAGAATGAGGCCTTTAGCTTAGGATCTTAAATCACACAACAATATCCAAGGTAGGATTCACAAAACACAATACAATAAAAAACAAAACAAAAAAGGGTGAAACAAAAAGACAAACAAGGCAAACAAAAGGACAGGTAAGCTAGTTAGTACCAAAAACAAAGGCTCCAAGTCAAATAGTTGAAGGCACCTAGATATCAAAATATTTCAACTACTAATATCATTCTCTTATTGTTATTGCAAGAGCATAAAAATAGTTCTAGAAAGAGCAAGAGCATACACCAATTGATGACACAATAATCCATGGTCTGCAGTAGGGGTCCATGGGAAAACCATGAATTCCATTGGCTGATATGGTGTGTTATGTTGGGTGAGTCATGTTAAAGGCATGAATTCTACTATCTAACAAGTTTTGTTATGTTAGGTGATCCACAAAAAGAAGTAAAGATTCCTTTAGAAAACAAGTTGTGCTATGTTGTGTGATTTGTGTAGTGTAACAAATGATTATGCTAGAAAACTTCATTATGTTAGGTAGCCAACAATGACGATCATGCTAACAAGTTGTGCTATGTTAGATGGCAAATTCTCATGGAGGAAAAATAATGATCAAACTAGGAAGCCTAATTATAATAGTTGACCAACACTCTTGGGAATGTAAAACATATTTGCTAATGGATCAAACTAGAAAGCTATGTTAAGCTAAAAGATTGAGATGATAAATATTAATGATAGACAGATCTAGCAACCATGAAACTGAACACATTATAAAAACAGATATTTTTGAAGAACCATTCATCCAATAACTCCTTTTAAAAAAATTGTAAGTTCATCAACAATAATATCTTCGTGACTCTTGTTTTATCTAGTCAATATCTACTAACCTATACATCTTCAATAAATCAATAAAATATATTAAAAGATGTCTTTTTGAGGCATCTATTCATTATATAGCACTTTTGAAGCAATCCTTACGTTTTGACGAATGTAACTCTTATTCACCCATTGTTTGGACTCTCAAGAACTACTACCACACATAACAAACCAAATTTTCCCATTTTCCCATACAAAATATAAACAAAAGCAATCGTACCAATCCCCAATTGACAAAGCTCGAAACCATGACCTGCTCACCCCCAAACTCTGAACCGAATTGAAGCAATATAAACTCAGTCCTGACCATGGTTTCCTCAATGTCTATGATCTGTGTTAGTATAATTTTGTCTGTTATTGGAATTTTCAATAGGCCATTATGTTTCGCTTTCCCAAGGTTTACAAAGTCTTGTTATTCCATGGAATTTTCTTTTATGTGTGACAACACTTGTACAATTCTGACCATTTCACGTGGCTGAACATTGATAGAGATTTATATTTGAATGGCTTACACAGGAAGACATTGACAGAGATTAGATTTGAATTGTATACGCAGGAAGACATTGAGAGAGATTAGATTTGAATGGCTTACCTAAGAGGACATTGACAGAGATGGATTAGATTTGAATGGCATGCACAAGACGGCATTGACAGAGTAATTTTGAATGATTAGATTTGAATGGTATACCAGGAAGACATTGACAGAGATTAGGTTTGAATGGCACACACAGAAAGACATTGGCAGAGATTAGATTTGAATGGCATACCTAGGAAGACAGTGATAGAGTAATTTTGAACGGCTTACATGGGAGGACATCTGAACCTCTGATTTAATGTGTACTACAAAACTTTTGGATTGTCAAACATGCTTGCCCAATTTATCCACCCTTGCTTTGACATTAAGATAAATATATTTTGGAGGCATACACCGAAAGACATTGACAGAGATTAGATTTGAATGACTTACACAGGAGGACATCTGAACCTCTGATTTAATGTGTACCACAAAACTTCTAGATTGTGGAACACGCTTGCCTCCTTCACATGGTAGAGCAGAGTACACATTGTCAAAAGAGAACTGTGTTTTTCTTTACATCTTTGGTGGTTTCGTCTAATCTTATATGATTTAGTTTCTCTTAGGATTTCAAATTTATATTTTTCTATTTTTCATCGTGATTTCATATCTGAACCATTTTCATCCTTAGTTTGTGAACTAATTTAAATGGTTTGGAATTTATAACTATACAAGGTTTGAAAATTTATTTGAAATAAACTAGTATTATTAAGTTTTTTCAAAATAATAGGATTATTAAGTATTGTTTCTAATTATTTCAAATTATTTTGATTGAACTATTAGTTTATTTCATATTGATATTTTAAATACAATCTAATAGTAACTTCATGAAAAGTCTAAATTATTTGAAATAGTACATTTTAAGATTTTATTGTTCTTATATACATATCACATCTTTTATCCAACTAACCCATCCTTTCTTTGTCATTAGGATAAATATATTTTAAACAATTCTTTTTAGATTTGATATAATTCTTCTATTCTAATTATTGTAAGAAATGATTTATTAATTATTTCCATATTATTATTTATGACATGAGCAACTTATGCACCTCATCTTCCACTAATAAAGACCACTTTCATAAACCTTAATATGATTGCACATTTTAATAATAATGATATATTTAATGGTGGTCATATTGAGACCAACATAGGTGACCAAAATAATAAGATTTGTGAGTATTATTTCTAACAATTGCAAATTATTTCAATTGACTATTTCATATTGACTTTTTAAATATAATTTAGTCGTAAGTTCATGATGAGTCTAGATTATTTGAAATGCTATATTTTAAGGTTTTATTGTTCACATATATATATATATATATACCTAACTTAGCAACTCTTGCTTTGCCATGAAGAACAAATGGAGGGAATAGCGCAGGTAGAGGGAAATTTGCATTTTGTGAATGGAGGGAACAACGCAGCTGGTTCCTCTGGTTTTGCTACCTCTACAGCTCAAGGACAACTTGTCTCTTTGGGATCTATGGTGGATGATGAGGATGGTCAAAAGGATGTGGACCCATGGCATCGAGACCCTCCTCTTGACTTTAAAAATACTAAAGATTCTTCAAATTTGGGTCCTGAGATCTTGAACGCTGAGTTGGAAAAGATGACTAAGGTGAAGGTTCTCAAACCCTGGAACAACTTACTTGCAAACAAACCCACTGGTAAATCATCTTTTCCCTCTATGGAAGATATTTATGATAGAAAGATAGGCATATTAGCTATTGCAGTACCAGATGTGATCATAGACCACAATATTTCTCTAATGGCTTTTTCTCTAGTGGGAAAATTTGTTGGACCAAGACCTAATATTGAATTCATTAGGTCTTTTGTGAAGAGAAAATGGAGGTTGAAAGGACAGGTTGATGTCTCAGCCCTGTCAAGGAGATTCTTTGTCTTTTCCTTCTCCTATGGGGAAGATTTGGAAATGGCTCTGAGTGGAGGACCCTGGATGCTTGGGAAATCTTCTTTATTCTTAAGAAAATGGTCTCCAAATATGGAGCTCAATCATTCCTTTTTTGAATTTTGGTTGGAAGATGTGTTCTTAGGCATTGCTAACTCCTTCGGAGAGCTTGTGGCTATAGATTCTATGACAGCAGCATGAAAGAGGTTGGTGTATGCAAGGATATGTGTTAATATCTCACAAAATATGGACCTTCCTAGCTCAATCGAAATAAATTCTAAGCTAGGGAAGTAGGAACAAGTTATAGAGTTTGAATCCCTCCCTTTTGTGTGCTTCTCTTGTAAGAAAGCTAGACATTGGGCAAAGGCTTGTCCTAGTAACCCCAAGAATGCTCAGAAGCATAACAATCATGTCAAACAGATCTAGCAAGAGAAGATGAACAAAAGCAGAAGGAGGAAGTGGACTTCCTAGTAACTCAAAAGATATAACAAAGGATGATAGGAAAGATAGTCCTTCCAAGGATACTCTTTAGAAGGAAGTTAGAAAGGATGAAGATAATGAATTTGAAGTCAAAACAATCAATGGATTTGAATTTTTACAGATGCAGGAGGAAGAAAATGTAAGTATAGAAGAAATTCTTGAAGATGGTGAGATTGGTGACATAAATGAATCACAACATGAGGCTCCAAAACATATAGAAAAGGAAAGTAATAAAGTGTGTCCAAAGGAATTTGAAGGTCGAGATGTTATCATTGAAAAAAAGACCCAGTTCAGATCGCCCTAGGTTAACCTTAACACTCTATTTCAGAGTGTTGGAATTAAATTGCCCACCTCTTCTCAGAGAAAAGGACAACCTTGGAATAGTAAGAAATCTGCATATAAAGATGAAGAAGACAAAGAGATAATAGGAGTGGTTAAAAAGAAAAACAAGAGGACAAGTTGTTCTAATGGGGTTAAAATTAGAACCAGGTCTAAAGCAGATATTGGTCTTTCCAAATCCCCACAGGGACGTAAAACTATGTAGTGGCATAGGGACTAGGAGAGAAAACAAAATATAGTTGATGGAAGGAAGCAAACCATTTAGGAATCCTACTCGCAGGTTTCCAAATGAAGGTAATTTCCTAGAACATATGAGGCCTAAATGGTCTCCATAAATAGGATGTGCTAAGGAATTTTATTAGAGATTATAAATCGGACATCATCCTGGTTAAGGAAACTAAAATGAGTAAGGAAAAAGTTGAAAAAATAAATTTCTTTAAATAGGGGGGTGTCTGTGGTAGTAGTTCTAATGGGGTATCTGGTGGGGTGGCCATATTTTGGAATAAGAAAACTATTGATGGAGATTTGATTGATGAAGATGGTAATATCATTTCTATGAGAGTTAAATGAATTGCTAAAAGATAGGAATGGGTGGTCACCAACATTTATGCTCCAAATTCTAAAGCTGCTAGGAGTAAGTTTTGGGACAAAATCCAGCAGAAAAGAGGTTTTTTTTCCTAGGATAGTTGGTTGTTGATGGGAGATTTCAACACCCCTTTGCAAAAGATTGACAAATTTGGAGGAACTCAAGCTCAACTAGATAGCATGATTGATCTTATGGACTTCATCAATGCCAATGCCCTATTTGATGTTGACCTTTTTGGAGCTTCCTACACTTGGTCTAATCGAAGGGATGGAGGAGATCTTATTCAGGTAAGGCTAGATAGATCCCTTATCACCCCTGACTAGGTCCTTAAGTATAGATGCTCTCTGTCTGTTATTAATAGAATAGGATCATACCATTATCCCATTTCTTTTGTTGTTGATTCTATTAAGGGAAAACACTATTTTCCATTCCGGTTTGAAAAAATGTGGATTTCACACCCTTCTTTGGAAACTTCCATTGCCAAATGGTGGATTATTACTATGGATGGATCTGCCATGTTCAAAGTTGCTAAAAAATTAAGAAATACCAAAGACAACATTAAGATTTGGAACAAAAAGGTTTTTGGAGATATTTTTGAATACAAGAGGAAGCTTAAGGAGGAATTAGAACAAATTCAAAACTCAATTCAGGAAGATGGTTATAAGAAGTTCCCCAAGGCTAAAGAAGAAGAGGTTCTAGCCAAATTACACAACACTATATCAAGAGAAGAAATTTATTGGAGCTAGAGATCTAGGGCTATTTGGTTAGAAGCTGGTGATAGAAATACTAAATTCTTTCATATGACATCAATGAAGCATAACACAGCTAGCAGAATTTCTAGATTAATTGTTGATAATGAAATTCTTGTCAAAGATGATGACATAGGTGATGAAGTTGTTAGGTTCTTCTCTAACCTCCTAACAGGTAGCAAGGAAATTGACATTGTTAAGCAACAAGATCTAGTTGATAATATTCCTAAGATTATTGGACCTAATTAGAATAAGATATTATCTGCTATCCCTTCAGTTGAGGAAATTAAAAAATTTGTTTTCTCCTTTCAAGGGAATAAGGGTCCGAGCCCGGATGGCTTCCCAATGTTTTTTTTTGAGGAATATCGGTACATTGTTGGGGATGATACAACCAATGCTATCAAAGAATTCTTTGGATCCAGAAGAATTCTTAAAGAAATCAACTCTACTTTTATTGCTCTAATTCCTAAGGTGGCTAGAGCTGATTGTATGGGTAAGTTTAGGCCAATAAGTCTTTGTAATTCTTTTTAAAAGATAATCTCAAAAGTCCTGACTTCTAGATTGTTGGTTGTTCTTCCCCTTGTTATCTCTGAGGAGCAAAAAAGATTTGTCCCAGGCAGGCAGATTTTGGGCTCTATAATTCTTGTGCATGAGAATATTCACTCTCTTAATGCTGCAAACAAAGAGCGATTTCTCATAAAGCTAGATTTGGCAAAAGCCTATGATAGGGTTGAATGGCAGGTTCTTTTTAGGATCATGGAGGCCTTTTGATTTGATGAGAAGGTTATTAAAGTCACTAGAGAGTTTATATCTACACCAAATTTCTCTATTCTTATTAATGGATCTCTGTCTAGATTTTTTAAATCTTCAAGGGGACTTAGGCAAGGAGATCCTATTTCACCTATTTTTTTCACTATTTTGGCAGAATGTTTGAGCAGATTGGTTCAAAAGTTGAAAAGGAATAGAACCATCAAAGGGTTGCAACCCTCTTCTCCTAATGTCTTCTGCACACATCAACAGTTTGTTGATGATACAATATTGTTGGGATATTCTTCTATTAGTGAAGCTTCTACCTTCAAAGGTGCTCTTAGATCTTATTCCCTTGCTACTGGACAACGGGATAATTAGGAGAAATTACCCCATTATTGAGGCAATAGAGGAGTGCTAACATAATTGGTTGTAAGGTTGAGCTGCTCCCCTCTACTTATTTGGGTCTCCCTCTTGGTTTGGCTCCTCCAAACTCTTTCTGGAATTCTTTAATTGATAAGCTCAAAAAAAAATTGGCAGATTGGAAAGGCTCTATGCTATCACAGGCTGGTAAGCTTCAACTTCTTCAAGCCACTCTTCAGAATCTGCGTGTTTATGCTCTTAGCTTGTTTAGTATACAAGCCAAATTTGATGAAGCTTTAGAAAGAATTCAGAAAATATTTCTTTGGTCTGGTGTGGAAGATAAGAAAAGGGTTTCTTTGGTTGCCTGGGATAAAGTTTGTTCTCCTAAAAGCAATGGAGGGTTAGGTATTAAATATCTCAAACCTTTCAACAAAGCTTTGTTAGCTAAACAGATTTGGAGGGCATATGGTATTAAGAAAGATTGGAGTAGGGTGTGGTTTAATAAATACATACATAATCAACCCATTCATTCTCTTCTCTATTCTGAAGATATCCCTGCTGGACCTTTTATATGGAATAGTATGATCAAATCTGTTAAAGTTGCTAAAGATGAAGTCGGATGGGTCCTTGGCAAAGGTAATAAAATCAGATTTTGGGAGGATGTCTGGATTAAAGATGAGCCTCTTTTTAACCAGGATTGCAGCCATTTCATTGAAAAATGTAAAAGGAGGTATGGTTCTATGGTCTGTAATTATTGTAAGGAGAATAAATGGGTCAGACTTGATGCAATTTATGCTGGAGTTTCGTTGCTCCAGCATGACTTGCTGTCATTTTTTGTCAGCAAAGATTCTAATGATGTTTTCTTATGGAAGAGTAATCCTAGGGGTAATTTTACTATTGCCTCTACTTATAAAAAAATTTCTACTCAGGTCTGCAACCCTATATGGACTAAAGTTTGGAATAGATTCCCCATTCCTAAAGTTAACATGTTTTTTTGGCTTGCAAGTCACAACAAGATACTTACCATTGATAACTTGGTTCAAAGAGGATTCATGATTCCTAATAGGTGTGAGTTATGTCAGAAAGAGGCTGAGTCTATGGATCATTTGTTTATTCATTCTTCTTTTACCTGGGATATCTGGGGTAAAGTGTGGATGCAATGGAAAGTTGATTGGGTAATGCAGAATAGTTTTAAGGAATTCATCTGGCAATGGATTTTCCCTACCAAGCTTCCCATGATTAAGACCCTTTCATCCTTTGTCCTTCCTATGACTTGTTGGCATATCTGGAAGGAGAGAAACAATATAATTTTTAGGGAGACTAAGTGTTCTTCTCAACTGGTTTTTGAAAATATTTGTAGGGCTATTAAAGAAAACATCAATACCATTCACAAAAGTAACAAGCAGTGTAGTTATATTAACATGATAGATAATGAGAAAAGCATCCTAACTGAATGAAATTTGATACACAAGGTCTAGAAATCTGATATGAAGAGCAGAAGAGATAATTTTGTGTGGAGGTTCCCTCTTCATGATTGGGTTAAGGTGAACTTTTATGGTGCAACTAAAGGAAATCATGGGAATGTTGGAGGGGGAGGGGTCATCAGATACTCTTACGGCTTTTGTGTTGCTGTGATTGCCTCTCCCTTTAGAGTTCAAAACAACCATGTGGTAGAAGCTCTAGCAATGTTAAACTGCCTTCAGCTAGCTCAGAGTTTTAATTTTAAAAGAATTTGGTTGGAGGGGGATTCCCTCAATATAATTCAGGCTATTAAAGGTATTAGTTCCCCCTCTTGGAACATCCAAAATATCATTGGTAATGCTAAAAAATTGTTAGATGCCTATGATAGTGTGATTATTACCCATATATTTAGGGAAGGTAATAGGGTAGTCGATTTGTTAGCCAATGAGGGGGTCATTTTAGCGGAGGATGCTAAGTATATCAGAGAATTATCATGTAAGAACAGAGTTCAACAACAATTATTTTTTGATAGAGTCCATGGTACACATTAATTTCATTATTATCTTTCTGGGTTCAGACTTCAATGATAGATATTGGAGTGAGGCAGATTGTTAGTTGATTACCTGTCTCAGGCATCGTGATAATGAGTACCGGTGTGATGGGCCTTATCATATTAAGTGCTAGGTTATTTTGAATGTCTTAAAAGACTACTTGAATAACAAGAAAATCACCTTGTTTTTCGATTCTAGCGTCTTGTTTCTTCAGCATTTGGTCAGTTTGTCCTCTTTTCAGGGTTTTGACTTGAACAACCATCACATTATGGGGGGAAATATTAACCACAATGATCCTACTAGCTATGATAGCTAGAAAAGTGAAAGGAAAATATGGCGAAGGTTGCACAGATATGGCTTCATCGATTTCATGGAGAAACTACACGGGAGTAAGAAGTTTGTTTCCTATGGTTTTTCCAAAAGGTGGAATAATAATAAAGTTACTCTATTTGGCCAGACATGGAAGTTGGATGAAGATTTGGTGGCAGAGGTAACCGGCTTGCAGAGGGATGGCATCAAATTCTATAGAGACCATAAGTTCTCGGTGGAAGCTATCAAGAATTTCCCAAAAATGAAGAAGAAAGGGCTCGGCTCGCAAAAAAGGATAATGCTTCTTATTATCTCCCTAACCAGGTAAAACCTTTCTGGCAGAAAATGTTGAAAGTTTTAATGGAGTACCTTACGGTTGATGGAAGGTTTTTGAAAGTTTACAATTACCACTTTGTTATTCTTAACCATTTTCGCCATGGATCTAAGATATTGTTGCCCTTCTACTTGGCATCTTCCCTTAATGATAGCCTGGCTAACCATGCCAAGAAACCTAATTCCTACCCCATTGCTCACCAAGGCCTTATTTTGTTAATATATGAAAATATGAAGGGGAAAACTAAGGCTAATAGGGATGATCCCTTTGTGGAAAATGCCCACATTTTTGAGGATTATGATGGCTTTGATTCTGATGAAGATTCTTCTAATCTTCCTTTAAATAAGAAATTAAGGGTTAGTGATGAAGCTAAAGAAGACACTGAAGAGAATGTTGGTTCTGAGCAGGTGCAGGAGAAGGAGGTGCAAGAAGAGGTGAAGAATGAGTAGGAGAAGGATGTTGAGGGTGAGGAAGGGGATGAGCAGGGAGAAGAGGATGTTAAAGAGTTAGAGGCAAAGGATAATCCCTATGTTTTGGATAATAGGGATGATGTTCAGTATAACATGAAGGAGGGAAACCCTAGGTTTGTGGACTCTACCCCGAATCTAGAGAACCTGAAATCCATTCTGAATGCTGCTAGAAATAGCACCCTGGAAATGTTCAATTTTTAGAAATGGGTGATTGATAACATCACTAGCATTCAGGATAAACAGAGAGAGATGGATTTTAAAATTGAAAATTTGATTAAGGATATCAACATTAAAGGTAAAGAGGATTATGTGGAGGATACTAGTGCTACAGAGGATGAAAAAAGAAATTCCGAACTAGCCAGAAAGTGACATTATAAAGAGAGATTTTGAAGCACCTTGAGGATGTGTTGAGGATTATCAAAGAAAAGGGTGAGGTTGATAATGGTCTGATAAACAATCGGATTCAAAAAACTAAGAATGCTTTGAAGAAATTCATGGACCATAGTCTGGTTGTGTTGAAGGTGTCCTGTCAAAACATGAATGTGTTGCTTGCTTGCTTGGATAAGAACAAGGAGAATAAAGAAACGGTGATTATTGATGATGAGTTGACTTCTAGTTCTATTCTACACTTCTCCAGATGCAGAACTAGGCAAAATGCAAGTGAGCTGGAGCTTAAGACCAAAGGCAATCAATAGATGCAGGAAAATAAAGAACTGAAATAAGAAGCTAATACGATGATGATGTTGGTCAAGGATGTGGAAGAGACTATAAAGATTTTCATTTGAAATGTAATTTTGTTTTAGGTTGCCAGTCTCTCATTAGCCTTGAGTTGTTCTTTTCTTTGGTGTTTTTCTTTTTGCTATTCTTTTGCGGCCTTTCTCTCTTTGTTCTGTTTTATCTAGTTTCTCTATTACTTATATCTTCGTTATGTAAGTGGGTTTCAGGTCGCTTAAAACCTAATTTTCCTTAATCAAAAACTCTTTCTTTGCCATTAGGATAAATATATTTTGTACACTTCTTGTAGGTTTGATATAATTCTTCTATTATAAGTATTCTATGATAGGATTTATTAATTATTTCCATATTAGTATTTACGACATGAGCTACTTATTAACATCATGTTCCATTAATAAAGACCAATTTCTTAAATATCAATAGATTTTAATAAAATGATATCGTTAATGGTGGTCATATTGAGACCAACATAGGTGATCAATAAAACTATGATCATTGTGTACATGTGGCTAAACAAGAATTTCATGTAGCACTTGGCAGGCCTCTACCAATGCACTTATCCACTATGAATCCCTTAATCAATTAGAAATTCTCTTTTATAAGATATTTTTGGGATGTCCTCTTGGCTCATAGATTTTAAAATATTATAGATTATCAGTAAATTATTTTAATGGAGTACTATCCAACCCATATTTGTCTTCCCACCTAAACTATACCCATTTTTATGACCACTACAACTATTAATCCTATCGATTTTCCTACCTTATTTTCAATCGACTTTATTCATCAATATGAAATACCCTATGGTTGCACTCATTTATTGATGAAAACTGCTAGTGCCTCCATTCTTTCTAGAATTCTACACACACCAAAACCTAGCATGTATATCACCACTAAGTTTACGTAGCTTCTAACTCATATATTAGCCTATGCTATCCATGTATCTGATCCCATGATGAATAATTCTCATAATGTGTGTAGTCCATTCACAACTATTTCCTTATCTCTCACCTTACAACCCTAATATACCTCCAATATTTTACATATCCTAATACCACTCTAGTCTTAATCAACACCATAAATATAGTAGTACAATAATTCACAAATATGATGAATAAACTAAACGATTACATACAAGATTATATTAAATACAATCCTTTGTGTTGTACCCCTTTGAATTTTGAGTTTTGTTAGACATCCATCACATTTGGAGTTAATGACTTCTATAATTAAATTGTATAATGTAAAAGGAGACCATTAGCCTATACTATTGCTCTATCTCATCCCATGATGAATAATTCTCATAATTTGTCCAATCCATTCATAACTATTTCCTTATCTCTCTCATGACAACCCTAATATACCTCCATTAAATTTAACACTCCTATTTCCACTCTATTCTACATTAACAAATTAGATACACTAATACAAGAATAAGAAAATTTGATCAATAAAGTCAAGGACATCAAGAAAGATTATATTAAATACAATATTTTTTTTGCACCCCTTTATCTTTTTAGGTTTATTATTGTTGAACACACTCAAAGACTAAGAGAGGGGGGTGAATTAGTCTTTACTTAAACTTAAAAAAAGTTCATTTATAAATTAAATATCAAATCATATTAACCAAATGAAGAACTAAAAGCAAAGTGTGCATCACAATAATTTGCACCAAGGTACCAATACTTTTACATGGAAAACCCAGTAAGGGAAAAACCACAATGAAAGTTATCTCACAATAAATGTGAATAAGTTTTTATCATTTTTTTTAAGGATCACTGCATTCTAATGGATTGGTAGAGAAAGACACAATGAGCTGCTCAAGAAACTTATTGTCATAGAGTTGAATACATGGAGATTATTATTAACAACAAGATCTTGAGTGCTATAAAAGATGCATCTATCATGTGTGGATGTGGAAGCACCTTTTTTTCACATTTACTCCATCTTACTAAATTGACACTCATCACAAATGATTTTTTCTTCTATTCATATTCCCCACAGCATCCGAAGACACCAATTAGGCCAGCTTTAAGAAAACCTTTAGATCAAACATGTGATAGTGCATAGGTTGGCTTTTTTCCACTGGGAAGAGATCATAAACATCATGCAGATCAAGATATGAGAAAGGTATACTATCCATGATATTCATAAAACATTTTTTTGAATTATCTAATCATTAAGTATTGGCATAAGTAGAAAAACCCATTGAACTACTGAAAATAGAGCATCACATACTAACTATGACACTTCAATATTTGAGATATTTGAATGTGGTACACCAAATCATCTAGAACTCACATGGATGAACCCTTATACCTCTCTGATTATTTCCCAAAATGTTTACAAGCATATCTATCACTCTGGAGGAATGTAGATTTTTTTTGGTAAGCTTTTGAGACACTTAAACTATATTATAGTGCAATCTAGAGAATAGTCAATTGTATCTCTTATTATAGAAAGGTTAATGACATCAGAGGCTATACATAAGCTCCCTAGAGACAAAAAATGTTAACTCCACATCTACAAGACTAAATTTTTCTTTCTCAAGTATTGTGGACCAAAAATCAAGGGCACTGCCTTTAGAAAATTCATTATCTATGCTTTAGACAAATTTTCTCATCAACACAAGTAAATATAGAGTGTCAACTATAATTTATCTAACTCCTTCAAACATGCAAAAACCAATCTATTCCATATTAAAAGATTGAAAAATGTATTATCAACTTAACCATGTACATACCATACTTATAGGCCGTCTTATAGTCATCTTATGTCATGAATACATTTTCATGGTCTTTAAAACTATCTAACCATGACTACAATGATTCCATGTCATTGTTTGTGTCAAATGATTTTTCTCAAATTAGCCTAGTCTAAAACCATTTCTAAGCCTCTTCAAATACATCAATACATTACTACACAAGTTGACATTAATGATAAGTTTAGATCAATGACAACGTATTATATAGATTGCCAACAATATCCCCCTTTGTCATTGATGACATCACACATTTATCTATAAGTCTTCTGTCCCCCTTTGACATCAAGAGAAAAGGGTACATAATATATTGTACTTGTGACAAAAAAAACAACTGCATTTATTCCCCCTAACCATATGAACTCATTTACAACACTCTCCCATTGAGAAGGAGATGCCCCAAAATTTATACTATGCAGAAAGAGTGATCAAAGAACAAAATGTGATGTTGCAATACTACACTAAACTATGCAAAGACAAAATTGTCTTATTTGCACTTTTGCAAATCCCTTAGAAGGTAGAATGTTCTTATAAATTACCTTAAGTTGCATCAGAGTTGTATCTCAAGTTTCTATTTTTGAGGAAAGAATGTTATTTTGACATACAAATTGTATGTATAAATCCTCAACCTCATCCATATTTTTGGGTGTTATCATCTTCTAACTAGTATTCTCTACTTTATCTAGCAACCCACATAATGAAAGAAGTATTAGTTTGACTACTTCGCTTAGTTGACTAAAATACTTCTTAATTTGTTTTCTTTGGCCTTGAAGAAATAACAGTTGCAAATGTAGATTATCAATTTTATCCCTTTTTTCTCCATCCTTATCTCAGGTTAGATCATAAATACAAACAATCTAAGTGATCTATGACTCAATGTACTCATTTTGATCTTTAATGATCTGGGTAGAATTTGTCCATTTCAAACAAAACTAATATAGCATAGTGACTTTATCCACACATTCCTTAAAGGTCTTCATGTTCTCTTATAGCTTATGTTGGATATTACTGCTAGGATATATTATTGTCATTGATGTCAACATATTCATGTGCTATAGAGAGTTATTGTGGTGATCTGGTGATTACAATGAGTTCATCTGGTTGGTTTATCTATTTGGGATTCTAAATCAGCTAGAGATACTTCATTCTTTATTGGTTTCAGTGATCTAGAAATTTACTTAATCACATCATTTGATATGGTTGGAGGTTTGGTCTTTCTGTTCGGTAGTTGGCAAAGTCTAGTATTTGATCCGTTGTGCTCTAGTATGATCTGATCTTGTGTGGAATATTTGGGAGAGTGTTTGGGATGTTTGTGTGTATCTTTATTTTAGATGTTTTGTGATTTGGTGCTCCACAAGCTATCTTCCTTGTTCGAGTTGTTGTTGTTGCATGTTCTTGAGGGTTAGTGTGTTGATCGATGAAGATTTGGTTAAGTGGTGTTGGTGCAGCTATTGTGGATGATTTTAATGTGCTTTTTGGTGTTTTCTTATCATGTCCTATTTCTTTTGGTGGTCCGTATTGATTATTGTGTGCGTTCTTAAAGATCTCATGGGTCTAGTGATATTCTTCATGTTATGCTATATTTTTTGGTGATGTAGCATGTTGCAGTTGATCTTGGTGAGATTTCTGGTGGTGTTGCGTGTTTGAGGAGTTGATTTAGGTCCATGCTATGTTATCTATGGCACTTTATTGGTTTGGTGGTTGATCTATGTATCGTGTGATGTAATTTTATAATTAGGTGTTGAGGGTTTGGCCGACCTTGTAGTCAAGGTTGATGAATTGTATAAATAGGTGTTATATTCATGTAATTTGGGTATGGGAGTTGTGTCTACATTATCAAAGAGTGGTGTATGTGCAAATAATAAAATTCATCTTTTAGTGCACGGTGTATTCAATAGAGAATGTTGCGGGGAAGACAAATGACCTTAACCGGAACTGTCATCAGGCATTAGTAGATGCTATTCTTTCAATTCATCTTAACTAGATTGTAGTCTAAATTTTATTGTAAAGTAGTGAACCTTACCTGAGGGTTGGAGCCTTCTGGGCTATTTTATATTGAGCAGTTAATAGGACACATGGTTCTCAAGTTATGGCCTTTTGAAGTTTGTACTCCTGAAATGGGAAAAATAAAATACATCTGACACATAAATGATATATAAAAAGGGATGGACACATCATAGAGCATATAGAAGGGAGATAAAGTTGGCTACACCTTATTGGGTGGTTTTAGCCCATGGTTTTGTAATACCATTTGATGGTTTCTTGTATTGTATCTCCTATATATGAGGTTTGTGAGATAGAGGTTGTGTGTAAGAGTCTTATGGCTATTGAGTTCTCTCTGAATCTATGATTAGTGGTACTCCTGTGAAGAGATTTTTGTGAAAGTATATTGTAAGTTGTTTTGATTGCTGAATAATATATTGGGTGGCTTTTGGAGTGTGGGGTTTTTCTCCCATAAGGGTTTTCCCCACGTAAATCAATGTGTTATGGTTTGAATGTTATTATATCTATTTCTTTTTTTTGTAAATGTTGTGATGATTTGTAAAAGTTTTTGCATTACCGTCCTCTCAAGGTTAGTGTAGGAAGTTGTTCCACAACTTAACTTCCTTACAAGTGGTATCAGAGCTTTATCATCTTTGGTTTCAGTTGTAGGTTGTTGGGTTTTTTGAACTAATCCACATTTGAGTGGGAGCTTGTGCAAAAGACACTTTTTGATCTTGTTGCAAGAATTTTCAAATGGCGAGTTCGTTAGGGAGAATAGAGGTGGAGAAATTTAATGGAACAAATTTTGAGATTTGGAAGGCCTAGAAGAATTTAATATGTTGGTGGATCAATTAGTCTCTCTCAGTGTTAAGATGAATGAAGAGGAGAAATGCTAAATCTTTCTTTCTTCTTTTCCTGATTCATGAGATTCTCTTGTTATGGCTATCAGTAGTACTTCTATTATTTTGAAGTCTCAATATGTTGTGGGTTCCCTACTTGGTGAAGAGATCGGAGGAAGGTGTCCCTTAGTTCAAAGGAAGCCCTAACTATTCATGGAAGACCTAAGGATAAAGGCAAGAAGATTGAGAAGTGTGTTAAGTCCAAATCAAGAGGGAGATCGAAATCTTCTAGAAATTCTAAAGTCATTTGCTAGAATTGTGGTAAACCAAGTCACACCCGTAAGGACTGGAAAGAAAAAAAGAAGAAGAAAAAGAAGAAGATTGATTTTGATTCTGAGTCCGAGAAGGAAGATGGTGATGCATTTATTGCAATTTTGACTAATCTTGTAGCCAATGATTCCTGGTTAATTGACTCAAGTGCATATTTTCATAAGATAGCTAATAGAGATTGGTTTTCTGAATATGAAGAATTTAATGGAGATAAGGTGTACCTGGGTGATGATTCACATTAGACATTGTTGTTCGAGGTAAAGTTAGAATCAGTTTTTATGATGGTAGAATAAAAAGGATTAATGGTGTGCTCCATAACCTTGGTTTAAAATGAAATCTGTTATCTATGAGAAAAATGATAGATGCAGGTGTGCAGGTAGTCTTTTCTCAAGAAGGATGTAAGATGATTAATGGTTCCATGGTAATTGCTAGAGGTGTTAGTTTCGGCACTTTGTATAAGCTAGATGCATACACTATTGAGTGTAATAGGACTTCTATAAAAAAATAAATATGTGGAATATTTGAGGGTTTTACCTTCAACAGATGGAAATGGCTTTTGGGTACCTAAGCATTCTCTTTATTCTAAAGAAAAGTTACCTGTAGAGAAGACTATGTTATGGAACTGGAGGCTTGACCACATTGGAGAAAAGGGTCTAAGGAACTTGAAAAATAAAAACTTTGTTGAAGGTCTGAATGATTGTAATCTTGACTTTGATTTATGTGAGCATTGCATTTATGGAAAACAAAATCACATTCAGTTTTAATCGAGTTCTCATAAAACTTGTGGTATTTTGGATCTTATTCATTCTGATGTGTTTTGTCTTGTAGATGTTCATTTGATTGGAAAATCCACATATTATGTTATATTTATTGATGATTTTAGTAGGACATGGGTATATTTTCTAAAGAGTAAATCTGAATTTTTTAGTTGATTTAAAGAATTTAAAGCAATGGTTGAGTTGTAGATTAGAAATAAAATTAATTGTTTGAGGACTGATAATGGTGATGAATTTTGCTCTAATGATTCTGATAGAGTCTGTAAAGACTATGGCATTAATAGATAGAAGAAAACTATGTATTCTCCACAGTAGAATGGAGTTGTAGAAAGAATGAACAAGACACTGATGGAGAAGGCTAGGAATATGTCAAGTGGTGTTGGTCTAGAACAAAAATTTGGGGTTGAATCTATTGCCATTGCTTGCTACCTAATTAAGATGTCTCTTACATCAGCCCTTGTTGATAAAATGTCTATGGAAGCATGGTTGGGTCACAAGCCTTCATTGAGACATCTTAGAGTTTTTGGTTGTGAGGCATATGCAAATGTACCAAAGAAGAAGCAGACAAAAATGGAGAACAAGGTTGTGAAATGTATCTTCATTGGATATAGTTATGGCGTGAAAGGATACAAGCTTTGGGACCCTGTTGCACAAAAGGTAATTCATAGTAGAAGTGTTATTTCTAGGGAAATTAAGTCTCCTTATGTTACATTGCAGCCATAATAGACTAAAAAGGAAGTTGTGATTCAATTTCCTTCTACACCTAAAAGAGTTGAATCAAGATCCCTAGATAGGCAAGAAGTTGAAGAGAGCTCGTCTAGCTCTAAATCTTCAAAAGAGGAGGAAGAACCTCCAACCCAGCTTGTTTGAAGGTCTACAAGATATAGACAACAAACTGAAAGGTATTCTCTTGATGATTGGAGATTTATTTTTTCTTTGAATAATAATGTGGATGAACCAAAATATGTAGAAAAGGCATTAGGTATGAATGATGCAATATCTTGGAAGATTTCTATGGAAGAAGAAATGACAGCTTTGAAAAAAAATGATACATGGGATCTTGTACCATTACCTGAAGGACGAAAGCATGCTTGTTGCAAATAAGTGTTCAAGAAAAAGATTAGTTAAGATGGAAGTTCAAAATAGCTAGAAGTTCCCTTTTGAATCTTTTGTTTTTAGGTTGTTGAGCACATATAAGGAGTTGTAAGTGCATGCATGATGGTAATGACAAATGTAAAAAGTTATTATGATTTCATTTATGATAGAATAATACTATCTTCGTCTAGTTTGGTGAGAAGCCTTATGACAACTAGATAAAAATAATTGTAAGTAGTTGTTTTGAGCGACATGCATGATTCCAAGAACATAGATGATTGAGGTAAAATTGGGGTCTTGGACTAAGGAATTAAACTAAGACCTCAAATTCATAAACTATCATCAATTGTTAGAGAAAATAACAAACAAGATCCAACATTAGCTCTAAAGGAGAGCTAGTTAATTAGTTTGATTGGATACGATTATGCAATATTTAGGTAAAGTGATCTGAAATTAACAATAATCAACATGAATAGACATGTACAGAACTGGAAATAGACAACAAAAGTACACATCTAGAATTGAGATGTAGAGAGGAACTTGTAACTAAAATTTGGAGCTGAAAATATCGGTCTATGGAGACAGGTGGGCTATCCCACATTAATGGTTCCCACTTTCACCAAAGAAGGAAATTGGAAAAAGTGGGAAATTATGTTTGGGGGGGGGGGGGGGGGGGTTTGAACGAAGTATGGTGGTTTGAGCAAGCCCCCCTTCCGGGTTCGAGCGAACCTGCCATCGGATGTGGGTTTGCTCGAACCCTGGGTTGATTTTGGGTTCATTCAAACCTCTTAAAAATTAATATTTTAAGGGATTCGATCCAACCCCCTCCCTTTGCTCGAACCCGATTAATAATAGGTTTTTCCAAACTTCTATAAATTTCTACTTCGATAGTTAAACCGTCATTTTCCAAGTTGTCTTTTTTTGTCTAGTGGGGGTTAGATCGAACCACTCATCAGCATCATGTCACCATGCCCTATCTATAGTAGCTACTACATCTCACATTTCAACTTTCAACCTACATTATTTCAGGTGCACAAAATAACCCTTTTTTTGTTTAATAATGTCTTTTTTTATTAAATTTATTCAAAAATTAATAAATAATTTGTTTGTTAATTTATTTTTTTAATTAAATAATTGTATATTTTTTTTTTTTAAGCATTTAAGGAAAATGTTTGATAATTTATTGTTTTTCACCACTTTAGAAATTTTTTTGATAATTTAATGTTTTGATTGAAATTTGTCAATTTTTTATGGCATCATGCATGATACATGTATGTGTTTGTTTCCCAAGTTCCTCCCTCATGATCCTGTAGTCTAACAGGTGCATTTCTTCTGGTGGTTTCTCAACTAGAGCTCTACTACTTCTATATATTTCATTTTGTTACTATCCACTACCACTCACAAAAATGTCTTTACCTTCTTACTAGCCTTCGACTTAGGTCTCCCGAGCTGCTGAAAATGAAATATGTCTAGAGAGATCTCCTGCTTCTTCCTTTTGGGTGTTATTGAACTCAACCAAGGGGGTAATTCTAATGAGTTCACACCTGTTATAGCAACTGTGATTTCTGAAGAAACAGACTCAACCTGTACCATAGGTGTCACCCTGTAAAATCTTATGTCTGGACAATGATGAGCCTTTACTTAGGTGGTAAATCATGACTTTATTTTGTCATGAACTTATCAAAACTCATGGCACAAAATGAAACCTCAGGAAAAGAGACACTAGGAAAGATGGTATATGAGGGATTCATATCAAATACATTCTCTAAGGTATCATGAGAGGTCCCAACAGGTACTTCTATACTAGTACAGGAAGATGGACTTGGTTCTATAGGTTCCACATGAATGGTGGATAAAGAATCTACATCTATATCTATTGGGGACATGGGTACATCCAATGAAAATTGGGGAAGGGATGTATGAGGACACTCTGAACCTACAAAAGGAGGTGATCCTACTTTATTCTCCTCATGAATATCACTATCAGCATCAATAACTTATATTTGCACTTCTGGCTTTCCTTTCCCTTTCAGTTATACTTCTAGTGGAGGAATAACCAAAGCCCTGATAACCCTCAACTTGATTATAGTGCTGAAAGAGGAAGCACCTTATTTGGACTTGATCCCAACTTCAGATCTTTTCCCAATAGGGCCAGCTTAATCAACTTTCGCTCCACCTTTGATCTTGATAGTCATGACATTATTGTTCTTCAAGCAAGAATTGGTGTTTGTCAGAATAGGCTGACATCTATCAAAGATAGAGTCACATTCCTTCTTTGACCATTGAGAAGAAGGAAGACAAGCTTCAACAACACTTTTTTCTATGTACTCAGGATCAAGGATTTGTCCATCATCCACCATTCCTTCTGGAATCTTGGTCAAATCAAGATCATCAATCTACTCCAAGGTGAACTTGTTATTATCCATTCTTCTGATTGTTAGGAATTAGAAGGACAACTGATAGGGGGGGCTAGGTGAATCAATTGTCAATTAATTTCAACCCAATTATAATTTAATCCAACTTTATACTTAATACCAGTAAACCAAACTTAATGTCGGTTAAACGGGTTAACATAGTATGTCAATACCAATGAAACTTAATGCATGAAACAGAAAGAGAAACAACATCCACTACACATAACACAAATATTTTTGACATGGAAACCCTATAAAGAAAAAACCATGATGGGAAACCTTACCCACAATCAGATGATACTACTGTAGATTGTATGTGTATACAAATGGGGTCTGCACATGCAGAAATGCCAACCACCTAGAGCACACTGCTCAAATGAGAGTCGCAATGACTACAGTAGGATGGTTAAATCCTAGAATAATGTACTGCTTCAAAGTGCATCTGCAATGCTGGATTCAGTACCTATTTAAGCTCTGATAAACATCTTCAAACCTTCCTTGAACCTTCAAGTCATGTTATGATCTGCTCATATGATCTTTAATATTTGCATATACCAAGTTACAAGACCATACCACAATACCACACTTCATCTCACAAATGAGATCTTACATTTATACAAAAACTAAGACCAAATGTGTAGGTCGGCTCACTAAGAATATTACAATTAAATCAATTACAAATAAGTCATGATGTGATACAACATGTTGGCTCAATATATTTACAATAATATCCAATCAATAAATCATCTCCATAATATGTCATGCTGATCTGGAATAGATAACATATACCGATCCATAACCTAGACCTATCTGCTGGTAACAGTGAATATCTTAAGCCAATTAGACCAATAACCAAAACACCAAAACCAGGTATCCAAAATATGTCTTCGACATAACCAAGTGATCTCCAGATGATACCAAGTCATCATCACTGTCGGTGAACCATATAACTTGTCGGTGAGCATATACCAATGACTATGCATAAGTCACTGACCTTGCCGGTGGATACAATGTGTTGGTTTAACAATAGACCAATATAACCCTAGTGCCAAAACAACAATGTAGATCTCCAGAAGGATAAGTGTTGACATCAATGAGAAAACCAATGCAACACATCCATAATACCAACAGTCTCCCCCTTTGGCATTGATGGCAACACTAGATGGAAAAACATCTAAGTGTCAAAGTAAAATGCCAAAAACCAAAACCCAACAATCTCCAGAATAGACCAATCTCACTTCTTTTGCTTCAACATTCTCTTTCAGAAAAGTGTACTTGATAGAAACATGCTTAGTCTTATATTCAAATACTGGATTCTTTGATATATCAATTTTTGTTGAATTATCACAATAAATTATTATCAGTTCTTTTCATTTTAGCTTTATGTACTTCAACATTTTGTTAATCCATAATAACCTAAGTACAATTAGTTGTTGCTGCAACATATTTTGCTTTTGTTGTTGATAATGATGTGCAACTTTGCTTCTTGCTTATCCATGAAATCAATCTGCTACCAAGAAAGAATGAACCTCTAGTGGTACTCTTTCTCTCATCTATGTGACCTACCCAATTAGAATCTATATATGCACATAATTCAAAATTTTCATTCTTAGGTTACCATAAACCAAGATTTGTTGTGCCTTGAAGATACCAGAAAATCCTTTTTACTATTGATAGAACACCATATAAACCCTTAGGACATGGTATGATCCCTTAGGAATATGTGTTGGCATTGTGTTGTCATTGGTGTCAACAAATATGGGTTGACTATCGGTATGAGAGATGCATGTGCAACACTGTCAAGGAAGAGTATAGGTGGAGATATCTTGGACATCACCTTGTGTTGCAGAACACCGGTAAAGTAAGGAAGATGACCTAACAACACCATATGATGCCTGAGGACACCATATGACCCCTAACAACACCATATGATTCCTTAGGACACCATATAGTGTCCTTGGGGGTCATATGGTGTCCTAAGAGATCAGATGGTGTCCTAAGGGGTCATAGAACACCATATAACCCCTTAGGAGACTGTATGATCCCTTAGGACAACATATGTGTTGGAATTGTATTGTCATTGATGTAAAAAGGTATGGGATGACTATCGGTATGAGAGATGCATGTGCAACACTATCAAGGAAGAGTATAGGTTGAGATATCTTAGATATCACCTTGTCTTGTAGAACATCGGTAAGGTAAGGAAGATGACCTCAGGAGTCACCAGTACATGAGTTAGTGCCTAAGGGGTCATATGGTGTCCTAAGGGGTCATATGGTGTTCTATGATGACTTAGGACATAATATGACCCCATACAACACCATATGGTGTCCTAAGGGGTCATATGGTGTTCTGTGACCCCTTAGGACACCATATGACCCCTAATGACAACATATGGTGTCCTAAGGGGTCATATGGTGTTCTATAACCCCTTGAGACACCATATGATCCCTTAGGACACCATATGACCCCTAAAAACACCATATGGTCTCTTAAGGTGTCATATAGTGTTCTATGTCCACTTAGGACACCATATGACCCTATAAGACCCCATATGACCCGTCACGACACCAATAAAGTAATGAAGATGACCTAACAACACCATATGATGCCTTAGAACACCATATGACCCCTAAAAACAACATATGATTCCTTAGGACACCATATAGTGTCCTTGGGGGTCATATGGTGTCCTAAGTTGTCAGATGGTGTCCTAAGGGGTCATAGAACACCATATAACCCCTTAGGACAACATATGTGTTGGAATTGTATTGTCATTGATGTCAAAAGGTATGGGATGACTACCAGTATGAGAGATGCATGCGCAACACTGTCAAGGAAGAGAACATGTTGAGATATCTTGGATATCACATTGTGTTGCATAAAACTAGTAAGGTAAGGAAGATGACCTCAGGAGTCACCAATACATCAGTTAGTGCCTAAGGGGTCATATGGTGTCCTAAGGGGTCATATGGTGTTCTATGATGACTTAGGACACAATATGACCCCATACAACACCATATAATTCTTAACAACACCATATGGTGTCCTAACAGGTCATATGGTGTTCTATGACCCCTTAGGACACCAAATGACCCCTAATGACAACATATGGTGTCCTAAGGGGTCATATGGTGTTCTATAACCCCTTGAGACACCATATGAGCCCTTAGGACACCATATGACCCCTAAAAACACCACATGGTGTCTTAAGGGGTCATATAGTGTTCTATGTCCCCTTAGGACACCATATGACCCTATAAGACACCATATGACCCATCACGACACCATATGGTGTCCTAAGGGGTCATAGAACAACATATGATTCCTTAGGACACCATATGACTGCTAACAACATTAGATGACCCCTTAGGACACCATATGGGGTCGTTAGGGGTCATATGGTATCCTAAGGGGCCATATGGACTTAGGACACCATATTACCCCAAACAACACCATATGACACCTTAGGATACCATATAGTGTCCTTGGGGGTCATATGGTGTCCTAAGGGGTCATATGGTGTCCTAAGAGGTCATAGAACACCATATAACCCCTTAGGACATTGTATGATCCCTTAGGACACTATATATGTTGGCATTGTGTTGTCATTGATGTCAACAAGTATGGGATGACTACCGATATGAGAGATGCATGTGCAACATTGTCAAGGAAGAGTATAGGTTGAGATATCTTGGATATCACCTTGTGTTGTAGAGCATCGATAAGGTAAGGAAGATGACCTCAGGAGTCATGAGTACACGAGTTAGTGCCTGACTTGTGTGATGAGATAGTAAGGTGATCAATACCAATATACTATATCACTGGTGAGGAATGGATATGAATTGGTACATGATGTGTTGACATGGTCAAGTCAGATCAACCAAGTGAGTGGTTGCTAGCCTGCAAAGGTCATGACCAAGGTACAAGCAAGATGGGCAAGGTGTTTGAGTGGTTGTTTGTGATGAAGAGGCAAAATGTTACATGAATCACATCAGCACTGAAGGAGATGTATGAATAGGTCACAACGACATTGTAAGGTTGCAGAACAACAGGACTCCCACCAGATGAAGATGCAACCATCATGAGGAGAAATGATTGATAGTGAATGTGCTCAAACCAAATCAAATGTACCTATATGAAGATATGCTGGACAAACAGGGATTTCACATGAGTACACTATAGGATGCAGAAGACAAGGTGTCGCTCCACCGGGCTATGCACTGGACTGATAAAAAAGGCATGTTGAGATGCAGGTGTAGAAGTAGAGTGATGTGTTTGTCCTCTTGACAAACCAGTTTTGATATGGTCTGAGCTGATCAAGAAGAAGGTAATGTTGAGTAGATGAAAATAGAGGAATGTGGCCCAAATGAAGATGGTGTCTAGTAAAGGTTGATGACAGAGTGTCATCAAGAAAGTTAACTGGTATGTAAGTCCACTGGTAATGTGAGAAAGGTGTAGATGTAGATGTTCTCCCACTTTGTGGGAATGTGCATGCTTTGGATAGACATGTCTAAAGACCAGTTTAGGTCTTCCACTAGTAGTTCATCATGTGCAAACATGATGAGTAAACCAATAGAATGTGACATACCGGTAGGAAAGAGGAACCGGTAGAGGGTTTGGTTGGTGATCCTGCCTGGACTGACTTGAAGAGCCAAGCTAATAGATGGTCAACATGGATGCCACATAGAGTCAAGGTGGCGGACCTGCATTCGGATGAAGAAGGAATGTACACCAACAGGGTAGTTGAAAAGTTGGTTGACATTGATGGAAAATCCCACAAATCATGGGACATGTTGGAGAGTCCTTGTAGAGGTTTGCAACTTGAGGTCTGAAGGACAACTATGAGCCATCTAAGAGTAATTAAGGAGATTGAGGTAGGTGAAGGAAACAACAAGACAAATCTTGGCAGTTGACCAAGAGATCAGTTGATAGGGTAAAATCAGATCACCAAAGATAGAAGGCATGATCAAGAAGGTGTGGTAATGGCAAAGGTGTACAATTGGCCATTAGGAAGATCAAATCCCAGGTGGATTTTGGGTTCATTTGAACCCCTTAAAAATTAATATTTTAAGGGGTTCGATCTAACCCACCCCTTCGCTCGAACCCAATTAATAATAGGTTTTTCCAAACTTCTATAAATTTCAACTATGATAGTTAAACTGTCATTTTCCAAGTTGTCTTTTTCTATCCAGTGGGGGTTAGATCGATCCAATCATCAGCATCATGTCACCATGCCCTATCTACAATAGCTAGCGCATCTCACATTTCAGCTTTCAACCTACATTATTTTAGGTGCACAAAATAACCCTTTTGTTTGCTTAATAATGTCTTTTTTTATTAAATTTATTCAAAAATTAATAAATAACTTGTTTGTTAATTTATTTTTTAATTAAATAATTGTATATTTATTGTTTTTTAGCATTTTAGAAAAATGCTTGATAATTTATTGTTTTCTAGCACTTGAGGAAAATGTTTGATAATTTAATGTTTTGATTGAAATTTGTCAATTTGTTTTTAAAATTACATAACTGTATATGTGTTTTTTTTTCAACATTTTAAAAAATTGTTATGAAAAACTTAGAAAACTAAGGTAGTAAATTAGAACTTATCTTTCATCATAAATTTGGACCAATGAAGCAACTGAATCTGTGGCATCATGCATGATACATGTATGTTTTTTTTTCCCAAGTTCCTCCCTCATGATCCTATAGTCTAACAGGTGCGTTTCTTCTGGTTGTTTCTCAACTAGAGCTCTACTACTTCTGTATATTTCATTTTGTTACTATCTTCCACCACTCGTAAAAATGTCTTTACCTTCTTACTAGCCTTCGACTTATGTCTCCTGAGCTATTGAAAATGAAATATGTTTGGAGAGATCTCCTGCTTCTTTCTTTTGGGTGTTATTGAACTCAACCAAGGAGGTAATTCTAATGAGTTCACAACTGTTATAGCAACTATGATTTCTAAAGAAACAGACTCAACCTATACCATAGGTGTCACCCTGTAAAACCTTATGTCTAGACAATTATGAGCCTTTGCTTAGGTGGTAAGTCTTGACTTTCTTTTGTCATGAACTTATCAAAACTCATGGCGCAAAATGAAACCTCAAGAAAAGAGACACTAAGCAAGATGGTATATGAGGGATTCATATCAAATACATTGTCTAAGCGATCGCGAGAGGTCTCAACAGGTACTTCTATTGTAGTATAGGAAGATGGACTTGGTTCCATAGGTTCCACATGAGTGGTGGATAAAGAATCTACATCTATATCAATTGGGGACATGGGTACATCCAATGAAAATTGGGGAAGGGTTGTATGAGGAGACTCCGAACCTACAAAAGGAGGTGATCCTACTATATTCTCCTCATGAGTATCACTATCAGCATCAATAACTTATATTTGCACTTATGTCTTTCCCTTCCCTTTTAGTTATACTTCTAGTGGAGGAATAACCAAATCCCTGCTAACCCTCAACTTGATTCTAGTGCCGAAAGAGGAAGCACCTTCTTTGGACTTGATCCCAACTTCAGATCTTTGCCCAATAGGGCCAGTTGAATCAACTTCCGCTCCACCTTTGATCTTGATAGTCTTGACATTATTGTTCTTCACTCAAGCATTGGTGTTTGTCAAAATAAAGTGACATCTATTAAAGATAGAGTCACATTCCTTCTTTTACCATTGAGAAGAAGGAAGAGGAGATTCAACAAAAAAAAATTCTATGTACTCAGGATCAAGGATTTGTCCATCATCCACCATTCCTTCTAGAATCTTGGTCAAGTCAAGATCTTCAATCTACTCCAAGGTGAACTTGTTATTATCCATTCTTTCGATTGTTAGGAATTGGAAGGGCAACTGAGAGGGGGGGGTGAATCATTTGTCAATGAATTTCAACCCAATTATAATTTAATCCAACTTAATACTTAATACTAGTAAACCAAACTTAATGCCGGTTAAACAGATTAACATAGTATATCAATACCGGTGAAACTTAATGCATGAAAAAGAAAGAGAAACAACATGCACTACACATAAAACAAATATTTTTGACATGGAAATCCTGTAAGGGGAAAAACCGTGATGAGAAACCTTACCCACAATCAGATGATACTATTGTAGATATAATGTGTATACAAATGGGGTCTGCACATGTAGAAAGGCCAACTTCCTAGAGAACACTACTCAAATGGGAGGCACAATGACTATAATGGGATGGTTAAATCCTAGAATAATGTATTACTTCAAAGTGCATCTACAATGCTGGATTTAGTACTAGTTTAAGCTCTGATAAACATCTTCAAACCTTCCTTGAACCTTCAAATGATGTCTGCTTGATTTACTTTATGATCTGCTCATATGATCTTCAATATTTGCATATACCAAGTTACAATACCACACTTCATCTCACAAATGAGATCTTACATTTATACAAAACCTAAGACCAAATGTGTAGGTCGGCTCACTAAGAACATTACAATTAAATCAATTACAAATAAGTCTTGATGCGATAAAACATGTCAGCTCAATATATTTACAATAATATCCAAATAATAAATCATCTCCATAACGTGTCATGTTGATCTAGAATAGATAATGTATACCGGTCCATAACTTAGACTTGGTAACAACAAATATGTCAACTCGATTAGACCAGTAAACAAAACACTAAAACCAAGTATCCAAAACATGTCTTCGACATAATAAAGTGATCTCCAGATGATACCAAGATATCAGCAGTGCTGGTGAACCATATAACCTACCGGTGAGTATATACTAGTGATTGTGCATAAGTCACTGACCTTGCTGGTGAACACAATGTGTTGGTTTAACCGTAAACCAATATAACCATAGTGCCAAAACAACAATGTAGATCTCCAAAAGGATAAGTGTTGACATCAATGACAAAACCAATGCAACACATCCATAATACCAACAATCTCCCCCTTTGGAATTGATGGCAACAATAGATGGAAAAACATATAAGTGCCAAAGCAAAATGCCAAAAACCAAAAACCAACAATCTCCAGAATAGATCAATACAAAGTTTGTTATAGAACCAAAACCAAAAATCCAAATAGTATAATATCTCCCCCAAGGAATAATGTTTTTCATAGATATCTCTCCCCCTTTGACATCAAATGCCAAAGGAATTAAGAATAAATACCAGAACATACAACCAACTACTCCCCCTAAGAAGTAGCTCTCCTCCATCAAAGCCGAAAAAAGATTTCTCTGTCAATTTCTGTCAGTTTGATTCCAATCTTCAATCATCCAAGTATCTATCGATGAGGGTATTACCCCAAGCTACTCTCTGAGATATTCAAAGGTTTCCTTAGGCAAAGGCTTTGTAAAGATATCTACAATATGCTCTTTAGTATTCACATAAACCAATCTCACTTCTTTTGCTTCAACATTCTCTTTCAAAAAATTGTACTTGATAGAAACATGCTTAGTCTTATAGTGAAATACCAGATTCATTGATAAATCAAATGTTGTTGAATTATCACAATAAATGATTATCGGTTCTTTGCATTTCATCTTTATGCCCTTGAACATTTTCTTAATCCATAATACTTGAGTACAATTAGTTGTTGCTGCAACATATTCTACTTTTGCTGTAGATAATGATGCGCAACTTTGCTTTTTGCTTATCCATGAAATCAATCTTCTACCAAGAAAGAATGCACCTCTAGTGGTACTCTTTCTGTCATCTATATCACCTGCCCAATTAGAATCTGTATATGCACATAATTCAAAATTGTCATTCTTAGGATACCATAAACTAAGATTTGTTGTGCCTTGTAGATACTGCAAAATCCTTTTTACTATTGATAGAACACCATATAACCCCTTAGAACACCATATGATCCCTTAGGAAACCATATGTGTTGGCATTATGTTGTCATTGATTTCAACAAGTATGGGATGACTACTACTAATATGACCCCATACAACACCATATGATCCCTAACAATACCATATGGTGTCCTAAGGGGTCATATGGTGTTCTATGACCCCTTAGGATACCATATGACCCCTAATGACAACATATGGTGTCCTAAGGGGTCATATGGTGTTCTATAACCCCTTGAGATACCATATGAGCCCTTGGGACACCATATGACCCCTAAAGACACCATATGGTGTCTTAAGGGATCATATGGTGTTCTATGTCCCCTTAGGATACCATATGACCCCATAAGACACCATATGACCCATCACGACACCATATGGTGTCCTAAGTGGTCATATGGTGTCCTAAGGGGTCATACAGCAACATATGACTCCTTAAGACACCATATGACCCCTGACGACATCAAATGACCACTTAGGACACCATATGGTGTCGTTAGGGGTCATATGGTATCCTAAGGGGTCATATGGACTTAGGACACAATATGACCCCTAACAACACCATATGATGCCTTAGGACACCATATAGTGTCCTTAGCAGTCATATGGTGTCCTAAGGGGTCAGATGGTGTCCTAAGGGGTCATAGAACACCATATAACCCCTTAGGACATTGTATGATCCCTTAGGACACCATATGTGTTGGCATTGTGTTGTCATTGATGTCAACAGGTATGGGATGACTACCGATATGAGAGATGCATGTGCAACACTATCAAGGAAGATTACAGGTTGATATATCTTCGATATCACCTTGTGTTACAAAACATTGGTAAGGTAAGGAACATGACCTTATGAGTTGCCAGTACACGAGTTATTGCCTGACTTGTGTGATGAGATAGTAAGGTGATCAATACTAGTATACTATATCACCGGTGAGGAAAGGATGTCAACTGGTGAGTGATGTGTTGACATGGTAAAGTTAGATCAACCAAGTGAGTGGTTGCTAGTCTGTAAAGGTCATGAATAGGGTACAAGAAGGATGGGTAAGGTGTGTGAGCGGTTGTTTGTGATGAAGAGGCAAAACGTTACATGAATCACATCAACACTGAAGGAGAAGTATGAATAGGTCGCAGCTACATTGTAAGGTTGCAAAACAACAAGACTCCTACCAGATGAAGATGTAGCCATCATGAGGAGAAATGACTGATAGTGAATGTGCTCACACTGAATCACATGTGCCTATTTGAAGATATGTTGCACAAACAAGGATGTCACATGAGTACACTATAGGATGCAGAAGACAAGGTATCGCTCCACCAGGTTATGCATTGAACTGATAGAAAAGGCATGTTGATATGCTAGTGCAGAAGAAGAATTATGTGTTTGTCATCTTGACAAACCTGTTGTGATATGGTCTGAGCTAAGCAAGGAGAAGGCAAGAATGGGTAGATGAAAATAGAGGGATGTGGCCTGACTCAATATGGTGTCTAGTAAAGGTTGATGACTAAGTGTAATCAAGAAATTTTACCAGTATGTAAGTCCTCTAGTAATATGAGCAAGGTCCAGATGCAGATGTTCTCCCACTTTGTGGGAATGTGCATGCTTTGGATAGACATGTCTGAAGACCGGTTTAGGTGTTCCACCAACAGTTCATCAGGTGTAGACATGATGAGTAAACCGATAGAATGTGAAATACTAGCAGGAAAGAGGAACCAGTAGAGGGTTTGGTCGATGATCCTACCTAGACTGACTTGAAGAGCCAAGATGGCAGATGGTCGACATGGATGCCACAAAGTCAAGGTGGCAGACCTGTATTTGGATGAAGAAGGAATGTACACCAACAGGATAGTTGAAGAGTTGGTCGACATTCATGGAAAATCCCACAAATCACAAGATGTGTTGCAGAGTCCTTGTAGAGGTTTGTGGCTCGAGATCTGGAGGATAACTACGATCCAGCTAAGAGTAATCAGTTGATAGCAAGGCAGATGAAGGAAACAACAAGACAAATCTTGGTGGTTGACCAAGAGATTAGTTGATAGCGTAAAAGAAAATTGCCAAAGATAGAAGGCATGGTAATGGCAGAGGTGTATAGTTGGTTGTCAAGAAGATCAAATCAGGGAAGATCTGATTAGATTTGGTTAGGCTTGAGGACAATGAGAAAACCCTAACGGCCCATGATTTTGAATTGGCTTTTGGCTGGAAAACCTAGCTATAAATATGCAGGCTAAAGATATTGTTTGTTGCTAGTGAATAGAAGAATAATATTCTTTTGCAAAGTGTATTACTTCTGCATGTGAGAGAAAATCAGCCAAGTGCTCAGAGAGTATCTAAGATAAGAGGGAGAGTGAAGGCTAGAATCGGTAGTGTTCATACCAGCAGAGAAGAAGTGAAGGAGGCCACAAAGAACTAGCAAAGTGTTATATCAGTGAAGAGAAGAGAGTAAGGTGGATATCCAATAGAGAAGAAGAAGAGGAGAGGTGTACCAGTAGAATTTACTAGTAGTTAAGCAGCAGAAGAGAGCAACAGAATAGTGAGTCGGTGTAGCAGAGAAGGTATCTCATCGGCAGAGTAAGATATATGAAATGGTTGCAAGATTCACTTTTAACAAGATAACTACTTTTGTATTTGATGTTTATATTGTAAACACTAAGTTATATCTCGGTGTAGGGGTTGGTGCTCCTTGGGTAGGTGCCCTAAAGTCTAGGGTTGTAGCTCCTTTGGGTTGTAGCCCATAAAGTTAGGGGTTGGTGCTCCTTGGGTTGGTACCCTAAACATTGTAACAATTTTCATTGTGAGGCTGGATTGGAGTAGTAGTTTCCAGCAGCATTGCTCACTGAGTTTTTTGCCATCTTGGTTTTTCCTCATATATGTTGTTGTTATGTGATGTCCCCTTGTGTGTGTTTGCATTTGAGTTAGTTTCCTCACTAACCAATAAGTTTGTTCATAGTTAGATCTAACAACCGGTATGCTCACATAGCATTGATAAAGGGAAAATTTTGAGAACCACTGATTCACCCCCTCCCCCTCTCAGTGGTGCATTGTGTCTAACAATTGGTATTAGAGAATAGGTAGCCAGTTAGAAGAGTGTTTTCCAACCTGGGTTGATTATGGCCTAAGGACACAATGGTTTGTTTAGTGTCAATCTTTGCTCTTGTGTTTGATTGTTTAAACTATACTATTTGGAGTTGCAGAATGGAAGTCTTCCTGTCCTCCCTAGGTTATGATGTCTAGATGGCAGTTGTAAATGGTCTCCCTAAGAATGTTAGTCCTCCCACTAGATTTGAAGAAGAAAGAAGATGCATATGCTATGAAAAAACCATGAAGGCTATATTCAGTGGGCTCACCGGTGATGTATCCTCACAAGTGGATAAGTGTAAATCTGTAAAGAGTCTATGGGATAGACTAAGTAAGTTCTATGGAAATGAACCTTGCACTACTGGATCAGTGTGTGGAAGTGAGAAGAACACTGTAGTAGATACATGTGCAGATGATGAAGGCAGATCCACTAACAATCACAACATTGATTAAGAAGGAACCCACCTCTTCATGGCTCAAGAATCAGAAGATGAAAGGAACACATCTAAAAATGATCATGCAGATCACTCCTACCAACAAGATGTGTTTGGCAGTGATAGTGAAGGTGAAGAAGAAGATGAAGCAGAAGTTGATCTTGAAGGAGAGCTTGTGAATGTACTTGAAGAACTCAATAGAGTCAGAAGGAATACAATCTATTCAAGAATGTTGCTATAGTAGAGAAGAACCAACTAGAAAAATGCCTTGAAGAATCTGAGAAATGCATCTCAAAGTTGAAGACTTAGGAAGAAGACACCGAGGGATGACAGTGTGAAGATCTAGCATCTAGGCTAGAAGTTAAAAATGAAGAATATCAATAGCTACATGGAGAAATGGAGGTTCTCCAAAATGACCTTGAGTAATATCAAGATGAGCTCAAGGTAAGAATCTAGTTTGATGACAACAATGATTCCTTGGATAAAATGTTGAAGAAGTGGAAGCATGCCAAGGACATTGAAAGGTTAGGTAGTGGTGCCAGTGAATGCTCCACTAGCAAGAATGTCCCCCACAATGACATTCAGTTTGTCTCCTCAAATGGAGAGAACAAGGGACAAACCTTCACAGTCAGAAATACTCCCTAGAAGAAGGTTGACCTAGGAAGAACTAGTGAAGACTTGTAGACAAGAATTAAGACCAGCACTGCACAAAGGAGGAACAATGTAGATCCCAAAGGTAAAGGGAAGATGGGAGAAAACAACTTCACCAGAAGCAAGAATATGAGTAAGCAACAAAGAAGACCTCCTACCGACAGAGGACAAAGAAATGCTACCACCCACAGGGAAAAGCAAGAATGGGAGAAGAAGAGACCAGATGGAAGAGGTGCATAGAATGGACAACCAAGGACCCATTCTTAGAGAAGAAGAAATGGAGATGCCAAACTGGTAAGATCTCCCCATGCATGGCAGAACAAATTTGTAAGTCATATGCCATCCTTTACCGGTTACTGCTTTGCATGTAATGCTTATGGCCATAGGGCAGGGTAATGTAGAAGGAGATCTAGAAGAAATAATCTAGGATCTCACAGACATCATGCATATGAGGAAAATGCATCCAGAAGTAGATACATGCATGTCCCCTCTCCCGGATATGCTAGAAAGATTCCATTGCTTGTTCCTAATAAATTAAATGGTGTATGTTATAATTGCTATGGATCTAGCCATAGAGAGTTCAAATGTAGGGAGAGGAACCTGCAGTCACATAGAGGCCAGTATAGAAGCTATGCTCTGGAGAAAGGTGAAAATAGAGCATATGGAAGGCAGACACCTACATGGAACCAAAGGAGACATGTCCTTGCAGAAGCAAGAGGTCCATCTATTTTGGTTGCTAGTCACAACAACATGCCCAGAAGAAGATGGTCAAACTAGTATGTCAAGAGATTCCCCAAACATGAGGTTGGGATGGATGGTGTGTGCTACTATAGCACTATTTATGGTTGTGATGGAGAATCAAGAAATGGAAGGGCCCATCTACAAAAGAAGGAAATACCAGCACCTAAGACTGAAAATGGGAAGAAGAATGAGACCAGGCAAGTATGGAGGAAGAAGACCATGGACCGACACTATGCACCCATTACATAGGTGATATCTCCTAAGGCCTAAAGGAGATGGAGGATCTCTGAGGGAGTATCTTATTGAATTTATCATTCACCCCCTTAGTGAAGAAGGAAACATGAAAGAACATGTTGTTGCCGATATGAAAGATGGAAGGGAGATGATAAGTGTTTGTAGAGGCTTCCTTGAATACACACCTGCAGATAAATACTAGATCTCTATTGATGTGTCTATGTATGACAAGATAACAATTGGGATCAGATACATGGTGACGCAAGATTTCAAGAGTCATAGGAAGGTGCTCTGAAAGTGATAATGGACCAGTACAAGAAAACTGGTATGTGCAGATTGTTACCGGTATGACTGCTAACAAGTACTTGCAGGTTATGTACGACAATGAGGTTGGGAATCATTGCAATAGCCTCGATAGCATAAGAGGAGAAGTTATTTCTCAGGTGGTGTTGATGAAGACCTGAAAGACATATGGTGGCCCTGGTTGTTGATCATGTAGGCTTGCATATCTTTGGGCTAAC
The DNA here is from genome assembly GCF_030272615.1 of Cryptomeria japonica. Classification (NCBI taxonomy): domain Eukaryota; kingdom Viridiplantae; phylum Streptophyta; class Pinopsida; order Cupressales; family Cupressaceae; genus Cryptomeria; species Cryptomeria japonica. The sequence goes on from NC_081409.1 coordinate 829,864,273, forward strand.
CAGCTTGAATCCTGGCATGATGATAACATTGTCTAGCATTATGTAGATCCAGGATCATGTCATAAGGTTGTCCTGAAATAGTGGAGCTAAAAGATCATCAAATGATCACATATTCATAGATCAACTAGTATATGGTGAAGATTGGAGTTTCAATATTGAACTTGATCAGTGATGAGAACCTCAGATGTGTAACTTAGGGGGAGTTCAAGTGCTCATGATGTAGAGCTGACATTCTTGAACTTGTAAGGATACTGATTGCCCAAACTACAAGTGATAAAAACTGTACTAGGAATACCCAGGAGAAATTCATGGTTATGGGTATCTACCTATCTTATGGTTGGTTGTATTGGTAGTACAATCACATTTAATTCCTAAAGAAGTTTGGGATCAAACAAGAGGTGATGCAGGTTGACCAGCAGGTGAGTAGTTTTCACTCGCACATCTCTCTAAAATTGAGTAGTGTAACAAATGGTATTAAATTTTCTTTCTCAATTGGTGTTAGTTGATGGTTGAGTCCTCCATCTCAAGTGATGTGACTTGAGAAGATGTAACAGAATGTATAACAAGTGGTATCAAAGGAGGAGTTGCATCCAATGAAGAGAAAGGGGGAGAAGGAATTCTGTCAATGACTGGAAAATACAGGGATACATGATATCGTGATAGTTCCCTTTGGCATTGTTGTCAAAGGTGAAGAAGAATGATTGTAGTATAATGCATACTACATGTGTGAGAATCTAGTGGATCATACCAAGGGGGAGAAAGACTATGTAGTATGTCAGATACTACAAGAGTTGACATCAATGCCAAAGGGGGAGATTGTTGGCATTGTGTTGTCATTGATGTCAATAGATATGGGATAACTACCGGTAGGAGAGATGTATGTGAAACACTATCAAGGAAGAGTAAAGGTTGAGATATCTTAGATATCACCTTGTGTTGCAGAACACTAGTAAGGTAAGGAGAATGACCTCAGGAGTCCCAGTACATGAGGTAGTGCTTGACTTGTGTGATGAGAGAGTAAGGTGATCAATACTGGTATACTATATCATCTGTGAGGAAAGGATGTCAACTAGTGAGTGATGTGTTGACATGGTAAAGTCAAATCAACCATGTGAGTGGTTGTCAGTCAGCAAAGGTCATGACTAGGGTACAGGCAGGATGCGCAAGGTGTTTGAGCATTTGTTTGTGATGAAGAGGTAGAATGTTACCTGAATCACATCAACACTAAAGGAGAAGTATGAACAGGTCATAACTATGCTGTAAGGTTGCAGAATAGCAAGACTCCCACCAGATGAAGATGCAGTCATCATGAGGAGCAATGACTGATAGTGAATGTGCTCACACCGAATCACATGTGCATGTTTAAGGATATGTTGCACAAATAGGGATGTCAAATGAGTACACTGCAGGATGCAAAAGACAAGGTGCCACTCCACCGGGTTATGCACTAGACCGACAAAAAAAGCATGTTGAGATGTCGGTGAAGAAGAAGAGTGATGTGTTTGTCATCTTGACAAACTAGTTGTGATATGGTCTGAGCTAATCAAGGAGAAGGCAAGGTTGAGCAGATGCAAATAGAGGAACGTGGCCCGACTAAAGATGGTGTCATCAAGAAAGTTTACCGATATTTAAGTCCACCGATAATGTGAGCAAGGTGCAGATGCATATTTTCTCCCACTTTATGGGAATGTGCATGCTTTGGATAGACATGTCTGAAGACTAGTTTAAGTGTTCCACCGAGAGTTCATCATGTGCAGACATGATGAGTAAACCAGTAGAATGTGAGATACCAATAGGGTTAGTATACCGACTAGAAAGAGGAACCGATAGAGGGTTTGGTCGATGATCCTACCTAGACCGACTTGAACAGCCAAGCTAGCAGATGGTCGACATGGATGCCACATAGAGTCAAGGTGGCAAACTTTCATTTGGATGAAGAAGGAATGTACACCAATGGGGTAGTTGAAGAGTTGGTCGACATTGATGGAAAATCCCACAAATCACGGAACGTGTTGCAGAGGTTTGCGGCTTGAGGTATGGAAGAAAACTACAAGCCAGCTAAGAGTAATTGAGGAGATCGAGACATATGAAGTAAGTTAACAAGATAGATCTTGGTGGTTGACCAAGAGATAAATTGATAGGGTAAAAGAAGATTGCCAAAGATAGGGCGTGGTAATGGAAGAGATGTATAGTTGGTTGTTAGGAAGATCAAATTAGGGAAGATCTAATTAGATTTGGTTTTCCTCAAGGATGATGACAAAACCCTAACCACCTATGATTTTGAATTGGCTTTTGGCAGGAAAACATGGCTATAAATATGTAGGCCAAAGACATTTGTTTGTTGCTAGTGAATAGAAGAATATTGTGCTGCTACGAAATGTATTACTTCTACATGTGAGGAATATTCCACACATTATCAAAACAATAAACACATTTTGTGATGAATGTATAAAAGGTAAGCAAACAAAAGTGAGTTTCATGACAAAGGAGTACAACACCTCAAGACCACTAGAAATTGTGCATACAAATCTATGTGGTCCAACTCGAACAAGAGCACTTGATGATGAAAGATACTTTATGCTCTTCATTGATGACTACTCAAGGATGACATGGATCACCTTTCTAAAAGATAAATCACAAGCATTTGAAATATTCAAGATCTTTCAAAAAGTGGTGGAAAAGGAAAGGGTACAGATTAAAATGCCTAAGATTAGACAGTGGTGGACAGTTCACAACAAATGAATTTGAAGATTATTGTGAAAAATATGGAATTAGATGGCAATACTCTACTCCTAGAACACCATAGCAAAATGGTGTGGTAGAAAGGAAGAACAAGATAGTCAAGGAGATGGCCAGAACCATGTTAAATGAGGTCTGTCTTCTAGATACACATTGGAAAGAATTTGTTCATATTTCTACATACACTTTGAACCGGGATCAATTAAGAACAAATAGTAAAATGAAACCTTATGAGTTATGGTATGATTGGAAGCCATCAATAAAATACTTCAAAGTATTTTGAAGCAAGTGCTTCATTCAGAAAGATATGGATGGTTTAGGAAGTTTTGACTCCAAGAGTGATGAAGGAATCTTCCTTTGTTACTCATCTAACAACAAAGCCTACAAGTGCTACAATAAAAGACTAAGAAGGGTCATTCAGAGTGTGCATGTAAAAGTTGATGAAGATATGCATAAAGGATGTCAACCAAAGGTTAACTATTATGATGACTCCAGTGATGAATATTGTGAAGTTTAGACATATACTAAACCAGAGGTAGCATCCAAGAAGGTCCCCAACTAGTATACACAGCTAAACCACTCGGAAGAGAAAATTCTAGAAAATGTGAGTGATGGTGTGCAGACTAGAAGAAGACTTTCCAGGAATGATGAACAAGTCAACCTATGCCTCATGACTGAAGTTGAACCCAAAATGTTCATTGAGGCCAGTAAAAGACAAGAATGGATGGATGCTATGGAAGAAGAACTGCACCAGATTGAGAAGAACAAGAGTTGGGAATTAGTTCCTAGACCGGAAAACAAGAACATCATTAGCAGAAAATGGGTCTACCGGAACAAGATGAATGAAGAAGGTAAGATTGTAAGGCACAAGGGTAGAATAGTATGCAAAGGTTACTCTCAAGTAGAGGGGATTGACTTTGAATAAAAATTTGCAATGGTGGCTAGATTAGAAGCAATTAGAATGTTTCTAGCTTACTCTGCCTACAAGGGCTATAAAGTATACCAAATGGAAGTAAAATTTGCTTTTCTAAATGGAAATTTGGAAGAAGAAGTATACATGGAGCAACCAGAAGGGTTTCTTATACATAATGATGAGATATTTATTTGTTGGTTAAAGAAGACTCTATATGGTCTAAAGAAAGCTCTGAGAGCATGGTACTCAAGCTTAGATCAGTATCTGAAGGAGCAGGGATTCAAAAAGGGAAGTGCTGACAGCAATTTGTACATAAAGAAAGATGGGAATCACATGATTATTGTAGTTGCGTATGTAGATGACATCATCTTTGGAGGCAACAAGGATACTCTCTGCAAAGAGTTTGTTGATCAGATGTAGTTAGAATTTGAGATGTCAATGCTTGGTGAATTGACTTACTTCCTTGGTTTACAGATATTATAGCAAGATAAAGGAATATTTATCTCTCAAATCAAGTATGCAAAGGAGATGTTGAAGAAATTCCAATTGGAAGATTGTAAACCTGTAAGTACCCCCATGGTGACTGGTAGCAAATTAAGAAAGAATGATGAATCATCTGTGGTGGATCAGACTCTGTATAGATCCATGATAGGCAGTCTACTATATCTTACCGCTTCAAGACCAGATATAGTTCAGGTAGTGTGCATGGTGGCTAGATTCCAAGTTGCCCCAAAGCAATCACACATAAATGTTATTAGAAAAAATTTTAGGTACCTACAAGGAACACTTAGCTATGGTTTGTTGTATCCTAAACAGGGAGATTTTTTCTTGGAAGAATACACTGATGCTGATTGGGCAGGATGTATTGATAATAGAAAGAGCACAAGTGGTGGTGCATTCTTTCTTGGTGATCGGTTGGTCTCTTGGCATAACAAGAAGCAGGACTTAGTCTCTCTATCCACTATTGAAGCTAAGTACATTGATGCTACTACATGTTGTTCTCAGGTGCTATGGATGAAGCAAACTCTCAAAGATATACAAGTATACATCACTGATCCTATTCTCATTCGGTGTGACAATTCAAGTGCAATCAACATAGAAAATAATCTTGTCATGCATTCCAGATCAAAGCACATTGCTATCAAATATCATTTTCTCAGAGAGAAGGTTGAAGGAGAGGAGGTAAGGATGGACTATGTTCCTACTGGTGAACAAGTAGCAGACATTTTCACCAAACCATTACCGATTAATACTTTTGAGTACCTCTAACACAAGCTGGGAGTTATGTCATCTACGTAGGCAAGTTTTATGTGGCTCAGGGGGAGATGATACTGGTCAAAGGGGGAGTTTGGTATGAATCAAAGGGGGAGTGCATAGTACCCTTTGTCATTGTGTCAATGGGGGAGAAATGTACTGGTATGGAGTATCTCACTGGAAGTTGACATCAATGCCAAAGGGGGAGATTGTTTGCAAGTTGGCACTAAGTTGTCATTGATGTCAACCGATATGATGAATGCTCACATATGGGTAGGCATAAAGGATGAAGGCCTACCGGTAGTCTCACACCACCAGAAGTGAAGATGTGTTACCGGTATAGGATGTTCTACCGATTTACAGAAGAAGAAAGCTCTATACGAAAATTGTTATACTGGTATGTGTTTTCCAGACCAACTATGTGTTGGTGGGCCATGTCTTGATTGTTGTGACACCATAAGAAGAAGAGGTGGAAAACAAATTGTGGTTGGTGAAGCCTCATCGATAGGGTTGATGAAATAGATAATCGTCATTAATGGAGGAGCCATAAATCATAGGATTGTAGCTGACTGATTGCAGCTCGAGGAAGAAGTTATGATAGAGGAAGATTAGAGAGTAGTTGGCGCCTGAATATATGCAAGGGAAATCTGATTCAGGAAGTCATCAAAAAAGAAAACTTCTAAAGCGCTTTATGTGTCGACTAATTTCATGATAGAAGATCTAATTCAAGATTTTTGTTTCCAAAAATTGTGCATTGGATAATGGAAACCATGTGCAGGTGCATCCTTCTAGGACATGTGATCGATCCGATATAGGTAGGATTGGATCTTATGAAGATCGTGTTGAAAAATGGAAACCCTAACCACTCAAGTTTTTGAATTACATTCTGGAGAGAAATCACCATATAAGAAATGAGAGCTCAAAACAAAAAGTGTTGATGCTATGAAAGAGGAGAAGTGTAGAGAGAAGTAAGCAAAGAAAAGAATTATGAGACTTAGAAATAATTCTATGAAAGTTGCAATGTGTGTGTGAGCAAGCATACCGGTGAGAGGATTCTATCGACAGTTCTGTAGTCTTGCAGTTGAGCCTAACCGGTAAGGCATGATAGAGCATGCAACATTCTAGTGTGATCCAGTGTGTTGATAGATTGTGTGTGTGAGAGAGAGAATGATAACAGAGGTTGAGAAACAGAGACAGTAATTCCAAAACTAATAGTGTGAGTTTCAGTGGAGGAGAAAAGACTATCAATTGGTAAAGTGTTATTTGATCAAAGAGTTGCAGAATTCATTTGCAACAAGAAGCCTCAATTGCATTCAAATAGTATTTCAATATACATCACCAATTTGAAGCTTGGTGTAGGGGTTGGTGCCCTAAAAGACAAGGGTTGGTTCTCCTTGGGTTGGTGCCCTAAAAGACAGGGGTTGGTGCTCCCTGGGTTGGTGTCCAAAATCTTTGTAGGTCAGTGTTTTACCTATGAGGTTGGATTGGAGCAGTAGTCTCCAGCAACTTTTCTCACTAAGGTTTTTCCCATATTGGGTTTTCCTCATAAATCTAGTGTTGTGAGTTACTTGTGTGTGAATGATCCTTTTTGGCTTTCTCTCTTGTATTACCGATATGACAATTTAGTGATTAAGTGAATAACTGATATTCTAAAGTTAGATCAGACAAAAGAAAATCTTAGAAACCACTGATTCACCCCCCTCTCAGTGGTATTCTGTGTTCAACATCCCTTGTGTGTGTTTGCATTTGAGTTAGTTTCCTCACTAACCAGTAAGTTTGTTCATAGTTAGATCTAACAATCGGTATGCTCACATAGGATTGCTAAAGGGAAAAATTTGAGAACCACTAATTTACCCCCTCCCCCTCTTAGTGGTGCATCATGTCTAACAATATGACATGTAACAACACCATATGGTGTTGTTACATGTCATGTGGTGATCTAATGGGTCATAGAATACCATATAACCTGTTAGGACACAATATGACCCCTAACGACACCATATGACATGTCCTAAGGGGTCATATGGTGTCTTAAGGGCTTATAGAACACCATATGACCCCTAGGAACACCATATGACCCCAAAGGACACCATATGACCCCTTAGGATACCATATGGTATTTTTAGGGGTCATATGGTGCCATAAGGGGTCATAGAACACAATATGACCCCTTAGGACACAATATGACCCCTAACGACACCATATGACCCATAACAACACCATATGACCGCTCAGGACACCATATGGTGGTCTGAGGGGTCATATGATTTCCTAACGGGTCATATGGTATTCTATGACTCTTTATGATGCCATATGATTCCTTAGGACACCATATGACCCCTAACGACACCATATGGTGTCGTTAAGGGTCATATGGTGTCATAAGGGGTCATATGGTGTTCTATGACCTCTTAGGAAACCATATGACCCCTAGACAACCATATGGTATCCTTAGGGGTTATATGGTGTTGTTAGGGGTAGTATTGTGTCCTAAGGGGTCATATGGTGTTCTATAATGACACCATATGACCCCTAATGACACCATATGGTGTCCTAAGGGGTCATATGGTCTCCTTAGGGGTCATATAGTGTTCTATGACCCCTTGAGACACCATATGACTCCTTAGGACATGTCATATGGTGTCCTAAGGAGTCATATGGTGTCTTAAGGGGTCATATGGTATTCTATGACTACTTAGGACACCGTATGGTATTCTAACGTCACCATATGATGTCCTAAGGGATAATATGATTTCCTAAGGGGTCATTTGGTATCCTAAGGGGTCATATGGTGTTGTATGAGCCCTTAGGACACCATATTACCCCTAAGACTACCATAGGGTGTCCTGAGGGGTCATATGGTTTTGTTAGGAGTCATATGGTGTCGTTAGGGGTCATATTGTGTCCTAAAGGGTCATATGGTGTTCTATGACCCCTTAGGACACCATATGACCCCTAAGGACACCATATGGTGCCATATGGTGTCCTTAGGGGTCATATGGTGTCCTAAGGGTTCATATGGTGTTCTATGACCCCTTGAGACACCATATGACCCCTTAGGAAATGTCATATGGTGTCTTAATGGGTCATATGGTGTCCTAAGGGGTCATATGGTATTCTATGACCCCTTAGGACACCATATGACCCCTAACATCACCATATGGTGTCCTAAGGGGTCATATGGTATTGTAAGACCCCTTAGGACACCATATGACCCCTAACATCACCATATGGTGTCCTAAGGGGTCATATGGTGTTCTATGACCCCTTAGGACATCATATAACCCCTAATGGAAACATATGGTGTCCTAAGTGGTCATATGGTGTTCTCTAACCCCTTGGGACACCATATGAGCCCTCAAGACACCATATGACCCCTGAAAACACCATATGGTGTCTTAAGGGGTCATACAGTGTTCTATGTCTCCTTAGGATACAATATGGCCCCATACAACACCATATGACCCCTCACGACACTATATGGTGTCCTAAGGGGTCATAGACCACCATATGACTCCTTAGGCCACCATATGACCCCTAAGGACATCGCATGACCCATTAGGACACCATATGCTATTTTTCGGGGTCATAGAACACCATATGAGCCCTTAGGATACCATATAACCCCTAACAACACCATGTGACCCCTTAGGACACCATATAGTATCCTTAGGGATCATATGGTGTCCTAAGGGGTTAGATGGTGTGCTAAGGGATCATAGAAGACCATATAACCCCTTAGGACACTGTATGATCACTTAAGACACCATGTGACCCCTAACGAGACCATATGGTGTCGTTAGGGGTCATATGGTGTCCTAATGGATCATAGAATACCATATGACCCCTAACAACACTATATTGCATGTCCTAAGGGGTCATATGGTGTCTTGAGTAGTCATAGAAAACCATATGACCCCTAAGGACACCATATGGCCCCTAATGACACCATATGACCCCTAATGACACCATATGACCACTTAGGACACAATATGACCCCTAACGACACCATATGACCCCTAACAACACCATATGACCCCTTAGGACACAATATGACACCTAACGACACCATAAGACCCCTAACGACACCATATGACCCCTTAGGACACCATATGTTGGTCTTAGGGGTTATATGCTATCTTAAGGGGTCATAGAACATCATATGATCCCTTATGACACCATATGACCCCTTAGGACACCATATGACCCCTAATGACACTATATGGTTTCCTTAGGGGTCATAAGGTGTCCTAAGGGGTCATATGGCATTCTAATGGCTCATCAAATACCATACAACCTCTTAGGACACCATATGACCCACAACAACACCATACGACCCCTTAGGACACCATATAACCCCTAACGACACCATATGGTGTCCTAAGGGGTCATATGTTGTCCTTAGGGGTCATATGGTGTTCTATGACCCCCTAGGACATTGTGTAACCCCTTTTAACATCCTATTACACGACATTAGTACATTTGACACCATATGACCCCTTAAGATACAATATGGTGTCATTAGGGGTCATATGGTGTCATAAGGGGTCATATGGTGTCGTTAGGGATCATATAGTGTCCTAAGGGGTCATATGGTATTATATGACCTATTAGGACATAATATAACTTCTTATGACACTATATGTCCCCTAACTACACCATATGGTGTCATTAGGGGTCATCTGGTTTCCTAAGGGGTCATATGGTGTCGTTAGGAGTCATATGGTGTTCTGTGACTGGTTAGGACACCATATGACCCCTAACGAGACCATATAATGTCCTAAGGGGTCATCTAATGTTGTTAGGGGTCATATAGTTTCCTAAGGAGTCATATGGTGTTCTATGACCCCTTAGGACACCATATGATCCCTTAGGAGACCATATGGTTTCGTGAGGGGTCATGTGGTATCGTATGGGGTCATATGGTTTCCTAAGGGGACATAGAACACCATATGACCCCTTAGGACACCATATGGTGTTTTTAGGGGTCATGTGGTATATTTAGGGCTCATATGGTGTCCCAAGGGGTCATAGAACACCATATGACCCCTTAGGACACCATCTATTTTCATTAGGGATGATATGGTGTCCTAAGGGGTCATAGAACACCATATGACCCCTTAGAACACCATATGGTGTCATTATGGATTATATGGTGTTATATGGGGTAATATGGCATCCTAAGGGGTAATAGAACATCATATGACCCCTTAGGACACCATATAACCTCTAACAACACCATATGACCTCTTAGGACACCATATGATGTTATTAAGGATCATATGGTGTCATGTGGGGTCATATGGCATCCTAAAGGGTCAAAGAATACTGTATGACCCCTTAGGACATCATATGACCCCTTTGGAAATCATATGGTGTTGTTAGGGTTCATATGGTGTTCTAAGGGGTCATAAAACACCACATGACCCCTTAGGACACAATATGGTGTCATTAGGGGTCATATGGTGTTCTAAAGGGTCATAGAAGACCATATTTCCCCTTAGGACACCATATGACCCCTTAGGATACCATATGGTGTCCTTAGGGGTCATATGGTGTCCTAAGGGGTCATAGAATACCATATGACACCATATGACCCCTCAGGACATGGCATGGTGTTGTTAGGGGTCATATGTTGGTATTTTGATGGTGTTTTGATTGTCATTGATGGACACACACTTACTTGATGTATGAGTTATGCTCAACCGGTATTGAATGTCATTGAAGATGTAGTCTTTAGACTATTGGTATTTTGGAGAAGATGTTTTACTGGTCACAAATTGATTGAAGACCCCAAGTGGTATGAAGACCTCAAGCGGTAAAAGGATCTCACAAGGAATGAAGGACCTAAGCGATAGTCTACTTTTGATCAAAACACTATGATCTTCCAGTCTTCATTTTTTGACAATCAGTAATCGGTATACTGTATTAACCGGTATATATCTATGATGAGTTACCAACCGGTATTACTGTAATGTGTGATGAGTTATCATCCACTGACACTTTGGTGGTGTGTTTGTGTTGTGTTACCAAATGTGTCTAGATACACTGTACCTAGGAACTTTTAGTCTAATTCTATTGAACTCACATGAAATCAGATTCCTTTATAAGGACGTCATGTCTAGGGTTTGGATGTGTGAGATATAGAATAGAAAAGGTTATGTGCGATCATTGAAGAGAATATTAGGTATGTGTGAAGAGATAGAGTGTGGAGATATTGAAGACTGAACTAATGCTAAAATGCATTAACAAGGAGTTGTCAAGGATCTAATTAAGCATATTGTGCTATTATATAGATCATTCACTTGTTGATTACTAATATCTTTGACAAGTCTGAAACCCTTAATTGGGTAGGCCCAAAAAAGCCTTTGTAAATCCTCTAATAAGGTGGTTCACAACTATGGATCTTATATCCTTTAACAAGGTAGTCTTTAACAAAACTTATCTCCTAACAGAGATCTAGATTCCTAATAGGAGCTGTTCTAGTAAGGAACATTGTATGACCTTAACCGGTCTGACCTTAACCAGTCTAGTTACTATTCTACAGATGGTTACTTGTGAGTTTCTGCTCACCATGGTTTTTCCCATTTGGGCTTCCACATCAAATATCTTGTGTTATGGTGATTTTTCTCTTGTGGGTGAATGATTTGTTTTCTATTTGGTTTTGATTTATCTTAACCAGCTTATTAGTAAATCTGTTGCACTAGTTATCTACTAAACTGTTTAAAATTTTGTTTATAGTATTTTTTGGCATACTAATTCACCCCCCCTCTTAGTATTCACCAATTGGTATTAGAGCCAACCTTTGTATAAGTCTAACCACTTGGAAGGAGATATGGAGGAATACAGTGTGAGGGAACTTACTCATCATCTCACTTAGACTAAGAGAGCCTATGATGAACTCAAAGTCAAGTATAAAGCCTCTTTGGCCAAGAGAAGAGAGCATGTTGAGAAACTGGTGGAACTTACTAAAAATAGCTCTTCTGATGAAGCAGACATGGATGCCCTAGTTGAAGAAGTTAAAAAACTGAATGAATCTAAAGCCAACCTAAGAAGTGAGTTGGAAGGACTTACTATCATTATGGGTCAAGAGCTTGAGAATAGAAGGAAAGCTGAAGATCTGGTAAAAGACAAAGATCATGAGATCTCCAAGCTGAAGCAAGATATCAGTACCCTTACCACTCATTTCCATGAGAGTAAAGTGGAAAAAGAAGAAATGCAAGGTGAACTAAACATGGCTATTTCTGAGAATGCAACCTTGATGGAATCCAATGCGGCTATTTCCAAGGAACTTACTGAGTCAAAGGAGATAATTGCCAAATTCAATTAGAGTACTGCTAAGCTAGAGCAAAAGTTAGAATTGGCAAAGCTAGCAAAGGTTACCACTGGACTTGGTTTCTCTGCGTATGAGGAAGGAGAGACCTCTGGAACAAAAGTTGAAGCATCAAAGAAATAATCGACATCCAAGGGTAAAGGTAAGAAAAAATTTAAACCTGTTTTCTTTAATTGTCTCAAAGAGGGACATACTGCCAATGTGTGTAGAAGCAAGGCATACAACAATTTTCCTTATTTTCAAAACAATGTTCCTAGATCCAATAGATTCAGCGAAAACTATTATGCATGCAACAAGTTTGGGCATAGAGCATTTGAATGTGGGACGGTTTTACACAACATTGGGAGATATCTTGGAACTTTCTATGAACTGGAATCCCAATCGATACAATACCTATGACCATCGGTCAAATGATTATCAAGTGGCAACTAGTTGGAGAGAAACTTGTTTGATCTATCATGGTAGCGGTCACACTGCTGCAACATGCAAAAGGAAGAATGGAAGAATGAATGATAGACCATGGAGAACACCTGGAATGATATCCTATCATTGCAACAAACTGAGACACACTACCGAAACTTGCAGACTGAGAAAGAACCCATCGAGTGATATATCAATCACTTCAGAAGGAAAGATTGATGTTGAAACCATTCAAGCAAAAATGAATAAAACATGGAAAAAGAAATTAGAATAAGAATCACAGGATGAACCTGTTTCTACACCTAGTGTAGAAGTCTCTGAACCGACAAACTGAGCTTCAGAAAATCTTAGGGGGAACATATCGATGAAATATTTCAAACCCCTAGTTTATATCAGTAAAAGACCTTTATCAGTATTTGTTACCTATCAATTAGCAGAAGATTTGAAGCAATAAAAGGAAAAATTAGGGTTTGTACTGTAGTGGTGATGCATTTATTATGGTAGGTGAGAATTTGTTTAAAAGGGTTTTTTTCATCATCATTTTCACTTATTTGTTTTCAAAAGAAGAATTTTCAAGAGCAGAGCAACTAGAGAAATTTGTCTAGCATTTGAAGAGATCTTGTGCGAAATCTCGTAATCATTTTCAAGCAATCAGTGAAGGACACTAAGCAATGAACTAGCAACCAAAGTGGTGTACTGTGTGTGATATTGGCAAACCCTAAATTTCAGATTGTGAAGGTATTTTTCAAAATTCATTCTTATCATTTGGTTATGGCTTCTGCATCACACTCTAGTTCTAGTGAACCTATAGATACATCTGATTTTCTTTAGGAACAAAATGAAATACAATTCCCTATCCCAAATTCTTGCCAAAGTTATTGTTGAAGGAGAAATTTTAGTGTATATAGACTGTAAGTTGGAAGACCTAGGATCCCTAGTAATTCACTCCCAGCTAAGTTTGTTCTATGGAGATGATAAGAAGATTAAACCAGAGTATAGCATCCTTGAGAATATGAAACTACACAATGTAGTATACTTTCTAGAAGAATTTATAGAAGAACATATTCACATTATCCTCAACAAAGTGCATGGTGACAAGATGTATCTCAAACGGACCCATGACATCACACCGGAAGTGATTCATGCCATCACTGGATTCTGTAATGTTGGAGAAGTACCAGTTGTACAGAAGGTCACCAAAACTAAAATGACAAAGCTCACCGGTTCTATGAGTGACCAATGAGCAATGACCATCAACAACATTGTTGATGATCTGGTAAAATATGCTTGCATGGTGATTGGTTACAGGATATTTTATGCCAGCAGAATGAATTCTGTCCCTACTGTTGTGGTGAATGCTACTTACAGGATGATCAAGGAAGATACTAAATATGACCTATGTACCTACTTATAGAAGCAATTGTTGGTGAATCTGAAATCCATCAAATAGGACAAATCATTGAGGTTCAGGTTTGGCCAAATTTTGGTCAATCTATTCTTCTATTTTCAAGGTTATTGTGATGTTCAATGGTCTACTGACCTACCAATTTCTAGATAGATTAAGAATAGTCTACAAACAGTGGGAACTACATATCCTGAGGTTATAGATAAGTATTTTGATGAATTCAAACGAAAGATGAACCAGAGAATGAGGATATCTGGTGACATAGTGAAGAAGTATGAAGATGACATCTACTTCACAATAAGGATAGATGACTGCATAATGGAAGCTATGGAACCTAGAAAGGAAGTAGTTGGCCCTATGGGGTATGAAGTGGTGAATGACATATTGATTGGGTATGCCTCTACCCTACTTACCTCACCACTGGATGCAAAGAAGAAAAGAACTAGTACCTACTTGGAGAGGATCACACCGATTGAGGAACGGAAGCAGAAAAAGGGCAAAGTAGTGCCATCGATATCTGCACTGGTTACACCTATCAGTCCGAAAGTGACCAAGCAGTCACCAGCCAAAAATTAACCTGAGATTATTTCAGCAAAAGTATTCAAGAGGAAGTGGAAAAACAAGAATCACTCACCGGAGTCAGAGGACACTGAATCGAAGGTTGAAATAAAGAAGTCAAGGCAATCAAGCAAAAAGCCAAAGTTGATCGGTAATGCACTAGCAACTTCTGCACTGGTAAATATAGATATTACCTCTTATAAACCAATGACACACTATCAGAGGACAATAAAGAATATTAGGAGGAAATTGCTTGATGAATTAAAGGAACATTTTGATGACTTTAATGATAGTGAGAAAGAGGAGGTAAAATAGGAGGTCATTAAATATTTATGTATTAATGATCGGTCACCTTCTGAGATTAAATCTATTACTCCAATTTATTTGTATAATTCTTTGGATAATAAATGGTGCATTGCCATTGAAAGAGAACAAGAGATCAGGGAGAAAAATTTTGCACAATACTTTCTTGATGCTTGAAATTCTGAGTTATTTGAAATTATGGATAAGAACAAAGGCATCTTCTTTATGAGAAGGAGGTGACTTAGGTTACTAGAAGGTAAAAATTTTGAAGTAGAAAAGGATACACACATACATGTTAAAGCTACTGTCAAAATACACAAAGTATCTGAAGCCACTAAGAAGGCTGATCAAGAACTTGACCTATCCTCAGGCAAACCAGATGAGGTATTTGACAGTCAATGTGAAAGAGTGAAAGAAAAAATTGACCCTATTGATTTTGATGCATTAGATAATGAGGATGTCACTCTTGATAAAGAAAAAGATGAGAAAGAGAAATAGGATGAAGAGAAAGTAGAGAAAGAACAAGAGGAAAAAGCTAGGCAAGAAGAATATAAGATAAAAGAAGAAGAGAATAAGAGAGAAGAAGATAAGAGAAAAGAAGAAGAGGAGAAGAAAGAAGAAGACAAGAGGAAGGAAGAAGAAAGGAAGAAGGAGGAAGAGAAGAAAAAGCAAGAAGAGGATAAGAAGAAGGAAGAAATGGAGAAGAAACAAGAAGAGGAGAAAAAGAAAGAGTCAGAAAGGAAGAAAGAAGAAAAGAAAAGAGTGGAAGAGGAGAAGGAAGCAGAGAAGAGAAAACAAGAAGAGATCAAGACCAAAGAAGGAGGGCAGACTCCTAAGGCAACTGGTGATCAAACCATGTAGGTTGATTCCACCAGTCCTATTGATCTAACTCTTGCATGTCTAACTCAATCAATAGATGAGTCTGAGCTACTTTGAAGCATTAAAATTGCACAGGAGAGACTAGAAGAATTACGGAAGAAGAAAGAATAGGATGTCATACAATTTGTTGTTGACACCCTTACTAGTCTAATTCCTGTTACTAACCTCCCCAGTACCGAGTCCTCTCTATCCAAGCTCAAAATTTTTTGTACTATAGGGGAGGACTAGGTACAATGCTTGGAGGGTGCTGTTCAAGCAACTGCAAGTAAGAACTATGAAAAGGCACTTAATATTGCCTTAGTCAAGCAAATGAATGAACTCAGGACACAACTACTAAAGCAGAAGGATAATATCAGTGTTGCTATGGGTGAGGGTAGATTACTTCTGAGTAAAATCTGCCAACCCCATCTATTTTGTGAAGATGTGCTCAAACAAAAAGCTCAACTCCAATCAGAGTTACAAGAATTCATCAGCAACTTCAAGATACCCTATGATTTATTCACTATCTATGGACAAATTGTTCATCATTTCAGCATCAGACTGCCAAGATGGACTTAGAAATCAGCAATTGGACTCAAGATCTGTAGGAGCTTCAATTGCTCCTATTGCCTAAACTTCAGGTTCTTCAGAGATGTTTTCTCAACTTGGAAGCCATCACGGTAACTCAAGAGATGAGTACCATCAATGCAATGGAAGAACTAGCATTCCAAATGAAGACTGAAAGTGATATTTCTACCTTGCTACTTGATTCATAGACATTGGACATGAATATTTTTGTGCAGAACTTTAAATCTATTTTTGAGAAATTTCATTCCTTATTGTCATTAACATCTACTCTGTTTTATTTTCTAAAAAGGATCGTTTGCATTAATTTGTCATTGTTAGAAAAGGGGGAGTAGTGTACATTAAAATTTTGGTGAATCTTACCATTTCATGTACTTGTAATTTTTGCAAAGGTAGGAGTATATATGCTTAGGGGGAGTAATTTTGATTGTAGCATCTTTTTTTGTTATTGTTGTAAAAACACCTAGATGCCAAAATTTTCCTAAGTGTTGCTATCAATGCCAAAGGGGGAGATTGTTGGTATTTTGATGGTGTTTTGATTGTCATTGATGGACACACACTTACTTGATGTACGAGTTATGCTCAATCGGTAGTTGTTCTAACTGGTATTGTATGTCATTTAATATGTAGTCTTTAGACTATCGATATTTTGTAGAAGATGTTTTACCGGTCATAGATTGACTGCAGACCCCAAGCGGTATGAAGACCTCAAGCAATACAAGGATCTCAAGGGGAATGAAGGACCTGAGTGGTATTCTACTTTTGATTGGAACACTACGATCTTCCAGTCTTCATTTTTGACAATTGGTAATCGGTATATTGTATTAACTGGTATATATCTGTGATGAGTTACCAACTGGTATTACTGTAATGTGTGATGAGTTATCATCCACTAACACTTTGGCAGTGGGTTTTTGTCATGTTACCAAATGTGTCTAGATACACTATACCTAGGAACTTGTAGTCTAATTATATTAGACTGACATGAAATCAAATTTCTTTATAAGGACATCATGTCTAGGGTTTGCATGTGTGAGATATAGAATAGAAAAGGTTATGTGAAATCATTGAAGAGAAGATTAGGTCTATGTGAAGAGATAGAGTGTGGAGATATTGAAGACTGAAGTAATGCTGAAATGCATTAACAAGGAGTTGTCAAGGATCTAATTAAGCATATTGTGCTATTATCTAGATCATTCACTTGTTGATTACTAATATCTTTGACAAGTTTGAAACCCTTAACCGGGTAGGCCCAAAAAAGCCTTTGTAAATCCTCTAATAAGGTGGTTCACAACTATGGATCTTAAATCCTTTAACAAGGTAGTCTTTAATAGGACTTATCTCCTAACAAAGATCTAGATTCCTAACAGGATCTGTTCTACTAAGGAACATTGTATGACCTTAACCGGTCTGGTTATTATTCTGCAGATAGTTACTTGTGAGTTTCTTCTCACCATGGTTTTCCCATTTGGGTTTCCACATCAACTATCTTGTGTTATGGTGATTGTTCTCTTATGGGTGAATTCTTTGTTTGCTATTTGATTTACATTTATCTTAATCAACTTATTAGTAAATCTACTGCACCGGTTATTTGCTAAACTGTTTAAAAGTTTGTTTATAGTATGTTTTGGTGTAATAATTCACCTCCCCTCTTAGTATCCATCAATGGTTTCATAAGGGGTCATATGGTGTCCTGAGTATCAAAATGACCACTACCCTCAACCCTATCTACCCTAAACAATGTTCCATCAATCTTGTACTCCATACCATAAACCTTATATCCTAAAAACCTATTATCTAAATCCTATATAGGGGAAAGAGAAAAAAGAGGGGAGAGGGAAGAATAAAGAGAAAGAGAGATTTACGAAGAAAGGGAGAGGTGGGTAGGGAGTGGCTGAGAGACCTAGAGATGGAAGAGTAGATAGGTGAGGGAGAGAGAGAATAAAATAAGAGAGATAAGTGCACAAAGAGAGAAAGAGGGGTAAGGAGGTGGAAAGGAAAGAATTAGAGAGGAGAGAGATATAGAGGTGAGAGATCTAGACCCTAGGAAGAGAGAGGTGGCAGACCTAGGGTGGAAAGATAGAGGTGAAGGAGATACAAGAGGATTAAGAGATAAAGAGGGAGATGTAGATATGTAAAGATGGAGGGAAGGAGAAAAATACATATGGAAAGAAAGGTTAGGAGGGAGAGGTATTCATTAAGAGAACACAAAGAGAGTGGAGAGAAACAATAATAAGAGAACAGAGATGGAGGGAGGGAAGGATAGATATGGAGATAAGGAGTGAAGGTGAGAGAGAGAGGGGGAGAGTATAGGAGAGACCTAGAGAGGGGAGAGAGAAAAATTAGAGAGAAGAAAGGGGGAGTAATAGGTCTAGATTTTTTAGTAGATAAAGAGGTGACAAGAGAGTTCATAAAGGGAGATGGGTAAGGGGCGATGGAGAGAGAGAGATGGAGAGGAAGGGAGAGAACTAGAGAGGGGATACATAGAGAGATGAGATATGTAAAGCATAAGAGAGAGGTAGATTAAATACCTAGATGAGAGACATACAAGAGATCTAGATATGGGGAGATGGAAGATAGAAGGGATAGATAGTGACCAAGAGAATGGAGAGGGAGGGGAGTGAAATAATAAGAGAATGAGAGAGAAGAAGAGAGAGGGAGGGAGTCAAGGATAGATATGGGGTTAAGGAAGGAATGAAAGGTAGACAAGTTGGGTATACCTAGAGAAGGGAGAGAGAAATGAGAGAGACAAGAGAGGGATAGAGATAGGTCTAGAGTTTGGGGACGATAAAGATAGAGATACATAGCGAAAAAATGCTAATAGGAGCATGTTGATTACTAAAATTTGACTAAGTCTAAAATTTTATATGATCCTCTTAAACCTAGAGTATACATTATAAGTCCTATAGAGCTGAAACCACTCTCAAACATCCTGCCAATATATACATGAAATATAACTTAAAGTATAAGATATTATACTTAAATTTTCTATTCATGTATATATTCTTCTTTGAGGGTGGATATAAATTGTGCCCAGATTGGAAAATCTACACACTCACAAAACCTTCACTTTGTACAATGCAAAACATTTGGAGCTCGTCAAATGCCAAAAATTGACTTTTCACATTTTGAAAGTGCCAAATTGGCACATGCCAAATGTGAAAATTCAAAATTTTGCATTTGGTGAGCCCCATATTTGGTGCTCACCAAATGGTTTGGATTGGAAACCACCAACCCTTTGGTTTGGATTGTACTTGGGCATCCAACCCAAAGGGTTGGATGACCATTTCAAGCCTGAGATGTGTTTTTATCAGAAGATTAAAAAAATTCACATATTTTGGGTTGTGCTCTCCATCAAGTTTGCACGTGTTTCAATGAAACTAAAAAAAACACATGGAAACCTCAATCTCTCTCTTAGCTATACAAGCATGTAATTTTTTTCACATTTCAATTTTGTTCAGACTTTCATCTATAATTTATTTTGTTAGTGTGTCCATTTTTGGTCAAAAACAAGCATGCACTATTTTGGGTATAGTTTTTTACACGTTCAACTTATTTTGAAGAAACTTATATTTTTTAGAAACTAGACTCCATTCTACACAATTTTAAATAAAAAGTTTTGATTTTTTATTAGTTATCAAAGGTTTTAGGTGGGGGGGCCCGCTCAAATTTTTATTTTTCAGGATGTGTCCACTTCAAAAATTAGTAAAAAATCATATACTCATTTAAAAATTAGCTGAAAAATCTAACATAAAATACAAGGTGTTAGCTAATTTCTCACTGAAGCAATTTAAAAAAAAAAAAGTTAACATTTTGGGCGACCACAAGAGATGCCATTTTATATTTTTTGCATAAAAATAGGACCAGTTTTTGTGTGCCCCCTTTTTGAAGCCCTTAATATCCACCATTTTCAAAACAAATTAGTAGTTTAGAAAGTACTCTCGAACCACTCTGACTCTTGTTCTTGTTGCATCTTCAAATTTGGAGTGTAACTATCTTCAATTTGTCATTGAATTTTAGACTTTGCTGATTTCCAAAAAAAGTGGCATCATAAGACCCCCTTTTGGTACCACAACTTGGTGCACATACCCTGATCTACCCAAGAATCATCTGCCTTGGCCTTTTGAGAAGCTTTCTCCAATTATTTTATAGATTCTTTGGATGTGGAGGAGGTTAAAAGATCAACTTGTTCAAAAGAATTAGTGATATTTTGGATCACTATGATGAGCTAAGAATTATTATCTTTGAGCTCATTCTTTTTTGCTAGAAGCTCATCATAAATTTGCACCAATGAAGCAATTGAATCTATGGCATCATGCATGATATGTGTATGTTTTTGTTTCCCATGTTCCTCCCTCATGATCTTGTAGTCTAACAGGTGCATTTCTACTGGTGGTTTCTCAACTAGAGCTCTACTACTTCTGTATATTTCATTTTGTTACTATCTACCACCACTCACAAAAATGTCATGACAATGATGAGCCTTTTCTTAGGTGGTAAATCATGACTTTCTTTTTTCATGAACAAATCAAAACTCATGCCGCAAATATAAAGCTTAGGAAAAGAGACACTAGGCAAAATGGTATATGAGGGATTCATATCAAATACATTCTCTAAGCCATCATGAGAGGTCTCAATAGGTACTTCTATACTATTACAGGAAGATGCACTTGGTTCCATAGGTTCCACATGAATGGTGGATAATGAGTCTACATCTATATCAATAGGGGACATCGGTACATCCAATGAAAATTAGGGAAGGACTTTATGAGGAGACTCCGAACCTACAAAAGGAGGTGATCCTACAGTATTGTCCTCACAAGTATCACTGTCATCATCAATAACTTAATTGCACTTGTAGCTTTCCCTTCCCTTTCAGTTATACTTCTAGGGGAGGAATAACCAAAGCCTTTCTAACCCTCAACTTGATTCTAGTGCCAAAAGAGGAAGCACCTTCTTTGGACTTGATCCCAACTTCAGATCTTTGCCCAATAGGGCTAGCTAAATAAACTTCTGCTCCACCTTTGATCTTGATATTCTTGACATTATTGTTCTTCATCCAAGCATTGGTGTTTGTCAGAATAGGATGAAATCTATCAAAGATAGAGTCACATTAGTTCTTTGACCATTGAGAAGAAGGAAGAGGAGCTTCAACAAAACTTTTTTCTATGTACTCAGGATCAAGGATTTGTCCATCATCCACCATTCCTTCTCCAATCTTGGTCAAATCAAGATCTTCAATCTACTTGAAGGTGAACTTTTTATTATCCATTCTTTCGATTGTTAGGAACTAAAAGGACAACTGAGACGGGGGGGAGGTGAATCAATTGTCAATGAATTTCAACCCAATTATAATTTAATCCAACTTAATACTTAATACCAGTAAACCAAACTTAATACCGGTTAAACAGATTAACATAGTATATCAATACCGGTGAAACTTAATGCATGAAATAGAAAGAGAAACAACATCCACAACACATAACACAAAGATTTTTGATGTGGAAACCCTGTAAGGGGAAAAACCACTATGGGAAACCTTATCCATAATGAGATGATACTACTGTAGATAGTATGTGTATACAAATGGGGTCTGCACATGCAGAAAGGCCAACCACCTAGAGCACATTGCTCAAATGGGAGTTGTAATGACTACAGTAGGATGGTTAAATCCTAGAATAATGTACTGCTTCAAAGTGCATCTGCAATGCTAGATTCAATACCCATTTAAGCTTTGATAAACATCTTAAAACCTTCCTTGAACCTTCAAATGATGTCTTCTTGATTCACTTTATGATCTGCTCATATGATCTTCAATATTTACATATACCAAGTTACAATACCATACCACAATAGTACCCTTCATCTCACAAATGAGATCTTACATTTATATAAAACCTAAGAGCAAATGTGTAGGTCAGATCACTAAGAATATTATAATTAAATCAATTACAAATAATTCTTGATGTGATATAACATGTCAGCTCAATATATTTACAATAATATCCAGTCAATAAATCGTCTCCATAATGTGTCATGCTGATTTGGAATAGATAACGTATACCGGTCCATAACCTAGACCTATCTACTGGTAACAACAAATATCTTAACCTGATTAGACCAATAACCAAAACACCAAAACCAAGTATCCAAAACATGTCTTTGACATAACCAAGTGATCTCCAGATGATACCAAGTCATCATCAGTGTTGGTGAACCATATAACCTATCGGTGAGCATATACGAGTGAGTGTGCGTAAGTCACTAACCTTGACGATGAATACAATTTGTTGGTTTAACAGTAGACCTATATAACCATAGTGCCAAAACAACAATGTAGATCTCCAGAAGGATAAGTGTTGACATTAATGAAAAAACCAATGCAACACATCCATAATACCAACAATCTCCCCCTTTGGCATTGATGGCAACAATAGATGGAAAAACATCTAAGGGCCAAAGCAAAATGCCAAAAACCAAAACCCAACAATCTCTAGAATAGACAAATCTCACTTCTTTTGCTTCAACATTCTCTTTTAGAAAATTGTACTTGATAGAAACATGCTTAGTCTTAGAGTGGAATACTAGATTCTTTGATATATCAATTGATGTTGAATTATCACAATAAATGATTATCAGTTCTTTGCATTTTACCTTTATGTCCTTCAACATTTTCTTAATCCATAAGACCTGAGTACAATTAGTTGCTGCTGCAACATATTCTGCTTCTGTTGTAGATAATGATGTGCACCTTTGCTTCTTTCTTACCCTTGAAATCATCTACTACCAAGAAATAATGCACCTCCAGTGGTACTCTTTCTATCACCTATGTCACCTACCCAGTTAGAAACTGTATATGCACATAATTCAAATTTTTCATTCTTAGTGTAGCTAGGAATTCGGAAATCATCACAAGGAAATCAATACTAATCTAGCTCAATCACAAAAGCTCAAATGAAATGATCAATCCTAAAAACACTCAATAAAGACATGAAAGCAAAACATTCAAAACTAAAAACTAAGCAAACCAAATGCAGATCTTAATGTTTCCTTCATGCGGCTCCATTGTCCTTCTTTCTTCTCCAAATAGCCTTTGTTTGTGGATCTCACCTTCAAGTGCATCAACCTAATGTGAAAGCAAGATTGACAAGTAGTGCAAGAATACTCAAAGTGTGATTGATTCGACCAGATAACAGGGGTCTTTGATTGAATAAATTCATCCAATTTATAGATAAATTGGAGAAAAGACAAGATTAGCATGAAGGAGATATTAGAGGCAATTGATTTTGAAAATGGCACAATTGAGTGGAAAGAAGAAGGTTATGACACCTTCAATGTCATGAATTATGACATATTGCCAATGCAAAGGTTAGAGAACTAGAAGCTTATGACATCTTGCTATGCCAAAAGTATGACGCATGAGAAATTCATGCTTCCACCGAAGCACAAAAATAGGGAGAAACTAGAGAGAAATTAATTAGGTGGAAATTGAAATTAGGAAATTAGAAAATAGGTGGAAATTAGGAATTAGGAAAATTAGGAAATTGGAAAATTAGAAATTAGGAAAATTAGAAAAAAAGGTGAATTAATTAGCAATTTTTCATTTATCAATTAATTCACACAAAGAGAGGGGATTATTTAGCCAATTAAATAGACATTTAATTGTGACAAGGAGACTTAGGATAAACAAATAAATCATTTATCCTAAAGAGAAAATGGAGAGAGAATGACAAACAAGGTTAAATGAATAAATCATGAAACCCTAGAAGATAAATTAGAAATGCAAGGACGACAATTAGGTCAAATCAATTGCAAAATGACAAAAATGACAATGATTGATGACAAAATAGATTGCAAAAATGACAAGATTGACAAGAGGACAATGATCCACAATCGATAACAAATCGATTGCAAAACGGCAAGATTGAAGAAGAGGACAATGATCGATGATCGATGACAAATCAATCGCATGATGATAAGATTGATAAAAAGGACAAAACCCTAATTAGGATTGACGATGTCCAAAATGATGACAAATAAGCATGCACACTAATGCGACAGGATAAGATTGACCAAATTCATGATTGAAAATTGTTGTCGACAAGACCAAATTCGAAGGCAAGGTGAATGAAGAATGTAGAAGAAGGACTCGATGCTTGCAAATGATAAAGACCAAGTGAACAAGATAGAAGAAATGTTAATGTGCTGCAAAAACCCT
Organism: Cryptomeria japonica; assembly: GCF_030272615.1. NCBI lineage: Eukaryota > Viridiplantae > Streptophyta > Pinopsida > Cupressales > Cupressaceae > Cryptomeria > Cryptomeria japonica. The sequence goes on from NC_081409.1 coordinate 829,888,859, forward strand.
AAAATAAGGCAATGCACAAATGTTAAAGTATGATTCCGCAAGCGTTGACCATTTTTAGGTGTCTACATTTTGCCCCTCTTTGAGACAATGCAATTTTAAGCGTTGTTTCAAAGAACTTAAATGAAAATACCCTAGACAATAACAATGACATATGCATGTCCCCTCGAGGAATTGGCTGGAAACATGCAGAAGAGAGGCCAATTGATTGATAAAAATGATAGGATCTAATGGACTGAGAATCGGAGATCGGATGCATGATGGACAAGCAACTGAAGGTGCAAAAGACCATGACCAACATAAGATGGAGAGGGTGCACATCCATCTATGCACTAACAAAGATCTATAAATGAGACAAAGAGGGTGAAAAGAGCTCATTTGCACTAGCCAAAGAGGAGAATTTGTTGCTCTAGAAAAGGACACTTGCAGAGAGATGGTGAACATTCCTATGGCAGATCACCTCAGAGAATATGTACTCACCTACAGATGACCAGATGACGTGGGAACAGCGGTATGTATCTTGAAAACCCATGACTTTCTTGTGGGACATTGCAGGGCCCACAAAAACTACAGAAACTAACTTCTGCGCTTGTGTAGGGTGAATCCTATGCTTGTGTAGGGTCTTCTGTGCTTGTGTAGGGTACACAGGTGCAGTTGTGCTCTGGCAACCCTAGTTTGGTCAAAAATGGCATGCGAATAATCCAAAAAGGGGGGATAAGAATAGGATAGGTCAAAATAGAGTAGAAACACCTTGATTTATGGAAGAAATGAGGAAATGCAACCTGTAGGAGCAAACCCTAAAACTGACAAAATGTGCCCCAATTGTGATGCAAAGTCGACAGTATCCATTGATCACGCGGGAGAGCTGACCAGACTACTTCATGTTACGTCATAGACTCAGGAACATAGACAAAGATACATTAGCAGGACTTGGGATATATTATATCACATTCATGCCCGAGATTAGGACAAACACAAGACTACTTACCACATTGGCAGAGCGATGGCATTTAGAGACTTCCTCATTCCATCTGGCAACTGGAGAGGCGACTGTGACACTAGAGGATGTATGGTGCATCCTTTGCATTTTGATTCATGGGGAGATGGTAGAGTATGACCCAGTGAAAGGGAGAGATGCATTGTGCAGATTATTTAAGTGTGATGCAGATGATTTGGATATCATTGAGAGGGAGATTGGCTAGGAGACCATGGCATCAGAGTATGATTGACGATATGTGGTGATAGTAGTGGTGATAACATGCCTACTAGTAGGGGACAGAGGAGGACATGGATTCCCTATTGGATGGGAAAGAGTGCTAGAATGGATGGTGATAGAGGGGATGGTGTACGCATGGGGACCATGTGTACTGGCTATGCTATATTTTCAGTTGCATCAGATAGCATACCAGGGAGTTCAGACTTTGAGCTATGGGGTCACATTACTTTAGGTATGGGCATTTGAGAACATAGCCATATGTCGATCGATTGCAAAGAGATAGGTATTACCACACCAACCATATGTGTACTGTTATGGGAGAGCATTGAGACAGGGTCCTTTCGGATACATATTGTATTGGCGACATGAGCTAGATAGATTGAGAGAGTTCACATGGAGGCCATATCTTGATTGCCCTGGATGGTCAGATGATAGTGATGAGCTATCATATTGTAGATAGGAGAGGTACCTAATTGGGTGACCAGTGAATCACTAGAGAGTGATTGAGATGTACCTGCCAGAGAGAGTCAGATGACAGTTTGGAGAGAGGCAGGATGTACCTAGAGGGACTGCACACTTTGCCCGATCTCACAAAGAGATGAGTCAGTGGGGGAGGATGATTCAGCCACACATAGCATATGCCAACTTCGCATAGCTATAGCAGAGACAGTGGGATTGGAGGCTAGATGTGGTGGATGCCGGGACGAAAGAGGAGTATGAGCGATGGTTTGCACAATGACGACCAGTGCCATTGACTGATCCAGACATTCCAATACCTAGGAGACAGGAGGACTTCCCACTTGCTGGAGAGGAGGAGGGAGATGAGGAGGATGAGGAGGATGAAGGTGCTGATAAGGATGAGGGGGATGATGAGGATAGAGATGATGAGGGGGATGACAATTATGAGCTAGATTTAGGCGATTAGGAGGCATTGCAGGATATACCCATAGAGCCGGAGATAGCTAGGATAGAGGAGATGGAGATGTGCAGGGCTACCATAGCGAGTTAGCATGATCATATTGTGACATTAGAGAGATAGAATGCCATCTTGAGGATAGAGAATGAGCAATTCACAGTAGAGATAGCCAGACTCACAACGGCTTGAGATACAGCAATAGCTCAGACACAGTGAGAAGAACAGAGAGTCACTGAGTACATTAGGTCGATTAGGGATGGTAGTGCACGTGAGATGGCATAGATGTTGGTAGAGACCGGAGAGGAGATATGCCATTGGAGGACACTATATGAGGGTGTCATTCTACCAGATTAGAGAGCAGCTTCATACCGAGCATGATCGAGGATAGAGAGCAGGGCACGCTCTCGGAGGTCATTGAGTAGCATGGGGGTGAGTGGACCTATGAGACCACCACAGCTAGGACCTGGGATAGGAGGGACATCATCCTTGAGACATGTCAGGGCTGAGGAGGACAGAGGGAGGACCCAGTGACAAAGGCATGTGCTCCTTAGGATAGACAGATGTAGTTTGACATTATGTAGGCAGCCTGTGGGCCATACTGAGGACAAACAATCCAATTTTGTACTTTGATATTATTTTGATATGTGATATGATATGCATCGATATGATGGGATGCAATATGTTATGACTTATAGTTATTTTCCATGTATGGATGACTTATGCACTATGTATGAATGTATTTTTATGTGTGTTTGATGCATTTATAATATGAAATGGATAAAATTCTTGACGTGATGCTTGATGTAATGCAAATGTACTAACCAAGTGGATGTAGGAGGCAACATATGTGTTTGGAGATCAGAGCACTAGACTAGACTGACTATTCGAACTGACAGAAGAAATGTTAGAAAAAAGAAATGAGACATAGGATAGTTAGAGATGAAGAAAAAATTGCTTTCAATAATGCACTTTGTAGGTGAGAACCTTTATTTTTATGTAGCAAAATGGATGAGTAGCATCATGGCATTGAAGGCCAGAGCTGAAATGCAACCCTTTTGGCAAAAGACAGACACATCGCAGATAAACGACAATCACAACAAAAAGAAATAAAGAGACCATGAACCATCCCAGTGACTCTAAATCACTTAGTGACATCATTGAACAACATAGGAACATGATCGAAGATAAATCAATAAATGATAAGACTTGCTAATTTCAACAAGTCAAACAAACATCTTGATCTTCATTGTCAAAAGTTGAAAGTGCTGATAGGATGATCATGCTGTCTGGTTTCAGGGAATGCGGTACCCCATCTAAGATAGGACACAGTCTGGTTTCGAGTATACCACACCCTGTATAAGACCCATGATAGTGTGCCAAGGATGAGTGATATCGATGTTGATGTTCGATTGATAAGACAATTTTAATCAGTTTTGAATGTTTGATTTGATTGAAAAAGTTCATCTATTAACGCATGATTCCATTAAAGCACCATGTGTGATTGTGTGTTGTTGGAGGTACGCTCAACGAGTTGTCGATGCACAAAGGGGATATATTTTTTTGTGTTGCTTTTCAAGTTTTTACAATTTTTTTGGTTCATTTTTTTCAGGACTTTTTTCAATTTTTTTGGATTGTTTCAAGACATTTTTCATTGTTTTTTTTTTTTGGATTTTTTTAGGACATTTTAAATTAAAAAGTTCCAGTGATTGATCATGAAAAGGGGAACACACCTGATGCACATCTAAAAAACATATATAGAGACTGGGACCAAAACATATGTACAAGAAACCGAAGTATGCAAGACAATGATGTTGACCAATCACGGGCCTGGAACAGAATATTGGGTCAGGACAAAGATAGACATGATAAACTGGTCGAGAGAAAGCATAGCTAGAAGTCATGACAGATGATAGAGCAATGATCTCATTACTCATGGTGCCTGATTGCCATGTTTTCACCATGGTACTTGCCCAAAGTGCTTGTTTGCCAGGTTTTCACTAGAGGGTGAATCATTTTTCTTTACTTTTTTGCTCTTTTTTCTTTGTTTTTTTCACTTTTTTTTAATTTTTTTTTTTTATTTTTTTGATTTTTTGTGTTTTTTTAGGATCATATTTGAAGAAAAGCTGATAGAAAATTATGTCCAGTACTTGCAAAGCTACATGCTATTTAAAGGATCAGACAGAGGTTCACTTTCTGGAGTGGCAAGCTAATATGCCCCCGAGCCATAGGTGGTAGTCACTATGAAAGGCCCAACCCAATTAGGTTCAAACTTGCCTTTGATGAGGTTAGTAGATTGTGCATTCTTTGGATTTTCCTTTAAAACCAAATCTCCCACTTTGAAGTGTTGCCCTTTGACCTTCTTATTATAAGAGCGACGGAGATGGTTTTGATATGCTTGCAAATGTGTCAAGGCTGTCTGACGTTTCTCATTTAACATTTCAAGCTGATGCAACTGAGAGACTCTATGCATCTCATCATCAATTAGATGTTGCAAGGAAACACACAAAGAAGGAATCTCCACTTCTAAAGGTAAAATGGCTTTCGCACCATACACCAAGGAATAAGGTGTTGCGCCAGTAGGTGTGCAGATAGAAGTGCAATAAGCTCATAATGCTGGATTTAACTGTACATGCCAATCTCGACCAGCGTCATTGACAACCTTTTTTCAGGATCTTGATAATGGTTTTATTTGATGCTTTGGCTTGACCATTACCCTGTGGATAGTATGGACTGGAGAAATGGTGTTGGATATGAAACTTTTCATAGAGTTCCTTGACATCTTTATTCTTGAAGGGACGACCATTATCTGTGACTATGGAAAGGGGAACCCCATATCTGCATATGATATAATTCAATAAGAATTTTGAAATTTGCACGCCAGTGATATAAGTCATGGGGATAGCCTTGATCCATTTTGTGAAATACTCTGTGGCTGTAATGATGAACTTGTGTCCATTTGTAGATGTCGGGTGAATCTTGCCAATAAGATCCAATCCCCATTGAGAAAAGGGTCATGGAGATATGACAGAATGAATCTCTTGGGCTGGTGCATGAATGTAATTTCCATGGATCTGGCATTTGTAGCATTTCTTAACAAAATCATGAACATCCTTCTCTAGAGTGGGCCAATAATACCTAGCACGAATCAACTTTTTGGCTAAGCTAAGACCATTGAAATGGCCCCCACATATACCATCGTGAACCTCATGTAAATCCATTTGTGCTTCATCAGAATCCAAGCACTTGAGGAGGGTATGGTCAAAGGAATGATGGTAAAGGGTGTTGGCAATGATGACATATTTGGCCATCTATCAGATGAAGGCTTGGCATTGATTAGTGGAAAGGTTAGGTGGTAAAGTTTGGGATTTCAAATATTGATATGCATCATTGTACCACAGGGAGTTAGGACCAACAAGAACACACATCACATCTACTGTTGAAATGTCAAAAGAAGGGACAAGCAATTGTTCAACCAAAAATTCACACTTGTCCATATTGTGGGGCATATTTAACATGGAAGCAATCATAGCCATCGCATCTACCGACTTGTTTTGCATTCTTGGAACTTGACTAAAATGGATAGCCGTGAATTTTGTCCTGAAGAAATCTACCATATGCTTATAGGGAAGAATCTTTTCATCTTTTGTTTCGTAGTCATCATTCACTTAATGAATGACTAACTGAGAATCTCCATAGACTTGTAAATGTGTGATGTTCCAGTGGATCGCTACTCAAAGTCCTGTGACCAGTGCTTCATACTCTACAATGTTATTGGTACAATGGAAAGTTATTATGTAGGACTTGGGAATAGCATCACCTTGAGGGGTAACAAACAATATGCCTGCTCCAAACCCAAACTTGGTATGGGACCCATCAAAGTATAACTTCCATTCATTAGAAGATGTGAGAGAAAAGACTGATTCATCTAGAAAATCGGTCAACATGGGATGATCATCATAAATAGGAGCCTCTGCAAGTTGATCAGCTATGACTTGTCCTTTTATTCCTTTTGCTCCATGTACTCAATATCAAATTCACTAAGGATCATAACCCACTTGGCAAGGCGACCAGTCAAAGCTTCTATGCTAAGCAAGTATTTCAAGGGATCAATTTTTGCAACTAGCAATGTCTGGTGATTTAACATATAGTGCCAGAGTTTTTGTGTTGCAAAAACCACTGCTAAACATGCCCGTTCAATAGCTGAATAATTCAGCTCATAGCCTACTAGTGTCCAGCTGATATAATAAATAGCTCTCTCTTTTCCATTCTCATCCTATTGAGCCAAGAGAACTCCTAGTGTCATTTCAGTTGTAGAAATATACAATATAAATGGCTTTCCTTCTATAGGAGGCATTAGGATAGGTGGCGACAACAAATAGTCTTTGAGAGCTTGAAAGGCTAATTGACATTAAGCAACTCCTTTATGAAATAGATGCTGGAATGGATGACATTTGTTGGCCAATTGAGCTATGAAGTGGTGGATTGACTGTAGCTTTCCTTGCAGACTTCTTAATTGCCAGAGATTGGAAGGAGGAGGCATATCCATTATTGCTTTAACCTTGGCAGGGTCAACTTCAATGCCTCTATGGGAAACAATGTACCCTAGTAATTTGCCAGCAGTGACACCAAAGACACACTTCTTTGGATTGAGTCTGAGCTTGTAGGTTGCCATTCAGTCAAAGATTGGGCCCAGGATGGCTAGATGACTATCTCTAGTGACAGATTTGCATAATAAGTCATCAAAATAGTCCTCCATCAAAGTATGCATGAAATCATGGAAAATTGTCATCATCACTCTTTGATATGTTGCTCCTACATTTTTAAGACCAAAGGGCATCACATTCCAATAGTAGGTACCCCAAGCACAGGTGAATGCTATCTTTTGTTGATCTTCAGGGGCAATGTGAATTTGGTTATAGCCAGAAAAACCATCCATCAATGAGAGCATCTCATATCTAGCAGTCATGTCAACTATGATGTCTATGTTTGGTAATGGAAAGTCATCTTTAGGGCATGCTTTATTGAGATCCCTAAAATCTGTGCAGATTCTGATGCCCCTAGTTACTTTGCTAACTGGCACCAAATTCAAAATCCAGTTTGCATAATCAATGGGTCTGATAAAGCCCACATCTAGTAATTTTTTTAGTTCTACCTTGACCAAAAGAGCCACCTGGGGATACATCTTTCTGAGTTTCTATTTGACAGGCTTGGCATCTGCTTTTAATGGCAAGTGATGAAGAACTAATTCTGGATCAAGGCTAGGCATATCTGCATGGGACCATGCAAAGCTGATCTTCTTCTCAAGAAAGAAATTGACAAAATCTATCTTTTCCTTTTTTGATAAAGAAGCAGCGAAATGAATGACCTTAGGGTTGTCAAGTGTACCCAAATTGATTTCCTCAGTCATTTCCACAAGCAATATTGATTTATCCTGACTTGATAGGGGTATGTCCACTCTTCCACCTTTGGGCACCTCAGAGAGGTTTTCACCCATAGGTATGTCTTTTATTTTTACTTTTTCATGGTTAGAGAGTGCCTTACGGTTTTCACTCAAAGACCTATCTTTTCTATTTTGTATTTTTTCTTTTCTTTGTTCATTTTGATGACTGGAAGATGGAGTTGACTCCCCAAAATATGCCATGGAATCCAGATCAATAGCAAATCCTACCTTATGATCACCTTGTGGTATGCCTTCTCGTAGTCCAAGGAATTATCCAATTGCTTCATCATTTTGAAAATAATCCATTGTGAGTAGTTCTTGTTGGTCATGTTGGATAAGCTGGGGATAGACGAGGGGCATGTCATCATCAGTGCTCAGGAGGGAGAGGGCCAAGATGGTAAAGATGTAAACGTCTGTGGTATCACTGTTTGAACTACTCACATCTGATTGAGAGCTTGGATCCCAGAATGACTCTATCCAAGCATTAGGACATGTTTTGGGAGGGGGAGTTATCTCATGTTTGTCTTGCATAGGAAAATCATTAGGGTCAAGGAAAACATTGTCAAGGGCATAGGAGCTAGAAGAAAAAGAACTCCACTCCCATTCATTGGAATCAGTTTTAGGTCAGGTATCCTCAGGTGTTATTTCATCATCAGAGTTATGCCCTTTTCCACATGTGGTCACTTTGGTAGATGAGGATCCAATTTGCAATGGTACAAAACCTAACCCTAAAGTTGGAGGTCGCATCTCGAGTATAACAGGTTCTAGCTTTCCTTTCTTGTCCGGACCTAAGCCACTGCAGCCATCATATCCTTTCTTCTATAGCATAGTAAATCCTTTGCCATACAGTTCCACCGGCAACCTAACAGGTGGGGTCTCAGTTGGATCCTTATAAAGCCAATCTATGACATCATCATCCAAAGTTTCTTTGTCAAGTTCACCCCATCTTGTAAATGTAGTGGGGGGCTGATATTGGATAACTACCTTAGGTTCCTTTTGCAACAAATGTGGTTTGCCATATGATTTTGGAGATATTGGTAAATTCCCAATGAGGAATGTTTGAGACATTGAATACTCTCCGCATCCTTGGTCTTGTATTTTCAATTTTCCTTTGACAACATCTAATAATTCATTAGGATCCACATAACTATATGATTTGGCTTCTCTATTGACTGGGACTTGCTACTGTGGAGAATCCTTTAGGGTAGCACAAAATTTAAATGGATTAGGATCTCCTGGAATTGTTATCTTAGCTCCATTGTAAGGATATTTTAAACATTGATGATAAGTGGATGGAACTGCTTTCATTGCGTGGATCCATGGATGACCAAGAATCATATTGTAAGGAAGATCAAGGTCTAGGACCTGCAAAAAAGTGTTTTCTATCACTAGACCAACTTTGATGGGCAAGGTAATTATCCCTTTAGATGGGTGCTCAACATCATCATATGCTTTGATTGTTATTCTTTTGGAAGAATCAATATCCTTTTCTGTATAACCAAGACCAATGACTACTCTCAAGGTACAGATGTTAAGACCTGCTCTGCCATCTATCAAGACTCGTCAGATTTTGCAATTATGGAAAAAGACTTCAAGATGTAAAGGATCATTATGAGGAAGCTTATCAAGTGAACTATCATTATCAAAAAATGCAACGTGTTGGGAAATAGCTAGATGTCCTATTCGGGCTTGAAACTAGTCAACATCAATGTATGTTGGGATAGTAGACTCAATTAAAGATTTATCTAAGACTACATGATGCATAGGGGATATTTTCAACAACTCAAGGATTGATATTTATGCAGGTCTCTTTCCTAGATGATCTAGGAGATTATACTGACTTACAGGAGTTGGTTTGGGAGGAACTATAGGAGCTCCTTTCAGGACTATTTTGGATCGATGAGTGGTGACTATGCAAGAAGGATCTTGTCCCTTTATTCTTAGAGTAGAAACATACTCATTTGATGCTCGAAAACAATTGATAACATTGTTATAACCAGTACTTGCATAATTTGTTGTTTGGGTAGAGTTGGAAGAAGATGATTTACCCTTGTCATGATCAAGCAAAGGAGTTTTAAAAATTGTATGATCAGTATTAGAAGTCGCGTTGGGTGGATCTATCTCAATTAATCCTTGCTCTAACAAGTCTTGAATCATATGTTTTAATTGAAAACATGATGCAGTTTTATGTCCTTTTGACCGATGTTATTCACAATAGGCATTATCATTCCACCAATGCGGCTTCACCATTGGTTCTACCTTGATATATGGTAGCTTGATAAATTTTGCTTGTATTAATTGTTTCATTACTAATTCAATAGGCTCTCCCAATGGTCTAAATTGTCAAGGAGGTCCATCTCTTGATCGGAAAGGTTTGCATTGCTGGTTTTGTTGCTGACCTTGTTGTTGATTATATTGTTGAGTGTATTGTTGAGTATGCTGCTAGTATTGCGGCTATTGAATAACATTGCTTGTTGGTGTTTGATTTTGTTCCATAGTTGACATATTAGGAGAACTCAATTTCTTGATTGTGAATGGGGGTTGATTTACATTCACCACTCGTGCATCAACAACTCCATCATTAGTGACATTCTTGTTTTTGTACCAAAATCTATTTCAGTCCCCGGAATTGTTTGTGTTGTCACTGTCTTTGTTAAGCTTAATGATTCCCCTGGCTACAAGAGTAGTTTCAATGTTCATCCCTTTCTTAATGAGTTTCTCAATAGTACTGGGACTTTTCAATTTGAGTTCATACATCATTTCTGGGACCAAATTTTGGATAAACAAGTTCACTTGTTGTTCTTCAGGTATATCTAGGGAAGAATGACTATACAAGCTTCGCCATCATTGCAAGAAAGTCACTAATGGTTCACCTTGCTTTTGCTTGGTGTTACATAAATCTGACATGGTCACGTTACTGTTGATGTTGAACGCAAAGTGAGATATAAACTTTTGAGCCAATTCTGACCAAGTCTTTATATTTCCTGGTAGATGCGAATAGCAATCCATGGCTTGTCCCATGAGACTTCGTGTGAACAAGTGCATTAAATATGTTTCCTCATAACTCACTTCAGTACATGCCGCAAAAAATACTCGAATGTGATCCTTTGGATTGCCATTCCCTTTATATTTCTCAAAATTAGGTGCCTCAAAATGCTTAGGGAAGGGAGGCATGTATAAGTTCTTGTCAAATGTATTAGGACATAAATCTTGATCTGTATACAACTTCTTTGTTCCTTTGGTTTCCAATGCGTCAACTTGTCATTGCAACTTCTCAAGCTGTTGTGCAATTGTATCAGATTTTGGAGGTTCATCATTAATCCTAGTGGGTACTCTTTGTTGATACATCATGTTTCTGATTGGTTGTTGATACTTTGAAATTGTCATCTTTGGTGTCTCCAGCATATAATGTTCTTGGTACACTTCTTGTTGTTGTGGTTGTGCCATGCCTTGATATTGACCTTGTTGCTATTCTTCTTGTAACCTAGGTTGATATTGCAATTGAGGGTGTTGTTGATATTACATAGTTGCCAATTGCGGTTGTGGAGTATGATAGCTTGTTTGTCTTGGCACATATTGAGGCACATGTTGTTGTTGATGTGGATGAGTCAGAATTTGCTGACTTTGTGCCAATTATTATCGTCGCAGTGTAAATCCCATCATTTGCAAAAAACTTTGTTTGGGTGGTTTTTGGGAGAATACATAGATGCTTGACCCCACGGGCTCCCCTCCATGGCACTCACTTCTCAGGGCAGCCAAGCATCAGTCCCCATGGAAATCTCCCCATGGAGAACTTAGTATCTCTTCCAAGTATCTGAACTTGTCCTTCTCAAGCAACTAGAAGGATTTTTGGCCTCTAAATACAAGGTGTTTAGTAAGGATTTCTGTTAAGTGTTACTCCTTGGTGTCATGCAAGCATGATTGAGACATAAGTCCACCAAGATACCAAACAAATGTAGTTGCACAAGCATGATTTAGACCTTGAGGCCCTACTTAGATGTTGATATGAGAAAGAGTCCAAGGGTCATCACTTCCCAAGTAACTACAATTCCCACGTAACCCTTCCTTCAAAGCTTTCACCCATCAGGTATTTATTTATTATGAGTGAGAATGCTAAGGTATTATAGCCATACTCACTTTGGGTCATTCCTTTCTCACAATTATCACTTGCTTGGAAAAGCAAATGGTCAGGAAGGCAGGCCCTCTAAAGGTGAAACACAATCAAAACAATGAGCATGGTATCGAAGATCTGGATTTCTGATCACCCTAAGAAGGATGAGAGCATACTCTCCTACTCCAATGTCAAAATCAACAATCAAAGAAAACATACATTCATTCCAACCTATTTAGAAATCATAGTAGGTGCCTATAATATTAATTGCAAACACAAATTTTAGTTGTAATCCAAGGCAACCTACAAAAACCCAAGTCAGAAGTTTGATATGTTTAGTCTTTGGCTATCGATCCTGCATAAAACATGTTAGTAGTTTCATTTGTTGTCTTTGTCATGCATAATGCCAAGGTGGTGCACAAAGAATTAGTACCATAAAACCAAAAAGCAGAGACATAATGCAAAACAAACCAATTTGCAAGTGAAAACACTACCTTTTTACCTCTATTTCTAGACTTACACAGGCACAGAATGCTCAACACAGGTGCAGAATGATGCAACATAGGCATAGAATGATGCAACACAGGCGCAGTTCCCTTTGACATAGGTGCAGAAGTCTTTGACACAGGTGCAGAAGAGTTGACATAGGTGCAGAAGTACCCAAAAAGGCTTGCATTACCCTGTTTCTTGGGTTTGTGACCTGTAAATCAACTCAAAAGGCACTCAAGAAATGGTTAGATGGTTAGTTCACGTCAAGTTCACCAATTAATGTAGCTAGGAATTTGAAAATCATCACAAGGAAATCAATACTAATCTAGCTCAATCACAAAAGCTCAAATGCAATGATCAATCCTAAAAACACTCAATAAAGACATGAAAGCAAAACATTCAAAACTAAAAACTAAGCAAACCAAATGTAGATCTGAATGTTTCCTTCATGTGGCTCCATTGTCCTTATTTCTTCTCCATATAGCCTTTGTTTGTGGATCTCACCTTCAAGTGCATCAACCTAATGTGAAAGCAAGATTGACAAGTAGCGCAAGAATACTCAAAGTGTGATTGATTCGACTAGATAACAGGGGTCTTTGATTGAAGAAATTCATCCAATTTATAGATAAATTGGAGAAAAGACAAGATTAGCATGAAGGAGATATTAGAGGCAATTGATTTCAAAAATGGCACAATTGAGTGGAAAGAAGAAGGTTATGACACCTTCTATGTCATGAATTAGGACATATTGCCAATGCAAAGGTTAGAGAACTAGAAGCTTATGACATCTTGCTATGCCAAAAGTATGACGCATGAGAAATTCATGCTCTCACCAAAGCACAAAAATAGGGAGAAACTAGAGAGAGATTAATTAGGTGGAAATTGAAATTAGGAAATTAGGAATTAGGAAAATTAGGAAATTGGAAAATTAGAAATTAGGAAAATCAGAAAAAAAAAAAAAGGTGAATTAATTAACAATTTTTCATTTATCAATTAATTCACACAAAGAGAGGGGGATTAATTAGCCAATTAAATAGACATTTAATTGTGACAAGGAGACTTAGGATAAACAAATAAATCAATTATCCTAAAGAGAAAATGGAGAGAGAATGACAAACAAGGTTAAGTGAATAAATCATAAAACCCTAGAAGATAAATTAGAAATGCAAGGATGACAATTAGGTCAAATCAATCGCAAAATGACAAAAACGATAATGATTGATGACAAAATAGATTGCAAAAATGACAAGATTGACAAAAGGACAACGATCGATGATAGATAACAAATCGTTCACAAAACGAAAAGATTGAAGAAGAGGACAACGATCGACGATCGATGACAAATCGATCGCGTGATGATAAGATTGATAAAAAGGACAAAACCCTAATTAGGATTGACGATGTCCAAAATGATGACAAATAAGCATGCACACTGATGCGACAAGATAAGATTGACCAGAATCATGACTGAAAATTGTTGTCGACAAGACCAAATTTGAAGGCAAGATAAATGAAGAATGTAGAAGAAGGACTCGATGCTCACAAATGATAAAGACCAAGTGCACAAGATAGAAGAAATGTTAATGCAATGCAAAAACCCTAAAATAAGGCAATGCGCAAATGTTAAAGTATGATTCGGCAAGCATTGACCATTTTTAGGTGTCTACACTTAGGTTACCATAAACCAAGATTTGTTGTGCCTTGAAGATACCAGAAAATCCATTTTACTATTGATAAAACACCATATAACTCCTTAGGACACCATATGATCCCTTAGGAATATGTGTTGGCATTATGTTGTCATTGATGTCAACAGGTATGGGATGACTATTGGTATGAGAGATGCATGTGCAACACTATCAAGGAAGAGTACAGGTGGACATATCTTGGATATCAGCATGGGTAAGGTAAGGAAGATGACCTAACAACACCATATGACCCCTAACAACACCATATGATGCCTTAGGACACCATATAGTGTCCTTTGGGGTCATATGATGTCCTAAGGGATCAGATGGTGTCCTAAGGGGTTATAGAACACCATATAACCCCTTAGGACATTGTATAATCCCTTAGGACAACATATGTGTTGGCATTGTATTGTCATTGATGTCAACAAGTATGGGATTATTACCGGTATGAGAGATGCATGTGCAACACTGTCAAGGAAGAGTACAGGTTGAGATATCTTGGATATCACCTTATGTTGCAGAACACTGGTAAGGTAAGGAAGATGACCTCAGGAGTCACCAGTACATGAGTTAGTGCCTAAGGGGTCATATGGTGTCCTAAGGGGTCATATGGTGTCCTATGATGACTTAAGACATGATATGAACCCATACAACACCATATAATTCTTAACAACACCATATCGTGTCCTAAGGGGTCATATGGTGTTCTATGACCCCTTAGAACACCATATGACCCCTAATGACAACTTATGGTATCCTAAGGGGTCATATGGTGTTCTATAACTAGTTGAGACAACATTTGATCCCTTGGGACACCATATGACCCCTAAAAACACCATATTGTGTCTTAAGGGGTCATATAGTGTTCTATGTCCCCTTAGGACACCATATGACCCTATAAAATGCCATATGACCCATCACGACACCATATGTTGTCCTAAGGGGTCATAAAACAACATATGACTCCTTAAGACACCATATGGCCCCTAACAACATTAGATGACCCCTTAGGACACCATATGGTGTCGTTAGGGGTCATATGGTATCCTAAGGGGTCATATGAACTTAGGACACCATATGACACCTTAGGACACCATAAAGTGTCCTTAGGGGTCATATGGTGTCCTAAGGGGTTAGATGGTGTCCAAAGAGGTCATAGAACACCATATAATGCCTTAGGACACCGTATGATCCCTTAGTACACCATATGTGTTGGCATTGTGTTTTCATTGATGTCAACAGGTATGGGATGACTACCGATATGAGAGATGCATGTGCAACACTATCAAGGAAGAGTATAGGTTGAGATATCTTGGATATCACCTTGTTTTGCAGAACACTGGTAAGGTAAGGAAGATGATCTCAAGAGTCACCAGTACATAAGTTAGTGCCTGACTTGTGTGATGAGATAGTAAGGTGATCAATACTAGTATACTATATCATCGATGAGGAAAGGATATGAATTGGTATGTGATGTGATGACATGGTTGAGCAGAGGCACCTAAGCACACAAGCATATTAGGAGCTCAAAAGTCATAATATGAACAATTTATTTTATTTGAGTCATTCATAATGTATTAAGGTTATTTGAGTCAATTCAATCATAATATGTAAGGCTCGATGAGCCATTTTTTCCAAAGATATCATATTTTGTCCATATTGAAGTTTTAAAAGTGTCCATGTAAGAGTTAGAGTCATTTATGTCAAAAATTGTAAAAATTGCAAAGTTGCAATATTGCCAAAAAGTGCAACAAAAGTGTAAAAATGAAATCCATGGGTTATGAGGTGGTTGGAGTAGTTAGAAAAGAGTTGGAAATGGTTTATAAAACCATGTTTGGTCGAAATCAAGAAGGTAGATCAGTTTGGAGGGGATTTGACAAAGATTATCCATGAAACCCTCAAACTGTCATGAGGTTTTAAGGAATCTGTGACTGTCATAGATCCATGGAGGATCAAATTTGATGTAATTTTTATATGTAGATGTTATTTAATGATATATTGATGAAATATATTTTAGATGAATAATTTCTTGTGCATTTTTGTGGAGTATTTGGCAAGATATGTTTGTTTTTTAATAATTGTCAAAACCCTGCCAAGGGTTACCCATTTTTGGGAAAATGATCATACCTTTTGATTTAACCATTGGATCTAGCTGAAATTTGGAGATAATTTGTGTAACTTAGTAATATAAATTATTACTGAAGTGATTTTCTTTATGAGAAATATGTAAAATTTTATTGATGACTATTTGTTACAGTTCATGGTGAAAGGTAGATTGGTGAAGGCAGTAGCAGTCCGGTTGTAGAATTTGGTGGGGTCACATGAGGGATCATAAAGAAGAAAGGATATATGTTTTGGAAAATCCTTTGAATATTCTTTCTATTGTTTTTTGTCTTACTTGATTTGGTTAAGAATTGAATATTTTGTGATTATTTTGGTGAAAACACTTTTTGAGGGATGAAACCCTGAACTAGGGTATTCCGTGGCAAATAAGAAATTGTTCTCTCATGCTATGGTGAATGTTATGATTTGAAATATTTAATGAAGGTCTGTAGAGATGTAATATAACCTTTGAAATTGATTTGGAGTTGAGAGGAATGTTGTATCTTTTATATGCCTCTTGATTCAAGTTTAAAGTGTACCCTTGAATGAAGGTTTTATGGTTTGTGATACATGCTTTGCATCACATGGTCAAGTCAGATCAACCAAGTGAGTGGTTGTTAGCTTGCAAAGGTCATGACTAGGGTACAAGCAGGATGGGAAAGGTGTTTGAGTGGTTGTTTGTGATGAAGAGGCAAAATGTTACATGAATCACATAAACACTGAAGGAGAAGTATGAACAGGTCACAACTACATTGTAAGGTTATAGAACAACAAGACTCCCACTAAATAAAGATGCAACCATCATGAGGAGCAATGACTGATAGTGAATGTGCTCACACTAAATCACATGTGCTTGTTTGAAGATATTCTGCACAAACAGGGATTTCACATGAGTACACTACAGGATGCAGAAGACAAGGTGGTTCTCCACCGAGTTATGCACTGGACTGATAAAAAAGGCATGTTGAGATGTCGGTACAAAAGAAGAATGATGTGTTTGTCATCTTGACAAACTGGTTATGATATGGTCTGAGCTGATCAAGGAGAAGGCAATACTGAGCAGATGAAAATAGAGGATTGTGGCTTGATTGAAGATGGTGTCTAGGAAAGGTTGATGACAGAGTGTCATCAAGAAAGTTTAATGGTATGTAAGTCCATCAGTAATGTGAGAAAGGTGTAGATGCAGATGTTCTCCCACTTTGTGGGAATGTGCATTCTTTGTATAGACATGTGTGAAGATCAGTTTAGGTGTTCCACTAGTAGTTCAACAAGTGCAAACATGATGAGTAAACTGGTAGAATGTGAGATACCGGCAAGAAAGATGAATTGGTAGAGGGTTTTTGTTGGTGATCCTACCTAGACTGAATTGAAGAGCCAAGCTAGAAGATGGTCCACACAGATGCCACATAGAGTCAAGGTGGCAGACCTGCATTCGGATGAAGAAGAAATGTACACCAATAGGGTAGTTGAAGAATTGGTTGACATTGATGGAAAATCCCACAAATCATGGGACGTGTTGCAGAGTTCTTGAAGAGGTTTGTAGCTTGAGGTCTAGAGGACAACTACGAGCCAGCTAAGAGTAATTGAGGAGATAGAGGTGGATGAAGGAAACAACAAGAAAAATCTTGGTGGTTGACCAATAGATCAGTTGATAGGGTAAAATCAAATTGCTACAGATAGAAGGCATGATCAAGAAGGCACGGTAATGGTAGAGGTGTATAGTTGGCTGTTAGGAAGATCAGATCAGGGAAGATCCCATTAGATTTAGTTTTCCTTGAGGATGATGAGAAAACCCTAAGGGCCTATTATTTTGAATTAGCTTTTGGTGGGAAAACCTGGCTATAAATATGTAGGCCAAAGATATTGTGCTACTGTGAAGTGTATTACTTATGCATGTGAGAGAAAATTAGCCAAGTGCTTAGAGAGTATCTGAGGTAAGAGGGAGAGTGAAGGCCAGAACCAGTAGTGTTCATACTGTTAGAGAAGAAGTGAAGGAGGCCGTAGAGAACTAGCAAAGTGTTATATCAGTGAAGAGAAGAGAGTAAGGTGGAGATCTAACAAAGAAGAAGAATTGGAGAGGTGTACCAGTAGAGTTTACTAGTTGTTAAGCAACAAAAGAGAGCAGCAAAAGAGTGAGTCGGTGTAGCAAAGAAGGTATCTCACGGGAAGAGTAAGATATATGAAATGGTTGCAAGATTCACTTGTAACAAGATAACTACTTTTGTATTTGATGTTTATATTGTGAACACTGAGTTGTAGCTCAATGCAGAGGTTGGTGCTCCTTAGGTAGGTGCCCTAAAGTCTAGGGTTGTAGCTCCTTTTGGTTATAGCCCATAAAGTCAGGGGTTGGTGCTCCTTGGGTTGGTGCCCTAAATTAGGGGTTCGTGCTCCTTGGGTTGGTATCGTAAACATAGTAACAATTTTCATTGTGAGGCTGGATTGGAGTAGTAGTCTCCAGCAGCATTGCTCACAAAGGTTTTTCCCATCTTTGTTTTTCCTCATATATGTTGTTGTTACATGATGTGCCCTTGTGTGTGTTTGCATTTGAGTTAGTTTCCTCACTAACCAGTAATTTTTTTCATAGTTAGATCTAACAGTAGGTATGCTCACATAGGATTGCTAAAGGGAAAAGTTTTAGAACCACTGATTCACCCCCTCCCCCTCTCAGTGGTGCATTGTGTCTAACAACTGGTGTCAGAACATAGGTAGCTAGTTAGTATAGTGTTATCCAACCTAGGTAGATTCTAGCTTAAGGACACAATGGTTTGAGTTTTAAAAATAAACAATATCAACAATTGCATGGAGAAATAGAGGTTCTTCAAAATGACCTTGAGAAATATCAGGATGAGCTCAAGGGAAGAATCTAGTTTGATGGCAATAGTGATGCCTTGGACAGAATGTTGAAGAAGCAGAAGCATGCCAAGGACACTGAAGGGTTAGGTTGTGGTACCGGTGAATGCTCCACTAGAAATAATGTCCCCCATAATGACATTCAGTTTGTCTCCTCAAATCGAGAGAACAAGGGACAAACCTTCATAGTGTGAGAAAGGTGCAGATGCATATTTTCTCCCACTTTGTGGGAATATGCATGCTTTGGATAGACATTTCTAAAGAAGGGTTTAGGTGTTCCACCAATAGTTCAGCAAGTGCAGACATGATGAGTAAACTGATAGAATGTGAGATACCGGTAGGGTTAGTATACCGATAGGAAAGAGGAACCGGTAGAGGGTTTGGTTGATGATCCTACCTGGACCAACTTGAACAGCCAAGCTGGCAGATGGTCGACATGGATGCCACATAGAGTCAAGGGGGTGGACCTACATTCGGATGAAGAAGGAATGTACACCAACAAGGTAGTTGCAGAGTTGGTCGACATTGATGGAAAATCCCACAAATCATGGGACGTGTTGCAGAGTCCTTGCAGAGGTTTGTGGCTTGAGGTCTTGAGGACAACTACAAGCCAGCTAAGAGTAATTGAGGAGAGCGAGATGGATGAAGGAAGTTAACAAGAAAGATCTTGGTGGTTGACCAAGAGATCAATTGATAGGATAAAACTAGATTGCCAAAGATAGAATGCCTGATCAAGAAGGCGTAGTAATGGAAGAGATGTATAGTTGGCTGTCAAGAAGATCAAATCAGGGAAGATCTGATTAGATTTGGTTTTCCTCAAGAATGATGACAAAATCCTAACTACCCATGATTTTGAATTGGGTTTTGGCTTGAAAACATGGCTATAAATATGTAGGCCAAAGACATTGTTTGTTTCGAGTGAATAGAAGAATATTATGCTGCTATGAAGTGTATTACTTCTACATATGAGGAATATTCCACCCATTATCAAACCGGTAAACACATTTTGTGATGAATGTATAAAAGGTAAGCAAACAAATGTGAGTTTCAGGACAAAGGAGCACAACACCTCAAAACCACTTGAAATTGTGCATACAGATCTATGTGGTCCAACTCGAACAAGAGCACTTGTCGATGAAAGATACTTTATGCTCTTCATTGATGACTAGTCAAGGATGACATGGCTCACATTTCTGCAAGATAAATCACAAGCATTTGAAAGATTCAAGATCTTTTGGAAAATGGTGGAAAAGGAAAGTTGGTACAGATTAAAATGCATAAGATCAAACAGGGGTGGAGAGTTCACCTCAAATGAATTTGAGGATTATTGTGAAAAACATGGAATGAGAAGGCAATAATATTTTCTTAGAACACCATAGCAAAATGGTGTAGTAGAAAGGAAGAAGAAGACAGTCAAGGAGATGGCCATAACCATGTTAAATGAGGCTAGTCTACTGGATACATATTGGAAAGAAGTTGTTCATACTGTTGCATACACTTTGAACCAGGATCAATTAAGAACAAATAGAAAAATGACACCTTATGAGTTATGGTATGATCAGAAGCCATCAGTCAAATACTTCAAAGTATTTGGAAGCAAGTGCTTCAGCAAGAAAGATATGGATGGTTTAAGAAGTTTTGACTCCAGGAGTGATGAAGGAAGTTTCCTTGGTTACTCATCTAACAACAAAGCCTACAGATGCTACAATAAAAGACTAAGAAGGGTCATTGAGAGTGTGCATGTAAAAGTTGATGAATATATGCACAAAGGATGTCAACCACATGTTAATCGATATGATGACTCTGGTGATGAATATTGTGAAGTTCAGATAGATACTGAACTAGAGGTAGCATTTAAGAAGTTCCCCAATTAGTATGTACAACTAAATCACCTAGAAGAGAAAATTATGGGAAATGTGAGTGATGGTGTGCAGACTAGAAGAAGACTTGCTAGGAATGATGAACAAGTCTACCTATGCCTCATGAATGAAGTTGAACCCAAAACATTGATTGAGGCCAATAAAAGACAAGAATGGATGGATGTTATGGAAGAAGAACTGCACCAGATTGAGAAGAAGACTTGAGAATTAGTTTCTATACTAGAAGACAAGAACATCATTGGCACAAAATGGGTCTACTAGAACAAAATGAATGAAGAAGGTAAGAATGTAAGGCACCAGGCTAGAATAGTATGCAAAGGTCACTCTCAAGTAGAGGGGATTGACTTTGAAGAAACATTTGCACCGGTGGCTAGAATAGAAGTAATTAGAATGTTTCTAGCTTACTCTACCTACAAGGGCTATAAAGTATACCAAATGGATGTAAAATCTACTTTTCTAAATGGAAATTTGGAAGAAGAAGTATACATGGAGCAATCAGAAGGGTTTTTGCTACATGATGATGAGACATTTGTGTGTCAATTAAAGAAGGCTCTATATGGTCTAAAGAAAGCTCTGAGAGCATGGTAGTCAAGATTAGATCAGTATCTTAAGGAGTAGGGATTCAAAAAGGGAAGTGTTGATAGCAATTTGTACATAAAGAAAGATGGGAATCACATGATTATTGTAGTTGTGTATGTAGATGACATCATCTTTGGAGACAACAAGGATACTCTCTGCAAAGAGGTTGGTGATCAGATGCAGTTAGAATTTGAGATGTCAATGCTTGGTGAATTGACTTACTTCCTTGGTTTACAAATATTACAGCAACATAAAGGAATCTTTATCTCTCAAATCAAGTATGCAAAGGAGATGTTGAATAAATTCCAATTGGAAGATTGTAAACCGGTAAGTACCCCCATGGTGACTGGCAGCAAATTAAGCAAGAATGATGAAGCAACTGTGGTGGATCAAACTCTGTACAGATCCATGATAGGCTATCTACTGTATCTCACCGCTTCAAGACCAGATAGAGTTCAGGTAGTGTGCATGGTAGCTAGATTCCAAGCTACCCCAAAGCAGTCACACATGAATGTTGTTAGCAGAATTTTAAGGTACCTACAAGGAACACTCAACTATGGTTTGTGGTATCCTAAATAGGGAGATTTTTTCTTGGAAGCATACACTGATCCTAATTGGGAAGGATGCATTGATGATAGAAAGAGCACAAGTGGTGGTGCATTCTTTCTTGGTGACCGGTTGGTCTCTTGGCATAGCAAGAAGCAAGACTCAGTCTCTCTATCCACTACTGAAGCTAAGTACATTGATGTAGCTACATGTTGTTCTCTGGTGCTATGGATGAAGGAGACCGTCAAAGGTATACAGGTGGACATCACTGATCCTATTCTCATTTGGTGTGACAATTCAAGTGCAATCAACATAGCAAAGAAAGTTGTCATGCATTCTAAAACAAAGAACATTTCTATCAAATATCATTTTCTCATAGAGAAGGTTGAAGGAGAGGAGGTAAGGATGGACTATGTTCCTACTAGTGAACAAGTAGCAAATATTTTCACCAAAGAATTACTGGTTAGTACTTTTTAGTACCTCCGACACAAGTTGGGAGTTGTGTCATCTGCCTAGGCAACTTTTATGTGGCTCAAGGGGACATGATAGTGCTAAAAGGGGGAGTTTGGTATGAATCAAAGGGGGAGTGCATAGTACCCTTTGTCATTGTGTCAAAGGGGGAGAAATGTACTAGTATGGAGTATCTCACTAGAAGTTGACATCAATGCCAAAGGGGGAGATTGTTAGCAATTTGGCACTAAGTTGTCATTGATGTCAACCGACATGATGAATGCTCACATACGGGTAAGAATAAAGAATGAAGGCCTACTGGTAGTCTCACACCATCGGAAGTGAAGATCTATTACTAGTATAGGATGCTCTACCAGTTTACAGAAGAAAAAAGCTCTATCGGCAAAGTGTTGTACTGGTATGTGTTTTTTTGACCAACTGTGTGTTGGTGGGCCATATCTTGATTGTTGTGATGCCATAAGAAGTAGAGGTGGAAAACAAATTATGGTTGATGAAGCCTCATTGATAGGGTTGATGAAACAAATAATCACAATTAATGGAGGAGCCACAAATCACAGAATTGTATCTGACTGATTGCAGCTCGACGAAGAAGGTATGACAAAGGAAGATTAGAGAGTAGCTAGCGCCTGAATCTATGCAAGGGAAATTTGATCCAGGAGTCCTTGAAAAAGAGGAGAAGTGTAGAGAGAAGTAAGAAAGGAAAATAATTGTGAGCCTTAGAAATAATTCTATGAAAGTTACAATGTGTGTGTGAGCAAGCATACCGCTGAGAGGATTCTACTGGCAGTTCTGTAGTCTTGCAGTTGAGCCTAACCGGTAAGGTGTGGCAAAGCAGGAAGCATTCTAGTATGATCTAGTGTGTTGAGAGATTGTGTGTGAGAGGGAGAGAAAGATAACAAAGCTTGAGAAATAGAGACAATAATTCCACAACTGGCAGTGTGAGTTTCAATGGAGGAGAAAATATTGTCAATTGGCAGAGTGTTATGTGATGAAAGAGTTGCAAAATTCATTTAAAACAAGAAGCCTCAATTTTATTCAAATAGTATTTCAATATACATCGCCATGTTGAATCTTGGTGCAGGGGTTGGTGCCAAAAATCTTTGTAAGTGAGTGTTTTACCTATGAGGCTAGATTGGAGCAGTAGTCTCCAACAACTTTTCTCATTGAGGTTTTTCCCATATTGGGTTTTCCTCGTAAATCTAGTGTTGTGAGTTACTTGTGTGTGAATGATCTATTTTTGCTTTCTCTCTTGTATTACCAGTATGACTGTTTAGTGATTAAGTGAATAACTCATATTCTAAAGTTAGATCAGACAAAAGAAAAGCTTAGAAACTACTAATTCACCCACTCTTAGTGGAAATCTATGTTCAACACCCCTTGTGTGTGTTTGCGTTTGAGTTAGTTTCCTCACTAACTAGAAAGTTTTTTCATAGTTAGATCTAACAACCAGTATGCTCATAGAGGACTGCTAAAGGGAAAAGTTTGAGAACCACTGATTTACCCCCTCCCCCTCTTAGTGGTGCATTGTGTCCAACAATATGATGTGTAATGACACCATATGGTGTCATTAGGTGTCATATGGTGATCTATTAGGTCATAGAATTCTATATGACCCCTTAGGACACCATATGATCCGACACCATATAACATTTCCTAAGGGGTCATATGGTGTCTTAAGGGCTCATAGAACACCATATGACCCCTAAGAACACCATATGACCCCTAAGGACATGACATGACCCCTTAGGATACCATATGGTCTTTGTAGGGGTCATATGCTATCATAAGGGGTCATAGAACACATTATGACCCCTTAGGACACAATATGACCACAAACGACTCCATATGACCCCTAATGACACTATATGACCCCTCAAGACACCATATGGTGGTTTGAGGGGTCATATAGTTTCCTAAGGGGTCATATAGTATTCAATGACTCATTACGATGCAATATGATTCCTTAGGACATGATATTCCCCCTAGCGACAGCGTATGGTGTCATTAGGGGTCATACTATGTCATAAGGGGTCATATGATGTTCTATGACCTCTAAGGATACCATATGACCCCTAAGACCACCATATGGTATCCTTAGGGGTTATATGGTGTCGTTAGTGGTAATATTGTGTCCTAAGGGGTCATATGGTGTTCTATAACAATACCATATGACCCCTAACGGCACCATATGGTGTCCTAAGGGGTCATATGGTGCCCTTAGGGGTCATATAGTGTTTTATGACCCCTTGAGACACCATATGACTCCTTAGGACATGCCATATGGTGTCCTAAGGGGTCATATGGTGTCTTAAGGGGTCATATGGTATTCTGTGACCGCTTAGGACACCATATGACCCCTAACGTCACCATATGGTGTCCTAAGGGATCATATGATTTCCTAAGGGGTCATATGGTATCCTAAGGGGCCATATGGTGTTCTATGACCCCTTACGACACCATATGACCCCTAAAACAACCATATGATGTCCTAAGGCATATGGTGTCGTTAGCGGTCATATGGTGTTGTTAGGGGTCATATTGTGTCCTAAGGGGTCATATGGTGTTCTGTGACCCCTTAGGACACCATATGACCCCTAACAACACCATATAGTGTCCTAAGGAGTTATATAGTGTCCTTAGGGTCATATGGTGTCCTTAGGGTTCATATGGTGTTCTATGACCCCTTGAGACACCATATGACCCCTTAAGACATGTCATATGGTGCCCTAAGGGGTCGTATAATTTCCTAAGGGGTCATATGCTATCCTAAGGAGTCATATGGTGTTCTATGACCCCTTAGGACATCGTATAAACCCTAATGAAAATATATGGTGTCCTAAGGTGTCATATCATGTTCTCTAACCCCTTGGGACACCATATGATCCCTCAAGAAACCATATGACCCCTAAAAACACCATATGGTGTCTTAAGGAGTTAGATGGTGTCCTATGTCCCCTTAGGACACCATATGACACCATATGACACCATATGACCCCTCACGACACCATATGGTGTCCTAAGGGGTCATAGACCACCATATGACTCCTTAGGGTGCCATATTACCCCTAAGGACATCAGTTGACCCCTTAGGACACCATATGGTGTCATTCGGGGTCATATGAAGTCCTAAGGGGTCATAGAAAACCATATGAGCCCTTAGGACACTAGATAACCCCTAACAACACCATATGACCCCCTAAGGCACCATATAGTCTCCTTCACGGTCATATGGTGTGCTAAGGGGTCATAAATCACCATATAACCCCTTAGGACACCGTATGATCACTTAAGACACCATATGACCCCTAACGAGACCATATGGTGTCGTTTGTTGGCATATGCACACTCCAATGAGACATTGTAGGTGATTGAAGGTTTTGTCATTGATGGCAACCTTATAATCCTATGGCACCGGCAAGGCATTACACAAATAGGATAGTTCACTGGCATCAGTAGATCACACTCTACACCAACACTCAGGACATTGGCACCGACACAAAGAAAAGAAGTATACTAGCATAGAGGCCGACAAGATTTTGTTATATTATATTTTTGTTTATTATTGTAAAAACTTTGTAAGCCGACTTGGCATGTTGTAAAATGACTCTTATATATAAAAGAGATCATTGTAGACATTTTGTAAGTAATAGGAAGCATGTAAGTAAAGTGATGTATGCGAAATATAGGTTAAAGGGGTTATGTAAGAAGCAGAGCAATCAGTACCGGATCAGGCATTATAGATGCAATTGTAAAGTAGTACAAGATATTGGATTTGTATAATCCATATTGTAATTTAGCGAGACTTCCCATTGAGAAGTGAGCTCTAGGTAGTTGGCCTTCCTGCATGTGCAGGCCCCTCTTGTAAGCAATATTCTCTTATTGGCTAGTAAGTGGATATTGTGGGTCACAAATCCCACTGAGGTTTTTCCCACACCGGGTTTCCTTGTTAAATCCTTGTGTCATGGTGTGCTTTTCATGTGGATGTTTTTGATTCTATTCATTGCATTATTTCTTGCATACTGGTACATTGTTATAATATGTTCTGCATGTTTTAAGATAAGAAATTTTGTACACCGGTTAGATACTGATTCACGCCCCCCTCTCAGTATCTATGGGAATCCTAACAATTGGTATCAGAGGTGTGTCCTCTATTTTCAGAAGCCTAACAGCTTGAGGAAGATCTTGACATCGGTAAAGATGGAAAATCTGATGAAGCAACTTGAAGGAGCTCTCTTAGACTATGATACAGAAAAATTAAAAAATATCAATCTAGAAGATGATCTAAAGGCAGCTCAGGATATCATTCAAGCACTTCAAGAGAATCTTACTATTGCAAGAAACAAGAGAAGAGAACTTTGTGAAAAGATGCAAAATGAGAATGATGAAAAGGAATCACTTAATGATTAGATAAGCAAGCTAAAACAAAAACATGACAACAAAGAATGAGATGTAGGATATGACTATGAGATTTTGTAAAGAAATTGAGGATAGGAAGAAGAATGAAGAAGAATTGACTAGAAGACTAAGTGATGCAGCAAATGAAAACACAAGACTTAGCTATGAAAATGACATGTTGAAGACAGATCTGATGCACACTCAGAATGACTCAAATGAACTGATGAGACAGAAAGAGGTCTTAGAAAGAGAACTAGAAACTGCAAATCAACATAAAGAAAAATTCAAGAAAAACTCAGAGGAACTTGGCACCTTGCTGAAGAATCAAAAACCTAATGTTGACACTTTTGGAATTGGCTTTGAAGTTGGTGAAAGCTTTGGTACTACAAATGCTCAAGATCATAGCAAACTAATAAGACAACCTAATGCTTATAAATTCAATGGAAAATGCTTTAACTGTAATAAGTATGGTCATAGAGAAAATGAATGTAGATCTAGAAATTATCATAATATCAACACACCCACTGGTCAATGTTCAAAATGCATCAAAGTTGGTCACAACTTTAAAAATTGCAGAATGAATGTGAGATGTTATGTTTGTGGAATATTTGGACATTTATCTAATCAATGTAGAACACAAACTGACATAGGTTATGGGAAAGCTATTTAGAAGAATAATGTAACCTGTTATGCATGTAACAAGATTGAGCATATTGCAAAATTTTGTAGAAGTAAAGGATCATCGGTAGACAACAAAAGTTCTAGCTTGAAAGGTAAAGAAAAAGTTGAAGAGGTTAAGCAAGAATTCTCAAAATAATGGTTTAGAAAAGCTGATCTAAATATTGGGAATACTCCTCCATCGGTAGAACCAGTCAATGCTTCACTGATAGGATACAGCAGTGCTCCACTTGCAGGAAGTTCTTCATCTAATTGAAGAAAGTTTCCTTGAGGGTTTGGCAATCTAATGACACATGTGCTATTATTCCCTCGGTTAGAGATGAGAAGTTGGAAATTACTTATTACCGGCAAACAATGTTAAGTGAACACTCAACTGACATACATTTAATATGGTAGATGGCAAAAAGACACTATAAATTTGAGGTTTTGGCTCCATTTCATTTTACCAAGATTTCAAACCTACGAAGAGAGAGAAGATTCCAAGCTAAGGCATTTTGAGCAAGAGGCAAGAACACTTCAAGCAATCATCCATCCTAAAGGCAATAAAAGGTATTTTATCATGGCATCCACCTCAACAATTGAATATATAGCAAACCTACTATTGTCAAAGTTATAAAAAGACCTAGGCCCATATTTCAATTAGTTCCTGAGGTAGCAAAGAAAGATGATACCTTAGGTGCTTTTTCTCAAATTCCTAAAGGAGTTATTTTTGCGAAAGACCCTAGAATTTACATTCATTGTAACATTGAGGAACTAGGAGATGAAGAGATTAAAACCATGTTTAAAACTATCATATGTGATGAATCCAAAAATGTAAAAGATGAACACAAGATCATTGAAACCCTAGGATTTATAGAGATCCTTAGCATTCCTTAATTTCCCAAGGATGTGATTAGGATATTCTTAAGAAGGGTACATGGTGAATTTTTCTGGTTAGATGCAATTCACAAAATCACCAAGGAAGCTGTGAAAGCTGTCATAGGGTTACTGACCACCGATAAAAGGCCAATCAAAACTCAGAAGGTATCCAATGACACAGTTATAAACCTAACTGGTGCCACATCTGACAGAAGGTCCTTAAGAGTAAATGATGTAATAGATATTAATGTGAGATTTATCAGGATGATATTAGGATATAAAGCTACTCATGCAAATAGACTTAATTCAATTTCAAGTTTATGCATTAAGAGTGCTTATGATATGGTCATAGATAATGCAAAGATTGATGTATGTGAGTGGTTGAAGGATGAATTAATTGACAAATTAGGCAAGATTAAGAAGGACAGGAAAGGAAATTTTAAATTTGGAAATTTATTATTATGTTCGATGCTACATATAACCAAACAAGTTCCCGATATAGGCTACAATGTTCTTGGATATGATATACCGGTAGGTAAACAATTAACAGAACTATTCAATAATATGGGAGAAGATAAGGAAAACAATATCCATGATTTCTTTCAAGAATTTAAGGCCAAAATGAAGAAAAGAATCAGGTTATCACAAAATATTGTTGACAAATATAAGGATGAAATATGCTTTGTAATCAAGAAGGATGAGATCTGGATGGAAGCAGTCATCCTAGGATAGTTTGGGTAATAGAGATGGGCTACAAAATAGATGATCATATAATTGAAACATATGTTGAAGCACTTCTAGAAGCCCCTAAAGAACCTAAGGAAGAAACATTTGGTAGTGCAGAAACTATTGAAAGGAAAATACAATCCAAGAAAAGAGTGAAAAAGGTTGAGGCAGTTGTAAGAAAAGGTTATAGGCAAGCAAAGGAGATCAATGATAAAGTAATGGAACAAACTGGTATAACAGAGGATGAGTTAGCAGCTCCACAACTTGAAACTCACCTATCACCAGTAGGTACTTTGGAGAATGACATGCCTACAACTTTCAAGAGAGTTGTAAGGAAAAGAGATCCCTCACCAGCAACCACACCCTCACCTAGGAGGACAAGACAAAGACAACAATCAGTGAGATCTTCGGTAAGAAAGGCTACACCAAAGAAGAAACTGACACCCAAGAAGAAGAAGAGGACAAGCAAGGACTTGGCCCCTCTTGACATACTATTAAATGAAATTATAGAAGAAGGGAAATTGAAGAATATAGAGAAACTATATGACACTCTAACAGCTGATGAAAAAGAACAAGTAGAAAATAGTATTATATTGCATATGGATATGTATAAGAAATTTTTGATGGAAATAGTAGACGAAGTACCAAATGAACTATTTAAGAGAGTGGAAGCAAGGAGACAAGCAGTAATAGAACTTGACAAGAAAATAAAGATAGAAAAGCTACTTGTTGTATATCCAGTGAACTCACCCAAAGAAATTGATGACTTAATTTCTCAAGCCAACCAGTCAGTATTTTCTACTACACACCAGCACATTGCTTTAATGGTTGGAAGATTCAATGAGGTGACAGAGGAGATAGAAAATGCATGGGACATTTTCCTAGTGGAAAAAAAAACAAGATGAATACATGAGCAACAAACCTATAAAGGTATATCAGAAAGAAAGAGTCAAGGGTAAAGGTAAAGTTAGTGGACCACCCAGTATCAAGGTTAAAGACAACTTACCCCCACCTCCTTTTATTACTCCACCGATAAAAAACAACAATAGCTACAAAAGATCAACCAATAGTTGAAAGTATGGATGTAGAGGATGTCAATCCTAATCCCAAAGTCTTATATACAGTGGATGTTGATACTCAAAAGATCAACATTGTGGTAGACAAAGATATAACTGATAAGACTGAAATGGCTAGTGAGCCACTGGTAGCTGAGCAAACTGATAACATAGAAGAAATCGGCAAATGACAAAGAGCAATAGGTAGAAACTCAGACTTAGACTAAGACAATGCAACAAATAGAGAAAAAAATAGGGAAAAAGGCTCCTGAACAAGAACAACAATAGAAACAGGAATAGGTTCAGAAGGAAACAGTGCCACCGGCAACTGGAGAAGTAGAAAAACTATTACTTAAGGAAATGCAAACACAAACAGACCTACCAGAGATTAATACAAGATTGGTTACTTCCACTAGTGGTACTCAGAATGTAGGTTCATCATCAAGCTACAAATCAACTAATGTGATTGAGGTACTATTGGATTCAATTAAAAAGATAACAGATTGCAGCTCACAAACTTATAAGGCAATAGATGACACCATACCAATTTTGAAGGTAATTGCTCCTAACTATAATATAGACAATAAAGATTCTTTAGGACAACTTGATACCTTGTGTAAATATATCACAGAAAACATTGAGAAAATAAAGGAAGAGATATTGAAGGACAAAGTGGAAATTGAAAAGCAAAAGTTCTTTGATGAGTAGATAAAGAAGTGTACCAGAGATTTTGACACACTTCTACTAGAACTATGTAATTTATTGAAAGAGTTCAAAATTTTGTACAAAGACACCTGTAAGACAAACTTTTTGACTATAGATATAGATAAGAAGATGATCAAGGTATAGGATGAAATCAATAAACTTGTCGATAATTTTGTTAACTCACCTGATACATTATCAGTTTTTGATTAGAGGATAACAAATTTTGAGGAAGAATTACTTAAATTAGGAAGAGAAAAAGAGAGAATAGTGAATAAGGCAAAGCATCTAAGATTAAAATTGAGTCCAAGATTGGACTATCTAGCATCATTATGGAAGAAAGGATCTGAGGCACTAATACAGGGATAGAAAACACCGGCAAAGAATTTGTAGCATCTCACCGGTATAGCTAAAAGAATAGAGACAACAATAAGAGATAGTAAAAATTTTATGGAGAGTATAAACTTGATTTTGGTGGATCTATTTCAAATTGTAACTACTCAGTTACAAGGTTGAAACTACAAACTCTACTGACATCTTGACAACCTTTGTCATTGATGCCAAGGGGGGAGTAGTGGGATGAGAAAATTCAAATATCACAGGAATCATATGCTCAGGGGGAGCACACATTTTTGGTAACATTTTTTTTGGACTTCACATTTTTGGATAACTTTTGAAATTTCTCATGAGTGTTTCCATCAATGCCAAGGGGGAAACTGTTGGCATATGCACACTCCAATGAGACATTGTAGGTGATTGAAGGTTTTATCATTGATGGCAACCTTAAAATCCTATGGAAATGGAAAGGCATTACACAAATAGGATAGTTCACTGGCATCAGTAGATCACACTTTACACCAGCACTCAGGACACCGGCACTGGCACAAAGAAAAGAAGTATACCGGCACAGAGGCCGATAGGATTTTGTTAGATTATATTTTTGTTTACTATTGTAAAAACTTTGTAATCCAACGCATGTTGTAAAATGACTCTTATATATAAAAGAGATCATTGTAGACATTTTGTAAGTAATAGGAAGCATGTAAGTAAAGTGATGTATGCAAAATATTAAGGCAGACCTATTATGCGAAATATAGGTTAAAGGGGTTATGTAAGGAGTAGAGCAACCGATACTAGATTAGGCATTATAGATGCTATTGTAAAGCAGTACAAGATATTGGATTTGTATAATCCACATTGTAAGTCAGTGAGACTTCCCATTGAGAAGGGAGCTCTAGGCAGTTGGTCTTCCTACATGTGCAGGCCCCTCTTGTAAGTAATATTTTCTTATTGGCCAATAAGTGGATATTGTGGGTCACAAATCCCATTGAGGTTTTTCCCACACTGGGTTTCCTTGTTAAATCCTTGTGTCATGGTGTGCTTTTCATGTGGATGTTTTTGATTCTGTTCATTGCATTATTTCTTGCATACCGATACACTGTTATAATATGTTCTGCATGTTTTAAGATAAGAAATTATGTACACCGGTTAGATACTGATTCACCCCCCCTCTCAGTATCTATGGGAATCCTAACAGTCATTACCAGCATCAGCAAATCACACTCTACACTGGCACCGACACAAAGAAAAGAAGTATACTAGCACAGAGGCTAATAGGATTTTGTTAGATTATATTTTTGTTTATTATTGTAAAAACTTTGTAATCCAACGCACGTTGTAAAATGACTCATATATAAAAGAGATCATTGTAGACATTTTGTAAGTAATAGGAAGCATGTAAGTAAAGTGATGTATGCAAAATATTAAGGTAGACCTATTATGCAAAATATAGGTTAAAGGGGTTATGTAAGGAGTAGAGCAACTATTACTAGATCAGGCATTATAGATGCTATTGTAAAGCAGTACAAGATATTGGATTTGTATAATCCACATTGTAAGTCAGTGAGACTTCCCATTGAGAACTGAGCTCTAGGCAGTTGGCCTTCCCGCATGTGTAGGCCCCTCTTCTAAGTAATATTCTCTTATTGGCCAGTAAATGGATATTGTGGGTCACAAATCCCACCGAGTTTTTTCCCACACCAGGTTTCCTCATTAAATCCTTGTGTCATGGGGTGCTTTTCATGTGGATGTTTTTTATTCTATTCATTGCATTATTTCTGGCATACTGGTACACTGTTATAATATGTTCTGCATGTTTTAAGATAAGAAATTATGTACACCGGTTAGATACTGATTCACCCCCCCTCTTAGTATCTGTGGGAATCCTAACAGTCATTAGGGGTCATATGGTGTCCTAATGGGAAATAGGATACCATATGACCCCTTAGGACACCATATGACCCCTAACAACACCATATGACATGTTCTAAGGGGTCATAAGGTGTTTTAAGTGGTCATAGAACACCATATGACCCCTAAGGACACCATATGACCCCTAATGACACCATATGATTCCTTAGGACACCATATGGTGTTGTTAGGGGTCATGTGGTGTCCTAATGGGTCATAGAACACCATATGATCCCTTAGGACACAATATGACCCCTAATGACACCATATGACCCCTTACGACACCATATGACCCCCTAGGATACTATATGGTGGTCTTAGGGGTCATATCATGTCTCAAGGGGTCATAGAACACCATATGACCCCTTAGGACACCATATGACCTCTAACGACACTATATGGTGGCCTTAGGGGTCATATGGTGTTCTAAGGGGTCATATGGAATCCTAATGGGTCATAGAATACCATATGACCCCTTAGGATACCATATGATCCCTAACGACACCATACGACCCTAACGACATAATATGGTGTCCTAAGGGGTCATATGGTGTCCTTTGGGGTCGTATGGTGTTTCAATGACCCCCTAGGACATCATATGACCCCTTTTAACATCCTATTACATGACATGAGAAATTTTGATACCATATGACCCCTTAAGATACAATATGGTGTCGTTAAGTATCATATGGTGTCATAAGGGATTTATATGATGTTGTTAGGGATCACATGGTGTCCTAAGGGGTCATATGGTGTCGTTAGGGGTCATATGGTGTTCTATGACCCCTTAGGACACCATATGAGCCCTAATGACACCATATGATGTCCTAGGGACTCATCTAATGTCATTAGGGGTCATATGGTTTCCTAAGGAGTCATATGGTGTTCTATGACCCCTTAGGACACCCTATGATCCCTTAGGCTACCATATGGTGTCGTGAGGGGTCATATGGTATCGTATGGGGTCATATGGTTTCCTAAGGGGACATAGAACACCATATAACCCCTTAGGACACCATATGATGTTTTTAGGGGTCATGTGGTGTATTTAGCACTCATATGGTGCCCCAAGGGGTCATAGAACACCATATGACCCCTTAGGACACCATCTATTGTCATTAGGGGTCATATGGTGTCCTAAGGGGTCATAGAACACCATATGACCCCTTAGGACACCATCTATTGTCATTAGGGGTCATATGGTGTCCTAAGGGGTCATAGAACACCATATGACCCCTTAGGACATGATAAGGTGTCATTGGGGATTATATGGTGTTGTATAGGGTAATATGTCATCCTAAGGGGTAATAAAACATCATATAATCCCTTACGACACCATATAACCTCTAAAGACACAATATGACCTCTTAGGACACCATATGGTGTCGTTAAGGGTCATATGGTTTCATGTGGGGTCATACGGTGTCCTAAGGGGTCATAGAACACTATATGACCCCTTAGGACATCATATGACCCATTAGGAAACCATATGACCCTTGCGGACATCATATGGTGTTGTTAGGGTTCATATGGTGTTCTAAGGGGTCATAAAACACCATATGACCTCTTAGGACACCATATGGTTTCATTATGTGTCATATGGTGTCCTAAGTGGTGATAGAAGACCATATTTCCCCTTAGGACACCATATGACCCCTTAGGATACCATATGGTATCCTTAGGGATCATATGGTGTCCTAATGGGTCATAGAATACCATATGACACCATATGACCCCTAGCGACACCATATAACCCCTTAGGATGCCATATTACTGTTAAGGAAACCATATGACATGACATGGTGTTGTTAGGGGTCATATGGTTTCATAAGGGGTCATATGGTGCCTTAAGGGGTCATATGGTGTCCTGAGTATCTATATGACTACTACCCTCAACCCTATCTACCCTAAACAATGTTCCAACAATCTTGTACCCCATACGATAAACCTTATATCCTACAACCTATTATTTAAATCCTATATAGGGGAAGGATAAAAATGAGGGGAGAGGGAAGAATAAAGAGAAAGAGAGATATATGAAGAAAGGGAGAGGTGGGTAGGGAGTGGTTAAGAGACATAGAGAGGGAATAGTAGATATGTGAGGGAGAGACAAAATAAAATAAAAGAGATAAGTGCACAAAGTTAGAAAGAGGGTTAAGGAGGTGGATAGGAAAGAATTAGAGAGGAGAGAGATATAAAGGTGAGAGATCTAGAGCCTAGGAAGAGAGAGGTGAGAGACCTAGGGTGGAAAGATAGAGGTGAAGGAGATACAGGGGGCTTAAGAGACAAAGAGGGAGATGTAGATATGTAAAGATGGAGGGAAGGAGAAAAATAGGTAAGGAAAGAAAGCTTAGGAGGGAGAGGTATTCATTAAGAGAACACAAAGAGAGTGGAGAGAAACAATAATAAGAGAAGAGAAGAAAGGGGGAATAATAGGTCTAGAGTTTTTGGTAGATAAATAGTTGACAAGAGAGATAAGAGAAGGAAAGAGTTCATAAAGGGAGATGGGTAAGCTGTGATGGAGAGAGAGAGGTGGATAGGAAGGGAGATAACTAGAGAGGGGATAAATAGAGAGATGAGATGTGTAGAGCATTAGAGAGAGAGATTAAATACCTAGATGGGAGAGATACAAGAGAGATAGATAGAGGGGCTTACATATAGGTGGCTAGTGAGACATTAATGGATAAGTATGGGGGTGGAGAGGGAATGAGGGAGAAACCTAGAAATTTGAGATAGGGAGGTAGAGAGTAGGAGGGAGAGGTGACAACCTAGACAATTGAGAGAGAGAATAGATATGGAGATGGGGGGAGAGAACTAGAGGGTGGACAATTAATTAGGTGAGATACCTAGAGGGGGAGAGAGAGGTGGGTAATAATATAGGGAGGGAGAGGTAGTTTGGTCAATAGGGAGGGAGGAAGAGACCTAGATATGGGGAGACATAAGATAGAAGGGATAGGTAGTGATCAAGAGAATGGAGAGGGAGGGGAGTGAAATAATAAGAGAATGAGAGAGAATAATAGAGAGGGAGGGAGTCAAGGATAGATATGGGGTTAAAGAAGGAATGAAAGGTAGAGAAGTTGGGTTTACCTAGAGAAGGGAGGGAGAAGTGAGAGAGACAAGAGAGGGATAGAGATAGGTCTAGAGTTTGGGGACAATAAAGAGAGAGATACATAGATAAATAATGCTAATAGGAGCATGTTGATTACTAAAATTTGACTAAGTCTGAAATTTTATATGATCCTCTTAAACCTAGAATCTACATTATAAGTCCTATAGAGCTGAAACTACTCTCAAACATGTTGTCAATATATACATAAAATATAACTTAAAGTAAAAGAAATTATACTTAAATTTTCTATTCATGTATATATTATCCTTTGAGGGTGGATATAAATTGTGCCCAGATTGGAAAATCTACACACTCACAAAACATTAACTTTTGACAATGTAAAACATTTGGAGATTGCCAAATGCAAAAAGTTGACTTTTCACATTTGGCGAGTGCCAAATTTGGCATGCGCCAAATGTGAAAATTCAAAATTTTGCATTTGGCGAGCCCCATATTTGGTGCTCACCAAATGGTTTGGATTGGAAACCACCAACCCTTTGGGTTGGATTGTACTTGGGCATCCAACCCAAATGGTAGGACGACCATTTCAAGCCTATGATGTGTTTTTATCAGAAGATTAAAAAATTTCACATATTTTTGACCGTGCTCTCCGTCAAGTTTGCATGTGTTTCAATGAAACTAAACAAAAATACCATAGAAACCTCAATTTCTCTCTTACCTATCCAAGCATGTAATTTTTTTTGCATTTCGATTTCGTTAAGGCTTTCATCTATAATTTCTTTTGTTAGTGTGTTCATTTTTTGTCAAAAACCAACATGCACTATTTTGGGTATAGTTTTTTACACGTTCAATGGATTTTGAAGAAACTTATATTTTTAGAAACTAGACTCGATTAACCACAATTTAAAAAAAAAAAAATTAGATTTTTGATTAGTTAAAGAAGATTTTAGGCGGGGGGCATGCTCAAATTTTTATTTTTTAGGATGTGTCCACTTCAAAAATTAGTAAAAAATCATATACTCATTTAAAAATTAGCTGAAAAATCTAGCATAAACTATAAGGTGTTAGCTAACTTCTCACCGAAGCAATTTTAAAAATTAAAGAAAAAAAGTTAACATTTTAGGGCGGCCACAATAGACGCTATTTTATTTTATTTTTCATAAAAATAGGACCACTTTTTGTGGCCCCCCTTTTTGAAGCCATTTATATCCACCATTTTCAAAACAAATTGGTAGTTTAGAAAGTAGACTCAAACCACTTTGACTCTTGTTCTTGTTGCATCTTCAAATTTGGAGTGTAACTATCTTCAATTTGTTATTGAAGTTCAAACTTTTCTGATTTCCAAAAATTGGCATCTTAAGATCCCCTTTTGGTACCACAACTTGGTGCACATACCCCAATCCACCCAAGAATCAACTGCCTTGGCCTTTTGAGAAGCTTTCTCCAATTATTTTATAGATTCTTTGGATGTGGAGGGGGTTAAAGGGTCAAATTGTTCAAAAGAATTAGTGATATTTTGGATGACTGTGATGAGCTAAGAATTATTATCTTTGAGCTCATTCTACTTTCCTAGCAACTCATCATAAATTTGGACCAATGAAGCAACTGAATCTGTGCAATCATGCATGATACGTGTATGTGTTTGTTTCCCAAGTTCCTCCCTCATGATCTTGTAGTCTAACAGGTGCATTTCTTCTTGTGGTTTTTCAACTAGAGCTCTACTACTTCGGTATATTTCATTTTTTTACTATCTACCACCACTCACAAAAATGTCTTTACCTTCTTACTAGCCTTCAACTTAGGTCTCCTGAGCTGCTGAATATGAAATATGTCTAGAGAGATCTCTTGCTTTTTCCTTTTGGGTGTTATTGAATTCAACCAAGGAGGTAATTCTAATGAGTTCACACATGTTATAGCAACTATGATTTATGAAGAAATAGACTCAACCTGTACCATAGGTGTCACCCTAGAAAAGCTTATGTCTGGACAATGATGAGCCTTTTCTTAGGAGGTAAATCATGACCTTCTTTTGTCATGAACTTATCAAAACTCATGGTGCAAATATAAACCTTAGGAAAAGAGACACTAGGCAAGATGGAATATGAGGGATTCATATCAAATACATTCTCTAAGCCATCGTGAGAGGTCTCAACAAGCACTTCTATACTAGTACAAGAAGATGCACTTGTTTCCACAGGTTCGACATGAATGGTGGATAAAGAATCTACATCTATATCAATTGGGGACATTGGTACATCCAATGAAAATTAGGGAAGGGTTGTATGAGGAGACTCTGAACCTACAAAAGGAGGTGATCCTACTATATTCTCCTCATGAGTATCAACTTGATTCTAGTACCGAAAGAGGAAGCACCTTCTTTGGACTTGATCCCAACTTCGGATCTTTGCCCAACAGGGCTAGCTGAATC
This sequence comes from Cryptomeria japonica, assembly GCF_030272615.1. Classification (NCBI taxonomy): domain Eukaryota; kingdom Viridiplantae; phylum Streptophyta; class Pinopsida; order Cupressales; family Cupressaceae; genus Cryptomeria; species Cryptomeria japonica. The sequence continues at coordinate 829,927,310 of NC_081409.1, forward strand.
AACTTCCACTCCACCTTTGAGCTTGATAGTCTTGACATTATTGTTCTTCAGCCAAGCATTGGTGTTTGTCAAAATATGCTGAAATCTATCAAAGATAGAGTCTTATTCCTTCTTTGAGAATTCAGAAGAAGGAAGAGGATCTTCAACAACACTTTTTTCTATGTACTCAGGATCAAGGATTTGTCCATCATGACCCATTCCTTATGGAATCTTGGTCAAATCAAGATCTTCAATCTACTCCAAGGTGAGCTTGTTATTATCCATTCTTTTGATTGTTAGGAACCAGAAGGACAAATGAGAGGGGGGGGTGAATCAGCTGTCAATGAATTTCAAACCAATTATAATTTAATCCAACTTCATACTTAATAATAGTAAACCAAACTTAATGTTGGTTAAACAAATTAACATAGTATATCAATACTGGTGAAACTTAAAGCATGAAACAGAAAGAGAACCAACATCCAAAACACATAACACAAAGATTTTTGATGGGGAAACCCTGTAAGGGGAAAAACCATGATGGTAAACCTTACCCATAATTAGATGATACTACTGCAGATAGTACATGTATACAAATGGGGTCTGCACATGCAGAAAGGCCAACCACCTAGAGTACACTGCTCAAATGGTAGTTGCAATGACTACAATAGGATGGTTAAATCCTAGAATAATGTACTGCTTCAAAGTGCATCTACAATGCTAGATTCAGTATCAGTTTAAGCTCTGATAAACATCTTTAAACCTTCCTTGAACCTTCAAATCATGACTACTTGATTCACTTTATGATCTACTCATATTATCTTCAATATTCGCATATACCAAGTTACAATACCATACCACAATACCACACTTCATCTCACAAATGAGATCTTACATTTATACAAAACCTAAGACCAAATGTGTAGGTCGGCTCACTAAGAATATTACAATTAAATCAATTAAAAATAATTCTTGATGCGATACAACATGTCGGCTCAATATATTTACAATATTATCCAAACAATAAATCATCTCCATAACATGTCATGCTGATCTGGAATAGATAACGTATATCGGTCCATAACCTAGACCTATCTACCAGTAATAATAAACATGTCAACTTGATTAGACCAATAACCAAAACACCAAAACCAAGTATCCAAAACATGTCTTCAACATAATCAAGTGATCTCCAGATGATACCAAGTCATCATCAGTACCAGTGACTATGCATAAGTCACTGACCTTGCCGATGAACACAATGTGTTGGTTTAACAGTAAACCTATAAAACCATAGTGCCAAAACAACAATATAGATCTCCAGAAGGATAAGTGTTGACATCAATGAAAAAACAAATACAAGACATCCATAATACCAACAATCTCCCCCTTTAGCATTGATGGAAACACTAGATGGAAAATCATCTAAGTGCCAAAGCGAAATGCCAAAAATCGAAAACCAACAATCTCTAGAATAGATCAATACAAAGTTTGTGACAAAACCAAAACCAAAAGACCAAAGAGTATAATATCTCCCCAAAGGAATAATTTTTTTCATAGATATGTCTCCCCCTTTGACATCAAATGCCAAAGGAAGTAAGAATAAATACCAGAGCATACAACCAACTACTCCCCCTAAGAAGTAGCTCTCCTCCATCAAAGAAGGAAAAATATTTCTCTGTCAGTTTTTGTTGGTTGGATGCCAATCTTTAATTATCTAAGTATCTGTCGGTGAGGTTATTACCCTAGGTTGCTCTCTAAGATATTCAAAGGTTTCCTTAGGAAAAGGCTTTGTAAAGATATCTACAATATGCTCTTTAGTATTCACATAAACTAGTCTCACTTCTTTTGCTTCAACATTCTCTTTTAGAAAATTGTACTTGATAGAAACATGCTTAGTCTTAGAGTGAAATACCAGATTCTTTGATATATCAATTGATGTTGAATTATCACAATAAATGATTATTGGTTCTTTGCATTTTACCTTTATGTCCTTCAACATTTTCTTAATCCATAATACCTGAGTACAATTAGTTGTTGCTGCAACATATTCTACTTCTATTGTAGATAATGATGTGCAACTTTGCTTCTTTCTTATCCTTGAAATCAATCTACTACCAAGAAAGAATGCACCTCCAGTGGTACTCTTTCTGTCATCTATGTCACCTACCAAATTAGAATCTGTATATGCACATAATTTAAAATTGTCATTCTTAGGTTACCATAAACCAAGATTTGTTGTGCCTTCAAGATACCGGAAAATCCTTTTTACTGTTGATAGAACACCATATAATCCTTAGGATACTATATGATCCCTTAGGAATATGTGTTGGCATTGTGTTGTCATTGATGTTAATAGGTATGGGATCACTATCGGTATGAGAGATGCATGTGCAACACTATCAAGGAAGAGTAGAGGTGGAGATATCTTGGATATCACCTTCTTTTGCAAAACACCAGTAAGGTAAGGAAGATGACCTAACAACACCATATAATGCCTTAGGACACCATATGACCCCCTAACAACACCATATGATTCCTTAGGACACCATATGACCCATAACAACACCATATGATGTGTTAGTACACCATATAGGTTCCTTAGGGGACATATGGTGTCCTAAGGGGTTAGATGGTGTCCTAAGGGGTCATAGAACACAATATAACCCCTTAAGACACTGTATGATCCCTTAGGACACTATATGTGTTGGCATGGTTTTGTCATTGCTCTCAACAAGTATTGGATGACTATCGATATGAGAGATGCATGTGTGACACTATCAAGGAAGAGTACAGGCTGAGATATCTTGGATATCACCTTGTGTTGCAGAACACCGGTAAGGTAAGCAATATGACCTCAGGAGTCACCAGTACATGAGTTAGTGCCTAAGGGGTCATATGGTTTCCTAAGGGGACATATGGTGTTCTATGACAACTTAGGGATGATATGACTCCATACAACACCATAGAATCCCTAACAACACCATTTGGTGTCCTAAGGGGTCATATGGTGTTCTATGACTCCTTAAGACACCATATGACCCCTAACGACAACATATGGTGTCCTAAGGGGTCATATGGTGTTCTATAACCCCTTGAGACACCATATGAGCCCTGAGGACATGATATGACCCCTAAAACACCATATGGTGTCTTAAGGGGTGATATGGTGTTCTATGTCCCCTTAGGACACCATATGACCCCAAAAGACTCCATATGACCTGTCACGACACCATATGGTGTCCTAAGGGGTCATATGGTGTCCTAAAGGCTCATAAAACAACATATGACACCTCCAGACACCATATGACCCCTAACAACATCAGATGACCCCTTAGAACACCATATGGTGTCATTTGGGGTCATATGGTATCCTAAGGGGTCATATGGACTTAGGACATGATATGACCCCTAACAACACCATATGATGCCTTAGGACACCATATAGTTTCCTTAGGGGTCATATGGTGTCCTAAGGGGTTAGATGGTGTCCTAAGGGGTCATATAACACCATATAACCCCTTAGGACATTGTATGATCCCTTAGGACACCATATGTGTTTGCATTGTGTTGTCATTGATGTCAACAGGTATGGGATGACTACTGGTATTAGAGATGGATCAGTTGAAGGAAAAGTACAAGCTGAGATATCTTGGATATCACCTTGTGTTGCAAAACACTGGTAAGGTAAGTAATAGGACCTTAGGAGTCACCAGTACATGAATTAGTGTCTGACTTGTGTGATGAGATAGTAAGATGATCAATAGCATTATACTATATCACCGGTGAGGAAAGGATATCAACTGGTGAGTTATGTTTTGACATGGTAAAGTCAGATCAACCAAGTGAGTGGTTGCCAGCCTGTAAAGGTTACAAGTAGGATGGGCAAGGTGTTTGAGCAGCTGGTTGTGATGAAGAGGCAAAATGTTACATGAATCACATCAACATTGAAGGAGAAGTATAAATGGGTCACAACTACATTGTAAGGTTGAAAAACAATAGGACTCCCACCAGATGAAGATGCAGCCATCATGAGGAGAAATGACTGATAGTGAATGTGCTCACACTAAATCACATGTACCTATTTGAAGATATGTTGCACAAATAGGGATGTCACATAAATACACTACAGGATGTAGAAGACAAGGTGCCGCTCCACCAGGTTATCCACTAGACTGATAGAAAAGGCATGTTGAGATGTCGGTGTAGAAGAAGAATGATGTGTTTGTCATCTTGACAAACCAGTTGTGATATGGTCCAAGCTGATCAAGGAGAAGGCAAGGTTGAGAAGATGAAAACAAAGGAATGTGGCCTGACTGAAGATTGTGTCTAGTAAAGGTTAATGACAATGTGTCATCAAGAAAGTTTACTAGTATGTAAGTCCATCGGTAATGTGAGAAAGGTGTAGATATAGATCTTCTCCCACTTTGTGGGAATTTGCATGCTTTGGATAGACATGTCTGAAGACTGGTTTAGGTGTTCCACCAGTAGTTCAGCAAGTGCAGACATAATGAGTAAACCGGTAGAATCTAATATACCGGTAGGAAAGAGGAACCGATAGAGGGTTTGGTTGGTGATCCTACCTGGACTGACTTGAAGAGCCAAGCTGGTAGATGGTCGACATGAATGCCACATAGAGTCAAGGTGGAGGACCTGCATTCAGATGAAGAAGGAATGTACTCTAAAAGGGTAGTTGAAGAGTTGGTCGACATTGATGGAAAATCTCACAAATCTCGGGACGTGTTGCAAAGTCCTTGCATAGGTTTGCAGCTTGAGGTCTGGAGGACAACTATGAGCCAGCTAAGAGTAAGAGATTGAGGTGGATGAAGGAAACAACAAGACAAATCTTGCCAGTTGACCAAGAGATTAGTTGATAGGGTAAAAGCATATCGCCAAAGATAGAAGGTGTGATCAAGAAGGCATGTTAATGGCAGTGGTGTACAGTTGGCCATCAGGAAGATTAGATAAGAAAAGATCTAATTAGATTTGGTTTTCTTTGAGGATGATGAGAAAACCCTAATGGCCCATGATTTTGAATTGGATTTTGGCGGGAAAACCTGGCTATATATATGCAGGCCAAAGATATTGTTTGTTGCTATTAAATAGAAGAATATTGTGCTATTGTGAAGTGTATTACTTCTGTATGTGAAAGAAAATAAGGCAAGTGCTTAGAGAGTATTTGAGATAAGAGGGAGAGTGAAGGCCAGAACTGGTAGTGTTCATACCGGAAGAGAAAAAGTGAAGGAGGCTACAAAGAACTAGAAAAGTGTTATATCGGTGAAGAGAAGAGAGTAAGGTGGAGATCCAGTAGAGAAGAAGAAGAGGTGTACTAGTAGAGTTTACTGGTAGTTAAGCAGCAAAAGAGAGCAGTAGAAGAGTGAGTCAGTGTAGCAGAGAAGGTATCTCACCGACAGAGGATGATATATTGAATGGTTGCAAGATTCACTTGTAACAAGATAACTACTTTTGTATTTGATGTTTATATTGTGAACAATGAGTTGCAGCTCGGTGCAGGGGTTGGTGCTCCTTGGGTAGGTGCCCTAAAGTCTGGGGTTGTAGCTCCTTTGGGTTGTAGCCCATAAAGTCAGGGGTTGGTGCTCCATGGGTTGGTGCCCTAAATTAGGGGTCGGTGCTCCTTGGGTTGGTGCCCAAAATATTTGTCAGTTAGTGTTTTACTTGTGAGGTTAAATTGGAGCAGTAGTCTCCAGCAGCTTTTCTCATCAAGGTTTTTCCCATATTGGATTTTCCTCATAAATATGGTGTTGTGAGTTACTTGTGTGTGAATGATCTTTTTGGCTTTCTCTCTTGTATTACCAGTATGACTGTTTAGTGATTAAGTGAATAACTGATATTCTAAAGTTAGATCAGACAAAAGAAAAGCTTAGAAACCACTGATTCACCCCCCTCATAGTGGTATTCTATGTTCAACAATTGGTATCAGAGAGAAGTTCTTGGTTATATTTAAACCTTGGGTTGATTATGGACTTTGAACATAATGGCAAGAAGTGAGTCTGCTTCCTCAAAAGCCCCCATGTTTGATGGATCCAACTATGCCTTCTGGAGCAGAAGAATGGAGACCTATATTTCATCTCTTGGTTTTGATGTGTGGATTTTGGTCAAGAATGGGTATGTCATTCCTAATGCTCCTCCCTCTGATTCGGATGCAAAAAAGAAGTATGAGAATAATGCAAATGCAAAACATGATATATTGAGTTGATTGTTCGATAATTAATTTGTCAAAGTCATGCACTATATTTCAGCAAAGGAGACATGGGACAAATTGCAGGGGTTGTTTTAGGAAGATGCAAAAGTCAAAGAGGCCAAGTTGCAAATTCTAAGGGGCCAACTTGAAAGCATCAAAATGAAAGATGATGAAAAGATTGTAGACTATCTTCATAGATTTGATGAAACTGTGAATATCATTAGAGGACATGGAGAACATATTGCAGATGAGATTCTTGTTAAGAAGATACTCAGATATCTCACTCCCAAATATGATACTAAGATATCATCCATAAAAGAAGCCAAGGATCTGAAGACTTTTACAATGGATGAGCTATTTGGCTTTGTAATAGCCTATGAGATGAGAACCACTGGTGATACTTCCTCAAGGAAAGAAGCAACATTCCATATCATTAAAAAAGGCAAAGAAGCAGTTACTCATAAAGAATCCAGTGAAGACTCTGATGCAGAAGTAGAAAAATTTGTCAGGAAGCTCAAAAGAGGATTTGGTCAATACAAAGGAAAAATACCACTTAAATGCTTCAACTGTGGGAAAGTGGGACACTTCACTACTTTCACTGCAAATTGTCCTCACAAAGAAACTAGTGGAGATGAGTCAAGAGAGTTCAGAAGATCTACTGGCAAAGATAGAGAAAGGAATGAATACCTACAAGGAAGAAGAGGCTACCAAAACCAGAACAACCTATATATCATTGAGGATGACACAACTAATGATGAAAATGCATCGGAAGATGATGATCATGAGAATGATAGAAAAGGCAATCTTTTCATGGTACTTGACAGACCAGTTGATGAAGATAAGGAAGAAGAGGATATTGAGGCTGAAGTGGATTTGGAGAGTGAACTTATGAGTGTGCTTGAAGAATTGAGTAAAACAAGAAGAGAACTCAAGATGGTTAAGCTTGTTGTAGTAGATGAACAAGATCTTTTGAAGCAGTCTCTGGAAGAGTCCGATCAAGTCATATCTGACTTAAAACTATAGCTAGAAGAAACTAAGAGGATTAGTGAAGCTACAACTTTTGATCTGACAAAGAAAGAAAAGGAGCATCAAGAGCTGGAAGTAGAAATAATAAAGCTTAGAAAGGAGCTTGAAGAAAGCAAGGAAGAAATAAAAATAAGGAGCAAGTATGAAGGCAACACTAGGGTCTTAGATAAGATGTTGAGAAAAATAAAAGCAATCCAGAGACACTGGTGGTTTAGGTTTTGGAAAAGGTCAAAGTTCAAACCACAAAGATAAATCTGATAAAGAAATAATGTTCACCTCTTCATTTGAAGGTGAATGAAAGAAGACATTCACTGTAGGCAAGGACACCGACAAAAAGACATAAGCATATGCGATTGGAAATCATGACTCAAACTAGTATGGAGAAATCAAATGGTGGCCACACTTCTCACACCAAAATGCAGACCCAAGGAGAAATTTTATAATTGACCGTGAAGGAGTCACAAGATTTAATAACTTGAAGGGAAGACCCTCCATGAGGCAATTCTATTCAGGACCAAGATAGCTTAACTGGTATGTTTCAAACTTTCATGGTTACTATTACCGATGTAATAAATTTGGACACAGAATAGCTGACTGTAGATTAAACAATAAGCCTTCTATGAATTATGAAAGTAGAAACCCATTTAATACACTCCAGGATATGAATGTTGTCTTTTATCAGTGCAATGGATATGGTCATAAGATTCTTGATTGTAGGAAGAATAAACCTGCACCCTACACTAATTTTAAGGACATTCCCTTTAATGAAAATGTAAAATGCTATAACTGTCAATAATTTGGACACATAGAAAAGTTATGCAAAAACAAGAAGATCAAGCAAATGAAGGAAAATCCAGATCAAGGGCCGGTAACTAAATATGAGCTTAATACAACAATAGACAAGAAGAAGGAAATCAAACTAGTTTGGGTTGAGAAAGAAAAGGAATAGGAAGAATCAAGTCTCTTAGTATAGATAGCCTTACATGCTGAAAGGAAAAATCTATGGGTGGTAGACAGTGGCTGTTCAAACCATATGACTGGTGACAAAAAGAAATTCATCAAACTTGAAGACTGGAATGGTGGATCAGTAAGGTTTGGAGACAATTCCTCCATCAAAATAAAGGGAAAAGGAACTCTAAGCATTGATGGAAAACTAAAGGAACATGATATATATTATGTGGAAGGCCTCAAGCATAATCTACTGAGTGTGAGTCAGATGTGTGACAAAGGCTACAAATTCACCTTTGACTCAACTGGTTTCCAGATAAAGAAAGACAATACTGGTAAAGTTGTGGCAGAAGGAAAGAGGATTGATGGAAATGTTTATAATCTAAAGGAATGCTATGAGTCCCAATGTATGTTTCGACAAGTAGATGAAAGTTGCTTGTGGCATAGAAGATTAGGTCACATCAATTTTGATAACTTAGTTGTAGTAAACAAAAAGGGGTGTGTGAGGAATATTCCACCCATTATCAAACCGGTAACACATTTTGTGATGAATGTATAAAAGGTAAACAAACAAAAGTGAGTTTCAGGACAAAGGAGCACAACACCTCAAGACCACTTGATATTGTGCATACAGATCTATGTGGTCCAACTTGAACAAGAGCACTTGTCGATGAAAGATATTTTATGCTCTTCATTGATGACTACTAAAGGATGACATAGATCACCTTTTTGCAAGATAAATCACAAGCATTTGAAAGATTCAAGATCTTTTGGAAAATGGTGGAAAAGGAAAGTGGGTATAGATTAAAATGCCTAAGATCAGACAGGGGTGGAGAGTTCACATCAAATGAATTTGAAGATTATTGTGAAAAACATGGAATTAGAAGGTAATACTCTGCTCCTAGAACACCACAACAAAATGGTGTGGTAGAAAGGAAGAACAAGACAGTCAAGGAGATGACCAGAACCATGCTAAATGAGGCCAGTCTGCTGGATACATATTAGAAAGAATTTGTTCATACTACTACATACACGTTGAACTGGGTTCAATTAAGAACAAACAACAAAATGACACCTTATGAGTTATGGTATGATTGGAAGCCATCAGTCAAATACTTAAAAGTATTTGGAAGCAAGTGCTTCATCAAGAAAGATATCAATGGTTTAGGAAGTTTTGACTCCAGGAGTGATGAAGAAAGCCTACAAATGCTATAATAAAAGACTAAGAAGGTTCGTTGAGAGTGTGCATGCAAAAGTTAATGAATATATGCACAAAGGATGTCAACCACAAGTTAACTAGTATGATGACTCTAGTGATGAATATTGTGAAGTTCAGGCAGATATTCAACTAGAGGTAACATCCAAGAAGGTCCCCAACCGGTATGTACAGCTGAATCATCCGAAAGAGAAAATTTTGGGAAATGTGAGTGATGGTGTGCATACTAGAAGAAGACTTTCCAAGAAAGATGAACAAGCCAACCTATGCCTCATGACTGAAGTTGAACCCAAAACATTCATTGAGGAAAGTAAAAGACAAGAATGGATGGATGTTATGGAAGAAGAACTACACCAAATTGAGAAGAACAAGACTTGGGAATTGACTTGTATGAAAAGGTTACTCTCAAGTAGAGGGGATTGACTTTGAAGAAACATTTACACTGGTGGCTAGATTAGAAGCAATTAGAATGTTTCTAGCTTACTCTGCCTACAAGGGCTATAAAGTATACCAAATGGATGTAAAATCTTCTTTTATAAATGGAAATGCGAAAGAAGAAGTATACATGGAGAAACCAGAAGGTTTTTTGCTACATGATGATGAGACATTTGTGTGTCGGTTAAAGAAGGCTCTATATGGTCTAAGCAAGCTCCGAGAGCATGGTACTCAAGATTAGATTAGTATCTAAAGGAGTAGGGATTCAAAAAAGGAAGTGTTGACAACAATTTGTACATAAAGAAAGATGGGAATCACATTATTATTGTTGTTGTGTGTGTAGATGACATCATCTTTGGAGGCAACAAGGATACTCTCTACAAAGAGTTTGTTGATCAGATGCAGTCAGAATTTGAGATGTCAATGCTCGGTGAATTGACTTACTTCCTTGGTTTGTAGATATTATACCAAGATGAAGGAATCTTTATCTCTCAACTCAAGTATGCAAAGGAGATGTTGAAGAGATTCCAATTGGAAGATTGTAAACTAGTAAGTACCCCCATGGTGACTGGTAGTAAATTAAGCAAGAATGATGAATCATCGGTGGTGGATTAGACTCTGTATAGATACATGATAGAATGTCTATTGTATCTTACCACTTCAAGACTAGATATAGTTCAGCCAATGTGCATGGTGGCCAGATTCCAAGCTGCCCCAAAGCAGTCACACATGAATGTTGTTAGCAAAAATTTTAGGTACCTACAAGGAACACTCAGCTATGGTTTGTGGTATCCTAAACAAGGAGATTTTTTCTTGCAAGCATACATTGATGTTGATTGGGAAGGATGTATTGATGATAGAAAGAGAACAAGTGGTGGTGCATTCTTTCTTAGTCACCGATTGGTCTCTTAGCTTAGCAGGAAGTAGGACTCAATCTCTCTATCCACTACTAAAGCTGAAAACATTTGTGCTACTACATGTTGTTCTTAGGTGCTATGGATGAAGAAGACTCTCAAAGATATACAAGTGGACATCACTGATCCTATTCTCAATCGGTGTGACAATTAGAGTGCAATCAACATAGCAAAGAATGATGGCATGCATTCTAGAACAAAGCACATTGCTATCAAATATCATTTTCTTAAAGAGAAGGTTGAAGGATAGGAGGTAAGGATGGACTATGTTCCTACTAGTGAAAAAGTAGCACACATTTTCACCAAACCATTACTAGTCAGTACTTTTGAGTACCTCTGACAGAAGGTGGGAGTTGTGTCATTTCCCTAGAGAGGTTTTATGTGGCTCAGGGGGAGTTGATAGTGGTCAAAGGGGGAGTGCACAGTACCCTTAGTCATTGTGTCAAAGGGGGATAAATGTATTGGTATGGAGTATTTGATTGGAAGTTGACATCAATGCCAAAGGGGGAGATTGTTGGTAAGTTGGCACTAAGTTGTCATTGATGTCAACCAACATGATGAATGCTCACATACGGGTAAGCATAAAGAATAAAGGCCTACTGGTAGTCTCACACCACTGAAAGTGAAGATGTGTTACTGGTATAGGATGCTCTACCAGTTTATAGATGAAGAAAGCTCTATCGGCAAAGTGTTGTACCGATATGTGTTTTCTGGACCAACTATGTGTTGGTGGGCCATGTCTTGTTTGTTGTGATGCCATAAGAAGAAGAGGTGGCAAACAGATTGTGATTGGTGAAGCCTCATCGATAGGGTTGATGAAATAGATACTCACCATTAATGGAGGAGCCACAAATCATGAGATTGTATCTGACTAATTGTGGCTCGAGGAAAAAGGTATGACAGAGGAAGATTAGAGAGTAGTTGGCACCTAAATCTATGTAAGGGAAATCTGATCCAAGATGTCCTCAAAAAAGAAAACTTTTGAAGTGCTTTATGTGTCGACTAATTTTGTGACAGAAGATCTGATTCGAGATTGCCCTTTCCAAAAATTGTGCATTGTATAATAGAAACCGTGTGTAGGTGCATCCTTCTAGGATAGGTGATCGATCCAAGATAGGTAGGATTGGATCTTATGAAGATTGTGTCGAAAAGAAGAAACCCTCACCGTTCAAGTTTTTGAATTATGTTCTGGTGAGAAATCACCATATAAGAAATGAGAGTTCAAAACAAAAACTATTGATGTTGCAAAAGAGGAGAAGTGTAGAGAGAAGTAAGAAAAGAAAAGAATTGTGAGCCTTAGAAAGCATTATACGAAAGTTGCAGTGTGTGTGTGAGCAAGCATACTAGTGAGAGGATTCTACTGGCAGTTCTGTTGTCTTGTAGTTGAGCCTAACCGGTAAGGTGTGGCAGATTAGGAAACATTCTAGTGTGATATAGTGTGTTGAGAGATTATGTGTGAGATGGAGAGAAAGATAGTAGAGGTTGAGAAATAGAGACAATAATTCCACTACCGACAGTGTGAGTTTCAGTGGAGGAGAAAAGACTGTCAATTGTTAGTGTTATTTGATTAAAGAGTTGCAGAATTCATTTGCAACAAGAATCCTCAATTGTATTCAAATAGTATTTCAATATATATTTCTAAGTTGAAGCTTGGTGCAAGGGTTGGTGCTCCTTGGGTTCGTGCCCAAAATCTTTGTAAGTTAGTGTTTTACCTATGAGGTTGGATTGGAGCAGTAGTCTCTAGCAACTTTTCTCACTAAGGTTTTTCCCATATTGGGTTTTCCTCATAAATCTAGTGTTGCGAGTTACTTGTGTGTGAATGATCTTTTTTGGTTTTCTCTCTTGTATTACCAGTATGACTATTTAGTGATTAAGTGAATAACTCATATTCTGAAGTTAGATCAGATAAAAGAAAAGCTTAGAAACCATTGATTCACCCCCCTCTTAGTGGTATTTTGTGTTCAACACCCCTTGTGTGTGTTTGCATTTGAGTTAGTTTCCTCACTAATTGGTAAGTCTATTCATAGTTAGATCTAACAACCGGTATGCTCACATACGATTGCTAAAGGGAAAAGTTTGAGAACCACTAATTTACCCCCTTCCCCCTCTCAGTGGTGTATTGTGTTTAATAATATGATGCTTAAGGATACTATATGGTGTCGTTAGGTGTCATATGGTGATCTAATGGGTCATAGAATACCATATGACTCCTTAGGACACCATATGATGCCTAATGACACCATATGACATGTCCTAAGGGGTCATATGGTGTCTTAAGGGCTCATAGAACACCATATGACCCCTAAGAACACCATATGACCCCTAAGGACACCATATGACCCCTTAGGATACCATATGGTCTTTTTAGGGGTCATATGGTGTCATAAGGGGTCATAGAAAACAATATGACCCCTTAGGACACAATATGACCCCTAACGACACCATATGACTCCTAACAACACCATATGACCCCTCAGGACACCATATGGTGGTCTGAGGGGTCACATGGTTTCCTAAGGGGTCATATGGTATTCTATGACTCATTACAATGCCATATGATTCCTTGGGACATCAGATGACCCCTAACGACACCATATGGTGTCGTTAGGAGTCATATGATGTCATAAGGGGTCATATGGTGTTCTATGACCTCTTAGGATACCATATGACCCCTACGACCACCATATGGTATCCTTAGAGGTTATATGGTGTTTTTAGGGGTAATATTATGTCCTAAGGGGTCATATGGTGTTCTATAATGACACCATATGACACCTAACGACACCATATGGTGTCCTAAGGGGTCATATGGTGTCCTTAGGGGTCATATAGTGTTTTATGACCCCTTGAGACACCATATGACTCCTTAGGACATGTCATATGGTGTCCTAAGGGGTAATATGGTGTCTTAAGTGGTCATATGGTATTCTATGACTGCTTAGGACGCAATATGACCCCTAATATCACCATATCTTGTCCTAAGGGATCAAGGGATCACATGATTTCCTAAGGCATCATATGGTAACCTAAGGGGTCATATGGTGTTCTATGACCCCTTAGGACACCATATGACTCCTAATACCACCATACAGTGTCTTGAGGGGTCATATGGTGTCGTTAGGGGTCATATGGTGTTGTTAGGGGTCATATTGTGTCCTAAGGGGTCATATGGTGTTCTATGACTCCTTAGGACACCATATGACCCCTAACAACACCATATGGTGTCCTAAGGGGTCATATGGTGTCCTTAGGAGTCATATGGGGTCCTTAGGGTTCATATGGTGTTATATGACCTCTTGAGAAACCATATGACCCTTTAGGACACCATATGACCCCTAACATCAACATATAGTGTCCTAAGGGGTCATATAATTTTTTAAGGGATCATATGGTGTCCTAAGGGGTCATATGGTGTTTAATGACCCATTAGGACATCTTATAAACCCTAATGAAAACATATGGTGTCCTAAGGGGTCATATGGTGTTCTCTAACCCCTTGGGACACCATATGAGCCCTAAGGACACCATATGACCCCTAAAAACATCATATGGTGTCATAAGGGGTCATACAGTGTTCTATGTCCCCTTAGGACACCATGTGACCCCATACGACACCATATGACCCCTCATGACACCATATGGTGTCCTAAGGGGTCATAGACCACTATATGACTCCTCAGGATACCATATGACCCCTAAGGACATCGAATGACCCCTTAGAACACCATTTGGTGTTGTTCAGGGTTAGATGGTGTGCTAAGGGGTCATAGAACACCATATAACCCCTTAGGATATTGTATGATCACTTAAGACACCATATGACCCCTAACAAGACCATATGGTATCGCAAGGGGTCATATGGTGTCCTAATGGGTCATAGAATACCATGTGACCCCTTGAGACACCATATGATCCCTAACAACACCATATAACATGTCCTAAGGGCTCATATGGTGTCTTAAGTGTTTGTAGAATACCATATGACTCCTAAGGACACCATATGACCCCTAATGACACCATATGACCGCTTAGGACACCATATGGTGTTGTTAGGGGCAATATGGTGTCCTAAGGGGTCATAGAACACCATATGACCCCTTAGGACACAATATGACCCCTAGCAACACCATATGACCCCTAACTACACCATATGACCCCTTAGGACACCATATGGTGGTCTTAGGGGTCATATGGTGTCTTAAGGGGTCATAGAACACCATATGACCCCTTATGACACCATATGATCCCTAATGACACCATATGACCCTTAACGACACTATATGGTGTCCTTAGGGGTCATATGGTGTCCTAAGGGGTCATATGGCATCCTAATGGGTCATAGAATACCATATGACCCCTTAGGATGCTATATGACCCCTAACAACACCATACAACCCCTTAGGATAACATATGACCCCTAACAGCATCATATGACCCCTTAGGACAGCATATGACACCTAACAATACCATATGGTGTCCTAAGGGGTCATATGGTGTCCTTAGGGGTCATATGGTGTACTATGATCCCCTAGGACACCGTATGACCCCTTAAGATACAATATCATGTCGTTACGGGTCATATTGTGTCATAAGGGGTCATATGGTGTCGTTAGGGATCATATGGTGTCCTATGGGGTCATATGGTATTATATGACCTATTAGGACACAATATAACTTCTTATGACATCATATGGCCCCTAAAAACACCATATGGTGTCATTAGGGGTCATATGGTGTCCTAAGGGGTCATATGGTGTCATTAGGGGTCATATAGTGTTCTATAACCCCTTAGGACACAAAATAACCCCTAATGCCACCATATGATGTCCTATGGGGTCATCTAATGTCATTAGGGGTCATATGGTTTCCTAAGGAGTCATATGGTGTTCTATGACCCCTCAAGACACCATATGATCCCTTAGGCTACCATGTGGTGTCGTGAGGGGTCATATCATATCATATGGGGTCACATGGTTTCCTAAGGGGACATAGAACACCATATGACCCCTTAGGACACCATATGTTGTTTTTAGGGGTCATGCAGTGTATTTAGGGCTCGTATGGTGTCCCAAGAAGTCATAGAACACCATATGACCCCTTAGGACACCATCTATTATCATTAGGGGTGATATGGTGCCCTAAGGGGTCATAGAAAACCATATGGTGTCGTTAGGGATTATATGGTGTTGTATGAGGTAATATGACATCCTAAGGGGTAATAGAATGCCATATGACCCCTTAGGACACCATATAACCTCTAACGACACCATATGACCTCTTAGGACAACATATGGTGTCATTAAGGGTCATTTGGTGTCCTAAGGTGTCATAGAACATTATATGACCGCTTAGGACATCATATGACCCCTTAGGAAACCATATGACCCCTTTGGACATCATATGGTGTTGTTAGGGTTCATATGGTGTTCTAAGGGATCACAAAACACCATTAGACCCCTTAGGACACCATATGGTGTTATTAGGGGTCATATGGTGTCCTAAGGGGTCATAGAATACCATATTTCCCCTTAGGACACCATATGACCCCTTAGGATACCATATGGTGTCCTTCAGGGTCATATGGTGTCCTACGGGGTCATAGAATACCATATGACACCATATGACCCCTAACGACACCATATAACCCCTTAGGACACCATATGACCCTTAACAACACCATATGACCCCTTAGGACATGACATGGTGTTTTTATGGGTCATATGGTGCCTTAAGGGGTCACATGGTGTCTTGAGTATCAATACGACCACTACCCTTAACCCTATCTACCCTAAACAATGTTCCATCAATCTTGTACCCCATTCCATAAATGTTATATCCTACAACCTATTATCTAAATCCTATATAGGGAAAGGAGAAAAAATATGGGAGAGGGAAGAATAAAGAGAAAGAGAGATCTACGAAGAAAGGGAGAGGTGGTTAGGGAGTGGCTAAGAGACCTAGAGAGGGAAGAGTAGAGAGGTGAGGGAGAGAGAGAATAAAATAAGAGAGATAAGTGCACAAAGAGAGAAAGAGGGCTAAGGAAGTGGAAAGGAAAGAATTAGAGAGGAGAGAGATATAGCGGTGAGAGATCTAGAGCCTAGGAAGAGAGAGGTGAGAGACCTAGGGTGGAAAGATAGAGGTGAAGGAGATACAAGGGGATTAAGAGACAAAGAGGGAGATATAGATATGTACATATGGAGGGAAGGAGAAAAATAGGTATGGAAAGAAAGGTTAGGAGGGAGAGGTATTCATTAAGAGAACACAAAGAGAGTGGAGAGAAACAATAATAAGAGAAGAGAGATGAAGGGAGGGAAGGATAGATATGGAGATAAGGAGTGAAGGTGAGAGAGAGAGGGAGAGAGTATAGGAGAGACCTAGAGAGGGGAGAGAGAAAAAATAGAGAGAAGAAAGGGGGAGTAATAGGTCTAGATTTTTTGGTAGATAAAGAGGTGATGAGAGAGATAAGAGAAGGAGAGAGTTCATAAAGGGAGATGGGTAAGAGGTGATGGAGAGAGAGAGGTGGAGAGGAAGGGAGAGAACTAGAGAGGGGATAAATAGAGAGATGAGATATGTAGAGCATAAGAGAGAGAGAGATTAAATACCTAGATGGGAGAGACACAAGAGAGATAGATAGAGGGGCTTACAGATTGGTTCCTAGTGAGACATTAATGGATAAGTATAGAGGTGGAGAGGGAATGAGGGAGAAACCTATAAATTTGAGAGAGGGAGGTAGAGAGAGTAGGAGGGAGAGGTGAAAACCTAGACAATGGAGAGAGGGAATAGATAGAAGAGAAAAGAGGTGACTAAGAGGGGATAGATGGAGAGGTAGACATGGAGGGATTCAAAGACCTAAGGAATGAGGAGATAGATAGGTTTGAAGAGAGAGAATAGAGGGAGAGAGTTCATAAATGGATACAGGTAAGGGAGAGGGAGATAAATCTGGAGATGGGGGGAGAGAACTTGAGGGTGGACAATTAATTAGGTGATATACTTAGAGGGGGAGAGAGAGGTGGTTAATAATATAGGGAGGGAGAGGTAGTGAGGTGAATAGGGAGGGAGGAAGAGACCTAGATATGGGAAGACAAAAGATAGAAGGGATAGGTAGCGACCAAGAGAATGGAGAGGGAGGGGAGTGAAATAATAAGAGAATGAGAGAGAAGAAGAGAGAGGGAGGGAGTCAAGGATAGATATGGGGTAAAGGAAGGAATGAAAGGTAGAGAAGTTGGGTTTACCTAGAGAAGGGAGAGAGAAGTGAGAGAGACAAGAGAGGGATAGAGATAGGTCTAGAGTTTGGGGACGATAAAGAGTGAGATACATAGCTGAAGAATGCTAATAGGAGCATGTTGATTACTAAAATTTGACTAAGTCTGAAATTTTATATGATCCTCTTAAACCTAGAATCTACATTATAAGTCCTATAGAGTTGAAACCACTCTCAAACATCCTGCCAATATATACATAAAATATAACTTAAAGTATAAGAAATTATACTTAAATTTTCTATTAATGTATATATTCTCCTTTGAGGGTGGATATAAATTGCACGTAGATTGGAAAATCTACACACTCACAAAACCTTAACTTTTGACAATGCAAAACATTTGGAGCTCGTCAAATGCAAAAAATTGACTTTTCACATTTGGCAAGTGCCAAATTTGGCACACGCCAAATGTGAAATTTCAAAATTTTGTATATGGCAAGCCCCATATTTTGTGCTCGCAAAATGGTTTGGATTGGAAACCACCAACGCTTTGGGTTGGATTGTACTTGGGCAACCAACCCAAAGGGTTGGACGACTATTTCAGTCCTGAGACGTGTTTTTATAAGATTAAAAAATTTCACATATTTTTGGCTGTGCTCTCCATTAAGTTTGCACGTATTTCAATGAAACTAAAAAAAATACCATAGAAACCTCAATCTCTCTCTTAGCTATCCAAGCATGCAATTTTTTTCGCATTTTGATTTCATTAAGACTTTCATCTATAATTTCTTTTGTTAGCGTGTCCATTTTTGGTCAAAAACCAACATGCACTATTTTGGGTATAGTTTTTTATGCATTCAACAGATTTTGAAGAAACTTATATTTTTAGAAACTAGACTCCATTCTACACAATTTAAAAAATTAAAGTTCTGATTTTTGATTAGTTATAAAAGATTTTAGGGGGGGTGGGGCACGCTCAAATTTTTGTTTTTCAAGATGTGTCCACTTCAAAAATTAGTAAAAAATCATATACTCATTTAAAAATTAGTTGAAAAATCTGGCATAAACTACAAGGTGTTAGCTACTTTCTCACTGAAGCAATATTAAAAAAAAACAAAAAAAAGGTTAACATTTTAGGACGGCCACAATAGACACTATTTTATATTTTTTGGATAAAAATAGGACCACTTTTTGTGGCCACCCTTTTTGAAGCCCTTAATATCCACCATTTTCAAAACAAATTAGTAGTTTAGAAAGTAGAGTCAAAGCACTCTGACTCTTGTTCTTGTTGCATCTTCAAATTTGGAGTGTAACTATCTTCAATTTATCATTGAAGTTCAGACTTTGCTGATTTCCAAAAAAAGTGGCATCTTAAGACCCCCTTTTGGTACCACAACTTGGTGCACATACCTTGATCTACTCAAGAATCAATTGCCTTGGCCTTTTGAGAAGCTTTCTCCAATTATTTTATAGATTCTTTGGATGTGGAGGAGGTTAAAGGATCAACTTGTTCAAAAGAATTAGTGATATTTTGGATCACTATGATGAGCTAAGAATTATTATCTTTGAGCTCATTCTTTTTTGCTAAAAGCTCATCATAAATTTGGACCAATGAAGCAATTGAATCTATGGTATCATGCATGATACGTGTATGGGTTTGTTTCCCAAGATCCTCCCTCATGATCCTGTAGTCTAATAGGTGCATTTCTTCTAGTGGTTTCAGAACTAGAGCTCTACTACTTTTGTATGTTTCATTTTGTTAGTATCTACCACCACTCACAAAAATGTCTTTACCTTCTTACTAGTCTTTGACTTAGGTCTCCCAAGCTGCTGAAAATGAAATATGTCTCGAGAGATCTCCTACGTCTTTCTTTTGGGTGTTATTCAACTCAGCCAAGGCAGTAATTTTAATGAGTTCACACCTATTATAGCAACTGTGATTTCTGAAGAAACAGACTCAACTTGTACCATAGGTGTCACCCTGGAAAAGCATATGGTTGGACAATGATGAGCCTTTGCTTAGGTGGTAAATCATGACTCTCTTTTGTCATGAACTTATCAAAACTCATGGCACAAATATAAACCTCAAGAAAAGAGACACTAGGCAAGATGTTATATGAGGGATTCATATCAAATACATTCTCTAAGCCATCATGAGAGGTCTCAACAGGTACTTCTATACTATTATAGGAAGATGCACTGAGTTCCATAGGTTCCGCATGAATGGTAGATAAATAATCTACATCTATATCAATTGGGGACAGGGGTACATCCAATGAAAATTGGGGAAGCGCTGTATGAGGAGACTCCAAACCTACAAAAGGAGGTGATCCTACTGTATTATCCTCACGAGTATCATTGTTAGCATCAATCACCTATATTTTCACTTCTGGGTTTCCCTTCCCTTTCAGTTATACTTCTAGTAGAGGAATAACCAAAGCCTTGGTAACCCTCAACTTGATTCTAGTGCCGAAAGAGGAAGTACCTTCTTTAGACTTGATCCTAACTTTAGATCTTTTCCCAACAAGGCAAGCTGAATCAACTTCCGCTCCACCTTTGATCTTGATAGACTTGACATTATTGTTCTTCAGCCAAACATTGGTTTTTGTCAGAATAGGCTGAAATCTATCAAAGATAGAGTCACATTCCTTCATTGACCATTAAGAAGAAGGAATAGGAGCTTCAACAACACTTTTTTCTATGTACTATGGATCAAGGATTTGTTCATCATCCACCTTTCCTTTTGGAATCTTGGTCAAATCAAGATCTTCAATCTACTCCAAGGTGAACTTGTTATTATCCATTCTTCTGATTGTTAGGAACCAGAAGGACAATTGAGAGGGGGGGGGGGTGAATCATTTGTCAATGAATTTCAACCCAATTATAATTTAATCCAACTTAATACTTAATAACAGTAAACCAAACTTAATGTCAGTTAAATAGATTAACATAGTGTATCAATATCGGTGAAACTTAATGCATGAAACAGAAAGAGAAACAATATCCACAACACATAACACAAAGATTTTTGATGTGGAGACCCTATAAGGCGAAAAACCATGATGGGAAACCTTACCCACAATTAGATGATACTACTATAGATAGTATGTGTATACAAATGGGGTTTGCACATGCAAAAAGGCCAACCGTCTAGAGCACACTGCTCAAATGGGAGTCACAATGACTATAGTAGGATGGTTAAATCCTAGAATAATGTACTGCTTCAAAGTGCATTTGCAATGCTGGATTCAGTACTGGTTTAAGCTCTGATAAACATCTTCAAACCTTCCTTGAACCTTCAAATGATGTCTTCCTTATTCGCATTATGATCTGCTTATATGATCTTCAATATTTTCATATACCAAGTTACAATACCATACCACAATACCACACTTCATCACACAAATGAGATCTTACATTTATACAAAACCTAAGACCAAATGTATAGGTCGGCTCACTAAGAATATTACAATTAAATCAATTACAAATACGTCTTGATGCGATACAACATGTTGGCTCAATATATTTACAATAATATCCAATCAATAAATAATCTCCATTATGTGTCATGCTGATATGGAATAGATAACATATATCGGTCCATAACCTAGACCTATCTGCCAGTAACAACAAATATGTCAACCCGATTAGACCAATATCCAAAACACCAAAACAAAGTATCCAAAACATGTATTCAGAATAACCAAGTGATCTCCAGATGATCCCAAGTCATCATTAGTACCGGTGAACGATATAACCTGTCGTTGAGCATATACCAATGACTGTGCATAAGTCATTGACCTTGCCGGTGAACACAATGTGTTGGTTAAATAGTAAACCAATATAACCATAGTGCCAAAACAATAATGTAGATCTCCAAAAGGATAAGTGCTGACATCAATGACAAAACCAATGCAAGAGATCCTTAATACCAACAATCTCCCTTTTTGGCATTTATGGCAACACTAGATGGAAAAACATCTAAGTGCCATAACAAAATGCCAGAAACCTAAAACCAACAATCTCCAAAATAGACCAATCTCACTTCTTTTTCTTCAACATTCTCTTTTAGAAAATTATACTTGATAGAAACATGCTTAGTCTTAGATTGAAATACCGGATTCTTTGATATATCAATTGCTGTTGAATTATCATAATAAATGATTATTGGTTCTTTGCATTTTACCTTTATTTTTTTCAACATTTTCTTAATCCATAATACCCGAGTACAATTAGTTGCTATTGCAACATATTCTACTTCTGTTGTAGATAATGATGTGCAACTTTGCTTCTTTCTTATCCATGAAATCAATCTGCTACCAAGAAAGAATGCACCTCCAGTGGTACTCTTTCTATCATCTATGTCACCTACCCAATTAGAATTTGTATATGCACATAATTCAAAATTGTCATTCTTAGGATACCATAAATGAAGATTTGTTGTGCCTTGTAGATACCAGAAAATCCTTTCTACTATTGATAGAACACCATATAACCCCTTAGGACACCCTATGATCCCTTAGGACACCATATGTGTTGGCATTGTGTTGTCATTGATGTCAACAAGTATGGGATGACTACCGGTATGAGAGATGCATGTGCAACACTGTCAAGGAAGAGTATAAGTTGAGATATCATGGATATCACCTTGTGTTGCAGAACACTGGTAAGGTAAGGAAGATGACCTAACTATACCATTTGACACCTGAGGACACCATATGACCCCTAACAACACCATATGACACCTTAGGACACCATATAGTGTCCTTAGGGGTCATATGGTGTCCTAAGGGGTCAGATGGTGTACTAAGGGGTCATAAAACACCATATAACCCCTTAGGACACCATATGATCCCTTAGGACACCATATGTGTTGGCATTGTGTTGTCATTAATGTTAACTAGTATGGGATGACTACCGGTATGAGATATGCATGTGAAACACTATCAAGGAAGTGTACAGGTTGAGATATCTTGGATATCACCTTGTGTTACAGAACACCCGTAAGGTAAGGAAGATGACCTCAGGAGTCACCAATACATGAATTAGTGCCTAAGGGGTCATATGGTGTTCTATGATGACTTAGGACACGATGTGAAAATTCAAAATTTTGCATTTGGTGCTCACCAAATGGTTTGGATTGGAAATCACCAACCCTTTGGGTTGGATTGTACTTGGGCATCCAACCCAAAGGGTTGGATGACCATTTCAGGCTTGAGACATGTTTTTATTAGAATATTAAAGAATTTCACATATTTTTGGCTATGCTCTCCATCAAGTTTGCATGTGTTTCAATGAAACTAAAAAAAACAATATAGAAACCTCAATCTCTCTTTTAGCTATCCAAGCATGTAATTTTTTGCGAATTTCAATTTCGTTAAGGCTTTCATCTATAATTTCTTTTATTAGTCTGTCCATTTTTGGTCAAAAACCAACATGCACTATTTTGGGTGTTGTTTTTTACAAGTTCAATGGATTTTGAAGAAACTTATATTTTTAGAAACTAGACTCCATTCTACACAATTTAAAAAAAAAAAGTTTTGATTTTTGATTAGTTATCAAAGATTTTAGGGGGGGGCATACTCAAATTTTTATTTTTCAGGATGTGTCCACTTCAAAAATTAGTAAAAAATCACATACTCATTTAAAAATTAGCTGACAAATCTAGCATAAACTACAAGGTGTTAGCTAATTTCTCACCGAAGCAATTTAAAAAAAAAAAAAAGTTAACATTTTAGGGCGGCCACAAGAGATGCTATTTTATATTTTTTGCATAAAAATAGGATCACTTTTGGTGGCCCCCTTTTTTGAAGCCCTTAATATCCACCATTTTCAAAACAAATTAGTAGTTTAGAAAACATATTCGAAGCACTCTAACTCTTGTTCTTGTTGCATCTTCAAATTTGTAGTGTAACTATCTTCAATTTGTCATTGAAATTCAGACTTTGTGGATTTCTAAAAAAAGTGGCATCTTAAGACCCCCTTTTGGTACCACAACTTGGTGCACATACCCTGATCTACCCAAGAATAAACTTCCTTGTCCTTTTGAGAAACTTTCTCCAATTATTTTATAGATTCTTTGGATGAGGAGGTTAAAGAATCAACTTGTTCAAAAGAATTAGCGATATTTTGGATCACTGTGATGAGCTAAGAATTATTATCATTGAGCTCATTCTTTTTTGCTAGCAGCTCATCATAAATTTGGACCAATGAAGCAATTGAATCTATGACATCATGCATGATATGTGTATGTGTTTGTTTCCCAAGTTCCTCCCACATGATCCTGTAGTCTAACAGGTGCATTTCTTATGGTGGTTTCTGAACTAGAGTTCTACTACTTCTATATATTTCATTTTGTTACTATCTACCACCACTCGCAAAAATCTCTTTACCTTCTTACTAGCCTTCAGCTTAGGTCTCCCGAGCTGCTGAAAATGAAATATGTCTCGAGAGATCTCTTGCTTCTTCCTTTTGGGTGTTATTGAACTCAACCAAGGAGGTAATTTTAATGAGTTCACACCTGTTATAGAAACTATGATTTCTGAAGAAACAGACTCAACTTGTACCATAGGTGTGACCCTGTAAAAGCTTATGGCTAGACAATGATGAGCCTTTGCTTAGGTGGTAACTCATGACTTTCTTTTGTCATGAACTTATCAAAACTCATGGTACAAATATAAACCTCAAGAAAAGAGACACTAGGAAAGATGGTATATGAGGGATTCATATCAAATACATCCTCTAATCCATCATGAGAGGTCTCAACAGGTACTTCTATACTAGTATTGGAATATACACTTGGTTCCATAGGTTCCACATGAATGGTGGATAAAGAATCTACATCTATATCAATTAGTGACATGGGTACATCTAATGAAAATTGGGGAAGGGCTATATGAGGAGACTCTAAACCTACAAAAGGAGGTGATCCTACTGTATTCTCATCACGAGTATCACTGTCAGCATCAATAACTTATTTGCACTTCTAGCTTTCCCTTCCCTTTCAGTTATACTTCTAGTGGAGGAATAACCAAAGCCCTGCTAACCCTCAACTTGATTCTAGTGCCGAAAGAGGAAGCACCTTCTTTGGACTTGATCCCAACTTCAAATCTTTGCCCAATAGGGCCAGCTGAATCAACTTCCACTCCACCTTTTATCTTGATAGTCTTGACATTATTATTCTTCAGCCAACCATTGGTGTTTGTCAGAATAGGCTGAAATCTATCAAAGATAGATTCACATTCCTTCTTTGACCATTGAGAAGAAGGAAGAGGAGCTTCAACAACACTTTTTTTCTATGTACTCAGGATCAAGGATTTGTCCATCATCCACCATTCCTTCTAGAATCTTGGTCAAATCAAGATCTTCAATCTACTCCAAGGTGAGCTTGTTATTATCCATTCTTCTAATTGTTAGGAACCGGAAGGACAACTGAGAGAAGGGGGGGGGGTTAATCAATTTTCAATGAGTTTCAACCCAATTATAATTTAATCCAACTTAATACTTAATACTAGTAAACCAAACTTAATGTTGGTTAAACAGATTGACATAGTATATCAATACCGGTGAAACTTAATGCATGAAACAGAAATAGAAACAACATCCACAACACATAACACAAATATTTTTGATGTGGAAACCCTGTAAGGGGAAAAACCATGATGGGAAACCTTACCCACAATCAGATGATACTATTGTAGATAGTATGTGTATACAAATGGGGTCCGCACATGCAGAAAGGCCAACGGCCTAGAGAACATTGCTCAAATGGGAGTCACAATGACTACAATAGGATGGTTAAATCCTAGAATAATGTACTACTTCAAAGTGCATGTGTAATGCTAGATTCAGTACCAGTTTAAGCTCTGATAAACATCTTCAAACCTTCCTTGAACCTTCAAATGATGTCTGCTTGATTCGCTTTATGATTTTCTCATATGATCTTCAATATTCGCATATACCAAGTTACAATACCATACCACAATACCGCACTTCATCTCACAAATGAGATCTTACATTTATACAAAACATAAGACCAAATTTGTAGGTCATCTCACTAAGAATATTACAATTAAATCAAATACAAATAAGTCTTGATGTGATACAACATGTCGGCTCAATATATTTATAATAATATCCAATCGATAAATCGTCTCCATAACGAGTCATGTTGATCTGGAATAGATAATGTATACCGGTCCATAACCTAGACCTATCTATCAATAACAACAAATATGTCA
The DNA here is from genome assembly GCF_030272615.1 of Cryptomeria japonica. Classification (NCBI taxonomy): domain Eukaryota; kingdom Viridiplantae; phylum Streptophyta; class Pinopsida; order Cupressales; family Cupressaceae; genus Cryptomeria; species Cryptomeria japonica. The sequence goes on from NC_081409.1 coordinate 829,953,471, forward strand.
ACCCGATTAGACCAATAACCAAAACACCAAAACCAAGTATCCAAAACATGTCTTGAACATAATCAAGTGATCTCCAAATGATACCAAATCATCATCAGTGCCAGTGAACCATATAACTTGTCGATGAGCATATACCAGTGACTATGCGTAAGTCACTGACCTTGCCGGTGAACACAATGTGTTTGTTTAACAATAAACCAATATAACCATAGTGCCAAAGCAACAATGTAGATCTCCAAAAGGATAAGTGTTGACATCAATGACAAAACCAATGCAACACATCCACAATACCAACAATCTCCCCATTTGGCATTTATAGCAACACTATATGGAAAAACATCTAAGTACCAAAACAAAATGCCAAAAAACGAAAACCAACAATCTCCAGAATAGATCAATACAAAGTTTGTTACAGAACCAAAACCATAAACCAAGATTTGTTGTGCCTTGTAGATACCGGAAAATCCTTTTTACTGTTGATTCATGATTTTATTTAGGATTACTTTGATACCAATTGTTAGGAATCAGAAGGACAACTGAGAGGGGGGTGGGTGAATCAGTTGACAATGAATTTCAACCCAATTATGATTTAATCCAACTTAATACTTAATACTGGTAAACCAAACTTAATGTCCATTATATAGATCAATACTAGTGAAACTTAATTCATGAAACAAAAAGAGAAACAACATCCACAACACATAACATAGAGATTTTTGATGTGGAAACCGTGTAAGGGGAAAAACCACGGTGGGAAACCTTACCCACAATTAGATGATACTACTATAGATAGTATGTGTATACAAATAGGGTCTGCACATGTAGAAAGGCCAACCACGTAGAGCACACTGCTCAAATAGGAGTCGCAGTGACTACAGTAGGATAGTTAAATCCTAGAATAATGTACTGCTTCAAAGTGCATCTGCAATGCTGGATTCAGTACTAGTTTAAGCTCTGATAAACATCTTCAAACCTTCCTTGAACCTTCAAATGATGTCTGCTTGATTCGCTCTATGATCTGCTTATATGATCTTCAATATTCGCATATACCAAGTTACAATACCATACCACAATACCACACTTCATCTCACAAACTAGATCTTACATTTATACAAAACCTAAGACAAAATGTGTAGGTCGGCTCAATAAGAATATTAGAATTAAATCAATTACAAATAAGTCATGATGTGATACAACATTTTAGCTCAATATATTTACAATAATATCCAATTAATAAATCATCTCCATAACATGTCGTGCTGATCTGGAATAGATAATGTATATCGGTCCATAACCTGGACCTATCTGCCGGTAACAACAAATATGTCAACCGGATTACACCAATAACCAAAACACCAAAACCATGCATCATAAACATGTCTTCAACATAGTCAAGTGATCTCTAGATGATACCAAGTCATCATCAGTGTCGATGAACCATATAACCTACCGATGAGCATATACCGGTGACTGAACACAAGTCACTAGCCTTTCTGGTGAACACAATGTGTCGGTTTAACAATAAACCAATATAACCATTATGCCAAAACAACAATGTAGATCTCCAGAAGGATAAGTGTTGACATCAATGAAAAAACTAATGCAACACATCCATAATACCAACACTGATATCTTCTTTAGTGTGAAGATCAACCCATACATTTTGAGGTGATGAACATGAGTGAAGGCCCTCTTTATCTTGTACTTCATCCCTCAATAGTCAAAGTCTTTTCTCTCCTTGAACTTCCTCAACTTGATATCTTGAAGTTTGGTGTCCATTGCTTTGGCTCTTGCTGAGGTGTTCAAAGAATACCAACCAATCTGTAATGGATTATGAGAAGAAATGTTGATACCTAGTTTGTGATTGGAAAGTTGTATTACATGAATTGTCATCAATTGCCTTGCCAACTGTATAACGCCCCACCAAGGAACCCTAGTGTAGCAACAACTGATAACTGAAATACATAAATTTTTTTTATTTTTTCTCTTAAAGGGAAACATAACACATCAACCATCTTTAACTCAATACAACACTAAGAAAACACATTACACCACTTAGAATAAAACATAACAATATTTAGCAAAAGATAAACACATCACATAATATAACTCTAAGGGTTCCCTAACATCACTACTAGAAACACTCACTATCATATGTCAACCATAAAACTCATCACATAAACATCTATACTAAGTTAATTTTAAAACACCAAATGAAATATTCCTATAAAAACCTTCATTAAGAAATAAGAACATAAATGTAACTCACTTAATTATATTTACTTGCAAGATATATATTGTTACCAATGCATATAAATAGTTATGCAATCCTTTACTTTATTTTGGGAAGATATATTACAAATGACAATATAATGGTAAATCATCTCACAACTGAAATATGAAGATACTCAAAAGCACATGGTAAAGGTCCATCCAGCCACACATGAGCAAGTCCACTAAAATATATTCCAAATGGGTGAAAAAGCATCACCACCCTACCATGTGGAACTCATAGGCCCACCCCACATGCTATGAGATCGACACAAGGCCCCAATTAACAAACAAGAAGGCTAGGGATATCAGAAACAACCAAACTCACAACCAAGACACATACAAACCACTTCATAGATTAAAAGATAAAGGTAACAACCAAAAGACCATCCAAAGAAAGGATAATAATTCAACCTTCAAAAGATCTCATAAAAGGCTTCCCAAAAGGAATATCAACCAAAATCTCAAAAATCACTTCCATAAATAAACAATCAAAAGACTCCCAAAGGCTACCACAAACAAAAGACTTAATAGGATACTATGATACATAAGGTGAGAGTGTCATCACATAGCCTCCCGTGGGTTACCCTAGCAGTCTAACTCCTCTCCTAACTCTAGACCCCGACCCCCATGAGCAACTCATGTAGAACTATACAATCCTTTTATGAAGACAAGGTATTGCATGATCATGTCAGCTCAACACCTCAACAGGCGGACAAGCCTTCCCAATCTCACCCTCTGCCTATACAAGTACATGAGGCCATGAGTGGGGCATAAAATTGCCTTATTATTATTTGTGAAAACCCAAATAAAAAACCCATCCCAAAATTTTTATTAATTTTATCACTTATTAATCTACTCACTTATGAGTTACCCTGGTAGTCACTTAGGGCCCCGACCCCCATAGTGAGCCACTCTCCCTTGATGCACCTACATGTCCTATACTATATGGCTCAATGCAACATCATGAATAATCAAATAATGAAATGGTAACATAAAGGTTCCATACACATGCATAAATAAAGCATTCTTCAAATAGGACTTCCATAGATAGACCTATCACAAGGTCAAGTCTTGAAACTAAAACATGATCCCAAAATAATTGTTCTTTTTTAAAAGTCAACTCAAGAATGGGAACATGAAAAATAAATCAATCAAAATAATATCAATAAGATCCAAAAATACATAAGTAACAAAGAAAAATTCCAAAACAAGCCTCTGGAACAAAATAAAATAAAATTACGAAATTGGGACCAAAATAATGATTCTGCACATATGAGCATTAAAAGACTCCAAAAATAAAATATGATTCAAACCCATTTGATAATGGTCTAATAATATTCTATAAATATTAATAAATAAAGCACATGGATTCATATAATAATTTCAAACAAGAATTAAGAAAAATCATGCAAATAAAACACTGATTCCTATACCCGATTTTGGCAAAACTCAATCTTTGAAAAACATAAATTAAAGAGATGATTTAAAACCAAAAAATACATTAAATAACACATCCCCAAACCCCCCTAATAATCCATTTAACCAATATTGCAAATTAAATTGAAATTAAAACCAGGAAATAAGGAAAAAATGAATACCTACTTGGAAACTTGTGAAAAGAAAGAGAGAGAAAGGAGAAAGTTGATGACAAATTCTAAAAAAACATGAAATCTCTTAAAAGCAACAACCATGACTCCAAATCAATCAAGCTTGAGAATTCCAAGCCACGTTCAATGCAAATCCAAATTTAAACTGAAAACTGCAAATCCCTCTCCTCAAGTTCACACTCTAAGATTCTTCACAAAGTTGCAATAAAATTTTCCTTTCTCCAAACTTAGAAAAAGAATAATAATAATAATAGTAACAACACAATTAACTCTCATGAAGACACAATAAATAAAACTTAATTACCTAAATAAAGCTCACAAAGAAAAGAAAAACCCTAATCCTAAAAATATCACATTAAATCAATAAATCAATAATATTAAATTAATTCCAAAATAAAATCTAAACAATTAAACAATAATAAATAAATATGGAATCACCAATCACAAATCCCCTAAAAATAAATAACTCTTTCTTGACAACCAAGAAATAATAACTAATTATTTCCAATTAAAATATAATAATCCACAAAAATAGAACTAATGGTCACACCCACTTAAATAGATAACAATCCAATAAAATAATAAGAAATAAATAAACAATAATTTATTCAAGAATAATAACCACAACTAGTAAATCATTTAAAAATAATTAAACAATAAATAATAATAATTAATTTCCACAATTAATTATTAATTCTCACAATAAATAACTAATGCCAAATAAATAATAAATAATAATTTAATAAATCATAAATCATTTACTCAATAATAAATAAATCATATTTATTTAATAAATAATTAATCATTTAATTAAATAATATCCAATAACAAAAATATATACTTATTTAACCAAAATTACAATTAAAGCCACAATAAATAATAATTAATTATTAAATTAATTTATAAAACTTAGGCTATAAATAACATCAATAATTAAAATAAGAGAAAATCCAATGCACTCAAATAAATCATAAAATATTGCCAACATCAAAACAATACTTACCATTGAAAACTAGGTAATCAAATAGTGTCTACATGACAAATCTGACGGGATAAAATGAAAACTAGATAATTGTCCCTAAATTAGGAAAATGGTTAGGGATAGATACATTCAAGCCTTGTACTATCTCGTGTACAATCATTGGGAATTATAAAGATATGCTCAGACCCATGGAACCAAGTGGAGTTGATGTCTCCAATACCCTCAATCCTGCACCAAAAAACATATTCTATTGGTGAGATCAATTTTAACCTTATTAACAAAGTATTTCAATAACCGATAACCATAAAAGAATATAACAATAAGTAGAAATGAAGAGATGACAAGAACATACACCATAACACAAAGATTTATACATGGAAAACCTCAAAGAGGAAAAACCACGGTGGGATTGGTGACCCACAATATCTATCCACTGGCCAAATCAATAAATATTACAATAGGGGCCTGCACATGTAGGAAGGCCAACAACCTAGAGTGCACTACTCATCATAGAAAGAGCCTCACTTACTACAAACACCAAATATAGAGTTACCAATAAAATTATAAACTTAGAGAATGCATCTACTATGTTGGATGAGTTCCGGTTCAAGCATTGTCTATACCAGTTTTCACTGTGTCCTCCCTTACTGGTAACTTACTTCACATCCCAAACCTCCAAACCAATAACCAAGACTGACTACAAAACATTATATTTGCATTCAGTCGATCAACATCACTCGCACGATATCATATTACTATAAATTCCTTCTATCCTTGTATATCTACAAAATAACCTAATCAGACTGACTTAAATACCCTTCCCAATCATAAACATAAATGCCTTATGTCAGATTACAATGATATTACAAGTTATTTACATGTTGGCCTAGACAAAAATAAATACATTAAACTTCATGACTGACGCCACTGATCACTACCATGTATACTTGTCGGATCAATCTCCTATGTTGACCTCATATGCCGGTTCCTAGTTTGTCGGTTTCCCTGAATGTCGGTTGCCGAATCATGAATACGAGTGAGTACCTATTAAGTATCCAGCCCAAAATGATGTGTGTTGCCATCAATGACAACACAACTAAACCAGATGAGTGTTAATTTCCAAAAATCTCCCATTTTTCCATTAATGGCAAGACTCATGTTATAAATGGATCATTAAAGTGTTGTCCTAGTTCCTCCCAAAACTGATGACCAAAACTGACCCTGCTCCCCCCAGGCTATACATTACCTCTTATGTCCTTTAGCATTTTTCACATCAACCTCTCCCCCTTTGACATCAATGACAAAGGTCGGGGCAAATAAATGAAAGAATGAAATCAAAATGTGTTTATCGAATCTAGATGTACTTGAATATATCTGGGTAAGAACCCTTCAAAAATCCTTTAGTAAGTATCCCAACCAGTTTTGAATGTTCCCAAAATAGATACAAACCCATTAAGAATGTATGTATTTAATTCTTCTTTTGTTAGGTCTGTCAGTGTGGGTTTATTCATCAATTCTATACTCTCGCTTATGAAGCAAGAAAGTGTTCAACCAGGGACTAACCAATCCTCTCAACTCTCTAGCTCGCCAGATTAATCTATACATATCTTTCTCCAAGGCTGATATCTCTGATTATGTAATAAAAATTTGACCATTAATAGCATTGGTCAATGACTAAGTACCATCAAAATCATTAGCCAAATGTTCCAACTGAGCCTTTGCTGCTTTTATTTTTAGCTCCAGGTCAGCTGTAAGTTTGTCGGTGTTAGTACAAGACCTATATATACAACTACATTGATTAAGAGCCTCATCGATCTTTGTTAGTTTCTCTATCATCTTGACCTTGTCTAGTGTGATCATATTGTCATAGGTGACCTTCCTAGCTGCATTGTACCTCTCTATTAACTATCAGTTTGATATCTATTGAAGAGTTTGAAACTCTTTTGCAATGTGTTTAGTCAAACTCTTAAGCTTACCAAAGGGGCTAGCTACCAGACTAGTGTATCCTAGAACTAGTTGTTGCAAAACCGGAATGACCTGCTCAATGACTTGCTTTTCTTCTTATCCTTCCTTCCTTAACTTCTGAGCTCCAACAAACATCAATTCAAAACTTCTCAGTTGCTCAATATTCCTCTGTCCAATATCAACTTGATAGGATGAGCCAAGTGCCAATAATGAGTAACTAGAATCTCCAACCTGTTGACTAGCACCAGTGGCTTCACCACTTGGTGCAATAACCTGCTCAACCTTAGCCTCTTCTATATGTACATTTGTTGCTAGAGGTTCAATATCCTCAACCTATTTATTGCCTATATTGACATCAATAACCTCTACATATGGAATGTTCTAAACTGGTGTATCCTGCTTATCATTTACAACTTCAATGTTATCAACTGATTTTTCTATATTATGTATAGGTGATATTGCCAGAGGAATATCCTCTGTTAGTTTTTGTTCCAAAACCGGTGAATCCAAACCTAATATACCTTTCCCCTTACCATCAACTAAGATGTCTTGAATACCAAACTTAGGAGGGGATACCGGTGGAGTAAAGAAATTAGGTTTATCTACAAATAATTTTACCCATGCCTCTTGGGTCTCCTTAACTATTTCATTTACTCTACCTACCATGAGACTCACATGTTGGTGTCTTCTTCGGAAAATTATTTTATTTGCATATTCTAGACTATTGCATCTCCTCATCAGTTATAGCACCACAAATAGTCAATAACTCCTACATCTTTATATATTTATCCTCTTCAACTGTAGAGAATCTCTTAGCATCTAGCTTATTGTACAAATCTCCACATATTTTTTTTTCAATCTCAAGTAATTCTTTCTTATATATATCTAAGTATAACAAAACTGCTTCTCAATATACATTTGTTCGTTATCATCCATATGTACATAGTAATGCAGGATATTGCTCAAAATTACATCTTTAGTTATTTGATCAATCAATTCAACAACTGAGAGAGGAGGAATCACTTCAATACTCTTACCAGATTTAAGAGCTATATCTATATCTAATTTCTTCTTCTTGATTGGAGTAGAAGTAGACTCCTTAACTAGTTTCCTCTTCTGTATGGGTTTCCTCTCCTTCAAAATTTTCTTTGGGGCTACCGGAGGGGTGACCTTTACTTTCTGTTTCTTTCCTTCCTTAGACTTATACCTTTGTAACCTGATCTAAGTGTGGGAAATCTTTGGGGGCACAACATCAATATCAGAACCGGATTCAACAAGGGCAATATAAGTTTCTGATTTCTTCCTCTTCAATACACCCTTGTCGGTTGTTGTTGTCGGTGGAGTCTGAACTGCTACCAGAGATGACCCTTCTTCTAGTCAAATGATCATCTTGATTTCAAAGGACATTTTCTCCACAGCTTCCCTAACTTTTTTGATTTTTCCTTCTCTTCTTGCTAAAACCTATATGAACTTCGAATTTCTTTTTCTTTGCGGTCCCAAAGATTTTCTCAACTTCATCAACCAGTGCATCAATAAGAGTCTTGGCATATAAGTCCAAGATCTTAGTGATCCAGACCATTCATGGTTGCACTGCATCCATCAATGTTTCATCCTTCTTCACCATAAAGTAGATTTCTACAGAGTACTTATCAACAATATGTTTAGGCACTCATTCTCTTTTCTTCATTGTCTTCTGAAATGATTTGAAATAACCCCATAATATGGAGTCTCTCTCCTTGTCCTGTCCCAAACCTCTTATATCATTTTTAATTTGTTTCCCCACTAGTATATCAAATGCCCATTGTGTTTTACTGGATCCCGGTAACTCATTCAAAAAGAAAAGCATCAAGCAAACAAATAGCTTTCCATACTAGAAAAAACCTTTCTTCTTACCCTTAATCTTCCCTAGGTTTAAAATTATCTCTTCACACATCCATTGACAAAGATCATACCTATAATTTTCTTTGACCATCTTATGAGTACAGTAAATACATTAACTAGAAATTGAGTTCAATCAGTTTGATTGGGTTACCTTGTAACCGCTGATCATGGTTACAAATTGAACAACTTTGTCTCTGATAGTTCTTATCCTCATTGACCGGTTGTCAAAAGTTGCACTAGTTAACTTCTCCACCTCATTGTTAGATATTTTCTTCTTTCATGGAGTCTGACTAGTCTGGGGCAAACCAATGATTGCACAAATATCCTCCTTTGTAATTTTGTAAGGTTGGTCTAGTCACATGAATTCCCCATGGACACAACTCAACACATACCAGATCATTTCATCTTCAAATTCCAACATCTCCAAAATGTCTGTGAAACCTCGATCCTTTAGAATTTGGAATTCTGGTCTCATTGATCCCTTCCTCTCTAGTAGATTTATCATGTACATTGTTTTGATTTTAGTAGAACCTAAATTCTTTAGAGTGTAGTGGATATATGCACGAACATCTTCAATATACAGAACTCCATCTGGAACCCTAGAAAATGTGCTGACTGAATCATTGACCTTCATAATCTGAGGGCATTCCTTTAAAATTGGGTGTGGACAATCCTTGATGTCAACAAAAACAATAGGGGTAGCCACTCCTACCATAACGGGAGCTGATCCAGAAGCCATTGCAAACAAAAGATAACTCAAAAACTGATAAAATACCTCACAACCTTTGCTAGTGAAAGCTCTTGAAAATACACACTAATTGCACTAGAATTCACTTGAAAATGCTCTTGATTTCCTTGAATCACTTTAAACTCACTCTTCTTCACTCTAAATGTTGTGTGATCAGAAATAAACCAATATTTCCCTTTAATTCTACGAAAACCCTAATATCATATTGACATAAATGCATACCGGCCTATCATACCAGATTCAAAATCCATAATCTTAGTATCGGAAAAAATTTAGACTGACTTCTCCAAGATCTTAAACAAGCTTTTAGACCACCACCAGGAGTAATGCAAGATCTATCATTAATTTTCCTCCCCCTAAGGGTAATGCCTTAGTTACTGGATGAGTTTCCTGTCGGTGCAGGGACATTTTGCTCTATCGGTTGGGTAACTGGGTTTTTTCTCTCTATCGGTTGATCTTCAAATTTCCTAACCCATTTATTCTCATTCTCCTTCCAGATATCATCAACCTTCTATTTTCCTTTCTCATCATTTTCTACCGGATTGTTCTTTCTTCTACAAAATTTACCAATTGTAGCGTCCTAAAATTGTGACACTTGCAATTTCGACTGCATTTCGGTCTTCACGATGGTGACGCAACACGCAACTTGAATGGAGACCCCGAAACCTGATTATGACACCAAAAACTGCATTTTCTTGCACCCTGGCCTGAACCTCCTTTGCACCCTGCTGTCCCGGGAGGTGGGACCAGAGCGCCCAGCGCCCTGGTCCTTCAGGGCGCCCAGTGCCCTAGTCCCCCAGGACCATGGCGCCTAGCGCCCTGGTCCCTGGGTCCTATTTTGGGCCCGGTCTCCTATGGGGTCTCGGGTCTTTTTGTTTGCAAATTGGAAAATAAACTTTCCTGGTCGGCCTAAGGTCGGGAAAATCAGTCTGTTAACCCTAATTGGCAAGTATATAAACTACATTTTCCTCTCTCATTGAGATATATACATACATGACGGAAAAAGCGTGGAAACTATACTCAAGCATTCAAGCATTCATTCCAAGTCTCCATTCAAGGCTAAGTGTTGCATTCAAGTCAAGGATTCAACCATTGAAGAGGAGATCACTTACTACATGCTACATACAACATACAACAACATACAACATCTATACCTTCGCACATAAGGATACAAACATCCTTACAACAAGGTATTAGTACTTGTTTTACATTACAGACATTTACATTTACAACATTTCTCATTTCTTGGTTAATTCCAAAACTGGGGTTTGACCTAAAGGCAAACCCCTAATCCCTAGCCCCCCAATCATCTTCGCTTTTCTGTGTGTAGGTTGCAGGTACATGGCTAAAATTGAAGATCTGGAATCCTTGTGCAGAGATGAATAGATCCCCCTTCGTTTCGCGGATTTTTCGGAGGACCGTGGCGTCGGGCGCCATCGGCCCGACAACTTTTGCTCAAATTTGCAAGACAGCACCGTATCGACATTTTACTGCTAATTCCAGGTCCACAGCTTCATCCTATATCCCTATCTCAGTTTATAAGCGAATCTTTGTCACTTTCTATGCATTCCTAGCTTAATCCTTCTATCTACATTCTTTACAAAAGAGGGTAGCCTTGCTTTCTTAACCCTTGAAACACATTTAGCATCCAATCTTGCATTGTGTGGGATTGGATCTTGTGGGTTTCAACCCCTCTTTTGAATGTAAAGTCTCTCCCCTTAAGTGAAAACCATCAACCCTAGCAACCTCCCTTCTCTCTCCTCGGAGTTGGAAGAGGGGAGTGCAACTAGGGTTCGATTGCGATTTTTCCGCTTTACACCAATATGTCCTATTTTGTTGCATGCATAGAAAGTGAAATTTTTTTTCTAAATTTTTGTACTATATCCTTGATCATTCCTTGACCTAAATTGATTACCCATATGTCCAAACTTTCCACATGCATAGCATCTCACATTCACTCTACAATATTTTGTCCTATGACCATACTTCTTACAATTTCAACACTAACCAGAAACTGCATTATTATCCCGATTTGCTCTATTTCTACAATGTATTGCCATATGACCAAATTTATTGCAAACAAAACATCTACCATTGAATTTATGTGTATTGGGCTATCTTATCGATAATTTTTGGTTTTGGTTGATAGGTGGATTCTCCTTCTGATCGATTCCTTCAACTTCATTTGGAGTACTACAACTTTCTCCATGCTCAAATCCAAGACCTCTAGTGTCCCCCTTGTGCCTTTGATCCTTCAATAGCTCATCAATATTTGTAGAACTATCCTTAAACTTTTCTTTGTATTTATTTGTAGTATCGAGATCTCCCCTTAGGACTGCTATCAATCTTTCCAACTCCTGCTCATTATTCTGTATTTCTACCAGCTTAGTTCTCAACATATCATTTTCATGTGCCAGCCTAATGCATTCCTCAGATCTGTCTTTCAGATTTGCCAAGATTATTTGCATTCTTCTTTAGGTCTTGAATCTCCTTGGACATCCTCATAGTTACAGCTTGCATTTCATTCTTCATGACACTATTCTCCTGACTTAGCTTTTGACGTTGTTCTTTAAGGGCATTATTTTCTTCATCATCCTGATTTTGTAAAAGTTCCTTCTAGCTTGAGAAGATGACAACCTCTCCTATAGGATAAGAATGAATTCCATTGTAGAGTTCAAATCATCTTGCAAATTCAAGTTCTTCATCCTTTCAACATCATAGTCTTCAAGTGCTACTTCAAGTTGTTTCTCCATACTCATCTCCATGGATTTTGGATTTAGGATCTTCCTTAAGCTGTTAGACTTACTCCAAGACACTAGACTTTGATACCACTTGTTACAAGCTAGGGTAGCTACACCAAAATATTGACCTGTCAATGCTCGATACAACCACTAGACTTATAGAATCCATAGGAGGTTGTTAAACCATGTCGCGAATCCCCGTGAGGGACACTGGCCCACTACCAACAATCCCCCTCCTAGCATCACTCATTGTGGCCTACATGATTTGAACCTGTGACCAAGCTCTGATACCAATTGTTGGAATCCAAGAATAGTGAGAGGGAGGGGGGGTGAATTAGTGTTCTACTGATGAGATCAATTTTAATCTTATTAACAAATTATTTCAGTAATCAGTAACCATAAAAGAATATAACAATAAGTAAAAATGAAGCAACCATAATAACATACACCATAACATAGAGATTTATACATGGAAAACCTCAAAGAGGAAAAACCACGGTGGGATTGGTGAGCCACAATATTTATCCACTGGCCAAATGAATAAATATTACAATAGGGGCCTGCACATGCAGGAAGGCCAACAACCTAGAGTGCACTTCTCATCATAAAAGGAGCCTCACTGACTACTAACACCAAATATGGAGATACCAATAAAATTCTGAACTCAGAGAATTCATCTACTATGCTGGATGAGTTTCGGTTCAAGCACTATTTGTACAAGTTTTCATTGTGTCCTCCCTTACCACGAACTTACTTTGCATCCCAAACTTCTAAACCAATAACCAAGACCAACTATAAAATATTATATTCGCATTTAGTCGATCAACATCACTTGCACAATATCACATCACTATACATTCCATCTATCTGTGTATATCTACAAAATAACCTAACTGAACTAACTTAAATACCCTTCCCAATCATAAACATAAATACCTTATTGTTGGCTTACAATGATATTACAATTTATTTACATGTCGACCTACACAAAAATAAATACATTAAACTTCATGACCGATGCCGATGATTGTTGTCATGTAAACTCGTCGGATCAATCTCCTATGTCAGCCTCATATACCTATTTCCTAGTTTGTCGGTTTCCCTAAATGCTAGTTGTCGAATCATGAATACCAGTGAGTATCGATTAAGTGTCCAACCCAAAATGATGTGTGTTTCCATCAATGACAACACAACTAAACCAGATGAGTGTTAATTGCCAACAACATGAATAATAAATCACACCAATATATGATCTATAAACCATCATGAGCATCAATATATCTGTCTCAAATGAAATATAATTGAAATCAGGTCTTGAAACATATGAATGTCATAAATAGCCTAACAACATGAATCACATGAATGTATCCATACACACCAAAACAACAAAATGAACCACACATAAAGTTTCAAAACATAATCCATCAAGTCAGAGTAGCAAGTCTCATTACAAACTCCATTAGGATGATCTTGTATTTAGGATACCTTGGCAACATGTATGGTTGACCCTCAAAGCATCCAAACCTCATATCTAGGTGAAAGTTGGGAACTGCAAAAATAAACACCGGTACTCATTCACTTTCTCCCAAGTCGCCTAAGAGACTCTTCTATTTTTTAGCATCTTATAAAAAACGCACATGAAGTAACCAAAGAATTCATCTTGTACCCTTTTTTAATAAATTGTACTAGCCCTCAGGACCAATTGCTCATAGTACTTCCATACTAGAACTGGTGACTTGTCACCCTTGGTTGAAAGACTAGGAAATTGTCTGAGTGACATCATGATACACACCACATATGAATTCATATAGAAAGTGAGAGTAGTGGGAAAATGTGACAAATTCTCACACAAGTTGTCACTGATGACTTCTCCCAAGAAAATGTGAGATTACCCCTTCCTTCCTCTTGATCACAATATAATTGTACATCTAGATTTAAAAAATGTTAGAGTTTCTCAAACCCATTATCCTACTGGGAAGAGTGATCATCTAACCAAATTCTTGAATGAAGTTGTAGCGATACAACTTGGGCCATCTGGAAAAGAAATTCCTAGGAGTATTAAGCCACTTGGCATTGATGTGCCTAATGTAGTCAAATATTCTCTGGTTATAGTGATCCAAAGCACTCTTCATAGTGATATCTACATACATAGGAGCTACAGGGATTTTGAAAATATTATCAATGGTATTTGCATCCAACCTGATAATGAGGTTCCCATCATCATCTCTAATTATTATAGTCTCCTTAGAAAAATAAGACGCACGTGCCAACATGAACTTGGGTTCTAGGGAAGCTATTAGGAAAGATGAGACCAAATGAATATGGCTATTCAAGAGAAACTGCATCCCATGTGTTGGAGAACCCTCTGTTCTTTCCAAGAATTCAGGCATGTCCTCATGTCTGATTTCCGTGTCTCGAATCTCATCAATGAGAGAGACCACCTGAGTGGGATAAATTTCATTTTGGTATTTGTCATACTTATACTTCATTTTCTTATTTGAAGGCGATGTTGGCTCTTCTGACAACAAACAAGAATCTACAACACTGTGATGAAAAATCAAAAGAGTAAGAACATCTTCAACAACTATAGGTGATTCCATGGTGTCAATTCCTTTGAAAATCAATATTCGCATCAAACCTTGTGAGGGTATTTAACATGCAATATCCTATTGGCATGTGATTTTTTGGTGAAGATTAGTGTTTCTGGGTTCTTATAGATTCTTAGGAGTTGTCATTGTTGGAAACTCAACCTACTGATCTAATCTAGTATGGAGTTTTGGTTAATTGGATGTCTTGGATAAAGTATTTCTAGATTAAGACTGTCAGTGTAGTTCAATATATATTTTTGTGATCATTCTCATTTTCGGTGAAACAAATTTTGGTTTTGGTGATCAGTGATTAGTTAGTTGGGTATATCAAGAAGATTATCATGACAATATGGAACCCTCTGGTGTTGATTCCTTTGCTTGATTGAAGGTCTTGTATCTGGTAGAGTAGCGAAATAGAGTACTCATCATATTTGGTGGTATATCACGTGACCATATTCTTAGAGTTGATTTTGGTGATTGATGATGTGTTTGAGATGGTTGATGAGACCTATAGGAAGCATGTGATCATGTATTTTGGGTCTGAAATATGGTTTGGTAAAATATCTAAGATGACTTGAAGATACACGTTTCATTTTTATATTTGGTGAAGCCAACTTGTGGAGGATCATTTTTGTTAGTTCTTATATATAGGATCGACTTGGTTAGTATCTTTGTGTGTGGTAATGATGTATGTAATGGTTTTAGGAGCGATTGAGCATAGTTTCACATGCACATCCTGATTTTTGATGATCTGGTGAGCAGTTGCAGAGCATAACAAGGCAAATCATTACATAAGTCACAACTGATCACCTTGAGCCTAACTAAAATTGATTTGTGTCATAGTTCGATGTTATTTTCCATTTCATCACTTAGTGTAATCCTTTTGTGATCATGTGTAAGGCAGTGAGCCTTCCTCTGGGGTTGTAGCCCTATTTTTGTAATTGAGCAATGAGCTCTAGGCAGTGTGCCTGAATGCAAATGCATTCCCCTTTTGTAATATTGTTTTTCTATTGGCCATAGTGAAAAAATATTGTGGGTTAAAATCCCACCGTGGTGTTTCCATTTCGGGTTTCCATGTAAAAATATTGGTGTTATGGTTGCATGGTTATTTGTTTTGTGTTGCTGCACTTTACTTTCTTTTTTATGCATCTGGTGGTTAAAGAATCAGAATAACAAGTTTGAAATTTACAGAACATTGATTCACCCCCCTTTCAGTTTTCATTGATTCTAACAATTGGTATTAGAGCCTAGTTCCTCTGAAAAAGCCTAACAACTTGAGGAATATCTAAAAGATTGAATCAATGGACTTTGATTTGCAGAGACAACATAGTGTGGTACTTGAAGACCTTGATTTGGGAAAGAAAGAAGTAAGTTCCTTAAAGAGAAACCTGAGTGTAGTTGAAGATTTCATTGAGAGATTGAAATAACAAGTGAGCACTTCAAGAGACAAGAGGAAAGAGTTGATGCACAAACTGAAAGAGAAAGAAGAACAAAGCATGGAAAATTAGGGCAAGACTGATGAATGTGAAAATCTTGCTAGAGAGAATGTTGTTCTGAAGAATAAGATGCAATCCATTGTTATGAAAATGACAAAGAAGATTGAAGACCGGAAGAAGAATGAAGAAATCTTAACTCAATCACTAAAAGATAGAGCAAATGAATGCTACATACTAGACTATGAGATTGATCATCTGAGGCTTGAACTATCACAATATACAAATTATGGTCAAGAACTTGAAAGACAAATCACAAATTAGAGAGATGAACTTGCTATTGCTAATAATTAAAAGGAGAAATTCAAGGCTAGCTCAATAATGCTTTCTCAACAATGCTTGATGAGAGGACTTGGATATGAGAAAGGAGAATCCTTTGGTTTTGGACAGAGCAATGAAAAACCTAATAATCCAAACAACAAGAATCCTTCAGTGAGACAACCTAATGCTTATAAATTTAATGGTATATGTTTTACTTGCAATAGATTCGATCATATAGAAAATCAATGCATAAGTAGGATGAATAATGGGATGATGAATAACATGATTAATAATGTTCCTACCTTTATCGGTCAATGTTCCAAATGCAACGATTCTGTTCACAAGTCAAACATGTGCAAAATGATGAACAATTTTCAAAATAAGAGATGTTTTTGCATGTGGGATGTTTGGACATATCTCTAATCAATGCAAGATGAGACCAAATTCATATGAATTTTAGGCCTATGTAGAGAAATATTGTTTGCCATGCATGCAACAAACCAAGTCACATTGCAAAACATTGTAAAAGTGGGAATAATGGTCCAGTAAACAAGAACAAATTAGATGAGAAAGGAAAAACAAAGGTAGAGGAAATTAGAGATCAACATAAGAAGATGTGGATTAAGAAAGATGATTCTAATGTCCAGAATGGCTCCACACCTAAATTCGATGATGGAACCTCATCTGGTAACTAGGAATTTTTGGCCTTAGGGGGAGTTTTTTATGCATTCATAAAACCCCTTCTTCAGAGATCTGTAAATGATTCCAAAATTTTGCAAAAGGTTTAGATCATGTATGCAGATGATATCCAGAAGATTGTCTAAATATTTAAGGTTCTGGTGAGCGATTTCATGAAAAACAAGGCAACAAGAAGCCAAAAGGTTGAAACATTTATTACAACCTAAAATTAGGTTTTCAAAGGTTAAAAAGGCATTTCAAAGGTTCATTCTTCACAATGTGATCAAGATAAAAGTGCAGAGTAGTGAAGAGAAGAGATTTGGCAGCATAAATTGAGCTTGTAGAGATCCAAAACCTATTTCTTGCACTCATTTGAATGAAAAGGTATTTATATATTTCGTGAAGCTATCTATTTTCAAACCCTAAGTTTGAAATGGCATCTGTGTCTAGAATTTCTACTCCTTTGGTTGTTGAGATTAAGGATAGGGCAAGGCCAGTTTTTAAGAAACACCTTTCCAAGTCTATTGAAGATGATCTAGAAGGAGCATTTTCCTCAGTACCCTATGATGTTCTTCATAACAAAGATGTTAGGGCATACATCCATTGCGATCTTGAGGATCTCGAGAGTGCCAAGATGCTATCCCTATATAACAAGCATTTGGTGGATAGCTTGGGAAACCTAAAACCAGAATTCAAGACAAGGGTTTCGTGTAGTTCATCCATTTCCCATCATTTGATGAAGTGGAATGGATTTGGTATGTACTGAGAAGGGTCCATGATGAGTTCATGTGGTTAGATAGGCCCCATAAGATCACCAAGTAAGAAATTCAAGCTGTAACATGCATGAGTACAACTGGTGAAGTACCTATTCTAAGGAAGGTATCAAATAACACTATGATAGCCAAGTTACCAGATCAAAGTTTGACAATAGAGAAATTACTATCAGTTACATCTTGGAGCATGATGTCAGATTAGCATCAATGGTAGTTGGTTACAAGGTCTATCAATCAAGTAGGTAGAACTTGGTTTCTAGTACTACAATCTTTTCATCATATCATATCCTAAAAGAAGATAAAAGATATGATTTATGTGAACTTCTTTTGAGCAAATTATTGAGTAACTTAAAAAAGATCAAAAAAGATAAAAGGAAAACCTTCAAGTTTGGTTCCCTTATCATTTGTTTGGCATTAGTCTTCCTAAATGAGATCCCTAGTATAGAAGGGAAGGTCCAATGGGCCTATGATAAACCGATGGCCATGCAAGTCAAGGAAGGGTTGTTGGGAATTGGTGACAATGTTATGAGGATATCCACATTATGGGGATACTTAAAGAGTTTTCAATCCACTATTAAGAGAAGAGAGAGAATCCACAAAGCCATAGTGGAGAAGTATGAGAAAACCATTTATTTCATGGTAGATAAGGATCAATGCCTAATGGAGGCAGTAGAGCCAAGGATAGTGTGGATCATGCCCATGGTGTATGAGGTTGATGCAGACACACTTGAGGTATATGCACAACATATATTGATTCAATTCTTAGACAAGAAGGATCTAAGATTTGGTACCTTTATGGAGAGGAGCCTAAGCTTGCACAAGAAATTCTCTAAGCTGACAAGAAAGAGAAAGATTAGGAAGGAAGTGGAGGCTATTGCAGAATAGATGAGATTGAAAAAGGAGGTTGTAAAAAGGGCAAGATATCAAAATATATTGAGAGAAGAGTATGTAATCAAGACACAACCCAAACTAGGAAACCCTCCTAAGTAATCCAAGGCAAAGCCTAGAAGATCTACACCTCTCTCTAGAGTGAAGAAACCAATACCTCCACCCAAGCCCAAGCCAACAATATCAACCGGTGGAGTTGAGAAAAGGAAAAAGGAGAATCCTTCAAGGGAGTATGTAGGAGCTGAGGAGGAGACATAGTTAGATGAGGAAGTCCAAAAAGTTAAGAAGACTACTACTTATGCTAGAGTAGTCAAAAAGCTATCCGGTGATGCTCCAACCTCCAAGAAGACAAAGACTCAAGGAGAGCCATCCAAAAAGCCTAGAGGAAGCAAGAAGAAGAAATCTGAGATAGATGAAGTTCTAGAGTCTGGTAAGGTTAAGATCATCCCTCCTAAATCCTTAGAAGAAATCAAGAATGAAATTGTAAAGGATGGAAATTTGAATAATCTTGCTATATACTATGAGAATGATGATGACAAGGAGAAGAGGGAAATTGAAGAAGTAGTTGTTTAGTTTATGAATAACTTCAGTAGAGTTTTGACTGAACTGTCATCTGAGATTCCTAAAGAGTTATATGACATTTTGGATATCCAGATAAATGCTTCTTGTGGGAAAGATGAAGAAATGCAAGAGTATGTTTTATAAAACACTTTTTCAGTCATATCGAGGGATGAAGTTGAAAGATTATTAAAGTTGGAAAAAGAGAAATTGAGAAGCAAGAGGAGATTTAAAATAATTATGCTTGGTAAAATTGATGAAGTTGCAAAAGAGATAGAGAAAATAATAAAAGACTTTTTGTTAGAGCTGAGATATGAGGTTAATCTATCATATTTTGCCATCTACTTGATAAAGCACATTCCTAAAGACACTTCCATTCTAGAAGTAACTACAGAAGTCTACGGTGGTTTGAAGGATCAACCATTTGTTGATACGTTTGAGAAAGATGATGTAAAAGATGCACCTATTGAGAATCTAGCAGCAGATATATCTGGTGAAGCTACTCAGGACACTCCCAAGATAGAAATAATTGTAAAGATGATAGATGAGGAGATAGAAAAAGGTGAAAAGGGTGTGAGTGCAGAGATTGAAAAGGAAAAGGGTGATGAGCCAACAAAGAAACCTCCGGTAACCATGATTATGACCAATGTCACTGACAAAGGTAAGGAGATTGATGTAGAGGGTGATTTTTCTCATGGTCTAGTGGATTTGAGCACCTTATCCCCTCTTCAAGAATTGAAACTTGCCACTCAAACTCATATCAAGGCAAGTCAAGACTTGTTAAAATCTCAGTCTGAAGATAAAGAGATCATCTCTCTTACAACTAAGGTTTTGGAAAAGATTTTTCCTAGTATCACTCAGGACTCTGGTGCTTCTCCCTTCGAAAAGCTTAAGAACATGTTAAATGCTATTAACACTCATTTTGTATCATTAGAGAAGGCTGCAGAAGAATCTGTATAGAAATGATTTAATGAGATGAGATTGCAAAAAGATTTGAAAGAAGTTGAGAGAGATAGAGAGAGCCTAAAGACTTCTATGAAGAGTGTAGAAGGCATTGGATGTAGGCCAGTAAAATTTTCAAATCATGTACATTTTTTCCCAAATTTAATGTGGACATTGATCAGAAAATAATAGATCTTGAGGGTAAGTTAGCATGTATAAGTTATTCTTTTGCACCCGAATTAGTTTTTTTGAGTTCTCTTGAAGCACAAATTTTGGATTATACCAATAAAATAAAGGATTTGAATAAAGACAAGGATAAAATTTTGAGTAGAGTGGGTGAATTGAGAAGTTTAATAAGTCCTTGGATGGACACCTTACTTGGAGCATAATAGGATGCAATCAGTGCCTTAGATGAATTGGTCCCATCTAGTCTTCAAAGTTTTGAGAATCATGCATTCATGTATAGTGCCCTAATAAATGTTTTGGAGTGTTTCTTGAGAGGATGGAACAAATATTTGGAATCCTTGAAGGTGACCTATTCATACATCTTTAAGTTCATGTAATCAATTACATTCATTTATTCTTTTATACATAAGTTTTGGGAGATTCCCACCCTTTGTCATTGATGTCAAAGGGGGAGAGAGAGAGAAATGAAAAATGGAAGAATCCTTATAGATTGATGCACATCTTTAGAGGGAGTCAACTAGTTAGTGAGTGTACACATTTTTAGATTGTTGAATTGCTTGCAGTGATTGGAGCACTAATCATTTTTCACCAGTGTTGCCATCAATGCCAAAGGGGGAGATTGTTGGAATTTGATGTTTTGGTGATGCTCCAATAAAGATTGGTGTTTCTTGATGCTTATAGATTCTTATGAGTTATCATTGATGGCAACTTAGCCTACTAATCTAATCTTGTATGGAGTTTTGGCTAACCAAATGTCTTGGATAAAGTATTTTTGAATTAAGACTGTCACTGTAGTTCAATATACAATTTTGTAATCATTCTCATTTTTGGTGAAGAAGGTTTTGGTTTTGGTGATCAGTGATTAGTTGGTTGGGTATATGAAGCAGATTATCATGACAATCGAACCTCTAGTTTTGTTTCTTATGGTTGATTGAAGGTTTGGTATCTGGTAGAGCAACAAAATAGAGTATTCATCATGTTTGGTGGTATATCATGTGACTGGATTCTTAGAGTTGATTCCAATGATTGGTGATGTGTTTGAGATGGTTGATGAGACCTATAGGAAGTGTGTGCATGTATTTTGGGTTTAGAATATGGTTCGGTAAAATATCTAAGCCAACTTACAACTACATGTTTCATTTTTAATATTTGGGAAGCCGACTTGTGGAAGATCATTTTTGTTTGTTCAAATATATAAGATTGATTTGGTTAGCATCTTTGTGTGTGGTAATGATGTATGTAATGGTTTTAGGAGTGATTGAGCACAATTTCATGTGTGCAACCTGATTTTTGATGATTCGGTGAGGAGTTACAAAGCAGATTAGAGAAGATCATTACATCAGTCAGAGCAGATCACCTTGAGCCTAACCAAAACTGATTTGTGGCATAGTTAGATGTTAATTTCTAGTTTGGTACTCAGTGTAACCCTTTTGTAATTATTTGTAAGGCAGTGAGCCTTCCTCTAGGGTTGTAGCCCTATTTTTGTAATTGAGCAATGAGCTCTAGGTAGTGTTCCTACCCTTTTGTAATATTGTTTTTTACTGGCCATAGTGGAAGAATATTGTGGGTTCAAATCCCACTGTGGTTTTTCCCTCTTGGGTTTCCACATAAATTTTTTTGTGTTATGGTTGCATGGTTATTTGTTTTTTGCTGCTACACTTTATTTCTTTCTTATGCATCCAATGATTAAAGAATAAGAATAACAAGTTTGAAATTTTCAAAACATAGATTCACCCGACCCCCCTCTCAGTGTTGATTGATTCCATCACAACTTGGAATGACTCAAATATTCTTTGTAGATATGCTTTGGACAACGACAGGAAAGAAAATTAGATCTCAAGAGGCTGTTTTCAAGCATATAATGTTATAACTATGAATTTTATTGTTAGGATTCCCATAGATATTGAGAGGGGGGGTGAATTAGTATCTAACTGGCTATAAGATTTTCTTAACTTAAAACATGTAAAGCATATCAATATTGTATACCAATAAACAACAAATAATGCAATAAATAGAGATAACAACAACCACATGAAAAACATACCATAACACAGTAGTTTAACAAGGAAACCTGGTGTGGGAAAATCCTCGGTGGGATTTGTGACCCACAATATTCACTTACTAGCCAATGAGAGAATGTTACTGCTATAAGAGGGGCTTGCACATGCAGGAAGGCCAAGTGCCTAGAGCTCACTGCTCAATTACAAAATGGGAAGTCTCACTGACTTACAAAATAGATTATATAAATCCAATGTCTTGTACTGCTTCAAAACAACATCTACTATGCCAGATCTAGTACCGATTTATAGCTCTTCTTCATATTGTAGACACCTAAAAATGGTCAACGCTTGCGAAATCATACTTTAACATTTGCACATTGCCTCATTTTAGGTTTTTGCGTCACATTAACATTTCTCCTATGTCACGCACTTGGTTTTTATCATTTGTGAACATTGAGTCATTCTTCTACATTCTTCATTCACCTCGCCTTCAAATTTGGTCTTGTCGACAACAATCTTCAATCGTGATTTTGGTCAATCTTATCCTGTCACATCAATGTGTGTAATCATTTGTCATCATTTTGGACATCGTCAATCCTAATCAGGGTTTTGTCCTCTTATCAATCTTGTCATCTAGCGATCGATTTATCATCAATCCTTATTATTTTCAATCTTGTCATTTTGCGATCGATTTGTCATCGGTCGTTGTCATGTTCGATCTTGTCATTTTGCGATCGATTTGTCATCGATCATGGTCATTTTCAATCTTGTCGTCTTGCAATCTATTTTTTCATCGATCCTTGTCCTATTGTCAATTTTGTCATTTTGTGATCATTTCGCTATCGATCATTGTCTGTCTCAATTATGTCAATTTGGATCAATTTGTCATTGTTCCTCATCAATTGGCACATTTATCAATCAAATAATTTATCACATTGGTCATTTATCAATTCAAAATCATGATCAACATTAATTATCTTCAATCAAGACCTAATTGTCATCCTCGCATTGCTAATTCACCTTCTAGGGTTTCATGATTTAATCATTTAACCTTGCTTGTCATTTTCTTCCTTTAGGATTAATAAATTACTTATTTATCCTAAGTCTTCTCATTACAATTAAATGTTCATTTAATTGGCTAATTATTCCTCTTTGTGAATTAATTAATAAATGACAAATTATTAATTAATTGACCTAATTTTCATCAATTTCTTAATTCCTAAATTCTTAATTCTCTAATTTCTTAATTTTCTAATTCCTAATTTCAATTTCCTCCTATTTCTCTCCTAAATTCATGGAAATGACATGTCAATTTGTCATAAATTTGTCATAATTGACAATCAATCAATTTTGACATAGAAGTTGTCATAATTTGTCATAAATTACCAATCAACAAATTTTGCATAGAAAGTGCATAATTTGTCATAATTTGTCATAATTGACATAATTGATTTGGAATTTCCATTTGAATTGAATCATGCTAATCTTTTCATCTCTCCAATTCTTCTATAAATTGGATGATCTTCATCAATCAAAGCTAATTGGTAATCAGACTATCGAATTTCTAGTTAATCACATTTCTAGTACTCTTGATCAATAATCTTGTCTACTTGCTTTCAATTATGTGTGTGCACTTGTAGGTGAGATCCACAACCAAACCATTTTAAGAGGAAAGAAGAACAATGGAGCCGCATGAAGGAGCATTCAAATCATACCTTTGGTTTTCTTAATTTCTAGTTTTGAATGTTTTTATTTCATGTCTCTATTGAGTGTTGTTTAGGATAGATCATTGCATGTTGTGCTTTCGTGATTGAGCTAATGACTAGTATTTTTACTTGCTTGTGATGATTTCCTATTTCCTAACGTACATTAATTGGTGAACCTGACGTGAACACTAACCATCTAACCCCTTAACTGTGTTTTTGAGTGCTTTCAAGTTGATTTGCAGGCCAAAAAAACCAAAAACAGGGTCATGCAGGGTTTTCTGGGGACTTCTGCGCCTGTGTGAAGCAACTTGCGCTTGTGTTGAGAATTTTGTGCTTGTGTTTATGACATTTTGTGCCTATGTCATGGGTCCTATGCCTGTGTCATGACTTCTACACCTGTGTCAAGTCCAGAACAGAGGTAAAAATGCAGTGTGTTACTTGAAAATTGTCTTGTTTTTGCATTCTGTTTTCTATGTTTTGGTTTTTGGTACTAATTATCTGTGCAGAATCTTGGCGTACACATGGAAAAGACAATAAATCAAACTACTAACATTCTTTTTGTAGGTTCGACAGTCAAAGGATAAGCATATCAAACTTCTAACTTTGGTTTTGCAGGTTGCCTTGGAGAAACAACCAAACTTTGTGTTTGCATTTAATTTTTAGGCACCTAGTGATTTCTAAATAGGGTGGAATGAACATTTGTTTACTTTGATTGTTGAGTGTAAAATTGGAGTAGGAGAGTATGCTCTCATCCTTCTTAGGGTGATCAGAAATCCAAATCTTCGATACCATGCTCGTGTCTTTGATTGTGTGTCACCTTTAGAGGGCCTGCCTTCCTGACCACTTTGCTTTTGCAAGCAAGTGATAATCATGAGAAGGGAATGACCCAAAGTGAGTATGGCTAGAATACCTTGGAATTCTAACT
The DNA here is from genome assembly GCF_030272615.1 of Cryptomeria japonica. NCBI lineage: Eukaryota > Viridiplantae > Streptophyta > Pinopsida > Cupressales > Cupressaceae > Cryptomeria > Cryptomeria japonica. The sequence continues at coordinate 829,978,667 of NC_081409.1, forward strand.
CAATATAAACAAATACCTGATGAGCGAAAGCTTTGAAGGAAGTGTTACGTGGGAATTGTAGTTACTTGGGAAGTGATGACCCTTGAACTCTTTCTTATATCAACATCTAAGTAGGGCCTCATGGGTCTAAATCGTGCTTGCATGACTACATTTGTTTGGTATCTTGATGGGCTTAATGTCTCAATCACGCTTGCGTGACATCAAGGAGTAACGCGTAACAGAAATCCTTACTAAACACCTTGTTTTAGAGGCCAAAAACCTTTCTAGTTGCTTGAGAAGGACAAGTTCGGATACTTGGAAGAGATACTAAGTTCGCCATGGGGAGATTTCCATGGGGACTGATGCTTGGCTGCCCTGAGAAGTGAGTGCCGTGGAGGGGAGCCCGTGGGGTCAAGCATCTATGTATTATCCTTGAATCCCATAATGAGTCTACCTCTCAAGTACCTAATGTCCTTGCCTACCATAAGAAATGTGAGAATGAGCATGATTGTCTTGAGTCTAAGTTGAAATATCTTGTATTCTTTGCTTGTCAAAAGTTGAATTGTATCTCATTTCAAGAACAAGGCAAATTGATCCAACATAAGATCAAACACAAGAGACATTCATCCAACAAAAGTTCAACAAGGTTCAAAACACATCTTCAAACATGGTTGTCAAACACTTTTCAAAATCTTGTCTCAACATTCATGTCACTTAGGTTTAGGTTCATCTTAGGTTTGCATTTTGCAAAGTCATTGTCAACTATCAAGGTTAAGTTTCATTTAGGTCATATTCCTTTGCATATCAATAAGAGTCATCCATTTGCATGTGTCCTCTTGCATTAAAGTCATACCATTGTCATACTTTGCATACCTTAAGTCTCTTCATTAAGCTTAAGTCATTATCATATCATATTAGGGTCATTTGCATATTAATTGTCCTTTTGCATATAGTGTCAAAACTAGGTTTTGTCATCCTTGAGTAATCCAAATCTTTGATAAACCTTAAGTCATTGTTAGGAAGTCTAGACCTTATCAAAACTTTTGTCCTTTTGTCATCCATGTCATTTCGTCAAACCTAGCTTAGTATCCAAGCATATAGGGGAGACATTGTCATTTTGTACTTTTGTCACTTGGTCCTTTTGTCCTTTGGGGTCTAGACATCATTTCAATTTCCTAAGGGTTTCTTTTAGATTTGGATTCCAAAAAGTTTGTCAAAATCTCAAAAAACAACCAAAAACATAGGTTGCATTCTTGCCATGGATTTGCATTTTCATCTATTTAAGTTTGCATTTAGTTGCATATCATATACTATCCTTGAAAAATTCCAAAAAAAAAAATATTGCATTTGCATAGTGACATGTCTATTGAAACAAGGTTCCAAGCACCAATGATGCAACAAATTTTGACATATCAACCAACAATGCAATCACAATTCTATCCAATCCAACAACAAGGCAATATAGATCAAACTTTTTATGATGAAACAAGTCTCCAAATACAAAAACTAGAGGAGAAACTAGCTCAAGAAGAGGAGATATTGGAACAAAGAGTGAAAAATATTAAGAAGAATAGATCACAAATGTCCAAAATATTTAAAAAATTTCCAGGTTGAAATCAAAAGATTGAGCCAATTGATGTAAGATCTCTTCTTGAATGATCAGACATACCAGCTCTCCTCTCCCAAATAGAGATGATGAAACAATTTCAAGAAAAGAGACAACATCAATTTCAACATTATGTGCCTTCACATCAAGAACAAGAAGGTGTTTACTATTAGTCAGATTTTGAACCATCACAACCAATTGTTCAACAGTTCCAACATTTCCAACAGACACAACCAATGGTCCAATTTCAACAATATGTCCAACCAACTATACAATGTCAACAAATAGTTCAACCAATGGTGGAATATCAACAAGTTCAATCAACATATCAATGTCAACAACGCCAACCAAACATTCAAAAACAAAGGTTGCAGCACACACCAACCCAAGTTTCAAACATGTCAGAACAATTGAACCAAGTCCAATATCAAAACATGACATCAAATCAAAAAAAAGTTCAAATCCTAGATACAATTATGTCAAAACCTCAAAAGAAAGGTGGCTTTATTGCAATGCTCTTAAGGAAACTACCAAGTGAATTCTTTGAGGAAGATCAAGCTAATACACTTATGTCTAGCAATGCCTCATCCCCCCATAAACAAATTGACTCTCCAGTGGCATCTATCCCTACACCTTTAGAAGTTTCCCAAGAACCTTCTATATTGTCCTCATCAAACAATACACCCAAGGATGCAATTACCCAAGAGCTATCCATAATTGATTGCCAAGATAATCCAAATCATGATGCACATCCTTGTTATGTTTCAGAAATACAAGACCCAATGCCACCATGCACTTTATTGCCATTACCTATTTTAGAGGACCCCATTCGAAGTCCCTCTTCCTCATGTTCAAGCATTGATTCCTTGCCAGAATCCATCACAAATGTTCAAAGTGCATTTCCTTCATGCCAAAACATTGATTCCTTGTCTGAATCCCCCATCCATATCCAAAGTCCAACCCTATGTCAAGAGGATAATTTAGAGCATGAAGAAATGTGTCTTAAAATAGATCAAGATCAAGATCCTAAAACCTTATCATCCCATCCAATTGTTGACCAGGATCTCATCTTCCCAGACACTCACGATGATTCCCCTATTCTTGTCCATCCTATCCAAAGTCCTATTGACACTCCATTCCTTGAGCAAGATCAAGATATCCCAATCCATCCAATCCCAAATGATCCCCTTCCATTCCAAGAGCTCAATATCCTTTCAAATCCCATTGGCATTCCACTTCCTAAGAAAGATCAAGATATCCTTTCCATCCTTTCTGATGATCCCATTCAAAGTCAAGAGCAAAGCAACTTTAAAGAGCATTCCAATGATCTTCCTCCTTGTCAAGATCAAATTATTCCTTCAGATCCTCCACAAGATCCTTTTGTTCCTCCATCTCCTTGTCCTAATGCTCCATATACACTCCAAGATCACATTTCTTTGGATGATCCCGTTATTCCTCCCACTCCATCTTATGAGGAGCTTGTCACTGATCCATGTCCACTACATGATCCTAATCCCTCTCATGACCCTGATCCCCCTAGTGATCTTGATCCTTCTCATGATTCTAATGTGTCAGTACAAGATGTTCCTGAACCCTCGACATGCATAATGGGTTCTTCCACTTTGGTGCAATCCGATCCACTTCAAGATCTCATTATTTCTCTCATATCATATCCACCTCATAATGGACTCACATCTTCTTCCCAAATAAAAGAGTATCCTACAAGTCAAGATATTCATAAAGGCAAAGGAGTTGACCTTCACAAGCAAGAACCCCTTCATATCAAAGAATATACTAATGGTCATGGCTACAGAGCTCACACTCAAGATGTTGGTATCCCTCCATCAAAATCCAAATGTCCACCTTCCCCATCATCGCTTCCATCCATTCTAGGTCCCTATATCCCCCCATCTCCTATGCAACATCAGCAAAGGAACACATCTTGGAGAACCTTCCATCCATCCCACATGCCTCCATATCATTCCCATCCACACCAACATTCATTCCCTCTTCCAAGCAATTTGGATGCCAAGTATAAGCATCATAAGTCTAGCAATCCACATGTATTCAAGGATCAACATGTCCAATCTAATCGACATGTCAAAACAAAGAACAATATGATCTATAAAGAAAAAGAAATATCCAAAAGGCCATAAAGGCCCACCGAGAAAAATAAAGCAAAGTCAAAATATATATGGGTTCCTAAATCCCTTGTGCAAGTAATGCACTCCAAGGAACCACAAAAGCATGAAAAATCAAAAACCATGTGGATCCCCAAGAAGCTCCTTGAAGCACAAAAAGAACAATCCAACTTGGCATCCAAAATTGCTATTCCTCCATCCAAACCTCTCAAATTTATTCCTCCATCACCTCCTTCTTCCATTTTGGGCCCTTATGTCCCAAAATCCCAAGCTATTCCTCCATCCAAATCTCACAATCTGAGATCCATTTTTCCTCCATCAGTCCATCACCCCTCAAGGTGTGTGCCAATGTCGATCTTGCCAACATTTTCATCTACTCAAGCCCAATTCTTCTAGTACCCTATCCATTATCCAATGCATATTTTCCATCCTTCCATCCCTCTGGTCCAATCCTTTGCGTAAATCCTTGCCTTAGTTTCATCTCATTTTCCATGTCCTTATCCTACCAATGTCTTTGAGCATACTTTTAAAGGTCATGGTCCATTTTTTTTTCGCGGCTACTATCCAAACAAAAAGATGCTTGAGTCCTTCTTCCATCCCCTATCATGTGTCCATCTTCTATTGAAAAAGTCAAAATCCAAAAAATTAAAAAAAAAAGTGAAAAACAAAAAAGGACAAAAGAAAAAAAAAGTAAAGAAAAATAATTCATCCACTGGTGAAAACCTGGCAAACAGGAACCTTGGGCAAGTACCATGATGAAAACCTGGCAAATAGGCGTCATGCGTAATCTATGAACTTCTTGCACACCACACTTGGGGGCAGGTTTCCTCCATATCCTATTGCCCTTCATTATCCTATCATACCATGTCATTATCCTTCCTTGTCCTATCATCCCTCATGTCCATTTTCCCTTTCCACCTTTGATCTTGACAAGGCTGAGGATCTTCATGAGCATCATGTATCTTGTTTGCAGCTTTTAGTCTATCATAGCTTTTGGTCATTTATCCATTTGCTTATTATAACCTTTCATCCATATTCCCTGTCTTATTGCAACTTTCTGCCACTATCCCGTATTCTATCCTGACCTTTAGTCCATGTCCCTTATCCATTCTTGGTCTTGCTTATCCTATCCATATCTTATCACTATCCATACACTCTTTTTCATTCCTTGATCTTGATCTGACATAAGGATGCAAAATTTAAACATGGTTTCAAACACCTCTTGACATGTCCCTCATGCCATTTTCCTGCTTTACATTGTCATATCCAGTCTCTTGTCCCATCACGCAATAGCCCTTGAAAATTGCATCCGTATTGTCGCCATGATAAAAGGCCTTTATCTTCCCTCTATCCACCATCATTTCAGCAAGCCTATTTATTCACTTCTCATATTCCTTGCCTTGCTAGACACTGGGGGCAAAATCCATAAAAAAAATTGAAAAATGTCTTGAAAAAAATCATAAAAAAAAAAAATTGAAAATGTCCTGAAAAAATCTCAAAAACATATAAAAATGTCCTGAAAAAAATCTCTAAAAAATCAAAAAATGTCCTGAAATAAAAGTACAAAAAAAATAAAAATCAAATAAGGTCCTGAACAAAATTCAATCAAAAATTGAATAATGTCCTAAAAAAATAAAAAAAAATCAAATAAAGTCCTGAAAAAAGATCAAAAAAAGTTGTAAAACCTCAAAAAAGCAAAACAAAAACAAGCATTTTTGCAATTCAATAAATCCCCTTTGAGCATTGACAGATCGCTGAGCATACATCCAATGACAAATCAATCCAACATTGTGCTTTCACTGAAATCATGCATTAATAGATGAACTATTCGACCAAGCAAACATTCGAACTGATCACAATTGTCATATCAATCGAACGTTACCATCCAATCATTTGTCCTTGTTCCTGCTATCATGGGTCTTATACAGGGTGTGGTATACTCGAAACCAAACTGTGTCCTGTCTTAGATGGGGTACCACATGTCCTGAAACCAAACAACATGATTGTCCTATTAGCCCTTTCAACTTTTGACAATGAAGATCAAGATGTTTGTTGGGTTTGTTTAAATTTGTGCATCTTATCTTTTTATTGATTTATCTTCGATCATGTTCCTATGTTGCTCGATGATGTCACTGAGTGATTTAGAGTGACCGGGATGGTTCATGGTCTCTTTATTGTTTTGTTGTGATTGTTGTTTGTCTGTGATGTGTCTGTCTTTTGCCAAAAGGGTTGCATTTCAGCTCTGGCCTTCAATGCCATGATGCTACGCATCCATTTTGCTAAATAAAAATAAAGGTTCTCACCTACAAAGTGCATTACTGAAAGCAAGTTTTTCTTCATCTCTAATTGTCCTCTATCTCATTTCTTCTTAATAACACTTCTTCCGTCAGTTTGGATAGTCAGTTCAGTCTCATGCTCCGATCTCCACACACATATGCTGCATCTTGCATTCATTGGTTAGTAAATTTGCATTATATCAAACATCACATTAAGCATTATATCAAGCATTTTATCCATTTCATATTATAAATGCATCAAAAATACATAAAAATACATCCATACATATTCATAAAAAGTGAATAAGTCGTCCATACATGGAAAATCATCATAAGTCATAACAAATTGCATCCCATCATATCGATGCATATCATATCATATCACAATAATATTGGAGTACAAAATTGGACTGTCTATCCTCCGTATGGCCCGCAAGCTGACTACAACATGTCAAACTACATAATGTCCACTATCTGTCCTAAGGAGCACGTGCCTCTGTCACTGGGTGCTCCCTCTGTCCTCCGCATCCCCGCCATGTCTCGCAGATGGTGTCCCTCCTGGTCCTGGCTGTGGTGGTCTCATAGGTCCACTCACCCCCATGTTGTTCAATGACCTCCAAGAGTGTGCCCTGCTTTCTGTCCTTGATCGTGCCTAATATGAAGGTGCTCTCTGCTCTGGTGGAACTGCACTCTCATATAGTGTCCTCCAATATAGTCTCTCCTCTCCGATCTCTACCAGCATCTGTGCCATCTCCCATGCACTAGCATCCCTAATCGACCCAATGAACTCAGTGCCTCTTTGTTCCGCTTGCTGTGCCTAAGCTATTGCTGTATCTCGCTTTGTCCTCAAGATGGCATTCTATCTCTCCAATGTCACAATGTGATCCTGCTGACTAGCTATGATAGCCCTGCACATCTCCATCTCCTCTGTCCTAGCTGTGTCCGGCTCTATGGGATTATCCTATAATGTCTCATGATCAGCTGAGTCTGGCTCATCATCATCCTCCTCCTCCTCATCCTCATCCCCACCCTCATCCTCATCACCACCCTCATCCTCCTCATCCTCATCATCTCCCTCTTCCTCTCCAGTGAGTGGAAAGTCCTCCTGTCTCCTTGGTACTAGAATGTCTAGATCCGTCAATGGCACTAGCCGTCGTTGTGCAAACCATCTCTCATACTCCTCTGTCATCCCGACATCCACCACATCTGACCTCCAATCCCACTGTCTCTGTTGTAGCTGTGCAAAGTCGGCATATGCAATGTGTGGCTAAATCATACTCCCCCACTGACTCATCTCTCTATGAGATCAGGCAAACTGTGCAGTCCTCCTAGGTACATCCTGCCTCTCTCCAAACTGTCATTTGACTCTCTCTGGTAGGTACATCTCAATCACTCTCTAGCAATTCACTGGTCACCCAATCAGGTACCTCTCCTGTCTACAATATGGTAGCTCCTCATGATCATCTGCCCATCCAGGGCAATCTAGGTAAGGCCTCCATGTAAACTCCCTCAGTCTATCTAGCTCATGTCGCCAGTACAATATGTATCCAAATGAACCTTGTCTCAATGCTCCCCCATAGTAGTACACATATGGTCAGTGTGGTACAACCTGTCTCTCTGTAATCGATCGACATATGGCTATGTGCTCAAATTCCCATACCTGAAGCAATGTGACTCCACAACTCAGAGTCTGAACTCCCTGATATGCTATCTGATGTAGCTGAAAATAGAGCATAGCAAGCACACATGGTCCCCATGCATACATCGTCCCCTCTGTCACCATCTGCTCTAGCACTCTTCCCCATCCAATAGGGAATCCATGTCCTCGTCTATCTCCTGCTAGTAGACATGCTATCACAACTGCTATCACCACACATCGCTGATCATACTCTCCTGCCATTGTCTCCCAACAGATCTCCCTCTCGACGATGTCGAGATCATCTGTGTCACACTCAAATAGCCTGCACAATGAGTCTCTACCTATCACTGGGTCATACTCTACCATCTCCCCATGTATCAGAATGCGGAGGATGCGCCATACATCCTCTAATGTCACTGTCGCCTCGCCAGTCACCAGATGGAATGAGGAGGTCTCTGAGTGCCATTGCTCTGCCAATGCAGTAAGCAATCTTGTGTTTGCCCTAATCTTGGGCATGAATGTGATGTAATATATCCCAAGTCCTACTAAGATATCTCTGTCCATGCTCCTGAGTCTATGTTGTAGCATGAAGCAGTCAGGTCGGTTCTCCCGCATGATCAATGGATACTGTCGACTTTACATTGCAAATTGGGGCATCTTTTTGTCAATTTTAGGGTTTTCTCTTATGGGTTGCATTTCCTCATTTTCATGTCCAATCAGGGTGTTTTTCATCTAATTTGACCTATCCTACCCTTCTCCCCCCTTTTCAAGTCATTTGCATGCAATTTTGAACCAAAATTGAGTCATCTATGCACACTTGCGCCTGTGTCAAGGAACCTACGCTTGTGTCAAGTAACTTGCACCTGTGTCTCCCTACACAAGCGCAGGAGTCCTTTTCTGCATCCCCTGTGGGCCCCGCAATGTCCCGCAAGCAATCAAAATTCATGAATTTGAAAACATGGGTTTTTGAGATCCATACCGCTACTCCTGCATCGTCCCGTCGTCTGAATGTGTGTACACGTTCCCCGAGGTGATCCGCCATTGGAATTTTCATCATCTCTCTACAAGTGTCCTTGTCCAGAGTAACAAATCCTCCTCTTTGGCTAGTGCAAATGAGTTCTTTTCACCCTCTTGGTCCCATTTATAGATCTTTGTCAGTGCATAGATGGACATGCATCCTCTCCATCTTCTGCTGGTCATGGTCTTTTGCACCTTAAATTGCTTTTCCTTCATTTATTTGGTATCCGATTGTCAATCCGTTCAATCCTATCATTTTTATCGATCAATTGGCCTCTTTTCTGCATGTTTCTAGCCAATTCCTTGAGGGGGCATGCATATGTCATTATTATTGTCTGGGGCATTTTAGTTATTGTTCTTTGAAACAACGCTTAAAATCTCATTGTCTCAAAGAGGGGCAAAATGTAGACACCTAAAAATGGTCAACGCTTGCGAAATCATACTTTAACATTTGTGCATTGCCTCATTTTAGGTTTTTGCGTCACATTAACATTTCTCCTATGTCACGCACTTGGTTTTCATCATTTGCGAACATCGAGTCATTCTTCTACATTCTTCATTCACCTCACCTTCGAATTTGGTCTTGTCAACAACAATCTTCAATCATGATTTTGGTCAATCTTATCCTAATTAGGGTTTTGTCCTCTTATCAATCTTGTCATCTGGTGATCAATTTATCATCAATCCTTATTATTTTCAATCTTGTCATTTTGCGATCGATTTGTCATCGGTCGTTGTCATGTTCGATCTTGTCATTTTGCGATCGATTTGTCATCGATCGTGGTCATTTTCAATCTTGTCATCTTGCAATCTATTTTGTCGTTGATCCTTGTCCTATTGTCAATTTTGTCATTTTGCGATCATTTTGCTATCGATCATTGTCTGTCTCAATTATGTCAATTTGGATCAATTTGTCATTGTTCCTCGTCAATTGGCGCATTTATCAATCAAATCATTTATCACATTGGTCATTTATCGATTCAAAATCATGATCGACATTAATTATCTTCAATCAAGACCTAATTGTCATCCTCGCATTGCTAATTCACCTTCTAGGGTTTCATGATTTAATCATTTCACCTTGCTTGTCATTTTCTTCCTTTAGGATTAATAAATTACTTATTTATCCTAAGTCTTCTCATTACAATTAAATGTTCATTTAATTGGCTAATTATTCCTCTTTGTGAATTAATTAACAAATGACAAATTATTAATTAATTTACCTAATTTTCATCAATTTCTTAATTCCTAAATTCTTAATTCTCTAATTTCTTAATTTTCTAATTCCTAATTTCAATTTCCTCCTATTTCTCTCCTAAATTCATGGAAATGACATGTCAATTTGTCATAAATTTGTCATAATTGATAATTAATCAATTTTGACATAGAAGTTGTCATAATTTGTCATAAATTACCAATCAACAAATTTTGCATAGAAAGTGCATAATTTGTCATAATTTGTCATAATTGACATAATTGATTTGCAATTTCCATTTGAATTGAATCATGCTAATCTTGTCATCTCTCCAATTCTTCTATAAATTGGATGATCTTCATCAATCAAAGCTAATTGGTAATCAGACTATTGAATTTCTAGTCAATCACATTTCTAGTACTCTTGATCAATAATCTTGTCTACTTGCTTTCAATTATGTGTGTGCACTTGTAGGTGAGATCCATAACCAAACCATTTGAAGAGGAAAGAAGAACAATGGAGCCACATGAAGGAGCATTCAAATCATACCTTTGGTTTGCTTAATTTCTAGTTTTGAATGTTTTTATTTCATGTCTCTATTGAGTGTTGTTTAGGATAGATCATTGCATGTTGTGATTTCATGATTGAGCTAATGACTAGTATTTTTACTTGCTTGTGATGATTTCCTCTTTCCTAACGTACACATACATAAACCCTTAACCTATTATTCACACAATAGGTCTGCCTTATTTCACCTATATATTTTTCTTCCATCTATTACAAAATGTTCTACAATGATCTCTTATATATATGAGTCATTTTACAACTTGCCAAGTCGGCTTACAATGATTTTACAATAATTAACAAAATATATTACAAACAAAATCCATGTCAGCTTTTGTGTCGGTATGCTTCCTTTTACTGTCGGTGTAGAGTCTGTCTTTGCCTATGCTGGTAAATTGTCTTGTCGGTGTCATAAGATTGTAAGGTTGCAATCAATGATAAAACCTTCAATCACCTACAGTATCTCATTGGAGTGTGCATTCACCAACAATCTCCCCCTTTGGCATTGATGGCAACACTCATGAGAAAAATCCAAAAATTGTTATCCAAAAGAGTCTGCAGGAATTGTCTTACCAAAAATTTGTGTACCAAAAGAATATGTGCTCCCCCTAAGCTAATGAGTCATTTGCTGGTTATTTTTCTCATTCCACTACTCCCCCTTTGGCATCAATGACAAAGGTTGTCAAAGTTTCCACGAGTGTGGTTTCCTATTTCATCCTTGTAACCAATTGGTTACAATCTGAAAAAGATCTACCAAAACTGGATTCAAGCTCTCAATGAACTTTTTGTTGTCTTTTATTGCGGCCTCAGTCCTCTGAACTGTATCAGTGAGGTGTTGCATTTGCTTTGCCAGTGTTTTCTGTCCTTGAATCAAAGCATTAGATATTTATTTTCTTAAGGAGGTGAGGTAATCCAATTTTGGACTAAGTCTCCATTGTAGATCTTTAGCCTTTCCTTTTATTCTTTCCTTCTCTCTTTCCAACTTTAGTAGTTCTTCCTCAAAACCTATTATTTTCTACTCAAAAACTGATAATGAATTAGACGAATTAATGAAGTTATCAGCTAGTTGATTTATTTCCTCCTATACATTGCTAATTTTCTTGTCTATATCTACTATCAAAAAGTTAGTTTTACATGTATCCTTGTACAAAGTTTTAAATTCCTTCCGTGTACTACACAGTTCCAGTAAAAGAGTGTCAAATTTTCTTGTACACTTCTTTATTTCCTCCTCAAAGAATTTGTGTTTTTCTTTCTCTAGTCTCTCCTTCATTGCTTCCTCTTTTATTTGTTCAACTGTCATAGTGTTGTCAGTAATATACTTAGACAAAGTGTCAAGTTGACCTAAAGAATATTTATTATCTATATTACACTTAGGTGCTATCTTTTTTAAAATTGGAATTGTGTCATCAATTGCCTTGTATGCTTGTGAGCTACACTCTATTATCTTCTTGATGGAATCCAAAAGAACTTCTGTTACATTTGTTGATTTGAAATCTACAGTGGAAGAACCAACAATTTGTATTCTGCCGGTGGGAGCAATTTCCTTGCTTGTGGTGACCTCTGGTAGGTAAGTTTGTGTTTCCATTTCTTTAAGCAAAGATTTGGATTTCTCAACTATTATCGTGGCAGTGTCTCTGTATGAACCTATTCTTGTGAAGGAGCATGTTTCTCTGCCTGTTTCTTAGTGTTGTCACCTGTCGGTTTACCTTTTGAGCTATCACTTACCGATGGCTTATTTTCCACATCTATTTTTCTTGTTGAATCCTTATCTACCACAATATTGACTTTCTGAGTGTCAATATTCACTATATATAACACCTTAGAATTGGGATTTGTGTCCTCTTGTGGTATGTCCATACTCTCATTAGCCAGTTGATTGTCTGTGGTAACTACCGGTGGAGTATCAAGAGGCAGTGGGGATAGATTATCTATTATTTTTATGCTAGGTGGTCCACCAACCTTTCCTTTTCCCTTATCCTTATCCTTTTGGTATACTTTGATGGGTTTAGGGTTTCTATATTCTTCCTGCTTTTCCTTCTCTACAAGGAATATGTCCCATGCATTAGCTATTTCCTCTGCTACCTCATTCACTCTACCAACCATAAGTGCTACATGCCAATGTGAAGTTGAAAATACTAACTGGTTAGCCTCTGAGATCAGTTTATCTATCTCATTTGGTGAGTTGAATGGATATACAACAAGAAGTTTTTCAATTTTTATTTTCTTATCAACCTCTACAATAGCTTGCCTTCTAGCTTCAAGTCTTTTGAATAGTTCTACCAATAATTCATCCACAACTTGCATTAAAAATTTCTTGTAAATATCCAAGTGTAGGATTACACTGTTTTCAAATTTTTCCTCGTCATCAGTTGATAATGAATCATACAATTTATTGATGTTTTTCAGCTTTCCATCCTCTATTATTTCATTTAGAAGTTTGTCAATTGGAGCAATGGTTTGTTGAGTCTTCTTCTTGGGTGTTAACTTCTTCTTTGGAGTCAATTTCCCAGCTATGGGCCTTACTTCCTGTTGTTTCTGTCTGGTTCTTCTAGGAGAAGGTGTAGATATTGGTGAAGGTTTCCTTTTTCTCACAACTCTTTTAAATTTAGTTGGTATATCACTTTTTGAAGAATTTCCAACCGGTGAAAGGTGAGTTTCCAATTGAAGTGTTTCTAACTCATCTTCAGTAATGCCAGTTTGTTTGAGTACATCATCCTTAATAGCTTTTGCTTGCCTAGATCCTCTTCTAACTATTGCTTCAACCTTCTTAACCCTTTTCTTTGATTGAATTTGGTTTTCAATAGTCTCAGCACTACCAAATACCTCTTCTTTAGGTTCCTTAGGTGCTTCTAGGAGGGCTTTTGCATATGTTTCAATTATGTGATCATCAGTTTCATACCCCATTTCAGTAACCCAAATGGTTCTTGGGATAACTGCCTCCATCCAAATTTCATCCTTATACTTATTTACAATTTCTTGTGATAGTCTGACTCTTGTCTTCATCTAGGCCTTCAATGCCTAAAAGTACTCATCTATGTTCTTTTCTCTATTCTCTCCCATGTTGTTTAGTAAATCTGACAACTGTTTGCCTACCAGTATGTCAAAACCAAGATTTTTGTTATTGATACCAAGCACTTGTTTTGTTATGTGTAGCATTAAATAGACAAGTAAGTTTCCAAATCTAAATGTCCCCTTTTTGTCTTTCTTTATCTTTCCCAAGTTGTCAATTAGTTCATCTTTCAACCATTCATACACATCTATTTTTGCATTATCATTAATCATGTCATAAACACTCTTTATGCATAGGCTAGAGACTGAGTTTAACCTATTTGCATGTGTGGTTTTGTAGCCTAAAATCATGCTAATGAATTTGACATTGATGTCGGTTACATCATTTACTCTTAAAGATCTCTTATCAGATGTTGCACCTGTTAGGTTAATCATTAGGTCATTTGAGACCTTCTTTGTCTTATCAAGCCTGTTACTGGTGGAAGGTAACCCTGTCACAACTTTTACTACCTCTTTAGTGATTTTGTGAACTGAGTCTAACTAGAAGAATGCACCATGTACCCTGCTTAATACTATCCTTATAACATCCTTAGGAAAATCTAGAATACTGAGAATTTCAGTGAAACCTAGGGCTTCTACTATCTTGTACTCAGGTTTAACATTACCAGAATCATCATAGATTACTGATTTATACATGTTCTTGATTTCCTTATCACCTAATTCTTCTATGTGATAATGATATACATTCTAGGGTCTTCAACAAAAACTACTCCTTTGGGGATTTGAGAAAAAGCACCAACATTATCATCTTTCTTGGCAATCTTAGGAACTAACTGAAATACGGGTCTAGGGCATTTAAACACTTCAACTACAGTAGGGTATGCTATGAATTTAGGAACAGATGAAGAAGCCATGATTATAAATACCTTTTATCTACCTTAGGAATGATTGCTTGCTGAATTGCTTCACTGCTTTGCTCGGAATGCCTTTGATCTAGAATTTTTGCACTCTCGAAGGTTTGAATGCTCGGTGAAATGAAATTGGAGCCAAAACACTTGATTTATAATGTTAATTTTTCCAACCACCACATTTAATGATTGTCAGTTAAGTAATGACTTAACTTATTTGCTGGTATAGAAGTAATTTCAACTTCTCACCATCAACTGAGGGAATAATAGCATGTTTCACATTTGATTGCCAAACCCTCAAGGGAATTTTCTTCAGTTAGATGAAGAGTCTCCTACTAGTGGAGTGTTACTCTCTTCTGTTGTTGGAGTGTTACTTTGTTCTGCCAGTGGAGGAGTGTTTCTATCACCATTTAGATTTGATTTCTTGATCCATTGTTTTGAGAATTCCTGCTTTACTTCTTCAACCTTTTCTTTACCTTTCAATCTAGGACCTTTGTTATTTACCAGTGAGGACTTGCTTCTACAAAAATTTGCAATATGTCTAATCTTGTTACAGGCATAACAAAGTCACATTATTTTTTTGAATAGCTTTTCCATATCCTATGCCGGTTTGTGTTCTGCATTGTTTAGATAAGTGTCCAAATCTTCCACAAACATAACATCTTACATTCATTCTACAATTCTCTGAATTGTGACCAACTTTGTTGCATTTTGAACATTGATCAGGTGGGTGTATTGGTATTATGATAATTTCTAGATCTACATTGATTTGGTCTATGACCATACTTGTTACAGTTAAAGCATTTGCCATTAAATTTATAAGTAGTAGGTTGTCTTACCGGTTTGCCTTGATCCAATGTGTTTGTAGTACCGAAGCTTTCACCAGCTTCAAAGCCAAGACCATTAGTGTCACCATTAGGTTTCTAATTTTTCAACAAGTCACCAAGTTCTTCTGAGCTTTTCTTGAATTTTTCTTTGTGCTAATTTGCAGCAGCCTGTTCTCCTTCCAAGATACCTTTTTGTCTCATGAGTTCATTTGAGTCATTCTATGCACGCATCAGATTTGTCTTCAACATATCATTTTCATAACTAAGTCTTGTGTTTTCATTTGCAACATCATTCAGTCTTCTAATCAAGTCTTCTTCATTCTTCTTTCTATCTTCAATTTCTTTACAAAATCTCATAGTCATATCCTACATCTCATTCTTTGTTGTCATGTTTTCTTGTTTCAACTTATTCATCAGATCACTAAGAGTTTCCTTTTCATCATTCTCATTTTGCATCTTTTCACAAAGTTCTCTTCTCTTGTTTCTTGTAATGGTAAGATTTTCTTGAAGTGCTTGAATAATATCCTATGTAGCTTTTAGATCATCTTCAATTTTGATATTTTTCAATTTTTCTGCATCATGGTCTGAGAGAACTACTTCTAATTGCTTCATCAAGTTTTCATCTCTATTGGTGTGAAGATCTTCCTCAAGCTATTAGGCTTCTAAAAATAGAGGACCAGGCTCTGAAACCAATTGTTAGGATTCCCATAGATACTGAGAGGGGGGGTGAATTAGTATCTAACTGGTTATAAGATTTTCTTAACTTAAAACATGTAAAGCATATCAATACTGTATACTGGAGTAAAGCAAAAAATTGAACCCTAGGTGTTCCCCCCACTCCAAAGAGAGAGAAAGGAGGTCACTAGGATTGATAGTTTTCACTTAGGAGAGACTTTACATTCAAAAGAGTGGTTGAAACTCACAAGATCCAATCCCACACAATGCAAGATTGAATTCTAAATGAGTTTCAAGGGTTAAGACAGCAAGGATACCCTCTTTTGTAAAGAATGTAGATAGAAGGATTGAACTAGGAATGTATGTGAAAGTAAGAAAGATTCGCTTGTAGACAAAGATAGAGACACGGGATGAAGCTACGGACCTGGAATTAGTAGTAAAATGTCGAGATGGTGCTGTCCTACGAATTTGAGCAAAAGTTGATGGGACGATGGCGCCCGGAGTGCACACGGTCCTCCAAAAAATCTGCAAAACGAAGGGGGCTCTGTTTGTCTCTGCACAAGGATTCCAGATCTTCAATTATAGCCATGTACCTAAAACCTACACACAGAAAAGAGAGGATGATTGGGGGGTTAGGGATTAGGGGTTTGCCTTTAGGTCAAACCCCGGTTTTGGAATTAACCAAGAAATGAGAATGTTGTAAATGTAAATGTTTGTAATGTAATCAAGTATTGATACCTTGTTGTAAGAATGTTTACATATTCTTACATGCGAAGGTGTAATGATGTTGTATGTTGTATGTTGTAGGTGATCTCCTCTTCAATGGTTGAATCCTTGTCTTGAATGCAACACCTAGCCTTGAATGGAGACCTAGAATGCTCAATTGCTTGAAGGAATGCTTGAATGCTTGAATGTTTGAATGTTTTGCCTATCGCTTTTGCCTCTTGCACTTGCTTGCTTACCCCTTTCTAGGAGGGGAAATGTAGTTTATATACTTGTCAATTAGGGTTAGGAGACTGATTTTTCTGACCTTAGGCTGACCTAGGAGCATTATTTTCCAAATTGTAAACATAAAGACCCGATGCCCAACACGAGACCAAGCCCAAAATAGGGCCAGGGACCAGGGCGCTGGGCACCATGGTCCCACCTCCCAGGATAGCAGGGTGCAAGGAGGATTAGGCCAAGGTGCAGAAAAGATGTAGTTTTTGATGTCGCAAATAGGTTTCGGGGTCTCCATTCAAGTTCAACATTGCGCTGCCATCATGAAGACCCAAATATAGTCAAAATTGCAAGTGTCACAATTTTATGATGCTACATTTAGCCCCCACTTTAGTTGGAGTATAAGCGTATGCCCATACTTCCAGTAAAGTACAAGGAAACAACATTGAAATACTTTCACCACGTCAAGGAGGCAAGATACACCAAGCCCCCAGTGGACTAAGGATCTTACGACTTCGATTGACAAAGTAAAAGGAAAGATCACAAGGGAGAACCATGACTATCAGTAGTAAGGTTCCCTCACTATGAGTCATGCAAGAAAAATACCAAAAATTTTCAAGGCAAATCTAAGTTTGCCAAGAAACTTTCAAGTATCTTGAAGAGATATGGATGGAGTGTATGCCCCCCTATGTTAAAGTGATCGTACACGCCTCATCGGGGGTGATTGCTTTAAGGTAGTGATACACATAAGAAATGAGAGGGGAAAGGAGCATCTTATCACAAAGATTTAGCCCCCAAGTGTGAGATAAACCCAAGGATAATAGACACAAACCACGAGGTGACTTCGCTTTCCTTGGGGTCAGTATGCTGTATGATAATTCATGTATATCATATGTATGTATGCATAATTGTTCTTCATTCCCCAATCAAGGAAGGTCACCTAGAAGAAGAGAACACATGTGTCTTTTGAGTCAACATGAGAGAGACCAAAAGAGATCTCAATGCTTTGCATCATCCTCAAGTAGACAACACTAAGGACAACAAAGAGAAGAATGAGAATAACACATAGAAGAAGTAACAAAAGAGATCAAGAGAGGAGGAGAGAGTCTGCTATGCTAATGAACTAGTCTAGCACGTCATCCACCCCCCGATCTTGCTGATCAATATTTTGGGAAGGCAGGAAACATGCTAGAGGAGGAACATTCAACACAGTAGATGGAGCTATCACAAGATCCAAACAAGGGCTATGTTCATGTTCCAAGCCACGTTGTTCTTGTCTAGGAGCTAGGATAAGTGCTTTAGAAAATTCATTAGATAAATGGTTATCAATATCAACATATTCATATTCACTATCAGAAGCAAGAGAAGTAACATTTTAATCATGAATAAAATTTTCATCTATATCATCATCAAGGTTTATAAAAATAGGATCTTTAAGTCACACAGGATCAAAACCATGATGCATCTTATGTTTAGGAGATTTTGGCTCAATTTCCGGATGAGGAGAAAATGGAATAATACTAGTTGAAGGTGTCTTTGGGGATTGCAAAGTTTGAGAAGCAGCTGCATGAGCTCTAAGATGATGCTTTTGTCGGCGTTCATGCACAGAATGATTTCATCTAGTCTTGGTAGGAAGTGGAGAAGATTGAGGAGGCGGAATGTTCTCATCCTTATCACTTGGGTGTTTAGGTTGTGGTCTCTTAGGTTGGATAATAGGAGAAGAGGAAGGTCTCTTCTCTCTATAAGAGGAAGGAGGAGGAACTGCTCCATATAAAGGAGGAATATTTGGTTTAGGAAGGAGACCAAGTCCATCATGACGAGGAGGTATAGGTCTACTTTTAGAAAGTTTATTAGACACAGACATAGTCACATCCATAGGAATGGGTTGGGAATCTTCTTGAGGAAAGAAATTAGTTTTATCTTTCAAAGGAAGAACTTCCTTCTCAATAACGATAGGAATATCAAGCTTGGGTGTTCGAGGTTCACTTAGAGATAGGATCATATCTTTTTTCCACTTTTGATAAGATTTGAAAAGATGATCACTTTGCGGTGGAAGAGATTGGAATTGTTTAGGCCAAAAATAATCAATAGGAATGCTAGAAGTTCTTTCAGCTGGTTTAAAGAGACTATGATTGATAGTAACAACTTCACCATTATGGGGAAATTTCAAACACTTGTGAATAGGAGAAGCAATAGCTTTCATGGAAGATAGCCAAGGATAGCCTAGCTTCACATGAAATTGTTCGGATGATGGAATAATAGCAAAGCTCACGTCAAGAGATTTGTTATGGACCTCAATAGGTAATGTAATAGAACCAATTGCAGGAGAAGAAAATGCATCAAATAATTTCACAACCACATTTTTTTTGTCATAGATCACTTGATTCAATTGCAAAGTAAAAAGAAATTCTTCAGTAATGACATTAACCATGCAAGAAGGATCAATAAGCACTCCACGGCAAGGTGTATTCTTGACTTTTGCAACTATATATAAAGGACCATTAGGTGCCCTGATAGTTTCACTGGAATCAAATGTGATGGAAGGTTCTTTAGGGATTTTCTGCTGCTCTACAAAGTTAACCACATTCGGAGTCATAGACACAAGACCATCAGCTGAGAAAGAGGAATCATTAGTCTCAACCACATTAGAGGTATGAGAAGGTAATGGATCAGTAAAAATCTTAAGATTTTGGTTAGGAAGAGCTACAGATGTGTTGCCTTTATCATTCACGCCTGAAACAGAGATAGTATTATTATCAATCAAATCTTGAATTTTACCCTTTAAAGCAAAACATTTTTCAGTATCATGCCCAGTTTGAGGATGAAATTGACAAAAAGATTTGTTATCAAAATAGGGTGAATTAATCTTTGCAGGATCGATTTGCTTTATAGGAGGGAGAGTAAGCACATTTTGTTTCAATAACTTATTCATAATACTATGCAATGATTCATTCAAAGGAGTAAACTTTCTTTCTTTCTTGAAAAACTTAGAAATAGGAGGCACACCTGATGCTGCATTCACATTGTTGTTGATGATGTTTTCATTAATGAACCCTCTGTTCGGTTTAAACTTCCCAAATGGTTGTTGACTACTATCACCCTTATCACTGGGAGCCAGTTGATAATTGTGAAGAGTTGCACACAACTGTTGGAAAGAAGTAAACTCAGAAAACAAAAGTTTTTCTCTAATATCTTTTTGTAAATTAGAAATAAAGATTTTTTGAATATCATTGTCAGGTATTGGAAAAGAAATTTGAGCACACAAATGCTTATATCTACCAATGAAATCAATCACTTTTTCTTTAACACCTTGTTTATAATGCATTAAATCAATCAAAGTAACTTTAGGACTTATATTGTTTTGAAATTGTTGAATAAAAGCATTTGCAAGTTGTTGGAAAGAAGTAATAGAATAGGAAGGCAACGAGCAATACCATTGTAAAGCCTTATCTCTTAATGTTCTAGTAAACAGTTTTGCAAGCAACCTTTGGTCATGAGCAAAATTGGTACATATTGTTTGAAAGGTCTTAACATGTGTTAGAGGATCACCTTTACCATTATAAAGCTCCAACTGCGGGATTTCAACATGCTTAGGGGGGATAGCTCGAACAATGTCAAGAAAAAGTGGGCTCGCAACATCAAATGTGGGTGCACTAAACTTAGATTGATTCATAGAGGCAATTTGTTGCTGTAAAGAAGAGACAGTTTGTGCAAGATTGTTAATGGTCACTTCAGTCGAAGAGTTCGTATTAGACATGTTAGATTGTGATGGAGGTATTATGTTATTGAAAGAACATATTGATTGAGAGTAAGGCGGTGGGACACTATGATGGTTAGTCATAGGAGATGATTGGAAAGAAGGAACCCTACAAGGAGGAACAGAATGGTTAAATGAATTGCCCCCTTGCATCATGTTCATTTGTGGAGATGTAATAGGGACACTCATTGAAGGAATGAATGAAGAAGTCAGATTGAATGAAGGAAGAGGGTTGATTGAAGAGGAAGGATTTCCCCCATGATTGGTGATCATAGGTGGAATGTTTTGTATTGAAGTAGTCATTATGTTTGGTGAAAAAGTAGGTATACTAGCAATAGAAGTTGTCAAAGGGATAGAATGATTGACTTGAGTAGGAGGTTGTGTATAACCTAAAGTTTCGGCACAAATCTTCATAGGCATCACATTCGAATCCATGATGTGCGCAATACCATGCAAAATATCAATTCCATTCTTATCACTTTGAACCATACGTTTTAGACCCTCAATTAATGAAAGAGCTTGACTACCAGGGTATTCATGAGACATCCATTGCTGAAAATCATCAAATTGGTTATCCAATTTCAAAAGTTGCTCTACAGAAACCTCATGGAGAGCTTCTTCATCATTAAGAGGATTAGAGGAATTACCCATGTCCTCGTTAAAAAGGCCATTCAAATTAGGTTCCATCTCCTCGGTAATTAAACCTTGGAAAGACTTAATTCTAAGGCTTTGTCTAACGGGAATAGTGTAAGTAGGGCTTATTGTTGTAAAACTCATGCACTAGGGAAAGAGAGAAGATTTTGAATTTATTTTCAAATTTAGAGGTAGCAAATTTCAATAAAATCAGCCAATCTCCTAGATTTAAGCTATTAAATGCAATCACGACAATCTCCCAAAATTTCAGAAAAAATGTCAGGGACTGTGGCGAACGGAGTGCACACGGTCCTCGCAACTTTTTTTGAAATTTTCAAGGATGAAAGCTATGATGATTTTAAAGCTAATCCAAAAAAATTGAGTGATTTTACAATCTGTAGATAGGCCAAATTAAAGTTGCAATCTCAAAATTGAACCCTACCAAGATTGTTGAAAAATGCAAAATTTGAATTTTGAAAAAGAGAGGGTAACTAAAATTTTGAATTTTATGATTTTAGAGGGAATACTAAAAGCAATGCAAGCTTTGAAATTTAATAATTGACTCAATTTCATGCAAAATTCAATTTTGAAAGCGGAAATCAAAGTTGTTGCAATTAAACATTTAATTTCAAAAGTCACAGTTTGCAAAAATTTGAATAAAGCACTGAAATTTTGAATGAATGCCAACACACTTTTCAGATTTAGGATAGTAAGAAACACAATTTTGACACAAAATTTCAATTTCAACAATTTTTGAATGATTAAAAGCCTTAATCCAAGCAATCACTAGACCAAATTTGACTTTAATTTTGAAAGTGTTAGAATTGATGAAATCAGCCAAGATTCTAGATTTTAGCAGAAAAATACAGTAAGATCTAACTCCCAAAATTTCAAAAAAAATGTCGGGGACGATGGCGCTTGAGGTGCGCACGGTCCTCGCAACTTTTTTCAAAATTTTCAGGGTTGAAAGATATTATGATTTTGTTGCCGAATCCAAAGTTACAGCTGATTTGGAGGTGTTTTGATCAGTGAAATCATCGGTCAAAGGTTGAATCAAGAGGGTTTTAAAAATTAGGGTTTTGACACTTAACCACTTAATTTTCAGAATTAAAGCACAAATATGAATTGATAATTTGCAATAGAAGGGTAGATCTGAAACAAGCATTAACAATTAAACATTTCACAGGCTCAATTACTAAAAAGAAAATTTTAGGGTTTTTACGCAATTCACCTCTAAAATTTGCAAAAGATCAAACATGGAAATGTAATTAAGGAAGCAAATTTTTAGATCTAACCATGAATAATCAGAATTAGGATGTTCACGTCGGGTTCACCAAAATGTAAAGCAGAAAATCGAACCCTAGGTGTTCCCCCCACTCCAAAGAGAGAGAAAGGAGGTCACTAGGATTGATAGTTTTCACTTAGGAGAGACTTTACATTCAAAAGAGGGATTGAAACTCACAAGATCCAATCCCACACAATGCAAGATTGAATTCTAAATGAGTTTCAAGGGTTAAGACAACAATGATACCCTCTTTTGTAAAGAATGTAGATAGAAGGATTGAACTAGGAATGTATGTGAAAGTAAGAAAGATTCGCTTGTAGACAGAGATAGAGAGACGGGATGAAGCTACGGACCTGGAATTAGTAGTAAAATGTTGAGACGGTGTTGTCCGATGAATTTGAGTGAAAGTTGATGGAATGATGGCACCCGGAGTGCACACGGTCCTCTGAAAAATCCGCGAAATGAAGGGGGATCTGTTCGTCTCTGCACAAGGATTCCAGATCTTCAATTACAGCCGCATACCTAGAACCTACACACAGAAAAGAGAGGATGATTGGGGGGTTAGGGATTAGGGGTTTGCCTTCGGGTCAAACCCCGGTTTTGGAATTAACCAAGAAATGAGAATGGTGTAAATGTAAATATTTGTAATTTAATCAAGTACTGATACCTTGTTGTAAGAATGTTTGTATTCTTACATGCGAAGGTGTAATGATGTTGTATGTTGTATGTTGTAGGTGATCTCCTCTTCAATGGTTGAATCCTTGTCTTGAATGCAACACCTAGCCTTGAATGGAGACCTAGAATGCTCAATTACTTGAAGGAATGCTTGAATGTTTGAATGTTTTGCCTATCGCTTTCGCCTCTTGCACTTGCTTGCTTAGCCCTTTCTAGGAGGGCAAATGTAGTTTATATACTTGTCAATTAGGGTTAGGAGACTGATTATTCCGACCTTAGGCTGACCTAGGAGCACTATTTTCTGAATTGCAAATTTAAAAACCCGATGCCCAACAAGAGACCGGGCCCAAAATAGGGCCAGGGACTAGGGAATTGGGTGCCATGGTCCTGAGGGACCAGGGCACTGGGCGCCATGGTCCTAAAGGACCAGGGTACTAGGCACCATGGTCCCACCTCCCAAGATAGTAGGGTGTAAGGAGGATCAGGCCAAGGTGCAGAAAAGATGCAGTTTTTGATGTCGCAAACAGGTTTCGGGGTCTCCATTCAAGTTCAACATTGCGCCACCATCGTGAAGACCCAAATGGAGTCAAAATTGCAAGTGTCACAATTTTACAACGCTACAACTGGTAAACAAGAAATGATGCAATAAATAGAGATAACGACAACCACATAAAAAAAACACCATAACATAGTATTTTAATGAGGAAACCCGGTGTGGGAAAAACCTCAATGGGATTTGTGACCCACAATATTCACTTACTGGCCAATAAGAGAATATTACTACTACAAGAGGGGCCTACACATGCAGGAAGGCCAAGTGCCTAGAGCTCACTGCTCAATTACAAAATGGGAAGTCTCACTGACTTACAAAATGGATTATATAAATCCAATGTCTTACACTATTTCAAAATAGCATCTACTATGCCAGATCCAGTACTGGTTTATAGCTCTGCTTCATACATAAACCCTTAACCTATAATTCGCACAATAGGTCTACCTTATTTTGCCTATATATTTTTCTTCCATTTATTACAAAATTTTTTACAATGATCTCTTATATATATGAGTCATTTTACAACTTGCCAAGTCGGCTTACAATGATTTTACAATAATTAACAAAATATATTACAAACAAAATTCATGTCGGCTTTTGTGTTGGTATGCTTCATTTTACTGTTGATGGTCTCTGTGCTGGTGTAAAGTCTGTCTTTGCCAGTGCCGGTAAATTGTCTTGCCGGTGTCATAGGATTGTAAGGTTGCCATCAATGACAAAACCTTCAATCACCTACAATATCTCATTGGATTGTACATTTGCCAACAGTTATAACTTGTCCTTGTAATCGGATCCTCAAGATCTGACTGCAAATGGAAAGGTACAATTTAAAAGCAAGTGATGATTGATACTTGTAGCTAGATCTTAGAAACCCAATTACAAATGTTCAATATGTGATATAATCTCTTGCAAAGAACTTTAGCATGGGGGAAATATGATTGCAAATAAAAAGATCTTAGCAAGTCAAAATGCAGTGACAAATTCCACACTTTTTGTTGGGTCTTCAAGACCTAACTTCAAGTGTGCAAGGTGGGTAGAATATATTTTATACTTGTATTTGGGTCTCTAAGACCCCACTGCAAGTGAAAATTGTTTCCAAACATATGAAACTTGATAATTCATCTTTGTATAAAGAGCTTCATGGGTTAGAATGCAAAAGGTTCACTTGAAAGCTTATGCTTTGAAAATTGAAGAAACAACTACATATTTAGGCAAAAAGGAGGAAGAGCTTGCTTTTAACAAACTTGCAATCATGTATCTGAAATTTGATTGCAAAAGAAATATGAATTGCATTTCAAAAATGACATGCTTGCAATTGTAACTTTGGTGACTCCAAAGTAAATCTTCATAAACACAAAGGGAATAAACCTTATCGGGTTAAAAATACCTGACTACACATAAAGATGAAGGAAAATACAAGCCACGGGAATGACACAAGGATGGAATTGACTACGAATAGCTTAAGGAAGGATGTGAATGAAGCAAATAATGTGGCTAGAATTCAATATATGAAAACTAAAATTCAAAACCCTATCATTAAACAATAAAGATAAAGCAAGGAAAAGACCAGACCTAGAAAGAGGAAGCTGCTTAACCAAGAATACAATGACTAGAAAGAACAATGAAAGTTTTGATGAGCTTTGAAAGGATCAACCTCACACTTATAGGCGATATGAAAGAGAGTATCCTCTTTGTATTGAAACATTGGTATTGTTATATTGTATTTATTTAATATTGGAGAATTTAATTGTGATGAAGTACCCAATATTAAATGTGGGTCAAGGGTAGGTAGGAAAAATATTATATTTTATTGTCACATGGTTTTAGACATGGTTTTGATGTAATACCACTTGGTGGTTTTGTGGGAGCTTATGTTTATTAAAACAACTACAAGGGTAGTTTTTTGTGTTGGTCAGTTAGCCAAGTTAGCATTTGTGAAGAAATCATGGCATGGGATGTGTGGATTCATACTTGGTCACATGGAGTGCTTGTTGATGGCTTATTATGGATGGTTTTTTAGAAGCTTTCCATAGTTGTATTGTAATGGATGCATTGCTGATAATGTAAGGAAGTTAAGTAGCGCAAACAACTTCCTACACTAACCTTGAGAGGAGGGTAATGCAAAACTTTTTCAGATCATTACAATAGTTACAGAAAATAGAAATAGATATAATAGCATTCATACCAAAACACAATGATTTACGTGGGGAAAACCCTTTCGGGAGAAAAACCCCACCCTCCAAAAGAAGCTCAATATTTTATTCAGCAATCAAAAACAGATTACAAAATACTTGCAGAGCAAGCTCTTCACAGGAGTAGCACTAATCAGAGATTCAGAGGCAACTCAATAGCCATAAGACTCTTACACACAACCTCTATCTCACACACCTCATAAATAGGAGATACAATACAAGAAACCATCAAACGGTATTACAAAACCATGGGCTAAAACCACCCAATAAGGTGTAGCCGACCTTATCTCCCTTCTATGATATGTTAAAGCACACATCAACACGTGTCGCTCCCTTTTACAGCTCATTTATGTATCCGATACAAATTATTTTTCCTATTTTAGGAGTACAAACTTCCGGAGGCCATAACTTGAGAACCAGGTGTCCGATTGACGAACCGTTTGAAGCGCCGAAAAGCTCGCGAAGTGCTCTATCACCTCGTAACCCGCTTCGCCGGTTACGGCCACTTTTCAGGGCATTTCGGAGCCTCTAAAGTCCCCAAAATTAAGTTTAAACATTTTATTGCACCCCTCCAAGATGAAAACTTTAATATCTTCAAAACTAGCTGTGACCTTGCGACACAACTTTACCGAAATGCTTATCTAACCAACCAGAAGCTTGAGGGAGAGTTTCGCACCATTTCGTGCTCAAATGAAAACTTACTATAAATAGTAACCTCACATAAATGCAAGGTTGAGACACCATTTTTCCCAACAAATCTCCCACTTGTCGAACACCTTGCATGAGCGGAAGGGAATGTCAACACAATGAATCAATTGCTAGGGGCCATAAGGCCCATAGACTCTGAACACCATCTGAACTTCTCTGTGCTCACAGCCTTAGTTAAAGCATCTGCAACATTCATCAAAGTTTCCACCTTAACCAGTTTCACCCTACCATCTTCGACCATATCTCTAACAAAATGATACTGAACATCAATATGTTTGGTCCGGGCATGAAATGTCGGGTTCTTAGCTAGGCTAATTGCACTCTGACTGTCACAGTAAACTGTCATTGTACCTTGTTTTATTCCAATATCTAAACACAGTCTCTTAAGCCAAATGGCCTCTTTACAAGCATGAGTAGCTGCCATATACTCTGCTTCAGTAGTGGATAAAGCAACCACAGCCTGTCGCTTACTCATCCAACTAATTGCACCACCAAACAAAGTAAACACATAAGTACTGGTGGATCTTCTGCTATCAATATCACCTGCCCAATCTGAATCCACATAACCATGGATATCAAGGGAAGTCATGTCTCCAACTGAATTACCATGATAACACAAAGAATACTCTGAAGTACCCTTCAAATATCTGAAGACTCTTTTGACTGCATCCCAATGAACTCTACCAGGATTAGACATATATCTAGAAAGTACTCCCACTGCTTGGGCAATGTCTGGTCTAGTACAGACCATAGCATACATCAAGCTTCCAACCGCACTTTGGTAAGGCACTCTGCTCATGTCTTCCATCTCCAATGGGGATGTAGGACAATCTGAGACAGATAGTTTCATTCCAACTGTAAAAGGAACACTCAATGGTCTACAATTCTGCATGTTGAACCTCTGTAACACTGAATTCACATACTTACTCTGGCTTAGCCATAGCTTTCTGTTCACCCTATCTCTTCTAATTTCCATCCCAAGAATGTGCTTTGCTGCACCAAGATCTTTCATTTCAAATTTAGCAGCAAGCTGAGACTTCAGTTCTGAAATCATACCTTTCCCTTTACCAATGAATAACATATCATCAACATACAATGCAATGAATAAGAAATGATCACCATAAGATTTATAATAAACATAGTGATCTGATTTAGAACGTTCAAATCCCAAACTCAACACATATGTATCAAATTTCTGGTACCACATCCTAGGACTTTGTTTGAGGCCATACAAAGATTTCTTCAATTTACAGACCAAATTACTTTTGCCTTTCACCACATAGTGCTCCGGCTGTGTCATATAAATATCTTCCTCCAAATCACCATGAAGGAAAGCAGTTTTCACATCCATTTGCTCAACCTCTAAATCATAAGCAGTAGCAATAGAAAGCAAAAATCTAATGGACGTCATTTTTGCAACAGGAGAAAATATCTCACCGTAATCAACACCCTCAACCTGAGAGTAGCCTTTTGCAACCAACCTTGCTTTATACTTCTCAATGCTTCCATCTAAACCAATCTTTTTCTTGAACACCCATTTACAACCAACAGGTTTTCATCCTTCAGGCAATGGTACAAGATCCCATGTATCATTCTTTTTCAAAGCTGCCATTTCTTCCTCCATAGCAATCTTCCAGGATTCTGCATCATTCATACCTAATGCCTCTTCTACAGATTTTGGTTCATCCACACTAGTATTCAGAGGAAAAATACATCTCCAATCATCAGGTGAATACCTTTCAGGTGGTTGTCTATGTCTTGTAGACCTTCGAACAAGCTGAGTTGGAGGTTCTTCCTCCTCTTCTGAAGATTCAGAGCTAGACGAGCTCTCCTCAAATTCTTGCCTATCTAGGGGTCTCGATTCAACTCTTTCAGGTGTAGAAGGAAGTTGAATCACATCTTCTTTTTTAGTCTGTTCTGGCTGCAATGTAACAGAAGGAGACTTAATTTCTCTAAAAATAACACTTCTACTATGAATTACCTTTTGTGCAACAGGGTCCCAAAGCTTGTATCCTTTCATACCATAACTATACCCGATGAAGATACATTTCACAGCCTTGTTCTCCAACTTTGTTCGCTTCTCCTTTGGCACATGTGCATATGCCTCGCAACCAAAAACTCTAAGATGTCTCAATGAAGGCTTGTGACCTGACCATGCTTCCATAGGCGTTTTATCAACAAGAGCTGATGTAGGAGACCTGTTAATCAGGTAGCAAGCAGTGGCAACAGCTTCAGCCCAAAACTTTTGTTCAAGACCAGCACCACTCAACATACTCCTAGCCTTCTCCATCAGTGTCCTGTTCATTCTTTCTGCAACTCCATTCTGCTGTGGAGAATACGGAGTTGTCTTCTGCCTGTTAATTCCACAGTCTTTACAGAATCTATCAAAATCATTAGAGCAAAACTCACCGCCATTATCAGTTCTCAAACATTTTATTTTCTTTCCAGTCTGCAACTCAACCATTGCTTTAAATTCTTTAAAACGACTAAAAACTTCAGATTTACTCTTTAGAAAATATACCCATGTCCTTCTACTAAAATCATCAATAAATGAAACATAATATGTGGATTTTCCAATTGAAGAGACATCTACTGGACCAAACACATCAGAATGGATAAGATCCAAAACACCACAAGTTTTATGAGAACTCGAGTAAAACTGAACGCGGTTTTATTTTCCATAAATGCAATGCTCACAGAAATCAAAGTCAAGATTACAATCATTCAAACCTTCAACAAGATTTTTATTTTTCAAGGTCCTTAGACCCTTTTCTCCAATGTGGCCAAGTCTCTGGTGCCATAACATAGTCTTCTCTGCAGGTAACTTTGCTTCAGACGAAAGAGCACCCTTAGGTACCCAAAAACCATTTCCATCTGCTGAAGGTGAAACTTTCAAATCTTCTAGTGAAGTATCCGCAAATTTTCTTTTTACAGAAGTGCTATTACATTCAATAGTGTATGCTTCAAGCTTATACAAAGTGCCAAACCTGACACCTCTAGCAACTACCATAGCACCCTTAATCATCTTACATCCTGCTTCAGAAAAGACTACCTGCACACCTGCATCTATCAGTTTGCTCACAGATAACAGGTTTCGTTTTAATCCAGGGATATGCAGCACACCATTAATCCTTTTTATTCTACCATCAGAAAACCTGATTCTAACTTTACCTCGACCAACAATGTCTAGTTGTGAATCATCACCCAAGTACACCTTACCTCCATTAAATCCTTCATATTCAGAAAACCAATCTTTATTGGAAGTCATATGAAAAGATGCACCCGAGTCAATTAGCCAGGCATCATTACCTGCATGAGTCGCCAAAGCCGCAATAAATGCATCGCCATCTTCCTTGTCGGACTCAGAATCAGAATCGAACTTTTTCTTTTTCTTCTTCTTTTCTTCTTTGCAGTCCTTACGGATGTGACCTGGTTTACTACAATTCCAGCAAATGACTTTGGACTTTCCAGGAGATTTCGATCTCCCTTTGGATTTGGACTTGCCACGCTTCTCATTCTTCTTGCCTTTCTCCTTAGGTCTTCCACGAACGGTTAGGGCTTCCTTTGAACTGATGGATACCTTCCTTCGCATCTCTTCATCGAGTAGGGCACCCACCACGTCTTCAGATTTCAAAACAACAGAAGTACTACCGATAGCCATAACAAGAGAATCCCACGAATCAGGCAAAGAACAAAGCAAGATCTGACATTTCCCCTCCTCATCCATCTTAACACCGATGGATACTAATTGAGCCACAATCATATTGAATGCTTCTAGGTGGTCTGCAATTCGTCCACCCTCTTCCATCTTCAAGGAATACAATTTCTTTCTTAAGAAAATTTGATTTAATAAAGATTTCACTTGATACATCTCACCAAGCTTAGTCCATAGCTTCTTTGCAAAGTTTTCTTCATGGACATTGATTAGAACAGAGTCTGCCAGGCACAGTCTGATTAGACCCTTGGCTTTTCGGTCCATAACATCATACTAAGCTGCCGCAGTAGGATCTGAGGGCCTTTGGACATTCGCATCAACAGCATCCCAAAGATCTCGATCTATTAGCAGATCTTCCATCTTCAGCTTCCACATCTCAAAATTACTTCCATTAAATTTCTCCACCTCTATTCTCCCTGATGAACTCGCCATCTGAATATTCCTGCAACAAGATCAAAAAGTGTCTTCTGCACAAGCTCCCACTCAAATCTGGATTAGTTCAAAAAACCCAACTGCCCACAATTGAAACCAAAGGTGATCAAGCTCTGATACCACTTGTAAGGAAGTTAAGTAGCGGAAACAACTTCCTACACTAACCTTGAGAGGAGGGTAATGCAAAACTTTTTCAGATCATTACAATAGTTACAGAAAATAGAAATAGATATAATAGCATTCATACCACAACACAATGATTTACGTGGGGAAAACCCTTTCGGGAGAAAAACCCCACCCTCCAAAAGAAGCTCAATATTTTATTCAGCAATCAAAAACAGATTACAAAATACTTGCAGAGCAAGCTCTTCGCAGGAGTAGCACTAATCAGAGATTCAGAGGCAACTCAATAGCCATAAGACTCTTACACACAACCTCTATCTCACACACCTCATAAATAGGAGATACAATACAAGAAACCATCAAACGGTATTACAAAACCATGGGCTAAAACCACCCAATAAGGTGTAGCTGACCTTATCTCCCTTCTATGACATGTTAAAGCACACATCAACACGTGTCGCTCCCTTTTATAGCTCATTTATGTATCCGATACAAATTATTTTTCCTATTTCAGGAGTACAAACTTCCGGAGCCCATAACTTGAGAACCGGGTGTCCGATTGACGAACCGTTTGAAGCGCTGGAAAGCTCGCGAAGTGCTCTATCACCTCGTAACTAGCTTTGCCGGTTACAGCCACTTTTCAGGGCGTTTCGGAGCCTCTAAAGTCCCCAAAATTAAGTTTAAACATTTTATTGCACCCCTCCAAGATGAAAACTTTAATATCTTCAAAACTAGCTATGACCTTGCGACACAACTTTACCGAAATGCTTATCTAACCAACCAGAAGCTTCAGCGAGAGTTTCGCACCATTTTGTGCTCAAATGAAAACTTACTATAAATAGTAACCTCACATAAATGCAAGGTTGAGACACCATTTTTCCCAACAGATAATACATGGTGGATGATGTTTTTGGAGGTTGGGTTTTTCCCTCATGAGGGTTTTCCCAAGATATATCTTGTGTCACTTTTTCATGGGTATGTTGTCTGTTCTTTGCATGTGGATTCTATGAGTTTATTCTATTGAGATATAAACTGGGTTATGTGGAAATTTTCATTTAATTGGTTGCAAGTTTCCTTTCAAGTGATTCATTTTTTCCCTTCTTGTGCACTCTCATATGCATTCAAAGGATATCTTATCACAAAATGGATGAGAAGACAAGTTTATATTTGCAACAAAACTGGGAGGTAAAGTGCAATCAAAGTGATCCATCTACAACTAGACCATATATGCCCAAATATGCAATCTAAGTTGCTTCTTCATGTGATATAAGTAGTTTCTCTAAGCTAATTGATGCTCTGCAAAAAAGGATCATTAGGATGTCGTCAAGTCAAACACAAACAAACAAGCAACAAACCAATTATTTGTGTTAGAAAATCAAAAATCAAACACCATCCTAAGCAAGCATATCAAGAGAGACACAAAACATAAAATTGAAAGCTTAACAAAGACAATAATTGCAATAAGGCATCTCCAAATGCCTCCCACCATACTTGTAGCCTCTCCTCCCTTGTTCCTCTCCTCTCTAGGTACCCAAACGAGTGTAGCTCTCAGTTTATTTTTGCACTATTTTGGATGTCTTATGGAGATTCAAGATTGTAAAATGAAATCTTTTGAGAATGCAAATATGAACAAGCTAAAATGAGATATTATCTAATTATCTAATATTAATTTTAGCCCAAAAAAAAAGTATAGGTGATTATACTAAATGCTCTCTAGAATTCACAATAAGTTAGATGCATACAAGATTTTAGGATCTGGATTATGAAGAAATGGGCTCTATTTATAGGAAAAATGGAGCAATGGATGGTTGAGATTGAGTAATCTCAACAAGGGTCGGGATTGAAGGGCTTAAGATCCATGTGAGAGATTTCAATCCAATCCTAGGATGACAAATGTTAACATGAGATGGGTTGAGGGGAGAGGGAAGAAGCATTAAATGCTTGACATGACCTAAGGGTTAACTTGGGAGGTAAGGTTAATGTTGAGTTGAATGAATAAAGTCATTATCCAATAAATAATATCTTTATCCAATGGATAAACTCTTGTGCAAGAGTTAGTGAGGATACCCATGTAGACAAGTGGATTTAACCATTAATGGTTTGGAAGACTTTAG
This sequence comes from Cryptomeria japonica, assembly GCF_030272615.1. Classification (NCBI taxonomy): domain Eukaryota; kingdom Viridiplantae; phylum Streptophyta; class Pinopsida; order Cupressales; family Cupressaceae; genus Cryptomeria; species Cryptomeria japonica. The sequence continues at coordinate 830,011,629 of NC_081409.1, forward strand.
GGGTTACCTTGTTGAAGACACAAAGCATTGCATGCCTTTCAAAGACTTTCAAGGCTTTGAGAAGTGACCCCAAGTTGGTTAGGAATATGACAATATTTAGGGGATGGGTTAGGCTAATTAGGAAGGGGTTAGAAGAGTCTAGAAGGTGGTTAGAAGAGTCTAGAAGGGGATTTAGGATTGCAAGTGGATTTGGTGGGTGAGGGAAAATAGAATTTTAATTAAAATAAAAATTTATTTATTTCAATTGTAGTTGCAACTTGCATTTTTAGGAGAATGCAAGTGGGGGGTTTGTTTAGTAATTTAAATAAATGTTTTATTTATTTATTTAAAAGAGGAAAGGGGATTAAATTAGATAAATAGGATTTATTCATTTAATTGATTGCAAATTTGGTTTAATGAATTTATTTATTTTAAATCAAATAATTTATTTAATTAATAGGAGAAGGATTTGAGGATGAATTAATTAAATGTTAATTTCATTAACTAGTTGTTGATGGTTTATTAATCAAATAAATAATAAATATTCATTTAATTAAGTGGATAGATTTATGTGACTGCATTTGCCCCTCTTTGAGATGGTACGGTTTATCACATTGTTTCAATGAAAGAAAAATAGGTGTGAATAAATATGCTCCACAAATGTTAATTTAGTGGGTGGTATGCCCCATTGAGAGATGGGCTGAAAATTTATGAGAAATCAAGCGATCTCTCAAAAAAGAATGAGAATTGGTGGGGATGGAGAACAAAAGAATTTAGCAAGAACAGTGCAAGAATAGATTAAATTAGAGTGAATATGGAAAAAGGGAAAGCCAACGAGTATCCTTAGGTCATGCAAGAGATACAATGCAAAGGTAGTGTGTGCTTTTGATTGATACTGTATAATTGATCAAAATTGGTTGGACAATCTAGTGCAATCAATTAAATTGCCCCAATTGAGTCAAAGTATGATAGTTAATGTCAATTGTTCGCTTGGACAATATAAAGTTTGAGTAAGTGAATCAAAGTGATCTGATGAGACTTATACAATTGATGTAATTGCCTGATGAAGTCAAGGTGTCTAAAGCAAAATACTCATTGAGACTTCGACAATTGATGTAATTGCCCATTTTGATTATGTTTGATTGGTTTGATCAATTGATAGTATTTGCATTTTAGATTGTTTGTGGTGAATCATAGCAGCCTCGTTGAGACTAGGTCATTATGATAAGTGCCTATTGTAGTCAAGGTTTGCCATTGTTGCTTACCTGTTGAGAGCCGAAGATACTTGATCAAAGTATCTATTGATAGTCTAGGCGTGTGTGAGCCAATGTACCTATGTAGACAGAGTAACTAGCTTGAGTGTGTGGATGACTTAGTATGGGGCACACAACCCCTCCTATTAGAGATGGATGATGATGAAAGTGGCTTGATTGGGTTGATGGGACATGATGTAGGGTATGTGATGTTGATTATCAAGGTAGGGAGGGTGGGGGGGGTGATCCAATGTTAGATAGATGGTATGGAAGACTTGGAACTCATTCCTATGGAAGAGGATCGACAAAAGAGAGTATGCATTGTCATTACTATGTATGAATGATATGTAGCTCTATGAATTTATGGATGGATGGAATGCAATGGAATACAATATAAACAGATGAGATGGAATGACGATCCATAGTTCTTTATTTTTCATCATTGAGCAAGGTAGTATTAGTCTTGGACGAGGCAGTAGGAACCAAGTTTGGAGAATTTGTACTTGTAAACAAATAGTATAGATAAATCATATGGACCCTCCATTCTGTTTCATGTGTAAATGGTTGTGGTATACATTGTAGTCAGCAAGCCATAGTGATCCATGACTAGATTTTTGCATATGATCACATAGCTTAGCAAACTTCCCAAGTAGACACCATTAGTACATGCCCCAAAACTTCATTGGAAATCCTGGAGTAGCATAAGAACCTGATATGAATAAATAACTTAACAAACTGACCAAGTACTTGATAGGTTAAACAAAATTTTCTTGTCAAAAAAAATGTTATCATGTCTTTGTTTTGATAAGGAAGGATGCATCCTTGTTAAGATAGTTGTGTGTACCTACATTGATTGTGTGGTTGATTTGATAAGTGGTCATTGTTTGGGTAGTGCAAAATGTTTGATCGGTGTCCTTGCTACGGTATGTATGTACAAAGAATATGTATATGTTGTGATGTTTTTGATTGATTTTTGATGTTTTAACATGTTTTTGGATTTTGTGAGTGTTTTTAATTTTTTAATTTTTACAAATGGTTTTTTGGTATTATTTCCAGATAGTTTTGAATGAAGAACTCAATGAATCTCAAGTAATGTAGAATCCACTTCCATCAATAGGTTAAGAGAATTGCCCCCAGTTTAGATGTCACTATGAAAAGCAGGATATAGGATACATGAAATACTAACGCTGATTGCAGATCAATAAGAAACCATGATTTGAATGATGGATGAATGGATGCAATGGATGTGATCACAACAAGTTTGAAAGACAATGGAGCCATAGCTTTTACAAGTGGTTCCTATTTACCAAGTTTTCACCATTGCAGTTACCCAAGGTGCCATCAGAGTGGTTGTTCACCATTTGGATGTATGATGTTTCTCTTTACCATTTTTATGTTTTTGTATTTTCTTCAGGACATTTTCTGAATGTTTTTTTTTTGGTGTTTTCTGATGTAGGATGGAGCCTGATGCTCTATACATCTTATGCATAAAACTGTTTGAGGTGCATGTTGTTGATTGGATCAGCTTGCGGTTCTCCTTCTAAAGTAGCCAACTAATATGCCTCAGACCCAAATACAATAGTGATAACATATGGACCTAGCCAGTTTGATTCAAACTTTCCTTGATGTTCTCTTTTTGGTTGTTTGTGAGGATTCTCTTTCAGAATGAGATCACCTACCTCAAATGTATGAGGTTTAACTTGATGATTATAGCTTCTGCTCATTCATTGTTGATAGGCTTTGAGGTGGTTGTATGCAACTTGTTGTCTCTCATTAAGTAGTTCTAAGTCTTGAAGATGTGTGACTTGGTATGCTTCATCATCTATCAGATTATGCAAAGAAACTCATAGAGATGGTATCTCAACCTCAATAGGAAGGATGGATTTTGTGCCATAGACCAGTGAGTAGGGAGTTGCACCTGTAGGGGTTCAAATGCTAGTTTTATACACCCATAGTGTTGGATTTATGCGAATGTGCCAATCACGACCAACATATTGACTGTCTTCTTGAGGATTCTCAATATGTTCTTATTTGATGCTTTGACCTGATCATTTCCTTGTGGGTAATAGGGAGTGGAAAAGCGGTGTTGGATGTGAAACTTCTCACAGAGCTCACAAACATCCTAATTTTTGAAAGGGAGTCTGTTATCTATGATAATGGTCATGGGTACACCATACCAACAGATGATGTAATTAAGGATAAATGAGGCGATCTTCTTGCTGATGAATTGGGTAAGTGGAACAACTTTGATCCACTTTGTGATGTATTCGATGGTGATAAGGATAAATTTATGGTCGTTGGATGAAGATGGATGTATTTTACCCACAAGGTCATGTCCCCATTGACAAAAGGGCCATGGTGTTGTGATTGGTTGCAATTCCTATGCTGGTGCATGTATCAGGTCTCTGTGGACTTGGCATTTCTTACATTTTCTGACAAAATAGTAGGAGTATTTTTCCATGGATGGCCAATAGCATCCAACGTGCATGATCTTCTTTGTTAGTTAAGGACTGCTTGAGTGAGTCCCACATATTCCTTCATGTACCTATGCCAAGGCCTTTGTTGTCTCACCCTACTTCAGACATCAAAGGAGAGTACCATCAAGACTATGTCAGTATAGGGTTTCGGCAATAATGGTGTATCGAGCGGTTTGGAGGATGAAGGTTTTGCATTGGTTATTGGATTGGTTGGGAATGGGTGTGTGATTGTGGAGGTAAGTGTAGAACTCACCATACCATGGGGATTCAGAACTGACAAGGTGACATATCATCTCAGATTTGGGGATATCATAAGAAAGAATCCAAAGCTATTCTACCAAGAACTCATAGCGTGTTGAATTCTGTGGAAGATCTAAGAGAGATGCAATTGTATCCATGGTGTCAACAACTCAATTCTGATCTTGGGGTATCTGCTTGAGGGTGATAGTTGTAAATGATGCTTTTAAACTATCCACCATTTCCTTGTATGGTATGAGTTTATCATCCTTGGTCTGATATTTGTCTGTGACTTGTGGGATGACCAATTGGGAGTCACCATATATCTGTAGCTCATTTAGTTTCCATTGTATGGCTAGTCTGAGTCCTATGATTAAGGCCTCATATTCTGCTATGTTGTTTGTACATGGAAAAGTTAGCCTATAAGACTTCAAGATGCTGTCGCCTTGAGGTGTGATAAACAAAATGCCTGAACCCAAGCCATGTCTAGTATATGAACCATCAAAGTAGAGCTTCCATGGTTGTGTTGTTGTGATCATGAAGATCTCTTCATTTGGGAAGTTAGAAATAAGAGGATGATCACTTGTGAGGGGTGCATCGGCCAGCTCATCTGCAATAACTTGGCCCTTGATAGCATTAGGGTCCACATAATATAAAATCCACTCAGTATCATCACCCATTTGGCCAAGCGGCCTATCAATGCTACCTTGCTAAGTAGGTTCTTTAGTGGATCGATCTTTGCAATGAGTTGCACCTTGTGTGTCAATAGGTAGTGTCTTAATTTGGTGGTTGCCAATATTTTTGCTAGGCAATCTCGCTTAATAGGTTTGTAATTGAGTTCATAGCCTACTAGTGTGCAGGAGATATAGTATACAACACACTCTTTTCCTTCTGGATTGTGTTGTGCCAATAATACTCCTAATTGCATATTTGTAGTTGAAATGTATAGCAATAGAGGTCTATTTGGATCTGGTGGGATTAGTAATGGTGGATTCATGAGGTAATCTTTAAGCATTTGGAATTCTTGCTGGCACTATGTATCCCATTGAAAGAAGGTATTCTTGTGTAGGAGATGTGTGAAGGGATGACACTTATCAGCCAGTTGTGCAATGAATCTTCGTATTGATTGTAGCCACCCTTGTAGTGTCCTTGACTGACTGATGTTCTTCAAAGGTGACATGTCCATGATTTCTTTGACTTTGGCCAGATCTACTTCAATGCCTTTTCTTGAGATAATGTATCCTAGGAGCTTCCCAGAGGTTACTCCAAAGACACATTTCTTTGGATTGAGTCAAACATGATATTGTTCTAGTCTATCAAAGATTTTATCTAATATGGCAAGATGACCTTCTCTTGTTAATGATTTTGCTAGTAAGTCATCGACAAAATATTCCATTGTGGTATGCATCATATCATGAAAGATGGTGGTCATATCTCTTTGATAGGTTGCCCCTGCATTCTTTAGACCAAAAGGCATCAGATCCCAATAGTATGTTCCCCATGGGCATGTGAAAGTTGTTTTGTGTTGATCTTTTGGTGCAATCTTTATCTGGTTGTACCCTGAAAAGCCATTCATAAGAGAAACCATGGCATGTCCTACTGTTAGGTCCATGATCATGTCAATGTTTGGTAGGGGGAAGTCATCTTTAGGACATGCTTTGTTCAAATCTCTGAAGTCAGTAGAGATATAGATGCCCCCATTTGGTTTGCTGACAGATACAATGTTGGAGATCTAATCTACATAATCAATTGGTTGGATGAAGCCAACATCTAAGAGTTTCTTAAGTTCTACTTTTACTAGTACCTCAATTTGGGGGTGCATCTTGCGAAGCTTCTATTTTACCGGTTTATCTCCTTCTACCACAATAAGGTGATGCATGACCAAATGAGGATCTAGACCAGGCATGTCTGCATATGACCATGTGAAGTTGATCTAATGCTCTGTACAAACTTAGGTTGTTCCTCTGGAGTTAAAAGAGATACCAAATGTAATTGATGAGGTGTCTCAAGGGTCCCCACATTGAATTCCTTTGTTTCTTCAATTAGGATTATTGAGCATTCCTGATTTGTACTAGAGGGGAGGATGTCAAACCTTTCATCCGTAGGCACCTCAGAGAGGTTTTCACCATTGGATACGCTCTTTCTTTGTACTTTTTTGGGATCAAACAGTGCCACACTATGGTTTTCACTGGAATATCCATGTTTGATTGTGATATTTTTGCAGCTAAAAGGTTTGGAATCTGCCCTAAAGTATGCTATGCTATTAAGTTTGATGGTGAATCTATCTTTGTGATCCCCGCTTGGTATGTTATCCCGTAGTTCCAAAAAGTCAATGATCATCTCATTGTTTTGGAATTGGTCAAGACATGGGGGATTAAGTTGGTTCCATTCGATGAGTTCAGGATGGATAATGGGCATTACCTCATCAATCAGGTTAAGTTCATGCGATCTGTCAGTGAGGGTTAGAACACTATGGTAAAGATCATCGATGGTACTCTCCCTGTTAGAATCAGACATAGCATGTGACATAGGGTCTATTGAAGGTGTTTCCAGTTTAGGAACCCAAGAGGTTTTAATCTATGCTTCTTCATAAATAAGGATTTCTTTGCGAGGTGGAGGCGGTGATGTGTCTTCCTCATCTGATGTGTATAGATGTATAGAGTCAAATTCCCACTCATGTGAGTCAGTGTCTAAATCACTTTCTAGTATCCAATTACTATACCAAACTGGGATATCTTTTGAGTTGAATACTGTAGTTGTGATGATTGGTGTACTTCTGGAGATGGAATGGTTGGTGCTACGAGGAGGATTATCAGTATCATTGAATCTGATACTGGGAGTGTTGGTGTTGTTGAATATGTTGTTTCTAATAAAATTATTAGTGTCATCGATGTTGTCAATGGTACTAATATTGCTGATGGGGTTATGGTATTTGTTGATGTGATTGTTGCTGCTGATGGGATTGCTAGTTTGATTGGTGGGATGGTTGTTGCTGTAGGTAGGATTATTGGTGTTTCTAGTGGGATAATGGGTTTTGCAAGGATTTTCAGTGATGTGAGTAGTGTTGTGGATGGTATTGATGAGATTCTCAGCCTTGTTGGGGTAGTTGGTGTTGTTCTTGGTGCTACTGATATAATCAAGGATGGCCTCTTTAGAGTATTAGGTTGATGTAGAGGTTTGCTAGGTTTCCCTTTGAATTTGAGCTTAGGAAGAGTTTCCTTTTGAAAACCTAATCCAGTGTTATCTTTGGGCTTTAATTTAGGTTGCAACAGCTCATTTCATCCTTGTTTGCAAGGACCCAAAGAAATCTGAACATCATAGCCCATTCTCTGCATGATAATAAGACCGTTGCCATATTTATCAGTGGGTAGTGTTGGTGTAAATAATTATTCATCTTGGATATTATTACACTTTACTTAAGTTTACTTAGGAAATGCATTTCATAATAGTCTGGGTATGAGACACTTGGGTGTTTCTACAACATTGGGATAGTGTGTGTAGGAGAAATTCCACATTTTATGGTGTTGATCTTGCTACTACTTTATCATATCCAGTTATTGTGGAGTGATAATTCCACCTTCGATGGGTGATCCACCTCATGTGGAATATTATATTGTTTCTCCTACCTACCCACACCTATTTCCTACCTACCCTTGTTTCTTATTGAGCCACATGTCATGTTTGTGTGCTCACATATCCATATAGCTTTGCCTATATAAGCAAGCTCATATTCATTGTATGTAATGCTTAATGATCCAGTTGATCATATTTTTCATCTTGATAGAATACAATTTATTTATATCATCTATTTTGTTCTCTTTTATTTGTGCTTTCCATTGCCTCTTGATCTTGGCAAAATATCACATGGTATCAGAGCCACTAGAGTGTCATTGGTTTGCCAATTGAGAGAAATTTGATGCTATTTGGGGTTTGCATTTTGGAGTTTTCTATTGCAGGTTATTATTGAAGCTTGATGGGTCAAATCTAAGGTTACCATTGGACATAGGAGGTCCAAGAAAGTTAGTTTTGCCTTTTGTTTCATCAAAATTAGACTTTAGAGGCCAAATCTAGAGGCATTTGAAGTTTGATGCTGCAGTGAAAATTTTCCAGAAATTATAATTTTGTAGGCATTTTTCAAATAGCGATATCTCACTCATTTGGACTCATTTTTTCAAGCAATTGTTTTTGTTTTGGGGTAGAATTTCATGATCTGTACAATGGTGCAGGATTTTTCTGATTTTCGGATACAAGTTTTTTCAGAAATTGTGAAATCCCAATTTTTTACAACTTTTGAGGCTTCGTTTGGGCTCATATGGACTCCTTTTCAGGTGCCATTTTTTTTGAAAGTGCATATTTTTTCATCTACTTCCATAATCTACCATCTATTTGTAGTGATTTTAAGTAGAAATTGTACTTTCTATATTTGGCCATTTTTGGCATATTTGGTACTTGCATTTTGCTTGGATCTTAGTTTAGATCACTAGCAGTATTTGTTGAAGTCTCTTAGATCTCATTTTGAGAAGTTGTAAATTGAAATCAGAAGTCCACCTTTCCATTGTTTGCAAGTGGCCTATTGTACACACACTACATATAAAGTGCCAAAATCATCATTTTTGGGGGGTACTTTGATAGAGTTAATTTGGGGGGGTGTGTCTTGTGCTTTTGTACTCTTGTGTTCCTTCCTTTTTGCTGCTATGGGTTCTTCTAAGTTTCCTCTCTTAACTCCTCATAATTATGCTACTTGTAAAATTGATGCATGGAGTAAACTAATGGAAAAAGGACTAAGTCATTACATTGATGGAACTATTGTTTCTCTCGCTAATCCTAAGGTTGATCCAGTTGGTCACTTGGATTGGCTCACTAAAAATATCATGGCAATTGGTACCTTAAGAAAGTATGTATCAAAGGATCTCATTTTTCATATTGAGAAGTGTACTCTAATCAAGGATGCTTGGAAAAAGTTTCAAGACTTGTATGGTCAAGTTGATGAGATTAGGGGATATCAAATTGATAGTGATCTCACCATGTTGGATCCCAAGAATTTTGATACTATACAAGATTATGTCACCAAGGCAAATGAGTTGAGGGAACAACTCAAAGATTCTGGCATTGATAAGAAGGATACTCAATTGATCTTCACCTTGATAGGCAAGTTTCAACAAGAATATGCAGCATTTGTTTCTAGTTTCTAAACCCATAGGATGACAATGGGTTCAAGCTACACAATGCCTACATTTGATGCTTTCAATGAAATGTTGATGATGGAACAAACTAAGTTGATAAGTATGGGCATTCTTAAGGCTTCTAAGTCTAAAGCATTAGTGCAAAATCAAGGGAACAAAGGAAATCAAGGAAAGGACAACTCAAACAAGAAGAAATGGCAATCAAAGCCTAAGGACAAAGCACCATCTTCTCCACAACAAGGAGATTCATTCTCTTCCAAGAGAGATAACTCACCAAAGAGGGAGAGACCTACTTGTGCCTATTGTAAAAATTTTGGTCATGAGGAGCGTCGTTGCCATTTTAAGAAGATTGATGAGCTCACACATATCATCAAAAAGAATAACTTTGATTTGCCTAATATCTACAGGAAGGATGATTCATCAACTTCCACTTCCTCATACTCAAAAGGAAAAGGGAAAGCATTCATGGCTTCTACAAGTGGGAAGACTCACTCTTTTGGGACAAGAAAAGGAAAAGCTCTTTGTGCTACTACAAGTCATGATTCAGAGAGATGGCTTCTAGATTCAGGGGTTTCTCATCATATGGCATCTTCACACTCTATGTTCTCTACATTTGAGCCTTGCACCATGCCATAAATTTTGATGGGAAATCATACATACATGGATGTGATTGTGAAAGGATATATTGACATTGGGGATAACTCCTTCAATGATGTGTTGTGTGTACCCCACTTGACAAACAATCTCTTTTCAATCTATCAAATCACACATGGTGCAAATAAGAAAGTTGTGGAGTTCACACCTGAGTCAGTTTTCATTAAAGACTTGGAGACTAGAGCTATCATTACGATTGGGGTGGTTGATCATGCATCTTGGTTATACTCCTTTTCAGATTTTTTTGATGATGATAATTTCACATTTGATGATTCTACACATGTTGATCACACTTCTTGTGATGGTTCAGATTTTGAGGATAACTTTGGGCACTTGAACATGGGGATTCTCACATGTGACCCCATTATTGAGCCTTGTATTTCATCTCCTCATATTGATATCACATCACCTATTGCACCTGATGATGTGGATAGTGCAACAGTTTTTCCTTCATGTGATTTAGTGCAACAGGATATTCATTATCTTCCAGCTTCAGATTCATGGGATGATTACTTGATAGACATTGCAGGGTTGTTTGTGGAATCCTACATTGCAAATTTGGGAGACATCATTGATGACATTCGTCTTTTCTTTGATGAAGATGATCCTTCTTCGATTGTTGTGAGGGAACACTTTGACCCTCTTGTTCATTCTCTACATGATCATTCTTTTAAGGTTGACATGATTGTGGATACTTATGTACAACAGTTGGAGGAGATCTCTTTATGTTTTGAGGAGACATGTGAGTCTTTGGGACATGTTCTACATCCATCTCCACTAGATCTTGGAGTGCCTTTTTCAGTAGCATGGCAAAGTTTACCACCTTTGGAGGGGGTATCTTTCAACATCGACATGGGGACACTTGAGTAGTTTTCAGAGATTCCTTTCATCATGAGCTTTTTTCATACATCTTCCCTTCATGATTGGGGACACTTCATGGATACACCTTTGGTTTTGTTTCTTCCTATGGGGAGGAATGTTGTTCGACCATCATGGAGCAGTTTCTTCATACATCAAGCTTCTATCATTGGTGTAGATTCCACATTGAGGGGGGCCTTCCTAGTCTCTCTTCTTCTTCTTCTTTCATATGGGCAGGACTTTTTCCTCACATGGGGTTTTGTTCCTCACATTCTTCTATGAGAGTTCTCTTGTATAGCTTTCATCTCTCTTTTGGGGGAGGGTTTTTTCCCATTGGTTTTTTCTCTCTTTCCCCACTTTGTGAGAGATTTCATTGCATTGGTTTTCATGCATTTGCATTTGTACATGGGTACCTAACATGGCCTAGTAGCTAGGACCCATCTTGCATTTCTTAGTTGCATTGTACACTTTAGTGCATTCCCCTAAGTTGCACTTAAGGGGGGGTGTTGGTGTAAATAATTATTCATCTTGGATATTATTACACTTTACTTAAGTTTACTTAGGAAATGCATTTCATAATAGTTTGGGTATGATACACTTGGGTGTTTGTGCCACATTGGGATAGTGTGTGTAGGAGAAATTCCACCTTTTATGGTGTTGATCTTGCTACTACTTTATCATATCCACTTATTTTGGAGTGATAATTCCACCTTCGATGGGTGATCCACCTCATGTGGAATATTATATTGTTTCTCCTACCTACCCACACCTATTTCCTACCTACCATTTTTTCTTATTGAGCCACATGTCATGTTTGTGTGCTCACATATCCATATAGCCTTGCCTATATAAGTAGGGTCATATTCATTGTATGTAATTCTTAATGATCTAGTTGATCATATTTTTCATCTTGATAGAATACTGTTTATTTCTATCATCTATTTTGTTCTCTCTTATTTGTTCTTTCCATTGCCTCTTGATCTTGGCAAAATCTCATAGGTAGTTTAGCCTATGGGATGTCTTTGATAGGGTCTTTGTAGATAAAAGGCACCAAAGTGCATACCGGCTTGACCAGTGGTAGTTGAAGTAATCTTTGAGGCTTGCCATAAGTTCTAGGAGAAGTGGGTAATTTCCCAACACAAAAGAGTTGGCTTAGATTATATTCCTTAGGACCTTCCTTAGCCATTTTTATTTTCAACTTCTCTTTCTTTGGCATAGGGATTATTGAGATAGAAAGAGAGGCTGGACCTACATATGATGTGTATGGGATGACCTCTCTGTTGTTAGGAATGATGATCTCTAGTTGATGATTATTATTTTCATAATATGCGAATGGATTTGTATCGCCCAGGATTGTGATTTCTACACCGTTATGGGGAAACTGGATACACTGATGATAGGTGGATGGAATGGCTTTCATGGTGTGTATCCAAGGTCTTCCTAACAACAAATTATATGGTAGAGGAAGGTCCAAAACTTGACAGATGATGTGATTCACCAATGGGCCCACTTGGATTGGTAACACAACTACTCCTTTTGAAGAACGCTCTACATCATCATAGGCCTTGATGGTTATTTTTTTTTTAGGGTCCACTAATTCTATTTCATATCCCAATGTTGTGACCAATTGTAATGTACAAATATTCAGACTGACGCCATTGTCAATCAAGACTTACTTGATTCTATGTTGGTTGATAAATCCTTCAATATGGAGTGAGGTGTTATGAGGTTGGAAGGATGTATTGTCGCTTTCAAAGAAAGTGAGTCATGGTGATGATCTTAGATTACCAACCATAGCTTGAAATTGATTTGTATTAAGATTAGTAGGGATTGACGCCTCTTAGAGAGCTTGATCTGAGATTGTTTTATGAGATGGGGATAGGTGCAAAATCTCTAAGATGGATATAAATGCGGGCATCTTATCTAACTGCTCTACAAGATTATACTGCTTTGGGATGGAGGTTGTGCCTTGTGGAGCTTCTTTAATGGTGATCTTGCTATGACGTGTGACAAAATTGCAAGTAGGGTTCAGATCTTTGATGGTGATGGTTGCAATTTGTTCATTGGGATCATACAGGTGATTCAAAGTATAATTATAGGTTGCTCATGTATAATTAGTTGTATCTGTGTTTCGCCCTAAGGTGGAAGGACCCCTTTGATCTTGTGATGGAAGTGGATTCTTGAACATGAGATGATCATTATTTGAGGTTTTTGGGTTGTGTCTTTTGATTGCAATTTAACCTTAGTCAATAAGATCTTGAACAAGATCTTTCAGTCCATGACAGTTACTTATTTTATGTCCTTTCCCTTGGTGGAATTTGCAATGTTCATTATCTCTCCACCATGGGGGTTTGACCTGAGGTTCATAGTTAGATGTCTTTGGTAAGGTCACCAGATTTGAAGAGACCAATTGATGCAATACTATTTCAATGGGTTCCCATAAGGGTGTGTATGTATGTTTTGGTTTATAGTTTTGTTGTCATTGTCTTGGTTCCTCTTGTGGTGTATTGTGACTTGGATTTTGTGGAGGAGCAACCATGTTATTTTTAGGAGGGGGATTTTGCTCCACAAATCGGACCACAGGTTGTGCACTTTTTATGGTCCTTGCATCTATGACTCCGTCATTGATGATGTTTTTGTTCTTATTTCAGAAGTTGGGTTTATCACTGTTAAAATGTGGGCGAGGGCCATATTTTGGTTCATTGTATATCTTGATAAGTCCCTTTTTGATGAGGGCTTGTTCACATTTTAATCCTTGGGTGATCATGTCATTAAAGGACTTGGTGCCCTTCATATCTAGATGAAATTCCATTTCATCATTCAAGTTGGAAATAAATATTTCCACAAGCTCTTGTTCGGGTAGTTGAAGAGAACATCTACTAGACAATTGCCTCCACCATTGTAGGAAAGCTGAAAAATAGTTCCCCTATCTTTTGTTTGGTATTGCACAGATCTGCCATAGGGACATCTCTTTCAATGTTATGGGAATAGTGTGCGATGAATTTTTGGACTAGTTCTTCAAATGTCCTAATGCCACCTGGTAATCGGGAAAACCATTGTGTGGTTGTCCCTCCCAAACTCTGAGGAAAGAGGCACATTAGATATGTGTCTTCATATGCCACTTCTAGGCAAGCTGAGTGAAATTCACTGACATGATCTCTAGGGTCTCCTTTTCCCTGATACTTTTTGAACTTAGGTGTTTCAAACCCTTGCGGAAAAGGTGGCATATGTAGGTTCCTATCAAAGGGATAGGGATAATATCATTAAGTGAAAACTTGGTAGTCTTCACACCATTGTGGAGTTGTTGAGCGAGATTCTTGACTTGTTTCCTCAACATGTCTATGTTATTAGGAGGGGGAGGTGGAGGGTTTCTTTGACTAAGGTCATATCTAAAGTTATCTCAACCTCTTCCACCCTTGTTATGGCTATGGTTTTTTGATGTTTGTCGTAATTGTGCGGTATCAAAATCAGAGGGTAGTTTAGCTCCCTCTTGAGCAAGTCTTAAGAAATGAGCATTTGCATTATTTTTGAGGATTTCATCAAAAATTTGATTGAAGAGGGGGTTGTGTTGTGCTCTTTCTATTGCTTTAGGAGTGGGGGTACTAGGATCTTCATCATTTGTACCTCCTCCAATAGCTTCTTGAAATTCATTGAGGTTTTCATCCTCTTCTTCTTCGATCTCTAGTTTTTTGGTTCTTGATCTGGCGTGAGCCATTTTGTTTGAAATTTGTGTTTAAAGTGTAGTGAAAGTGATTATGAGTTGGTGATGGAATGAGAGATAAATGTTTGGTAAGGTGTTTATAAGATGGATCCCTAACACTGAAGGTTTGATGTTACCAAAGTTCCTTTTTGAATTGCTTTTTGTGTTGTAAATAATGTTGATGTGATAAGGTATAGCAAGGTTTGAGATGTGTTACAAACCCAACTACCTAGTAATGAGAGGATGCACTCATAGACTAGTTTTGACCTGTGTAGAAATGCCTCTTAGGATTAGTTTATCCTAGATGTAGAAACACTCTAAAAAGTGATGTGTTGTTTTGATTTAAGCAATATCTAAAAAGAACTTAGGACAAGACCTTTTTATGTTTCGAGAGTTGAATGGATTGATGATGTATGAATGGGAGACTAGATAGAATGTGAACTTCAATAAAAAATTTGTGTTAAAAATGGAACAAACTCTTCCTCTTCTTTCTCAAGGGTTGGTGGTTCTTCTCAAGCTATGTTATATGTAATGCATATTTTTGGAGAGAAAGAAGGGTTGATTTTGCCTCCTTTGTTTGTATGATAACTCAAAGCTCTGTACTGAGTAAAAGCTCTATTTTTCAAAGGCTCTTTATCTAACTCGTTGGATTTTCCTTGAAGATATAGATGCATATGATGCAAGAAGGTTATGTGCGAGATAAAAATTTGTCTATTGAGATAGAAAAAATTCCTTCTTTCAATGAAATCCTTTGAACTCAATGGTCTTCTCTTTAAATTGACATGTTGATGAAGATTCCTCTTTCTCAATATTTGAAGGATGGACATATAATTTGATATCTTTTTTGCACTTTTTTTGATGTTTGTTGATCAAATGTTGGATGGAAATTTGTGTTGGATGAATACTTGTTTTTGAATTGGTTTTGAATTTCTTTTGACAAGAAAACACAACAAGCACACAAGCACAATAATGTTGCTGCAAAAGGCACAAATAGGTGTGGATCTAAATCAACCCAATCATGAACTTGGACCCTTTTTACAAGTGTATTTTTAGATGTTTCAAAAGCCTGAAGTCGGCTCAAATTTGTAATGGTCTGACACAATATGAAGACAAGTCAAGCACTTTTTATCCCTATGGTCAATTGGCTAGTTGCGATATTTTCAGCCCACATCTTGATATTTCTTCAAATTTGGTACTACATACCTTATGAATCCCATCGTGGTAGGTAAGGTTGTGATATACTAAGTCTTGCATGAGCATAATAGATAGATGATCCATATGATGGGGGAATTACCACTTTTATCAAGCTACAAGTAACCTTCCAAAAACCCCTATTTCTACTCAAGGAAATATGTATGGTGAGTATCTTGGGAGCAAAACCATGTATGCTCTTGCACTGAATTTTTCACAAATATACTCAATCAATAGAATAGGTGGACTTCTATATAAAAAGGTGTTTAGTAATGTTCGATGTTTTTGGACATAAGTTCATTCTACAGTGACTCACTTAAGAGCCTTGTAACTTGTGGTGGGGGCCATATGTCCTTTCAGCAAGTTACACTGTAGGAACAACTATACCCAAGGCTACAACTTTCACTCTCACTTGATTTCTATAGCGGCTCGAAGGATTTATTGCGCAAGGTCATTCTCAAGAGTGATGTGTCTCTTGGCAGGCGTCTCTTAAAAAGATAAAATTTTGAGTGTTACTAACACTTTTCTCTTGCATCTAGGACCATGAAAGCCAAGGGACAGGATAGTGTGTGTTAGAAGTAGGACCATTCGACAAAATTTTCACAAGTGTGCCAATCACCAAAAACACTTGTTCTTTTTAACCAAGTTTATAGCAATATGATCTAACTATTTGGAGATGTTGCTCCAACAAAAATGGTGTTCTTTTTAACTTCAAGGCAAAATGTTTTTGTAATCTAGGAACTTTAAATCCTGGTCAACTGAATTTGAAACACATTTTTCTTGAAGTAAATTGATTTTAACTTTGAAGGGACAAATGGTTTGTTCTTTTTAGACTTGCCCAAAACATAGTGTTGACTGTGAATTTTAGTTTGATGCAAGAAATGAAAATTGTTTTGTTGATTTTAAGCACCAAATGAAATTTGTTCCTAATTTGTAAAAAACAAATTTTGTTGGGTTTGGAGTTTGTGGTTCTTTTTAACTTGATAAGTGAGATTCTTTTTATAATCCCAAACAAAATATGTGATTATTTTTAGAAACCCAAATTTGAAGTGAAGTTGATTTCAACCAATACGAGAAAGTGAATTCATTTTATCCTAACTTTAAAGACAAAGTTATTAACACAAATAAGTTTACTTCCTAAGATTAAATTTTGAAAAATCCTACAAAATGGGGTTAGTCCAAACCTGCACAAAAACTAAATGGTTAGTAAAATCTGAATGTTTGGTGGGCTTCTACAAGCCTAATATTTTTTGTAAAAACGCAATTTTTTTTTACAACTCTTTGTTACAATAGCGTTATTCTGTGTGAAAACATAAGTGCTATTTAACACAAAAGCGCTAAATAAAAAACACAAGCACTAAAAAAAGTTCAAAAGCGCTATAAAAGGAGACATAAGTGCTAAAAAAACTCTATCAAACAAAATTAATTCTGTCAAACAGTGAGTTGGAAGCGCAAAAACTAGACATGATAGTGCTATTTAATGGTCAATAGCGCTATAAGAAGGACAATAGCACCATTTGAGAGACAATAGTGCTATTATTAGGAATAATAGCATTAAAGTACCAACTTTCAAAGGTGCAAGAGCATGAACAATGGCGCTAAAGCGTGACCCGTGTGTTAATTAAAACATAAAAAAAAGTTAGTAGTTCTCAAAAAAAGATGATCAGAAGGTTGCATGTTTGATTCATGTCGGGTTCACCAAATGATTCTCTGCAAAATGGATGGTTATGATGTTGTTAAGTCAAACACAAACAAACAAGCAACAAACCAATTGTTAGTGTTAGAAAATCAGAAATCAAACACTATCCTAAGCAAGCATATCAAGAGAGACACAAAACATAAAATTGAAAGCTTAACAAAGACAATAAATGTAATAAGGCATCTCCAAATGCCTTCCACCATGCTTGTAGCTTCTCCTCCCTTGTTCCTCTCCTCTCTAGGTACCCAAACGAGTGTAGCTCTTAGTTTATTTTCGCACTATTTTGGATGTCTTATGGAGATTCAAGATTGTAAAATGAAATCTTTTGAGAATGCAAATATGAACAAGCTAAAATGAGATATTATCTAATTATCTAATATTAATTTTAGCCCAAAAAACAAATATAGGTGATTATACTAAATGCTCTCTAGAATTCACAATAAGTTAGATGCATACAAGATTTCAGGATCTGGATTATGAAGAAATGGGCTCTATTTATAGGAAAAATGGAGCAATGGATGGTTGAGATTGAGTAATCTCAACAATGGTCAGGATTGAAGGGCTTAAGATCCATGTGAGAGATTTCAACCCAATCCTAGGATGACAAATGTTAACATGAGATGGGTTGAGGGGAGAGGGAAGAAGCATTAAATGCTTGACATGACCTAAGGGTTAACTTGGGAGGTAAGGTTAATGTTGAGTTGAATGAATAAAGTCATTATCCAATAAATAATATCTTTATCCAATGGATAAACTCTTGTGCAAGAGTTAGTGAGGATACCCATGTAGACAAGTGGATTTAACCATTAATGGTTTGGAAGACTTTAGGGGTTACCTTGTTGAAGACACAAAGCATTGCATGTCGTTCAAAGACTTTCAAGGCTTTGAGAAGTGACCCCAAGTTGGTTAGGAATATGACAATATTTAGGGGATGGGTTAGGCTAATTAGGAAGGGGTTAGAAGAGTCTAGAAGGGGATTTAGGATTGCAAGTGCGTTTGGTGGTTGAGGGAAAATAGAATTTTAATTAAAATAAAAATTTATTTATTTCAATTGTAGTTGCAACTTGGATTTGTAGGAGAATGCAAGTGGGGGGTTTGCTTAGTAATTTAAATAAATGTTTTATTTATTTATTTAAAAGAGGAAAGGGGATTAAATTAAATAAATAAGATTTATTCATTTAATTGATGGCGAATTTGGTTTAATGAATTAATTTAAATAAATTGAATAATTTATTTAATTAATAGGAGAAGGATTTGAGGATGAATTAATTAAATGTTAATTTAATTAACTATTTGTTGATGGTTTATTAATCAAATAAATAACAAATATTCATTTAATTAAATGGATAGATTTATGTGACTACACTAATAATAGCATAACCTCTTAACATCTAGCATCAAAACTGACTTGCAAGTAAAAGTCATTTGCTACTCTGTCTAGATTGATCTTAGGGATTCTCTAAAAATCCTTTTGTTTTCTATTTATCATACATGTTTTATGTCTTCATTAGTTCCTTTGTCTATCTAAGACTTGTGGATAGTGCTGATAACTCTTTTAGACCCTCTACTCATGGGGTTATGCCATCATTGTTCCTTGATGAAGTCTTTTAAAACACAAACTTGATCTTCTCTTTTGATTAAAAGAGACTAATTTTGATAGTGATTTTGTTCTTTTTCTGCTCACTAGTTCTGTTCATGACTTCATACTTGTAATGTCACCAAAATATAATGGTGGGTTAAAAATGTGTGAATGAGAGATCAAGAGGAAAACTACCCTTTCCCTCCAAGGAGAGATGAGAGTTTCACTACAGATTTCCCTTCAAACACTTTTCATGCATTACATTGGAAGAGGGGAGGAAAATTCACTAGATTCAACCTCCAAAGAAGAAGATAGAATTCTAAATGAGATGGGAATGACAAGTTGATCCCCTCTTCCTATTTGAAATGGAAAGGAATTGATTGAATTATGTATAGAGACTAAGTGCAAAAGTGACAATGAACTAATTATAACTTGAGATCAGAGTATGGGATGGATTTGTGCACCTGAATCTTGCAACAATGTGTTGATACAAAGTCTCCCTATGAATTTGAGGAAAAGGTGCCTAGACCGTGGCGGGAATGTACACGGTCCTCTGAAAAATCTGCGAAATGAAAAGGGTTTTTCTGCCTCTGCAAATGGAGTCTGAATCTAAAAGTACAGTTATGCACCTGCAACCTACACACAAAAAAGAGATGAAAATGGGTTGGGATTGGGGGTTTGCCTTTAGGTCAAACCCTAGTTTTGGAATTAACCAAGTAATGAAAGAATGTACTTGCAAGTAAATGTGAATGAAAAACTGAAATGTAAATCACCTCAAGGGAGGTTGTGATAGAAATGTTGATGTAAATGCTTGTGTGGAATTGAATGTTGGAATCAATCTCCTCTTCAATGGTTGAATCTTTGACTTGAATGCAACACCTAGCCTTGAAGGGAGATTTGAGAATGCTCAATGTTGGAAAGGAATGCATGAATACTTAAATGCTCTTGAATGCTTGATCTCATGTAAACTTCCCACTCATGCAACCTATCCAAATTTTTCAAATGAGAGGGAAAATGCAACTTAAATACATGTCAATTAGGGTTAATGAAATTTATTTTTGTCACAGACCAACATTAGGGAAGTTTTCCCTCTCACTGCACAACCTACAATGCAATCTCAGGAAAGGGTCCTACCCCAAAATAGGGTAGGGACAGGGGTGCCACGCCACTATCCTAGTGAGGACAGGGGCATCATGCCCCTATCCTGCCCCTTTCCCCAGGGTAGAGTGCAGACAGGGTGGTGCAGAGGCCAAGGGAGAAGAAGATTCCAAGGGTTGAGTAGTCTCCAGTCTCTAATCAGGCTAGGGGATTCAATCTCGCATGTATGAGGACCCTAATGTGGTAAAAAATTGCTAGGGTCACAATTTTTTGACACTACAATTAGCCCTCACATTAGTGAGAGTATGAGCGTACACCATTACTATTAGTAAATTACAAGGAAACAAGATTGAAAGAGTTTTACCAAGTCAAGGAGAAAAGATGCGCCAATCCCCTAGTAGACTTAGGATCTTACGAGTTTGATTGACATAGGGAAGATCAAGAAGGGTAGAACCATGATTACAAGTAGCAAAGTTCCCCTCACTATGAGTCATGAAAGAAAGGATACCAAATATTACAAAGCAAAACAAAGTTCACTAAGTAATTCTAAGTATCAAGAATGAAAATATGAGCAGAGTGTATGTCCCCATGTTAAAGTGATCATGCGTGCCTTACCAAGAGTGATTGATTTAAGGTAGGATAAACCCAAGAGAGAGAGAGAGAAGAGAGGAAGCACATTATCACAAGGGTTTAGCCCCCAATTGAGGAATAAACCCAAGGATAATGAACACAAAACATGAGGTATGAGGTAGTTTTGCTTTCCTCGGGGTCAGTATGCTGTATGATAACTCATGTATGTATATGCATATAATAATTGTCATCCCCCAAAGAGGGAAACTACCTTGGAAGAAAGGGAAGAGAGGATATCTTTTGATTCAACATGAAAGAGAGAAAGAAAATATCTCAATGGTTTGCATCGTCCCCAAGTAGACATTTAGAGGATAATAGAAGAATAGGGATACACATAAAAGAATGGTCACAAAAGAGAAAGAAAGGAGAGAGAAAAGATCAATAGTGTTAATAATGCTAATCGATCATGACATCCACCTTCAAGTCTTCCTAATCACTATTTCGGGAAGGTGAGAAACATGCTAGAGGTACAACATCTAGCATAGAAGATGCAGCTATCACAAGATCAAAACAAGGACAATGCTCATGTTGTAAATCACTTTGTTCGATTCTAGGAGCTAAAATTAGGGTTTGTGAAAATTCAGTTGATAAATTTTTGTCCATATCAATATATTCATACTCACTATTAGAAGCATTAGAAGTTCTATTGCCATGATGAATAGCATTTTCACCCATTTCTTCATCAAATTTTAGAGAAAGAGGAGCAAGAACATGAATAGGAGTAAAGTCATCACATGTTTTGTTCAACTTATAATTTGGAGATGTAGGTTGAACATATCTCTTAGGAGAAAGGGGAATCATATCAATTGTCAGAGTCTGAGGAGATTGAGTATTGTGTCGAATTGAATTTCATCCTCAGAATGCTACCTTCAACAAGTTAGTTTCACAAAATACCAATGGAAATGCTACAAGAAATCCAAACTCAACCAATGAAACTACATGAAATACATATGAAATAAAAATGCTATTATTACCTTCATGGTTTATGTGTTAAGTCCCGGGGACAACTAAGAGTGGGAGGGGGGGGGGGGAGGGTGAATCAGTTGTCAAATAAATTTAAACCAAAACAACTTAACCAACTTTAATGCTTAATACCAATGAACTAGACTTGTATGCCGATAGACAGTTTTATCAGTTAATTATAGTACTGGTAAAGATTAATGCATGAAACAAAAAGGCAATAACATCCACAAAACATAACACCAATATTTGTACGTGGAAAACCTGTAAGGGGAAAAGCCACGGTGGGAAACCTTACCCACAATCAGATGATACTACTGGAGATAGTATGTGTATACAAATGGGGTCTGCACATGTAGAAAGGCCAAGTGCCTAGAGCTCACTACTCAAACACAAATAGGAGTCACACTAACTACAATTGGATGGTTAAATCCAATAAGGATGTACTGCTCAAAATAGCATCTTACTATGGTAGATTTAGTACCGGTGTAGTTCTGATTGTCTTCACAAAAACCCTTCTTCAACCTTCAAATGATGTCAGTGTTTATAGCTTTGCTCATTCTCACATATACCTTCACACAATTTCTCTTTTGCATTCCACACTGATCTTACATTTCTATCATAACCTAAGACCAATTTTAGGAGGTTAGCTCTAAAGGATATTGCAATAAAATCATTTTACAAATAAAACAATGTCCGATATAATAATTGATTCAACATGTCAACTTGATGCATTTACAACAATAATAAGAAATCTCCATAGCATGTCATGCTCATCTGGAAAAGATAAATCTGTTAGTGTATAACCTGGACCTATTTGCTGATAACAACAAATATGCAAATATGAATATGCCAATGAACAAATCTCCATGACAAAGTGTCCAAATGATGTCTTTGACATAACTAGGTGTTTTCCATGCTATTCCAAGTGCCGGTGAACATTATATCTTGCCAGTGTACCAGATACCGGTGACTGTGCATAAGTCACTTGCTTGCCGATGAATGTTGTTGAATCTCCAAAGTGTTAGAGTTGATAAGTGTTAGTATGTGTTGACATCAATGACAAAACCATACCAAAATACCAACAATCTCCCCCTTTGGCATTGATGGCAACACAAGATGGAAAAACCATCAAAGTGCCAAAATAGAAATGCCAAATACCACAAACCAACAATCTCCCCAAAGTAACAATCTCTCCCCCTAGGAGTGACATGTCTTTCTTGTGTTTTTCCATACCAATCTCTCCCCCTTTGACATCAAATGCCAAAGAAATATAAACACCATTTTTCAAATACAAAATACCAACCAATTCACTATACCAACTACTCCCCCTGAGAAGTAGCTTTCTCATCAAAGCCAGAATAAAAGATTTCTCTGTTGATTTTGTCAGTTGATGACAAACATCAACTATCTAAGTCTCTATCGGTGGGGGTATAACCCCAAGCTGGTCTCTGAGATATTCAAAGGTCTCCTTAGGCAGACGTTTAGTGAAAATATCTGCATTCTACTCTTTAGTATTCACATAAACTGGTTTTACTTCTTTTGTTTCAACATTCTCCCTTACAAAATTTAGTTTGATAGAAACATGTTTAGTTTTAGAATGTAATACTAGATTCTTAGCTATATCAATTGCTACAACGTTGTCAAAATAGATAGTTATGGGTTCCTTGCATTTTACCTTTGTGTCCTTCAACATTTGCTTAAGCCATAATACCTCTGTACAATTAGTTGTTGTTGCAACATATTCTGATTCACCTATTGATGAAGATGTACAACTTTGTTTCTTACTCATCCAAGAAATTAATCTGCTACCAAGAAAAAATGCTCCTCTGGTGGTGCTTTTTCTATCATCCACATCTCCTACCCAATTTGCATCTGTATATGCATATAATTCAAAGTTTTCATCTCTAGGATACCATAATCCAAGATTTGTAGTGCCTTGTAAGTACCGGAAAATTCTTTTTACTGTTGATTCATGATTTTCTCTAGGATTAATCTAAAATCATGAAACAATACATACTGCATTCATGATATTAGGTTTTGTTTGTATCAAATATAGTAAACCTCCTATCATAGATTTATACCTAGTCAGATTAATAGGGGTAGATTCACCCCTTAGTGATAATTTATCATTTGTAGTCATAGGTGTGCTTACCAATTTAGAGTTCTCCATCCCAAATTTCTTTAGTAACTCCTTCAAGTACTTGGATTGACTCAAGAATATACCTTTATTAGTCTATGAAATCTGCAATCCTAATTTTTTATTTATTTCTCCAATCATAGACATTTCAAACTCTTGTTGCATTTCAATAGAGAAGTCTTTACATAATCCATCTTCTCTCCAAAGATTATATCATCAACAAAAACTTCTATAACCAATATGTCATCATTAGTCACTTTGTAATATAAGTTGTTGTCAGCTTACCTTTAGATAAACCAATCTTCAAAAGATACTTATCCAATCTTGCATACCAAGCTCTTGGAGCTTGTTTCAACCCATACAAAGCTTTCCTTAACCTGCAAAACATATCTTTGTTGTCTGTCAAATAAAATCCATCAGGTTGTTCAATGTAAATGTCTTCTTCAAGATCTTCATTCAGAAATGCACATTTAATATCCATTTGATATACTTTGTAGTTCTTGTGTGTTGCAAAAGCCAAGAATAATCTGACTGCCTCAATTCTAGCTATAGGTGCAAAGGTTTCATTATAATCAATTCCTTCTTTCTGAGAATATCCCTTACACACTAGTATTTCTTTATTCCTGATTACCTTACCATCTTCATTAAGTTTGTTTTCGAATACCCTCTTTGTTCTAATCACATTTTTGTCTTTAGGTCGGGGAACTAATGTCCATGTGTTATTTTTCTCAATTTGTTCTAGTTCCTCTTCCATAGCTTTAATCCAATGTTTATCTTCACATGCCTCATTAATTGATGATGGTTCAATTTGAGAAATAAGACATAACTCTTCATTTGCCAGTCTTTCTCTTGTCATAACTCCTTTATACTTTTTCCCAATTATCTAATCTTCAGAGTGATTTAGTCTTACATACCGGGGTGTCTTCATTTTTTATTGTTCCTCACTTACTATGGAATTTTCAGATGATACCAGTGTAATTGGATCTTCATTCTATACCAGTGGGTTCAATCTAGGTTCATTTGTTAGAATCTCTGTTGCCAGTTCAGAGTCTATATACCTTGAAGCTCCTCTGAATTGTTCATCAATCTTCACATTTGTACTCTCAACAATTTTCTGCAATCTCTTGTTAAAACATCTATATGCCTTGCTCTTAGATGAGTAACCAAGAAATATTCCTTCATCACTATTAGTTAGATGAGAGGGGGGGAGGGGTGAATCAAATAACCTCAATTTTAATTACTCTGATCAGATTGAACCCTGGTAGCATTTACTTGATATGCAACTTATGGCTGTAAATCATTCAAACTCATAAATAGATAAACATGAAACATTAAATCACATTGACACCATATTTAACGTGGAAACCCTAATAGGGAAAAACCACTATGGGATTTCGGACCCACAAGAAAATAAACTCTTCTAGAGTATGCTTGGTTAAAAACAAATACTATTAAAGATTACATACACATTGCTAGATGTGACCCGATCAAGGGATTTCCCTCAAATCTGCTAGAATCTTCACTTTGTTGGAAGTGACCTTGTCAAAGGATTTCAAACACTCATTCAAAATGTTAGCTTCCAAGAGGATTTACAAATAGGACTGTTAAGTCCACTCGGTTAAGAGATTTCTTGTCACTTACAAACATAAATAACAGTAATAAAATATATCTGCAACTTCACATCTAAAATGTTAAAGTAGATTCTATGTGCTCAATGTGCTCAAGATAATCTTGTCATAAGACTTATCTTTCTCCTTGTTGGGCTTCTCAATCTGTTCTTCAATCAGATCTTCAATCTTCTGTATTTGGTAATGACTTTTGTAGCATCATTGTGCTTCAGTTTGCCTGCCTTTCTTGTTCAACAACATTACTTTATTTATAAGCAATTCCCAACCACTTAATCTCCTTAATCACATTTCCCATGATTAATCTTAGCCATCAGATCTTCAAACTTGACTAGGTTCATTATATCCTTCGATCTGAAAAATGTTTTATCTTGCCTTGAAACTTGTATACCTTTCTTGGTACTTGTGCTCGGTTAGGACCGTTCAATCTATGCTATAGATCTTACTCTTGAATTTTAATTGGCATTGATCCTTAACAAAATTCTTGCACGACATTCCTATCTTCAATAAACCTCCAGCTCATTGGCATTCTTCATTAAATAATGTATACACTTTATTTAATGCATTCTATTAATGCTCAATTGATACTTGGTTAATATTGAACTTTGCTCAGTAGACATTCTCTTCTCGGTGACTTTTTCTTTCATTAACCAACATCGGTAACCTTGGAGTTTACCGACTAGCTCCTTGCTTGGTAAAATAGAATAGTACCAAACCTTTACTCATTCTATTACATGAAATATTTTCCCCTTCTTGTTCAGTCTTTGAATACATATATATAGGATATCAAAACAATCAAACATCATAATCTTATCACTGTCTAACTTGGTAATAGTTTCCCATTGAATAACTTATTACTCCCCTTCATTTTCACATTCTTTCTGTGTCACTTATTGACATCTTTATACTCATCAAAACATACTTTTTAAGATATGGAAACATCATACTGAATTAGAAAATCAATTTCTTGACATCAATGACAAAATAATAATATTAAGACAGTAATCATCCTTTATCAATTATATCATTCATCTCCAACAACCTTCTCAATATCACTAACCATAAAACTTATTGTAATTCCAACAATCTCCCAACTTATTGTAATGCCAACAATCTCCCCCTTTGGCATTAATGGCAATACCAACTTGATTTATTCCAATTGATTCAAACTATTGTTATTCTTCTCTTGTTATCCTTGAGCTGTAAAATTGTCTTGTAATCTTCTGTTATTAGTCTTCTCCCCTTTTAGTTGTAACTATCATCTCCCCCTTTGACAACAATGCCAAAAGTAAGATTGATCCATACTTACTCCCCCTATGAAGTAATTTCCTTGCAGTTCAAACATATGCAAATGTATCTCGATTAGAGCAACTTGTCTTCATTCACTATTTCTTGCACAACTTTAGAAATCGTTCTAAAGTGTTTAAATCAACATCAACTTACAAATAGTATTCTTTGGAGTCATAGAATTGATGATCACCGAAATCTGTCAGTGAGTGCTAGATAGGGGTAGGACCCCTAACTTACTTCTGAGATACTCAAAAGTGTCCCTTGGCAATGGCTTTGTGAAGATGTCTACAATTTGTTCCTTTGTGCTAACATATTCCAGCACAACATTCTTTTCTTAAACTTCTTCTCTAATATAATGATACTTTATAGAGATATGTTTTGTCTTAGAGTGCATTACTGGATTCTTTGAAATGTTAATAGCACTTGTATTATCACAAAATATAGTTACTGGCCTGGTAACTGTCTCATTCATTCCTTCCAACAGTTATTTGATCCATGCTATATTGGTACAATTCAATGCTGTAGCGATATATTTAGCTTCATCTATTGATTGTGAAATGCATCCTTGTTTCTGCTAAGCCAACTTACTAGTCTTTCTCCCAAAAAGAAAGCTCCACCACTTGTGCTTTTCCTGTCATCAATATTTCCTGCCCAATCAGCATCAGTATAGAATTTTAAATCAAAATCATTCCTCTTTTCATATAGTAGACCATAATCTTCGGTGCCTCTCAAATATCTAAAAATTCTCTTTACTACTATCATATGAGTTTCTTTGGGATCTGCAGAAAATCTTGTAGCTATACCTACTGCATGTGCTATATCAGGCCTATTGTGAACTACATATTGAAACTTTCCAATCATAGATCGGTAATGTGTCTCATCAACAGATGCAGATTCATCATTCTTTGATAGTTTACAATTAGTAGTCATAGGAGTACTTACAAGTTTAGAATCCTCCATTCCAAATTTCTTCAAGATTTCCTTTATATACTTGGATTGAGTAATGAAAATCCCATTTTTCATTTGCAGTATTTGTAAACCTATAAAATAATTTATCTCACCAATTAATGACATCTCAAATTCTTTGCACATTTCATTTCCAAAGTTCTTACATAAAGAATCATTTCGACAAAAAATAATATCATCAACAAATATGGCTGACATCAGTATTCCATTCTCATCATTCTTCATATACATGTTGCTATTCTCACTAGTCCTTATAAATCTAATCTTTAATAATTAAGAGTGAAACCTTTCATACCATGCTCTAGGTGCTTGCTTTAGACCATATAAAGCTTTGTTCAACTTACATACCTGATCTTTATTCTTCTCTTCAATAAATCATTTAGGCTATTCAATATAGACTTCATCTTCTAGTATACCATTAAAAAATACAAATTTAACATCCATTTGATATACCTTGAAATTTTTGTAAGCAGCATATGCCAACAATGTTCTTACTCCTTCAAGTCTTGCTACAGGTGCAAAAGTTTCTCCATAGTCTATTCCTTCTTCTTGAGCATAACCTTTTCAAACTAGCCTTTCTTTATTCTGAATGACCTCACCTTTTTCATTTAGCTTATTCTTGAAAATCCACTTTGTACCAATTACATTTTTCTCTTTTGGTCTTGGGACCAGTGTCCATGTTTCATTTTTCTTGATTTGATCAATCTCTTCTTTCATAGCATTTATCCAATCTTCATTGCGTAAAGCCTCTTTGACTATCCTCAGTTCAAATTCGGATATCAGACATGTGTTGTGTCTCAGTTTGTTCCTTGTCATCACTGGAGCATCCTTATCTCCTATAATCTAACTTGGTGCATGATTTCTTCTAACATATTTTGCTAATATAGGCTCGGTAGGCTCTGTATGATCTTCTTCATCACTCGGTAACTGAGTAATTTCTTCATTGGCTTTCTTAGTAAGACTTGTAGGTTGTACACATACAAACTCTTCATAATCTTCTGGTTCTTTGGAGTTTCCTTCATCATTCCTTTCTACAAAATCATCAATTTTCACATTTGCACTTTCCACAATTTTGTTACATGATTTGATTAGACATTTAAATGCTTTACTCCTAGAGGAATAACCAAGAAATGTTCCTTCCTCGCTTTTCTGATCAAAATTTCCATTTCTATCATCTTTGTGAACATAACATATACTTCCAAATATTTTAAAATAACTTACATTTGGTTTCTTGTCATACCATATTTCATAAGGTGTCTTCATAGTTCCTTTCTTCAGTTGTACTCGGTTCAAGGTGTAAACTGTAGTGCTTATTGCTTCTCTCCAAAATATTTGAGGTACTCTCTTTTCTATCATCAAAGTTGTGGCACAATCTACAATTTATTTGTTCCTTCTTTTAGCTATTCCATTTTGTTATGGTGTCCTTGGTGCTGACACTTGTCTCTTTATACCATGATCATTGCAAAATAAGTTAAATTCATTAGAAATTAATTCTCCTCCTCTATCAGATCTAAGACCTTTCAACTGTCTTCCTATTTCTTTTTCAACTCTTTCCTTATACCATTTGAACATTTGAAAAGCTTCTGATTTCTCTTGTAGAAACATAACTAACATCATCCTTGAGTAATCATCCACAAATAATATGAAGTATTTATCACCATAGTAACTTTGAACTTTCATAGGACCACAAAGATCAATGTTTACAAGATCTAAAATTCCTTTAGAAGTGTAAGACGTACTTGTAAAGCTTGATTTTGTCATCTTACCCATCTGGCATCCTCGGCATATTGCATTCTCAGGTTTTTCCAAGCTCGGTAGACCTCTTACATGATGCTTCTTACTTATTTTGATCAGATTATCAAAATTTACATGATAAAACCTTTTATGCCATAACCAGGTATCTTCTATTTTTGCATACAGACAATTGTTCCGATTTGAGTCAAGGTGAAATGTATTACCTCTTGTTTGAGTCCCAGTAGCAACCAACTTTCCATGCTTGTCATGAACTTTGACAATTCCTTTTTGAAATTCTATTCGGTATCCTATATTATTTAGCTTTGCTACACTCAACAAATTGTATTTCAGACCTTCAACCCAATATACATCATCACATTTAGCATTGTCAAGAAGTGTGATTGTACCTTTACCTTTCATAGAACATGGTGCATCATTACCAAATCTTACATGACCTCCATCATAATCTTCTAATTTAACAAAATTGTGTTTGTCACCTGTCATGTGATGTGAGCATCCACTATCTACGATCCAAGAATCATTTTTATTTATGTGTGATATTAAGGCTTTTTCTTCATACCTTTCTTCATCGGATCCATCTTTGATAGCCACATATACAACTTCCTCTATCTCAGTCTCATCAGATTTATCATCATTGGATCCTTCATCAACTACTAGGCATGTCTTTCTTTCTCTCCTTCTGAAGTCTCGGTGTCTTCTGTATTGGTTGTCTTTGTGTCTATTATCTTGGTATTCTTTCTTTTCATCATCTTTGTCAGGACAGTTAGAAGCCATATGTCCAATTTTATCATAGTTAAAACATTTTAAAGGTAACTTCCCTTTATACTTACCTTTGCCTCTCGGTAACCTTCTGGCCAATAATGCTTCAAACTCTTCTTGCTTTCTGATTTCCTCATATAGTTTGTGTACTTCTTCCATGTTTTTGTGAAATCTCTCACTTGCTCCACTGTGATTTCCTTCAGCATACTTAGACATTCTATCATTATAATCTTCAAATTCATTGAGATTCAACTTTGTTTACCGAAGACCCACTATTATCAAAATTACTTAACTCAAAAGCATGTAGCTTACCGATAGAAGCATCCAAAGAGACTGGCATGTTTGGTACAGACCTCAATTCATTAATTGCAGAGACTATAATGGCATAAGTAGGTAGAAGTGTTCTCAGCAACTTACTTGTTACATCCTTTTCTTCAATAGTTCCTCCTACTCCTTTGATTTGATTGACAATTTCCTTTAACCTTGTACTGTATTGGATTATGTTCTCACCTTCATTCATTCTCATGGATTCAGGTTATCCTCTTAGACTATCTTCTTTTTCTCTTTGAACATGTTCATCTCCACCATACATAGATGTGAGCTTATTCCACATTGCTTTGACATCATTACAACCTTCTAGATCATTAAACTCCGAGTCGGTCAAAGCTAATGTTATCTCTATCATTTCTTGAATGCATTCTTGCTTTGCCTTTATTTCTTCCATTGTCATAGGGTACATGCTAGGTGTAATGTAATCATTCTCTAGATAATATGTTGCATATTCTCTAATTCCTAATAAGTGCATCTTCATCCTTTTCTACCATGTGTTGAAACTTGACTTGTTCAACTTTGGTGCATCCCTTTTATACATCTTTGGATCTTGCCTCAAGTACCTTTAAAATTTTCTTCTAGATTCCAAGCTCTGATACTAATTGTTAGTTAGATGAGATGGGGGGGGCGGGGGGTGAATCAGATAACCTCAATTTTAATTACTCTAATAAGATTCAACCTTGGCAACATTTACTTGATATGCAACTTATGACTATAAATCATTCAAACTCATAAACAGATAAACATGAAACATTAAATCACATTCAAACCATATTTAACATGGAAACCCTAATAGGAAAAAACCACTATGGGATTTCAGACCCACAAGAAAATATACTCTTCTAGAGTATGCTCGATTAAAAGAAAATCCTATTAAAGATTACATACACATTGCTAGATGTGACCCAGTCAAGGGATTTCCCTCAGATCTATTAGAATCTTCACTTTGTTAGAAGTGACCTTGTCAAAGGATTTCAAACACTCATTCAGAATGTTACCTTCCAAGAGGATTTACAAATAAGATTGTTAAGTCCACTCGGTTAAGAGATTTCCTGTCACTTACAAACATAAATAACAGTAATAAAATATATCTGCAACTTCACATCTAAAATGTTAAATCAGATTCTATGTGCTCAATGTGCTCAAGATAATCTTGTCATAAGACTTATCTTTCTCCTTGGTGGGCTTCTCAATCTGTTCTTCAATCTTCTATACTCAGTAATCACTTCTGTAGCATCACTATGCTTCAGTTTGCCTGCCTTGTTCAACAACATTACTTTATTTATAAGCAATTCCCAACTGCTTAATGGGTCAGTGCAAGAAGATGAGTCCACTTTTTGGCCAAAAAGTGGAAGTGTTTTCCCTAATTTTCAGATTTTGTCTCATTTGAGCTTAAATTTTGAAACACTTAGAGATTGAATCTTGGAAAAAGTCAGGAATATAAAAGATAGCCCTTTGAGTGTACTTTCCAAATATATAATTTATTTTAATACCCACATAATAAAAAATAACTTTTTAAATGGAGTTCTAGAAACTATGTTTTAAAAATGCCTATTTCAGGACCATACCATGCATGTGTATGACCCACACTTTTTGACACAATTAAAATTATTTTCTCAAACCGTTTTGGGAAATGGTTTGTAACACACTAAAGATTGATGAGCATATTTTTCTGTATTTTTTTTTCTAATATTTTTTTTTTAATTAATTTTTTAATGGCCGTAATTATCTTTTTAAAAATTTGACGTGTACGACCCACATACTTTGATGTAAACTTAACATTTTTTAATTTTTTTTTTTTAAATACAAAAGAATTTTGTGTAGATTGATGACATATAATTTTTTTTCCAAAATTCTTTAAAATAAAAAAGTTATTAAATTAACAAAATTAGTTAATATTTCAAATTTATGGACCCAATTTAGTATAAATTAAATGAAAAATAGTTAAAATAATAAATTTTTAAATAAATTTACATATTTAGAATCTAGACAGTATAATCTGAAATGGGTTTTAATTTCGTATAAAATTTCTCTGATTAGAGGCGCGTAAACTATTTCTGAAGTTCATATTTGTGCTTTCATTCATGGAGATTTGAATTTGCAGGTCCATGTCTCAGGTGTGGCCATCTCAGGCCTCTCCCGGGCCTAATCCCGAGCCAAGTGGTGGGTTGTGGAATCAACTTCCACAAAACGGGCCCCCATTTTCAAACAAGGGCGGCTTGTGAAAAAAAAAGGAAAAATGCCATTTAGAAACGGGGGCTCGCTTTTAAACAAAATGGGGGCCCGTTTTTAGAAACGGGCCCCCGTTTTTAGAAACGGGCCCCCGTTTTTAAAAACGGGCCCCTGTTTCTAAAAAATGAGCCCCCATTTTGTTTAAAAGCGGGCCCCCAGCCCCCATTTTAGAACAAAAGGGGGGCCCATTTTAGTTTGCTTCGGACCCCCGTTACCTTTCGGCTCGGGAGCCCGAAGCACAAACGTGCCCCCATTTTTTGAAAGTGGGCCCTCGTTTATAAGAGTGCATTTTCCAATGCGCGGACTTCCGCGAATTTTTGACTCATTACCTTGCACTTGCCCTAATCTCCTTAATCACATTTGCCATGATTAATCTTAGCCATCAGATCTTCAAACTTGACTAGGTTCATTGTATCCTTTGATCTAAAAAATGTTTTATCTTGCCTTGAAACTTGTATACCTTTCTTGGTACTTGTGCTCGGTTAGGACCGTTCAATCTATGCTATAGATCTTACTCTTGAATTTTAATTGTCGTTGATCCTTAACAAACTTCTTGCATGACATTCCTATCTTCAATAAATCTCTAGCTCATTGGAATCCTTCATTAAATAATGTATACACTTTATTTAATGCATTCTGTTATTGCTCGGTTGATACTCGGTTAATACTGAACTTTACTCAGTAGACATTCTCTTCTCGATGACTTTTTCTTTCATTAACCGACATTGGTAACCTTAGAGTTTACCGACTAGCTCCTTGCTCGGTAAAATAGAATAGTACCAAACCTTTACTCATTCTATTACATGAAATATTTTCCCCTTCATGTTCAGTCTTTGAATACATATATATAGGATATCAAAACAATCAAACATCATAATCTCATCACTGTCTAACTCAGTAATAGTTTCCCATTGAATAACTTATTACTCCCCTTCATTTTCACATTATTTCTATGTCAGTTATTGACATCTTTATACTCATCAAAACATACTTTTTAAGATACAGCAATGTCATACTAAATCAGAAAACCAATTGCTTGACATCAATGACAAAATGATAATATTAAGACAGTAATCATCCTTTATCAATTATATCATTCATCTCCAACAACCTTCTCAATGTCATCAACCATCAAACTTATTGTAATGCCAACACATCACTTCTAGGATCAAATTCTCCAATGTACTCATCTCTTCTAATATAGCATTTACTTCCAAATATTTTGAAATATTTAAGAGTAGGAGTAATACCAAACCATAGTTCATGAGGGGTCTTACCAGTTTCTCCTTTGATGTGAACTTTGTTGAATGTGTAGACCGTTGTGCTTACTACCTCTCTCCAATATACATGTGGTAGATTTGCTTCAGATAACATACTTCTAGCTGCATCCAAGATAGTTATGTTTTTCGTTTCAACGACTCCATTTTGATGTGGTGTCTAGGGTGCTGATAGTTGTCTTTTGATTCCATTCACTTCATAGAATGTATTAAATTCCTTAGATGTGAATTCTACTCCTTGATCTGATCTCAGACATTTGATTTTCTTACCGGTTTCATTCTCTACCATTTCTTTCAATAGTTTGAACTTCCCAAGTGCTTCTGATTTTTCTTTGAGAAAAGTAACCCAACACATTCTAGAATAGTCATCAATGATTAGCATGAAATATCTATCACCTTGTAAACTTTTAGTTCTAGCTGGATCACATAAATCAGTATGAATTAGGTCAAGAGCATTATTGGATTTTTTGGGAATACTTTTAAAATATGCTCTAACTTGTTTTCCAAATTGGCATTCCTTACATACCGGATTGTGAGGTTTGACAATTTTAGGTAAATCTCTAACTACCTTAGTAGTACTAATTTCTACCATGCAATCAAAATTTACATGATTTCCAGTTGCAATTTCCAAGCCAGTTCTGTTCATAATTTTGCATTTACCATTCTTGAATTGTAACTGAAATCCTTTCTCAACTAATTGACCAACACTCAAAAGATTATGCTTTAAACCTTCCACATAGTAGACATTGTTTGTATTATGCTTACCATCAAGAGATATTGTACCTTTACCTTTGATCAAACAAGCTTTATCATCTCCAAATCTTACTACACCTCCATTATATTCCTGAAAGTTCAAGAATTTACCTTTATCACTAGTCATGTGATGTGAACATCTTGAATCAATGATCCATTCATCCTTAACTTCAACTTTAGCTACCAAGGCCTGCTCTATCGGTTGAATAGTAGGTACTGGTTTATCTTCTGTTATAGCAACAAAAACCCAACCATTATCTGCCAAATCTTCATCAGAATAATCAGTGACTCCTTCATTAGTAAGATAACAAGATTTATCTTTATTCTTCTTAAATTTGTATCTCTGATATTCAGGGTTAGGCTTGTATGTTCTTCTAGCTTCTTCTCTTAGTCTAGCATGTCTATCAGGGCATCTAGAAGCCATATGACCAATCTTATTATAGTTAAAGCATTTAAAGGGTGTTTTACCTTCATACTTACTTCCAACTAGACCTTTAGGCATTTTCCTTGCAAATAGTGCTTCAAGTTCTTCAAGTTCTTCATTTTCTCTCCTGCTTTCCTCAAGTTCTCTTGGATAAAAGGGTTTCCAATCAAACTTGTAAAATGATGGTGCAGATGAAGTTGATGCCTTAAAAGCTAAATCTGTCTTTATAGTATCAACATGACCAAATTCCTCAATTTCAAAAGCTGAATGTTTTCCAATCAATGTATCCCTAGTTACTGATGTATTAGGAATTGTTCTTAGCTCATTTATAGCAGTAACCTTCATTTTATATGCCAGTGGCAATCCTCTTAAAACTTTTGAAACAATTTGATCTTCACTTAAGGTTCCTCCACAATATTTAATACCCAGAACAATTTCATTTACTCTTTCCATAAAAGCAGAAATCCTTTCATCTTCTTCCATTTTCAGATTTTCATACCTGACCTGGAAGCTTTCAAGTTTTGCAATTTTGACTGTGGAATATCCTTCATTCAATATTTCTGGATGATCCCAAATAGCTTTAGTAGTTGATCTATCTAATAATCTCATGATTTGTTGATCTGATAATGCACTCAAAAGTGCTTCTCTTGCTTTGCAATCATTTTCTTCATCTTTAGCCAAGTTTGGTGGATTAGGTTGACTAGTTGTAGGAGTTGCATAGCCATTCTTTGTAACATCCTAGATGTCCTTTCCAATGCAATTTAGATGTGTCTCCATTTT
The DNA here is from genome assembly GCF_030272615.1 of Cryptomeria japonica. Lineage (NCBI taxonomy): Eukaryota > Viridiplantae > Streptophyta > Pinopsida > Cupressales > Cupressaceae > Cryptomeria > Cryptomeria japonica. The sequence goes on from NC_081409.1 coordinate 830,047,458, forward strand.
GATCTTCCATATTCCATAGTTGGTTCCATCAAGCTTAGGACTTTCCTTCTTGAAATAGTTAGTAGACATTGAATCTCCTCAAGCTGTTAAACTTCTACAAAGAGAGGACTAGGCTCTGATACAAATTGTTAGGTCCTAGGGACAAATGAGAGGGGGGGGGGTGAATCAATTGTCAAATAAATTCAAACCAAAACAACTTAACTAACTTTAATTCTTAATACCAGTGAACCAGACTTGTATGCCAGTAGACAGTTTTATCAATTAATTATAGTACCGATAAAGATTAATGCATGAAACAAAAAGACAATAACATCCACAACACATAACACCAATATTTGTACATGGAAACCCTGTAAAGGTAAAAACCATGATGGGAAACCTTACCCACAATCAAATGGTACTAGTGTAGATAGTATTCATATACAAATGAAGTCTGCACATGCAGAAAGGCCAAGCGCCTAGAGCTCACAACTCAAACACAAATAGGAGTCACACTGACTACAATTGGATGGTTAAATCTAATAAGGATATACTACTCAAAATAGCATCTTACTATGTTGGGTTCAATATTGGTGTAGTTTTGATTGTCTTCACAAAAACCCTCCTTCAACCTTCAAATGATGTCAACATGTATAGCTCTGCTCATTCTTGCATATAGCTTCACACAATTTCACTTTTGCATTGCACAATGATCTTACAAATAAGATCTTACATTTCTATCATAACCTAATACCAATTTTAGTAGGTTGGCTCTAAAGGATATTACAATAAAATCATTTTACAAATAAAACAATGTCTGATGCAATAACTGATCCGACATGTCAACTTGATGCATTTACAACAATAATAAGACATCTCCATAGCATGTCGTGCACATCTGGAAAAGATAAATCTGCTAGTGTATAACCTAGACCTATTTGTCAGTAACAACAAATATGCAAATACGAATATGCCAATGAACAAATCTCCAAGACAAAGTGTCCAAATGATGTCTTCGACATAACCAGGTGTTTTTCATGCTATTCCAAGTGCTGATGAACATTATATCCTATCAGTGTACCAGATATCGGTGACTGTGCATAAGTCACTTGCTTGCCGATGAATGTTGTTGATTCTCCAAAGTGCCAGAGTTGATAAGTGTTAGGAGGTGTTGGCATCAATAAAAAAACCATACCAAAATACCAACATTATGTCCCATTGTATCCTAACTCCATTGTTCTTGGTTCTAGATGGTATGCTCTCAGACAAGCACTGATAGCTTCCAAGATGGCATATGAAGAATGGACTGATAATTGATAGTTCACAAATACTATGATATGCAATTCTACATGATTATGCTAAAATGCTAATTGCTATTTTGCTTCAAGATTAAAATTCATGGATGCATAAGTTTTACAAATGATTTGGTTTGCAAATTCAATTGAAGTCTCACACTCTCTCAACTGAAGCTCTTGACTTTATATACCTTGAGAGGATAAGATGATGTGGCTCAGATCAACGGTCATGATCAGATCTGTAGATTTGGATGGCTGTGAGAAAAGGTGAAGGTTGAGAGAAAGGGGGAAGGAGAACACAAGTGTCACTCATCTCACCTTGACTGTTTTTCTAACTAAGGGAATCTAGGGATGGTTGGAGAAGATTTAGGCATGATAGGACAAGTGGACTCAAGTCCCCATTGAAAAGCATTAATTACTCTTTCAAATAGTAAATATGAAATTAACCAAGGTTAATTTTAATTTCATTGTCATCCTTGTCAGCTTGTGAAGAAAATTGTCTTAGTGAGGTGGTGAAATGGTGATTCCTATGGAGAACCATTGGTTTGAGCATGTTCGATGATATCAACAACCTCCTGAGTATGGGTTGCTAGCCTTTATCTTATCTCAAGCTTTGTTTTCAACTTGTCATACAACTTTTCATGTTTTTAGGTGCATTTTTTGAATTTTTGAAATTTTTTGCGATTTTCGGTATTAGGTTAGCACTTTTGCATTTAGATTTAGCGCATATGCAATTAGGTTTAGTGCTTTTGCTTATGATAGTACTTATACTCAATTTGTTAGTGCATATGCTAAGGATGTTAGTGCATATGCATCGGTTAGCGCTTTTATTTCATTTGTAAGCACATATGTATTGTGTGTTAGTGCTTTTGCAAGTTTCACACATATGTGCTTAGGGTTAGCGCGTTTGTTGAAAAGGTTAGCACATATGCTTTATTTTGCACTTATGTTCAATAGGATAGCGCATATGCTTTTAAATGAATGTTTTTGATAGATGCAAAAGCCAAAAAATCACTTTGTTGATTGAATTTGATGTGTTTGATGCACATGTATGATGAATAAGGACTTGATTGATTGATTGATTGATGTCATTTTATAGATTGATCTGATTTGATTAGATAGATTAGCTCTAATAAACTGATTTAGTTTCTGATGTAAGAGCTTAGTAAAGTTTTGATTTAACTCGGTGATTGATAGAAAACCATGATTGATAGGTTTGAAAATCATTTGATAGCTTAAGTTGCTTTAGTTTGATTTGATTGATTTGATAGATTAGTGATCACTTAGATTTGATAGATAGATAAGTGATGATTGATCTAATTCTCTTGGTAAATAGGAGAAACTTAGTGTTCTCCAATTTCAGGAGAAATCCTTGGTGGTACATCATTTAGTGCCAGAGCTGACATAGGAAGAGGTGAGACATATAGATGCTTGTGGTTTACGCCATCTGTTATATATGTTTGAGATTACCCATAATAGAGGATTGTTGACGGTGTTAGTTGAGAGAGGGCACAGTGAGCATAACACTTTCCACCTGCCCACGGGTGAGATTAGTGTGATGCTCAAGGATGTCTATAGGATTTTGCACATCCTAGTGATCGGCAAGTTAGTGCAGTATGATGTTCATGATCATGTTGGGATAGAGGCTTGCAGAGCTATTTTTGTTGATGAGAGCATCTCTAGAGGAGAGATCCAATGGGAGGATATGGTTATCTATTACAAGACTCTCCCTATGATTCTTGCTGGTTTGATTGGAGGATTCATTTGTCTTGATGGGCGATTGTGAGGTTTTGTTGTTGGATGGGGTGAGATTCTTTAGAGTATGATGTAGCATTAGACTTGATATGCTTGGGGTGTTTGTATGCTAGAACATTTATATCATGATCTTCATTGGGTGGTGTATGATGAGAGTGCTAGTTTGTCTACAGGCTACACACTTTTGCAGATCTGGTGTTGGGAGCACAGTGCTATTACTCGGCCTATCCATCATGGAGTTTGTGGAGAGAGGCAGCCATATGTGTATCTATATGTAGGTATCCTTACTCAACATAAGTTGGGTAAGATGGAGTATTGGAGTTGGGTGCTTGATTCATTGGATAGTATTACTTGGAGACCATATGTTGATTGTGAGCCATGGATGGATGATGTACAAACATTACCATTTATTATGTAGAGTAGATATCTCATTGGTCGGACTCCTTACATTATTGAGCAATAGTTGATTAGTCACATTCTTAGATAGTTTGGTATCATTCAGCCTATGCCTACTAGTGTCATAATATATGCTTAACAGTACAGATATAGGCGAGATTGGGGACCTTCTTTGTCATTTGAGATTTCTCGTGCAGAGTTTCTTTCTACTTTGAGAGTGTCTTATGATATGAGATTGCACATTCTTGATCCTGGTGTTACTACAAAGTATGCTCAGTATATACTAGTGCATCCATGTCCTCGTCTTATTGATCCAACAGATCCTCCTCCCAGCTCAGGAGATGAGGATGACAATTTAGATGATCCAGGTGTCAAGAGATGGAGATAGCAATGAGAGCTTAGAGATGCTCAGGAGGTTAGGGGAGATGGAGATGAGGGTGGGGATGGTGGTGGGGGTGGTAGGAGACCAGGATGGAGAGGAGGTCGATTGAGAGTCTGTTGAGGACTGTTTGGACCAGTTCAAAGGATTGGGAGAATGTGTCCTATGGGTGGGAGAGATGTTGGATGGATTGGGAGGGATACTGGCAAGGCAGGAATGAGATCACCAAGAGGGTTTCCTTTGACAAGAGGAGGTAGGATGACTAGACTGGATGGGGGTTGCGAGAGAGGCATTGATTTTGGTCAGATTCAGCTAGACCCTAAGGTTATTGCAGCTCATGGTGGAGATGATGAGGATCCAAAGGATCATGTTCCACTTATAACATGAGGGCTTCTAAGAGCTACTTGGACTGAGATTCTAGTAGGTGGACATGGAGGTAGTGAGGAGGGGATTGGGTTTCATGTGCCACACCAAGATTTACCAAAGTAGGATGCACCAAAGCATGATATGCTAGAGCAGGAGACCATTGATAGTCTTAGAGCACATATTGATCAGCTTCGAGCATAGTTATAGACTTTCATGGTTGAGAGGGATAGAGCTATCAGGAGATAGTAGGATACTCAGGGTCTCCTTGATCATATTCAATAGGTTGGATTAGGTACTCTCTCAACTGCCACTATTAGAGAACTAGTTTAGATTGGGAAGGAGACTTCTTGTTGGCGATGACTATATGAGGAGGTAGTCGCAGAGAGCCAGAGAGAAGGTAGTTATCATACCAGCATGTTGATGGATATTAGCAATGGTGGAGTCATCAGACATCCTCAGAGGAGTGGTGATCATGGGAGATAGGCATCCGAAGGATCTTCTCTCCCACAGCCACAGAGACAGACAAAGTTAGGTGGTAGTGGTACAAAATAGCCTTGACTTGACTTTGTATTGATGAGGCATTTGTACTTTTGATCTGATATCATTGTATACTTGGACTTTTATTGTTTTATGATGATCTATATGCATACATGGACTCTATATGATGATGATATTTATGCATTAATTATATGGATGCAGTGATTAGATGGATGATGTTATGATCTTTTCTCATCATTATGATGATGATTTATATGATGATGCAATGATAAATGTATTTGATTTTTGATTTTGATGACCTTGGATGCAACTGAAAATTATTACTAACTAAAATGATGGAAATGCAATGATCTATATGGAAATGCAAATGAATGATTGATTGATTTGGTTTTTATTTTTGATGCAATTGAAAATGATGTGAAAATGCAAATGCAATGATTGATTGCTTTAATGTTTATGCATAATATGATTATGAATCTAAGTGAAAAGATGCAACTAAATGATCTCTAATGAACTTTTAATGATAATACAAAATAATAATGATGATACACTACATGATTAATGAAATGCACTTAATTGAATGCAAATTAATGTAATGATTTAAATGCAACTAAATGAAATGGATGATGATAATTTAAAAGAATCTAAAGATGAATGAACCTATAATGATCAAATGCAAATTGTTTTTTGTTTGTCCAAGTATACTCAATCTTTATTCATGACCATTGATATGTGAATGAAATGAAATGCTTATAATGCAACTGACAATGAATTCTTATAATGCAGATGAATAATGAGCTGATCTAAAATGATCTAACAAAAAATGATACTGCCATTCTTCATATGTTATCTTGTAATAGTGCTTGGTTTCATCATTGAGCTTTAAAATGTTGTAAGAAAATACAAGAAACTTGACATAATGATCCAAGATGACCTAAGTATTTCTTACATGGATTTTGATATAGCAAGTTAAAACAAGAAACTTGATATAATGAGTCAAGTTGACCTGAGTATTGCTTGCAGAACAGACAAGGATTATCTCCTTTCATGCATGACTTGGAACATCCTCCTTGATCTTTTCCAATCATATCCTGAGACAAGTACATATCGTAGTAAGAGATAAACCACATACAACAATCAAACAAAAATAAACATGCTCCATCATAGATTCTCTAGTCATGGACATCCTTGAGTCGCATAGAGTACATGATTAGCAATAAAATCAAGATATAAACACTAAATCTTGTATGCCATTCACATGTTCTTATTGTCATTAACTGATATAATCATTTTGATGAATGATCTTTGATAATCCTTTATTACTTGTTGGTTGATTCTTTGGTTTTTGAGTTTCATGATTCAGTTGTTGATGAAATGCCTTGATTTTTGTTTCTTTGTTGCTCGTTATCTATTTCAAAACCCTAGGTGTTTTTGGTTTTTCCAAGTTTTTCGAATGTTTTGGATTTTCAAAGATTCAAAAGATCACCTTAGCAAAAGGAATTAGGATTTTGTCCCCAACAGAAACAAAAATTTATTATGGATGTATGAATTGATTAAGATCCAAACCATGGTGGGATACAAATGTAGAATGATCGGTTTTGATAAAATCTAAGATAGTGACTATGACAAGTATGTCAAAGATTGATAATTTTTGGTAAGCTACATATTTTTTGTTAAATGGTTCAAAGCAATGTATGCGAAAGATGGAATGGCTAAGCTAAGATAGATGGAAGTGATCGATGCGATATGATGGAGTGAATATGTGTGCAAAGCAATATCATAGATGGAGGAACTTACTTTGTAGATAGCGCCTGTTTACTAGGTTTTCACCATCTAAATTTATTGCATTTTTTGCTCTCTTTTTTTTTTTCTTTTTTAATTATTTTAGCTGTTTTATGCTTTTTAGGGATTTTTTTCTTTTCTGATTTTTACTGATTTCTTCAAGACTTTATATGCTTTTTATTGATTTTTTCCAAGACTTTATATGTTTTTTATTGATTTTTTCCAGGACTTTATATCTCACGCATAAAATTTCTTGAGATGAATAGAATTGATAGGTTCATCAAACCAATCACCTTCAGGGGTAGATAACTTGTATGCTTCTAATCCATATGTTGCTACTATGACAAAAGGTCCTAGCCAATTTGGTTTAAATTTTCCCTTCTTGTCTCAGTCTTGCTCATTTCTTGGATTCTCCCTTAGAGCTATCTCCAATCTAAAAAATGTGTGGCTTGACTCTATGGTTATAACTTCTTTCCATTCTTTGTTGATATACTTTCAAATGATCTGTTGTATTTTGGCAACGTTCCTGAATCAGTTCAAGTTCCTAGAGTCGAGAGACTCGTTGTTCTTCTTCTGTTATAAGACCTTTCAAGGATACTCATAGAGAATGTATCTCTACTTCTATAGGTAATATGGCTTCTGATCCATAGACCAAACAATATGGAGTTGCCCCTATTGGAGTGCGGATGTTGGTTTGGTATGCCCAAAGAGTAGGATTTAGCTGAATGTGCCAATCTTTTCTAGCTTCATTGATTGTTTTCTTTAAAATTATCAAGATAGTTTTCTTTGATTCCTCAACTTGACCATTTCCCTATGGATAATATGAATTAGAAAACCTATGTTGGATATTAAATTGTTCACATAGCCCCTTCACATCTTGATTTTTGAATGGTCTTCCATTATCAGTGATAATGGTCATAGGAACTCCATAGTGACAGATTATATAATTCAAAATGAATGATGATATTTGTTTTCTTGTCACTGTTGTTAAAGGCACTACTTCAATCCATTTAGTGAAATATTCAATAGCAATCAAAATAAACTTATGTCTATTAGAAGATGAGGGATTTAGCTTTCCTACCAAATAAAGGTACCATTGGGAAAATGGCCATTATCCTATCATATGATATAATTATTGTGTTGGTGCATGAATGAGATTCCCATGGATTTGACATTGTTTGAATTTCCTAGAATATGTGAATGAATATCTCTCCATAGTAGTCCAATAGTAACCCATACGAATAAGTTTCTTAGCCAATGTAAAACCACTTGAGTGTGTGCCACAAATACCTGCATGAACTTCATTAAGAACTTTCTCAGATTCTTCTTGCTCAAGACATCTCAACAAAGTACCATCTAGACCATGCTTATATAGGATATCTATAATAATAGTATAGAGAGAGGACTGATAGATAAAATTCCTTCTCTGATTTTGGGATAAGTCAAGAGGAAGGATAATTTCTTTTAAATACCGATAAGTTTGACCGTATAAGGATTGACTGGTTCCTGATATATGGAAAATTTGGTAGATATGTTGGGATTGAATGGTAGGGGCTAAGATATCTTCCATGATAAATTTGTTACAATGTTGATTCTCCTTATTTTGCAAGAGAGATGCTATTGTATCCATTGCATTTTCTGCCTTATTCTCATTTCTTGGAATGTAGGTGAATGATATTTCTTTAAAGTGTTCTTTAAACTCCTCTACTAGTTGTTTGTATGGCATGAGCTTATCATCCTTAGTTTGATAATCATAATTTATTTGTTTTATGATAAGTTGTGAATAACCATAGACATGTAGTTGTTTGACATTCCATTCAATGGCCATTTTGAGCCCAATAGCCAATGCTTCATATTTTGTAGTATTGTTGGTGCATGGAAACCGCAGTCTACATGATTTTGGAATTGTGTGTCCCTAAAGTGTGATGAAAAATATTCCTACACCTGATCCATATTGTGTATAAGAACCATCAAAGTACAATTCCCAAAATTTTGTACTTATTGTAAAAATATCTGCATCAGGAAATTCAATGTGCAAAGGCATGTCATGTTGTAAAGGTGCATCAACCAATTGATCATCGATGATCTGTCCCTTGATAGATTTTTGGTCAACATACTCTATATCAAATTCACTCAGTATCATAACCCATTTAGCTAGTCTTCCTATCAAGGTTGGCTTGCTCAACAAATATTTGAGTGGATCTATCTTTTCTATTAGTTTCACATAATGAATCAACATATAATGTCGCAGCTTCTGAGTTGCAAATACAATTGCTAGACATATCTTTTCTATTAAGAAATAATTTAATTCATAGCCAACAAGCATTCTACTGATATAATACACTGCTCTTTCTTTTCCTTCTTCATCATGTTGAGCTAGGAGAGGTCCTAATGATACATTTGTTGCTGAGATATAGACCAACAATGGTTTCCCTTTGGTTGGTGATACCAGTACTGGAGGACTCATAAGATATTCTTTTATTTACAAAAAATATTCTTCACATTTTAGATCCCATTTGAATGGAATATTCTTATGTAGAAGATGGGTGAATGGAAGACATCTATATGCTAACTGAGAGACAAACCTCTTGATTGATTGCAATCTTCCTTGTAAAGATCGCAATCAACTTATGTTTCGAGGTGACTCCATCTCCAAGATGGCTTTGACCTTTTTAGGATCTACTTCAATTCCATAAGCTGGTATAATGTACGCAAGAAGTTTTCCAGAGGTTCCCCAAAATGCACATTTCTTTGGATTTAATCTCAATTGATATCTTTCCATCCTATCAAAAATCTTGCTTAAGATGTTCAAATGTTCTTGTCTTGTATGAGATTTTGCAAGTATATCATCTACATAATCTTCCATAAATGTATGCATCATATCATGGAAAATTGTTGTCATAGCCCTTTGATAAGTTGCTCCTGCATTCTTAATCCCAAATGGCATAACATTCCAACAATAAGTTCCCCATGCATAGGTGAAAGCTATTTTTTCTTGATCTTCAGGTGCAATTCTTATTTGATTATATCCCGAGAAGGCACACATTAATGAAAACATCTCATGCCCTGCTGATAAGTCCACAATTATATCAATGTTTGGTAGCGGGAAGTCATCTTTTGGACATGCTTTATTCAGATCTCTAACATCCATACAAACTCTTATGCTTTTATTTGGCTTTGACAATGGTACAATACTTGAAACCCATTCTGGATAAACAATAGGTCTTATAAAACCCACATCTAATAGTTTCTTCAGCTCAATTTTTACAAGAAGAGCAATGTGTGGATGCATCTTTCTTAGCTTTTTCTTAATGGGTTTTGCTATTAAATCCACATTAAGATGATGCATGATAAGATCTGGATTGAGTCTTGGCATGTCTGCATAGGACCAAGCAAAATTTATTTGTCTTTTCTTAAATAATTCCATGTATTCTTTCCTCTCTTCATTTGATAATGAGACAACATAATGAAGTATTTTAGGATCCTTTGATGTACCAATGTTTATTGCTTCTATTGGTTCTATCAGGATAGTAGATCTCTCCTAAAAATATGCAGGAAGAATGTCAAAATTTCCATCTTCTGGCACCTCAAAGAGGTTTTCACCATCAAATATGTCCTTTATTTTCCATTTTGATTGATCTAGTGTTGCCATAAAATGGTTTTCAATAGTAGGTCTCTTTCCTTGTTTTATTTCAATTTTGCGACTTGAAAGTTTGGCATTCTCCTGACTATGAGAAACATTACTTGATTCTGCAATGGAAGATATCTTAGGTGTGATGGGTTCGACAACATTAAGGTACATGACTAAGTCATGATCATTGGAAAAGACATTTAGTTCAGGGTTTTCTAAATTATCCCAATCAATTAGTTCAGGATGAAGAAGGGGTAAATCATAATCACTGTCATCATTAGGTGCTTCAAAGTTCATGACATAATGATCATAATTTGGCATAGAGTAGGTAATGTCATAGATTAAATGTTTTGATAATTGTCTGTCCCAAGCATCTCCCAATTATTTCTAACAAAATCAGTATTAGTATTTTGTGGTTCACACTCCAGTGGTTCTTCAACTGACATTTGTCCCTTCAATGAAAGTATTATATCAACACACACATCTTTAATACTACAAATTCATTCTTGATTGACCTTATTTGCATTTTGGAGTTGACATACTTGTGTACATGATAAAGATGATTCTTTTGCTAAATTTTGTCTCCTTTCAAACTCAACTTCTTCTGGACTAATAATCAATCCTACTTGACTATCTCTTAATTCTTCTATGGTTTTGCCACATCTTGATACATCTTGTTCCTCTATTGATGAAAATCTTATATTTCTAGATGCTTGATCTATCCTTGTTGGTACTTCTTGTGGCATTACTTCTTTGTATTTTTCATTTCCTTTCCTTTGTTGTTTTGCATACGCCTCTTTTCTCTGAATTCTGAGTTCTTCTCATCTTATTTCTAACTCCATCTTTTATTTTGTATTAAATAAGTCTTCCTCTGTAATAGTTGTTTGTTCTTCATTGTTTTCCTTACTTGACATACTAGATAAGACATTTGGACCCCATTCATACTCATTTGAATCTGTCTCTAAACCATGATCTAGGACTACTCCACTATACCATACAGGAATGTTGCATGGTGCAAAAAAGTTCTATGATTTCTGTCATCTCTATTTTCACTGCTTCTGGAATATCTTGTTCATATTTTGTATTTGTTTGTATTTCCAAAACTTGTTGACAAGATTATTCTTTACCTTTGATGGTAATCTCCTCTTCTTTCTTTTCATGTTCTTCTTGTTGCTTTTGTTTATTGGTTACTATTTTTGCTACTTGATGTAGCTTTTCTTGCCATTGTTCTTCTTTAGAGACTGATTTCTTTCTCCACTTTTGTTGTTGATGATTATTTTTCTTTTGATTGGATTTTAGATATCCAAGCCCTGATTTATCTTCTTTGGATTGTGAGTGGAGACAAATAGGTTTTGAAATACCTTGATGTCGATTACCAATTGGTCCTTTTCCTTCATATCCAATTTTTTGTATGATTTCATAACCTTTGCCATATTATTTTATGGGAATATTAACTTGTGTTGTTGTTGCTATAGTTTTATCTTCATCCTTGTACAACCAACCAAGAATGTCTTTGTCTTCATTTTCTTCTTCAAGAGTTCCAACGCTAACAAATGTTCCTTTAAACATATCTTTTGGTCTTTCTAATGTCTTTGATTGAATATCTGGAGGCTTTCCGTATGACTTAGGGGAAAGTGGAAAATTATTCAAAGGATATTTTCCCATTCCTTCATCATTTAATTTGAGCTTTTCCTCAAAGCTTTCCCATAACTTTTCTTGAATTTATTTGGTAGGATATATTGATTCTCTATTATGTGGAACTCTTGTATCTTGTGTTGGCTTCAAATTATTGCAATATTGACTAGAATTTGCAATTATAGTGATCTCTTGTCCTTCATGAGGAAATTTTACACATTGATGATATGTAGAAGGAACTTCTTGCATTTTGTGAATCCATGGTCTTCCTAAAAGAATGTTGTAAGAGAGGTTCAAATCTAAAACCTGACATAATGTATTCCTTTCCATAGGTCCTATTTTTATTGGTAACACAACAGTTCCTTTAGAAGAACGTTTTGCTTCATCATAAGGCTTAATGGTTATTTTCTTCTTCAGGTCCACTGCATTTTTTGAATATCCCAAATCTTTTATCAAACTTAATGCACAAATGTTTAAGCTGACTCCACCATCTATGAGTACATGTTTGACATGATTTTTATTAATGGTGACTTCAACATGTAAGGGAGCATTATGAGGATGTTGTAAGGATGCGTCATCATTTTCAGAAAAATGATAAGCAATGAGGAGCTATAAGGTGTCCTACCATGTTTTGGAACTTATCTATATCCAAATCTTTTGAAACTATTGTTTCCACTAAAGTTTTCTCCAAAATTTCCTTATGCATAGGTGAAACCTTGAGAAGTTCTAGAATTGATATTTGAGCAGGTATTCTTTATAATTTCTCTACTAAATTGTATTGTTGTGAAATGGATGTTGGGTCTTTTGTTATACCTAGAAAGGTAACCTTTTCTTTGCTTCTCATAATAACATTGATTGGCTTTGAAGGTGGATTATCTTTAACAATGATAACATTTATCACATCATCATATGTATAAGTGTAGTTCACTTTGGCTTTTCCTTTGTCATCTTTTAATTGGGATGGTTCACCTTTGTCATAATTCGGAAGTGGAGTTTTGAAAGGTAGGTGTGATTCATTTGTCTTGTGGCTATCCACTGTGATAGTTCCATTATTGATTAGATCTTGGATAAGGTGTTTCAATCTTTGACAATCATTTATTTGGTGTCCTTTATTCTGATGGTAATTGCAAAAATGATTGTCATTCCACCAATTTGGCTTGACTGGTGGTACATAAATTCTTGCTTCTGGTAAAACAATCAATTTGTTAGCAAGTAGAGTTTTTAAAGCTAATTCCAATGGTTCTCCAATGTTTGTGAATTTCCTCCGATGATTGGAGAAGGACTTGGTTTTATTGTTTTCTGGATTGTTATTTCTTGGGATTTGACTTGATAGATTAAAAATTGGTTGTTGTTGTTTTGTACCACTATTATCATCATTTCCTCCATTGCTAACATTTCTATTCTTTGACCAGAACTTGCATTTGTCATTGTTGTTGTTATTGTTGTTGTTGGAATTATTGTAAAGTTTTATCTCTCCTTTCTTTACCATCATGTTCTCCATTTTTAGACCATTCTCGATCATCTTGGCAAATGAGGGAGGACATTGCATTCTTAGTCATTAACTCATTTCACTGATAATATTATCAATGAATATGTCCATTTTTTCTTGATCAAGCATATCTCTTGGATACCTATTAAACATGTGTTTCCATCGTTGTAAGAAGATCATAAAATATTTACCATTCTTTTGTTTAACATTTCATAGATCCAACATTGTTATCTCATTCCTTATATTGTAGGAGTACTGTGAAATAAATCTATTCACAAGTTCTTCAAAAGATTTGATTCTGGATGGTAATCTTGAAAACCACTTCATTAATTGTACATTTAAACTCCTCGGAAAAAGATGCATAAGGTAAGTTTCATCATGGACAAATTCCATGCTCATAGTATAAAACTCCCTAATGCGATCCCAAGGATCAGATTTTCCATCGTATTTGTCATATTTAGGGATCTCGCAACATTGTGGAAATGGTACCATATTCAAATTTTTATTGAAAGGATATGGGCATATATCTTCCAATGAATACTTCTTGGAGCTTGTTCCATTTTGCATATCTTGCATCTATTGTTGTAGAGTTTGTATTTGTTGAGTAAGGTTTAACAACAGATTATCCACATAGTTTCTCCTTGTTTCTTCATAAGTTCTTTTATCACTACACTCTTTTCTTGTGTCATCCCTTTCTTTTCTTGTCTCTTCATGACTTTCTTTGTTCACATCTTCATTACTTGGATCATCTATGTTTTGGGTGTTACTTGACTCCACATCTTGTTTCAATCTTTCTATATTAAATTCTTGTGGTAGTTTAACTCCAGATTTTGCCAACATCAAGAGATATTTCTCTTTTTGCTTTGCCAACAATTTTTCCATTAGCCTATCAAATTTGAAATCTTGCTCAAGGTCTCTAATGTTTCTATTGACTACTTCTTCATCAACAAAGGTATACTAAAAAGTTTGGAATGTAGGATAATCTTCTTCCTCCATTTATTTTTGTTGTTTTCTCAGTTGTTCGTATTGAGCTCTAGTCCAAACTGGCATGTGATTATTTCAAAAATTTTGAAATTTCCAAAGGAAAAAGTCAATAGGTGATTATTGGTTTAGGATGATATGCTTTGTTGATTTTACTGCTATTGTTTGTTCATTGTGATAAAGCATCTCTTTGTTGAAAAGCACGTCCTTGCAAAATTTCTCCATCAAACTCTGTATCGTAGCCACGTAAGTAGTGACAAAAATGGTGTAGGAATGTCCTATGTTTTAATGAGATCTTGCGATTGATATACAAGAATCTTATTCTTTTCTGAGTAGCTTTATAACTGGGTTTTCTTTTCTTAAGGTGATACTTAAAAGTCATATAAGTATCTAACAGTTTACAAGTTTGTTTGATTCCAATGTTGGTGCAATTCTGATTTTGATATAACCTAGGTTCAAAATAGGAAAGATATATCTAGGATTATGAACATAGGATAAATTGATCAAGCTTCATGATAGAGGATTTGATTATCCTAATGAGAGACTTGACAGTGATGTTGATTTTTTTTTGCACTTAAGATGTTTGAATCAATAGCTTGCTGAATGTTTATGCTTATAGAAACCTTTTGGGAATAGCCTGTTGGATTAGTGACCCAGTTGTTGAGCTAGTTTGAAAATACGTGACGGTTTAGAGACAAATCTACTCAAGAAGTATTTCAATACTGATGTTTTGACACTTTAGTTTGATCTGGTGTTTCAAATGTTGGAAAGCCTTTGTATTACCCTTTTGATCAATTTTTCCAGCAATTTGTTGGATTTTTGCTCACTCGTAGATGATAATTTTCTTCAATTTTTGACCATTTGGAACATGTTATAGACATAAGATACATAATATTTAATAAATAAAATGCACAAGCAAGTACAAATCTTATGGCAAGCTGAGACAATAGTTGTTGAATCTCACATGGGGTTTACCCTAAGGCTACGCTATTCAAAGCAGATATTTAGATGCTTGACCCAAATAGCTCCACCCTCGACACTCACTTCTCTGAGGCAGCCAAGCACCAGTTTCGATGAAAACTCCCCATGGTAAACTTTATCTCTCTACTAAGAACTATATGTGTGTGAGTCTCTTTAGATGTCCAACCTCTTGTGCCAACAACTAGAAGGATTTTGGCAACTAGTATAAGTGGTTTTTAGTAAAGGCTTCCGGTCATGTGGCCATACATGCGACACTTTCAGCTCTGTAAATACAGAAGGTTCCCAGCTTATAGAGGCTACGCTCCATAGGGTTTATGGGGAAACATAGTATCAGTATTAACTTATCAGCACATGTTGTTTGGGACTTTTGTCACAAACACAATTTATTTAGAGTGGATTGGAAGGACTCTAAATTAGCCCGTTTCCACTTTAGGTCATTCTCCTTTCACTAGCCCCCTCAAGGAAGCTCAGGAAGGCGGGCCCTCTAAAGGATTTAATTGCTTGAAAGTAAAGAAAGCATAAAATAGTGGGTTTGGCTTTTTGATCACCTAATTAAGGGAAGAGCATATACCTACCACTTTCAAGACACAAAATATAAGTGTTCTTTTTAACTTTCCATAGCAATGTGATCTATCCTCTATTTGGAGATGTTGCTCCAACAAGCATGGTGTTTATTTTAGCCCTTTTAAAAGTCTACGTGCAACTATTTTAGAGAAGTTACTCAAAATGCAAGTTGCATGCTATCAATTTATCCCCTTAGTTAGAATAAATGAGCAACACATGATATATTACTTTCCAAAGTAGGGATTTTAATTAACTAGGTGAGGAAATGCATAAAATTTGCCTTAAACACAATCCTACACATGTATGTCAGTAGTTTGAAAAATTTTAGTTCTAGGACATTCGAACCTGCAAGAAAATTATGTCAGTTGCAAACAAAAGCGCTATTCTAACAAATGCGCTATCTTTCACCTCAAAAGCGCTAATCTTTAGAGAAAAAGCGCTAACTTGCACTACAAAAGCATTGCTCTGTGGACTCAAAAGAATGACTTCTTTAACAAGTGCGTTAACCTAGAGGACAAAAGCATTAACCTGTAATGCAAATGCATAGGTTTTTAGACAAAAGCGCTAACCTACATGACATATGCATTAACCTGCAATGCAAATGTGTTAACCTACGATGTAAATACCCTAACTTGTGATGCAAATGCAGTAACCTATTGAACAAAAGCACTTCAAAATTCACACATGCGTGAATCCGTATTACAAATGCGTTAATTTTACTTTTATGATATTTTTAAAGGTATATGTGAGGTCCATGAGCCCCATGATGGGCGCCAAAATGTGTCGACTTGAATTTAATCCTTAGACTACTACCTGCCACAAGTTAGTTTCACAAAATACCAATGGAAATGCTACAGAAAATGCAAACTCAACCAATGAAACTACATGAAATACATATGAAATAAAAATGCTATTATTACCTTCATGATTTATGTTTCATTGTGTCCTAACTCCACTATTCCTGGTTGCAGATGGTGTGCTCTCAGACAAGCATTGATAGCTTCCAAGATGGCATATAAAGAATAGATTGATAACTGATAGTTCACAAATACTATGATATGCAATACTACATTATTATTCAAAAATGCTAATTGCTATTTTGCTTCAAGATTAAAACTCATGGATGCATAAGTTTTACAAATGATTTGGCTTGCAAATTCACTTGAAGTCTCACTCTCTCTCAACTAAAGCTCTTCATTTTATAGACCTTGAGAGGATAAGATGATGTGGGTCAGATCAACGGTCATGATCAGATCTATAGATTTGGATGGCTGTGAGTAAAGGTGAAGGTTGAGAGAAAGGGGGAAGGAGAAGACAACTATCACTCATCTCACCTTGACTGGTTTTCTGATTGAGGGAATCTAGGGATGGTTGGAGAAGAATTAGGCATGAGAGGACAAGTGGACTCAAGTCCTTCCTAAGATGTAGGGGGTGTTAGAGAGAATATAGAAGGAGGTTATGAAATATGTGTACGTACACAATATTTCATTAAGTTTGGAGGTTGGAGATAAATGATGAATTAATATTTAAGAAATATTAATTTCCTTAGCCACATGATGGATGAGTTGGCAAAGGGAAGATGAAGTGGAGATGAAGGGTGAGTTGGATAAGAAAGATTAAATAATTTAAGAAATTATTTAATATTTGAGACTATAGGATAGTAGAATAACCATTAAATATTAGATATTTAATTGATTGAAGGAGATAATTAAATATTAGATATTTAATTAATTAGAGGAATAGGATAGATGAATTAATTAATAAAATATATCAATTAAATTAATTAATAGAAAGACATGAAATAAATTAAATAAATTAATCTTTTTAAATTAACTATTTAATAGAATAATAATTATTAAATAAATATAAAACATTTATTTAATTGCTCATAGCCAATTTTATGTGTATACAAGTATTTTGAGGGACAACTTCATGAGCTTGAACACAGTGTCTTTGTCGACATTCTCTTGCACAATGATTCCATCGAGTCTTAGTGGAAGGCTGAGAAGGAAAAGGAACACTTGAAAAAGTAGGAATGTTTCTCTCCTTGATAGTTGAAGGTTTAGGTTGAGGTCTTTTAAGTTGAACAAGAGGAGAAGCAGGTCTCTTCTCTCAATAAGAGGAAGGAGGTGGAACTGTGCTATAGAAAGGAGGAATATTAGGTGTAGTAAGGAGACTAGGTCCATCATGAGGAAGAGGTATAGGTCTAACCTTCGAAAGGATATTGTTGTTCTTCTTAGGAGAAGTTATAGTCACATCCATAGGAATAAGTTGATGATCTTCCTTAGGAGGGAGATTAGTTCTATCCATGAGGGGAAGAACCTCATCTTGAAGAATAATAGGAATGTCAAGTGTTGGGGATCTAGGTTGACTTAAGGATAAGATCATATATGTCTTCCAGTTTTGATAAGATTGAAAAGGAGCATTGCTCCTTGATGGAAGAGATTGAAATTGTTTAGGCCAAAAGAAATCAATAGGAACACTAGGGCTTCTTTTGGATGGACAAAATAAGCTATGGTTAACGATTATGATTTCTCCATTGTGAGGAAATTTCAGACACTTATGGATAGGAGAAGCAATAGCCTTCATGGAAGATAGCCAAGGATAGCCCAAATTCACACAAAATTGGTCAAAAATGTTGGCAATATGGAGGAATTTATTATGTGTTGCACTAATGTTCTATCATTGATGTTAACACTAGTTGTTATGGTTGGTTATCGACATACAAGTTTTGGTTACTAATAGAAGATCTTGTGTTATTGGTAAGGGTTTAGGGTTTTATCGCTAGAGCTTTTACTTAGAATTTTTCACAGGATGCATAAGTGTTGTTGGTGTGGATTCTAGATGGAATTCAGGATGCAAAAGATGATCCTTGATCATGGCTTGACTGATTGGAGACATCGCTTTGGCTTGGTCGACCCAGATTAGGTCTGGTACCTATTTAGGTTATGGACCGGTATCATGTTAACATGTTCTCTACATGTTACCGGGATGATTTATGGATTGGTTAATGTTGTTTTGGTCTAAAGATGACATGGAATATCATTGTAATATGGATGTATGTAATGGTCTTATTGTAATATCTCTTAGGTGGCCGACCTAATTGGTTTAGGCCTTAGGGTTTGCATAAATTGATGTAAGATCTCATTGTAGATCATGGTATGGGAATGAAATATATGTTCATGGTCGTGGAATGAAATATCATATGCGAAGGAGACTTGGTCAATCATAGGTGATCGAATTGGGTTTATGTAAGAGGTCAAAGGCCTCTGGTATTAAGCTTAACTGAGACTGTAATCAGGCATGGTAGATGCTATCTCTGGTAGTTCATTCTTTTTGATTGTTGTCAAATTATCTTGAGGTGGTTATAAGCTCTTTGTAGTCAGTGAGACTCCTTTGTAATGAGTAGTACGCTCTAGGTAGTGTGCCTTCCTGCATGTGCAGGCCCCTTATTGTATCACATACTTTCTGTAAAAGTATCTTCTGACTGTGGGTAGGCTTCCCACCATGGTTTTTCCGTTTACTAGGTTTTCCATGTACAGATCATGGTGTTATGTGTATGGTTGCATTGTGTTAATTCTCTATTTCATTCTTAAGTTTTATTGCTTACCGGTATCTATTTTTTCTATTATGGTATTCAATGTTAATGTGCTCTAGTTAAAGGTTATCAAGTGGATTGATTAATATAATCTATTGACAACTGATTCACCCATCCCTCTGAGTTGTCCACCAATTATCCTAACAATTGGTATCAAATAATTTGGTCCTCTTTTGCAGAAGCTTAACCGCTTGAGGTAGATCGTATGGCAAATAACTCTTCAAATCCACCGGCAACTATTTTCAGAAGAGAAATCCCTAAGCTTGATGGAACAAATTATGGGATATGGAAAATCCAAATGGAGACTCATCTTAAATGTCTTGGAAAGGATATTTGGGAGATCACTAAGAAAGGATATGCAGCTTATGATCCAGCATCTAGAAATCCTACTCTTGCAGACTTGGACAAGAATATTGAAAATGATTGCAGAGCTAGAGAATCCCTCTTGTGTGCACTCACTGATCAACAAATCATCCCGATTGATTGATAAATCATCTGCAAAGGTTATGTGGGACAAATTGCAAACTTTGAATGAAGGTGATCCTACTGTCAAAATTTCTAAACTTGATGGTTATCGGGTAAGGTATGAGAACTTGAAGATGAAAGATAATGAAAGAATTGCTACATTTATGGAAAGAGTAAATGAGATTGTCATGGGAATTCAATGTTGTGGAGGATCTCTGAGTGAAGATGAAATAGTTTCCAAAGTCTTGAGAGCCCTTCCACCAGCTTACAAGATGAAGGAGACTGCAATTAATGAATTGAGAACAATGGCAAAAACTTCAGTTAACAAAGACATTCTGATTGGGAAATTACCTACTTTTGAGCTTGAAGAATTTGGACCTTCTAGAGCTGCAAAGTCTGAACTTGCTTTTCATACATCATCATCTATTAGGAAAAGTGATTGGAAAGCCATATATGCAAAGGAATTGGAGGATATGAGGAAAGAGGATGAAGAATTTGAGCAACTTGAAGCCTTATTTGCTAGAAGAGTATCTAAAGGACTGATAGGAAGTAAGTATGAAAGAAAAACACCTTTTAAATGTTTTGCACATTGTAGACACCTAAAAATGTCTCATTGATCATGTACTAATTATTCCTCTAATTGATTAAATAATTTATTAATTATTTAATTAGTTAATTATTCTTATTCTTCTAATTTCATATTTCCTCATCATCTTACTAATTATTCTACTTCAATCTTATCATCATTTAGTCATTTTTAACCATTTTCTAATGTTAATTAAATATTTATTATTTAATTAATTATAATTAATTCCCCAATTTAAATAATCTTTATTATTTAAATAAATTCTATTCTCAATTTCTATCTCTAAACATCTAATCATTCAACCCTGTTCTAAATATTAATTAAATATTAATTATTTAATTAATTATGATTTTATCCTTTAATTTAAATAATCTTTATTATTTAATTAAATTCCATTTCTAAATAATTAAATATTTTCTTTAAATTATTTAATTAGCTAATCAATTCTTCCATTTCTTAAATCCCCAGATTCTAATTTCATTTAATTTCATATTCTTCTAAATTCAATTACATGTGCATGATTTCATAAACCAAATTGAAAATCAAAGTCAAGTTCTAAATATATTCAAATACTAAATTAAATTTAAAATAAGTTCAATTATTTGAATAAATCTCATGCAAAGATTAAATTGAAAATCTACGTCAAAGTGCTTCCACATGCTAAATTAATTAATTCAATGAATTAATTAATTAAATCATTATCTCTCCAATCTCTATTTCCATCTTTCAGTTAGCTTTTTCTAAATTAAGCTTTCTTTATCATCCTCTTTATTTCCTCCAATCATTCTTTTACTTCCTTCAGTTAGCTTTTTCTCAATCAGTTAACTCCTTTAATCTATTCAATCTATTATGTTTCACCTCTATATCAATAGTTCAACTATCAATCAGCATGTGATCTCACCTGAGTTCCACCTCTTGACCATTTTATTCCACCTTTCAATCAATCTTCTCCAATTATCTATAAATTGAGCACTCAATCTCAATTTTCAATCCTCTTGAATCCTCCTCCTCAATCTTGGACAATTACTCTGAATCACGAACTTCGAATCTTTGTGTCACTTGTAGGTTAACAGCACAATATCTAAGAGCCATCATACCACAGAGAAGAGAAGAGAAATGGGAGCTATATGCGATCTTGGAATAGGGAGTTTTATTGAATGATTTTAATTCCTATTTGCTTGATTGTGTTATTTCATTGTTAGTTTATTAGAATTCTTTGATTAGATAGGGATTCATGATTTCCCTTTTTTTCTAATTGATATTATTGAATTAAAGATGAATTTTACAGATGACATTTTGGTGAACCCAATGTGAATCAACAACTAATTAACCTTCTCTATTTTTTGTGTGATTTTTTATAGGTCGTATGGATTTTTTTTCATTTTTTGAAAGTTGCATGAATTTTGAGAATAAATTTTCCATCATGGAATCATGCTTACATTGTCATGCAATGGCATAGACAGCGCTATGCATTCAACCCCTTGGGGCCATGCAATCGATCTGACAGGGTCATGCAATCGCTCTATCCAGATTATGCAATCGACCTTTCACAATCATGCATTCGTAGGGAAAATTGCTACTTAATTTTTTATTCTGTCTGTTATCTGATCTATCTAATTCTGTCTAAAATTTGATTAATCTAGAAATAGATTACTTATATTTCATGATTTAATAGCTTATGGCAAGAAAGGTATAGTTCAGGATTTCAAGTGCGAGAAGAACAAAAGAACAAAGAAGACAAGCCAAATGCTATCAAAAGGTTCTCCAAGCAGAAAAGTGGATACAAGATTCCAAAGAACAACTGGCCTTTGATAGATATAACAACTTAGTTCTTTCTTATCAAGTAAAATATGATCTAATCAATATTGAGTGGATGATGAGAGATTTGGCTAGGGCCTCACAGTTGGTTTTGTAGGTTTCTGATCGGGTTTAGATTTATTTTTTATTTTGGAGTCTTTAATTTATTTTTGTTTTGTTGTCTGCTTGTCTATCACATAATCGCCTTGATATTGCTATGAAATTGGTCTATTAGCATCATGCATTTGGTCTATTAGAATTATACATATGCCCTGTGAGGTTCACAGATTCAATTTGTAAGTATCACGCAATCGCTTAGGTATCGTTATGCATTTGCCTTTGTCAAATTTTGAGTTTCTGTTTTCTATTGGTTTGATTTTACTATCTATTTTCTATCATTTTGAGTTTCTATTTATAGCCTGTGGTGGATTTACAAAAAGGATTAGATTAGTATTTTTTGCATGCATCACCTAACACTTCATCTTTTGGTGCTTAAAATCAACAATAGTTAAAATGGACATGCATGGATAATTTAACACTTCATCTTTTAGTGTTTAAAATCAACAAAAGTTAAAATAGACATGCATGGAAAATATCACACTTTGTTGTTTGGTGCTTAAAATAAACATGGGATAAAATGAACATGCATGTATCTCACACTTTGTCTTTTGGTGCTTAAAATCAACAAATGATTAAAATTGACATGTCTGCCTTCATATTTTGATTTGGTGTTTTAAAATGGACATGCACATGCGTATTCAACACCTAAATTTGGGTCATAAAATGAACGTGAATCAAGCTGCATTAGATTGAATCATATTTGTTTTTCTTAAAGGTAAAGAAATTTTCATGTTTGGGGTGGACCTACTATTACATTAACTGACTTTCCACCCACCTTCAGGGTCTTGGGAGAAAGAACGAAGGTGACAACAACATCCAAGTTTATTTTATTCTACATAGAGAGGGGTATCTTTGACTAGGGATTTCATCACCCCATAGAGGTACTTCGAACTAAGATACATTGGGGATATCATCTCTCCCAGCATACTCTCGAGTGGATTTTTTTTGAGCCACTATATAAATATACTGGTCAAGTGGCTAGAGTGTTGAGTGAATTTGACATATGTGGAGGCCTTCCCTACACTAATAAGCTCAACTAAAGTCTTAAGTGTCTTGCTTTGAGAATCCATCATTGGATTGGGATCCGTCGAAAAATTATACTATGAACCAATTTAGTTGCCAAAAAACCCTACATTCAGTGATTCTGGGAGTGCGGATCGTACCCCATAATACTCTTCATGTACCTTACACTATGATACAAAAATCCCTTGACAATTAGATCTTCAGATCTTTGGGGTAAGAGAGACTGGCATGCCCAAGAAGTGTGTGCCATGGAGTGGAGCCAGTGCTACCAGACTCTCTATCTGTTCATTTTGTCTCGGTATTTCATAAGGGCCTCATTTGAATGGTTTCCACTTTCCAACCTAAGATTGTATTCTATGCTTTTTTATGTATCGTTGTGCTAGACTAGTATTTAGTCAGTCATGTGGGCTATTTCAGGCCCTATCCTACATATCCCAGAATTTTCTAAGATTGTATAAAAATTGACTTAGTCAGCTATACTACCTCTAGGCAATTGTTCTCAGATTTGGAAAACTACCTAAACTTGTCCTAGACGTGAAAGTACATAAAACAAAGTCCATTTTGAAACCAAAAACTTTGAGTCCTTCCATACTTGTGACCCTAGGAAATCCTTTTGCATAGTCCCACTTATGTCCTCATTATCCTACTAGTCCTTTGCATAGTCCCACTTATGTCCATATTATCATCCTAAGTCTTAGCATGTAGTCCTCATTCATGTCTTCATTATCATCCATACTCATTGCATTGTCCTAATTTTGAGTCCACATTATCATATACATCTAATTCCATTGTTAGGTATAGAGTCATATCATGTGTCTTTATGGGTCTCCCAAGTGATGGTTTTCTCCACTTCAAGCAACCTAATCTAGTGCCAAATGGTGGTCAACGAGAAATCATTGATGGTCTAGCTAACTTAGCTTAGGATTTTAGAAGAAACACACCTCAATATATAGGAGTCATACATGAGATAAACATTGAATCTAAGACTGCTCATAGAATTGATAGAAAGATTGAGGCAGAATGACTTAGTCAAGAAATGGAAAGGAATGCATTAGAGAAGTCTAGAAATAGTCAAAATCCTCAATAAAGAGTCTAATATAGTCTTGCATACCTCATATTTGTTAGGTCTTGGAGACAAATGAGAGGGGGAGGGTGAATCAGTTGTCAAATAAATTCAAACCAAAAACAACTTAACCACACTTAATGCTTAATACTGGTAAACCAAACTTTATGCCGATAGATAGTTTATCCATTAATTGCAGTACCAGTAAGGATTAATGCATGAAACAGAAAGAAAATAACATCCACAACACATAACACCAATATTTGTACATGGAAACCCTATAAGGGGAAAAACCACAATGGGAAACCTTACCCACAATCAGATGATACTACTGCAGATAGTATGTGTATACAAATGGGGTCTGCACATGCAGAAAGGCCAAGCGCCTAGAGTGCACTTCTCAATCACAAAATAAGAGTCACACTAAATACAATTGGATGGTTAAATCCAATAAGGATGTACTATTCAAAATACCATCTTTCTATGCTGGATTCGGTACCGGTGTAGTTCTGATATGCCTTCACAAAATCCTTCCTTCAACCTTCAAATGATGTCTACATGTATAGCTCTGCTTATTCTCACATATACCAAATTATTCCTTCCTTCACATTTGCATTGTCATTTTGATCTTACAAATAAGATCTTACATTTATATCGAAGCCTAGGACCAAAATGTATAGGTCGGCTTTACAAAGATATTACAATAAAAACAATTTACAAGTAAAACAATAACCGATGCAATATCTGATTCAACATGTCAGCTTAATGCATTTACAACATTAATAAATCATCTCCATAGCGTGTCGTGTTGATCTAGAATAGATAAGCCTATTGGTGCTTATCCTAGACCTATTTTCCGGTAACAACAAATATGCAAACATGAATATACCAATGAACAAATCTCTAGGACAAAGTGTCCAAACGATGTCTTCAACATAACCAAGTGTTTTCCATGTCATTCCAAGTGCTGATGAACAATATATCCTGCTGGTGTACCAGATACTGATGAATGTGCATAAATCACATGCTTGCCAATGAATATTGCCAATTCTCCAAATGCCAGAGTTGACGAGTGTTAATAGGTGCTAACATCAATGAAAAAACCATATCAACATATCCAAAATACCAACAATCTCCCCCTTTGGCATTGATGGCAACACAAGATGGAAAAATCATCAAAGTGCCAAAATAGAAATGCCAAATACCAAAAACCAACAATCTCCCAAATGGATCATCAAAATACAGATACATAGAGTAACAATCTCTCCCCCAATGAATAATCTCTCCCCAAAAGATAATGTGTTTTTCTATAGATATCTCTCCCCCTTTGACATCAAATGCCAAAGCAATACAAAAACCAGATTCAAAAACAAAATACCAACTTATTCAGTATACCAACTACTCCCCTTGAGAAGTAGCTCTCCTCATCAAAGCCGAAATAAAAGATTTCTCTATTAATTCTGCTAGCTGATGACAAACATCAACTATCTAAGTCTCTACTAGTGGGGGTATGACCCCAAGCTGATCTTTGAGATATTCAAAAGTCTCCTTAGGCAAAGGCTTAGTGAAAATATCTGCAATCTACTCTTTAGTATTCACATAAACTAGCTTTACTTCTTTTGCTTCAACATTCTCTTTCAGAAAATTTAGTTTGATAGAAACATGTTTGGTTTTAGAATGTAGTACCAAATTCTTAGATATATCAATTGTTGCACTATTATCACAATAGATAGTTATAGGTTCCTTGCATTTTACCTTTGTCCTTCAACATTTGTTTAAGCCATAATACCTATGTACAGTTAGTTGCTACTGCAACATATTCTGATTCAGCTGTTGATAAAGATGTGCAACTTTGTTTCTTACTCAACCAAGAAATTAATCTGCTTCCAAGAAAAAATGCTCCGCCGGTGGTGCTTTTTCTATCATCCACATCTCCTGCCCAATTTGCATCTGTGTATGCACATAATTCAAAGTTTTCATCTCTAGGATACCATAAGCCAAGATTTGTAGTGCCTTGTAAGTACCAAAAAATCCTTTTTACTGCGGATTCATGATTTTCTCTAGGATTACTCTGAAATCTTGAAACAATACATACTGCATTCATAATATCAGATCTTGTTTGTGTCAAATATAGTAGGCCTCCTATCATAGATCTGTACCTAGTCAGATTAATAGGTGTAGATTCATCCCTTAGTGATAATTTGTCATTTGTAGTTATAGGTGTGCTTACCATAATAGAGTTTTCCATACCAAATTTCTTTAGTAACTCTTTCAAGTACTTATATTGACTCAAGAATATACCCTTATCAGTCTATGAAATCTACAATGCTAAAAAGAATTTTATCTCTCCAATCATAGACATTTCAAATTCTTGTTGCATTTCAATAGAAAAGTCCTTACATAATCCATCTTCTCCTCCAAAGATTATATCATCAACAAAAGCTTCTATAACCAAGATGTCACCATTAGTCACTTTATAGTATAAATTGTTGTCAGCATTAGCTTTAGAGAAACCAATCTTCAAAAGATATTTATCCAATCTTGCATACCAAGCTCTTGGAGCTTGCTTCAACCCATACAAATCTTTTCTTAACCTGCAAAACATATCTTTGTTATCTATTAAAGAAAATCCATTAGGTTGCTCAATGTAAACTTCTTCTTCAAGATCTCCATTCAAAAATGCACATTTAATATTCATTTGATATACTTTGTAGTTTTTGTTTGCTGCAAAAGCCAAGAATAATCTAACTACCTCAATTCTAGCTACCAGTACAAAAGGTTTCATTGCAATCAATTCCTTCTTTCTGTGAATATCCTTTACACACTAGTCCTGCTTTATTCCTGATTACCTTACCATATTCATTAAGTATGTTTCTGAATACCCATTTTGTTCCAATTACATTTTTGTCTTTAGGCTGGGGAACTAATGTCCATGTGTTATTCTTCTGAATTTGTTCTAGTTCTTCTTCCATAGCTTTAATCCAGTGTTTATCTTCACATGCCTCATTAATTGATGATGGTTCAATTTGAGAAATAAGACATACCTCTTCATTTTCCATTCTTCCTCTTGTCATAACTCCTTGTTACTTGTTTCCAATTATCTGATCTTCAGAGTGATTCAGTCTTACATACCAGGGTGTCTTTGTTTGTTGTTGTTCCTTAGTTACAGTGGAATTTTCAAATGATATCGATGTAACTGGATCTTCATTCTATACTGGTGTGGGTTCATTTGATGGTATTTTTGTTGCCAGTTTAGAGTCTATATACCTTGAAGTTCCTCTAAACTGTTCATCAATATTCACATTTGTACTCTCAATAATTTTCTGCAATCTCTTGTTAAAAACATCTATATGCCTTGCTCTTAGATGAATAACCAAGAAATATTCCTTCATCACTTCTAGGATCAAATTTGCCAATATACTCATCTCTTCTAATATAGCATTTACTTCCAAATATTCTGAAATATTTAAGAGTAGGAGTAATACCAAACCATAGTTCATGAGTTGTCTTACCAGTTTCACCTTTGATGTGAACTTTGTTGAATGTGTAGACTGCTCTGCTTACTGCCTGATAGGGAGCTTGATAGGGAAGTTCTCACAAGGTTAATTTGTTCAAAAGGGATCAAGTTGTTTCCAAAGACATATAGATTCTATTGTATATGATTACTCAATCTACCTAATTGTCAAGATGCCAAATACTCCATGGTCTTCTTGCCTAGCAAACTCCCTTACTGGTGATGACTCTTTCCCATGCACAAAACTACTCAAAATGCTTAACCCTTCCAACTACACTTACTCATGCTTGGCTCTTGGGGAATTCAACCTTTAGTTTCAATGTGTACTAGGGGTCTTCCACATGGAAATTCAGGGGTAGTAAGGTAATGTTCATCATTGAATGCTCAGCATCTTGTTTTAGGTCTATAACCCTCAACTTACTCAAACTCAATAATAAGGCTCAACTACCCCAAATGAGGCTGCACACTATCTATGGATCCCAAGTACCCTTGTTGGAATATTTGAAATGTTTTCATTATGCATAATAAGCCTCCAAGTTCCATTTTTGCCATCGGGTTTATGCATACTACAAAAACTGTCATTTTGTTGTGTGTTATGCAGCAAGGCTACTAGCCCGTGGAGGCCTAATTGGCCCTTTTTTGCTCCCTCTAGTCAACAATGGCCTTTTTAACCAAAAAGAAAGTTTGGGATGATGTTTTAGGGGTGAATTCTCAAATATTTTTGAGGTTTAGCCCACTGTTAGTTTAGTTTTCAGACTGTCCACTTTTTATGGTTTAATTTGAGGGTTTTGTGGGGTTTTGAGTGCTTCCACCATAGTTACACTCTTTCAAACATGTTTCAAACTCCATAGCTCCTTGGATACTTTTGACACACCATATTGAAGCTTTCCCTACCTTTGTTGGATAGGAATTATGCCAAACACTTGGCAAACAAGAAGGAAAACAGTAAAATGTCTCAATCACTATCCTTTTTCTGCCCTTTTACCAGTCAAACTGCTGCCCTCTCTTTAGACCTGCATAAAGGAAAAGTTGTATAGGAAGAATTTCTCAAAGAGGTTTAAAAATTCTAGTAACACTCTTATTACATTTCCTTCAAGATACAAGGCATGGATTATGCTCTTCAAGCATTCCTTGGGCATTTTGCCACATACAATTTTATGAAAACAGTGAACTCACTGTTTGATTATAAAATGAGAAAGTCTTAAGGAGGAGTAAGATAAACTCACCATCTAAGGAGATTTTAAATACCCTTGGCCAAATGTCCAGGCCCTTGTTACATTCATTTTCTCACTCAAATTACTTTTGAGTGCAAACTTTGAGTTTTAATCAAGCTACTAGCCAAATGACAAACACTTGCCTAGTATTCACTCAATTGCATCTTCAAACCATTCTCCTGGCACAAAAAGAGAGAAATTTACATTATATACACATGGATCAACTTGGAAGAATCCATTGGACTGATCCTAGACCTGGATCAACCAAGTTGACACATTTTACAACTCCAAACCCCTGGTAGGGCAGCAGATTCCCAGTTATGAAATAATTTTACACAAACCAATTTCCAAAGTAAAATAGTACAAAAATCACTTCGAAAGAATTAAATGACCAATATACACACTTCTAGAAGGTACAGTATGGATACAAATGCTACAATATGGACTGTTACTCTGAGAAGCAAAAAAATAGTGAAATAAACCAAAAGTTCATGATTTTTATTGAAAAGAACCTGCTCAAACAAAAATCAACCCTTTCCAAGGAAAATGGAGGCCTTATATAGCTTCTCTAGTTGGTTTTTCAAGCCCTTGTATGGACATGAGGCTTCAATAACTCATTATGCAAGAAAATGACAATTTTGACAACTTTCTTAAGCCAAATGACAACGTTTCTTGCTCCAAGATGCATTTTTAACAATCTAACCTCATAAACTTGTCTAAACAACTTAGAAATGCTTAAAAACACTAAAAACACATCTTTCAATGCTCTTGAAGACATTAGGAGACCTTTTTGGCAATTTTCCACATTTTTGCCAAAAACTATCAACTCAAAGCCTGAAATGCAAGATTTGATCTCTTAGGATAGAAATGAGATCAAAACCACTTCACATGATTCAAAAAAACCTAAAACAACAAAAAAAACCTAACACAAGAATTTACAAACATAGAAGCATAAAATACCCAAAAAATGGAGTTTTGACTCAACTAGGTGCTCCTGCACCACTACCTCTCTCCAATATACATGTGGTAGATTTGCTTTTGGTAACATACTTCTAGCTGCATCCAAAATAGTTCTATTTTTCCTTTCTACAACTCCATTCTATTGTTGCATCCGAGGTGCTGATAACTGTCTTCTGATTCCATTCACTTCACAAAATGTACTAAATTCCTTAGATGTGAATTCACCTCCTTGGTCTGATCTCATACATTTGATTTTATTACCGGTTTCATTCTCTACCATTGCCTTGAATAGTTTGAATTTCCCAAGTGCTTTTGATTTTTCTCTACGGAAAGTAACCCAACACATTCTAGAATAGTCATCAATGATTAGCATGAAATATCTATCACCTTGTAAGCTTTTAGTTCTAGCTGGACCACATAAATCAGTATGAATTAAGTCAAGAGCATTATTGGATTTTTCTAGAATACTTTTAAAAGATGCTCTAACTTTCTTTCCAACTTGACATTCCTTACATACCGGATTGTGAGGCTTAACAATCTTAGGTAAATCTCTAACTGCCTTAGTAGTATTGATTTTCACAATGCAATCAAAATTTACATGACAGAGTCTCTTATGCCATAGCCAAATTTCATAAATATGTGCAATCAAGCATGTCTTTTCATTGTTATTCAAATGAAAGATGTTACCTCTAGTTTGATTACTGGTTGCAATTTACAAACCAGTTTTGTTCATAATTTTGCATTTCCCATTCTTGAATTGTAATTGAAATCCTTTCTCAACTAATTGACCAACACTTAAAAGATTGTGATTTAAACCTTCAACATAGTAAACATTGTCAGTATTAGTGTTACCATCAAGAGATATAGTACCTTTTCCTTTGATCAAACAAGCTTTATCATCTCCAAATCTTACTAGAGCTCCATTATATTCCTAAAAAGTCAAGAATTTTCTTTTATCACCAGTCATATGATGTGAACATCCTGAATCAATGATCCATTCATCCTTAACTTGAATTTTAGCTACCAGGGCCTGCTCTACTAGTTGAATAGTAAGTGTCGGTTGATTTTCTATTATAGCAATAAAAAACCATCCATTGTCAAATCCTCATCAGAATCATCAGTGACTCCTTCATCAGCAAGATAACAAGATTTGTCTTTATTCTTCTTAAATCTAGATCTCTGATATTCAAGGTTAGGCTTGTATGTTCTTCTAGCTTCTTCTCTCAATCTTGCATGTCTATCAGGGCATCTTGAAGCCATATGACCAATCTTATTATAGTTAAAACATTTAAAGGCTACTTTACCTTCATACTTACTTCCAACTAGACCTTCAGGCATTTTCCTTGCAAATAGTGCTTCAAGTTCTTCAAGTTCTTCATTTTCTCTCCTTCTTTCTTCAAGCTCTCTTGCATAAAAGGCTTTCCAATAAGACTTGTCAAATGATGGTGCAGATATTTTTGATGCCTTAAAAGCTAAATCTGTCTTTATAGTAGCAACAAGACCAAATTCCTCAATTTCAAAAGCTGAAAGTTTTCAAATCAATGTATCCCTAATTACTGATGTATTAGGCATTGTTCTTAACTCATTTATAGCAGTGACTTTTATTTTGTATGCCGGTGGAAATCCTCTTCAAATTTTTAAAATGATTTCATCTTCACTTAAGGTTCCTCCACAAAATTTAATACCGAAAACAATTTCATTAACTCTTTCCATAAAAGTAGAAATCCTTCATCTTCTTACATTTTCAGATTTTCATACCTGACCCGAAAGCTTTCAAGTTTTGCAATTTTGACTCTAGAATCTCCTTCATTCAATGTTTCCAAATGGTCCCAAATAGCTTTAGCAGTAGATCTATTTGATAATCCCATGATTTGCTGATCTGATAATGCGCTCAAACATGCTTCTCTTGCTTTGCAGTCATTTTCTTCATCTTTAGCCAGGGTAGGTGGATTACGCTAATTTTGAGTAGGAGCAGTATAGTCATTCTTTGTAACTTCCCAGATGTCCTTTCCAATGTAGTTTGGATGTCTCTCCATCCTGATCTTCCATATGCCATAATTGGTTTCATCAAGTTTAGGACTATCCTTCTTGAAATAGTTAGAAGACATTGGATCTCCTCAAGTTGTTAAACTTCTACAAAGGAGGACTAGGCTCTGATACCGATTGTTATGTCTTGGAGACAACTAAGAGGGGGGGTGAATCAGTTGTCAAATAAATTCAAACCAAAAATAACTTAACCACACTTAATGCTTAATACTAGTAAACCAAAATTTATGTCGATATACAATTAATCAGTTAATTGCAGTACCGATAAGGATTAATACATGAAACAAAAAGAAAATGACATCCACAACACATAACACCAATATTTGTATGTGGAAACCCTGTAAGGGGAAAAACCACAGTGGGAAACCTTACCCACAATTAGATGATACTACTACAGATAGTATGTGTATACAAATGGTGTCTGCACATGCAGAAAGGCCAAGCGCCTAGAGCTCACTACTGAATCACAAAATAGGAGTCACACTGACTACAATTGGATGGTTAAATCCAATAAGGATGTACTATTCAAAATACCATCTTTCTATGTTGGATTCAATACCAGTGTAGTTCTGATATGCCTTCACAAAATCCTTCCTTCAACCTTGAAATGATTTCTACGTGTATAGCTCTACTTATTCTCGCATATACTAAATTATTCCTTCCTTCACATTTGCATTGTCATTTTGATCTTACAAATAAGATCTTACATTTATACTGAAGCCTAGGACCAAAATGTATAGGTCGGCTTTACAACGATATTACAATAAAAACAATTTACAAGTAAAACAATAACAGATGCAATATCTGATTCAACATGTCAGCTTAATGCATTTACAACATTAATAAATCATCTCCAATGCGTGCCATGCTGATCTGGAATACATAAGCCTATCAGTGCTTATCTTGGACCTATTTGCCAGTAACAACAAATATGCAAACATGAATATACCAATAAACAAATCTCCATGACAAAGTGTCCAAATGATGTCTTCGACATAACCAAGTGTTTTCCATGTCATTCCAAGTGTCGGTGAACAACATATCCTGCCGGTGTACTAGATACTGGTGACTGTGCATACATCACTTGCTTGCTAGTGAATATTGCCAATTCTCCAAATGCCAAAGTTGATGAGTGTTAATAGGTGTTGACGTCAATGACAAAACCATATCAACATATCCAAAATAGCAACAATATTTACATCTATAGTCTAGCATTAAGTCATCATCTTAACTAGAACCACCCTCATATAGGAGTTTTAGATGCCCGTCACATGGTCGCAAAAAGTGAAAGGTATAATGGACTCGAACAACACTCAGTCTATATACCCTACTTAGAACATGGACATGTCAACTAGTCAACACTTAGGTACTCAGACAATGTCAACCCTAAATGAATTACAACAACATCTAACAAAAGAAGAAATTGAGTCGACTCAACAAGATCCACATGTACTTATGATCTTAGATGCACTTATACATAGTGATAGGGACAACTAGTATCTCTTGTTGTTAATACAAAATGAGGAAAAACTACCTGAAGATTTTGATGTCACAAAGATCTTACCACCAGGAAAAACTTTACGTCCAAATAATAGTCAAACACCGCCCACAACACAAATGCAAGTAATGACCTCCAGTTTTACTCAAAATGTACCTATCCAAACAAATGTCAACATGAATGCAAACTTCCAAACAAGTGTGTCATCTTCAACGATCAATTTTAGTATACCAACACAAAGCAGAATGATAATATCAATTGTCTCAGCACCTATTCAAACACAAGCAGTAAGTGCAGCCCAACCTCCCATTTCCTATTCTATAGGATCAACATATGGTTACCAAAATGCAAATCTAGGTCTGACCAATGCAACAAGTACGGCTCGACCAAACATGGGTTTGCATATCACTTATCTCACCGTACCTAGTGGAACACACAACACACAAAATTATAATCATGGTACCTCCCAACAACCTCCCAATTATGCAACAATAAATCCTTTTGTGGGACATACACAAACACAAGGTTTACCTTTGACTCAAATAGATATTCTGACACAACAAATGCAGAATTTGCAACAACAAATGACAGCCATGCAGACTGGTAATGATAAAAAGAGCTACACAATGCAGGACTTATGTCCTTATCCATTTGATCACACACTATAGATACCACCTATCCCACAACATTTTGAAATGCCCAAATTTGATAGATATCAAGGGAAGGGTGATCCTAGAGATCATATTAGAGAATTTTTTATGGCATGTATAGAGGTTGCCTCATAAGATACTTATCTAATGAGACTATTTCCTAAAAGTCTGGGAGGTTCGACTTTAGAGTGGTTTTCACATTTACCACCAACCATCACATCATGGGGAGAATTAGCTGAACAATTTATTGCAAACTTCTCACATAACATTGACACCCCAATTACTTTGATGGATTTATGTGTTGTTAAGCAATATGAGAATGAAACAATTGCATCCTTCATACAATGATGGAGGGCTCTCTATAGGAGGTGCAAGACAATTATCCCAGAAACAGAACAAGTGGATATGTTCATAGAAAACTTGATTCCCAAGATTAAATATTCAATACAAATGCAATGTTTAACCACATTCAAACAAATCATGGAAAAAGATCTCATGTGAGAAGGGACTAATAGAACAAGGTCTTATTAAGTACGACAACACCAACAACAATGACAAATCAAAATTTTGGTTGAAAAATAAAAATGTGACCAATGATGGTGTTGTAGATGCTAGAACAATTAATAGAACGCAACCGGTTTTATCATTGGGAACCAATCAATCATCAAATCCACAAGTGGAGAATAACCCTGTTTCAACAAATGTAAACGCTACATAAAATGTGAACACAAGATACTCTAGGGTAAATGCTCCAAGAAAAAAATACACGCCTCTAGGAGAACTGATTGAATCTATACTCAAAAAGTTGATACAAACAAACATGATCACTTTACCAGAAATAAGAATATATGAACCAGGTCCTTTCAAACCCACATGGTGGAATGACAATGATTTCTATGATTAGGACTAAAGGTCACAAAACAACAAGTTGCTAAAAATTGAAAAACTTGGTCCAAGATATGATAGATCAAGGGGATATTACAATAGATACAAATAAAACCTCAACAAACACAAATCATACAATCTTTAAGGATCCATTTGTTAAGCATGACAAAGGGAAAGCTACCACATCAGGTACACAAGACAATACAGCTAACTACACAAAGGTCTCTTATGATTACACTATTCATGCCATTAGCTCAGGAGATATAGTACATACTAACTCACAAGAAACACGTGATCAAGATGAGCAATATCCAGAGATTCACATAGATGATAACCAAATTTACATGCTATTAGAGGCACCAAAGTATGATGATGATGTAAATCTACGTCTTAAGGACTGGGGGCACCATGAACCATCTCATTTAGGTTGGCTTGAAGATGAACTCATAGAACACATCATGGATGTCAAACATACACATAAAGACTATGAAGAGGGATTTAACAGAAACCTTGATAAAACAACATATGATACCAACAATTCCTATAAGTCAAATCATATTGTGGCTACAATCACCATAACTCCTAGAAACAAAGACTGTGTAGTAGTTACTCATAGATCAAAGGTAAATTTATAAGGAATTCCACCAAACCCACCACCAATAGTAGGGACTTATAATATTGTAGAGCAACTCAAGAAAATGGTAGCACATATATCACTCTTTGAAATCCTATGTATCTCACCCACTCACAGAGCTATTATGGACTAAGTACTTCAAGATTCGATAGTGGACAATGATATAGATGAAAATGCCTTCCAATCCATGGTAGGAAATTTGACACAAGACACTCGTATTGCATTTACAGAATAGGACATTCCTAGTGATAGACTGCTTCATAATGAGCCACTACATCTAGAAGCTTACATACATAAGAAAATAATCAGAAGGGTACTAATAGATGGGGTCAGACTCAACATTTGTACTTTAAAACTAGTTAAGGCATTAGGATATTCTAAACTTCACATTGATTCATCCAAGAGGATAAATATCAAGGAATATGATGATGAAGAACGTCCATCAAAAGGCATTGTAACATTACCTGTACAAGTGGGACCTATAACAATAGAGGTCATTTTTCAAGTCTTGAACAAAGAACTGGGATATAACATGTTATTGGGCTACCCATGGATTCAAACCATGCAACTAGTACCGTCCACATTTCATCAGTGTGTCAAATTCCTATATAATGGTATTGAAATCACCATAAAGGGTGATCCAAATCCCTTCCAACATTGCAATTACTTGAAAGAAAGTGTGGATAATAAGGTTTCTATTAATCAAGAAGCACCTCTCAGTACACAACCAGAGGCATTAAAAATCATAGAAATACAAAAGGATGGGGCTACAACATCCTCCTCACAGATAAAAGATATGGGTTGTGGAGAGTAATCTATTGCAAATACTTCAAGTGAGAAACAATTATCATTATCTCCTAAGTATTTTGGGAAACCTTAAAATGCACTACAAAGATGAGACAAAGGAAAAGAAATTGTTAGATACAAAGACTCATGCTCTTTCATTAGATGGGGTGACTTACAAGAAGAATCCCTAGACGAAGATGTTAACCATTGGATATTTAGAGAAGAAGATCATATGACAATACCTAGAATACACACAGATCAGTATGGAAAAGGATTCAAAATTCTCCAGAGATGTGGATATGATGATACAATAGGCCTGGGGTTACACAAAAAGGGAAGGGTAGAACCTATTGTTCCTAATGATAATCCAAGGAATCAAGGATTGGGGTATAAGCATATACCACATATCACAGAAGCAAGACAACATACCCTTGATATACTAAATAGACCAATGAAACCATCAGATTACATACCACAAAGGGATTTATCCACACGGGGGATTCCTTCTTCATCTCAAACAAGTAATCAGGTACCCACATCACCTAGTGCAGAATCAGAGGGAGAAGACATGAGACAACTCCTACAAGAACCTACCACTGAGTTACAAAATGATGTAGTTGTTGACACAATAGTCCAAGCTAATGTTGCAATAGATGTAGGTTTACCACCACCACCTATGTCCCATCTGTGGTTATTGTCATTACTTCTACCATGAGAAACAATTCATGCCCAACCTAATGAAACAAATGAAGAAAGATTGAAAAGGCTTATACCAGGATTAAGAAGGATATGTACTGTCCAAAGAAGACCAATCAAACTACAACATAATCAGTGGCAAGAATAAGAAGAAATAAGTGATGAGAGCTCACATGATGAAACATACACTAAAAGTTAGATAGACTCTCATGAGTATGAGTTCCTATCACTCCATGATTCTACCCCACCAGAAAGTGTCATATTAAGGTATCAAATTAAACCTATAGAATATGAAAATACACAAAATCATTCAAACAATCAAGTCTTCACATTATCAGAGTCTACTATAGAAGAGAGTATTGATTTACCCCTAGTACATTCACACTTGATTGATTGGGGGCAAGAAGGACAACCAATGTTAGATTGGTTTGAAAATGATGAAGCAATTGTAGAATTTCTCAGAGTTAGAGAGGGATTTCCACAAGGTGATCTCAAAATAGGGTTTGTTGTAGACCTGGATAGAACAACATACTTTGGAGAAGAAAGTGCTTTTGCAACAGAAGATAAAGATCAAACTACCCATAATGGAAGGGGTGAGTTGGATAACCTTCCTATGGAAAGAGAAAGTTCAACATTGCTTATTAAGGAAATAGAAGAAGTAAACATAGCAGAAGGGGAAGTTGTACATAACATCCATTTGGAAAAATCACTAAGCAAAGAAGAAAAAGACAGATTCATTCATTTTTTCAAACAATGACCTATCAAATTTTCTTCGTCCTATGCAGATATGCCAGGTTTAGACTCTGAGTTAATGTTGCATCATTTACCTCTAATACCAGGAGTTAAACCTTACAAGAAAAAATTGAGGAAAATGCATCCAAGTATTGCATTATTGGTTAAGATAGAACTACAAAAGTTGTTGGATGTAGGTTTCATTAGACCTATTGATTACGTAGAATGGATATCCAGCCTAGTACCTATGACTAAGCCCATAAGAGGAATAAGAATTTGCATAGATTTTTGAGATCTAAACAAAGCTTGTCCTAAGAATGACTTTCTGCTACCTAATATCGATATGATCGTCGACCTAACAGCCGAGAAGGAAATGCT
The DNA here is from genome assembly GCF_030272615.1 of Cryptomeria japonica. NCBI lineage: Eukaryota > Viridiplantae > Streptophyta > Pinopsida > Cupressales > Cupressaceae > Cryptomeria > Cryptomeria japonica. The sequence continues at coordinate 830,085,834 of NC_081409.1, forward strand.
ATCCTTAATGGATGGATTCTCAGGATATAACCAGATTAAAATTTCACTAGAAGATCAACATAAAATGACCTTTACATGCCCATGGGGAACATATTGCGGGAATGTGATGCCATTTGGTCTCAAAAATGCCAGAGCAACATACCAAAGAGCTATGACAACATTGTTTCATGACACGATCCACAACATAATGGAATATTATGTGGATGAAATATTGGCTAAATAACGAACAAGAGAAGGTCACGTCATAGTCCTTGAATAGATATTTGATCAGTTGGAGCAGTATAATGTCAGATTAAACCCGAAGAAGTGTGTGTTCGGTGTAATAGCAGGTAAACTAATGGGGTTCATAGTATCGAACAAAGGAAATGAAGTAGACCCTACCAAGGTCAAGGCAATCATTGATATGCCACCTCTGTCAACACTTAAACAACTCAGAGGGTTACAAGGAAGACTGCAATCCATAAAAAGATTCATAGCACAGTTGGCAGATAAGTGTCACCCATTCCAACATTTACTCAGGAAAGGAGTTACTTTTAAATGGACAGAACAATGCCAGGAATCTTTTCAAGCTCTGAAAGATTATCTTGTACACACACCCATGTTAGTATCACCTACTCTAGGAATACCTCTATTGTTATGCATATCAACAACAAACTTAGCTCTAGGAGCTCTGTTGGCACAACATGATGACAAAAGAAAAGAAAGAGCCATTTATTATATAAGTTGGACTCTGATTGGCTATGAGCTTAATTATACTCCTATAGAACAAGCATGCTTAGCAGTAATCTTTGCATCCCAAAAGCTCAGACATTACATGCTAAGTCATAAGGTACAACTCATTGCATGCTTTGATCCACTCAAGTACCTATTGAGAAGAGCAACATTGACCGGGTGATTGGCTAAGTGGGTCATGATCTTGAGTGAGTTTGATATAGAGTACATAGACATAAAGGCCATTAAAGGAAAAATTATAGCAGATCAGTTAGCAGAAGCTCCTTTACAAGACAGTCATCCATTACTCATAGACTTTCTAGATGAATCAATGTTTACATTGACAACATCTTTAATGTGAAAATTATACTTTGATGGGTCATATACAAGTCATGGATCTAGAGTAGGGATTCTATGCATTACTCCTTAAGGGGATTCTATACCTAAATCATTTAGGATAAATTTTTTGTGCACAAATAAAATAGCCGAATATGAATCTCTTCTCATAGGACTTTGTACAACTATATAGTGGAGAATACAAGAATTACAAGTCTATGGTGATTCACAATTTATTGTAAACTAGGTAAATGATGATTACAACACAAAAGATGACAAACTCATGCCTTATAAGAAGCTAGTAGAAGATTACAAAGAGCACTTCAGCAAAATCACCTTCGAACAGATTCCAAGAATACAAAACAAGGCAGCAGATGCAATGGCTACCATAGGATCTCTTCTGAATATGCCTGCTAATGAAACTCAATTTGAGTTCATCATAGAACAATTGATGCTACTAGCTTATGAGACTCCTCCAGCAGAATATGTATGTACAATTGTGGGTCTAGAATCACCTTGGTACAATTAAATATATACATATTTAAACACTCAATACATGTCACCGGATCTATTCAGAAATCAAAGGAAGACCTTTATTTGTCAGACATCTAGATACACCATTATAGCTGATACTTTGTATAGAAAAGGTTTTGATGGAACTCTTCTCTGATGTCTGGATGAGAATGATGCACACCTTGCTTTAAAAGAAGTCCATGATGGAATTTGTGGGGCACACCAAAGTGGTCCACCATTGTCAAAGAAATTATTGAGAATAGGTTATTACAGGCCAACCATGGAAAAGGATGCTTACAAGTATGTATAGAAGTGTAAAAAATGTCAAATGCATGGAGATTCATGCACCAGCACAAAATCTTCAACCCATTACATCACCATGGCCATTTTCACAATGGGGATTAGATCTAGTGGGTAAAATCAACCCTACTTCATCCAATGGGCACAAGTTTATATTAACAGCCACTAAGTACTTTACCAAATGGGTTGAGGAAATTCCTCTTACATACACCACTGGAAAATAGATAGAAAAATTCATGCTCAACTACATTATATGTAGATACGGGATTCCAATGTGCTTTGTGATAGATAATGGACATCCATTTAAAAACCAAGAAGTGAAAGAGTTGTGTGAAAAATTTCAAAAACAACAAATATTTGCCACATCATATTATCCACAAAGCAACAGACAAGCAGAGGCTACAAATAAAACAATATTGAAAATTCTTATGAAACTTGTCATTGATACAGGACAAAACTGGCATCTCCAGTTAAATCCCACTCTTTGGGCTTATAGAATAGGAGTACGCACACCTACAAGAGAAACACCATATTCTTTGGTCTATGGTATAGAAGCAATACTCCCCATTGAAATATAAATACCTTCTCTAAGAGTTTCCTTATAGAACATCATATTAGAGGAAGACTACAGAGTAGCAAGGTTACAAGAACTAGAAACACTTGATGAAAAAAGACAAACAACATTCAATCATTTACAAGGATATCAAAATAGACTGAGACAGAGTTACAATAAGAGAGTCCACCCATGAAATTTTGAAGTGGGAGATCTAGTTCTTAAAGAGAACCAAAGGAACCTAGCAGAACGAAAAACAAGGGAAATTTGAACCTAACTAGCTAGGTCCTTTCATAATAACAAGGGTTATAGGAAATGGAGCATATAATTTGGCTACCATGGAGGGAGATCCACTCTCTGACCCTATGAATAGAACACATCTTAAAAGATATTATACCTAAGAGATATGTAGTTTAGGTGTTATTTTCTACATTGCATATCATATTTATTCAAAACACTGCATTACAGGTAGTTTCCTTTTTTAAAATGCATCTCATTCTCGAAAGTTTCTATATTTTCATATAGCAGCATCAATAAAACAAAGCAACAAGGGTCATTTCCTTTCTTAGATATTCAGACATGAAGTTTTTGAGGTCCTAGGGTCATTCATTTTCAACATCACCCTACGACAATGCTTTACTTATGGTTGGGTACTGATTTCACTATTTGAGACTTGTTAACCCAAAATCTATCAATTGCTATATCTCAAACACAATAAATCTCTAAAATTCATTCTAGACACCTAGTTGATCATATGACTAGTGAAAAATAAAAAATTCTACTTCAACTACCATTGTAATTGTCACACCCAAGTAGGTTTCATTACTTACAAGTCAAGGAAAGAAAATAAAAAATAGAAAAGGCTATGCCAAGTTCATCTCAAGGCAAAAGAGAAATGATATATAACTGAAATATCATGCAGGCAAGTGTGACATAAAGCTTGCCTATGGGAACATGCAAATAAATCCATCAGGTCTATTCAGAATGCTTTTGAAGTTAGGATAATCCATGTAGCTAAGTCATATAGGATGATAAGGATCTTTAGTGAACATGAGAGGAAGAATTAACTCATCTGCACATGTATGGGCAAAAGAAGGTCAGAGTTTCAAGAACTAATGGGGAAGTTTTCTGCGTCTCCATTTGTAAATCCTAGTCACTAAGTATGTTAATTTGGATGTTCCAAAGGACCTTAAGAATTGATTTACTACTTATCTATGACATGTTTTGCACCTCCATTTCAAGTCATGTATTACAAATGCTACAACAAACATAGTCAGCCTTGTTCAAATAAGAAATGCATCTTCATCATGCATATTGCATTAAATTAGGTCATGTCAAAATTCATTGTCTCCACATGCATTCTGCAGATCATAATGTCATACAAGCCTGCACACTAGGGGCATAACTGAAAAAATCCTAAAAATCATATAAAGTCATGAAAAAATCCTAAAAAATCGTAAAAGTTCCTTCAAAATACCAAAAACACTGAAAAACTCAAAATCAATCAAAAACATTCAAAAAATGAGCTACATAATCCAAAAACAACTGCAAAATGTCTTGAAAAAAAAAATAATCAAAAACATTCAAATATCGCTCCACATAATCCAAAAACATTGAAAAAGCTCTTGGAAAATAACTAAACATAAAAGAAATCAATCAACCAAAAAACTTGCAATAAAATGTCTTGTGAGAAACAAATACCCTAGCAGATATCCAGCAAACACTTCGCATGAAGTTAACAAAGGATACAATTATCCAATCAAACATCTGCAATCAATTGATCAAACTGTCTTATCAATCATATCATATCCATATCAAAGTGATCATTATCTTATCTTAAATAGAAGAGGATACACTCAAAATTAGACAGGTCAGTCTAAAACAGGGTCCGCAACTTTTTGAGATCAAACATTATCATCCATCACATCAAGCAACTGAGAACGAAGGCACAAGGTCAGTATAGTTGCTGAATTTTGTCCGGGTTAGTCTTTATCTTTTATCATTTTGCGACAGATATTGTTCCTATGCTACTCAAGGATGTCTACAAGTGACTAGAGGAGACATGATGGGCATTATCTTTTTCTTTGTTTTCTATTTGTGGTGTGAACCAATGAAATTCTAGGGAAATTGCTCTAGTGGGTGTCTATGATAGGAGCATCCAGCTATTGGATGCCACACATACCTTGACCCCTAGCGTAATTCCTAGAATGGAGGGTTCACTCCTTGTCTACTACGTATTTGTTTCTACAATGAGATATCTTTACATCTTGGTTCCTTATACCCTGATGTGCTAAGTTCCATTGTTCAATAAATAAGACTCAATGATGAATATATATTGATGCAATAAAATATGTGACATAGGTTCATGATTCATTCAATTTCATTCTCATCTCATTTTCTTATTGATAGTTTGTTGATTTCTTGTCTTCTTTCTAAATCACAGTCTCTCTAACATTCTTTCTATCATCAATTATTCTCTCTATCATCTAACTAACATTTCTTCAAGGTGTATTTGAGTTAAAATTTGTTCTAAACATTATCAACCAAAAACATTCATATAGATTCTATTTACATTCATATAGATTCCATTGCATTCATTATAAGTTTCATCAAACATTCATTAGCATCATTAATACATACATGTACTATCATTACATTCATGAATCACATAGAATCAAATAGATATGCATCATTAAAACCCATAGAATCATATAAGCATACATATAAAGAAATACATAAATAGATAATTCAAAATGATAATGTGTACAAATACAATAAACAATCCCAAAGGCTTAGATGACATGATCAAAATAAAGTCTCAACCAACACTACCTCTATCAGCAAGTGGATCCTATCCACTAGATCCTGCCCCAGGATGTCGAGGTGGTCCCATAACACCACCACTGCTAGTCCATCATGAAGTAGATCTACTCGATCTCCTCCCTATAAACACACTGAAGTTAGGCTCTCTCTAACCCTTAGGGATGGCTCTCTCATATGCCTTTCTATAATAAATAGCCTCTTGCATAGTAGTGAAATACCTCTCTGCCTGGTCGCACACATTTGTACCTACTCTAAATAACTGATCAAAGGCATCCATGGTAATCTGACATCTTTGGACTACCTCATCTCTCTCTCTCTGGAGATGATCCCTCTTAGCCTCTAAAGAACCATAATCCGCATGATAGACCTCTTGCTCGACATCTCATCTAGAGACCTCCTCCTATAAACTTTGGACCCACGCTCTAACAGTCTATGGATCATCCTCATCACCCAGCTACTCTCTCCCATCCTCTATAGTAGGAACATCCTCTAATTCTGGCATATCGTCATCATCATCTCCATCCTCGCTGCTTGATGACTCTGAAGAATCATCGCTGCCCTCACCGCTGATAGACTCAATGTTGCCACCAATGTCTACATCCTCATCTCCACCTCCCTCATATCCTCCTTCGGCTCCACCCTCCTCTTCTCCTCCAACTCTCTCCCCAATGTCTATCCTCAACCGCTATCTAGGATGGCAAATCTATTGTGTTATAATCAGAACAACAGGGTCAATAAGTGGAATCAGCCTATGTCTAGCAAACCATGCATCATACTATGGTGTCATCCCTAGATCCGCTACACCTCTACCCCAACCCCAAAGTAATGGCTGCAGAGCATCAAACTCAGTATAAGCAACATGTGGCTGAATACAAACACCCCAATTAGATACCTCCTGAGATACACAAGAAAAATAAGTGGTAACCACTAGTGTCACCTGAACCTCACCAAATTGTCTCAGTACCCACGCTGGAAGATACAACTCAATAATCTGCTGGGTCTCGAAGGTCCTACTGATAAGATATCTCTACTATTGGTAGAAAGGCAAGTGTACTACATCATCCACCCAATCGGGGCAATCTAAGTATGGTCTCCAAATAAAATACTGCAATATGTCCAACTGATGTCTCCAATACAAGGTGTTACCTAAACCCCTGTGTCTGATACCTACTATATACCAAAAAGAATAAGGCTCACCAAGCTACAAATCAACATGAATAATGGGCCTTGAAATAGAAATATGCTCCCATGCCCAAGTCTGGAGCAATGTCACACCATAACTAATAGAGCGATATCCAAGATATTAATCCCATGCATCTGATAATACAACATGGCTAATAGACATGGACCCCATGCATACACTCATCGATGAACAATCATATCATGAAGCACTCTACCCCATCCAATAGGGAATCCGTGACCTCATCTATAAGGTATCAACAAACCACCGACAACACCTCATAGTACAATTGCCATGTCATCATAGTCTAACCGGGCCCAAGGGATGTCATATCGACCACTGATCTATAAGTCCTATATCTCACACTCGAAAAGTGCATACAATCCAACAATGCCATCATCATGATCATAAACAACTCTCTCACCATGAATCAGAATACGAAGTATATGCCATACATCTTCTAATGTAATGGATGCCTCACCAGTCTGAAGATGAAATGAACAAGTCTCAGAGTGTCATTGCTCTGTCAAAGCTATAATCATGGCCCTGTTGGCCGTAACCTCTAGCAAATGTAAAAAATGATATAGACCAAGCTATCGGATATGCTCAATCTCCTCATCAAGTAAATCCGCATGAAGATCAATTCCACTAGGTCTACTCTGTTGGTAGTATAACACTCCAATGTTCTCTTGGAATGAGAAAATGTTGAAAATATCAGATATCAGATTTTGAAAAACAAATAATATTTCACCATGCATGACAAAAAGTTACATGTACAATGAATTCATGATAGTTATTACTAATGCGGAATACTTAGAGCTTTTGCGTAACATTTACAACTAATGCATAATAACATGAGTGCATGCGTAACATCAAACACTATTGCGGTATGAAATGAACTATTGCAGTATGAAGGAGCTAATGCATAACATTAATGGTGAATGCGTAGCATTTAGAATGTTTGCGATATATTAAGAACATATGTGTAAACATCAATAGGCAAATGCGTAACACAGGAAAAAATGATCATTGAATTTTTTTTGGAAACTCAGGAAAAACAGTGAAAAAATAAGAAAAATTTGGAAAAATACCATGCCACTAGTCCCAGGAGGTCTCTGATATGAACGTACTCGGTCAGACAAGTGTAATCAAGCTCTATAACTAGCCATGATGATCAAATACTCACAAGAAAGCACAAAAATTGTAGAGAATACAAAGAACTTACCAATTACTAAATATGCAAATGAAAACCTAAAATCTCTATTTATAGCTCAAAATTAGGGTTTTTTTGACACCTCGATGCCCGTGGTCCCTGCAAGCTTCAAACAACTTGTAGCCTACTCAAATGATCTCAAAATGGCATAAAACTTCACACACTTGCTTCTTACACTGATATCGAAAACATGGTCTCAATTTTTGAATTTTTTGACCACCTTTTCTGAGGGGGCATATATACACTATACAATAGTACCAAGACATACTGGGGCATACATTTTTCATTTTCTTTGAAACAAGGTTGTTTAGACTTTGTCTCAAAGAGGGGCAAATGTAGACACCTAAAAATGTCTCATTGATCATGTACTAATTATTCCTCTAATTGATTAAATAATTCTTTAATTATTTAATTAAGTTAATTATTCTTATTCCTCTAAAATCATATTTCCTCATCATCTTACTAATTATTCTACTTCAATCTTATCATCATTTAGTCATTTTTAACCAATTTCTAATGTTAATTAAATATTTATTATTTAATTAATTATGATTAATTCCCCAATTTAAATAATCTTTATTATTTAAATAAATTATATTCTCAATTTCTATCTCTAAACATCTAATCATTCAACCCTTTTCTAAATAATTAAATAGTTTCTTTAAATTATTTAATTAGCTAATTAATTCTTCCATTTCTTAAATCCCCCAGTTCTAATTTCATTTAATTTCATGTTCTTCTAAATTCAATTACATGTGCATAATTTCATAAACCAAATTGAAAATCAAAGTCAAGCTCTAAATATATTCAAATACTAAATTGAATTTAAAATAAGTTCAATTATTTGAATAAATCTCATGCAAAGATTAAATTGAAAATCTAAGTCAAAGTGCTTGCACATGCTAAATTAATTAATTAAATCATTATCTCTCCAATCTCTATTTCCATCTTTCAGTTAGCTTTTTCTAAATTAAGCTTTCTTTGTCATCCTCTTTATTTCCTCCAATCATTCTTTTTCTTCCTTCAGTTAACTTCTTCTCAATTAGTTAAATCCTTTAATCTATTCAATCTATTTTGTTTCACCTCTAAATCAATAGTTCAACTATCAATCAGCATGTGATCTCAACTAAGTTCCACCTCTTGATCATTTTGTTCCACCTTTCAATCAATCTTCTCCAATTATCTATAAATTGAGCATTCAATCTCCATTTTCAATCCTCTTGAATCCTCCTCCTCAATCTTGGACAATTACTCTGAATCATGAACTTTGAATCTTTGTGTCACTTGCAGGTTACCAGCGCAATATCTGAGAGCCATCATACCACAGAGAAGAGAAGAGCAATGGAAGCTAAATGCAATCTTGGAATAGGGAATTTTATTGAATGATTTTAATTCCTATTTGCTTGATTGTGTTATTTCATTGTTAGTTTATTATAATTCTTTCATTAGATAGGGATTCATGATTTCCCTTTGCTTCTAATTGATATTATTGAATTAAAGATGAATTTTACAGATGACACATATAATAAGATTGGTCATTTTGCATCTAGGTGTCCTGAAAGGAATGCAAGATTTGAAGAAAGAGTTAAGAAATCATTTAAGCCTAATCAAAATAGATATAGGTTCAAGAAAAGAAAACAATGCTACATAGCGGATGAGGAAGGAGTAAATGATGACTCTAAGGATGAACCGACAACACTTTGCTACTGGATCTGACAATGGAAAGGAATGGGTGTTCTATGCCTTAAAGGAAGATGAACCGGAACTGGCTATCAAGAATGAAGAAAAGGCCCTAGGAAAAAAGTTGAAGACAAGGATGAATGGGTAATTGATAGTGGATGATCACATCATATGACTGGAGATAAAAGAAAATTTTTGTCCCTGCAAGAATACAATGGCAGACAACTCAAATTTGGGGATGACAAAGCATGTATGATCAAAGGTAGAGGTATTATTTCTCTAGATGGCAACCATAATACTGATAATGTCTATTATGTAGAAGGTTTAAAGAATAATCTTTTAAAGGTTGGTCAATTGGTGGACAAGAGATTCCAACTTTAGTTTAAAGATAGAAAATGTAAAATCATTAACAAAACTGGTTTGGAGATTGCAACCAGTACTCAGACTGGAGGTAATATCTTTCACTTGAACACTGGTAATAAGACATGTTTGATTTCTCATATTGATGAGAGTTGGTTATGGCATAAGAGGTTGTGTCATGTTAATTTTGATTTTATTGTTAAGATCAGTTCAACAAAGGCTGTTAGAGATATACCTAAGATTATAAAGCCTCATAATCCAGTATGTAAGGAATGTCAATTGGGAAAGAGAACTTATTTTAAGAGCATACATGATAACTCTAATGATGTGCTTGATTTGATTCATACTGACTTATGTGGTTCAACAAGGAATAGAAGCTTTCAAGGTGATAGGTATTTCATGCTAATAATTGATGACTATTCTAGAATGATGTGGGTGACCTCTCTAAGGGAGAAGTCTGAAACCTTTGAGAAATTCAAGATCTTTAAAGCTAAGGTGTAAACATAAAATGGATTGAAAATCAAATGTCTGAGATCAGATCAAGGTGGTGAGTTCACTTCTCATGAATTTAACAGTTATTGTTAGACAAATGGAATTAGGATACAATTATCTGCACCCCAGACTCCTTAGCAGAATGGAGTAGTGGAAAGGAAGAATAGAACCATTTTGGATGTAGAAAGAACCATGATGATGGGAATGATAAGTTGATCCCCTCTTCCTATTTAAAATGGAAAGCAATTGATCTAATTATGTATAGAGACTAAGTGAAAAAGTGACAAAGAACTGATTATAACTTAAGCTCAGAGTATGGGATGGAGTTGTGCACTTGAATTTGGTAGAAATATGTTGAGATGAAGTCACCCTATGAATTTGACAAAAAAGTTACCCGAACTATGGTGGGAATATACATGGTCCTCCGAAAAATATGCAAAATGAAAAGGTTTTTTTCACCTCTACAAATGGAGTCTGAATCTGAAAGTACAGTTGCCCACCTGCAACCTACACACATAAAAGAGAGGAAAATGGGTGGGGATTGGGGGTTTGCCTTCAGGTCAAACCCCAGTTTTGGAATTAACCAAGTAATGAAAGAAAGTACTTGCAAGTAAATGTAAATGAAATTCTGAAATGTAAATCACCTCAAGGGAGGTTGTGATAGAAATGTTTATAGAAATTCTTTTATGGAATTGAATGTTGGAATCAATCTCCTCTTCAATGGTTGAATCCTTAACTTGAATGCAACACCTATCCTTGAAGGGAGACTTGATAATGCTCAATGCTGGAAGGGAATGCTTGAATGCTCTTGAATGCTTGATCTCATGTAAACTTCCCACTCATCCAACCTATCCAACTTTTTCAAATGAGAGGGAAAATGCAACTTAAATACATATCAATTAGCGTTAATGAAACTAATTTTCATCATAGGCCGACATCGAGGAAGTTTTCCCGCTCACTACACAACCTACAATGCAAGCTCAAGAAAGGGTCCTGCCCCAAAATAGGGCAGGGATAGATGTGCCATGCCCTTGTCCCACCCCTTTCCCTAGGGAAAAGTGTAGATAGGGTGGTGCAGAGGCCAAGGGAGAAGCATATTCTGAGGGTTGAGAAGTCTTCATTCTCTGATCAGGCTAGGGGATTCCATCTTGCATGTGTGAGGACCCTAATGCGGTCGAAAATTGCAAGGGTCATAATTTTATGACACTACAATACTGTACCCTTAAAGACTACATTCTCAAGCTAGGAGAGCCTCTTTACTATTATTACAAATTTCCATAGTTTTTTGAGACATTTTTGACCAATGTTGTTTATTCTCAAACCCTCTACTCTATATATTGACAATACATTTTGGATTTATAGCTTCACAATGGTTTGATGGCTATGACAATAATGTGTTTTCCTTTTTTTTAGGTCTGTATAGGCTCATTGTGTTGTTCTACGACAATAAAACCTTTAAAATTCTAAGCAAATAGAGGTCAATATGCCTTTAACAGTGAACATGACAATCATGACTGCAATCATATAGGAATGGGTTTTGATCACCCTAACCATGAATTCTATGTTTGCAACAATGAAGCCCTTTATATTTTGTTTCATTCATGAGAGAAAGAAAGACATTCATTTAAGCCATACTACTTCCAATAAACATCTTTTACTTAGAAAATTGAGACAAAGAAAATATAAACTCTTTCATGAGTGGAAATGAGAGTTTTAAGATGATTAACCGAACCTATTTTCATGGATTGAAGGAGAGTTTCTCCATGTATTTATCTATGCTATGTTCCTCTTTTCACACTCACTCCCTGAGACCCTCTATTGAATTGCCAGAAGACTTAAGTATGCATGCAATAAATAAGAAACATATGCCTTGAATCTTGGTTGACACTGCATTTGAGCTTTTGTGGCTATATCATAGTTTTAACATCAAGAAGAGTCCCCACAAAAATGAGAATTCCCTCCAAAACACAAAAAGACTCCATCTTAAATTTATTTAAGGTTTCAATTAAAAAAGATGGAGGAAGAAATATAATTGATTACAAATTTCTCCAAAATTAAATCAAAAGCTTTTGACTTAACTTAAAACTTGCTTTTAACATTTGAAACTCGTAAATTTTTTTGAATAAGGGTAGGACTTTCACAAAGCTATTTTTGGCCTTAAGGTAAAAATAGGTAACACAAAAATTACACACCAAGTACTACATCTACCCCTCCACCAAAATCGATAACATAGTAATCATCTATGAAACAATAGTTATCCAATGCAATAGATGATCATGGTATCCTTCTTATCCAACTCATTTTGGAACTATCTGATAGCATGACAAGGAATCCATCAAATTCCTCTACTTCTAGCCCCTTATTGACTACAAAACCTTCATTGATGAAACTATGAGTAGAACCACTATCTACCATACATAACACTCATTGTTCCTTGATAGTTCCTTCCAACACAAAAGGATGATACCTAGGAACATTGAAAAGAGTAGCAATGGTGCAATATACAACATCATTTCTATCAACAACCTTATCATTGTTGTCCTCATAATCCATACCTTGAATATGATCATCATCCACATCTGAATGAACCTCAATGAGATCGCTTTGCCTTTCCCAAGGCATCAATGTCCAAGCTCCTAAGGCTCCTTACATGGGAAGCATAGATTCTTCCTTCATAACTCATTACATGTCTCTTGATCCATCTTAAGAGGGGGTGGTGCACACTAGCATTGTGTAGAAGACCTTTTGAGGAGGCTTGGGGCCTTCAGAAAACTTCTTATTGGGTGATCACTTAATACTAGGTTACACTTTTTGGCCAAAATTGATATTGAAATCAACATTTTACATAAGATCTTTATTTTCTGAAACCTATAGCAGCTAAACTATTAAGAATTTGAAGATGAAATAAACTACTAATTTGTGAGATTTTTCATTAAGATTCTAAATATATTTATTTTTAAAATAATTAAAAATTAATTGTTCATATTGTTATGTAACTTTTTATAACTCGATATTTATAATAATCAACATTTTTTAGAAGTGGCGTTTATTTGGTAATGCATAACACTTTTTATAACAAGAAGAAATTTTTGAAATCTAGAATTGTCACACAAATATCTAGTGAATGGGTATTTTTTCATAATTTTTGTTACATATATATTTTTTCGTTAATTTTTTAAGACAGTAATTGTAATTTGGATAGAGGTGTATTCCGTAATGCATAATTTTTTTTCTCTATTTTTAATTTTTTCCATGTGTGAAACACAATCCTTAATATTTGATGAAAAACCTACATTCATAAGAAATAAAACATAAATATATTAATGGAATTAAATATATTAAAAATTATACTATTTGGAAAGCTTATAATAAGGACTAAATAATTTAAAAAATAAAGCTTCTAAATGAATTCATTTGAACCCTCAAAAGATAATGCAAAAGTGGTTTTTATCAGCATTTTGATAGGTGCAAAAGAGACTCCATTACATGTATGATTTAGAAGTAGAGAGGTTCTATCCAAGAAATTTTGATCTAAGAGCCTTTGATCTAACTATCCTCAATTAATTAATTCAAATGGGACCTCTTAAAACTTAAATTATTATATTTTCTGAAAAATGTATGATTTTAGCAAAATAAAGGATGTACTAAAAAATGTAACCTAGTATTTTGGGATCAGCCTATTCTGCTGATAAGAAAGTGGTGGAGAAGTATCAAGGTCTAAGGTATTATAAATAGCCTCATGTAAAGTCTCGTGCTTAAGATCCTTGACCAACCATTGTAATCTGACATGGAAACCCTCAATGAATAATATCACTACTTTCTTATCAAGCTTCTCTAGAACCATAATAAAAATACATTAGAACTCACCAATATAAGTTTCAACATGTCCTGTTTGTCACAATAGTGCAAGATCTTTGTAATATAAATCAACATCCTTATGATCAAATCTAGTAATCAACAACTTAGTAAACTTTGTGTAAGAATAAATGAATCCATATTTTTAGGTAACCAAACCATAGTTACACCAATCATAAGCCACACCCTCCAAATGTAATATTGTAAACTGTATAGCCTCATCCTCAAGCATCGACTTAAGGGAAAGGTAAATATCAAGTTTGCACACCCAAGCTCATGCACTAATATTCTCACTACCATCAAAGGAAGATAAACTGTGCTTATCGATAGCTCGCTTGAGCTTGCAATTTTGTTGTTGTCTTGGCCATCTACCACCTTGGCTCCTCTTACTATCTTTGCACTGCAAACAATATTGATGTAAAGGGAATGCATCCCTAACATATTATGGTAGGTGTTCCCACTCATCACTAGCTACCATAACTACATCCTAGAACTCAATGCCCTCTTCTGGGTCAAATAGCGGTAGCTCATCTCTAGGTGGAAAACGAGGCTACATATGTTTGATTGTAGTTTTTGTATGAGTCCTCTCATTCCTAGGGGATCCAAGAGTACTATCAATCAATGAAGGGGTTCTACTACTCCCATGACTAATTGGAACTATAATAGACCTACCGATCCTATTATGCCCATCATGTTTTCCATGCTTATCCCTAGGTCGATTCAAATCAAATTTGTCTAGAGTAACCTGAGACTTGTCTAATGCCTGAAAAATTCAAGACTAGATATTAGAAAGAGTTCTATGTAACTCATCAGGATGACATCTATTATGTCCCTCCATATGTTGGGGACTCCTACATTCCTTAATCATATCACCCATGTCAAAATATTAATGTCCTTGTTCTCTCATGTGAGTATAATATATGCACGGTCATGTCTTCCATGGTGCATATAAATAATTAGAAGACCCTCAGGCTGGCATGATCATAGCTCTGATACCACTGAAAGATCCCCAATAAAAAATGAGCTAACTTTTTCTAATTTTGATGTTTGTTGATTGGAGGTTTTGGATTGGTTTCTTGGGTAAACATTTTTGTTTGAGTTTGGATGCCAATGTTTAAAAAGGGTTTTAACATAAATTATATGTCAATGAAATAATGCTTTTGAGCCCAATTGGTAAAAATTATAATTGATTGATTAAAATTTCCAAGCTCTAATTTTTAAGAACAATAAATACAATTATTCAGAATTATAGGAATTGAATCACTACCTAAACAAAGATTTCCATATCTAGAGTCCAACACTCAACTAGGGAAGGATTTATTGATGAAATATTCAATGGGGTTCACAATATAAGAGCATCCAATTGGAAAAAGTGGCTCCAACTAACTTTATTTGCATCAACTTTAATTACCAAAAATAAATATTGAATGAAATAATAGGAATGCTAAGTCCCATGCCTCACCTCCAAGCAAGATTATTGAATTGAACTGAATTTCCTCAAAGAACATACAATCTAAACCACAATCAATATCTAATGCTTGATGAAGTTTTAAACACACTACTGATAAATGGTTGTCAAGAGGTCTGGATAATTTCCCAACCCTTTTCCTAAGAGGCATGGCTTGATAGAGCAATAATCTGGTTGTAAGATGGTATGAGTGGCCCTAGGAAAGGTACAACTGAAATAAGAGAGCTTTGAACCCTTTGTTGGCATTATGTGAACCGGCATGAAGACATAATGATATTGTATGTTGTCATTGATGTCAATATGAGACATAGTGTGAACCGGCACATGTGATAAGTGAAGAAAGAGGTACTGGCATATGTGTGAACCGATATATGCCAAAGTGAAGTGGCACATTTGTTCAAGGTGAACCGGCATGTAGTTATGAGAATCGACACATGGAAGCACTGTATGACAACCGGTTGGTAGGCAGCTTCCACTTCAGGGTTTCTGGTTGGAATACCTCAAGTCTATGTGACTCAATTGGTGATCTTTGTGAGATGAGTTAGTAGTATGATGGAGGACAGATCGTGTTGCCATGTAAGCTCTGTGGGCGTGAAGGATCTTGCATGAAGATGACTTTTCTTATCTACCTCGGGAATGTGTGAAGTCTATCAAATGGTGATAACACGTGATGGGTTATCAGCCACCATGAAAATGGTGGATTATGGACAATGGAGAATGTCTTGAGATCGACTCAAGACTGGTGCATTTAATGCAGTATGATTCAATGGTCAGGATTGAACTATTTGAATTGCTCAACCTAATAGGTTTAGGGTTTAGGGTATTTGCTACCAACCTATTTGTTCCCTATAAGGTTGATGTTAGGTTTCTGTCTAAGGTTGTTGGCAAAATTTGTGAGTGTGTATCCAAGGAAAGCAATATGTGATTCTTGCCAGACCAAAGGAGAGAAGAGATACCTGCAAAGTGAATGTGCAGAAGGAAAAGAGGAGCCTAAACGGATCTGCATTAGCATTTAGTGCTGTTAATAGATTATTGTAATGCCTATTGATCTCTAACCACTTCAACAGTTGTAAAATCCCCTAACAAAGTAGCCTTAACCGGCTTGATTCAAAATCCCTTAAATCGGGTGGCCTTAACTGACTTGTTTTAAATCCCTTAACTAGGTAACTCAAGGCTAATGAGTTCTAAGAAGCTAGAGAAGCTTAGGAGATCCTTTTAGCTATTGAGTTCTTAAAATCCTCTAACAAGGTGACCCTATTGGGTTTAACCCTTAATCGGGTATCCCTTAACCAGGTGATCCTTAACAAGATTGGTTCCTACCAGAACCTATTGTAATGTTCTTAACCAGACAAGGCTCCTAATAGAGTGGACTTCTAAAGAGTTCAAAAAGTAGCTTTTGGGTATTCATCCCCACCATGGTTTTTCCCAGTTGGGTTTCCACATGAAAAATATGTGTGTCATGTGAAATGCTTTTGTCTTGTGATGCTTTATTTTACCTGTTATGCACATGAAGGTTCTATGTTTTATGCCTGTCTATAAAACATATTAAACTCACTGTTGTGAAGATATGATGGTTAAGTTTATTTGTTTATGCATGAGAATATAATGATACTGTAGTATTGAGCTAAGAGGAAAGTTTATTGAGTGACCGGTTCGTGACTGATTGAGTTGTACTAGATGTTACCGGTTGCACTCTATTTTATTGGTTTCCTTATTTGTCAGTCATTTGGGGTATTTGTTGTCAAACAAATTTTTGACTATATTTGTGTTTGTACTAATTCACCCCCCCCTTCTCAGTACCAGTTTGGTACTAGTGGTTCATCATTGAGTTATCAATTGGTATTAGAGCATTCTGGGTCCTCTATGTTGTAAGCTTAACCACTTGAGGAAAAGATCATAGCCAAATGATGAAGAGGGAAGGTCCAAAGTTCAACAGGGAAAACTTTGGTATATGGAAAGACAGGATGAAGATATTTATGAAAAGCATGGGTTTTCAACACTAGAGTTATGTTGAAAATGTATATGTTGTTCCTACCGGTACTCTCACCGACGACCAAAATAGAGAGATACAAGAAAATGGGTAAGTCATGGAAGCCCTCATCAGTAGTCTATCTGACATTGAGTTTATTGATGTTCAGGACAAGTAAATCCCAAATAAGTATGGGATGCTCTTGAAAATATCTATGGTGGTGATGAGCATGTAAAACAGGCTAAGGAAGAGAGCTTGAGAGGAAAGTTTGAATACATGTGGATGGTTGAAGGAGAGACCATTCAGTAGTATGGAATAAGAATCAAAATAGTTGTTGGAGAAATAAAGAGTGCAGGTGGCAAAATAGAAGATTCCACTGTGGTCAGTAAAGTCCTAAGATCCCTGTTGCCAGTCTATGTAATAAGGGTTGCTACTATTCAGGAGCTGAGATCAATAGACAAGTCTAAGGCATCCTTGGACTCCATCATAGCCAAGTTGACAGCCTATGAGCTGAATAGTTTTCATGGTAGTGTTCAAAAGTCAGAATCAAGTTTTAAAGCTTCTGTTATGCCATCCATAAAAGGAAAAGAGGCTAGCACTAGTTGGGAACCTAGTCAGAACAAAGAAATGAAGGATGAAAAGTTTTTGATGGAATTTGAAGCTCTTCTAGCCAGGAGATTTCCAAAAGGGACTGGTAAATACAAAGGTAAGCTTCCTTTGAAATGTTTCTCCTATAATTGGGTAGGACATATTGCTATGAACTGTCCTAATAGTGACAACAAGGAAAAACCAGAAAGGTTCAAGAAATTCAAAGGAAGAAACTGGAGAAATTGTTTTGTGGTAGTTGATGGAGGTGTGACAGATGAGGAATCAAAAGATGAAGAGAATGAAGACATTGTGTTTGTTGCTGTAAAGGAAGATGTGGCAGACAAGAAGGCTCTTGTCTCCCAGTTTGAAAATTCAAATGAGTGGATCATTGACAGTGGTTGTTCTCACCATATGACTAGTGACCAAAGCAAGTTTCTATCCTTGGAGGAGTATGATGGTGGTGTGGTTCGCTTTGGCAATGATGCAGCATGCATGGTCAAAGGCAGAGGGTCCATCTCTTTGAATGGAAAGAGTAGTGCTGACAATGTGTACTAGGTTGAAGGTCTCAAACACAACCTTCTAAGTGTTGCCTAGCTAAATGACAGTGGTCTCACTCTGCAATTCAAGAATGGAGTTTGCAAAATCAAAGGTAAAGATGGTAAAGTGGTAGCCACCGGCATGCAGACTAAAGGTAACCTATTTCATCTGAATGCAAATATAAGTACATGTCTTACGACTAAGCTTGATGACAGTTGGATATGGCATACAAGGTTCTGCCATGTGAACTTTGATAACGTTGTGAAGGCTAGTAAGATCAAGGCAGTTAGAGGGTTGCCAGTGCTAAGCAAACTAGATAATACCTTGTGTAGAGAATGTCAATTGGGGAAAATTTCTTCCTCAACCTTTAAAGGTAAATCTTTCACTACAGACAACTTGCTTGATCTTGTGCATACTGATCTATGTGGTCCTATGAAAACTAGAAGTGTGCAGGGTGATAGGTACTTCATGATTCTCACTGATGACTACTCAAGAATGATGTGGGTCACATTCTTGAAAGACAAGTTTGAAGCTTTTGGGAAATTCAAAGCATTCAGAGCATTAGTGGAGAAGGAAAGTAGTAAAAGGATCAAATGTCTTAGAACTGATCAAGGAGGGGAATTCACTTTCGGTGAATTCAACAAGTATTGTGAAGAATTTGGCATCAAGAGACAGCTGTTTGCCCCTCGAACTTCACATTAGAATGGCCTAGCAGAGAGGAATAACTGGACTATGGTTGAAGCAGCTAGAACCATGTTGATCCAAGGAAAGGTTGCTCACACCTTCTAGAGAGAAGTAGTGAGCACTGTAGTCTACACTATGAATCGGGTACTCATCAAAAAGGGTAAGGACAAAACTCCTTATGAGTATTGGACCGGTAAGACACCTATGGTTAACTACTTTAAGGTATTTGGTAGCAAATTTTACATCAAGAGGAGTGAACATCAAGGTAAATTTGAAGCTAAATGTGATGAGGGAATATTTCTAGGATATTCCACCAAGAGTAAAGCTTACAAGTGCTACAACAATAGGACTCAGAGAATTATGGAAAGCATCAATGTAAGAGTTGATGAGTCCTTTGAGAAGACTAAGAAAACCGGTAGTGAGCAAGTTGTAAATGAACCAGTTGCAACCTTCTGGGAACCGGTTGTCAGTCAACCAAGTACTAGAAACAGTGTTCCTAAACCGATGAATGCTGATACTGATGAAGATGAGGATGAAGAAGAAAAGAAAGATGAACTAGTTAAGACCATTCCTTGGTATGTCAAGTTGAATCATGATCCCAAGCAGATCATAGGTGATAAGGATGTAGGAATCCTTACAAGAAGAAAGATCAGAGAAAACTCATGTATGATCTCTAAATTTGAGCCTAAGTCATTCAAAGAGGCTCATAAAGATGAAGACTGGATCAAGGCAATGGAAGAAGAACTTGACCAAATAGAGAAAAATGGTACATGGTCCTTGGTACCCAGACCAGAGCATAAAAATGTCATTGGCACCAAATGGGTGTTCAGAAATAAGTTGAATGAGGATGGCACATTGATTAGGAATAAAGCCAGACTAGTATGCAAAGGATATGCTCAAGAAGAAGGTGAAGACTATGGGGAAACCTTGTCTCCTATAGCCAGATTGGAAGGAGTTCATATGCTTCTTGCATATGCAGCTTATAAGAGATTCAAGGTATATCAAATGGATGTAAAATCTGCATTCCTAAATGGTGTACTTGAAGAGGAGGTATATATTGAGCAACCAGATGGGTTTACCCTATCTGAAGATAGTGACATAGTATGTAGGCTACATAAAGTATTATATGGTCTGAAGCAAGCACCTAGGGCATGGTATGAGCACCTACATTCCCATCTTGTGAAGATTGGATTTGAGAGAACAAGTGAAGATAGCAATATCTACTTGAAGTCTGAAGAAGATCAGATTCTGATTTGTGAAGTTTTTGTTGATGACATCATCTTTGGTGGAGATGACAAGATGAGTCATGAGTTTGTTGATGAGATGAAGAAAGAGTTTGAGATGTCACTCATAGGGGAGATTAAGTTCTTCATTGGACTATAGATCTAGCAGATGAAAGATGGAATCTTCATCACTCAGTCCAAATATGTCAAAGAAGTGTTGAAGACTTTTGGCATGGAAGATAGCAAACTGGTTGGTACACCGATGGTGACCAGTTACAAATTGACAAAGGAGGATCATTCTGCACTGGTTGATGAGAAGGAATACCGATCAATGATTGGTAAGTTGCATTATGTAGTGCATAGTAGACCAGATATTGCACATGCAGTTGGTATCACTGCAAGGTTCCAGAAGAGTCCAAGAGAATCTCACTTGAGTACAATCAAGCAGATTCTTAGATATCTGAAGGGAATAGTTGACTATGGATTGTGGTACCCATACAACAATAATTTCAATCTGAAAGTATTCACAGATGCTGATTGGGCCAGTAATGTGGATGACTGGAAGAGCACAATCAGTGGTGCATTCTTTCTCGATGGTAGACTGGTCTCATGGATGAGTAAAAAAAAGAGTTGCATCTCTCAGTCTACAATGGAAGTGGAGTATGTTGTAGCTTTCATGAACTACACTCAGACAATCTAGATGAAGCATGTACTGGAAGGCTTCAAGATCCCTGTATCTGTACTAGTTAGTATATTCTGTGATAACACAAGTGCTATCAATATATCAAAGAATCCAGTTTTACATTCTAGAACCAAGCATTTTGAGCTTAAGTATCATTTCTTGAGGGAAAAGGTTCAGAATAAAGAGATTGCACTAGAGCATGTGTCCAGTAAGGAGCAGTTAGCAGACATATTCACCAAGCCTCTTCCAAAAACAACATTTGTGCATTTGAGAGGTGAATTAGGGGTATTGCCCCTTCAGGAGGTGAACTAAAAGTGATTGTTCCACATCAGTTAGGTATTGAAACGACAAATCTTTGGTTGATTGGTATGTTTATGGATGCTACTCCTTAGGGGGAGCAGCATGATGAAACAGTGATGATTGTACCTCCACTTTGGCATTGTTGTCAAAGGGGGAGAAGAAGTGAAGCGAAAAGATATCTGCAGCAAAAGGGGAGAAGATATCTTTTGTATATTGACATCAATGCCAAAGGGGGAGATTGTTGGCATTATGTGAACCAACATGAAGACATAATGATATTGTATGTTGCCATTGATGTCAATATGAGACATAGTGTGAACCGGCACATGTAATAAGTGAAGAAAGAGGTACTGGCATATGTGTGAACCAGTATATGCCAAAGTGAAGCGACACATTTGTTCAAGGTGAACCGGCATGTAGTTATGAGAACCGACACATGGAAGCACTACATGACTACCGGTTGGTAGGCAGCTTCCACTTCGGGGTTTCCGATTGGAATACCTCAAGTTTGTGTGACTCAATCGATGATCTTTGTGAGATGAGTTAGCAGTATGATGGAGGATAGATCATGTTACCACGTAAGCTCTGTGGGCATGAAGGATCTTGGATGAAGATGACTTTTCCTATCTACCTCAGGAATGTACGAAGTCTGTCAAATGGTGATAATGTGTGATGGGTTATCAGCCGCCATGAAAACAGTGCATTATGGATGATGGAGAATGTCTTGAGATCAACTCAAGACTAGTGCATTTAATGCAGTATGATTCAACAATCAGGATTGAACTATTTCAATTGCTCAACCTAACAGGTTTAGGGTTTAGGGTTTTTGCTACTGAACTATTTTTTCCCTATAAGGTCAATGTTAGGTTTCTATCTGAGGTTGTTGGCAAAAGTTGTGAGTGTGTATCCAAGGAAAGCGATACGTGATTCTTGCCAGACCAAAGGAGAGAAGAGATACCTACAAAGTGAATGTGCAAAAGGAAAAGAGGAGCCTAAACAGATCTGCATTAGCATTGAGTGTTGTTAACAGATCATTGTAATGCCTGTTGATCTCTAACCACTTCAACAATTGTAAAATCCCCTAATAGGGTAGCCTTAACTGGCTTGATTCAAAATTCCTTAAATTGGGTGGCCTTAACCGGTTAACTCGAGGCCAATGAGTTTTGAGAAGCTAGAGAAGCTTAGGAGATCCTTTCAGCTATTGAGTTCTTAAAATCCTCTAACAAGGTGACCCTACTAGGTTTAACCCTTAACCGAGTATCCCTTAACCGAGTGATCCTTAACTGGATCGGTTTCTACTAGAACCTATTGTAATGTTCTTAACCGAACAAGTCTCCTAACAAAGCAGACTTCTAAAGAGTTCAAAAAGTAGCTTGTGGGTATTCATCCCCACCGTGGTTTTTCCCAGTTGGGTTTCCACATGAAAAATATGTATGTCATGTGAAATCCTTTTGTCTTGTGATGCTTTATTTTACCTGTTATGCACATGAAGGTTCTATGTTTTATGCCTATCTATAAAACATATTGAACTCACTGTTGTGAAGATCTGATGGTTAAGTTTATTTGTTTATGCATGAGAATATAATGATTGTAGTATTGAGATAAGAGAAAAGCTTATTGAGTGACCAGTTCATGACTAATTGAGCTATATTAGATGTTACCGGTTGCACTCTATTTTACCGATTTCCCTGTTTGTTAGTTATTTGGGGTATTTGTTGTCAAACTGGTTGTTGACTGTATTTGTGTTTGTACTGATTCACCCCCCCCCTCTCAGTACCGGTTTGGTACTAGCGGTTCATCATTGAGTTATCACCCTCCCAATATGTCATAAATTATCATATATCTACTGCAATCAAACTTAAATATAGAACCCTTGCTGATAAATTCCCCAATCAATGAGAAATTTGACTTCTTAGAAGCATTTATTGTTAATGAATTTGCCTGATTTATGTGCACCAAACCCTTGATGGCTATTTGATGAAAGAAATCTATAAAACATGCTTGAAAATTCCTAAAATGAAGCACAAATGGAAATCTTGTGTAGTTTTCTTTCAAAGGTGAACTAAGTTTTCATGCAATTCACAATTCTCCATGGGTTTTCGTCCTCTAGAAAATGCATTGCAAGCTGCTCTGAGAGAGAAAATTATGGAAATGCATGTATATAATGAGAAAATAGAGAAATGAATTCTTTGTTATAAACCTCTCTTACTTTGGATTTCAACACCCTAATTAGCCACTTTTAATTTGGCTTTCAAGTCCTATTGTGGCACCCATCCCTAGGTGGCATCCAATTTGAGGTAATAAAGTAACTTTATTTGACTTTATAATTTAACTTATTATCTTCTTTTAACTTTATAAAATTATAAAGTTACATTATGATTTTCTTAACTTTCTGTAAATAGTCACTTTAATGATATTTTGCTATTTTTAGCAAAAGAGATTTTCTATTTTTAGTAAAAAGTGACTTAGCCATAAAATAACATTATTTGATCATTAAATAAGCATCCAGAAGCCAATCTTTAGCACGTAAGGTTCTCCCATGCTAGGAATAACATCTCCTATCCATTGGATTTGCCTACGGAGATGGATAATAGGCAAATCTCAACATTTGAGTAATCATCTAGGAAAGAGGGGAAATTAGGCATTTGAGGGGTTTCTTGTGGTTATTACCCCTTATGGAATTTGTTTCTTTTAATGGTGCTTTCTGCTTGTTTTGTATCTTATTGTTTCATATTATGTTTTGGGCTCCTCCTTCTCTAGTTCCTATATCGAGTTTGAGTGGACCGTGGACTATGTTTTTGCCATGGTCTCTAATGTGGTGGCGTTTGACACCCATTCTTCTTGTGTATGGCAAACCCTTTATGTCCATGTGCCTATTCTCCAAACACCTCCAATGCTAGTTATCTTTGGTCAAAGATGTTGATTATTTTGGATCTAGCTTCTCAAAGGGCTTTAGGGTGTGTTTCCATCCTCTATTTTTTAGGGATTTCAGGTTGGCTCTTCTCTACCTTTTGTGAGATCTGATGTGTGGGATTTGGTTTAGGTCTTGGGGTGTTGGGGTTAGTGTACTTCTTAGGGGACAGTGGTCTTCTTTTCAAATTTTGTATGGTGCTATCGATTGTGGTTTGGATGTGGCTACAT
The DNA here is from genome assembly GCF_030272615.1 of Cryptomeria japonica. Classification (NCBI taxonomy): domain Eukaryota; kingdom Viridiplantae; phylum Streptophyta; class Pinopsida; order Cupressales; family Cupressaceae; genus Cryptomeria; species Cryptomeria japonica. The sequence goes on from NC_081409.1 coordinate 830,110,442, forward strand.
GCTAATGGTTGGTTACCCTATGGCATTTAATTAGCGAGTTCTCTGCTTCATTCTTACCTTCTCATTTGGTAGTGTTGGACCTCCTTCAGGGGATGTTGTTTTCATCTTAATCAGGTGCTTCTTTCCTTGCTTCCCCTGATCCTCCTATGGTTCATATGGTGGGTTGGATAAGTGTTCAATTTTTTGGAACTTACAAATCTTTGTTGGTTTTTTCCTTGTTCAAAAAATTCTTCGCTCAAGGTGGTTCGTCAAGTAAACAGTTATAGAAAGCCCTTCAAATTTCTCTATTTTTTTTTATTTGAGCCTGTTTGTGTTATTTTCAGTGTAATGGGTGTGTGTAGGAGGATGGTTTAGGGTGCTCTCCTAAACCCCGTTGTTCTAATTAGGTGATTTTGTGTGTTTGGGAACTATGTTCCCATCGGTTTGGTGCTCTGGTCTTGAACATTTATTTAATAAAGGGTTTGGCTTTTTTGGTTTTTGTGTCTTGGTGGTCTCACTATTGGTGAGTTCCCCCTTTTTGTGCACTAGTGAGGCAATTATTTAATGGTTTGGGCATATCCAAGTTTTATTTATTCAAAACACAAATAGAATAAAGAAAATGTAAAATTTCAAATTACTAAAGGGAAGCAAAGACAAAAAATATAAAGAAAAAATGTAGAAAAGAAAAATATGAAAAGTAAAAAAATGCGAATAATTATATATATATATATATATATCTGTGTGTGTGTGTGTGTGTGTGTGTGTGTGATGAATACAATTCTACCTATACAAATGTAATAAGTACATGTATACATAATAATACAAAGAATATGAACATAGTTAATTATTAAAAGTATAAGTGAGTGTGTGTGTGTGTGTGTGTGTACGTACATACATACATACATATACATATACATATACATATACATATACATACGCACACACACATACACACATACACACATACACATACACATACACATACACATACACATACACATACACATACACATACACATACACATACACATACACATACACATACATACATGCATACATACATACATAATGTACAAAACTTATGGAGGGTTCTATTTAGTTGAACTATTAATTATAAATTTAGTTAAGATATTTTGACAACCAAATAGTTTTATAGTAGTCTTGACTTTAAAGTTTTTAAAAGGTTAATATATTAAAGATATCAAACTTTTATAATTTATAAGATTCAATATGAATTTTTATGGGTTCTAACTATTTTTTTTGTTATTATTAGTTTTTAGGATTATAGAAGCTTGAAGATACTTAAGTATGGATGAATATACTCCAAACTGAAATCTATACATGCATCATTTTGCATCATTGTTTATCTCACAATTATTATCTTCGAATTGAAGTCTGTATTAATTTATGAACCTTAAATATTCTAAATTTTGATATGTCTCACCATATTTTACATGGATTTTTTAAAATTTAGTTATGCTATCCTTGTAGCATTTATTTCTATCCCATGGGGCCACTTTCTCTGATGGAGGGTACTCCCCTTATAAACCCAACACACAACAACAATAGAGAAATAAATAGAAAATGCGAGAGAGAAAACACTTGCTTCTTATTATCTCAATGAAATGAAATTACAACATTCAAGAAATATCATGCAACAGTCACATGGGCATTCCCATTACAATGATTTGCAAGCCAATAATCTACAACGCTAGAGTCACAATTTGCACTACAAGAACTATCTTCTATAAACCTCATTCATCCCTTTATATAGCATTTATAATCGACTTAGAATGTTTTGGAACTGTAACTTTTTCCCTTTTGGCGTGAGCAGTCCATCGGTTCATTTTTCTTAGCCAGGTGGAATTTCATTAGAACTTGAGTTTTGGTGACACAACTTCCAAGAGCCATACATTTTGACTCGGGCACCCAATTTGCTATTATAATATATCGTTGGAAATTTTTTTGGGGGTTTTGAACCTTTTCAGGGCCTCTAAGGTTTTCAATTTTGAGTTTTAAGCTTCATTGGAGAAATTGCCTGAGACAAAAACTTTGATATCTTTCATACTACTCAGGATATTGAGGTGATTCTTTTGCCAATCATCTTATTTTTCAACTCTGCTCCTACGGGCCAATTTTCATGTTCATACGACAAAACATGAGCAAAAGTCCTGAAAGTAGCATATGGCCATTTTTCACTATTTTTAGCTTCTACACAATTTATATAGTGCAACCAACCTAATGGGTCCCACTGAACAAAGGAGAAACCACAAAACAAAGGAAAATACAAAATTTGTTTTTTTGGGTGATGCAAGATTGCCCCTACACTTTGGATGTTCCTGCATCATTCTCTATTAATAGAGTTTCTAGAAAGCTCTTCTATGTGACCATATGATAATACTTAATAAAAGTAGATTTTCATCTTTCCTCGTCTTTAAGATTCTTCACATATCATTCATATCAAAGATCATCAATTTTATTTCAAATTTTTTAATCTATTATTTATTTATCATTATTTTTATATCTTAATGAGTTTTTTTCCCTAAACTAATTTATTATGATTATGTGTTTGACAATTATATATATATATATATATATATATATATATATATATATATATATATATATATATATATATATATATATATATATATATATATATATATATATATATATATATATATATATATATATATATATATATATATATATATATATATATATATATATATATATATATATATATAAATAAAATTTCCTATCTACTTGAGGATCCAAAAATCATAAGATTCTCAATTAATATCAATATCAACACACTATTATATTTTATATTACTTTCTCTAATATAATTTATTTCAAAATTTTGAACCCTCATTTGCTATCCAAACTAGAAAGTATGAAAGAGGTAAGCGTGTTTGACAATATAATACGCATGAAGTTCAGGCTGTCAATACCATTCAAATCAGTCTTTGTCTTCTAAAGCATAGAAAAATAGGGTTTACTAAATTCTTATTAAAATGTTGTCAAAAGAAACTTTCAAACAACGAAAAACCAAATATGAAGTTTTCCAAGCGTTCGTTTCGTCCCGAGGCTACCCAAATTCTAAGTCCCGTTTTGTCCGCAAGCTCCCCAAATTCTAAGTCCAATGCTCACAAGTCTATGCAGCTCGGCTTAATGATTTCTTACACAATAACAAGTATTGTAAAATCCACCGTCCGAATGGACTTTGTCTCATTACATGACTCTAACAATAATTTAGCTTTTGTTCGACTTTGTCTATTCGTTTGGTGTATGACTAAACATTATACTCGAAACAAATAAAATCTAATATAATTAAAAAATCCTCCCATCTTAATGTTGTGGTTTGATATTGTTACTTCCGTATTCTGCATTTGTTTCTCCTATGTAAATTTTATTCCCTTCAGACTTTTTATTGTTTTGAAATTTTCTCGTGGTTGTAGTCTAAATTGTCTGTCTTTCGGCCCCATTTCGTAAGTCATGTAATTGAAATTCGAACCTTTTCTTTGTTGAACCAATATTTTAAGTTCAGAGGTTCGTAGGTACATTGGTTCAATAAAGTCATTGGTCGATCAAGTTTGTTTAGGGTCCGAATGTCTTAGTCCTTTGTGCTGCCCAATTGAACCTTGAACTAGTGAACCTTTATGGTTCAATTGTTCAACGGTTCCATGGTTCAATGTTTTCAGCCGCTATGCTCAAAGATCAAGCAAGATGTGATGTAAGAAGATGAGCATCATTGTTCTGCGAAGGAATATTCTGATCACTTGAAGCAGGCCGTAACTTTTCAAAATGAAAAGTAATCATTTCTTGGATAGGTAATTTTACGATGTGATGTGTAATTAATGCATGTGTCAGGAATTGTCTTCTCAAAGTTATCTTGCACGCATAAGAAGTATGGGGATTGTGTCGCTGAATTTCATGCTAATCATATCAAAGTACTTTAAAACCTATTTGAAAAACCACAATTAGAAAACAAACAATACAACAAAGGAAAGGTAATTTTTTGCTTCTCAAGCTTGGAAGAAGTGCAATTTATGAAAAGTGAGTTCAATCTTGGCCATTTCTTTCATTTCACATATAGAAAAGAAGACTTATTCAGTTTCTTGTTGTGGTGGTTCTAGGTTTATTTGTTTGCCATAGTTTAGTCTTGAGGTGGCTGAATTGTCAAAATGAAGCTGGTACATCCCAAAATGGTTGCCGAAGCCAATCTCATTAGTTCTCTCCCAGAGTTTGGTGATACATCTCTAGCTCATGCTGACCTTGAGGAGTTCATGGAAAGAGCTAGAAACCCTTCCAATTCTCCCATGATGTAGATAATTGTGGATAGTGGTCTTATAGAAGTTGTCATCTTCTTGCCTGCTCTACAATGTCTGGAACTAGTTTTGGAATGTATGAAGGAGTATGATGTGGTTGATAGATGCATTAGGGATGCCAATGGTGGAGTATTGTTGAATGTAAATAGAGAAACCATTATGGATGTGTTTAAATTCTCGTCTGAGAAGCCTACAAAAATTGGACCATCACCATTTCCTACGACTACTTTAGTGAAAAGAAACCCCAATACAGAAGTGTCATAGCTAGGAATTGGTTGTTGAAATTTCAAAAGGGTGGTTCCAAGCTTCCAAAACCTTTAAGCATATAATAAAAGAGGTTAGGGACATTGTGATTTTGTTGCATAAGGTTAAAGGTAGTCAACATGCCTTCTTTTGGGAGGATTGGATGTATTTCTTTATCCAAGTGATTTTAGACCAGAATAGGTACATTGATTGGGAAAGCATGATTACAAATGGACTTCATGAGGGTTTGAGTAATATTTTGGGAAGCAATAATTTCTACATGACTTCATACTTGTTTTACTGCTTAGCCTATGTTAGGTCATGGCCTGGACTCTATCATGAACCTTTTGTTGATAATATTCTAATTTACGATTATTACCCGCACTTGCAAGCAAAGAGGTGTCATGAAAATTACAGGCAAGTTCATGATATGTTTGTTAGCAGGTTGATTGTTCAGTTGCAGGGTAATGTGAACCAACATATGTCTAAGGAAGAAAAACAATTGGTTAATTCATATGGGAGTTATTTCATTCAATTTCCTTGGTTCACATATGTTAGGGTTGGTGGCTTTGAGGAAGAACTCATGAAACTTCCAAGGTATGCATTGGATCAATTTGTGTTGATAGAAATCTGTTGACAGTTAGCTCATATTGACAAAAAATTTTATAGGAAAGAAGGACTCTGGAGTTGCTTTTCTAGTGGAGCTAGGCCATTATATTTGCAAGACAGTGTCAAATGCATTGAATTTAGAAGTTGATTTTAAGAAGTTAAATCTTAAATACTATGTTCCCTGGCAAAATTTTGATAGTAAAGGATATGTGCGGGAGCATTTAGTTCTCATAGATGGTTTTAGTCATGTACTTGAACTAGAGGATTTTTTGGCAAACTGTGATGATGAATTTGAAGTACGTAGGAGAATGTTTTCTCGGTTCACTATACATCTGATAAATTATTTTGGGTTGCAGATGAACATCTTTGAATTTAAAGATAGAGGGGAAGACTTGGTAGACCCTCATTATACATAGGCTGTATAGGGGACTCCGGTTCCTGAAATTTATTGGAATCAAGATGAGCAAGATCAAATAAGAGTCACGCCCTTCCCAGTCATACAAGACTGAGCAATGGCTAAGGTAGCAAAGACTTGGAAAATTAACCATCAAAAGAAACCCTGTTCTAGTTCGGAAAGCTTCATCTAACCAATGTGTTGGGATTTATCTTACAGGTGCTTCACAAGTCAAGCTAGAAGCTGGTAGTGCCAAGGCTTCATTAGAAGAGCGGTCATCACCACAGGTTACAAGATCTAAAACTAGAGGGAAAGGCAAGAAGGAACCTTAGGTGATTGTGGAGTTAGAAGCGTCCCTTGAATTTGAAAGCGCAATGGAAAAGCAGGAGCTTGAGATAATAGATATGGAAACATGCAATGTAAAAGGTCTGGGAGCAGAGTGGACTGATATATCAAACTACATGATGGTACCCACTTCTGGCCCAATGAAGAATCTAACTGAAAAAGAAACCGGTAGTGAGCCTCCTCATTGGTTAGCCACTACCCTATCTAGCAAGAAGAGGAACTTAGTGCCTACCTCGGTACCAATAAATGATATGGTCAGCAAGATTTTGGGAAGGACTCTAAAGGCAAAGAAATTGAAAACTATGTCAAGAATAGATTTTGATGAAGATACTAAGAATTGAATAGCAAGAATTGCTCATCCTAATGTAGATGCAGCTGTAGGAATCCCTTCATCAAAATACTTTTCCATTGAAAAGGTGAACCTTCGAGCTAGAACAAGGGCAACATATGCCTATCATCTAGAGGCATCGACTAAAATAATTTTCACATGGACTTGGAAAGATGAAAAGGATAAGCAAGAACTAAAGGAAACCTTGAGACATATGGTTGAATACATAGAAGCAATTCATAGTTCAGAACCACAACCTCTATCTCAAGTGCCATCCTCCTTTGACCCTAAATCACCAGTGAATCAGAAGGCCCTTGAGCAAATTCAAAAATGCAGAATGATAACTGAGGTTTTCATGGATTGTCTTGAGGGAATTCGTAATTCAAGAACAAAATATTTTATTAACTTAAGAAAGGTATATGAAAATGCTCAGTCAGTCATGAAGGAATTGGAAACATAAATTATAGGTTGGAAAAAGGATGAATCTAAATGGGTAGTGGTAGCAATGCAAATGTAGGAGGTGCAGACATATGGGGTGATGAAGTTCTTGAACTAAAAACCTGTGTCGAGCCTTGATGATAATATTCTCTATGTCTGCAAAAAGAACATAGACTGAAGAAACTCCATAATACAATAGGCATATGGTGAGTTAGATAAGTTAATGAATCACCTTTTTTAACTGATCATATCAATCCAGAATGACCTCAAATGCAAAGGGATTAAGTTTTTAAAAGATGGAAAGACCATCAAAAGTTGTGAATTTATAATAGAATCATTTGAGGGTAAGATCAATTATATGAAGGAGGTGAAAGCATTGGATTCAAGTGACCTATCAACCACAACCAAAATCGAGTCCTTGTTATTCCTCTGCATTGAACACTTTGGTGACCATGCTAATCAGGTGGAGTAGGTCTGTAGAGAAAAAGAAGTATGGAAATAAAGGATCACCCATATTGGCCTCCCACACTCTATTCTTATCCATAAGTTCTCCATGACTCATGCAATTTGGAAGAAAGCCACCACTTCCACATCTCTTGAAGTTGATAAAAGTGTGTCTCAGATTGACCAGATGTGCTCCTGAAATTTATTCTTGGTTTTTTTTCCCCGTTGAGAAGACTAGGTTTAGTTTTTCTGTTTTAAAAACTACTTTGAAACTATGGGGTGGAAAGTAAAATTTTGTGTTTCCCTAATTAACTGTTGGCCAGGTTGTGGATATAAAGTCATTTTCATAAGATTTTGGAGGTGTTCAAAATTTTTTTAGATGAATTAGCATACTTTATTTTTCTTTTGGCATGTTATGGATTTTCAGTGAAGACATTTTATCTGTGAATGAAATGATATGGTTTTTGGATCTTTCAAATCTGTGTGTGTGAATGTGGAAAACAAATCTCTATTGGGATATATGTTTATGTGCAGAATATGTTACTTCCTTGATTATCCACTTATCATAAGTCTGTGAATGAATTTGATAAATAGAATTTGCTGTTATCTTTTGTTTGGATATCCTGACCCTATTTGTCCTTTGAGGCATGAGAGAGACTGAATCAGAGTATAATATTTTGATTTCATTAGTAAATTTAGTTCTATAAAATGGAAAATCTTGAAGTGTAAGTTTGTGGTCTTTGCATATATGAGTATTTATCTTTATAGCATTCATATTGTGTTGACAAATGAATGTGGAATGCCTTTCTCACTTTTTGGTTAAAAGTGAAGTTAATGTTAATTTATGTTTAAAAAATCATTGAATATCATATGGGAAGTTGCACCCTTATGCAAAGGGTAAACCAATAATCGATTCACCTAACTGTTGGTTTCATTTGCCTTTCAAAAGGGGCATACATGAGTCATTCACTGTAAATTTAAGAAAAGGCAAACCTGTTAACCAACAGATATACATATTTATTTTTTAATTATTTATATAATAAGTAAATGTATATTAATGTGGAATGAAAAATATATATTTAAAAAAAAAAAAATTGATTATTTTTCATTTAATTCTATTGATTAAAAGTTAGTATAATATTTGAAAAATAAAGGATGATAGAGACACCAAATCATAACATCTAATCTAACCATGTTTAAGACAAAGATAAAATATTAAAAAGGTCAAGCTCAACAAGGTCTAAGCATCTAAATGGGGAGGGCCTCATTTATAATTTTTATGTGTGACATTCATTCAAAGTACAAATCTATCTATATTTCCTGATAATTATGATACCTATTTACCTATACATCTCACACATCATTCTCTTATGCTTCTTATACTTACAACCATTGTCATGTTTATGTCTCGTGGACATAATTACCAGTACAATCTTTTCTGAAAATATGAATCCATCTCCCATGAATTATTGAATTATGTTACTAGAAGGTTTGACAATTATCTATCCATTTACACAATAATTTACTTTAAATAGTGCCTAGGTTGTCATATTTAAATACATGACCGAATACCCTAAGATACAAGTCATGTAGTATCAAGGATTTACAATGCATGATCATTAGACTATCAAATTCACTTTTAGGAAAACAAATTAGCATTCATTATACCTTACATCAACATTTTAATTTATAGATACTAATGTTGTGTCCTTCAATTAGTGTGAAGAGAAGAACAAAGCCTGAGTTGAATAAACAAGCTTCTAAAGGTGTTTAACTTTAAATAATCTAATTGTTAGATATAATTGAATTTGTCATGTCTTTGTAAGCACACGTGATGGAATTGTAGAAAATGGTGTAAGTACAAAATGCTAGCTAGGACTGCAATTGTGATCCCATCGAAAAAATCAAAATAGCCATTTGAATTTTTGTATAGTTGTTTTTAGGTGTTCACAAGAAACATCTTCTCATACATCTTCCCTTCTTTGTCAATTTATTATTTACTTGTATTTTCTTTTATAGGTAAATAGATGGAGAGGGCCAACTCCGTTTTATATTAAAATATTCAAGTTTACATCAAAATGTTCTATATTCCAGAACTAACCAACAAACGATCTATTCAACATCTAGGCATCTAAAACCTATAGAATATGACTTTAACTGATATATCATCCTTCACAGGAGATGGAAAATATAGAAAAAATCTCTTAGCCTATATCATCTATATCATATATGCATTCCCAGAATACGAAAAGGGAATACAGATACATGCCTCAATATTTATCTATAGACATATATTAAAAACTTGATTTGGTTGATCCTTAGTTCTCCTCCTTAGACTCAATGGACTCCTCTAGCTTAGTTTCAGTGTCACCTAGTTCATCACCCAATGTTTGTTGCTCCATTGCAAGGCGACATGGAACAAGGAATTCATGACGGTAGTTAGAGTGGATTGGTTGCCGAACTTTGTCCATGAACACCTTCAATTCATCCTCCAGGTAGTCCTTATCGAATTTTGCCTCTTTAGAGCTATCTATATCCATGGAGGCATCTGAATCCTTCCCTAGCAATCCTTCCTTTTTCAGATATGCTCCAAACCAACCATCCTTTATATTGTCCACCAATCCCATCTGAGTTAACATAAACATAATATTGCTCCTGATATTCACCCATCTTTTCTCAAATGTTGCCTCTTGCAGTGTTCTGATAGAGGGAACCTACAAATCTCCTCATCCCCATTCCTCAGCATATAATAATTCTAGTGAAAAGGGATAGATGTATTCCCAACTACATTATCCAACACCCCGTCAATCTCATTCAAAAATTCATGTTTGAAAATAGCATGGCATAGTTTCTTGGCTTTACCTTTTTTCACCTCAAAAAATAAGAGTAATGGAAGAAACAAAGTGGTGATATCAGTATTTAAGCTATAGCGATAGTATGCTCACAGGAATTCTTTGCCCATAGTATCCTTCACTGAATGAATTACAATTGCATGCCGCATTCTTAGCACAAAGAGGAGCCTTTTCTTTGTGAGATCTCTAATAAATGCCATTTGCCTTTTGGTTTTCCTAAGTTGCACAAGCGTATCCATATTGTTTAAACATAGGACACAAAATTCACTTGAAGAAGACAATTTATCTTTCTCACATATCTTTTACATTTGCTCATGCATCGGCTTATAATACCGTGTTCAATGCTTCTCAATGAATCCAGAATTTCGTATAGTTCATGCAGGGTTATGTGGTGTCATCCCTTCCTTTTCCTATTCCATTATCAGTTGTAATCGTGCCAAATTCAATTCCTCCAATACTCCCACGATTGGAATATTGAGTGATGATGATTTGTCTTCCCTATGCTCGCTCCAATTAATTATTTCTTTGTCACTTCAAAATATTAGGTGTTGTTGGCCTTCAAAGCCTTTTTATCCAATTCATCTGCCACCTCATTTCCTTCTCAATACACATGCTAGATTTTGAAATTGTAAAGTTGTTGATCAACTATTTTATTGATGTCAACCATTTACTTAGGATCTAGTTTGAGGTATAATTTTGTTTGATGGCATTTATAGTGATGTGAGAATTGCCTTCAAGGTGAATATTTTCAACTCCTATCTCCTTGCCCAACTCTAAAGCCCTTAGAGTTGCCTTAAATTCTGCCATATTATTTGTGGAAACACTAATTATTTTAGATCATTCTACTAACATAACTCCCTCTTCACTTTGAGCTACACAACCAATACCACTCAGGCCTGGATTGCCCTTAGAGGTACCATCAAAGTTTATTTTAATCCACCCAAGTTTAGGTGGCACCCAAACTAATTTTTGTCGAGTTTCAACGAAGTTATTTGAATCACCCCCAAGCAAAGGTGGGATAATTAGATCCTTTGATAGCTTGACCATTTTCCCATCCCAATTAGTGTAATAATTGCCTTTTAATGTTTTATTTTTTGCTATTGAATTTTCCAATTCCTCAATAAGTGCCTCCATCTTTATTATCAAGCAATCCCTAGGCATGGATTGATCTTTGAAAATTATTCGATTGCACTCCTTCCAGAGTTCCCATATAGATGAGAGGATTATTTACCATAGGTTACTAAACATCCCTTTTTCTTTTCATTTAGGGCACATACCAAACCAATCACTTAATTTGAGTGGGAAAGGGAATTGTAGATTGAGAATTGTGGTGAAGTGTTTCCAACAACCTTCTACACAAGGACATGAGAGTGAGATATGACCAACATATTCATCTTTACATTTGTAGAGTGGACATCTTCCAGGGCCAAGGATACCCAACTTGATAAACCTAACCTGTGTCAGAATTTTATTTTTATTATTTACTTGTATTATATTTGGCTTAGTTTATTTGTTTATTTAATGTCTAGTTATAATTGAAATGTCATATGCAAGAGTACAAAAATGAGATTATTATGCACTACCTAATTTTTGCATGCATATTCTCTTTCTCTTATTTTTTACTCGCCTTACTAGGTCCCCTTTGTTTATATTTTCTTCTAATATTATCAATGTCGACACCTAAAATTGTTTTATAATTAAATACATATTTATAATATATTTAATTATTTTATCCTAATGTCTTCTATTGATTAAAAAATAGTTTTACCCATTTAATTAATTATTATCCTTTTCTATTATTAATTAATTAATTAAATATTTTCTATCCCTTTCCTCTATTTAGTAAATAAATACTTCTATTTAATTAATTAATCCACTTACCTCTTTCCTTTTTTAATCCTATCCCTCTAGCTTATTCACATGTACCATAATCTAAATTTGTAGGCATGTGACAAGTGTTAATTGCCCCTTAACTGCTCTTATCCACATGTGATGCAGGAGAATCCTTGTTTAACAACAATCTTGCAGATCAACTAGAAACATTTATTTTCTATTTTGTTTGCAGTTTCAGTTTTCCTTTCTATGTGTCCCGATTTTGGCTCATCGGATCCTGTGGAGTTGGATTCTACTTGAAGATATGATCATCTTTCTTTCTTTCAAACCACATATCTTTTGGATCACTTTCTGACAAGATATCTATACTAGTTTCCATGACAGTTTCTTGTTACCGATTGTTCCTTTGTTACCAGTTGCCTAATACCTATTTGGTTGATCTACTGGAACCCATTTCAAAGCTTGCAGAGCCTTGGGTGTTGATCTCGATGTTTCTTGGCATGTGGTCATCCTTCTACATTTTATCCTTTGGATTTTATGGCGGAATCTCTTGGTAGAGGCTGACCTGGTTCATTTTGCATGTTAGGTCTTGTTCTTCGGGTTTTGACGTTGGATACAATGGATCACTGAGAAGGAGGTGAATCAGTGATTTAAACAATTTTTACTTAATCAATGCTATATCGGTTCAATATGAAATACACAAGATGCAGAATGGTTACCAAAGCAATGTAAACAATGTGTGTAGGACAAATAACCAAAGGATTAATACATCACACAAATGAAGATGCAACACATAACACTAGATATACGAGAAAAACCCAATGTGGGAAAAACCTTAGTGAAAATAGTTGCTAGAGATCTTCTGCTCCAATCCAGCCTCACAATGAAAACATCTGATTACAAATTTTAGGGCACCAACCCAAGGAGCACCAACCCTTGATTAATGAGCACCAACTCAAAGGAGCACCAATCCATGCACAATTTATATGTTACAACCTAAGGAGCTACAACCACTGCACTAAGCACCAACTTAGTGAAAACAATATTAAAACTTAGATCTACCAATGAGATCCTTGCTGCAAATAAAATTTTGCAATATTTTAAAGCCTTGCAGTATCGGTCTCTATCTTACCAATCTATATCAACTCAACACACACTACAACTTATCCTTCTTGATGGTTCTAACTCTGCTTAATCTTATCTCCCTTTATTCTTTTGAATTCAAATCGTACTTGGTAACTCTCTATTAGGTACTGCTTCTTCCAATTTTTCACCTTTGTATTCTATGCTCACTCTGTTGGTTTGTTCCTTACATCGGTTTACCCTACTTCTCCTTACTGGTTCAATCTTCACTCATAAACACTTCAAGAATTTTTCTCTTTTTGCTTATGGACAATAATTTCACTCTCTTCTTTTCCCTTTTTCAATAGCACCTCTATCTATCTTAGGTCACCATATTTAAAGTCAATATTTACCGCCAAAAACCAATTCAAATAGAGGGTGGCTAAGGTTTCCTTCTTTTGACCAAATCTACATCGAATCTGATCAAGTTTGCCTTGGATTACACACCTGCATTGGAGGAATAATCCATCACATGTTTTCGATCTATCCAAAATATATTTACCAAAAATAGCAAACTCGGTCATGATTTCCAGCCTTGAAATTTGTTGACTCATTTATGACCCAGTTATTTCCTTCTCGAGGTCCTCTTGCAATATAATTTCCTTGCTTTGATCTAGGCACCAAAAACTCCTTGATCTTTCTCTATCGTTCATTCTTCCTTGAGCTGTATCAATTTATTATCGACCCATGATTTTTAGGTGTTTCATTTAATGTCGACTAACTGCTCCAACAACCAAGTTGATGGAAACTTCACTGACCTCTGCATGCTCGCCACCTCAACTTCATGTGGAATCACATCAACATATACTCATCTTATCGACACAAGGTTGGTTTAAACCTGATCATTCATCAAACTCATACCAGCACAAGCCCTTACTGGTGAGACCTTCTCCTACTGCTAACTAGTAGTGTACACTACACCAATAGAACAACATCACCTCCGGTGGTTTGTGATCTCTTTGTCACTCTGCCTCTTTATCACAATCATTATCACAAGCAAACATCCAGCCTTTAAACTGGTTACAACTCGTCATACCAAGACACAACTTCATATCATCTCTTACCGATGATGTCACTGACAGTCTTAATACCTACTTGTCTTCCACCATACCAGTTGACATTAATGACAAATCAATGCCAACAATCTCCCCCTTTGGCATTGTTGTCAATATTATCTTTTTCACTTTCCCAATTTCTCTCCCCTTTTGACAACAATGGCAAAGGGAACCTTAGTTTGACACCAATAATCTCTTCCTTGGCTACATCTAGTTAGAACACAATCTCCCCCTGTTTCCATTCTTTATGATTCAAGAGTCTAAAGAGAGTAACAAAGATTGACTCCCCCTGAATCATACATCCTCCTACACATTTAAGTGTTGCTGGATGGTGGGACAACTCCCATCTTTTGTGTTAAGTACTCAAATGAACCTAAAGGAAGTGGCTTGGTAAATATGTCAACAATATTCTCACCAGTTGGAACATATTCAACTATGACCTCTTTGTTTGCTACCTTCTCCCTCAAGAAGTGATACTTGATTGCAATGTGTTTTGTTCTTGAGTGCATGACTGGACTCTTGGAGATGTTGATTGCACTTGAGTTTTCACATTTAATTAGAATAGGATCCGGTATCTCCACCTATATATCTTTCAATGTCTAGTTCATCCATAGCACTTATGAGCAACATGTAGCAGCAACTATATATTCGGCCTCAGCAGTGGATAATGACACTGAGTCTTACTTCTTGTTGTGCCATGATACTAACTGATCTCCTAAGTAGAAAGCACCTCCACTTGTACTTTTCTAGACATCAATACTTCCTGCCCAATCTGCATCAGTATAAGCCTGAAAAGAGAAGTCTTCTTTCTTTGGATACCACAAGCCATAGTTGATAGTTCCTTCCAGATACCTGAAGATTCTTTTGACTGCATTTAGGTGAGATAGCTTAGGAGAAGCTTGGAATCTTCCAACCATGCAAAATGCTTGTATAATATTCGGTCTAGATGTTGTTAAATATAATAGACTACCAATCATAGACCTATATAGTTTTTTCTCAAATTTCGGTGACTCATCTAGTTTGCTCAACTTAGAAACGATAACAATGGGAGTACTTACCAGTTTGTTGTCCTCCATTTGAAATTTCTTTAGCATGTCTTTCACATACTTGGTTTGGGAGATGAAAATTCCTTTATCCTACTATGAGATCTACAAACCAAGAAAATGGGACAACTCACCTAGCATAGACATTTTAAATTTTGTCTTCATCTAATCTGCAGATTATTTGCACATGATGTCCTTGTTTCCACCAAAGATAATATCATCCACATATACAACCACTATAATCATGTGATCTCCATTTATCTTCACATACAAGTTGTTGTCTGCATTTCCTTTGTGGAATCCTTGCTCCTTCAAGTATTTATCCAACCAAGAATACCATCCTCTTGGAACCTGCTTCAAACCATACAAGGCTTTCTTCAATCGAAATACAAAACTCTCATCATCATGTAAAAGATAACCCTCTAGTTGTTCCATATATACCTCTTCTTCAAGGTTACCATTCAAAAAGGCAGATTTGACGTCCATTTGGTAAACTTGGTAACCTTAATAGGCAAAGAAAGCTACTACTTTATCATATCCACTTATTGTGGAGTGATAATTCCACCTTCGATGGGTGATCCACCTCATGTGGAATATTATATTGTTTCTCCTACCTACCCACACCTATTTCCTACCTACCCTTGTTTCTTATTGAGCCACATGTCATGCTTGTGTGCTCACATATCCCTAGCCTTGCCTATATAAGCAAGCTCATCTACATTGTATGTAATTTGATATTATTGATCATTTTCTATTGATGAGAATACAGTTTATTCTTGTCCTATATTGTGTCTCTATTTTGTACTTTTCATTGAGCTCTTGATCTTGGCAAAATCTCACATGGTATCAGAGCCATTGGGGCTTCATTGATTCATCTTAAAGAGGCATTATTGCGACATCAAGAGGCAGATCTAAGGAGTAGCATCTTTTGGAGGTGTCGTAGACCAGATCCGACCCTGCCATTGTGTCCAGAAGGTCGTTTCCATGAATTTTGGTTATAAAGTCGGCCTATTTTGGTGAGAAATTTTTTTTTGCCAATTTTGCTAATATTGTATGAATTTCAAAAAATTTTAATTTTTTGAAAATAAAATTCGAAAAAAAAAATTTCCATAAAAAAAAATTAAATAAAAATCATCAAAAATTTTCGAAAAAATTGAAAAATTGAAAATAAAAAAAAAAGGTGCTTTTTTGGGGGGTTCGCAGACCCCCCCCCCCTGTGGCGCCCGTACCTTGCAGGTCTATCTCTGTCGTTTGCCGCGTACCTGCCTGTCGGACTCTGCAAGTCCGGACCTGCCGCAACCACCATGACCTATACCCATAGACCGTCACCACCGCCACTGCGCTGGACTCTCCTGCTGGCCGCTCTGCATCTCTCGCCATTGCCCACGTTGTGTACACCGTCGACGCTGCCACCATCCCCAGCTCCTCGGTAGCATCTCCGCCCAGTGCCCACTACCTCCTCTCTGGCGCTCGCTACCTCAGCCACTGCTGCTATCCCAGGCTTTCGGTCCGCGTCCGGTAGCCTTCTCCTGCCAACAGTCAAATAGATAGGAGGACTTGCGTCTGCCACGTGGCAGGAAGCCACTGGCTTGTGGGTACAACCTGTGACATGTCACCTTTGTACATAGTGCCACATCATCCATACGGCTGCCATGTAGATGCCACGTGGCTCACCCATTCAGCAAATCCGTACGGTACGGCTTGCACAGTCACCTGCATAGTCACCTATCTAGTCAGCAGTCCGTACAGTACGGATGCCCAGTCAGCAGAGAGGTGAAGTTTTTGTAATGGTCATACAGCCATCAAATTTAACATAGTGAATTGCTGACATCAACGCCAGGTCATCATTTTTCAAAATTTTTGGACCCCCCTCTCATTGAGCTTTTTGGATTTTGCAATTCAACATCAAATGGCCATAACTTGCTCATTCTTGCTCCTTTTTGGGTGCAATTTTTTTTGAAATAGGCTATAATTTCTTGCTCTCCGCAGTGGTGAAGAAAATTTTTAATTTTGATGCACTGATTTTTCAGAAAATGCAGTTTTTGGTCACTATACTTGAGTAATCCTAGTTTTTGCAACTTCAGAGGCTTCATTTAGTGTCATATGACCTCCTTTTTAGGTGCCATTTTTTTTGAAAGTGCGTATTTTTTCATCTACTTTCACATGATGCTATTAGATTGATTCCATTGTAAGTAGAAATTGTACTTTCAGATTTTGGCCATTTTTTGCTCTCTTGGTACTTGTATATTTGCTTGAATCTTAGTTAGATTCATTGCACTATTGATTGAAGTCTCTTGTATCTCATTTGGGAAGTTGTAAAATTTGCATCATAAGTCCACTTTGCCTTGTTTTGCAAGTTGCTCATTGTAATGGCACTAAGTATAAAGTGCCAAAATCATCACTTTGGGGGGGTACTTTGATTGATTGAATTTGGGGGGGTGTCTTTTGTGCTTTTGTGCTCTTGTGTTCCTTTTTTTTTCTGCTATGGGTTCTTCTAAGTTTCCTCTCTTAACTCCACATAATTATGCTACTTGGAAAATTGATGCATGGAGTAAACTTATGGAAAAAGGACTCACTCATTACATTGATGGAACTATTGTTGCTCCCACTGATCCTAAGGTTGATCCAGTTGGTCACTTGGATTGGCTCACTAAAAATATCATGGCAGTTGGTACCTTAAGAAAGTATGTATCAAAGGATCTCATTTTTCATATTGAGAAATGTACTCTAATCAAGGATGTTTGGCAAAAGTTTCAAGACTTGTATGGTCAAGTTGATGAGAATAGGGGATATCAAATTGATAGTGATCTCACCATGTTAGATCCCAAGAACTTTGATACTATACAAGATTATGTCACTAAGGCAAATGAGTTGAGGGCACAACTCAAAGATTGTGGCATTGATAAGAAGGATACTCAATTGATATTCAACTTGATAGGAAAGCTTCCACAAGAATATGCAACATTTGTTTCTAGTTTCCAAACTGATAGGATGGCAATGGGTTCAAGCTACAAAATGCCTACATTTGATGCTTTCAATGAAATGTTGATGATGGAACAAACTAAGTTGATAAGCATGGGCATTCTTAAGGCTTCTAAGTCTCAAGCATTAGTGGCAAATCAAGGGAACAAAGGAAATCAAGGAAAGGACAAGTCAAACAAGAAGAAATGGCAATCAAAGCCTAAGGACAAAGCACCATCTTCTCCAAAACAAGGAGATTCATCCTCTTCCAAGAGGGATAATTCACCAAAGATGGAGAGACCTACTTGTGCTTATTGTAAAAAGATTGGTCATGAGGAGCATCGTTGCCATTCTAAGAAGATTGATGAGCTCACACATATCATCAAAAAGCATAACATTGATTTGCCTAAAGTTTACAAGAAGGATGATTCATCAACTTCCACTTCCTCACATTCAAAAGGAAAAGGGAAAGCATTCATGGCTTCTACAAGTGGGAAGACTCACTTTTTTGGAACAAGAAAAGGAAAACCTCTATGTGCTACTATCAGTCATGATTTAGAGAGATGGCTTCTAGATTCAGGGGCTTCTCATCATATGGCATCTTTGCAGTCTATGTTCTCTACATTTGAGCCTTGCACCATGCCACAAATTTTGATGGGCAATCATAAATACATGGATGTGATTGGGAAAGGATCTATTGACATTGGGGATAACTCCTTCAATGATGTGTTGTGTGTACCCCACTTGATAAACAATCTCCTTTCTATCTATCAAATCACACATGGTGCAACTAAGAGGGTTGTGGAGTTCACACCTGACTCAATTTTCATTAGAGACTTGGAGACTAGAGCTATCATTGCGACTGGGGTGGTTGATCATGCATCTCGGTTATACTCCTTTTCAGATTTTATTGATGATGATGATTTCACATTTGATGATTCTACACATGATGATCACACTTATTGTGATGGTTCAGATTTTGAGGAGAACTTTGGACACTTGAACATGGGGATTCTCACATGTAACCCCATTCTTGAGTCTTGTATTTCATCTCCTCATATTGATATCACATTACCTATTGCACTTGATGATGTAGATAGTGCGACAGTTTTGCCTTCATGTGATTCAGTGCAGCAGGATATTCATTGTCTTCCAGCTTCAGATTCATGGGATGATTACTTGACAGACATTGCAGGTTTGTTTGTGGAATCCTACATTGTAGATTTGGGAGACATCATTGATGACATTCATCTTCTCTTTGATGAAGATGATCCTTCTTCGATTGTTGCGAGGGCACACTCTGACCCTCTTGTTCATTCTCTACATGATCATTCTTTCGAGGTTGACATGATTGTGGATACTTATGTACAGCAGTTGGAGGAGGTCTCTTTATGTTTTGAGGAGACATGTGAGTCTTTGGGACATGTTCTACATCCATCTCCACTAGATCTTGGAGTGCCTTTTTCAATAGTGTGGCATAGTTTACCACTTTTGGAGGGGGTATCTTTCAGCATCGACATGGGGACACTTGAGCAGTTTTCAGAGATTCCTTTCATCATGAGTTTTCTTCATACATCTTCCCTTCATGATTGGGGACACTTCATGGATACACCTTTGGTTTTGTTTCTTCCTAAGGGGAGGAATGTTGTTCGACGTTCGTGGAGCACTTTCTTCATACATCAAGCTTCTATCATTGGTGCAGATTCCACATTGGGGGGGGGTTTCCTAGCTTCTCTTCTTCTCTCATATGGGGGGGACTTTTTCCTCACATGGGGTTTTGTCCTTCACATACTTCTATGAGATTTCTTTGTATCTAGTTTTCATCTCTCTTTTGGGGGAGGGTTTTCTCCCATTGGGTTTTTCTCTCTTTCCCCACTTTGTGAGAGATTTCATTGCATTGGTTTTCATGCATTTGCATTTGTACATGGGTACCTAACATGGCCTCGTAGCCAGGACCCATCTTGCATTGCTTAGTTGCATCGTAGACTTAAGTGCATTCCCCTAAGTTGCACTTAAGGGGGGTGTTGGTGTAAATAATTATTCATCATGGATATTATTACACTTTACTTAAGTTTACTTAGGATAATGCATTTCATAGTAGTTTGGGTATGAGACACTTGGGTGTTTGTGCCACATTGGGATAGTGTGTGTAGGAGAAATTCCACCTTTTATGGTGTTGATCTTGTTGTTACACTCCACATTCAGTGGGTGATCCACCTCATGTGGACTATTATATTATTTCTCCTACCTACCCACATCTATTTCCTACCTACCCTTGTTTCTTATTGAGCCACATGTCATGTTTGTGTGCTCACATATCCCTAGCCTTGCCTATATAAGCAAGCTCATCTACATTGTATGTAATTTGATATTATTGATCATTTTCTATTGATGAGAATACAATTTATTCTTGTCCTATATTGTGAGTCTATTTTGTACTTTTCATTGAGCTCTTGATCTTGGCAAAATCTCACAATACCCTTTGTCATACATCTAGCTTACACTTAGCAAATTATGCTTCAATCCTTCCACATAGTACACATCATGAGCCTTAATCTTTCCATAAATATTCAATGTACCACGACCTTTAATCTTGTTGGAGGAGTTGTCACCAAAACGAATAGAACCACCATTCCAATAATCAAGATTGATAAACTTTTTCTTGTCTCCGGTCATGTGATTTGAGCAACCACTATCAACTACCCATAAATTCTTCCTTTCAACATGTAGAGAAGTCTCCACAATCAAGCTTGACACTATCTTGTTCTTCTCCTTCTCTATCAAAACCTGTTTCTC
The DNA here is from genome assembly GCF_030272615.1 of Cryptomeria japonica. Classification (NCBI taxonomy): domain Eukaryota; kingdom Viridiplantae; phylum Streptophyta; class Pinopsida; order Cupressales; family Cupressaceae; genus Cryptomeria; species Cryptomeria japonica. The sequence continues at coordinate 830,131,215 of NC_081409.1, forward strand.
TTCTTTCTTCTCTTTTTCTGTCATCGTGTGTTCTGGTTTAGTCTCTATCTTCTGATCCAATACAATTTTCTTTTGCTCACTAGTTCTCAGCTTACAATGCCTTGCTGTGTGACCAAAATTTTGACACTTATAATATTTTACATTAGCATTGAAAGATGTATCCAAAGCATTTTTGTAGGACATTTGCACATTTCTCCTACACTCATAACTCTTATGACCAAACTCATTGCAATTATAGAAAGTAACATTTGTAGCTTGCAATGAAACAAATGAGTTTCTACTCTCAAACTGGGATTTACATTGATTTTCCTATAGTCTATCATTCTATGACCGAACTTATTATATCGGTGACAATAACCATAAAAGTTTGGAGCATACTAGTTAGACTTTCTTGGTCCTGCAAATGACTGCCTCACTGGGGGTCTTCCTTTCATAGTACTAACTCTATTGAATCCTTCATGATCAGCTCTTGCATTTCTGCTTGGGTCTGCATGTTAGTGCATTGAGTATGGTTTCCAGTTTATTGATTGTGTATACTAGTTTGTGTGATAATTATTGACAGCATCTGTATACATCTTCTTATTGGTATCTTTTCTTACCATGAATGTCTTCTTCTCTTCACTTTCATTTGAAGAAGTAAACAATATCTCCTTACTGGGTGTGTCTTTGATATTTGAACTTTGACCCTCTTCAAATCCTAAGCCACCGATATCCTTAGATTGCTTCTATTTGTTCAACATTGTGTCTAAAGATTCAGTGTTTCCTTCATATTTGAGTCTCACCTTCATTTCTTCCTTGATTTTCTCTAATTCCTTCTAGAGCTTGACAATTTCTTCTTCTAGGTTCTGATGCTCCTTCTCCTTTTTACTTAAACCAATGCTAGTAAATTCAGAGATCCTCTTGGCTTCTTCCAATTCAAGTTTTAGATCTACAATTTCTTTCTTGGACTCTTCAAGAGATTTCTTCAACATCTCTTCTTCTTCAGGTGTTGTCTTTTTCTCCTTCTTCAGGTCTCTTCTTGTTTTCTTCAGCTCTTCCAAAGCACCGATGAGCTCTGCTTAAAGATCTACTTCTCCTTCTTTCTCTTCATTTTCTCCTTCTTTAGGTATCGGAACCTCTTGGGCCATGAAAAGGGTTGCACTAACATCATCTTCACTACAACAGTCATTTGAGACACTTTCCTCATCGGTGGTATCATTTTCATGTGTAGAGATTGTTCTACTTCTGGTTGCCTCTTATACCATACTGATAGACATTATTTTTCCTATCTTTACCATATGATCTTATACCACTTTATTTATTATCTTCACTCCTATCACCATAGGCACATTTGGGAAAAAAATGTCCAATCTTTCCATAGTTGAAACATTTCGGGAGCATCTTGCCTTTGTATTTTCCTGAACCCATTTTGAGTCTTCTGACAAAGTTTGCCATGCTATCATCAGAGTCTTGACTAGTTCCATCATGAGTGGACTCTTCTTTTCCTTTTCTTGATGTTTTTAATGCAACTTTCTTCTTCACAACATCAATATCGGTAGTCCTCATTTCATAAGCAGTTAGGGAACCATACAACTCATCCATTCTAAAGACTTTTAGATATTTTTCTTCTTCTATTGCAAAAACCTTTGTATCATACTTAGGTGTAAGGGATCTAAGTACTTTCTTCACTACTACCTCATCTTTTATTTATTCTCCAAGCCCTCTAATAGTGTTTGTTGTTTCATCAATCCTTTGGAGATAATCAACAATATTCTCTTCATATTTCATTTTCAAAACCTCAAGTTGTTCTCTCAATGTCTGTAACTTGGCTTCCTCAACTTTAGCATCGCCTTAAAAAAAATTCTGCAACTTATCCCAAGTTGCTTTGGCACATGAGCAGTGCATGACAATAACAAACTCATTATCAGATAGCCCACTAAGAATAACATTATTTGTCTTAGCATTGTTCTCATATTTCTTCTTAGCATTTGGATCAGTAGGAGGATTATTGGGGATAGTATACCCATTTACAACTGACATCCATACATCATACCCTAGAGAGGACAAATAAGTTTCCATTCTAATACTCCAAAAGGCATAGTTGACACCATCAAACATAAGGGCTTTTGAGGAGGCTAATTAATTTCTTTCCATTGTGAACACTTGATAGGATCTACCCAAGCTAGAGTACGCTTTGACAAAATAGGGTACCTAGGCTCTGATACCGATTGTTTGATACAATGGATCACTGAGAGGGGGGTAAATCAATGAGTTAAACAATTTTTACTTAATCAGTGCTACACTAGTTCAATATGAAATACAAAAGATGCAGACAAGTTACCAAAGAAATGCAAACAATGTGTGTAGGAGAAATAACCAAAGGATTAAAACATGACACACATGAATATGCAACACATAACACCAGATATATGAGGAAAATCCAATGTGGGAAAAACCTCAGTGAGAATAGCTGCTGGAGATCTTCTACTCCAATCTAGCCTCATAATGAAAAGATCTGATTACAAATTTTAGGGCACCAACCCAAGGAGAACCAACCCCCAATTTATGAGCACCAACTCAAAGGAGCACCAATCCCTGCATAATTTATAAGCTACAACCTAAAGGAGGTACAACCCCTGCACTAAGCACCAACTCAGTGAAAACAATATTAAAACTCATATATACAAATGATATGCTTGCTGCAAATGAAAATTTTCAACCTTTAAAAGCTTTGCACTACCGGTTTCTATCTTACCGGTCTATATCAACTCAACACACACTACAACTTAGCCTTCCTACTGGTTCTAACTAGATCCTTAATCTTCTCTCCCTCTATTTTGTTGAATTCAAATCATACTTGGTCACTCTCTATCAGGTACTTCTTCTTCTAGTTTGTCAACTTTGCATTCTATTCTCACTCTGCCGGTTTATTCCTTACACCGATTTAACCTGCTTCTCCTTACCAGTTCAATCTTCACTCACAAACACTTCAAGTTTTTTTGTATTTTTTCTCACAAACAACAATTTCACTCTCTTCTTTTACCTTTTTCAACAACACCTCTATCTGTCTTAGGTCACCATATTTAAATTGAAACTTTCCCTCCAAAAACCAATTCAAATAGAGGGTGGTTAGGGTTTCCTTCTTGTGACCAAATCTGCATCTAATTTGATCAAATCTGCCATGGATCACACACTTGCATTGGAGGAATAATCCATCATGCGTTTTCCATCTGTCCAAAATATGTTTACCAAAAATAGAAAACTCGACCATGATTTTCGGCCTTGAAATCTGTTGACTCATTTATGACCCCATTGTTTCCTTCTCGAGGTCCTCTTGCAATCTGATTTCCTTGCTTTGATCCAAGTGCCAACAACTCCCTGATCTTTCTCTATCATTCATTCTTCCTCAAGCCATTTCAATGTGTTATCAACCCATAATTTTTTGTTGTTTCATTTAATATCGACTAACTGCTCCAACAATCAAGTTGATGGAAACTTCACCAGCCTCTGCATGCTCGCCACCTCAACTCCATGTGGCATCACATTGACATACACTCATCTTACCAACACAAGGTCAGTTTAAACCTGATCATTCCTCAAACTCATACCGACACAAGCCCCTACTGGTGAGACCTTCTCCTACTACTAACCAATAGTGTACACTGCATCGGTAGCACAACTTCACCTCTGGTGGTTTGTGATCTCTTTGTCACTCTACTTCTTTATCAAAATCATTATCACAAGCACACAACTAGCCTTTAAACTGGTTACAACTCATCATGCCAACACATAACTTCATATCATCTCTTACCGATGATGTCACTAATAGGACCTCAATACCTAGTTGTCTTCCACCATACTGGTTGACATCAATGACAACTCAATGCCAAAATTTGATCCCTTTTTGGCCAACTGGATCCTTTAGATCAATATATTTATTTTTAATCATGCTTTAGAATGGAATAAATCATAAAATCAAGAAGTATCAGATAGATAGAGTATGCCTAGAAGATAGATCTTTCTATTCAAGGTCCCGGTGTGACCTATTCTACCAGGCCTATGTGCCGGTATGCTATATCCCAGTTGTTACCAGTTGGATGTAATTAACTTTTATGCAATAAAATTATATGTTCAACATTGCCTCCATCATATCTATGTGTTTCCATTGTATTTACTCTTGTTGACCAATTCAGACTGATCTCCTTGAGGTCCCTCCTCACCAGTGACTTCTTCAAGTGGTATCAGAGCGAAGTTAGTTCTAGAGGTTGCATGTCCTAAATTTTGTTGTAGGGTTGTGGATTATGGATCCGACCTGCAATTGCAGAGGACTAGCATGGATCAATGATGTGAAGAGGAACTAGGAATGATGGAGCACATGGGAATGCACACCCTTCTATAATGGAGATGTTGCAAGGAATAACAACCCAATTAGAAGCCATGGAGACAACCTAGAGAAGAGGCTGACATATTAAGGATGTGAGCGAAGATTAAGGAGAAGAAGCCCCAACAAAACAAGTGAACCTACCAGTAGTTGATTCAAAGGAGGAAAGTTTTTTAAGGGTTTTGAGTAGAGAGAACACTAAACATCATTTTACCCCACCAAAATATGATATGAAGTTAGATTCAAATGATTTGATGGATTGGAGTTCAGAGATGGAGAAGTATTTCAATTTTGAAAACATTGCAAAAGAGATGAAGGTGAAGTATGCCTATATCGGGTTGAAAGGTCATGCATCTCTTTGGTGGGAGCATTTGCAAGTTGATAGAAAGAGAAGAGGTAAACAAAAGATTAAGACATGGGATAGGATGATTGCTAGACTAAAATAAAAGTTTGTCTCAGTGAATTATCAAGTCAATTTGTTTTGGAAGTTGCAGCATCTGAGACAAAAGGAATCTAGTGTGAAGGAGAACACTGAAGCATTTTACAAGTTGAACATCAAATCTGGACATGTTGATGATGAATTTGAATAGATTGCAAGATATTCAAAGGGATTGTAGATGTATATACAAGATGAACTTAGTATGATCAAATTAGAGAGTGTTGAAGAGGCTTACCAGTATGCAATAAAGGTCAAAGAGAAATTTAACAAAAGACATGAGCAGAGATAGAGAGGTAGAGGTGGAAGGTTTACCGAAGGAAGATTTCAAGGAGGAAGAGGATATACCCGAGGAAGAGAAACTAGTACAGATCATAACAAGGATAAGGAAGTGAGCAAGGAAGATAAATCATACTGAAAGGATGATAGAAATTTCTACTAGAGGGGAGAACCAAATGGTTACCGGAATAAGAAATTTAGAAGACAAGACAAGAGGACATTTAGAGGAACCTACTTTAAGTATGGAGGAGAAGGAAACCGTTCATTTGAATGTAAGAAGATAGAGGCTACTAGAAGAGAAATAGTGGTGGAAGAAAAACCCACTAGATCAGACAATAAACTGGAAGATGGAGAACTGTTGATGATGAGGAGATTTTTGTGTTACACTGGAGGAGATGAAGAACCTGTTCAAGGCTAGATGTAAGGTATCCAGTAAGTGTTGTAAAGTTATTATTGATAGTGGTAGGTCATATAATCTTGTTTCAAAAGAGATGGTGAATAAGTTGAAATTGGAGAGATTGAAACACCCTAAGCCTTATCAGATAGCATGGATTCAGGATGAACATTAGTTCTTAGAAAGTGAGCAGTGTTTGGTAAAATTAAAAATTGGGAATTATCATGATGAAGTTTTGTGTGATATTATGCCTATGGATATTTGTCATATTTTGTTGGGAAGACCTTCCCAGTTTGATAGACAGGCAATACATGATGGGAGGAAGAATGCATACACTATTGTGGTCAATGGGATGAAGTAAACCTTATTACCTTTGGAGGAACCTTTGAAGAGTGAAGTTTGTACAAATGCCAGAATTTGTTTAGTAGATGGAAGAAAACTCATGGATAGAATGAGACATGATAATGTGTGCTCTGCCTTAATTCCTAAGAAGACTGAGAGACCGAAACTGGAAGGAGAACACCCGACATAGATAAGAGATTTGTCGATATAATATGAAGACATCATTTCAGATAATGTACCTGATGGATTCCCACCTGTTCGAAGTATTAGTCATTGCATGGACTTGGTTCTCAGAGCTAGTTTACCTAACAAAGCTACACACCAGTTGGCACCAATAGAGAATGAAGAACTGAATAGACAAGTGCAGGAGCTATTGAAGAAAAGTTTGATCAGGGAAAGTCTAAGCCCTTGTGCAGTACCAACAATATTAGCAACTAAGAAGAATGGATGATGGAGGATATGTACCAATTCAAGAGCAATAAACAAGATCATAGTGAAGTACTAATTTCCTTTGCCTAAGATGGATGCCATAATGGACTGTTTGAGTGGAGAAAAATACTTTACGAAGATAGATTTGAAGAGTGGATATCATCAGATCAGGATCAAAGAAGGTGATGAGTGGAAGACAACATTTAAGATAAATGAAGGACTATATGAATGGTTGGTGATGCCTTTTGGATGAGGTTGGTGAATGAGGTATTGAAGAAATTCTTCGGTAATTTTTTTATTGTGTATTTGGATGACATTTTGATTTTCAGTAAGACAAAAGAGAAGCATTTGTTGCAGTTAAGACAAGTTTTGTAGAGGTTGAGAGAATAGAAGTTGCTAATCAATATCAAGAAGTGTACTTTCATGAAGGATGAGTTAGTCTATTTGGGCTTTGTGATATTTGAGAATAGTTTGAAGATGGACCCTGAGAAAGTGAAAGCCATTGTTGAGTGACCTACATCGAAAAGCACTAGATAGGTAAGATTATTTCATGGATTGACTAGTTTTTACCAGAAGTTTATCAGAAATTTCAATTTAGTTTGTAACCCTATGACTGAGACCATGAGAGGAGATCAGAAGCAATTCAAGTGGACCACCAGAGCAAAAAAAAGTTTTGAATTGTTGAAGCAGAAAGTAACTGAGCAACCTATGTTGGCTTTACCAGATTTTAATAAGGTATTTCAAGTGGATTGTGATGCAAGTGGAACAACAATAGGAGCATTTTTGAGTCAAGAAGGGAGAGCAATAACATATTTTGGTGAGAAATGGAATGATGCCCGAAAGATATATTAAGTGTATGATCAGGAATTTTATGCCATAGTTCAAGCCTTGAAGAAATTGAGACATTAATTGTTGCCTAAGGAGTTTGGGTTGTACATAGATCATCAAGCTTTGCAGTATTTGAATAGTCAGAGTAAGTTGAATCAGAGACATATGAGATGGGTAGAATTCTTGTAGAGTTACACCTTTGTGTTGAAGCACGAAAGTGGAAAATCTAAAAAAGTTGTTGATGCATTGAGTAGGAGAAGGAATTTTTTGATAGAGATGAGAGTGATAGTATTAGGTTTTGAAGATTTGAAGACCTTGTATGACGAAGACCCAGATTTTGCAAAACCTTGGAAAGCATGTAAAGAACCAGTTATGGTTGATAGAAGAAAATGGTTGGATTATTTCATTCAAGATGGGATGTTATTCAAGGGAGTTCAATTATGCATACCTAAGAGTTCCATGAGAGAGAACCTGATAAAAGAGAAGCATAGTGGAGGTTAACCTGGACATTTTGGCATTGATAAATAGTTGCATTGGTGAGTGAGCAGTACTTTTGGCCCCAGATTCTTAAGGATGTTAAGAGATATGTGGAGAGTTGTAGATTTTGTCAAGTTGCAAAAGGTAGTAGTCAAAATGTGGGATTGATGAGTAAGACCTTGGGAGGATATAATCATTGATTTTGTACTTGGATTGCCTAAGACACTAAGAGGGAATGATTCTATATTTGTAGTGGATAGATTTTCAAAGATGGCTCATTTCATACCTTGTAAGAAGACATTAGATGCATTACATGTAGAAGACCTATTTTTCAAGGAAGTGGTGAGATTGCATGGATTACCTAAGAGCATAGTTTCAGACAAAGATACTAAGTTTGTTGGCTATTTTTGGAGAACACTTTGGAAGAAGATGAAGACAGATTTGAAGTTCAGTTCTACTTTTCATTCACAGACTCATGGATAGACCAAAGTAGTTAACCAGAGTCTGAAAAACTTGTTGAGATGTTTAGTGGGAGAAAAAACCGGAAGTTGGGATTTGATCCTTTCACAAGAAGAGTTTGCCTATAACAATTTAGTGAATAGAAGTACTAGAAAAACAACTTTTGACATTGTTACCAGAGTGCATCCTAGAAGAATAATAGAATTGAGAGATATTAGGAGTGAAGACCAGAAGAGTTCAGAAGTGGAAGATTTTGCAGATCACATGGCAGCATTTCATATTCAAGTTAAACATCATTTGGAAGACATGAATAGAAAATATAAGGAGAAGGCAGATGAGAAGAGGAGACATAAGGAATTTGAAGTTGGCAATGAAGTGATGGTATACTTGAGAAAAGAGAGATTCTCAGTTGGAACTTATAATAAGTTGCAGATGAAAAAGTTTGGACCCTATAATATTTTGAGGAAGTTCAGTTCTAGAAACACATATGAAGTGGAGCTACCAGATAGTCTAAGTATTTCACCAATATTCAACATTGTAGATCTTCATGAGTACCATGAACCATAATTCAGTAAGGAAAGTGTTGCAGACCTTGAAATTAAATTGCCTCAGAAGAAACTAGATTAGATTGAAGAGATTTTGGATAGTAGGATTGGGTGTAGTACCCGAAACAATCAGTACAAAGAATATCTTGTGAAGTGGAAGAGAAGACCAGTTGAAGATTCATCTTGGATTTCTTAGGAAGAGGTAGATTTATTTCATTTCCCTCTGACCCTAACAAAGTGAGAGGCTCACTTTTTCATTAACCTTGGATGTCTGATGCAGAAGCATCCTCGATTCACAATAATCTTGCATCAACCAAAAACATTTCTTTTATGTTTTGTTTGTAGTTTTAGTTTTCCTTTCTATGTGTCCTTTTTTTGGCTCACTAGATCCTGTGGAGTTAGATTCTACTTGAAGACATGATCATCTTTCTTTCTTTCAAATTGCATCTCTTTTGGATAACTTTTCGACAAGATATCATTATCGATTTCCATGACAGTTTCTTGTTACCAGTTGTTCCTTTGTTATCAGTTGCTTGTGACCTATTCTAGTGATCTACCAAAACCCATTCTGAAGCTTTCCAAGCCTTGGGAATTGATCTCGATATTTCTTGGCATGTGGTCAACCTTCTACATTTCATCCTTTGGATTTTCTGAAGGAATCTCTTGGCGGAGGCCAACCTGGTTCATTTTGCACGTTAGGTCTTGTTCTTTGGGTTTTGATCCCTTTTTGGCCGATTGGATCCTTTGGATTGATATATATATTTGTAATCATGCTTTAGAGTGGAATAAATCATAAAATCAAGAAATATTAGATAAATAGATTGTGCCTAGAAGTTAGTTCTTTTGATTCAAGGTCCTGGTGTGACCTATTCTACCAGGCCTATGTGCCGGTATGTTGTAATCCGGTTGTTATTGGTTGGATGTAATTAACTTTAATGCAATAAAATTATCAGTTCTACATTGCCTCCATCATATCTGTGTGTTTCCATTGTGTTTACTCTTGTTGACCAGTTTCGATTGATCTCTTTGAGGTCCCTCCTCACTGATGACTACTTCAACATGACAACACATCCCTCTAAATTACTTAGTTCTTAATATCGTCCTTCCATTTTTAATCCACCTCTTAATCTCATTTCTTCATTTTAATGTACCCTCAAATCCTTTTGATTCTCTTCCCTCTATGAGTGTTGGCTTGTTGCCATTCATGTCATTGATGTACTTTTGTCTGGTATATATGTTTTGGTATGGTCCAGAAGTTTGTTTCAACATATGTTATTGGCCTATTTCTTTTTCTCCTTTATTATGCAATATACATATACTTAAGTCATGCAATTTTAAGTTATGGTATCCACTTCACCGGAAGGCATTTTGGGTCCAGTCCCTTTTGCATATGATGAAGGTGAGAAATACAAGGCATTTTTGAATCCAATGCTATCCAGACATATTGGAGGCATATTCTACAAGGTATTTTGGAATCAAGATTGATGCTGGCATCTTATAAAGTCATTTTATAGTTGTGTATGGATATATTGGTCTCATCTCTTCTCCAGTTGAGCCAACTTAGCAGAGTATTTGGGGTGGATATATATAACCATTAGTTTTTCAAGCTAGACATATGGTTGTTGAAAAATAACTATTGTGTATATGATGTATATGTGAAAAGGTTTTGTGAATGTGAATGTTATATGTACAGTGGATGTAAAATAATTTTGTGTACTTCAATGAAAAATGTATGTCATGCACATGCTAGATGCAACTCTAAGTAATTCATTTTTTGTATTCTGGCTATGAGTCGATTCTCTGACAGTGAACCTTTTGTATTTGGACAATGAATCTCCACTAGCAGTAAGTCACTCCTTGTATTGTGTATTTGGTTACATATTACTCTATAATTGAGAGATCACTCTCTCCATGGTTTTTCCCATCTTGGGTTTTCCATGTATAAATTTTCTATTATCTGTTTGGTGTTAATTTCCTTTATTTCATTTAAATTATTTTATTTGATTACCTTGTTAGAAGTTTTAATAAGTTCAAGGGAATACCGATTCACTCCTCCCCTCTAAGTATTTTGGATATTCAACAATTGGTATCAGAGCTAAGTCCTTTGGAAGAGTTTAACCACTCAAAGAAGATCCAGAAAGTTAAACTTATGGATTTAAGTGAAGATCTTATAAATTCCCTTGAGGATCTTGAAGTTGTAGAAAGAAAAAACAAATATCTAAAATAAAATATCTAGTTGGCAAATGAATGCATTTAGAAGCTAACAGAACAAATCTGAAAGTTTAAAACAAGGCATAAACAAATTAGTGAAGAGCTCAAGGAAGAAAATAGCACTATCACGGATCTAAAAGTTAAAAATGAAGATAATGAGAAGACCACAGAGTATTTGAGAAAAATGGTGAAATGCAAAACAAAAGAGTGAGAAAGTCTAAAACAAGAAGTGACATATCTAAAGGTAGATCTAGAGAAAGCAAATAAACAAGAAAGAAAACCCAATTTTGTTAAGTCAGATAAGATGATGGATGTGAAGAAGCCTTTGGAAGACAAAAAGGATGCAAGACTTGAATCTAATGAATGTTCACAATCCAAGAGGAATCACAAAGAAGATCCATCTCCAGCACAAGTAGTAGAGTCCAATAAATCCACCAAGGAGGATAAAGGTAAGTCATTGGTCGAGAAATGGGAAAGTAAAATGAATACCTTATTTAATGGTTCTTGTTAAAAAATGCAATAAAATAGGTCATAAGGCAATAGAGTGTAGGAATAGAATTAATCAGAATTCTAATTTCTTCTCTGGTAGATGTTATGCATGCAACAAATATGGTCACAAAGCTAATCAATGTAGGAATCTAGTTCTAAATTAAAATAGATATAATCATTTTGAAGGTCGATGTTATACATGCAATATTTTTGGACATAAAGCTAATCAGTGCACGCCAAGACAAGATCTAGTAAATATCAGATACTACAACTACAACAAATTTGGACATATGGTAAGGAAATGTAGAAGGAATGAGACTCAAGCTCCAAACAATCCAGAAAAGAAGATCAATGTGGAAGATGAAAAGGCTAAAATGAAGAAGATCCAGAGGAATAAATAAACTATGGATGCACCTAGCTTCGATGTGGGTACATCATCGGAAAATTGAAGAACGTGTAGCTTTGGCCTAGGGGGAGGAATCAAAGAAATATCCCTTTCCCCTACCAAAGAAAGTGAGGCCATAGTAACATCATAGCAGAGTGTGAAGGTATGGTTAAGTGAATTAAAATTATAACTCATCATGGAAGTCTAACATGTCATCATGCAAATTAAGGTAGTGGATGACACACATAAGCATTTAACGTGAGATGGTTGATTAAAGGTTAAAAGGAGGATTTTTTGACAAATTTTATCTCTATGAATCAAAAAGACATTTTAAATGTCGAAGATGATCAAGGAAGTTAGGGTTTCTTGGTGAATTGATCTAAGTTGAAATTTGTTGAATCTGCGACCATGACCACTCCTATTCTTGTTGATATTGCAACTGGGCCCTATCCCAAATTTAAGAAAACTTTGTATACAACAATGTAGGTCAATCCAGTCGGAGCATTCTCAAATATACCCATTGGAGTGATCTTGGCTAAAGACATTTGGTCTTATATTTATGTAAAGCTTGACAAATTCAGTCATCATGGGATAAAGGTAGATTTATCGATAGAAAAGATGATTGGAAAGAATAGTTTGAATTTAAAACACTTGTTTAAAAGAGATTGAATACCTGGAATGATTTTTCCAACATTTTCTATGATAAAAAATGGGTTAGATTAGAAATGAGTAGATTCCATGTTGAGTTCCTATGGTTAGCTCAGACTCATCTTATCACCAAGGAATTAATGAGGGCCATTACTAGTTTGAGTGATTTCGATGACATTCCCACTTCAAAATTGGCAAGGAGCAAGGATGTTATGGAACTGACAGGAGCAACCCCTAATGGCTGATCTTTATCTATCTCTTCTATTGAGAACATAATGGTAAAATACCTAGCAATGATGATAGGAATAAAATCTACTTCACCAACCGAGATAATTCCATTTTGACCATGACTATGAACATGGCTTATGAGATAGCTAAGATTAACAAGGATTTTGATCTCTATGAAATCTTGTGGCAAACATTCTTGAAAAACCTTATACAATGCAAAAAGAAGAAGCACCTCTTCAAGTATGGAACCCTAGTTCTATGTATCTTGTTCTATTTTGTACAAGAGATTCTTGGTCAAGAAAAAGTACTTTGGTCACTAGCGACATCGGTAGGACACTAGATTGTAGACAAGTTGAGGAGATCTATTAATGATATGATAAGGGAAGATGCATTCACCACCTATTTATCATTTTTCCAACTCAATATGCAGAGAAGGCAGAAAATTCCTATACAAATGGTTGAAAAATACAAAGATGATATTACTTTTATGCTCACAACCAACAAATGTTTCATGGAATTTGTTGTGCCAAGGAAAATCTAGATTCTACCATTTGGATATGAAGTCGCTAAGGAAATGATAGAGGACACAAATCAAGCATTGTTGAAGATCCCGATAGATGAAACATAGGAACAATTTGGTACAATAGATGAAAAGTCTTTGAAGATTCACTTGGAACATTCAAAGAAGACTCAAGAAAAGAATGTGAAGAAAGTCATTTAGGAGTTAATGGCTAAAAAAAATTTAACTAAAAAAGAGGTTACTGAGTATAGGCATTCTAGAAGACTTGCTGATTCATTCAAAACCTCTACAAAAGAGAAGAATCTAAAGGTACTTCCTTCATCTAGTTCCTAGAAGGAAAGAATCTGAAAGAAGAAAAGAGGAAAATAATAGAAATTGTGTTCGAGGAAGAAGAGGAACAAGAGAAATAATGGATACATGTTTGAAAGACAAAATCCAATAAATTGAAGAAACCTCTTGATGTGGAAAGCCTTTTCAAGTCCACTGCACAAGGAGAAATCCTGAAAGAGGTAGGTGATCTATACAATGAGGCTAACGATAAAGATAAATAAGTTTGATGTAGTTGTAGAAGAATTTAGAAATGACACACCAGTTGATTTGTGGGAAGAATTAATTATAATTAGGCAAATTGCAAGTGAGGAAGAAAAAGTCATTAAGAATCATGTCTTTGATTTTGTTGATTCCACCCTTTCGGATGAAGATAAAGGCAGTTTTATAGAAGCTTGTAAGACTAAGTTAAGGATAAAGAAAGGTCTTGGAAATCTTATGTTAGGAGAAATTGATGCCAAAGAAAAATGTAAGGTGGAAATCATTGAAAAAGTAATCACTATAGCTAAGAATCGTGGTATGTTACTCACTTTTGATTTCAATACCCTTACTAGTGTATCCAAGGATGTGAATGCTAATCCGATTAATAATGTGCCTGATATGAATGATGAAATGGATGCACCTAGAACTTGTGCTAATCCTCTGGTAAACTCTGATTCAAAAGAAGGTAAAGAAATTGAAAGATCAAGTGATAAAGGTTAGGAAGAATGGATGACAAAAGAACTTGAAAGAAGTGAATCGGAGCCCAAGGCTACATCAGAGGAAAAGACAAAAAAATCAGACAAGGAATCAATTGAAAAAGTGTCTTAGACAGTGACTGTGATTGGTACCAGCTTTGATATGTAATTGATGATTCCTAGAAGAGACTATTCACTTCACCATTGAATATTCAACCCATAAATTCTTCCAAGCTAACAGTTGTCTTTTCTAGAGTTGATTTGGTACAAAAAATTTAAATTGGAAAAGCTTTCTTATCTTCTACAAGATAGGATTTCAAAGGTGAAACTCAGAAGAAAGATAAAATTGTTGAAGAATTTCTTACTGCACTTCATGATGCGATGCTTGAATGTGAGTTAGATCCGAATACCCCCAGTGCTAATAAATGAAAGGTGTTAATTGGTTCTTTTAAAAATCATTTAGAACAATTGAAGGAAAAATATGAGAAAGACGAAAAGGAAGACAAAGAGAAGTTGTGACAAGAACTCAAAAGTAAATGTGAGACTACACATCATTAGATCACCCAATTTATTTGTCAAGGTTAATCATATTTTTCAAATGGGGATGTACTTTTCTCATAAAGTATTCAGTGGCTAGATGCCACAAAAAACATTAAAGATGAAATAAATAATATTAAAGACAAAATTTGGAAGGCCTATGCCAACTATTGGTTATCTTGGGATCTATCTAACTCTGACAAATCGATTATTGAAGATCTCCACAAGAAATACTATGAGTGACAATGACAAAGGGACGATATCATCCTCCCTTTAGGTCAATTATGAGACATGAGCAATGAAAGCATATCAATTATGAACCACTCCCTTTCCAAAGATTATTGAATTGAATTGAATTTCATCAAAAAAAACACAATGTGAAGAACAATTGGCCTCTAATTCTTGATGAAATTACAAAGACATTGTTGATAAATGTTGATATTTAGAGGTCAGCATAATTTCCCAACCCTTTTCCTGAATGGTATGGCTTGATAGAGCAACAATTTGGTTTTAAGATGGTACGACTAGCCCTAGGAAATGTACAAATGAGATAAGAGATCTTCAAACACTCCCAATCTATCACAAATGACCATATATCTATTGCAATCAAACTTATATAGAACCCTTGCTGATAAATTCACTAATCCAAGAGCAATTCGATTTCCTAGAAGCATTTATTATTAATAAATTTACTTGATTTGTGTGCACCAAACCCTTGATACATTTTTTTAGAAAGAAACTTGTAAAACTTGCTTGAAAATTCGTCAAATGAAGCACAAATGGAAACCTATGTAGCTTTCCCTCAATGGTGAATTAGGTTTTCATGGACTTTACAAAATACGTGGCAAGCTGGTCTAAGAGAGCAAATTTTGAAAACAAACATACATAATAAGAAAATAAAGAAATGAATTCTCTTTTATAAACCCCTTTCTTATGTTGGATTCCAACGCCCTAATTAGCTAGTTTTAATTTAGTTTGAAATTCCAATTGTGGCGCCCATCCCTAGGTCGTGTCCATTTAAGGTGACAAAGTAAATTTATTTAACTTTATAATTGAACATTATAAAGTTACTTTATAATTTAACTTTTTATCTACTTTTAACTTTATAACTTCAAATTATAAAGTTACTTTATGATTTTCATAACTTTCCTTAAATAGTCACTTTAATGATATTTTGTTATTTTTAGCAAAAGAGATTTTGTATTTTTATCAAAAAGTGACTTAGCAATAAAATAACATTATTTTCTCATTAAATAAGCATATAGAAGCAAATCTCTAGCATGTAAAGTCCTCCAATGCCAAGAATAACATCTCCTATCCACGGGAGTTTCCTGTGGAGATGGATAATAGGCAAATCTCAACATCTGAGTGATCATCTAGGAAAGAGGGGACATTACAGTTCTCCCTTCATAGGATTGCTTGACCTCAAGAAAGCACCATACAACTCACTACTTTACTTTGACTAAAAATCCCAAACACCACAAACTATGAAGAAACATATTGGAATCCATGTGAAACAATGTACCAAGCAAATCAAAATAAAATCCCAAATCAAAATATAGAACCTATTGTATGAGATATAGAAGATGTATCTTAGCCAATCACCATAGAGTAACCATCCATGTATGTAGAACATCAAGACAATGTGAAAATGAACTCCCACATGCCAAATAACCAACACAAAAGACCACCAAAGCTCACTATCAAAACTCTAATTAGTAACATAGATGATATCAAACATGTCATCAAACCAATGCCAATCAAAATAATATCCAAAGAAATACCCCTCAACATTCCAAGACTAAATTTCTGATGTAATAAATGAAAAATCAAGAAGTGCTATACGATTCTAATAAGGATAGCCACTTTCCCAAAAGGAATCAAAGAGTTTGAACTCACCAATCAAAAACTATATTGCCTCCATATCAAGAGAAATAAGTGACAAACTTAAAGATGAGTGATGGATGTCATCAATGGCCATTATAGACAACTCTCGAGTGGATAGCCCACTAGGAGTGTTGTCAATAGAATCATCATTACCGAAAAGAAAATGATCAGCACTTGGATTTTTTGAATTGGCCAATCTTTTCTCATCATCATGTAAAGAGTAGTGAATGTCATGAACGCATTGAAGATGGAGCTTGGCTTGATGGGAAAATAACTTGACTTGATTTGACCTTTCTAGCCAACCATTTTTCAATTTCTAAGACTTCTCTATGTTATCTGCCCCAAAATATTTAAAATTAGTCAAATAATGAGACGCATCATAAAATTTACCATGCTCAATGCTTACATTTTGTGTACCAAACACACCGAAGTCTATATCACTCATTTCCCTATGATTCGAGGTTTCTATGTCATGAGAAATTGAGGATTTACCACTTCTATTAAACATCAAAAAATTAGAATTGATTTCTTCATTTTTATCCATTCTTTTCAAAGCTTGAATGACAAGGAGAACAAACATACTCTTAGATGCCCCATTATTTGTTTCATTCATTAGTACCTTAATCAGAATACTTTTACCCATGTAAGTAAACTAATACTTCATCTTGTTGAAGTTTTGGACATACCTCCTAAGAGACTTAAACAATTGCACACCAAGTACCACATCTACCCCTCCACCAATACCAATAATATAGTAAACATCTATAAAAGAATAATTATCTAATGCAATAGATAATTGTGGTATCCTTCTTGTCTAACTCATTTTGGAACTATCTTCTAGCATTACATGTAATCCATCAAATTCCTTTACTTCTAGCCCCTTATTGACCACAAAGCCTTCATTGATATAACTATGAGTAATACCACTATCTACCTTATATAACACTCATTGTTCCTTGACAATTCCTTCTGACACAAAAGGTTGATACCTAGGAATATTGAAAAGAGTATCAATGGTGTCATATGCAACATCATGTGTATTAACAACATCATCATTGTTATCCTGAAAATGTGTATCCTAAATATGCTCATCATCCACATCTAAATGAACCTGAATGAGATGTGATTTGTCTTTCCCAAGGAACCTTACATGATAAGCATATATTATTCCTCCTCAACTCATTACATGTCTCTTGATCCATCTTGGGAGGGGATGGTGCACTTTGGCACTATGTAGACAATCTTTGAGAAGGCTTGGGCCCTTTAGAAAGATTCTTATTCTGTTGATAATAAGTAATTGGTGGTGAAGTATTGAGGTCCAAGGTAGTCTAAATATCCTCACGTAAAGTTTGAGGCTTAAGAGCCTTGGCCAACCCTCGTAACCTATCATGGAAACCCTCAATAAAAAAAATCACCACTTGCTTATCAGGCATCTCTAGAACCATAACAACAATATGTTGAAACTCATTAATATAAGCTTCAACATGTCTAGTTTATTGCAATAGCGCAAGATCTTTGTAATATAACTCAACATCCTTATGGTCAAATCTAGAAATCAACCACTCAATAAAATTTGTGTAATATTGAATGAGTCCATGTTTTTGGGTAAGTAAACCATAGTGCCAACAATTGTAAGACACACCCTTCAAATGTAATATTATAAATTGTATAGCCTCATCCTCAAGCATCGACTTAAGGGAAAGGTAAATATAAATTTTCTGCACCCAAGCTCGTGCACTAATCTTCCAGATACCATCAAAGGAAGATAAAGTGAGATTACTTGTAGCTCACTTGAGGTAACTATTCCGTTGTTGTCTAGGCCATCTATCACCTTGGCTCCTCTTACTATCTCTGCACTTCAAACAGTATTGATGTAAAGAG
Source organism: Cryptomeria japonica (assembly GCF_030272615.1). NCBI lineage: Eukaryota > Viridiplantae > Streptophyta > Pinopsida > Cupressales > Cupressaceae > Cryptomeria > Cryptomeria japonica. Next base: position 830,149,554 of record NC_081409.1, read on the forward strand.
AAGGCATCCCTAACATGCTATGGTAGGTGTGCCCACTCATCACTAGATTCCATAACTACATCCTAAAACTCAATGCCCTCTTGTGGGTCTACTAGTGGTGGCTCATCTCTAGGTGGAAAATGAGGCTGCATTGGTCTATTTGTTTCTTGTGTATGAGTCTTGTCATGCCTAGGAGAACCAAGAGCACTGCCAATCTATGAAAGGGATCTACTAATCTCATGGATACCTATAACTAAAACAAACCTGCCAATCCTATCATTCCCATCACAACCATCGTGTTTTCCATGCTTATCCCTAGCTCGATTCAAATCTAACCTATCTAGAACTTGAAGCCTATCTAATGCCTAAATAATACACAACTAGATATTAGCAAGAGGTCTAAGTAACTCATCAAGATTAGGTCTATTATGTCACTCCCTGTGTTGGGGACTCCTACTTACCTTAGGCATATCACCCATGTCAAAATCTAAATATCCTTGTGCTCTCCTACGAGTATAATATATGTATGGTCCTGTCCTTCTAGGGTGCATAAAAATAATTAGAAGACCCTTAGGCTAGCATGATCATAGCTCTGATACCACTACAAGATCCCCAACCAATATGAGCTAACAATTTCTAATTTTGATGTTTGCTGATTGGAGGTTTGGATGTTCTTTTTTATAGATTTGATGCCAATGTTTAAACAAGGTTTTAACATGAATTATATGCCAATGAAATAATGCTTTTGAGACCAATTAGTAAAAATATAATTGACTGATATAAATTTATGAGTTCTAATTTTTAAGAATAACAAAATACATTTATTCAAAATAATAAGAATTGAATCACCAAGAACAAAGATTTGCATATCCATAGTCTAGTGCTCAACTAGGGAAGGATTTATTGATTAATTCAATGGGATTCACAATTTAAGAACATCCAATTGGAAATATTCACTCCAACTAAATTTATTTGCATCAACTTTAATTACTAAAAACAAATATTGAATGAAACAATAGGAAAGCTAAGTCTCATCCCTGGCCTCGAGGGAATATTATTGAATTGAACAAAATTTCCTCAAAGAACACACGATATGAACCAGAATAGATATCTAATGCTTGATGAAATTATAAAGACATTGTTGATAAATAATTGTCATGAGGTTTGCACAATTTTCCAACCCTTTTCTTGGGTGGTATGACCTCATAGAGCAATAATTTGGTTGTAAGATGGTATGAGTGGCCCTAGGAAAGATACAACTAAGATAAGAGGGCTTCATACCCTCCCAATATGTCAAAAATGATCATATATCTACTACAATCAAACTTATATAGAATCCTTTCTAAGAAATTTTCCAATCAATGAGCAATTTGACTTCTTGGTAGCATTTATTATTAATGAATTTGCTTGATTTATGTACACCAAACCATGGATGGCTATTTGTTGAAAGAATCCTGTAAAACATGATTGAAAATTGCTCAAATGAAGCACAAATGGAAACCCTGTGTAGATTTCCCTCAAAGGTGTACTGGATTTTCATCCAATTCACAATTCTCCATGGGTTTTCATCCTCTAGAAAATACATGGCAAGCTGCTATGAGAGAGAAAATTTTGGAAATGCACGTACATAATGAGAAAATGAAACGAATTCTCTTTTATAAACCCCTTTCTTACTTTGTATTCCAATGCCCTAATTTGCCACTTTTAATTTTCCTTTCAAGTCCAATTATGGCACCCCTACCTGGGTGGAATCCAATTTGAGGTAATAAAGTAACTTTATTTAACTTTATAACTTAACATTATAAAGTTACTCATTGAAATGGAGAGCGGGAGAGCGGGAGAAGGAGCGGGAGGGGTTTCATGTGAAGGAGCTGCAGAAGACGGGGAAGATGGTGCTGTAGATGAGGATTATTTCCTCCCTCTCTTCCTTTCACCTTCCATGCCGCAACTGTCTGATGGGGCTCTTCGTGGCTCTTCTTTGTTGGATTGGTGGGTGGAGGAGTTTGGTGCAGAGGAAGGAGCGGAGGTTGTGGCATCGATGGAAGCATTTTGGCATGGGTTTTTTGTGGTCTTTGTTTTTGGTCTTCAAGGGTGTGCGGTGGTTCCTGTCAATGGCCTTTTTTTGCTCTTTCTTTGGTGGGTGGTGTTCTCTTGCCTGTGTCTAGGATGGTGTTTGGGAAGATCTGGGACCCTGGCGGATCTCTTGTGGACAGGCTCTTTGTGTTCTCTGATTTCCTCTATGCTGAGGATTTTTTGTTGTTTTGGCCTTTGGTGGTTTGGTTCTTTAAGGGAGCTTCTTTTTTTTGTTCTTCTTTGATGGGCTGCTCTCCTATTGAGGTGGAGAGTTCTCTTTGGTGTGAACCTTTGAGAGGGTTTTCTTGGCTCTTGTTCTTTTCCCCTCCTTGTCTGTCAAAGGTGACCATATTTCCTATGGAGGTGGATATTTGGTGGAGGGGAAAGGGCTGGTTTTTGCTTGCTGCTAGAGAGTGCTGGTTGTTGTCTTTCTGCTTTATTCTTTGTCTTGTAGAGGTGGAGATCTTTCCTATTGAGGTGGAGAGATGGAATGTTGGGGATTTTTGACTTTTGGTCCTCCTCTTGCTGTTAGCTATGGATGCTTGTTTCTTCTCTCAAAGGTGTCTCCTTGGGTGGGTCTGGAAGTTCTTTTTCCCAGACTCCTAGCTTGTCTCCTGGACTAGTTCCTTTTTGTTGTTTCTTGGTTTGGCATCCTTCCTTCTAGTTTTTGGGGTCTTTTTTCCCCTTTTTTCTAGTGGTGGGTTCCTAGTTTATCCCACAAGGAGTCCATTTGCTATTAGTTTTAAAGGGCCCAGTCTGTCTTTCTGTTGTCTTTGGTTTGAGGAAAATCTTGTGTCTGGTATTCTGAGCTCATTATTTAAGGTTGAGGGTGCCTGGTAAAACCCCTGGTTGTTGGTTTTGGGTTCTATTTAAAACCCAGTTTGAAGGTTGAGGGAGCCTTTCAAAACCCCTACTGGCCAGATTCAAATTGTATGAATATCTGTTGTGATCTGGTGTTTTTATTGAAGGTTAGGGGTACCTTTCAAAACCCTAAAAGTTGGATGAGGGTGCTTGTTATACCCTCGATTATTACTCTTCAGTCTATAGTTTGGAGCTGTAGCTTTGTTGGGTGTGGCATGACTATACTGGTTGTTGCTAGTTTTAGTCATCTTTGCTGGATTTTGGCTGCGGTTTTTCATTGTTTATTTCTTTTAGTAGCCTGCTTTGTTGGGTTCTAGATCCTGGTAAAATCTATTGGGTTTCAAGTCCCTCCAAAACCTGTTGTATGGGGTTTCGGGTCCCCTGAAAACCTGGTTTTCCCCTAATCAAAAACATTATAAAGTTACTTTATAATTTAACTTATTATCTTCTTTTAACTTTATAAAATTATAAAGTTACTTTATGCTTTTCATAATTTGCCATAAATTGGCACTTTAATAATATTTTGTTATTTTTAGCAAAAGAGATTTATTTTTAGAAAAAAGTGACTTAGCCATAAAATAATATTATTTGCTCATTAAAGAAGCATGCAGAAGACAATATTTAGCATGTAAAGTTATCCCATGCCAAGAATAACATCTCCTATTCAGTAGATTTGCCTACGAAGATGGATAATAGACAAATCTCAACATTTGAGTGATCGTCTAGGAAAGAGGGGGCATTACATATTTTGTGGGGTTTCTTGTGGTCATTACCCGTTGTGGTATTGGTTTCCTTTCCTAATTCTTTCTACCTATTTGTAGCTTATTGTTTCATACTATATTTTGGACGACTCCTTCTACAATTCCTGTATCCAGTTTGAGTGGATTGTGGACTATGTTTTCACCATGGTCTTTGATGTGGAGGTGTTTGATGCTCGTTTTTCTTGTGTATGAAAAACCATTTAGGTTTGTGTGCCTGTTCTCCAAACATCTCCAATTCTAGTTATCTTTGGTCAAAGATGGTGAATATTTTGGATCCCCCTTTTGGAGAGGCTTTTGAGGTGTCTTTTCATCCTCTATTATTTAGGGATTTGGGGTGGGCTCTTCTCCACCTTTGGTGAGATCTCATGTGTGGGGTTTGTTTTAGGTCTTGGGGTGTTGGGGTTAGTGTAATTCTTAGGGGATGATGGTCTTATTTTTAAATTGCGTATGGTGCTATTGATTGAGGGTTGGATGTGGCTATGTGCTAAGGGTTGGATACCTTGTGGGCATTTAATCAGAGAGGGATGTGCTTCATTCTTAACTGGTCCTTTGATGGCGTTGGACCTCCTTTGAGGGTTGTTATTTTCTTCTTGGGAAGGTTTTTCTTTTCTTGCTTCTCCTCATCCTCATGTGGTTCATTACGATGGGTTGGCTAAGTGTTTGATTTTTAGGCGCTTACAAATCCTTGTTGATTTTTTCCTTGTCCTTAAAAGTCTTGGCTCAAGGTGGTTCTTCAAGTAAAAGGTTGCAGAATGCCTTTCAATTTTCATTGTTTGTATTTTGGTTCGGGCCTGTGTGTGTTATTTACAGTGTAAGGGGTATGTGTAGGAGGATTGTTTAGTGTGCTTTTCTAAACCCCTTTGTTTTGATTAAGTGATTTTGTGTGTTTGGGAACTTTTTTTACCATTGGTTTAGTCATTGGTATTGAACATCTATTGAAAAAAGGGTTTGTCTTTTCTGGTTTTTGTCCTTGGTGGCCTCATTGTTGGTGAGTTCCCCTTTTTTGTGCACCATCGAGGCAATTATGTAATGGTTTGGGCTTATCCAAGTTTTCTTTATTCAAAACACAAAAAGAATAAATAAAATGTAAAGTATCATATCACTGAAGAGAAGCAAAGCCAAAAAATATAAAGATAAAATGAAGAAAAGAAAAATATGAAAAGCAAAGAATTGCAAATAATTATATATATGTGATGAATACAATTTTACCTATACAAATGTAATAAATACATATAAATAAAAATAGAAAGAATATGAAAATAATTAATTACCAAAAGTATAAGTGTGTGTACACACACATATAATGTACAAAACTTATGGAGGGTTCTATTTAGTTGAACTATTATTAAATTCAGTTAAGAGATTTTGACAACCAAAAAGTTTTATAGCAGTTTTGACTTTAAAGTTTTTTAAAGGTTAATAGATTAAAGATATCAAACTTTTATAATTTATATTATTCAATATGATTTTTTATGAGTTTTAACTGAGGTTTTTCATTTTTTAGGATTATCGAAGCTTGAAGGTGGTCAAGTATGCGTGAATATGCTCCAAATTGAAATCTATACATGCATCCTTTTGCATAATTGTTTATCTCACAACTATTATCTTCGAATTGAAATCTTGATTAATTTATGAAGCTTAAATATTTTGAAATTTGATATGTCTCAGCACATTTTACATGGATTTTTAAAATTTAGTTATTCTAGCCTTGTAGCATTTGTTTCTGCCTCATAGGGCCATTTTCTTTATTAATAGAATTTCTAGAAAGCTCTTCCATGAAACCATATGATAATACTTAATACTATTCATATTAAAGATCATCAATTTTAATTCAAATTTTTTAATCTATTATTTATTAATAATTATTTTCTATCTTAATGACTTTTTTTCCATTAAACTAATTTAACTAGACGATCCAAAAATCATATTAATATGACATCAACATCAACACTCTATTACATTACTTTCACATCTAATATAATTTATTTCAAAATTTTGCGAAAAGAAAATTCCAAAGAAGAAAGAAACAAATATAAAGCTTTCGAAGCCTCTCTTTCGTCCCCAGGCTACCCAAATTCCATTGGTCAGAAGTCTATGGAGTTCAACGTGTGAGACCCGAAATTCCATTGGTCAGAAGTCTATGGAGTTCAACGTGTGGAGTATTGTTATCGTTAAACGTGTAAGACCCGAAATTTTGAAAGTCTCGTTACATCTTTCAAGCGTCTGTTTTGTCGGCAGGCTCCCCAAATTCAAAGTCCCACGGAATGGACTTTGTCTCATTACACGACTGTAATAAAATCCACCGACGGAATGGACTTTGTCTCATTACACGACTGTAATAATAATAATTTAGCGTAAAATCCACCGACGGAATGGACTTTGTCCCTATTACACGACTGTAATAATAATAATTTAACTTTTGTTGGACTTTGTTCGTTTCGTGTATGACTGAACATTATACTCAAAACAAGATAAAATCTAATATAATTAAAAAAAATCTTATGTAATTGTTATGGTTTTATATATATTTATTTTTTATTTTTTATGGAGGTTCAGACTTACGAACATGGTAACCTAGCAAGGGGATGAAGTCCGCGAGTCACCAGCCCAAATTTGCCTCAGCGCGATCCCAACCTCATCTCTTATGATGTCGGAGCCTTTGCACTCAGAAAGACTTGGTACCTGGTGGGCTCGTTTGGAGCCATTCAACTTCACCATAGACCAAAGGCTCATTAACACATATTGATTTTTTGATAAATTTATATTAATGTAGAATAAAAATATATATTCTTTAAAAATTTATTGATTTTTTTTCATTTAATTCTATTGATAAAAAGTTACTATAATATTTGAAAAATAAAGGATGATAAAGACAAAATCATAGCATAATCTAATCATATTTAAGACCAAGATGAAAAAATATTAAAAAGGTCAAGCTCAACAAGGTCTAAGCATCTTAATGAGAAGGGCCTTATTTATAATATTTATGTATGACATTGATTCAAAGTAGAATTCTATCTATATTTGCTAATAATTATGATTTCTATTTATCTATACATCTCACACATCATTCTCTTATTCTTCTTAGATCTCCAACCATTGTCATGTTTATATCATGTGGACATAATTACCAGTACAATATTTTTTGCAAATATGAATCCATCTCCCATAAATTATAGAATTGTGTTACTATAAGGTTTGACATTTATCTATCCATTTACACAACAATTTACTTTAAATAGTGCCTAGGTTGTCATATTTAAATACATGACCTAATACCCTAAGATACAAGTCATGGAGTATCAAGGATTTATAATGCATGATCAATGGAGCACCAAATTCCCTTTTACGAAAACAAATTAACATTCATTATACCTTACATCAACATTTTAATTTATAGATACTAATGTTGTGTCCTTCAATTAGTGTGAAGAGAAGAACGAATCCTAAATTGAATAAACAAGCTTCTAAAGGTGTCCAACCTAAAATAATCTAATTGTTTCATGCAATTGAATTTGTCATGTTTATGTAATCACACATGATGGAATTGTAGAAAATGGTAGAATTACAAAATGCTAGCTAGGATCACAATTGTGATGCCATTTAAAAGAACAGAATAGCTAGTTGAATTTTTGTAAAGTTTTTTGGGATGTTCACAATCTTATAATAGAATCACAAGAAACCTTTTCTTCTTTGTGAACTTATTATTTATTTACTTGTATTATATTTGGCTTAGTTGACTATTTTATTTTATGTCTAGTTATAATTGAAATGTCATATGCAACAGTACAAAAATGAGATTATTTTGCACTATCTAAATTTTGTATGCATATTCCCTTTCTCTGATTTTTTATTCCCCTTGTTTACATTTTCTTCTAATATTGTCAATGTAGACACCTAAAATTGTCCTTTAATTAAATAAATATTTATTATATATTTAATTATTTTATCCTAATATCTTCTATTGATTAAATCAATACTTTCATTCATTTAATTAATTATTATCCTTTTCTATTATTAATTAAATACATATTTTTATTTAATTAATTTATCTAGCCCTTTCCTCTATTTAATAAATAAATACTTTTATTTAATTAATTAATTATCTTACCTTTTTACTTTTTTAATCCGAGCCCTCCAAATTATTCACATTGACCATAATTTAAATTCGTAGGCATGTGACAAGTGTCAATTGCCTCTTCACTACTCCTCTTATACACATGACAACACATCTCTCTAAATTACCTAGTTCTTAATCTCGTCCTTCCATTTTGAATCAACCTCTTAATCTCATTTCGTCATCTTTACCTAGCCTCAAATCCTTTTGATTCTCTTCCATCTATGAGATCATGACCATTCATATTTTAACCTCTTAATCTAAACCCTTGATTCTCTTTCTAGATTTATATAAAAGAGGCTTTCTACATCTCTCATTCTACATCACATCAATGAAGCAATCAATAGAGCACCCACATTATGTCAAAATCATTCTAGCACACGTCATCACAACCACATCCATTCTTGCTTGAGATCTTGTGCAAGTGCAACACAAATTTGAGAGCAATATTATCAATACAAGTTCATGGAGGAGGAGAAAAATGGAGGCATGCCTCTTATGCATGTGAAATTATACCTTTTCTTATTTCATCTTGAGGGTGACGGGGTGGGGTGGGGGTAAGGGAGAAGGAATGCTTGAAACACATATAAAGTTTGCACCTAGATTGATGTATGATCTTCCCTTCCTATAACTACACAAAACATCAAGAAAACTACCCCATGTAAGCTCATATTTCAATCCCAATTAATTCCGTTAGTGTGAGTGAAGGTTAGAATTCTATAGGATGAAGAGAGGAATTGAAATTCATTCTCAGAAAACATCCACAGAGGCATAAAACAATCACTTAAAGTAAGTAAACAAAAGAGAATGCATTCAGATAATGAGGTAAAAGGCTTACACAGATTATGAGAACTGAAAGAAGGCAAGACAAGCTAATTTTATTGATGCAAGACAAAACAATTTTAACAGTTGTAGAAAAACATGAATTCTTGTAAAAGAAAAAGAGAAGAAGATCCTAAAAAATAGGCTACAAATTTGCCTTTATAGTTTAGGCATAACTCATATTTAACTACAATTTTAGAAACCCTATCCCTACTAAGGTTAGTTTACAAAATTGAGAAAATATTAAATCTGACAGATTGACCTAATGGCGCTTGTCTGAAAATATATTCCCTATCTGAGAAGAAGAAAAATCCCTATGTATGATGCTTCTTGATGGTGTTTGTAAGAGAAAAAGGTGTTCATTCTACATTGAACGGGCATGGGTATCATCTGAATCAACTTGCAAAGTCATGTCTGGAGTTATGACAGAGCTCTTCAACCTTCTGAATGTGGTTGGGAAGGATAAGATTTGATTTTGGTTGCCGATTGGGTTCGAAAATGGTTATAGAATGTCAAGTTAACAACCACCTCTGATAGAAAATTTGAATTTTAACGTCCTTCTGAGATTTGAATTTTGTCCATTCGATCCCTCTCCTCGTGCACACGTGGATGCCTCTGATTATTCCATGAAGCCCTCTAAAGCGATCAACAAAATTTTAAAACGTGGCCATCGATCTAGCCCCTTAATGAAAATCAACAGCCGAGATCGCGCCATGGGGTGGGCTGGCCCCACCTTCTTTATCACAGTTTCGCAGGATTTGAAAATTCATTATTTTATGACACTGCAAAACAACAAAAGGATTTCTCTTTTTCCCAGCCGTAAAAACTCTTTTATATCTCGTCATTGCTAAACAACGATGAATTATCACTAAATTGCATGGTCAAGTGGCAGTTAGGGTTTAACCATCACGACCCTGCGATAAAGGTTTTCCCTTTGAACTGTGGGTCTTTTCTCTATTTTGCGGCCTGGGTCCCACTTGAGGATTAGAACTCCACAAAATAGCAAAGCCATTTTATACTTAACCTTTTCATGGGGACATATGTTGTGTCTCACAGTTAACCTACAGTTTGCCATGACACGGCCTTTCAGTAAGACGTGATTTCCATCCTATCAGCCTTAGGAGGATTTGGCGAAACACACAAGTATCACCATTTCATGGGGGGAATAAACAAGAAGTCCCCCCATGCTGTGAAATGGAAAAAATGGAATAACCCCCACCTAATGGTAGCGGATAAAAGGGAATCGGTCCTGCCATGAGCTACGACCCTCCAGCTGGTAAACATAAGATATTTTGACTGCCAGAGCTGATTAACGGGTAGAAAGAAACTAAGGTCTGGAAAAGGTTTTAAGGTCAGATTCCTTATGGTTTAGCCCCTTTTAGAAGGTTTTTTTGCACAGTTTTTAGCTAGTAGATGTCTCAGATTAGATCGTTGCGTGGCTAAAGGTGATATGAAAATAGTCAATGTTTCTGGCGACTTAGAGGGGTGACAAGACTACTTGGGCATAAGACCATAGGTCTTAGTTAATTCATTAGGCATAGAGTCAAATAATGAAAAATGGAGATAAACCTCATATCAAATTTGACTTGGTTGTTAGAAATATTGAACAGCGGCAATTACTGAAAACTAAACTAGAACTTGTGCTACCAGCACTTAGGGAAGGGAAATGACTGAAATGAAAAGACTTTGAGCCAAAACACTTAGAGGAATTAAAACCTAACTTATCCTACTCTAACAAATCAACCTTGAAACCTTCAAAAAAATCCATTAACTGATTGGTTAAATTAGCTTCCTTCTCTGAATAAGGATGAATTACATGGTTTTGAAACAATGGCAAGAGCTAAAAGACAACCAAAAATACAATCAACTACTACAAAATATCTTGTAAATCATAGGCAAGATCACATACCCCTAGATTTTTACCTAACATACTACTGGTTTGGAGTGCATATGTAAATTGGATGTGTTGTTCTATAGCTGTAACTTCATGCTTGGCCTCCATTCTATAAAAATACTTGATTGGGCATCCTCTTGAAATTCTTATCCTTGAACTCTCTATATTGGCTTCTTCTTGCTAAAATGTCTCCTCAATCATAATTTGACTATGCTAATAAAAAATTCTTTCTCCTAAAGGCACCAACCCTTTGAAATCAAGTTTGCAATAGAAAATATCTATGATATTTGAGAACATATGTCGATCTAGATCGTGATCAACCTTTTCATGTATGATATGTTCTACCTCAATCTTATAGCTACTTTTTTGAATATCAAAGATATCAAAAAATTTACCTTCATCAATCAACTCTGATCTTTTCTCTTGTTCGTTATCATCAACATTTTCTTGCAAGTCATCTTTTTTACTTTCCAAAACCTAAATATCTTCATTTGTTTATTCTTGGATATGCACTTGTTATGGCGACAAAAGATGCACCTTTGAGATATTCTCTTCATGGCGTTCAAAGGCTAATCCACTAGAAGGTGCCGACTTGGTGTCCAAATTTAAACAAAAACCTTCCAAGTCATCCCAAAAAGAATCCTTATGCAACTCTTCTTCACTTTTTAGTAAAATTGAACTGATTTTGGTGCTGATGCAACTCCCTTGAAGAACTATAAAATTTGAAAAAAGAGCATACCTAGGGTCCTCCATGGATCCACAATCCTCATGCTCAATCAAAGGAAGGTGATCAGAAGAGATGACCAAGTCCTTCTTATTGCAATTTTTTTCTTGACTGGTGGTTTACAGCTGCAACTAATCATCCATAACATCTTCCTGTAGCAAATTTAATTTCTCCATGTTGTCCTCACTAGAAGTGGGCTAATTATTAAGATTAAGATGAGGATGATTACCTTCTTCCCTCCACATAATAGGTCCACCCTTAAAAAGGCAGATAGTATCACGAAAAGGCCTAGGTGGTGGGGACAATTGCAAAGGGAACTGAGGAGCTTGAATAATAGGTTATTGCACATCCATAGCTGGAGCTCCTCTAAAACTTTGAATTTTGAATTTAGGGCTCTTAGGGAAAGAAATCTCTTCCTCTATAGGCTCAATTAGAAAATAAGAAGGAGGTTGATTTTCTTGAATGGGCTCATCATACGGATGTATTTTCTCAAGAATGTGCTCTTGTTGTTGTTGTTGAGCTTGGTAAAATAACTCTTCCTACTACAATTCCCACTATTGTTGGTGGATCTCATCTATCTGTTTTCTAAAATCTAGCATCTACTAGCCCCAACCTAGCATCATATTTTTCATCTCTATATTCATCTTAGTGATGATAGTGTTTTCATCACTTTGTGGCTGATTAGGTTGCCAAAAAGGTTGAGCAAGGGTGGGTGGGTGGTAAACATTAGGAAAATACCCACCTGCTGTTAGAGAAAGGTTGTTTCTGGGGTTGAAACTACAAATAGTCCTAGTTTGGTCTTGTTGGTAAGGAGAGGGAGAATGACTTGCATTCTCATAGAATGAGGGTGAATAGAAATTACACCCATGATATGAACTCATTATTGAAGCATTTGAAAGAAATGGATCTTTTTAAATAAAAAATGCTTAAAAGGGCAAATGAATTTGCCCAACAAGATACAAACAAAATACCATGGACTCACCCAATGACTATAGAGTAGCTAGGCACTTGAAATATGTTGCCTCCAAAGGATTGATAACTAAAGAACACACCAAATCTTTAGTTGTTTTAGGCTCAAGGCTATTTAACCATTATCTTTCTTCTTTCAGATAAGAAAACTAAAAGAAGAAAGACTCCAAAGGCTAAACTTGTTGATAGACACATTAACTATCAACAAAAGATAAGAAAACCTTGAACTAGAGATAGTTCAATGGGTCCTACTGGGCATGCTAGAAATTGTGGTATGATCGGTGACTTGATTTGGAACCGTCTAATGAATGTATTTTTCCTAGATGCTTTTAAAGACTAGTCCCACTGGGCATGCTAGAAACTGGTGTAACAAAAGTTTGCACCCTTGATGAACACCTGTTCTCATCAACCTTGTGAAACATGGAAACAACCTCCAAGTGTGGGACCTTGCATAATGTGGGGTTGAGTTTTCAGAGAAAAATGACTTCCTTATCAATCAAAGTGCATATGTTGGACCAACCCAACACATATTAAGACCTAATCTAGTGATCTTGAGGGGGGAAAAGGGAGAGGGAATTCTTAAAAGGGAAATAAGGTTTGCAGCTAGATTGAAGTATGGTCTTCCCTACCTATAATTGCATAAAACATCAAGAAAACTACCCAAAGTATGCTAGACTTTGAATCCTATTTTTCTCCATTCTCTTCCTTGCCATGTCTCGAAAGCCCTTGTGCCACACTAGAGGAAGTCATAAATCCAAAAAAAAAAAAGCATTGGGCCTAACAAAATAACCAAAGGGAAAGAAATCACGTTCCCATCCCTACCAAAGTAGCAAAACTCTCATACCACTGATCCCAAACATGGCCATATTGGAAGCCCTAGCCAAAAGCATCAACCCTACCCACTAACATACCCCACTGCTCACATACCCAAACATGGGTTTTGGCTTTCCCATGTAGGTTGCCATTAAAAATGGATGCCCATTCACCAGGCTTCCCATTCTATAATAGAGCAATATCTTCTAGATTTGGCAAAACCTGAGCAACAATAGGTCCTCATAGTGGCGGCTCTATTATTTTCAATAATTTTCTATTTTCTAATTTACGATATGTGTGTTTGAAAGTCTAAAATGGTTTCCTCTAATGTTATTAGTCCATGGAAATGAGCTTACTAAAAAAACAATGGTTGTTGCTAATAATTTTTAAGAGTGTTTAAAGTGGGTGGTTCCATTGATTTATGTGTAGCTTAATATGGAAGCAAATAGAAGGCATGCAAACTATGCCTGAAAGAAATGTGGTCTCATGGAAATCCAAAATATTTTTAGTAAGTCATTTTAACAAACTTTTTTGCAAAGTTTATAGGAAAAATGTTAGATATCCTTAACAAACCATAATGACAGTAGCTCATTTTCTTCTATGTAGCCTACTATGGGTAAGATAATTAACTAGTCTAAGATTAAAGAACCATTAGGGATAACAAGAAGAAGAACAAAACAAAACCCAAATGATTTTAGTGAGATATATTCATATATGGTTGTAAAGAAAAGCAACGAAAAGATAAAAGAATCATACAGTTCTCCTGTCGATGGTTTGCTTGTCCTAGAGAACCCTATCAAGAATTGAAGGTTTGGTGAAATGACAAAACTGAAGCCTTTGGCATAGCCAGTCATGTGATCATTCATTATCAATCAACAAAACTTTGCCATAATGGGAAAAAAGCTCTGCAAGCCTATCTTTCTCCCATGATATTCACCAATGAAGAGTGTTTTGTGAACAGAATCAATTTCTATTTCTTCAGAAAATTTGCCAACCCCTCTGTGTAAAGTAAAAATCCTTGCTAATGCAGACGATGGAGATCTATCCTTTCTTCTCATCGGCTATATTTATTTCTTTGAAGAAACCTCTCATTTGTCATTGAAGAAAAACACTCCATAGAATACAACTCATAGAAAACACTTTGTATCCATTTCTGCTACCTTGCATTTGTAATGTTCAACCCACATTTATTTTTTCTTTCACGGATGTGCTGACATTGTATATTGTGTGAGTGTATATAGTTCATGTTTGAATCATCATCAGTTACAAAATATCAGCGTTGCATGAATATAATTTCAGACCATAAGATGTAGAACAAATATATGACATGATGGCTTCTTTCTTATAAATATTTTAGGGCGATTCTTCATCTCATAAGTTTTATAACTATCAAGAATATTAATCATTTCTTTTTTCTTATACTGACAGATCTAGTGACCTCTATTTGGTAACATTGTAGATTAGGCCAATTGCCTAAATATATAACTAATAAATTGTATATTTTTTTAAAAATTGATTTTTTAATTTATTGTAATAATTTTGTTAATAATATTATTATATAACCTTCTAAAAATTATATATGTAAATGATAATAACAAATGCTACAGAATGGTGAGTACTTGCTTTTATAATATCATAACTAGCAAATGCACCTTAGTGTGCAATGGGTACGCCAAAGAGGTGTGAAAGGTCACTTTGGGAAAATTTTAATACTTATTTTGCATACATGTGTGTTGCATATGAGGTCAATTGATTGGCCATTTAGCAAATGATGTTTGTGTAACAAAGGTGTGAATGGAGAAGTTATAGCTTCAAATTAACTATGCATCTAGTTACAAGGATGTAACATATTTAAATATTAAAGTCTTTGAATGAGGGAGATAATTAGGCTCAATTACCAACAATCTCATGCTATTTTTTCAATGGAAAGAGGGAGGGGAAGGGAGAGTTAGGGATAGAAAGAGGGAGGAATAGAGGGGGAAGGAGTGAAACAGAGGGGTAAGGAGATGAAGAGGGTGTAGATATATAGAAGAAGATGATGTGTGTGAGAGAGAGAGAGAGAGATGGAGAGGCTAAAAAATAGAGATAAATAGAGATGGAAGAAGGAATATGGTGAGATAAAGATAGAAAGGAAAAATGATATAGGTATAAAGGTGTATGAAGAGGGAGAGAGGGAGACATGTCAAGAGATAGAGGGTGAGAAAGGAAGATAGAGGCAAATATAAAGATGGAGGGAGAGAAATAGATAAAGAGATAGAGAGAAGTAAGTGAGATATAAGGTATAGTGTGGTAGGGAGATAGAGAGGAAATGATAGAGAGATATAGAGGAAGAGGGTGAGTAATGCGAGAGGGAGAGATAGAAAAATAGAGATAAGAAGTAATATATAGAGGTAGAAAGATGGAGATATATAGGTGTGGACATATATGAAGAGATAATGCTCATAGAGATAGAGGGGGAGATGGAAGAAGAAATATGGAGAAATATCTAGTAGAAAATAGACATAGATATAGAGGTCTACGAAGAGAGAGAGATAGGAAAGGATAGAGAGGGATACATGTCAAAAGGTAAAGGATGAGAGAGTAAGGTGGATGTAGAGATGAAGATATAGAAAGAGAGAAAGAAGGTGAGATAAAGATATAGAGATATGAGGAGATAGAGAGGAAGAGATAGAGATATATAGAGGGAGAGGGAGAGATAGAGAGAGATATATAGATGGTTAGATAGAGTGATAGATAGATAGGTATGTAAGGAGATTTAGATAGAGTGGGAGAGGGGAGGAGAGATATGTTGAGATACTCAAATAGAGAGAAATAGAGATAAAATTAGAGATGGGAAGAGAATTAGGGAGAAATAGAGATGGAGATATAACAAGATAGAGATAGAGGGGGAGATGGAAGAAGAAATATGGAGACATAGAGATAGAGAGGCAAAGGGATAGAAATAGAGTGGCAACAAGCTCATGCTCATAGGGTGGAAAAGGGATAGAAATATAGAGGGACACATGTTTAGAGATAGAGGGAGAGAGGAAGACACATAGAGATGAAGATATAGTGAAAGAGGAAGAAGAGAAATAGATCGAGATATATATAGAT
Organism: Cryptomeria japonica; assembly: GCF_030272615.1. Lineage (NCBI taxonomy): Eukaryota > Viridiplantae > Streptophyta > Pinopsida > Cupressales > Cupressaceae > Cryptomeria > Cryptomeria japonica. The sequence continues at coordinate 830,165,660 of NC_081409.1, forward strand.
GTAGAGGGAAAGATAAATATAAAAATATGAAGATAGCGAGGGAGATGTAGAGATGAAAAGATAAATATAGATGGAGATGGAGAGAGATATAGATGGTTAAAGTGATAGAGAGACATATATAAGGACATATAAAGAGACGAGGAGAGGGAGACAAGGATAGAGAGAGAAAAATAGAGACAAAAAAATGATGAGAGAGAGAGAGAATGTGTGTGTATGAGTGAAAGAGAGAGGGAGGGATAGAGATAAAGAGGAAGATAGATATAAATAAATATAGAGGGAGAGTGAAATGGAGAAAAGGGAGAAGTAAAGAAGAGGGGGAGAGATAGAACTCGGGAAAGAGATATTGGATGAGAGAGAGATGGAAGGAGAGATGAAAAGGGAGAGGAAGAATTAGAGATAAAATATAGAATAATAAATAAAATTATAGTATTAATTATATATAAACTAAATATATAATTATAATATTATCTAAAAAAAAAAATCATTTCATTAAAGACACATCAAAGAGAATATTTCCTCTCAATGGTATAAATATTTGTCATGTAGTTAAATCACATCACTTTGATATCATCATTCTTAAAAAATTAGTTTTTAAGTATGAAATTATGAAAATTGTAGAAAAATAATAATTAAATATAGATAATAGTGTTGAGTTATATTACTTTTAAACATGGTTTTTTGATGGTAGGACAAAAATATTTATGTTTAGATTAACCATGTTACAAAATGAGTACATGTTTAGAATGTTATTTCTAATTACAGTTGACATATTTTAAATTTAATGATATCAAATTTGTATAATCCATAATTATAAGATCCTAATAATAAAGATGTTAAAATTACAAAAACCCATTAATAGATTAATATAATAAATACTTATTTAAAAATCAAAATAAAATTTATACTATAAATAATACAATTAATAAATAAAATTATATCAATATATTATATACTAATAATATTTAAAAATATATAGATTTTCTAATAATACTGTAGACATCTAAAAATGGTCAACGCTTGTGGAGTCATACTTTAACATTTGCGCATTGCCTTATTTTAGGGTTCTTGCATTGCATTAACATTTCTTCTATGTTGTGCACTTGGTCTTTATCATTTGCGAGTATCGAGTCCTTCTTCTGCATTCCTCATTTTTATCGATTTCAAATTAGGTCTTGTCGATAACAATCTTCAGTCATGGTTTTGGTCGATCTTATCCTGTCGCATCAATGTGCGTGCTCATTTATCATCATTTTGGACATTGTCAATCCTAATCAATGATAGAATTAGGGTTTTGTCCTCTTGTCAGCCTTGTCATTTTGTGATTGATTCATCATCTATCCTTGTCCTTGTCAGCCTTGTCATTTTGCAATCGATTCGCCATTGATCTTTGTCCTTGTCAATCTTGTCATTTTGCGATCAATTCGTCATCGATCCTTGTCCTTTTCAATCATGTCAATTTGGATCGATTAGTCATTGTTCCTCATCAATTGGCGCCCATCAATTTGATCTCCTTGTCAATCTTGGTCAATTTGTCATTGATTTTTGTCAATCAATCTCAATCATTTATCAACATTGGTCCTTTGTCAATCAGAATCATGATCGAACCTACATTAATTTCTTATTGTCTTGACCTAATTCCTTGTCCTCTTATTTCTAGGGTTTTATGATTTGTTCATTTAATCCTTTTCTTCTTCTTCGTGGGTTAAATAAATCTATTTATTTAGTCCTAGGTCTCTTTCATGAATTAATTAATGGATGAAAACCTATTAATTAATTCACCTAATTTCTATTTCATCTTTTTCCTGAATTTTCTAATTTGCTAATTTCGCCTAATTCCTAATTTCTATTTCTCCTATGTTATTTAATTTTTCTAATATTTCCCCTAATTTCATTCCCTCATTTTCTCCTATGTTTATGCTTCCATTTGTTGCAATCATGGAGGCTATTTTCTCTCTTCCCTTTTGTCATGGGAATGGCATTTTAATCTTGTCATAATTTGTCATAATTTTTGTCAATCAATCTTGCATGTCAATCTTGTCATAATTTGTGCATAATTTGTCATTCTTGATTTGAATTTCCTTTTGAATCTCTTTATGCTAATCTTGTCCTCTCTCCAATTTGTCTATAAATTGGATGATTTTCTTCAATGAAAAAAAGAAACCATGCTTCTAGTATCCTTATGCTACAATTTTCATCTTGGCAATCTTGCTTGCTTTCATACTTGCATTTTGCACTTGTAGGTGAGATCCACAAACGAAGTAATTTGAAGGAGAAAGAAGGACAATGGAGGAACAATGAAGGAGATACATGCTTTGGTTTGCATTTTATTTTAGTATTTCATCTTCATGCCTTTATTGAATGTTTTTAGGATTTCATATCATTGCAATCTAGTTTTGTGGTTGAGCTAGTTTAATATTGCTTTGATGCATTCCATTTTCCTATCTACATTTTCTAGTGAACTCGACATGAACTAACCCCTTAACCATGTTTTTGAGTTCTTTTGAGCTGATTTGCAAGTGAAAAACTCAAGAAACAGGGCAACTCAGAGCTTTCTAGACACTTATGTGGCTATGTTGAGGCATTATACGCCTGTGTCAAGGCATTTTGTGCCTGTGTTGATGAGATTTGCACCTATGTTGATGAGATTTGCACCTGTGTTGAGACTTTTGTGCCTGTGTTGATGGGTTCTACGCCTGTGTTGAGGTATTCTGCGCCTGTGTAAGGCAAGAAACAGAGGTGAAATTAGTGGTTTTTACTTGCAAATTTGTTTATTTTCATTCTATTTTCTGCATTCTGGTTATTCTTTGGTGCTAATTATTTGTGCAACATCTTGGCATTATGTGTGATGAAGACTAAAAATACAACTACTAATGAATCTTATGCAGGACACGGTCAAAGACTTTCACCAAAACATCTTGCTTGCGATTTTTAAAGTAGTTGCACATTTCATTTCTTAAAGGTTAATGAACACCATGCATGCTTTGTTTGTTTTTAATTTGATTGGATGTTTTAACCCTTAGAATTGGGTCTGCCTCCCGATTTGCCTGGCACTTCGCATAGGCATTGGTGAGAGGGAACGACCCTAAGTGGTGACGAGCTAAAGCCAAGCTCTTCCAAACCACTCTAAATAACTGTGGATGCAACGAAAGTTGTAGACAACGGGTGTTGGAATGGTATTGCGATGATTTATTCGCCGGATCAATACCCACCCAAATGGATGCCCTTACTAGAATCTCTTGTTTTTAGATGCCAAAATCCTTCTATCTATTGGCTCAGGCATTGTGATATGTGCATGCCGAAGACACCTCTCATGTACTCATCAGTTAGAGATAGCAAGTTCTTGGGAAGTGATGCCCCTTGAACTCGAAGCTTGGTATGCCCGAGAAGTGAGTGCACTGTAAGGGGGAGCCAGTGCTACCAAGCGTCTAGCTATCCGGCTGAGTCTTGTATTTTATGGTTAGAGGATTCAACAAGTATTGCCCTTGCCAGCCATAGGATTTGTTGTGAATGTGCTTGATTGTCTTGAGTAAAAGTCAAACAAACATTTTGTCTTCCGTGATTGTCAAAAGTTAAATCAAAAAACAAACTTTCAAAAGTGCTCATAATCAACTTGGGTTTTCAAAATCAAAAAAATTCAATTCAAAACAAAATCCAAACAAAAGTCCAAATTTGTCCAAGTATTCATCCAACATTTGAACATGGCTTGTCAAAACATTGAATATCCTTGTTTCAAAATTCATGCCACTTTAGGCTAGGTTTTGCATAGTCCAACTTAGGTCCTAAGGCATATTGTCATCTCCCTTTATTTTAGTCCTTTTCATTGCAAGCATCCTCATTTTGTACTTGGGTTCAAAATAATTTCCCTAAGTTTTCATTTCATTGTCATATCCAAGCTAGATTTCCATTTAGGTGACATTTGTGCATTATCCTTGTCATGCTAAAATTAGGTCTTGCCTAGGTTGCATTTTGCATATTCCAAGTCATTGGTCTTTGCGTATCCTTGTCATTGTATTGTCATCTTGTCTTGGCTTCATCTTGTCATATCATATCCTTAGATCTTTTTCATGTCATATCCTAAGTCATTATCATAATCATTGCCTTCTTGCATTTAGTCTCAAAAATTTGATTTGTCAAACTTGAAAAATCAAAACTTTGGATGATACCCTAAGTTGTTGTTAGGGAGTCTTGACCTAATCTAAAAATTTGTCCTTTCATTAATATCATTTTTGTCAAACCTAGCTTAGTATCCAAGCATATAGGTGAGACATTGTCAATTTGTCCTATTGTCATTTGGTCCTTTGTCCTTTAAGGTCTTGGCTTCATTTCAATTTCCCAAGGTTGAGTCATTAGGTTTGCATTCCAAAAAGTTTGTCCAAATCTTGAAAAAAGTCCAAAAACATTAAGTTGCATTGTCATCCTTTTAGGTTGCATTTGTCAATCCCATTAGTTGCATTGCATAGTGACATGTTTGTTGAAATGAGGTCTCAACCTTCTTACGAAGCCATGTCATCACAATTGAGAAATCAATCATGTCAATCCATTCTCTATATGTCTCAGAACATGGATCAAACTTATCATGATGATGTAAATGTCCAAATACAAAAACTAGAGGAGAAACTAGCTCAAGAAAAGGAGATTTTGGAACAAAAAGTGAAAAACATTGAGAAGAATAGATCACAAATGTCCAAAATATTTAAAAAAATTTCAGGTCAAAATCCAAATATTGAGCCAATTGATGTAAGATCTCTTATTGAACTATCAGACATACCAGCTCTCTTCTCACAAATACAGATGATGAAACAATTTCAAGAAAAGAGACAACAACATTATGTGCCTCCACAACAAGAACAAGGTGTTTACTATCAATTAGATTTTCAACCATCACAACCAATTGTTCAACAGCTCCAACATTTCCAATAGACACAACCAATGGTCCAACATATACAACCAACACAACCAATGGTCCAATTTCAACAATATGTCCAACCAACTATACAATGTCCACAAATAGTTCAACCAATGGTGGAATATCAACAAGTTCAATCAACATATCAATGTCAACAACTACAATCACAAATTCACAAACAAAGGTTGCAGCACACTCCAATCCAAATTTTGAACATGTCAAACCAATTTGATCAACATCTAGTTCGAAATCAAAACATGACATTAGACCCGAACCAACTCCTTTCCAAACAAGTTCAAATTCCAGATACAACTATGTCAAAACCTCAAAAGAAAGGTGGCCTTATTGCAAGGATCTTAAGGAAATTACCAAGTGAGTTCTTTTAGGAAGATCAAAATAATACACTTATGTCTAGCAATGCCTCATCCCCCCACAAACAAATTGACTCTCCAGTGGCATCTATCCCTACACCTTTAGAAGTTTCACAAGAACCTTCCATATTGTCCTCATCAAATAATACACCCAAGGATGCAATTATCCAAAGGCTATCCATAGGTGATTGCCAAGATAATCCAATTCATGATGCACATCCTTGTCATGTTTCAGAAATACAAGACCCATTGCCACCATGCACTTTATTGCCATTACCTGTTTTAGAGGACCCCATTTGAAGTCCCTCTTCCTCATGTTCAAGCATTGATTCCTTGCCAGAATCCATCACAAATGTTCAAAATGCATTTCCTTCATGCCAAAACATTGATTCCTTGTTAGAATCCTCCATGCATATCCAAAGTCCAACCCCATGTCAAGAGGATAATTTAGAGCATGAAGAAATGTGTCTTAAAAAAGATCAAGATCAAGATCTTGAAACCTTATCATCCCATCCAATTGTTGACCAGGACCCCATGTTCCCAGACACTCACAAAGATTCCCCTATTCTTGTCCATCCTATCCAAAGTCCTATTGACACTTCATTCCCCGAGCAAGATCAAGATATCCCAGTCCATCCAATCCCAAACGATCCCCTTCCAAAAGATACACTCAAGAAGGGCCTCTAAATAGGATCAAGTGCAATGTGATGGACATATATACTAGGATGCAGTGCCATGTGATAGAGATAAGCACTAGGATAGAAGTAGCACTATGTGATAACCATGTGTACCAATAAGATTGACACAATTGATTGGATTGGATGCGGGAGGACTTTCCCCAAATTGAGTCATGGGAGAGATTCCCTGTGGCATAGTGATTACGACCATAGTTGACCTTTGAGGAGCGGGCAGTTCTCAAGGCTATGGGATTGAGATACATCATGTAACTACCTAAGATTCGGGCAAACATAGGATTACTAATTGCTCTAGTAGAGAGATGACGCTCTGACACGTTCATTTCATTTGTCGACTAGCGAGATGTCAGTCACCTTAGAGGATGTTTATCGGATACTGTGGATACATATCCACGAGGAGCTTGTGGGTTACAACAAAGAGGGAGACATGGATGCACTGAGATGGGTCTTTGCTAACCCTAAGCTAGAGATGAGATCAGGACACGTCAGCTAGTAGGTTATGCTATCTACTAGATGCAGACTACCGACAATGGTTGGAGGAGTGATTAGTGGTTACCTTTGTCCGAACAAGGTGACATAGGGTATGGCTATTGGTTGGGGGAGGACTCTAGAGAAACTGGTGATAGAGCACACTAGGTATGCATGGGGTCTATGTGTATTAGCACACTTGTATCATGAGCTTCACCAGTTTGTGTATTAGAGTGGTTATGGGTTATGTTGCGGGGTTACTTTGCTATAGGTTTGGTCATATGAGAACATTGCAGTGACTAGGCCAGTGCACTTTAAAGGGAGAGGGCATGGAAAAACTTATGCACATTTGTACAGTATGATCACTTCCTAGCCATGGATTGGGAAGGTGGACTATTGGAGACACGTGATTGATGACATAGATAGTGTCATATGGAGAACCTATCTTGACTGTGAGGATTGGGAGGAGCACGATACAAAGCTACCCTAAATTTCTTATGTCAGGGACTTACATTTTGATCACGCTTGATTAACGGTTTAGATCAGATCTTGAAGATCAGACGCTATTTTCAAGTTCACAAGACGTTTGTGGGATCCTTATCTCCTTACCATGAAATTGCGTCAAGTTGACAAGTTATCTTGGTGTCATAAGATCTATTAGTAGCACAAATTTCCTAGGTAGGTCCCCACAAGAAGTCTATTTTGTTTATTTTTAATCTCATATTGTGAGCATTCATTCTACTATGAAGAGATGAGATCAAAGGCCGATTATTAAATGTGTTCAATGAATGGCTGCCAATTCGAATTTAAACTTCTTGAGATCAACTGTGAAGTAGTGGGTCTAACATATTTTAGGTAGACATGAAAGAATGGTTGTGATGGTTCAAGTGTATTTACCCAACATTGTAGATGTATCCAAAATCTTAGACATATATTTAAGGAAGATAAATTCCCTTTTGTTTGTCATTACTAGATATAGAGATATAATTGAGGTTATCCTTGATAGATTAGATTGCTCTGTGGTTGAGCTTATGTCAATCATCATCCATCTTTCAAGTCAGAGGTGATGTTTGTAGTGCAGAATAGTGTAGTGCAACAATAAAGATTCACATTCAATAGTTGAATGACTGCAGCCCATGTTGCAACATATTCACTAGAGTTTCACACATTTGCACTAAGTTTCTTAAACTAGTAGGTTTTTGGACTTCTTTTCTATTATTATTATTAATTTTTAGGTTCTTTGGAATCAAATATCTTAGTTTTGTGATAAAATTGGGGTCTAATTGTTCACATCATTCTAATCCTCATTTTTGCACCTTAAAACTTGATTTTTGTAAGTTTTCTAACTATTCTCACTTTTTAATGGGGATACATTTATTTAAGTTTCTACAAACCACAATCCCTACTCTCTATTCAGATGTTTTATTCTTGATGTTATCTATCATAATAAGTGAAGATTATTAGTTTATTTATTTTAGTAGTTTGTCATGCCATTTAGACAACCAACATTATATCTTTTAGTAGTCATGATGCTAGTTGTGGAGGGGTCATCACCTTTATTTCTCCTAAGCAAATTTGACATGTTTTTGACCCATTTTTGGCCCCACTAACCATGTGATTTGTATCCTCCTAAATAATGATAATTATTCTTTTGGTTTTATAAATATTTATACTCATATTGATGCTATTGAGAGATCTCTTTTGTGGTAATTAAATATTAATTCATTTCATACCACCACTTTGGTTATGTGTGAGAATTTTAATGTAGTTGAGATTGCATATTATAAAGATGAGACTTTTTTAATTGGGCGCATTTCTAATCCTGATTTGAGCCATTACATCTATCATTTTTATTTTTATATGCAAAATAATTTGTGGGGTTGTTCTAATAAATTTTTTAAACACCTAGATAATATAATTATTTTTTCATGGTCCTTTTTTCTTTGCAAGCTATTATTCACTCATGGTGGAGATTTTTCCAAATATCACCTTAGAATACCACACTCCTACTAGGTATAAAATTTAATGATAAGCCAGAATATATTAGAGTTGTAAAATCATTTTTTTTAAATACTTCATCAAGTGATTTTCCCTTATTTTGCTACATTGAGAAGATTTGGAACCTAAAATCCTATCGCACTTAGTGAACTAGCTAGATTGCTTAGCTGAATAGTGTCATGAAGTGCTCATCTTTCTTGCTTTGCATAAATGGTCACCAATTGAGAAATTTTTAATATAATGGATACAAGGCACAAACATTAGAGCTTTGTAGGGCTATTGTAACTCTTGAAATTTACTCCTTTCCTCCTAATTTATAAGTTAGGGTTTTTAAACTTCATCATCATACATTTTTTGTTGATAGCCAAAGGTACCCAAATCCAAGATAGATTATATTAGCTTAAGTTTAAGGATAAATATTCTAAAGAGTTCTTGCAAGATCTTAAAGCTTTCCACAATTTGCATGGCATCAAGAAGACCTAGAAGGGGTAGAACATCCTCAAACATCATCTAGATATTCTATAAGATTTTATCAAATAACTTGACACATATTTTTCTACCTAGGAAAAGTCTAAACATGACTAGACCCTTCAACATTGCCTTTAGGTTGTTCCTTATAAACTTTTCTTCTCACAAAAAGACTTTTATGATCAATTTCTCTTTATTTAATACCTCAAATTGGTTTTTCATACCTTTTCCAATGACAAAGCTCCTGAAATTGATGGCTTTCCTTGCGAATTTTATAAGGCCCTTTGGGATTGTGTTAGAGAGGAACAACACAAAGTCTATCCCAGTGCCTTACAATCCAAGTCATTAAGGAAAGTGATTAATGAAAGAAACATTAAAATAATACCTACGTTTGGACTTCTAAATTATATTTAAAAAAAGAGGCCTATAACCTTATTCAATATCTTATACAAGATAATTGCCAAATATTTATCTCTAAAATTGCATCATCTCCTTCCTCAAATTTTGAGGCTTGATAAAACTAGTGTCATTAAATCTAGGTATATTTTAAAAAATATTATTGTTGAATGGGAAGGCATGGAATGGACTAGGAATTCTCAAGAGAAGGGCATATTCTTGAAAAATAATAATTCTAATGAACATGATCATAATGAATGGCCCTTCACATTGGCCATGTTATAGGCTCTATGATGCTGGCCTCACTACATTCAATCTAATACCATGCACTTTAAAAATTGTTTAGTTTATATTATTATTAATAGTTAGTAGTCCGATTCCTTTAGGATTTTACATCCATTCATTAGGCTTGTCATTTGAGATTATCTCTCTATGTTCTTATTGTTGAAGGATTTGATTACATTTTGTCTCACTCTATGTCTCAAATATTAGGGTCAAAGGTATAACTCTACCTTATTCCTTAACTCATCTTCTTAATGACCGATTTATGAATCATTTTTTCCTCACACTCTTAGAAGAGGAGAAAAATATCAAACAAACCATTAAGAGCTACTAGATCACTCTTACACTTATAGAAATTAATGAACCATTTTTTCTCAATTTTAAATGGTAATTTCTTGAAGTTCTATTTTTTTCTCCTTAACAAAATCGCTAAACAATGATCTATCACTATTCATATGAAAATATATGTCTCATTCTAGAATCTATTCTTTACAAGCTAGATTAAAGTGCTCTCTTTGTTGAATAGATTCTAATGTTGGTTTGGAATTCACCTTAGAATAACTAATGGGTAATTTTTCTTATTCATTTGTACCAATTTCTAAAACAATATTGATTCTCAACCCAATCATTTCTTTTTCTTTTTGAATATCGTTATTCCACTTACAAATTATATTTTTAAAATTTTGATCTTATATCTTTTCCACATAAATTTATGGATGCGACCCTCACCTCCTTAGTGCCTACAAATTATTGGTTGTATGCCATCATGGTTTGTTATAGTTTCATTCCTAAAAGAATTGTAATTACCTTTTAATTGTTCTTTGCATCATCAGACAATTTATGAATTTATTCCATTAAAAATATTCTAGAGGCTTTCCCCCCTTTACAAATAAGTGGATAATTTTTATTGATATTTTCCTTCATAACGAGTAGAGGTCTCCTTAGTTTAACTTTGTCTTATAAAATTGATCAAAATATTGTTGGTGCATATTGGGATTCAATTGAATCATCTCTTTTCTAGATTATTAAAAAAAAAAATCTAATGGAATTTTACCCATAACAATTAACTAAACAAATATTCATCTTATATTTTTGTCCTATTTTTGTAATTGAACATTCAAATAAGTAAAATTGTCCAAGAAACCAACAATTTTCACTTCAATCTAGATTTAGCATTTTATTCTTCTATGTTAAACACATTGAGAAGATTAACATCCTTATAATCTTTGTATAACTCTTTCAATAATTTGTTTTACTATCTAAACCACCAATCATTTATTTATATTTAGGCTAAAAGCTTAATCATTAATGCATGTTGTTTAATCAAACTTGTTAATTCTCCATCATATTCAGATATATTTTTAATAATATTATTGTTGTATGCAAATATATAGAATGGACTAAGAATTCTCAAGAAAAGACCATATTCCTAAAAATATAATAAAAAGAGAAGACCATATTCCTAAAAAATAAAATTTCCAACGAATATGATTGTAATGAATGGGCCTTTACTTTGGCCATGATTTAGGCTCTCTGGTTTGGGCTCACTTCATTCAATCTATTGCCATGCACTTTGCAAATGCCTTGCCTTATATTATTGTTAATAGTTAATAGTTCAATTCCTTTGTGATTTTAGGTCAACACATGAGGGTTGTTACTTGACTTTGGCTCTCTATGTGCTTGTTGTTGAAAGATTCAATGATTATTTTTTGACTCATTATATGTCTAAAAGATTGATCAAGGTGTTTTTGTGCTCCTGTTGAGAACGAAGAATTTGTTGTAGGAGAACCGTTCCCTGTACGCCTCGCACTTCATCATTTTCTTTACACCCCAAAAAGTCGTCGCCGTGAATGTTCTAGAAAAAAAAAAACTTGTATAATATCTCGTACACTAGATTTTACCCATAGTGATTTTACGGATAGCCATTTTACCGATGGCCATTACCCTCTCATACTGTTTTTATTGTTCATTTAGTCCATTTCTTTTCGAAAAGTCGCATCACCTGCAATATTGAAAAAGGTTTATCAAAGTAGCGTGAAAAAGATTTATCAATGCAGAAAAGGGGATTAGTAAATAGTTTTGTTAATAAAATTAACTACAAAATTTTAAAAATAATTTTTCAAAAGATATTAGTAGAGGTAAATATTTGTTTAGATTTTGATTTTGGTATTTAATATTTATTTAATATTTTGTAGCGAAAATTTAATATTTTAATTATATTTATAAAAAATAAAAAATAAACTTTCTTGTATAGTACTATTTAAGTTTTCTTAATAGATTATAAATTTAATAAATTTATTTTAATTGATATTCATTTTATTCTTATTTTCTGTATTTTAAAAAAACAAATCAATTATTTTTAAAACTTTAAAATAAATTAAAGATTATAAGTACCTCTAATAATTGATTTATTAGAAGTATTTATTAATTTTTATTGACCATTAAAAAATTATAATACTTAAGGTCTTTTAATTTTTTTAAAAACCTTTAAAAAAATTTAAATATTATAACTACTTTTCATAATTGATTTATTAAAAGTTGTTATTAATTTTAAATTTTAATTTATGAATATACAATTTTCAACATTAAAAATTCATAATACTAACTTAATTTCTATTAATTTATTTTAAAAAATGAAAAATAAATTAAACATTATAACTACTTTTAATAATTGATTTATTTAAAATAGTTATTAATCATAAAATTTAATTTATGACTAACTATTTTTTAAATATATAATTTTAGGTATTAAAAATTTAGTAAATTTAAGAGATTTATTTATTTGATTTTTCTCTTCAAATAACAAAATTTGTACTGTATTATTAATGCATTAAAAAATAAATAATGATACAAAGATAAAGGGTAGCCAAAAGACTACCGATAAGACTACAATAAGATCCAAAAATTGAACTTATATACATTATAACCACATGGGTGAAAGTACCACCTATAGATGAATGTGGCAACCTAAATTGAGAAGAAAAATCAGTAAACCAATAAGACAATAGAAGGTTGAAAGTAAATTCTCCAGTTGTTCTTATGTAATGTCACAATATATGTCCAATTATCTTTAAATATCTACAATGTCACAATATATTTCAAATTATCTTATTACTAACAATAAATCTAATTTTTTGCATGTAAGTAAATTATTATTAAATATTTACTTGTTCATCTTCTGTACTTTTTATGCAAATATCTATTATGTCACAATATATTTCACATTATTTTATTACAATATATACCAAATTTTTTTTCTCTTTATTTAATTATAATAGATCATTTTCAATTATCTATTTCAATTATTACATTTTTTATTTTATTTGTTTAATATAGATCTATATAAATAACTTTTTTTTCATATGAGTGTGTGTGTATGTGTATGTATGTATGTGTATGTGTGTGTGTGTTTGTGTTTGTGTGTGTGTGTGTGTGTGTGTGTGTGTGTGTGTGTGTGTGTGTGTGTGTGTGTGTGTGTGTGTTTCTATTCTTATATCATAATGTCACATATATGTCTATTTCGCCCCCCCCTCCCCCCCCCCCCCTCTCTCTCTCTCTCTCTCCAAAATCAAAATCATTTTAGTTATCCTTCAAAATATGTCAATTAAGAAAATACTAGTTGTCAAATCTAACTCCATCTAGAATATAATGCAATCTCATTCATTATAAATAATGATCATATTTGAAAATATAGAAAAGCTACAATATAATATTATGTTCAATTTTGTCCAATATTATGTTCAATTTTGTCCAATATTGTATTTAATTTGTCCAAACAAAAATACATAAATCTCAACATCTTTAGATACTTCCTCATTTACGTGACATATTAAATTATACAATGTTTGGTCTTCAAGTTCTTTATAGATAGGAAATTCGATTTGAATTTAGGTAAGTGTGATTATACAGATAAAAATTGAAATTGAAGTAGAAGCATCCCCTCACGTTTCAAGGAAAAAGGACTTATATTTGAATGAATTTTAATCCCCTAATCTAGACATGTGGATTTTTCTTATTATCTTTAGAAGGCCAACTTATTTGTATAAAATAATTTTATTTCATATGTACAAACTAAAAGTAGATTTGAAGTGTTCCAATAACCAAATTAGAATAAATAAATAAATGTCTTTAAAGACTTTTGATTTGAATCTAGATGCAATTCATAACACACTTAAGCATTATCTTAGATATGATTTATAGATGTTACAAATTAATGAATGATAAGAAGACAAATGGTTTCCTTAGTTTTAAGAATAAAAGAAAATATTTAAGATATGATGAATTCAAAAATAAGTGCATTGTTCTTATTATTGGTGGTCTTTATCCTAATTCCATAATTATGAGACAAATTTCAACTAGGTATAATGGAACTTTTGTAGCCTCATTAATAGATATGTTAATTTACTCATATTTTGTGTGGAATATTATATGATATATTGTTATATATGTTATTAGTAACATCTCAATTATGTCCAATATTTAAGATATGAAGAATTAAAAAATAAATTCATTGTTCTTATTATTGGTGGTCTTTATCCTAATCTCATACTTATGAGAAGTTACTTGTAACAAATTTCAACTAGGTATAATAGAACTTTTGTAGCCTCATTAATAGATATGCTAATTTCTCACTTTTGTATGGAATATTATATGATGTATTGTTATAGTTCTTACTAGTAACTTCTCAATTATGTCCAAATATATATAAAATATATATGGATGAATTAGGTATTATATAAAATTAATTAAAAAAATACTATATCATAAAAAAAATGTACATGGAGATAATCACAATCTAAAGTCTAGGTAGGGTGTAGCATTATACAAATCCAAAGAGATAAATGTAGATTCTATGCAACAAGAGCTACCAAACTACTAATAGTGAGTATGATAATCATCACATCCATTGATTGTCTAATTTCTATCATAGCGATTTCATAAGAATAATAGATTAGACCTTATTGGAAGGAGATGCAAAACCCTTTTTTTAACTCTTCTTACATTGCAATAATAAATTTTACTAAATAAATTTATAAGAAGAAATAATAATTTTCTTTTAAAAAATATTTTTACATAATAAAATATAATTGAAATATAAACTCTCTTATATACGGCCTTATGATTTCCATAGAATAACATTGTTCTCTATGTGATTAAAGAATAAAAGTATGCCAATGTTAAACTTAACTTGACAGAACCACTATTTATATAGATAGACTATAATATATGACCTAACAATTTTTATTGAATAATAGTTTTCATGATTAAAGAAAGTAAGCCTGCTAATGTTAAATTTTACTTGACAAACCAACATTTATATAAATAAGCTATAAATACTAATTAATCGATAATGCAGTGATTCACAATTATTATTACGTATATAATGAATATAAATAACTACTCTCAAATGTTGTAAATTCAAAGAGCGTGTCAAATATTAAATTTTAAAATAAAATCAAAATATATACATGTAAGTTGTCTAGCGTGGTAATAGTGTCAACTCTGTAACATTTATAGTCATATACGCGCACAAGGAACAGGTCTCTCGCAACGAAGTCTTCGTTCTCAACGGGCGGACGCGAATACCTTGACCAATTCTAGCTGCCCTCTAAGACCTTGCACACAACAGATATTAAAATAAAGAGTCAGGGCTACCAACAAATGATCTGGTAAGACACTGCAAGCCAGATATTCATGAGATGGCCAAGCTCTGTCGGCCTCTACCCATATTCCTCTTCCTATGCTGTATTGCTTCTCTCATTTTTTCATCACATGCAGGAAACCTTAGCTTTACGTTCCCTCCTTGGACAGATATAGAAACCGAAAATAATGCAAATATCAGTTCTTCACCTGAAGGAGACAAGCTTCAGCTCACATTAAATCAATCATCCGTGGGCTTCGGCTGGGCTGTTTATAATAAGCCTATTCCGCTATGGGACAGCTCCTCTCAAGCTCTCGCGAATTTCTCCACCTATTTCCAATTCGTTATTGAGCCGTTGAATGGCAATCCAAACCTTGGTGGGGACGGATTTGCTTTCTTCTTGACGCGTTTCGACGTGGAGCAACCAGAGAACCCTAGTGGCCTAGGTTTCGGCTTATTTAACGACACAGGTTACACTGGATCATCCTATCCGATGGTTGCTGTGGAGTTTGACACTTACAAGAATGGAATGGATCCTGATGACAGTCATGTGGGGATCGACACCAACAGTATTTGGTCCAGGGAACGTGTTTCACTGAACGGCTCCAATGAAAGCTACAGCCTTTGTGATAAGATTCTCAAGAATGAAAGGCAATGGCATGCGTGGGTGGATTATGATGGGGGAGCAAATATGCTTCAAGTGTTTCTCTTCTGTAATCCCAATACTACTAGTGTTTCTAAACCTCTAATCCCAATCTTATTTTACTCTATAGATCTGCGCAGCTTTCTACCAGAAAACATCAAGGTTGGCCTCTCGGCTTCCACTGGACACTCAAAAGAGACACACACTATAAACGCTTGGAATTTTTCTTGTGAGTATTCGTGGGAAATCTCAGCCGCACCTCCTCCAAATGACACTTCCGATAGACAGAACCCTTCAGAGGACAAGAACAACAACAACTCTGTCAAAGTTATTTTATTAGCTGTGTTCGGCAGCGTTTTGGCTTTGTGCGTTTTCATGTTCGTTGGCTGGCGTTGGAAGTTCAATAAAAGCATACGGCTTGGTGAGGAAAGTGAAGAAAGCGATGTGGAGTTGGACGAATGGTTTTCTCAGGGCCCCCGAAGATTCTCCTACGCCGAGCTCTGTGCTGCCACAAAAAACTTCAGCGAAGATGAAAAGCTTGGGCAAGGCGGCTTCGGTGGCGTCTACAAAGGCATCCTGCCCGGCACGACAGAGACGGTGGCTGTGAAGAGAATATCCCAAGGCTCCAGGCAAGGAAGAAAGGAGTACGTCTCGGAGGTTACCATAATCAGTAAACTCAGACACCGTAACCTTGTACAGCTTTTGGGATGGTGCCATCAAAAGGGGGAGTTACTTCTAGTCTACGAATACCTCCCAAACGGGAGTCTGGATAAATATATTTTTGGGGAGGAGGAGGACGCTCTGGATTGGAACCGAAGATATAGTATTGCATGCGACATAGCATCTGCTCTTGTTTATCTCCATGAAGATTGGGATCAACGCGTTGTTCACCGAGACATCAAGGCCAGCAACGTAATGTTAGATTCCAATTTCAATGCCAAGCTGGGGGATTTTGGTTTGGCAAGAGTGGTAGAGCGTGATCAGACGGGCTCCCATACGACCGTGGTGGCCGGTACGCCAGGGTATTTAGCTCCCGAGTGCTACATAACGGGGAAGTCCAGTCCAGAATCGGACGTGTACAGCTTTGGGGCAGTTGCACTGGAAATTGCCTGCGGAAGGCGGCCCGTTGACCGTACACTTAATGAACATAATGGCAGATTGGTTGAATGGGTTTGGGATTTGTATGGACGGGGAAAGCTTTCAGATGCCGCGGATGGAAAACTTAGAGGAGATTGCAATGCTGAGGAAATGGGGCTGCTGATGTTGGTGGGGCTGCTGTGTTCTAATCCAAACCCCACATCAAGACTTACAATGAGAGAGGTGTTAAAGATATTGAGAAGGGAAGCACAATTGCCAGATGTTCCTCTGGATTTGCCGGTTGCTGTGTACAATAATCAGCCTCTTCGTCTTGGTGTGACGTCGGTCGGACTTAGCTCCTCCGTTGTGAGTGAAGTGTCCACGTCCTCAATGAATGCGTCTGCTTTCTCATCATCTACGGCTTCAAGTGGCCCAGTCAAAATGTCCAGCCCTCTATTGTTCAACACAGGACTTTACTAGCTTAAAGTCTTTAGGCTTCTTAGTGAACAATATCAATGTCTAGAGTTTATGGATTTAATAGGACTCTCCTCAATTTTGTAGGGGTTACTATAAATCGAATATTATTAGAATTCTCTAAGATATAAGTTGAGGTTTGTGCTGCATATAAATGTAGGAGAAAGCAATTAATATTGTTTATACATTTTATATTTTACTTTTGTATTAAGTTTTTTTAATTAGTTGTGTTTGTTTATTTTTACTTAAATTTTTTGTAATATTATTATAAATATAAATATTATTTTTTATTTTGTTATTATATTAAAAATAATTTATTTTTTTTTGAAAGTTTTGTGGTGTTGTTGAAGAAGAGTATTTAAATTGTTTGGCAAGATTTTCATCTCAAGTAGATCTCACATTATCGATTTTAACAATATTGAAGTTTTTCCTATTTTTGATAGAAGTGAGTTTTTAAATTGGTTATTGTAAGGAAGTTAAGGTAGCGGATCAACTTCATAAACTAATCTTGAAATGAGGATATTGCAAAAAAAAAAATCAAATCTTTATAATAGTTACATAAACTTAGTAAAAATAAAGATAAATAGCATGCATACCACAACATACTAATATACATGTGGAAAACCCTTTTGGGACAAAAACACCACACTCCTAGAGTTGCCCAATGTATTATTCAAGAAACAATACAATACAATATGCTTGTGGAGAAAGCTTCACCAACAAAAGATTCAAAGGTAACTCAACAACTACAAGACTCTTACATGGAACCTCCATCTCATGCACCTATTATATAGGAGTTACAATGCATACAATTGTTACAGTATTACTGAACTATGAGCTAAAACCACCTAAAAAATTGGCACCGAACTTATCTCCAATACAGGATGACCCGTGATATGTCAAAACACACACCAACACCTATAACTCCCTTTTAGAACTCATTTATGTATCCAACACGGTTTTATATTTTCCATTTTAGGAGACTTAACTTTCAAAGGCTATAAATTTTGATTCGAGAGTTTGATTGATGAATTATTTAAAGTGCTGAAAAGCTCATGGGCTTCTCTATAAATGTTTAACCTGCTACACCATTTATGACCATTTTTGGAGCCAAAAAAGCCTTCAAGGCCTTCAAACTAACTTTGAAAATTTAAAAAATGGAAACTCAAATATCTTCAAATCCAAACCTGATCTTGCAACAAAAATATACTAACATGCTTAATTAATCAATCCTTGGCTTTGAGAAAAAATGTAGACCAATCTATGCTCAAATGTAAATTTACTATAAAGAGTAACCATATGCAATGCAAGGTTGAGACACAAATTTCCTAAAAAATACTTCCAATTAAAAACTCTTACGAAATAGTCAATATATAGGATTGTTAGTAATGAAGCGATTTCACCTCAACATGAAAATGGCAAGCCATTAGAATCTACCAAGTTTGATTAAGATGAATTATCGATAAATCTTTGAGCTTAAATATAAATAGATTATAGATGTTTATAAAGTCAATCAAATTATCAAATAAATTAGAGGAACTTATATGATGTTGATCTTGCTAATATGTTTTGCACAGAAAAAAGGTTTATTAAATCTAGCAAGTGATATTCAAAAAAATGTTGTTTTCTTTGATAAAAAATAGGGAAAGAGTTAATTTCTTTGGTTGAAAGTAAACTTGTGTTAACCTCTAAATTGTTTCAAGAACACATGAAAAGGATAATTTAATTTAATATCAATACCCCAAACAATCTTTTGATAAATTTTGTAAATCAATTTCAAATTAAGAGTCTCAACAATATAAACTTAAAGTGCAATAAAGACATAAATAAAGAAGAACGAATGGGTGGGATGAGAATCAATGTTTTTTGCTAAATTATAGCCAAGGAACAAGAGCGCTTAACAATAAACTATTATTCTAAGGTAAATTAAAAAAAAAAAAAACTAGAATCTATTCAATGTTGTGGGTGCTTTGATTTACTTGATGCTAGAACAAAGCATATCTTTTCACATGACTAGCAATAGATCTATATATAATGTTTTTTTAAAGAAAGGATAAAGAACATCAATAAATTACCATCGAAAATCATGCAAAATTGACGATTTTATTTTTAGAAAACTTAAAGAGTGTTTTCTAGTTTAAAGGATTATAGGTGAATCTTCTCTCAATATACAAATGTATTCACCCATTCTATCAAAAAAAATTGCTTCAAATGATTCAAAATTATCACAATATTGGTATTTTAAGCTTGCTAGTTTTATTTGTGATGAATATCCTAGGTTTTGATTCATTATACAAATTATATGTCAAAATTATAGCATGATGAACATGAAAATCTAAAATACACAAAATTATAAGAGAAGTCATACAATGATATAGTGACATGTTTTGTTATAATATTTTTTTTTCAAGGAGTTGTGGACCTTTTCCCGTCAACTAGGCTGAAGATCTAATTTGAGAAATCCACAGTTTCGCATAATCTTCGTGTTATGCACACTTGCATAACCTTAATGTTATGTGCATTCCTTGTTGACAACATGCAAAGGAGCCTTTTATTTTTGGGCTCCAATTCTATTTTTGAGTTGATCTGGCCAGCCGTTCAACTCAATTTTCATCGGTTGGAGAGTCCTAGGTTCATGACGAGACTGACCCCTTCTAACTCGTTACCGATTGGCGGATGATGGATGTGGTGGGCCCCAAGTGGCTAGGGCCCCTTTTTGGCCTAACTTTCTACGCCGATGGTTTCTTTTTGGATCTTGCCGAAAGGCAATGTCTTGACGAAATGCAGGCGATAGACTTCCCCGCCATCCCACGGGTAGTTTTGTGAGGTAGTTTGGTTATAGACGAGGTTGATGAGGCAACACTAGTGTGGGATAACGGGGATAGAGACTTGGTCTCTCTCGTCATCCTACGAAGGAAATCTAAACATTAGGGCAACCCTGTGGGGTAAGCAAAGCAAACAAATGGCCATCTCGCCATCCCGCATGCCATTCCAGGGTGTCGTGAAAATAAGCGGTATAAGAAAAACATAGAGAGGGTTGTCCGCACCATCCTGCGAAGATTTTTGTGGATGCAACGACACCTTGTGGGGTAAGCAATAGGTTAGGTGGGTGGCTTCCCTACCATTCCGTAGGAAGTTTCAAGGTGCATACGGGTGGTTCATGGGATAAAAACAAAGAGGGTGGGTGGCTTTCTTGCCATCCTGCAAGGTAAAAGAGTTAGTTCAAGGGGCCTTGTGGGGTGAACAACAAGAAGACAAAGGTGTTTCCCACCATCTAATGATTTAGGGTCCCAAGGGGCTTGTGGGGAAACAATATCAAGGGATGTGAACTCGGCCTACCACGTAAGACAATGATTCAAATGCCACATTGGATCCTATCAGTTTTGTGGGGCTAGTGGGCCCAACTCCAGACAAAGGGGCCTTTTCGGCCAATCTTTCTATGTTATAGGATGATTTATTTTGTCTCGCCGAACTTTGACCTGGTGGGTCCAGCCCGATGCATGATGCATCCTCTACCATTGGTTTTTCATAAGCGCCCGATCAATGGCAATGTTTTAAACTTTGTTTGGGCTCTTTTGAGCACTCACATGGCGATATCTCATGCATCCATCTACGCACGAGATCTCTTGATCGACGGTGGAGATTCAATTTTCTGGTGGTTTTTAGCATTCAAAGCTCAGCAGGTGGGTGACTACCGACCTAATGGTCGAGAACAATTTTTGTGCTCAGTCAGTGCCCGATATCTAATCTATTTTGCTTCCGACCACCGAGGATTTTTACCATTACTCTAGAAGTAACCCTATAGGTTGATTCTACATGCCACTCTTATCTCTTCAAGGCATTATGATGACTTTGGGGTCTTCTCAGATGCCATCCCATGCAGTTTTTTCTTGATTTTCAAGAGATGATCGTCCCTCCCATGCCTTTGCAATCAATTTTAGGTGAAACCCATGCTCATTTATTGCGGATCAAGGATTTTTTTCCCTGGGAGTGTACTTGACCATTCTTATGTCTAGGGTTGATGCAAGAACATCATAGTAGTTCATCCAGTTGGAGCAGTTAGGAGAGGAATTTCTTGGAGATTGTTGCGTTTCTTCATGTTTGAGAACTTAGAGTTGCGGATTTGAATTTAGCACCTCGAGATCGTTGTCTTAATCATATTCAAGATTTATGGCGTTTGGATTTGATTCCGATAAGATAGCGATTTCAATATTGGTCTAATGTTGGTGTGTTCTTACAGGTTGATCTTGCAGTATGTGAAGCGAAGGAGAATTTTGGGTTGCAGATCGTTGGAAGATGTTGTTTTGGGCTCCCATAATCTTTTACTCACCCATACGAGAGGGCATCAAATGTTGGTCCCCTTTTTCTTATTTCAAACGGGAGGGCACCATTTGTGCGGGAAGGATAAGAAAATAGGAAGGACTTGTTTTTTTACCATAAGAAATTAAAAAAATTGATGAAATACTGAAAGCAAAAATCGACGAAGAGAATTTTCTGGCGTGAGACATTAGACTTCTAGTGGGAGGTTATTCCAATATAGTAGCCTATCGGCTAAATATATAATCCTATATTATAATCAGAGCCATGAGTACCCTATCGGCAAAGACAACGACGAAGCAGAGAGGGAGAAGAGCAATCAGAGCCATGAGTACCCTGGCTAAGAAAGACTTAAGGCAGAGCATATATAAAAAAGTAACCAGGCTTGACCGGGCCATTGTCGACAACAAAACGCTTCCTCACTTCGTTGCAGGCACAGTTGTAGACCCGCAAAATGGGGGTAAACGCACAATTTTCCTCCCTAATCCGCGTTCAAAGGATCACAAATATAGAAGTGGCCAGTCAAAATAGGCAACTACCACAGATACACGATCGATGTGAAACTGCAACAATTTCAATTTTCTCTCTAGAAGACTAGAGAAGATGAAGCCTGCTAAGTTGCAATTTGACATTGAATATAAGATCCTCATCGTCAAACCGAAATCAATTCGATTTCGAACTCTGTTTTTCTCCTCCTTTCTTGTTCATTTATGAATGAAAATTAAAAGAGTTTGTATCTTCAAAGATAAGCTATGTATGTATAAATAAGAGCGGAAGACGGCATCAGTACGTCGCCAAACCGGAAGGACGGAGCCCTCTATCTAGAATGTAGATAGTTCTATACGTCATGTTTGTCCAAGTCAAAAACTATAAATATATATTAAAAATATAAATAAAAAGCTTGTGAAAGTATAATATTTATTAAAAAGTCAGGTCTAATTAAATATCATATATATCTTCTTTAAATTGTTATCCAACTTTTTAAAAAAAGTTAAAGTAATGTTATTGGTATAAAATAACAAGAAAATTTGTCAAAAACATCATGAGCCCTCATAATCATAGAATATTGGAATACAAATTTGTTAAAAAATAAATAGGTAAAACAAAAATAATAGAATAATCAGTCATATCAACAACAAAGATTTATGTGGTAAAACTCTAACAATGTGTAAGGGAAACATCTATGAGGCAGCTGGATGACCAACGTGGAGATACCTCTTCTCACCATTAGTGAACCTATTTGAATTCAATGCACTTTTGTTATTAAGAAAATTTGGAATTTCGAGGAATCCATGAAACCTTGGCTTCTTTGGTCTTGTAACAATGTTAGAGTGGGATGGGTGGGAGTGTGCACGAGCA
Source organism: Cryptomeria japonica (assembly GCF_030272615.1). Taxonomy (NCBI): domain Eukaryota; kingdom Viridiplantae; phylum Streptophyta; class Pinopsida; order Cupressales; family Cupressaceae; genus Cryptomeria; species Cryptomeria japonica. The sequence continues at coordinate 830,188,755 of NC_081409.1, forward strand.
TGGGAGTGATGGAACCATTTTGAAATTGCATTCTAGGGTTTCCTCCTCTGCCTTTTTTGATGATGGGGGCGAGGACTCTGATGAAGATGATGACTTTGGGGTTTTTCTTCTTGGACTTGACCTATTTCCAATCTAGTTTGGCTACCAATGGTGAGGGTTTTGGGTATCCTTGGTTGTTAATTTTTTTCCCTTCTTGTGGTCCTCTTGGTAGGGTTTGTGTTTGTTGTCTTGTGGTCCTGTGTTTTGGTTGCTCTCCTGCATGTTTTGGTCTATGGTGGGTGGGTTGGTGATGTCGTTTTTGCTCTCGTTTTATGCTTCAGCTCCACTTTGTGGTTGGATTTTTTACATAGGTGTCTTTGTTTTCCTTCTTGGGTTGCCTTAGTGAAGGGGCTTCTTCTCTTTGGTCTTCCCTATTCTCGTTTCTTGGCCCCCCCTTTTTGTTTTGGGCCCTTTGTTGTTTCAGAATCCCTCTTTTCTTGTAGGCTTTTGGGGTTTTGGGGTTTTGGTTGGTTGGGGTTTGTTCTCCTCTTGTGTTGTGGCATCTCTATTGGGCTTATTTTTTATTCCTATTGTCAATGTGGTTTTCTTGGGAGTTTTTTGGTGGTAGGTCTTTTCTGCAAGGGGTGCTCTCTTGGTTCCTCCTGTGGTTGCTTCTCTTTTAGTTTGTGTCTATTTTTTTGTCTTTTGATGTTTCTTATTGTTGTTTGTACTTGGGCCCTAGTCTCTAGCTACCATTTCCTTCCTAGATGGTGCTCTTCCTCCAATGTTCCTTTTAAGGTGGAGGCTTTGGTGAGACATGTTGTTGCTATGCCTATTGAGGTGGTGTTTGCCACAGAGTTTTTTGGTGTCTCTTCTTCAACGAGGTGTTCAGTGTTAGAATTCGTGAAATGTGAATCCTGAAAGAATAGTTATCTTCTACAAGAAGAGGTAGGGTTTGTGGGATTCACATTTCACGAATTCTAACATGGTATCAGAGCTCCAGATCTGAAGATTCTTGTTCGCTTTTAAAGAGATTATTTGCATTTACATAGAAAAATTTTCACCTTGGGTTAATTTGGAGCTCACCATCAGTTCCAGAAGGCTTGAGAAAGTCAGGATTGCCTTTCGTTTCATTGAATCCGATATACAGAGTCCATTTTGCAAGGGTTCGAAGTTTGAGGGTTTTCTTTGTTCCAAAGGGTACCTGAAAATTTGGAGCTTTTTGGGCCAAAAAGGACCTCATGTTTGGATTTAGAAGGTCGATTCCATGAATTTTGATGTATAATTTGCCTATTTTAAGCATCAGGGGCATTTGGGGCATGATTTTTTCATTGACAAACTTTTCGAGGCACGAAAATCCGTACGACCATACTTATAGCTATGTCAGATTTTTTTATTTTTTTATAAGGGATTTTAATTTTTGGTAGCTGATATCAGCATGACATCATGTTGATGTTAGCAGTAGAGTCAACATGCATGGCCCTTCTTTGACCCTCTTTGTGCCCTAAAAGAGGTGTTTTTTTTGTTTTGGCCATAACTTGATCATAGAGAGTCATTTTTTGGCAAACCATATACTATTGGAAAGCTCTTTCTGAGCCCGAATTAGAGATGGAGGTATCCTTTTCTGAATTTTTCATTTTGCATTTTTTTTTGCCAGTTGAAATTAGAAGTTGTAGTTTGCACTCCCAGGGGCATATCTTGTGCATCCGGACTTCGTTTTTTGCAAATGAGGTATCGTCGGAAAGGTGATTCAGAGATCTATCTAGATATTAGGTCCATTTTTGCACATAGCTTTCTAGCCCATTGTCACTTCTTGCCAGAGTAATCAGTGCCTACCTAGCCCTATTATGTCCTCTTATGATCTGAGCTCCATCTTTTTGGCACAAATCTCTTTGTTTTTTTTTCATCATGGAGAATGGCATTCAGATTCAGTGTACCTATCATACCTCTCCCTTATCAGCATTATGAGGGGGTTTGTACTTTTATTTCTAATGCTTCCTTGGTTTTGTGTTGGAGTGTTCTTTTTATTCAGTACTTGTTCCTATGTACTAGGAGATGCAGGGCCATTTACCCATACATTATCTGTGAGATGGAGAACTTACATACTTGTTCCTATGTACTATGAGATGCAACGACCATTTAACCATGCATTGTCAATGAGATGGAGCACTTACGTACTTATTCCTATGTACTATGAGATGCAACGACCATTTACCCATGCATTATCAATGAGATGGAATACTTACCATATCGACACTCTTGCATTTCTATTTCTCAAGGTTAGATTTTCAGCATCATCGGAGTCATTCTATGACAATGTTTGTAGCTTCTTCATGCTTGTTTTTTGTTTCTCTTTTCGAGAGGAGTTTTGTTCCCACTGTATTTTCTCCTTTGCCCTTTTTTTGAGAAACTTGCATGTTTGTTTATGGGTACTTCATTAGGCTTTAGGCCGAGACCCATCATGCATTCATCTTTGCATGCTTTTTCCTATATCTTTGCCTCTCTCCTAGTTGTGCATTCATGAGGGGTGTTGAAATAAATAATTCATATATTAATTATTCACTTAATTATATTAATTCACTAAATAATTTATTATTTATTTAATTAATTAATTATGAATAATTAATTAATATTTATCTCCATGCATAATGCAAACTAGGAAAAGAAAACTATGCTTAGAATTTGGAGTGTATCATGCATTAATTAGTCTATTATTCTTTTTGTGCATACATGACTGATTCATGCATTCTATTTTAACTCTTAGTCTATCTTGTATACTCCACCATTTATGGTTTCTATCTTTAGAGTTAGATTTCTTTATAAGGATGTCATATCCTTCTTTGTAATTAAGCAATAAGCAATAAGAAATTTCAAAACAACACATTCAATTATTGTTAATTGTCTTCAATTCTCTTTGCTGTTCAATTTCTCTTATTATGTGATAGGTATTCTTACAGAAGATAACTGGTCTTGTAGGATTCACATTCCACAAATTCTAACATTCAGTCACTAGTAGTTCCTCCTACCTTTTTCTTTGGTGTGGTTGTGGTGGCTAGTTTGTTGCTACTATTTTTGAAGGGCAGGTTCTAGCCATTTTTTTTTTGTTAAGGGTTTTTGATGCTTTGGTGCAGCTGGGTCTTTTGGGGGCTCTTTCTATCCTTTGGCTCCTATCGCGTTGTTTCCCCTATTGAGGTGGAGAGGGTGATGACGGGTTGTGGGGCTCTTTTCAAGTTCTCCTTGCTTATTTTTTGCCTATCATTCCTTTTGGGGTGGATTTGAATTCTATGGAGGTGGAGACTTGGGTCAATTTTTTTGGCAAGAGATGTTTTTTGGGGGCTTTGTAGGCCCTGCTTTATGGTATCATTTTCATTTTCCTATCGAGGTGCATTTTGAGAGTGGCTATAGGCTTTGGCTTTGGTGCATGGACTTTAAAGACATTGTTTTCTACAGGGACACATGCCTTAAGGACAAGGGACCCTTATTAAAACTATGAGATTTTTCCAAGATCAAGAGCTCAATGAAAAGTACAACATAGAGAGACAAAATAGGACAAGAATAAACTATATTCTCATCAAGAGATAAATGATCAAGAGATCAATAGTCATTACATACAATGAATATGAGCCTACATATATAGGCAAGACAATATGGATATGTGAGCACACAAACATGACATGCAGCTCAATAAGAAATAAGGGTAGGTAGGAAATAGGTGTGGTAGGTAGGATAAACAATAAAATATTCCACATGAGGTGGATCACCCACCGAAGGTGGAATTATCACTCCACAATAAGTGGATATGATAGAGTAGTAACAAGATCACACCATAAAAGGTGGAAATATCCTACAACACATTATCCCAATGTGGCACAAACACCTAAGTGTCTCATACCCAAACTACTATGAAATGCATTATCCTAAGTAAACTTAAGTAAGGTGTAATAATATCCATGATGAATAATTATTTACACCAACAAAAACCCTTCTTTATTGAAGGTTTTGAGAGCCTTTTTAAAAACCCCAACTTTCCAATTTGCTTTGTATGCCTCATTTATCTGTCACTGTAGGTGGAGGTTATGACAGTCTTGTTAAAACACATATTTAAGGTTAAGGGATCTTGTAAAAACCATATACTCATGTTTGTCTGAGTAGTCTCTTTTGTTTGATGGCTTAGTTCTTCTCAATATTTCAACTAGATCTTTTACACCTTTTGTTGTTGTCATGTTGTTGGTTGGATATTGTTAGTCTTTGTTTTATCTTTCTACAATGTTCTACTTTCGGGTTCTAGATTTGTGCCAAGTCTAGAGGGTTTTGAGTCCCTTCAAAACCTATTGTAAGGGGTTTTGGATCCCCTCAAAACCTATTTATCCCTTAATAAAAAATATCCATGGGGAAAAGTATCACTATTTTATTGTTTAAAGAAAAAAAGTATGGCACAATCCTCATGATCTGCCACAAAAAATATATAATATTTCTAACATAGCCTACACCATCAAATCTAGGGCTTTTTTATGAACAACCTTGTTTTGCACTTTAAAAAATGTAGGTTTTTAATCATAAAATTTTACTTTAGGGACTATTACCCTCAAACCTCCATTTGTGGGCTTCCCAACCCAATGTCACCCATACCCCTTAGGCTATTCTCCTTATTGGAAGCCTCTAAGGTAGGTTAGTCTCAAGATCTAGTAGCAAATAGGTCCAAAATTTTAATACTTTTGTTTTTATTGTTGTCACAATTCTAATAAAAATGAGAGACTCATTTCCTAAGTGTCCTCCCTCATGTGCATGTGTGCATGCACAATAAGAGTTATATATAAAATTAAAATCATTTTTTTAATGTTATCATCACCTCTACACTTCCTAGAGAAAATCTTTGTGTGTCATGTAAAATATTTTCTTCATTTGCTTTTAATATGTATTATATGAGAGATTACATTGGATTTAGAATTGTGTGTACCTGTGTATGTGCAACAACAATCCTCTTTATAAAATAAATATAATCTTTAATGCAATTATCAACTCTACACCTCCTAAAGAAAATATTTGTTTGCCAAAAAAATATTTTTTTATATCCTCTTGATTGTTGGTATTTTGGATGTGTTGCATTGGTTTTGTCATTGATGTCAACAATTGCTATCAACACTTGTTATCACTTGTTATGTTCACCGGCATATTCAGTGGCTTATGCACAGTCACTGACATCTTGTTCACTGGCAAGTTATATTGTTCACCAGCACTGAGGATGATCTGTTATCATCTGGAGATCACATGGTTATATCGAAGACATTATTTGATTACTTGGTTTTGGCGATTTGATTTTTGTTCTAATCGGGTTTGCATATTTGCTTTTACTGGCAAATAGGTCGAGGTTATACACCGGAAACAATATCTATTCTAGATCAACATGACACGTTATGGAGATGATTTATTATTGTTGTAAATGCATTGAGCCGACATGTTGTGGATATTGATTTACTTGTAATTGATTTTATTGTAATATCTTTTGTAAAGCCGACCTACACATTTGTTCTTTGGATTCAGTATATACATAAGATCTTATTTGTAAGATCGAAGTAAAAAAGTGTAATGTGAATGCGAAAAGGATTGTAAGAAGGTATATGCGAAAATCAGTAGAGCTATACATGCAAACATCATTTAAAGATTGAAGGAAGGTATTGAGGAGACTAGCAAAGCTTAACTGGTACTGAATCCATCATAAAAAAGATGCTATTCTGAGCAATACATTTATCATTGGATTTAATCATCCAATTGTAGTTAGTGTGACTCCCATCTTGTATTTGAGTAGTGAGCTCTAGGCAGTTGGCCTTTCTACGTGTGCAGACTCCATATTGTACACACATACTATCTGTAGTAGTATCATTTGATTGTGGGTAAGGCTTCCCATCGTAGTTTTTCCCCTTACAGGGTTTCCACGTACAAATAATTGTGTTATGTGTTGTATGTGTTATTTGTCTTTATGTTTCATGCATTAAACTTTACCAGTACTGTAATTAACTACTAAACTGTCTACCGGCATTAAAGTTTAGTTTATCGGCATTAAGCATTGAGTTTGGTTAAGTTAGTTTTGGTTTGAATTATTGGACAATTGATTCACCCCCCCCCCCACTCTCAGTTGTCTCCGGGACCTAACAATTAGTATCAGAGCCTAGTCCTCTTTTGCAGAAGTCTAACAACTTGAGGAGATCCAATGTCTACTAACTATTTCAAGAAGGACAGTCTGAAGCTTGATGGAACTTACTATGGTATATGGAAGATTAGGATGTGGTATAGGCGCACCCTTCTAAGGGCTCCCACCATTTGTTTTTGTTGTGATTTTGCTTCTTTATGAAGCCATGTAAATGTAATAAGAGCCAGGAGATCATTGGTTTTATTTAGGTCCTAGGTTCACAAGTCTAGGTTGAGTTTTCTCTTGGAGTTGAGGGTATGTGAGCCTATTGATGATTTTGGGATCCTTTTTGCATGGTTGTGTCCATAAGATAGCCTAAAGAAGTCCTAAAAGCCAAGAAAGGCAACATTGCAAGAGTTGCTCAAAAGTTGCAAAAAGTTGCATGATAACTTTTCAAAGTTGTCATGCAACTTTTCCACCAAATTGGTCATAGCATTAGCTTGGCATTGGGAACCCTAAATTTGGCACACAAACTGAGGCAAAGACATTATAAATTGTGGAAAACTCTAAAATGATGGGTTGGATGTTAGATTGTACAGCCAAAGGAAAAAGACCTTGACTGTGACTGTGTTTTTGTTGCCAGTCAGCACATATGGAGCATTAAAAGATTGATAATGGATTGTTATACAAACTAAATTGTGTTGAGAGTCTTGTATAGTGTTTATACTTTCATTTTGAGCAATTAGATTAGGTTTTTTTGTGCAGGTTTGTGTGTTTTGTAAATATTTTGTGAATTACTCCTTCACTATCCAATTTTGGACTGTTTTGTGGAAATGGGCTGAAAACTCCTATCCCCATTGTGGAAACACCATGAAACCATGGGGTATAGGAGTAAAAACCCTATAAAATATCTCAGAGGAAGCAGGGCCCTGGAAAATGCAGGCAACCCCTTCAAAGACCCACTCCTAGGCGAGACTGGTCTGTGCCCGGCTAGGAAGGGTCAAGGTTGCAAAGGTCTGTGAGAGAAAGGAAGGAAAAGGGAGGAGGTACCCTTTGGAGGAGTTGAAGAGGGGTGTGTGGAGCATCATTGGTGAGAAGGAGGAGCTTCCACTAATCTAGACAAGGTGGTGAAGATAGCAAACCAACTCTGTGACCCTGGCAGGCCTTAAAAACCCTTAAAAACCCTTAAATTCGCCTAGGGCAGTGTACGGACACTTGGGGGCCCAAACCTAGGAAAATCCTTGAGCCTTTTCTAAATGAATAGTAGTCCCTTTGGGAAGTTTTACAAGTTTTGGCATTGTTTGCAAGAGGAAGCCCTAAAAGTCCGAAATGGAGGCCTAATAGGGGTTCATTCCTTGTAGCCCTATTTTGTAGGAAAAAAGAAAAATTGTGAAATCGGTAATAAGAAGGAATGTCAAAACCTCTTAGGGGCACATGAGTGGTTGCAAAAACATGTCAAATACCTATCCTATCCTTGCTAGGACCTAAGAAGGTGTAGGAAGAGTTAAATCCTTATTAGCCTATGTAAGGATTTTTGAAGCTTGTGAGTAGGTGAGAGCTTAGGAGAAGGATTACATGTTGTTGGTGGGTGGACTGGGCAAGGTCAGGGGATCCCACAAGAAAGGGAAGACCTAGAGACCCTAGGGTGTGGTTGGAACACCTGGTGATCCAATGATAGGATCCAAGAGCATAAACTAGGCTAGTCTATCCCAAGCCCATTCCCATCAAGATGGAAACACATTTGAATTGCATTGGTAAGGACATCTGGGATGTTACAAAGAATGGATATATTGCTGTTACTCCAGGTCAATCTAATCCACCAACCTTGGCTAAAGATGAGGAAAATGATTGCAAAGAAAGAGAAGCACTTTTGAGCGCATTGTCAGATCAACAAATCATGGGATTATCAAATAGATCTACTACTAAATCTATTTGTGACAAGTTGGAAACATTGAATGAATGTGATACCACAGTCAAAATTGCAAAACGTGAATGCTTTTGGGTCAGGTATGAAAATCTGAAAATGGAAGAAGATGAAAGAATTTCTACTCTTATGGAAAGAGTAAATGAAATTGTTTTGGGTATACAATGTTGTGGAGGAACCTTAACTGAAGATGAGATTCTGTGTAGGAGAAAAAGTGACACTAAGCAAACATGCCCTAATCTCACTTTCAATCACACATTTGTGGAATACGAAAGAGCCTAGAGGTATCACACAATTGGCTACTTCTTTTTGTGGAAGAGAGAACCACGGGCTACCTATTAGGATTTCTATTCCTTTGTTGTAATTGAAAGATAAAATGATGCAAGTTCAATCCCTAACCCCAAAGTGCAAGTATGAACTAATAACAAGATTGCAGAATTGAACTTAAACAATGGAAAGCTGTAAACACAAGGACAAGACAAGAATGCAAATGTGTACCTGGAGTTAAAATCTGACTGAAAATGTTCGGGACGGGGGCGCGGGCGCCACTGTCCTAATTCTGCCCCTGAAACTGCTCTGAAAACTGTTGTTTTGCACTCTGGAAAAGCTGTAAAAAATGCTGAAAATGCTGTCTGTCAAGAGGACCAGGGCACCCAGCGCCCCTGTCCCAGGGACCAGGGCACCTAGTGCCCCTGTCCTGGCAGGACCAGGGCGCCCCACACCCCTGTCCTGGTCTTTTTCTCTGAAATTTGGTGTGTTGTTCGGTCTCCGTCTGCTTCTTCCGGATCTGTAACCTGCGGCGTTGTCCGAGTCCCGAAACCTGCACTTATATCTGAAAAGGTGTTTGGGCGGCTATATAGGGTTTTGCCTTAGTCAAACCCCCGCTTCAGTGGTTTCCACCTCCACAAATAGCCCAGTTGTATTGTAAAATGTATTGTGTGTGCAGACCTAGTGTGTGTGCAAGGTCCTAAAATGCAAGAAAGCAAACTAGAGCAACCTAGAAAGTAAACCCTAATGGCTTGTAAATGATAATGTAAATGCTCTAAACCAAGATGCAAAGTGATCTAAAGCATGAATAAGTGATATATTGAAGCTTATGCAAAGACATGAAAACAACATGAAATCATACCCAACCCTCAAGGGAGGAGTACAAGCCAATCTTCAGTCGGTAATCTCCTATTGTTCTTCAATGTCTCCCAAGCCCTAAATGAATGATATTGATGAATGCTTGATGGATGGATGTTGAATGTTATTGAAATCTTCAAAGATCTTCTCTTTCACTGCATAGAAGGTCCCTGAAACCAAAATTCCGATCCTTTCAAATGAAGAAAGAGAGCTCTTATATAGGAAACCCTAGGTCTTAATTTCGACTTTTGGCCGACCTAGAGATTGAATATCCCACCAATTTCTTGGGGTTAAGCTTTATTTTATGATTGGATCGTGCTCCTAAAATTTCGGGAAAAATGTCCGGGACCATGTGCACTCCGGGCGCCATGGTCCCGACAACTTTTCACCAAATTTTCAGGGCCGTCGGATATGATGATTTTAGAGAGAATCCCGAAGTTACAGGTGATTTCGAGATGTTTTGACCCCCGAAATCAAGCCCCCAAGTTCGAAATAGGACCTAATTAGGGTTTTAGATTAAATGATGTATTAGAGGAATAAAATGAAAGGGGCACACTTTAATGAAAAGGGCCCAACTTTATGATATAGGAGATGATAAAATAGAATCTTAGACCTAATTAATTTGATTAATTAAGTGCTAAAGGGGAAATGCAATGCAAAATACAAAATGCGCCAAGGCGGGTGCTAAACTAGGTGTGAAATTGTACCACCCTAGCAAGTGCATACAATTTACGACGCTACATTTAGCCCCCACTTTAGTGGTCATATGAACACTACGTGCATATGCAAGCTAAAGTATAGAAAAGTAAACATTATTTGAAAAAGGATATATCCATAAGTCTGTCGAATGAAGCCCCTAGCAGTATCTGCAGTACTCAGTTAGGAACCACAACCTACAAAACCACATGTTAGATCACAAAATCACCTAATGCTTACTAAGGAAGGTGATGAAAATTCGAGGGTAGCTATATGCCCCCCCTGTTTCGGCTTGCTAATTTTAGTGAGTTGAAACAGGGTATCATGTTTACCACTTCGAATTGTTAAAGAATATTGATGACAAATGTTCACCAGAAGATTTGATATGATATCAAAAACTAATGGAGAATCATTTGGTAAGAAAGAGGACTAAATCTCAATTCCAACACAACAAAGAGTGTGAGGATTTGAAAGTTCTCTAACACAAGATGAAGGATGTAAATGGAAACAAAATGCAAAGAGAAGAAAAGAAAGGAAAAAAAGCATGAATACACACATTGGTGATCCATGAAAAGAATAGTGAGAGAGAAAACATGGACTTCTCGCCCCTAGATCTTGTCTAGGTGATCCATGGGAAAAAGGACATGGAAAACTAGCCCCTAGAGTCTGTCTAGGTGATCCATGTAAGGGAGGAGAGTGAGAAAGTCTAGCCTTATGCCGCTAGTTCCACTCAACCTTGTGCATGTGTGTGTAAGGAAGGTTAAAAGCACCTCGTAGGAGTCTATGCCCGAGTATGCTACAACCTGTATATGTATAGTACAAAAGCGTGACATCTTGCTCTAAGAGTCTGTGCTCTGGTTCCGAGAATAATCACCTTGCATAAAAGAAAAATGGAGACATCTCGCTTTAAGAGTCTGTGCTCTGGTTCCGAGAATGACCCATTGCTCAAAAAGTGTAATGTTTATGTCATAAGCAAAGTAGAACAAGGATACCTACCTTCATCACAAAAGAAGATACCCCAAAAATGCAGCATTGTCATAGATCCAAGCAAGAGAGTTTTGCACTCTTTAAGCAAGGATAAGATAGTTGAAAAGGGATATCTTGTAGTATGTGTAAAGGAGATCCTTAGAGGAGAAGAGATCTTTGTACAAAAGACACCTATCCCCGAGAGGAATTGTCTTAGACAAATATAACATCTTCTAGAATAAGACAAAGAAGAGAATAAGAATGCAATACTTCCTTCTTTTGCGAGTTGAAAGTGATTCTTAATGAAGGATGATGCTCCTTTTAACCAAATTGGGAGAGTGAATTCATTATGGATGTATTTCATCAAGTGCAAAAGAGGTTATAGTCAAGGACTTACACCTCTTGTAAGAGAGAATCCTTGAACAAACAACAAAAAATGCATACAAGGAATGACATCAAGAGTTCACCCCATCCACGAAATAGGAAAAAGTGGATCCTTAGATAAAAATAAGGAAAGATCATTGCCTCAATGAGAAGGACTTACACAATCTTCTAGGGAGAGATCATAAGAAAAAGAAGAGATGTATGAAATCACTCTTGTCCCCATAGGAACAAGAGATAACATAGAATATTAGGCTATTATGTTGCTTCAAAAATATTATTGCACTTGAAATTGTACAATCATGAATGACAATGAGCCCCCAGTAAATGAGCTACCAATGTCACATAATGATGAGCAACATAATAGCCATTAATGTTATTTAAAGACATGATAGACTAAATGAGGTATTTGAATATGACATGTTAAATGCTCAACTATAAGTGAGATCAAAAACATGTATAAAATGATAAAAATTGAAGAAGAAAAGTCACAAGGAATCTTAGAAGAGGGATGAGTGTAATTTATTAGAGCCTTATCCCTAGAGGAAATGACTTTATGATGAATAGGAGATAAAGATTCATAAGTGGATTTAGAAATTTGAGGGGATTCATAAAGAGATTTGTTCATCACCATGATTTCCTTATGAGGGGAATGAGAGTTGATAGAAGTAGAAGATGATTTAGTTGAAGTGAGATCATCATCACTACTAAATATAGCATTCACATTGAGAGATGGTCTTTTAGATGCTTTAGTACGTTTGCAGGGATTATAGCCGAGTCCAAAGGCATAATTGTGAAAATTAGTCTCTAGAGGAACTTTTATCCCTTGTTCATGAGCACCACAACCTTTTCCATGATACCCATGCTTAGTAAAAATGCGAAAACCACGACCATAATGATCAGCCATTTCAGAAAGAGGAGGTGGTTTTTCATAAGACAAAGAATCAAACTCTTCAGAATTAGAGGTGTGAGGAGAAGAAGTTTGAGAAGCAGCCACAAAATTATTGCTCATAGGTTCAAGTAAGACTGACTGATTTTTAGTTTCTTCCTTCTTTTTAACTTTAAGCTCTCTAGGAGGAACCCTATACTCACCTACAAAGGTGGGATTAAAATCAAGAGATCCCCAATCATCTTCTGCGAGAACCTTCTTAGGATCAAAAGCCTTTTCATGTGTAGACTCAAGTCGAGAAGGATCTTCTTCAGGAGCTTTAGGCTCATCCAAAGAATTTTGATTATCAGAGGGTAATGATCCATCCATAGGTATCTTGTTTAAAGAGTCATCACTAGAAGAGGAAGGTTTAGAAGAACTCCCTTTGGAAGTAGATGTTTGCAAACAAGCCTGAAGATTAGTATCACCTGTCAAGGTATATGTCTTATTGTTATAAATGAATCTAACTTGTCTATGCAATGTAGAGGGGACAGCTTGCATACTGTGAATCCAAGGTCTCCCTAATAACAAGTTGTATGTTAGATTTCCCGACATAACATGGATAGGAGTAGGCAAAGTAATAGGTCCCACTGTGATTGGTAAGGTGATAATACCTAATGAAGACTTAGCCACATTATCAAAGCCTCGAATGGGATGAGAGTCAGGCTCAATAAGGGATGTATCCACATTCATCTTATGCAATAGATTAATGCTACACACATTAAGGCCAGAGCCATTATCTACCAGTGTTCGTCTTATAGCAGTGTCATTTATGATAACCACAATCATCAAGGGATCATATTGATGTTGAATTTCACTAGTAGGCAACTCATCCTGAGTAAACACAATTTGAGCTTTAGGATTCATCACAGAGTTAACCAAAGACACTATATTACTAGATGTATTAGGTGGAGGAACATTCAAATCTTTCAAGGCATCTTGTAACATTCCATGATGAACGGAAGAAGTTTGGATCAAATCCCAAAGGGATATCTTAGCAGGGGTAGCTTTAAGTTGTTCTATGAGATCATTTTCCTTACCAAGAACTTGTGAAATACATGGAGCTTGAGGAAGAATAGGTTGGGAAGGAGGAAGTGAAGTTGGGATAACTAGAGGAGGATTAGGTTGCCTATTGTTTCTTGTGTTATAAGTATGAGCAACTGCATGATAACTCTCTCTAGTTAGTTGCTTAGCGTACTCATAAGGGCTCTTAGTAGAGTAACCTCCTTGCACAGTAATAATAGGTTTCTTAGGAGTGCAAAAATAATCATTAGCATAACCACCTTGAACCACTAAGATAGGCTTATTTAAAGGTTGAGAATTTTGAGAAGGACAAGCACCTTGGATAGTGAAGAGAGGTTTGTTAGGTGTCTCATTCACATGTATCAAATTGATTGAGGATGGTTTAGAGGAATGAACAAAAGTGTTGGAAGAATTATTGATAGTCTTCTCTTGCACTAAAATCTTATCACGGATCAAATCAATTTTAGGAGAGAGACAAGGGGTAGGCATTAATGTTCTAGTAGGAAGAGTAATACTAGGAAAGGTCATATCATCCTCTGTCATCAAAGGATCTACATGGGGAATAAACTCTCTAGGAGAAGGATCAACATTACTCTCTAAAGTCTCCCTTTTGAGAGGGAGATCTTTGAAAGAGATGTTAACCATCTTGCTTTGAACTAGGGTATCCTTATGAGTAGAACCAAGTTGAGGAGAGGGAGATGCTTTATTTTTAGAGGGAGAATAATTGAGATTCAAGGAAAGTGAGAAATTATCAAGGGAGAGAGAATAATCTACACCTTCTTCTAATAGTTCATCCCAAATAGTGAAGTTGTTGAAAGGAATGTTTGAAGTATTGCTAATTTCGGGAGAGGAGATAACATTGTTTATTAATTCCTCATCCTTAGAAGGGAGAGCATCAATAGATGTGTTAAAATCATCCTCTTTCCTCAAAATATGTTCAATATGATCTTTAGGGGAGAGAGAATTAAGGAAATTGCTTATTATTTCATCTTCTTTCTCTAAGGGATGCTTATGCGTAAGACAAACTTTAGGAGAAGGGTAAGCATTTATCATTAATTCATCATCTCTAGTGGGAATTTTGTTGGAAAAGGAAATGCCATCACTAGGAAATGTAGGGATAATGTCATCTTCTTGCACAAAAGAATCCTCATGAAGGGAGTGTTTTTTAGGAGGAACATGAACATATTTCTCCAAAGATTCATGCTTAGGAAGGAGATCTTTGAAAGAAGTGTTCATAACCTCTTGTTGCACTAACATGCCCCCATTGGAAGGACCAACTTTAGGAGAAAATAAGTCAATGTCCATCAATACCTTTTCACTTAGAGAGGCATCATGGAGGGAAGGTGAAGTAACATTAAGAAAGGTGTTTATGATATCATTCTCTTCCTCTAGGATAGCTAAATAGGAAGGGCACATTTTAGGAGAATTGTCAGGATCACTCTTAAAGTCTTCATCCTTAAAACATGGGAGAGTCTCAAAGGGATTGGTAGCAACTCTTTTAGGAACTAAAATGTTGTTATAGATGGGGGGAGGTTCTTTAGGAGGAGGAAAAATTGAAACAAGGGAAGCTAACCCACTATCACATCTATGAAATGAATGCATCATGACAACAATTTTCCTTTTTCAAATGATAACATATGCAAAATAGAAGGAAATGTTTAATTTTAACCAATGCAAGCACTTAGAATGTAGATTTAGAAAATGAAATTTATGATTCAAATGAGTTCCTAAATCAGATTTGAAATTATTGATCCAATTAAGCTATCCACAAGTTCAATTTTGAATTGAAAAATTAGGGTTTTAGCAAAAATTTCCTCTAAATTTTTGAATCTTGCAAGAAATTAAAACTTGTAAATAGCATCAACACTCAAATTTGAAAACATAAATCAGGATTAGAGAAGATTGGAGTTCACGTCGGGTTCACCAAAAATGTGTAGGAGAAAAAGTGACACTAAGCAAACATGCCCTAATCTCACTTTCAATCACACATTTGTGGAATACGAAAGAGCCTAGAGGTATCACACAATTGGCTACTTCTTTTTGTGGAAGAGAGAGCCACGGGCTACCTATTAGGATTTCTATTCCTTTGTTGTAATTGAAAGATAAAATGATGCAAGTTCAATCCCTAACCCCAAAGTGCAAGTATGAACTAATAACAAGATTGCAGAATTGAACTTAAACAATGGAAAGCTGTAAACACAAGGACAAGACAAGAATGCAAATGCGTACCCGGAGTTAAAATCTGACTGAAAATGTTCGGGATGGGGGTGCGGGCGCCACTGTCCTGATTCTGCCCCTGAAACTGCTCCGGAAACTGCTGTTTTGCACTCTGGAAAAGCTGTCAAAAATGCTGAAAATGTTGTCTGTCAGGAGGACCAGGGCACCCAGCGCCCCTGTCCTAGGGACCAGGGCGCCCCACGCCCCTATCCTGGTCTTTTGCTCTGAAATTTGGTGTGTTGTTCGGTCTCCATCTGCTTCTTCCGGATCTGTAACCTGCGGCGTCGTCGAAAAAGGTGTTTGGGCGGCTATATAGGGTTTGGCCTTAGTCAAACCCCCGCTTCGGTGATTTCCACCTCCACAAATAGCCAAGTTGTATTGTAAAATGTATTGTGTGTGCAGACCTAGTGTGTGTGCAAGGTCCTAAAATGCAAGAAAGCAAACTAGAGCAACCTAGAAAGTAAACCCTAATTGCTTGTAAATGATAATGTAAATGCTCTAAACCAAGATGCAAAGTGATCTAAAGCATGAATAAGTGATATATTGAAGCTTATGCAAAGACATGAAAACAACATGAAATCATACCCAACCCTCAAGGGAGGAGTACAAGCCAATCTTCAGTCGGTAATCTCCTATTGTTCTTCAATGTCTCCCAAGCCCTAAATGAATGATATTGATGAATGCTTGATGGATGGATGTTGAATGTTATTGAAGTCTTCAAAGATCTGCTCTTTCACTGCATAGAAGGTCCCTGAAACCAAAATTCTAATCCTTTCAAATGAAGAAAGAGAGCTCTTATATAGGAAACCCTAGGTCTTAATTTTGACTTTTGGCCGACCTAGAGATTGAATATCCCACCAATTTCTTGGGGTTAAGCTTTATTTTATGATTGGATTGTGCCCCTAAAATTTTGGGAAAAATGTCCGGGACCATGTGCACTCCTGGCGCCATGGTCCCGACAACTTTTCACCAAATTTTCAGGGCCGTCGAATATGATGATTTTAGAGAGAATCCCGAAGTTACAGGTGATTTCGAGATGTTTTGACCCCCGAAATCAAGCCCCCAAGTTCGAAATAGGACCTAATTAGGGTTTTAGATTAAATGATGTATTAGAGGAATAAAATGAAAGGGGCACACTTTAATGAAAAGGGCCCAACTTTATGATATAGGAGATGATAAAATAGAACCTTAGACCTAATTAATTTGATTAATTAAGTGCTAAAGGGGAAATGCAATGCAAAATACAAAATGTGCCAAGGCGGGTGCTAAACTAGGTGTGAAATTGTACCACCCTAGCAAGTGCGTACAATTTACGATGCTATAGATTGTTTCTAAAGTTTTAAGATCTTTGCCATCGACATATAAAATGAAAGTTACTGCTATAAATGAACTGAGAACAATGCCTAATGCATCAGTATCTAGAGATACTTTGGTTGGAAAACTATCAGCTTTTGAACTTGAAGAATTTGGTCCTATTACTACTCTTAAGACAGATTTAGCTTTCAAAGCATCATCATCATCTGATAAATCTGATTGGAAAGCCTTCTATGCAAGAGAACTTGAAGAAATCAGGATGGAGAATGAAGAACTGGAAGAGCTTGAAGCACTATTTGCAAGGAGAATGCCTAAAGGTCCAGTTGGAAGTAAGTATGAAGGTAAAGTACCATTTAATGTTTTAACTACAATAAGATTGGTCATATGGCTTCTAGATGCCCTGATAGACATGCAAGATTAAGAGAAGAAGCTAAAAGAACATACAAGCCTAACCCTAATTATCAGCGACACAAATTTAAGACGAATAGAGACAAAACTTGTTTGTATGCTGATGAAGGAGTTACTGATGATTCTGATGAGGATCCGATAAACAATGGATGAGCTTTTGTTGCTATAACAGAAGATCAACCGGAACCTACTGTTCAACCGGTAGAGCAGGCACTAGCAATTAATATTGAAGATAAGGATGAATGGATCATTGATTCTGGATGTTCACATCACATGACTGGTGATCAGAGTAAATTCTTAACTTTTCAGGAATACAATGGAGGTCTAGTAATATTTGGAGATGATAAAGCTTGTTTGATCAAAATAAAATGAACTATATTTTTTGATGGTAAGCACAATACTGATAATGTATACTATGTTGAAGGTTTGAAGCATAATATTTTGAGTGTTGGTCAATTAGTTGAGAAAGGATTTCAGTTACAATTCAAGAATGGTAAATGCAAAATCTTAAATAGAACTGGTTTGGAAATTGCAACTGGTAATCAGACTAGAGGAAATATATTTCACATGAATAACAATGAGAAGTCATGTTTGATTGCACATATTGATAAAAGTTGGTTATGGCATAAGAGACTTTTTCATGCAAATTTTGATTGCATTGTGAAGATCAGTACAATTAAAGCAGTTAGAGATTTACATAAAATTGTTAAACCTCACAATCCAGTATGTAAGGAATGTCAATTTGGAAAGCAAGTTAGAGCATCTTTCAAGAGTATTCCAAATAAATCTAACAATGTTCTTGATTTAATTTATACTGATTTATGTGGTCCAGCAAGAACTAGAAGTGTACAAGGAGATAGATATTTTATGCTAATCAATGATGACTATTCTAGAATGTGTTGGGTTACTTTTCTTAGGGAGAAATCTGAAGCATTTGGGAAATTCAAACTATTCAAGGCAATGGTAGAAAATGAAACCAGCAAGAAAATCAAATGTTTGAGATCAGATCAAGGAGGTGAATTCACATCTAAGGAATTTAATACTTTTTGTGAAGTGAATGGAATCAGAAGATAATTATCAGCACCTCAGACACCCCAGCATAATGGAGTTGTGGAAAGAAAGAACATAATAGTCTTGGATGCAGCCAGAAGTATGTTATCTGAAGCAAACCTACCTCATGTGTATTGGAGAGAAGCGGTCAATATAGTTGTTTATACATTCAATAGAGTTCACATCAAAGGTGAAACCGGTAAGACCCCTCATGAACTATGGTTTGGTAATACTCCTACTCTTAAATATTTTAGAATATTTGGAAGTAAATGGTATATCAAAAGAGATGAGTATATTGGTAAATTTGATCCTAGAAGTGATGAAGGAATATTTCTTGGTTATTCATCTAAGAGCAAGGCATATAGATGTTTTAACAAAAGATTACAGAAAATTGTTGAAAGTGCAAATGTGAAGATTGATGAGCAATTTAGAGGTAATTCAAGGTACATAGACTCTAAACCAGCAATAAAGATAATATCAAATGAACCTGTATAGAATCCACCAGTACAGAATGTTGATCCAGTCACACCGACATCATCTATAAATTCTACAATAACTGATGAAAGACAACAAGTGAACACACCCAAGTATGTAAGATTGAATCACTCTGAAATTCAGATCATTGGAAATAAAAATCAAGGAGTTATGACTAGAAGAAGATTGGCAAATGAAGAGGTATGTCTTATTTCTCAAATTGAACCTATATCTGTTAATGAGGCATGTGAAGATAAAATTTGGATTAAGGCTATGGAAGATGAATTGGAACAAATTGAAAGAAATAACACTTGGTCATTAGTTCCCTGACCTAAAGACAAAAATGTAATTGGAACTAAATGGGTTTTCAGAAATAAACTTAATGAAGATGGTAAAGTAATCAGAAACAAAGCAAGACTAGTGTGTAAGGGATATTCTCAGAAAGAAGGAATTGATTACAATGAAACCTTTGCATCGGTAGCTAGAATTGAGGCAGCCAGACTTTTATTGGCTTTTGCAACACATGAGAACTATAAAGTATATCAAATGGATCTTAAATGTGCATTTCTAAATGGAGATCTTGAAGAAGAAGTTTACATTGAACAACCTGATGGATTTTCTTTGACAAATGACAAAGATATGGTTTGCAGGTTAAGGAAAGCTTTATATGGATTGAAGCAAGCTCCTAGAGCTTGGTATGCTAGATTGGAAAAATATCTTTTGAAGTTTGGTTACACAAAAGGTAATGCTGACAACAATTTATATTTCAAAGTGACTAATGATGACATCTTGGTTATTGAAGTTTTTTTTTATGATATAATCTTTGGAGGAGAAGATGGATTATGTAAAGACTTTTCTAATAAGATGCAACAAGAATTTGAAATGTCTATGATTGGAGAGATAAAATTATTTTTAGGATTGCAGATTCTACATACTGATAAAAGTATATTCCTATGTCAATCTAAGTACTTGAAGGAGTTATTGAAGAAATTTGGCATGGAAAACTGTAAACCGGTAGGTACACCTATGACTACAACTGACAAATTATCTTTGAATGATGAATCAACACCTGTTAATCCAACAAGATACAAATCTATGATAGGAGTTTTATTGTACTTGACACAAACAAAACCCGATATTATGAATGCAGTATGTATTGTGTCAAGATTTCAGAGTAATCCTAAAGAAGATCATGAATCAATAGTGAAAATGATTTTCTGGTATCTACAAGGCACTACAAATCTTGGTTTATGGTATCCTAGAGATGAAAATTTTGATTTATGTGCATACACATATGCTAATTGGGCAGGAGATGTAGATGACACAAAAAGAACCATCGACGGAGCTTTTTTTTTGGAAGCAGACTTATTTCATGGTTGAGCAAAAAACAGAGTTGTACAAGTCTATCAACAACAGAATTAGAATATGTTGCAACAACAACTAATTGTACACAGGTATTATGGATCAAACAAATGTTGAAGGACATAAAGGTAAATTGCAAGGAACCTATAATCATTTACTGTGATAATATGGTAGTAATTGATATATCTAAGAATCTGGTACTTCACTCTAAAACCAAACATGTTTCTATCAAATTGAATTTTCTGAAAGAGAATGTTGAAGCAAAAGAAGTGAAATTGGTTTATGTGAATACTAAAGAACAAATTGTAGATATTTTTACTAAGCCTTTGCCTAAGGAGACTTTTGAATATCTCAGAGAGCATCTTGGGGTTATACCCCCACCGGTAGAGACTTAGACAGTTGATGTTTGTCATGAGCTAGAAAATTTAAACAAAGAAATCTTTTATTTCAACTTTGACGAGGAGAGATACTTCTCAGGGGGAGTAGTTAGAAAGTTGGATAGTTGGGTATTTTGGTATTTTGTAAACAGTTCTATGAACTTTTGTATGTAGTTTTTGTTATGCTTTGGCATTTGATGTCAAAGGGGGAGAGATTGGTAAGGAAAAACACATTATCCCTTGGGGGAGAGATTGTTACTTTGGGGAGAGATTGATTACTCTCTGTATCTGTATTTTGATTTCTGGTTAATGATCTCTTTGGGAGATTGTTAGTTTCTAGTTCTTGGCATTTCTGCTTTGGCACTTAGATGGTTTTTCCATCTTGTGTTGCCATCAATGCCAAAGGGGGAGATTGTTGGTATTTTGGATGTGTTGCATTGGTTTTGTCATTGATGTCAACACTTGCTATCAACACTTGTTATCACTTGTTATGTTCACCAACATATTCAGTGGCTTGTGCACAGTCACCGACATCTTGTTCACCAGCAGGTTATATTGTTCACTAGCACAAAGGATCACATGGTTATATCAAAGATATTATTTGATTACTTGGTTTTGGCGATTTGATTATTGTTCTAATCAGGTTTGCATATTTACTTTTACCGTCAAATATGTCCAGGTTATACATCGGCAACAATAACTATTCTAGATTAGCACGAAACGTTATGGAGATGATTTATTATTGTTGTAAATGCATTGAGTTGACATGTTGTATCAGATATTGCATTGGATATTCATTTACTTGTAATTGATTTTATTGTAATATCTTTTGTAAAGCCGACCTACAAATTTGGTCTTTGGCTTCGGTATATATGTAAGATCTTATTTGTAAGATCGAAGTAAAAAAGTGGAATGTGAATGCGAAAAGGATTGTAAGAAGGTATATGCGAAAATAAGCAGAGCTATACACATAGACATCATTTCAAGATTGAAGGAAGGTATTGAGGAGACTAGTAGAGCTTAATGGGTACTGAATCCAGCATAAAGAAGATGTTATTCTAAGCAGTACATTTATCATTAATCATCCAATTGTAGTCACTGTGACTCCCATCTTGTATTTGAGCAGTGAGCTCTAGGCAGTTGGCCTTTCTGCATGTGCAAACTCCATATTGTACCCACATACTATCTATAGTAGTATCATTTGATTGTGGGTAAGGCTTCCCACTGTGGTTTTTCCCCTTACAGGGTTTCCATGTACAAATAATTGTGTTATGTGCTGTATGTGTTATTTGCCTTTCTATTTCATGCAATAAACTTTACCGGTATTGTAATTAACTGCTAAACCATCTACCGACATTAAAGTTTGGTTTACCAGCATTAAGCACTAAGTTTGGTTAAGTTAGTTTTGGTTTGAATTATTGGACAATTGATTCAACCCCCCCCCCTCTCAGTTGTCTTTGGGACCTAACATTGATTATCTATTATATAGGCACTTACATTGAATATAGAAATTTTTAAATATCTTAAGTTCTCTATATGTCAATATTAGCTTATAATCAAATATGGGTAGGAACAAATATAAACCTAAAAAATTTTGTACACATATAATATTGTGCTTAATTCTCTTATTTCATTCAATAACATATTACACATTTATAAGACTTTCAAGTTTTATATTATAGGAAAACTCCTATAGAAACTCTCTCCATATAAGAGTTGTTTTAATGACCTAAATAAATGCTTCCAATTATTAATTATTGTACTAACAACTAAGGGAATATTTCAATATTTCAAACACTCGCACAATACATCATTTTCAAAATGGGGATAGGTGGCCTAACAATACTTGATGACCATGTTTATTAGTTCATCAAGAAACAAAACATATAGGAAGGGACATACATATCTACATCTAACAAGAAATAGTGGAACTAGCCTTACTAGGTTTTTCTAGTAGGATCACTAGACTTTTATCCAATGAGAGAAAAAAATAAATCTATCTATGGAACAAAGTGTTGGTGTTTCCAACTAACTGTATTATTATCTTTATAGATAACCAATTTTAATTCTCAAGATTCTTAGATCAATGGCCAACAAAAAAGAGAGAATAAGATTGTTCTCCTATTTTAAGCTCTCTAAGATGTAGGGGTAAGTCTTATTTCAATATCAATGGACTTTACCAATGTTTATGAGAGAATTGCCTACCTTGCACTTAAATATTATTTATTAAAAGACATTTTAGAGTGATTTGTGTTAGGATTCCCCAAGATACTGAGAGGGGGGGCTAAACCAGTATCTAACTGGTTGATGGATTTTTTGAACTTATTAAATGAAATGCATTCCAAAACAGTGTATCGGTAAACCAAAATTAATGCAGTAAATAGAAACAATAAGCACAACATGAAAAGCACACCATAACACAATATTTTAACGAGGAAACCTAGTGTGGGAAAAACCTCGGTGGGATTTGTGACCCACAATATTTTCTTACTGGCCAATAAGTGAATATTACTGATACAATAGGGGCCTGCACATGCAGGAAGGCCAAGTGCCTAGAGCTCACTGCTCAGTTACAAAAGAAGTCTCACTGACTTACAAAAATGGATTATATAAATCCAATGTCATGTACAGCTTCGGATCAGCATCTTCTATGCCAGGTTCAGTACCGGTTTAAGCTCTGTAATAATCATAAACCCTTATCCAAAATCTACCTTACTATTCGCACATTAGTTCTACAATAATCCGCATCATATCCTACTCTTAAAATGATCTAGAAGACCTCATACTTATATGAGTTTTATTACAATTTGCCATGTTAGCTTACAGAAATTTTTTACAATTAAATACAAAATACAAATAAATAAAAATCATGTCAGCCAAGGTGCCAGTAATCAATCTTTTTGGTGCCGGTGAACATATGCTGGTGTAGTTTGTCAGTGCCGGTGCCTGCCGATGTGATATGATTGTAAGGTTGTCATCAATGACAACACCTTCAATCACCTACAATTTCTCATTGGAGTGTGCATTTGCCAACAATCTCCCCTTTTGGCATTGATGGCAACACTCATGAGAAAAATCCAAAAAGTATCATCCAAAAATGAATCTGCCAAAATTGTCAAAATAGTGTTACCAAAATGTGTGCTCCCCCTAAGCTGATGATGTCTTCTACTGATTATTTTTCTCATTTCCACTACTCCCCCTTTGGCATCAATGACAAAGGTTGTCATTCAATGTCAATTGAGTCTGGTTCCTATCTAGATCCTTGTAACCAGTGGGTTACAATTTGATAGATGTTTGCCAATGCAAAATTTTGACTGTCACTGAACCTCTCACTGTCCTTTATTGTTGCTTCTATTCTCTGAATTGTACCAGTGAGTATGTGCATTTTCTCTTTCGTTGTCTTAAGTCCTAGAACAAGAACCTCAGAAATTTGTTTTCTCAAATAGATGAGGTTATCCAGTTTAAGACCTAGTTTGCACTTCAAATGCTTTGCCTTAGATTTTATTCTTTCTTTATCTTTCTCCAGTTTTTCAATTTTCTCCTCAAAAACTGCAATTTCCTTTTCAACTACCGATAGTGAATCTGATGATCCTATTAAATTGTCAACAATATTGTTGATTTCCTTTTATGCTTTGCTAATCGCTGAATCTATGTCCTCTGTCAAAATGTCACTTTGCATGTATCTTTGTACAATTTCTTGAAATCCAAAATTGTCTCACCTAATACTAGTAATAAGGTTTCCATTTGTTCCTTATTCTTCTTAACTGTTTCTTTAAAGAATTTTTCCTTTTCCTTATTCATTTTCTCTCTGAAGGTGTCTTCATTTATCTGATCCAGTGTTATTAGGTTGTCGGTTATATACTTAGACAATGTGTCTAATTGGCTCAAAGAATCTTTATTTTCTATGTTACACTTTGGAGCTATCATCTTCAAAATTGGTAAAGTGTCATCTATAGCCTTATATGCCAGTGCATTACAATTAGTTACTTTCTTGATTGAATCAAGCAATACCTCTGTTACATTTGTGGGATTAAATTCAGTCATAGATGTTCTGGATGACTGTCCAACTATTCTCACAATCTATAATTCATTGGTGGTAGTAATAGCTTTTCTTTCCTCTTTCTTTGGAGGATCTGTTTGAGTTTGCATTTCTACTACTAGAGGTTTGGGCTTGTCAGATGTAGCCGATGGTACTGTCTGAGTATGTACCTATGAACCCTGTTTCTCTACCTTTTTCTCAATGTTTTTCTCAGCAAGAGCCTGTTGCTTTGATGGTTTCTTTGTGTTCTCTCCTGATGGTATCTCTGTTTGTGCCTCAGATGATTTTACTATGTTATCCATTGCCAGTTTCTGTGATTCTAACTCTGATTTATCTGCCGGTTTCTCTTGATTTACCTCAGTATTGTCTACTATCAGTGACTCAGTAGATACATTAGTGTGTGTACCTATGGTATCTTCCTTTTCTATATCAAGGGGATCATTTGGTACTCCAGTTTGTTGCTCATTCCCAATCTCAGTGTTTCCAGCCAGCTGCAATATTTCCTATCGGTGGCTCAGTTGTCACATCACTCTTGTCCGTTGTTTCTTTATCTACCACAATATTGACTTCCTGTGTGTCAATGTTCATTGTGTATAACACCTCAGAATCAAGATTTGTATCCTCATGTGATGTATCCATACTCTCTTTTTCCAGTTGTGTGTCAACAGTTTGTACCGGTGGAGTATCAGAGGTTGGTGGGGGTAAATTATCTATTATCTTCAGGCTCAAAGGCCCACCTACCTTACCTTTCCCCTTATCCTTATCTTTTTGGTAGACTTTGATAGTCTTTGGTCTTTGGTCTTTTAAGCTCTTCTTGTTTTTCCTTCTCAACAAAAAATATGTCCCACTTATCCGCAGCCTCTTCTGATATTTCATTTACTCTACCTGCCATCAGTGCTACATGTCGGTGTCCAATTGAGAATATTGTCCGGTTAGCTTCGTTGATTAACTCATCAATCTCTTCTATGGAGTTCACTAGGTGAACTGTAAGTAGTTTTTCTATTTTTATCTTTTTATCTAATTCCACAATAGCTATCCTTCTAGCTTCTAATCTTCTGTACAAGTCATTGGGTATGTCATCAACAATTTCCATCAAAAATTTCTTATAGATATCTAAGTGTAGGATTACACTATTTTCTATGCTCTCTTTTTTATCATTAGACAATGTATTATACAACTCGCTAATGTTTGTCAATATGCCACCTTCAGTGATCTCATCCAAAAGTTTGTCAAAAGGAGGAATAACCTATTTTTGTTTCCTCTTGTTTGGCGTCAATTTCTTAGCCAGAGGCCTAACTGCCTGTTGCTTTTGTCTTGTCCTTCTGGGTGTGGGTGAGGGTGTTGGTGAGGGTTTTCTCTTCCTTTCTACCCTTTTGAATTCAGCCGGTATCTCACTGTCAGAAGAAGTAGCTACCGGTGAAAGATGTGCTTCCGGTTGTAATCCTTCCAATTCACTCTCCTTAATACCAGTTTTCTTTAATACATCTTTTATTGCTTTTGCCTGTCTGGTTCCCTTCCTCACTATCTGTTCAGTTTTCTTAATCCTTTTGTCAGATTGGATTTTGCTTTCTATGGTTTCCACATTGCCAAAAACTTTCTTAGTTGGCTCCTTAGGTGCTTCTAAGAGGGATTTTGCATAGGTTTCAACTATGTTCTCATCTACCTCATATCCCATCTTAGTAACCCAAATAGTCCTAGGGACAACTGCCTCCATCCAGATTTCAACTTTCTTGATCACAAAGCATATCTCTTTTTGATACTTATCAACAATTGCTTGAGATAGCCTTATTCTTGTCTTCATTCTTGCTTTCAAAGTTTGAATATATTCATTTATGTTTTTCTCCCTGTCATCTCCCATATTGTTTAGTATGTCTAGCAATTATTTTCCTACCGGTATATCAAAACCAAAGTCTTTCCTACCAATACTGGGTACTTCCTTAGTGATGTACAACATTAAACACACAAGTAGGTTGCCAAATTTGAAAGTTCCTTTCTTATCACCTTTGATTTTCTTCAAGTTGTCTATCAGTTCATCTTTTAGCCACTCACATACATCAATCTTTGCATTGTTATTCACCATGTCATATGCACTTTTAATACATAAGTTGGAAACTGAGTTTAGTCTATTTGCATGTGTAGCCTTATAACCAAGAATCATGCTAACAAACCTAGCATTGATATTTTTCACATCATTTACTCTTAGGGATCTTTTGTCAAAAGTTGCACCAATTAGGGTTATCATAGTGTCATTTGGAACCTTTTTAGTTTTGTCAGGCCTGCTACCAGTGGAAGGTAAGCATGTTACTACCCTAACTGCCTCTTTCGTAATCTTATGGATTGAATCCAACCAAAAGAATTCTCCATGTACTCTGCTCAAGACAATTCTTATCACATCTTTAGGAAAATCAGGGATGCTAAGAATGTCCACAAAACCTAGGGTTTCCACTATCTTGTGTTCTGGTTTAACATTTCCATTATCATCACAAATTACAGTCCTGAACATGTTCTTAATTTCATCATCTCCTAGTTCCTCAATATGACAGTGTATATAGATTCTAGGATCCTCAGCATAAACTACTCCCTTAGGTATTTTCAAAAATGCTCCTAGGGTGTCATATTTCTTTGCAATTTCGGGAATAAGTTTGAACACGGGTCTAGGGCACTTAATAACTTCAATCACAATAGGGTTTGCAATAAATTCAAGTGCAAAGGAGGAAGCCATTGTTATAAATACCTTAAATTGCCTTTAGGATGATTTGCTTGGATGATTAGCTTCACTTCTCGCTATGGATGCCTTCGCTTGGGATTTTCGCTCTCTCTGGAAATTTGAATGCTCGATGAATAAAAAAATACCAAAATACTTGCTTTATAGTGGGGTTAGTTTAGGATCAAGGAGGCCAAAAAGTGGCGATGTGAAAAAAATAGCCTTCTTCATTGCTTAAAAACGCGAAAATCCATGTTGACTTTTTGCTTGGCCTGGGTGTCAGTACACCTTGGCCTGATAATTACCTATGCAAATCGAATATCCGATAAAATCGGATATCGGATTATTCGATTTTTATTTGTAATTTTAATTTAAAAAATATATTATATGTTACGTATTATATAATACATATTATATAATACAATATAATATTATATTATATATAATATAATATTGTGTTATATAATATAATATTAGATTATATTATATATTATATAATATTGTATTATATTATATATTATAATATAATATAATATAATATTATATATAATATAATATAATATAATATAATATAATATAATATAATATAATATAATATCATATAATATAACACAATATTATATTATATATAATATAACATAATATTATATTATATTATATTATATTATATATTATATAATATTGTATTATATTATAATATTATAATATAATATAATATAATATTATATATAATATAGTATTATATTATATATAATATAATATAGTATTATATTATATATAATATAATATAATATAATATTATATTATATCATATTATATATTATAATATGTATAATACAATACAATACGTATTATATAATATAATAATATATTATATAATATATTATTATATTATATATGTTATTTAAAAATAGTTTAAGTGTTGAAATCGGATATCCGATTTTATAAGACTTTTATATTTCGATAGTGACAGTCCCGTGAGTCATTTTTAACTCACGGGTCGCACGAATTCATCAAAATCTGATATCCGCTCCATCCGATATCCGGTGTTTTGACAAAAAATTGCTAAAAAATAGATTTAGAGGTAAAAATTTTGTCGTCTTGAATCATTTTCATTCAATTTTTGTATTTTTTGTGAATGTTTATTTGATTTTTCATTGAAAATATGGTTTTTTTCATAAAAACTAGGTTTTTTTAAAATCAAATACCTGATTGTTTAAATTTGTCAACTAAATTTAATTGTTTACATTCAATTAGGTTAAAAATGGGGGATAAGAATGAAAACACTGACCAACCACAACTGCAACAACCAAACACTCATTTGCCAAACCCCCCCTCAATTCAAGATTTGATTGCACAAAATTTGAATGAATTGAGGGGGATTGCAGAAGTATATCGCAGGATCCCTCATTTAAACCCATTGTTTGATCCTCTCATGTTGATCGTAAAAAGTATGGAAACCATGACTGAGGAGCACGATGCTACCCTTTTGTGGTGAGATTCTATGAAGGAAAAATATGCAAATGGCTTGTCGTATAAGGATATCAAGGATCTTGAGATATCCAAAGCCGAAATCGCCTTATTGTTTGTCAATCCCCGTACTGGTTAGCCCGTAGATCCCAAAAAAACAAAACTTTCTATCAAATGGTGTACAAATGATGGGATTGTGAAAAACATTTGGGGTCGTTGGTGGATGGTTTTCGACAAACCACCCAACAACAATCTTGATATCCCCTTCTATTTCATAAAAAAATTGTATGTTGAGTTTGTTTTACACAAACATGTGAACTACTTTGAAATCCAACCTTTCCAGGGTGTAGGTTTAGGTATGCCCCAAAATAGACCTGGGGTAGTCAGAATAGTCTAGGGCCCATATGTCCCCCCTCCTCCTGTTGATCCCCCACCTACAGTTCAGCATCCTGATATCATTTGTGAGGCGGCTTCACGAACCATATCGGCTATTCACTCTTTGAGTAGCCTTTTGGTTTCTTAGGCTGCGTCAGTAGCTCAGCCTAGTCTTGATGGTAGCGGTGCATCTGGTGCTGGTGACACGTCATCCTCGGCTCCACACATATGTGTGCCCCATAGTTGTGTCATGTGTGGGCACATATGCTTGAGTCCAGTTGGACAACCCGTTGATCCTCCTGTGGACAATGCAGATTATGAGGTGCATGATGCACCAGATGTTATTACACAGACTGGAGAATACCCTGGGGAGTCCTCACATGCTAGAGGCGAGGAGGCACCATCATCATACAGTGATGATGTAGTGGTAAGATTTGTATTTTCATAGTTCATGTTATATTTTAATTAAATATTTATAAATTAGATAATACTAAGTACTAATTTTTATTTACATGGTCTATTTAACAGTTGATGACCGAGGATGAGTTGAGACAGATTCAGGAGGGCACCTTGTTGGCCATTTCATTTGGCCTGGATAGCTTGATGGTACATATATTATTGCACCTAGTCATTTGTATTTTATTGTACATACATGCTCATCATTTATATTTGTATTAATTAGATTATGTAGTAACTTGCATGTATATCTTATTTTACTCTTGTAGGGCACAAGCAACACGAGTGCGATGCAGTGTGATCTAGGATCTGGTAGTGCAATTGAAGACAAGGGAAAGGTAATTGAATGCAAATATGATTGAATGAATAGTTTAAATAACTTATAGTGATTATACATTTCTAGACATAGATTGATAGTTTCATATACTTGTTGTGTATATATACAGAGAACTCTTGGCTTCACATCCTTGATGATTACACCCAGTATACCTGAAGAAGAAGAAGAGATGCCTCGAGTAGATGTGTGCTTATTTTATTATTTTATTAGTAGATATAATTTGTTATTATCAGTGACAATTATATGCTAACTTGTATCAATGTCATGTTTCTGAACATATGTAGGTTGTGTATCAAAATATTCAAAACATACCTCCTCTACCCAAGACATACATCAAGAGTCCTACAAAGCTGAAGAGAAAATGTGGAGATGAGGTAAAAATGAATAGTTCAATTAAATAGTTCATTTTTATGTTAACTTTTCGAATGTGAATTATATAGTATAACTAATATTAATCATGGTTTGGTTTTCTTGTGCAGGATCCTTCAAAGCCAAGCAGTGCGACGAAGAGGATCGATTTTGATGATCCATCAGCAGCTTAGGATGTTATAGATAGTTTTGGGATGCTTACATTTCTAGTTGGCATGTATATTTTGTATATAGACATACATTCATGTATTTAGACATACATTTTGTTTTAGTTGGAGTTTATGCCATATTTGTGTATGGACATACATTTGTAATCATTTGACATTTTTATATATACAGAAGTTGATATTTGATCATATAAATTGTTGCTCATATGTGCATGGTGTTATCATGGAAATATTGAATCTTCATTCCAATAATTAACAATGGTTAATAATGGCTATTTAATGAACATTACAATTCATTTCATTTCATCGTAAGTGTTATTTTTATAATGAACAATATAATTCATTTAATGAACAATACAATACAATTTATTTAATGAACAATACAATTCATTTAATCAACAATACAATACAATTAATTCAATGAACAA
Source organism: Cryptomeria japonica (assembly GCF_030272615.1). NCBI lineage: Eukaryota > Viridiplantae > Streptophyta > Pinopsida > Cupressales > Cupressaceae > Cryptomeria > Cryptomeria japonica. The sequence continues at coordinate 830,219,451 of NC_081409.1, forward strand.
TACAATTCATGAACAATACAATTCATTTAATGAACAATACCCTATGCATGCTCCTATTTTTCCCCCCCTCTCGATCGAACGCTCGGGGTCATACCCTACCGACGTCGTCCCTTGAGCACCCTAAGTGCTCAAAATTTTCAAATACATATGGGCCCTAACTAGAAATTTTTGGTACCTATGAATGATCCGTTTGAACCTACGAGGCCATGAGAGGGGTCCCTACAAAAGCCTATCTCGGTTTTTCAAGTTTCCCTATGGTTTTATTAGGGCAGCAATTTTTCAGTTGGCGAAAAAATCATTAGTCTCACTCAATCAAATGTTGTTGTGTGGCCAATTTCTTGTTCAACTTATTGCGATGACGAACCATCAGCTCTGACATGTTCAGCTCAGGGTCATACCCTACCGGCGTCGTCCCTTGAGCGCCCTAAGTGCTCAAAATTGTCAAACTTTGACGGGCCCTAACTCGGAATCCATGACACCTGTGAATGATCCATTTGAACCTACAGGGCCATGTGAGAGGTCCCTACAAAAGCCTATCTTGGTATTTCAATTTACCCTACGGTTTTATTAGGGCAGCAATTTTTGGGTTGGCAAAACAATCGTCACTCTCACTCAATCGAATGTTGTCGTGTAGCCAATTTCTCATTCAGGTCGTCACGATGACGAATCGTCGGCTCTGACATGTCTAGTTAGGCATAATTACCCTACGCATGGTCTTATTTTTCCCCCCCACTCGATCGAACGCTCGGGGTCATACCCTACTGGTGTCGTCCCTTGAGCGCCCTAAGTGCTCAAAATTGTCAAACTTTGACGGGCCCTAACTCAGAATCCATGGCACCTACGAATGATCTATTTGAACCTATGGGGCCATAAGAGGGGTCCCTACAAAATCCTATCTCGGTATTTCAGGTTGCCCTATAGTTTTATTAGGGCAGCAATTTTTCGGTTGGCAAAAAAATCGTCAGTCTCACTCAATGGAATGTTGTCGCATGGTCAATTTCTTATTCTGCTCATCGCGATGATCAACCTTTGGCTCTGACATGTCCAGTTAGGCATTATTACCCTACGCATGCTCCTATTTTCCCCCCCCACTCGATCGAACGCTCGGGGTCATACCCTACTGGCGTTGTCCCTTGAGCACCCTAGGTGCTCAAAATTGTCAAACTTTGACGGGCCCTAACTCAGAATCCATGGCACCTGTGAATAATCTATTTGAACCTACGGAGCCACAAGAGAGGTCCCTACAAAAGCCTATCTCAATTTTTCAAGTTGCCCTATGGTTTTATTAGGGCAGCAATTTCTCGGTTGGCGAAAAAATCGTCAGTCTCACTCAATGGAATGTTGTCGCGTGGTCGATTTCTCATTCTGCTCATCGTGATGATGAACCATCAGCTCCAACATGTCGAGTTAGGCATAATTACCCTATGCATGCTCTTGTTTTACCCCCCCACTCAATCGAACGCTCGGGGTCATACCTTACGCATGTGACATCCATGAAGGGATATGAAGGGATATTTTGTAAACAATCAGAAACCTTTAATGATAATCAAGTTGAAGCCTTGAGATTTATGCAATATGGTTCAAGTCCAAAACTGTACCCTGAAGCCACACACTCTTCCCTCTCCCAACATACACTAATGAGTCACAAGTTAACATAGAATCTAGAAGGATTTGATGAGAGCGTTTTGATTTTACTTATGTCTTGTGTATTATAACAAAGACCAATTTGCTAATGTGACATCTTCATATGACAGAAAAGCTTCATTTCATCTCAATACAGTTGTACCTATTTCATTATTAGAAAAAATAAATATACAAAGTTAGTATCCTCTATATTATGGATTTGAATTGATGTTCTCAATTAGTTATTATCTGTTTAGCTTTTCTTCATAAGGCACAACCATTTGGTGGTTATCATATTAGGACAACCATCCATGAATTTCAAAGTAATTGATATTTATTCCTACACCTCACACTCACGAGATTAATAATGAAATGGCATTTATGATTCATCAAATGTTGACAAAGTCTAATCAAATTTCAACTTGAAGATGTATACAACATATCATATTCAACTTCAAGATGCATACAACTTACCATATTCAAGCTCATGCCAACCACCACTTGGATATTGTTATATGTCGATTAAAGTACAATATATGTAATAAAACCATATAGTCTTACAAAAAAGCCATCATAGACCATCTATGTCGATTAAAGTACAATTCATTTGTAACAGAGACACACTCACAATCTGAAGTTGCAAAGCCCTGTGGGAAGCATCAAATTAGAAATTTACTAATCTGACTCATACTACTGTCAAAAGCATCAAAGATGCTACTCCTAGAGGACACCATGCTCTATGTGGAGAGAATATTAGGTGCATCTGATGTCAGTGTCTAAAAATGAAACAGTGTTATTCAATTGCCAAAATCTAACTGACTTTATTTTATAAACCATTAATGAATAAAAATAGACAAGGTTACCTGAGTGAAAGTTCGATGACCACCTTGACTAGTAGGTGTTGATGTTGAAGGCCCAACATTAACAAATGTCAAATGTTTGATTCAACAGACCACCTTGACCATCAATGTCAAATGTTTGATTCAATAGATCATCTGTCATGACAATTTGATCCACCGCAGATGTGTCCTGGCCACATGCATTTGAATCATCTTCATGATAATAAACAAAACAAGACCCACAATTTAATCTCATTAATGCACAAAGGAATATTTACCATCAACAAGAGAGGGTCTTGTCAATGACGAATGATCTAGCATGAACCTGTATTTTTAAGAATTGTTAGTCTACACATAAAATGCATGGATGAACATAAAGGATTTATGACAATCACTTCAACTGAAATGCATGATAATAAATGAAAAGGTGGGATTATATACCATAAAAATATGTCCCTTCAAATTATATCAATAGAACCCACTATGTTGACGCAAAAATCGTAATGTGATACTGTAATATATCATCAAAAAGGACCTTCATGAGCATAAAGGTTATGCGATAATTATATCATAAAAATTTATCAAATAGTGTTGTCTAATAACAAAAATTGTAAAGCTCATCAAATGCATAATTAATAAGTCGTGTTGCAAAAATACATCCCTTCCAATTATATCAAGTGTACTTGCTATGTGCATGCAAAAACCATGTTGCCAAAAAAAAGCGTTCATCAATAGACCTACATTTTGAACACATCCTTAATATACACGTAACAAACTTGAACATTAAGGTTTAATGGTCATTGTTTGAAATGAAATGCATGATAAAAAAATAAGGCACCATTAAAGACCTACTACTCAAGTGTGCCTGAAGGGTCATCTCTTTGTTTAAGAGTATCCAGTATTGCTTCATGATCAGTAGTAGTCACATTGTCAGTCAACTTTCTATCAACACGTGGAAGCCTCCCACCAAATGCCCATGTATCTTGTTGAAGTGGATCATCAAGTCTTTGTCTTCGTGGAAGTGCTCTATCCAAAGTTTTACGGTTTATGTTAAAATCAACACAAGTTTGTCTCATTTGACGAGCCTTCCTCAATTGATAGCTTACTAAGGAGGTTGTAATCACTCTTCAAGTGGCTCTCTTATCTCTTTCTTTGGTATTATTTCCAATAGAATTGAGAGCGTCAAATAGATTTTTTGCAATAATAGAATTTCTCTCCATCTTCTTGTTCATACGAATCTTCAATTTCTTTAGCAATGGTCTCATCCTTAACATCTTTAGAAATTGAACAACGAGTTGGCATTTCTCGGTCAATGTCTTATTGCTAAAATTTTGGTTGAAAAGTTATGTAGCCCACAACCAAACGGTTCTTGTTGACCTCTTGCCTTCAAGATTTGCAATAATGTTCTCATTGATTTCAAATAACCATTTTGGGGTTCTTGAAGGTCTTGGATTTGGAATTTGTCTTTCATGAGAGGGTCTTTATTTCTAAAGTAATTAGGTGTTACATATTGTTCACTTGGTGAGGCAATTCCACATTAAATATTAAAGTTTTCCACATTTTCACCTCCTATGTCAAAATTTTCCACATGTTGAGCATTTTCATTATCACTTTCAACATTTTCAAAATTTTCAATATTTTCACTTTCAAAATTTAAATTTTCATTTTCAATAACTTGTGGCACATTTTCAATTTCAATTTCCTCTTTAGTAGAAGTAACATTAGCAATATTTAACATACGTTGTCTTCTCCTCCTATGACATTCTCTATCTCTTTCTCTATACACTTCAACTTGGTCATTTGAAAGTTCTTTTGCATTTAGACTTCCGATGACTACTACTCCCCATTTCCCTCCACACATATGCTCCTTCGTGATTGACAATGTAAGTTTTCACTTTAAGAATCTCCCAAAAGCACAAATTTGTCTCTAGCTGTCTAAAACCCCGTGATCCTCGATAGAAAACATAGGACCCAAATTGTTGGCAGTTGGAATCTATAGAATGGCCCACAAACCCTTTTTTTCTTGGTTTTTAGTACTAAAATTGGATATCGGATAAAATCGGATATCAAATTTTATCCGATATCTGATTTTTGTACAAAAATATGTGGTCCCCCAAAAAAAATCCTGTTGCTGCCATTTATGAACTGTTGCCACCATTTATGAACTAAACAGATATCTGATTAAATCGGATATCAGATTTTATTGGTCATATTTTAGAGAGAGAGAGGGATAGAAGGAGAGGGAGAGAGGGAGAAAGAGAGGGAAAAGAGAGAGAGAGAGAGAGAGAGAGAGAGAGAGAGAGAGAGAGAGAGAGAGAAAGAGAGAGAGATGAGGAGAGGGTGAGAGAGAGAGACAATATGACCCCTAATGTTATGATTTGGTGTCTTAAGGGGTCCTATGGTGTCGTTAGGGGTCATATGGTGTCTTGTGACACCATCGGACCCCTTAAGACACCAAATAATGTCGTTAGGGGTCATATTGTGTCTTACGGGGTTGTAGGACACAATATGACCCCTAACGACATGATTTGGTGTTGTTAGGGGTCATATGGTGTCCAAAGGGGTCATATGGTGTCTTGGGACACCATAGGACCCCTTAAGACACAATATGACCCCTTAGGACACAATATGACCCAAAGCAACCCAATATGGTGTCATTAGGGGTCATATGGTGTCCTAAGAGGTCATAAGGGTTCATGGGACACCATATGACCCTTATGGACACCATATGACCCCTAACAACACCATCGGACCCCTAACAACACCATCGGACCCCTTAAGACACCAAATCATGTCATTAGGGGTCATATTGTGTCCTACGACCCCGTAAGACACAATATGACCCCTAACAACATGATTTGGTGTCTTAAGGGTCCTATGGTGTCATATGGTGTCCCATTAACCCTTATGACCTCTTAGGACACCATATGACCCCTAATGACACCATAGGACTCCTTAAGACACCAAATCATGTCGTTAGGGGTCATATTGTGTCTTACGGGGTCGTAGGACACAATATGAGCCCTAACGACATGATTTGGTGTCTTAAGGGGTCCGATGGTGTCGTTAGGGGTCATATGTTGTCCCATGAACTCTTATGACCTCTTAGGACACCATATGACCCCTAATGACACCATATTGGGTCGCTTTGGGTCATATTGTGTCCTAAGGGGTCATATTGTGTCTTAAGGGGTCTTATGGTGTAACAAGACACCATATGATCCCTATGGACACCATATGACCCCTAACGACACCATAGGACCTCTTAAAACACCAAATCATAACATTAGGGATCATATTGTGTCTTACGGGGTCGTAGGACACAATATGACCCCTAACGACATGATTTGGTGTCTTAAGGGGTCCTATGGTGTCGTTAAGGGTCATATGGTGTCCTAAGAGGTCATAAGGGTTCATGGGACACCATATGACACCATAGGACCCCTTAAGACACCAAATCATGTTGTTAGGGGTAATATTATGTCTTACGGGGTCATAGGACATAATATGACCCCTAACGACATAATTTGGTGTCTTAAGGGGTCTTATGGTGTCACAAGACACCATATGACCCCTAATAACGTCAATCGACCCCTTAAGACACCAAATCATAACATTAGGGGTCATATTATGTCTTACGGGGTTGTAGGACACAATATGACCCCTAATGACATGATTTGGTGTCTTAAGGGGTCCAATGGTGTCGTTAGGGGTCCAATGGGGTTGTTAGGGGTCATATGGTGTCCCATAAACTCTTATGACCTCTTAGGACACCATATGACCCCTAATGACACCATATTGGGTCGCTTTGGGTCATATTATGTCCTAAGGGGTCATATTGTGTCTTAAGGGGTCATATGGTGTCCCATATGGTGTCCATAGGGGTCATATGGTGTCCCATAAACTCTTATGACCTCTTAGGACACCATATGACCCCTAATGACACCATATTGGGTCGCTTTGGGTCATATTATGTCCTAAGGGGTCATATTGTGTCTTAAGGGGTCCTATGGTGTCCCAAGACACCATATGACCCCTAACAACACCAAATCATGTTGTTAGGGGTCATATTGTGTCCTACGACCCTATAAGACACAATATGACCCCTAATGACATGATTTGGTGTCTTAAGGGGTCCTATGGTGTTGTTAGGGGTCATATGGTGTCTTAAGACACCAAATCATGTTGTTAGGGGTCATATTGTGTCTTATGAGGTCGTAGGACATAATATGACCCCTAACGACATGATTTGGTGTCTTAAGGGGTCCTATGGTGTCTTTAGGGATCATATGGTGTCCATAGGGGTCATATGGTGTCCCATGAATCCTTATGAACTCTTAGGACACCATATGACCCCTAATGACACCATATTGTTGTGTCCTAAGGGGTCATATTGTGTCTTAAGGGGTCCTATGGTCTAAATATGACCCCTAATGACATGATTTGATGTATTAAGGGGTCGTATGGTGTCACAAGGCACCATATGACCCCTAACGACACCATAGGACCCCTTAAGACACCAAATCATGTTATTAGGGGTCATGTTGTGTCTTACAGGGTTGTAGGACACAATATGACTCCTAACGACATGATTTGGTGTCATTAGGGGTCATATGGTGTCCATAGGGGTCATATGGTGTCTTGGGACACCATAGGACCCCTTAAGACACAATATGACCCAAAGCGAACCAATATGGTGTCACTAGGGGTCATATGGTGTCCTAAGAGATCATAAGGGTTCATGGAACACCATATGACACCATAGGACCCCTTAAGACACCAAATCATAACATTAGGGGTCATATTGTGTCTTACAGGGTCGTAGGACACAATATGACCCCTAACAACATGATTTGGTGTCTTAAGGGGTCCTATGGTGTCGTTAGGGGTCATATGGTGTCCATAGGGGTCATATGGTGTCCCATGAACCCTTATGACCTCTTAGGACACCATATGACCCCTAATGAGACCATATTGTTGTGTCCTAAGGGGTCATATTGTGTCTTAAGGGGTCCTATGGTGTAAATATGACCCCTAACGACATGATTTGGTGTCTTAAGGGGTCCTATGGTGTCACAAGACACCATATGACCCCTAACGACACTATAGGACCCCTTAAGACACCAAATCATGTCATTAGGGGTCATATTATGTCTTACAAGGTTGTAGGACACAATATGACCCCTAACGACATGATTTGGTGTTATTAGGGGTCATATGGTGTCTTGGGACACCATAGGACCCCTTAAGACACAATATGACCCCTTAGGACACAATATGACCCAAAGCGACCCAATATGGTGTCACTAGGGGTTATATGGTGTCCTAAGAGGTCATAAGGGTTCATGGGACACCATATGACACCATAGGACCCCTTAAGACACCAAATCATGTCGTTAGGGGTCATATTGTGTCTTACAGGGTCGTAGGACACAATATGACCCCTAACGACCCAATTTGGTGTCTTAAGGGGTCTTATGGTGTCACAATATGACCCCTAATGACATGATTTGGTGTCTTAAGGGGTCCAATGGTGTCCCATGAACCCTTATGACCTCTTAGGACACCATATGACCCCTAATGACACCATATTGGGTCGCTTTGGGTCATATTGTGTCCTAAGGGGTCCTATGGTCTCTCTCTCTCTCTCTCTCTCTCTCTCTCTCTCTCTCTCTCTCTCCTTCCTTCTCTCTCTCTCTCTCTCTCTCTCTCCTCCCTCTCCCTCCCTCTCTCTCTCTCTCTCCCTCTCTCTCTCTCTCCTTCCTTCTCTCTCTCTCTCCCTCTCTCCCTCTCTTCCTCTCTCTCTCTCTCTCCCTCTCTCTCTCTCTCTCTCCTCCCTCTCTCTCTCTCTCTCTCTCTCTCTCTCTCTCTCTCTCTCTCTCTCTCTCTCTCTCTCTCTCTCCCTCTCCCTCTCCTCCCTCTAACTCTCTCCCTCTCTCTCTCTCTCTCTCTCTCTCTCTCTCTCTCTCTCTCTCTCTCTCTTTTTCCTTCCTTCTCTCTCTCCTTCCTTCTGTCTCTCTCTCCCTCAACTGAAAAAATGTGTTTTTCAGTATTCCTTCATTTTCCAGACTTTACACTAGTGGTTGACGACTTTTTTTGTAGCCAAAATTGATAAAATGAAAAGGGTTTTTGAAGGACGTTCCTAGCTTTCCAACAATATAAGGCTTGTCTTATTTTGACTTTAGTAAATAGTTATTATTTATTTTCTAATTGAATTCTGACAATAGTCCTGATTGATATACTGATTGAAAAACACTCATAACTTTCAAACGGTATAACATTTTTTGAAACCAAAACATGTCTCACATCCTATGCTTCGTCTACTATAGGGAAAAATTTAAAAAAATAAAAATTCATAAGGTTTTGACCAAGCTAAGGTGGTTAGACGTAGGAGTTTTTGAATTTCTCAAAAGCTGTAGTAAAAAATCATAAATAATTATTTAATTCATAAAAAATTGAAAAAAAATGTGTCACATCCGGACATGAGTCTAATACTTATATTATAAATATTATAAAAAAATATTAAGATTTTATTGTGAGTAGGGTGGTCAGACATACGTCTACTTCTTTTTTTTTTCTTGAAATATTAGTACCACTGCATTGAAATTTGAAATTTTCATCAAATAGGATTTTTTTTTTTCCAAAAAACAACTAGTAGCTTAGAAACTACATTCAATTTTCTATATATTCTCTTCTTACATATTTTAAAAATAATGTTCACAACTTATTCAAATTTTCATGTCAAGCTGCATAGCTCTGATTTTTCTGAAATTTCATTGCCACTTAAGGGCCTATTTTGGCACACCATGATCCTGCACATACCCAATGTTACTACCACATTTAATGCATGTCGGTTAAGTCAAAACTTAACACATTTGTTGGTAAGAATTTGTATGCAGGAAAAGCGGGTCGATAAAACTCAATATGTGAAAATATTGCTAAATGACTTATCCACACACACACACAGGACTTCTTGGTGCATGCTATGGAGTAATGACGTGTTACTCAGCTTCCCAAGGTGGGTCCCATAGTTCTCTATCTCACAATGTCCCTCAAACCAATATTTTTGCTCTTAGATCACTGAGCAAAATGGTTTAGGGATGGCAAATGCAAGAACGAGGGATGCTTTTGATAGTTTTTAGAATGAAATGCATCCTAAGCTATGCATGATTCTAGAAATGCAATAAACTAGATTATAAGATGACAAGGTTAGTATAAATACTATCCTAACATGATATATTTAGTCTATGATTGAGCTAAATGATAAAGAAAATATTTTAAACATGCATATTTAGACTAATTCCTAGTTAAAAGAGAGGCTAAAATGATGAGCATATATGAAATGAAAGCTTGAATGTATTTGAGCATAAGTATGATACTACAAACTTGGATTATCAAAATGGAGGAATGAGAGCTCTATTTATAGCAAAAATAGGGCAATGGATGGTCAGGATTAAAAGATTTAATCAAGGGTTGAGTTTGAAAATTGGGGATCCATGTTTGTAATTGGCACTAATGAAATGGTGACAAGTGTCAACAGAGGGTTGGGTTGAGAGAAGGGGTTGGAGGCATTAAATTCCTGAGGAGACCTCATGGTTATCTAGAGGGTAAGGGTCAAGCTTAAGTTAGGTTTACCGAATGGATTAAGATTTAATCCAAGGATAAACCTTTGTGCAAATGATTAAGAGATAATCATGGTCAAAGCATTAAAGGCCTGATGAGACCCTTGGGTTGGATAAAGGTTGAGTTAAAACAAATGATTTAACCATGTAAGAGGGTTTGAGTTAACCATTAATGGTTATTGAAGACTTTGGGGAATTTAGTGGTTGAAGGTTGGAAGCCTTTAATGGCTATCAAAGACTTTGAGGAATTAAGTGGTTGAAGGTTGGAAGCCTTTAATGGTTATCAAAGACTTTGAGGTTTGAGAAGTGACTTCCCTTTGCTTAGGGATGTGACAAAGTTTAGAATGATGGGTTAGGCTAATTAGAAGCGATTAGAAGATTCTAGAAGGGATTAGAAAGGGGTTTAGGATTTTGCAAGTGGATGGAGGGATAATAGGATTTAATTGAAATAAAGTAATTTAATTCAATTTGGTTGCAATTTGGGGAAATTAAATAAATTAGATTTATTCAATTTTAGGATAACTATTTAATTAAATTTGAATTTAATTAAAAGTGGATAGGGGGGATTTAATTGAATAAAATGATTTATTCATTAAATGGGTATAGTGAATTTTATTTAAATAAATTGAGTAATTTACTTAATAAAATAGAAGAATGTGGATAATTTAATTAAATTGGATTTAATCAAATAGAAAAATGAACATAAAATATTCATTTAGGAATATGGTCATTTTTATTCATCTACAGAAGTAATCCAACTTCTTACCATCAACCGAGGGTAAATTAGCATGTTTTCAATTTGTTACCATACCCCCAAAGGATTTTTCTTCAGTTAGATGAAGAATCTCCTACCGGTGGAGTGATACTCTGTTCTACCGGCGGAGGAGTATTCCCATCAACATTCTGATCTAACTTTCTAATCCATTGCTTTGAGAATTCTTGTTTTACCTCTTCAACCTTTTCTTTACCTTTCAAGCTAGGTCCTTTGTTATTTGTCGGTGATGCCTTACTTCTACAAAATTTTGCAATATGTCCAATCTTGTTATAAGCATAACAAGTCACATTGTTTTTTTTGAATAGCTTTTCCATATCCTATGATGGTATGTGTTCTACATTGATTAGATAAATGTCCAAATCTTCCACAAACATAACATCTTACATTCATTTTGCAATTTTCTGAATTATGTCCAACTTTGTTGCATTTTGAACATTGATCGATGGGTACATTAGTGTTCTAATAATTTTTAGATCTACACTGATTTTCTCTATGACCATACTTGTTACAGTTAAAGCATTTCCCATTAAATTTGTAAGCATTAGGTTGTCTTACCGGTTTGTTGTGATCAAGGTTGTTTGCAGTACCAGAGCTTTCACCAACTTTAAAGCCAAGGCCATTTGTATCTCCATTAGGTTTCTGATTCTTCAGCATGTCATCAAGTTCTTCTGAACTTTTCTTGAATTTGTCCTTGTGTTGATTTACAGTAGCCAACTCATTTTCCAAGAAATCTTTATGTCTCATGAGTTCAGTTTTATCATGTTCTAAGTGAATTAGATCTGTTTTTAGCATATCATTCTCATGACTGAGTCTTATATTTTCATTTGCAGCATCATTGACTCTTCTAGCTAAATCATCTTTATTCTTCTTCATGTTTTCATTCTCTTTACAAAATCTCATAGTCATATCTTGCATCTCATTCTTTATTGTACTATTTTCTTGTCTCAAATTATTCACCAGATCATTAAGAGTTTCTTTCTCCTCATCATCATTCTGCATCGTCTCACAAAGTTCTCTTCTTTTATTTCTTGCAATAGTGAGATTTTCTTGAAGTCCATAAATGATCTCATGTGCAGCCTCCAAATCATCTTCGAGTTTGATATTTTTCACCTTTTCTGCATCATAGTCTGAAAGAGTTATTTCCAATTGCTTTCTCAAGTTTTCCATCTCTATCGGTGTCAGAATCTTCCTCAAGTTGTTAGGATTTTGAAAATAGAGGACCAGGCTCTAATACCAATTGTTAGGATTCCCAAAGATACTGAGAGGGGGGGGTGAATCAGTATCTTATCGGTTGATGGATTTTTTGAACTTATTAAATGAAATGCATTCCAAAACAGTGTACCGGTAAACCAAAATTAATGCAGTAAATAGAAACAATAAGCACAATATGAAAAGCACACCATAACACAATATTTTAATGAGGAAACCCGGTGTGGGAAAAACCTCGGTGGGATTTGTGACCCACAATATTCGCTTACTGGCCAATAAGTGAATATTATTGATACAATAAGGGCCTGGACATGTAGGAAGGCCAAGTACCTAGAGCTCACTACTCAGTTACAAAAGAAGTCTCACTGACTTACAAAAATGGATTATATAAATCCAATGTCATGTACTACTTTGGATCAGCATTTGCTATGCCAAGTTCAGTACGGGTTTAAGCTATGCAATAATCATAAACCCTTATCCAAAATCTGCCTTACTATTCACACATTAGTTCTACAATAATCCACATCATATCCTACTCTTAAAATGATCTAGAAGACCTCATACTTATATGAGTCTTATTACAATTCGTCATGTCGGCTTACAGAAATTTTTAACAATTAAATACAAAATACAAATAAACAAAAATCCTATCGGCCAGGGTGTCAGTAATCAATCTTTTTGGTGCCAGTGAACATATGTTGGTGTAGAGTCTGTTGGTGCCAGTGCCTGCCAAAGTCATATGATTGTAAGGTTGCCATCAATGAAAATACCTTCAATCACCTACAATTTCTCATTGGAGTGTGCATTTGCCAACAATGTGTTCGTTGAAGTTGGTATGTGAAATTTTGTTCCATATTTGTTGTGTGGAGATCTGTGTAGGGGAAAAAGTGACACTAAGAAAACATGCCCTACTCTCACTTTCAACCACACACTTGTGGAATATGAAAGAGCCTAGAGGTATCACACAATTGGCTACTTATTTTTGTGAAAGAGAGAGCCACGGGCTACCTATTAGGATTTCTATTCCTTTGTTGTAATTGAAAGATAAAATGATGCAAGTTCAAGTCCTAATCCCAAAATGCAAGTATGAACTAATAACAAGATTCCAGAATTGAACTTAAACAATGGAAAGCTGTAAACACAAGGACAAGACAAGAATGTAAATGCATACCTGGTGTTAAAATATGAATGAAAATGTTCCAGACGGGGGCGCGGGCGCCACTGTCCTAATTCTACCCCTGAAACTGCTCCTGAAACTGCTATTTTGCAACCTGAAAAGCTGTCAAAAATGCTGAAAATTGCTGTCTGACAGAAGGACCAGGGCGCCCAGCACCCCTGTCCCCAGGACCAAGGTGCCCCATGCCCCTGTCTTGGTCTTTTGCTCTGAAATTTGGTGTGTAGTTCTGTCTCGGTCTGCTTCTTCTGGATCTGCAACTTGCGGCATCGTCCAAATTCTGAAACCTACACTTATATCTGAAAAGGTGTGGTGGGCGGCTATATAGGGTTTTGCCTTATTCAAACCCCCGCTTTGGTGATTTCCACCTCCACAAATAGCCAAGTTGTATTGTAAAAGTAATGTGTGTGCAGACCTTGTGTGTGTGCAAGATCCTAAAATGCAAGTAAGCAAACTAGAGAAACCTAGAAAGTAAACCCTAATTGCTTGCAAATGATAATGTAAATGCTCTAAATCAAGATGCAAAGTGATCTAAAGCATGAATAAGTGATATATTGAAGCTTATGCAAAGACATGAAAACAACATGAAATCATACCCAACCCCAAGGGAGGGGTACAAGCCAATCTTCAGTCAGTAATCTCCTATTGCTCTTCAATGCCTTCAAAGCCCTAAATGGATGAATGAGATTGATGAATGCTTGATGGATGGATGTTGAATGTTTTTGAAGTCTTCAAAGATCTGCTCTTTCGCTGCGTAGAAGGCCCTTAAACCAAAATTCGGATCCTTTCAACTGAAGAAAGAGAGCTCTTATATATGAAACCCTAGGTCTTAATTTCAACTTTTGGCCGACCTAGAGATTGAATTTCCCACCAATTTCTTGGGGTTAAGTTTTATTTTATGATTGGATTGTGCCCCTAAAATTTTGGGAAAAATGTCCGGGACCGTGTGCACTCCAGGCGCCATGGTCCTGGCAACTTTTCGCCAAATTTTTAGGGCCATCAGATATGATGATTTTAGAGAGAATCTTGAAGTTACAAGTGATTTCGAGATGTTTTGACCCCCGAAATCAAGCCCCCAAGTTCGAAATAGGACCTAATTAGGGTTTTTGATTAAATGATGTATAGGAGGAATAAAATGAAAAGGGCACACTTTAATGAAAGGGCCTAACTTTATGATATGGAAGATGATGAAATAGAACCTTAGACCTAATTAATTTGATTAACTAAGTGCTAAAGGGGAAATGCAATGCAAAATGCAAAATGCGCCAAGGCAGGTGCTAAACTAGGTGTGAAATTGTACCACCCTAGCAAGTGCGTACAATTTACGATGCTACAAGATCTTATAATACCCACCAAGAAAACCCTAGAGAGTTAAGCCATCTAACAACCACTCTAAACAACAAAGAGATTAAAAGGAAAATTAAGTAAAGAAATAACAATACATCTAAGCCTACATGATACATAGTACTTAAAGCATGAAAAGTAATAAAATCTAACATCTAACTCACATCCATTAAGGTTCTTAACATCATTACTAATCAAACAACAACTAATAGATACATGCATTATATTCCTATCTAAACTATTATCCACAACATAGAAAAGTTACCATCTAACTATAGAATTATAATCATGAGAAATAACTTATCCAACTCTACTAAGTTACTACAATAATTTTATTTAACCAATATCCAATTGTTCTTAAGCTACTAAACATTCAACATGATAAATTCTATCCATTCCTATAATATAGATGATACCAATTCCACCATAGAATAAACATGTGAAAATATCATCATATTACATAATACCTCTTATACATGGAATACATTACAAATATACATCTACTATTATGGATAGACTGTCATGATATTGTTGGAATCAAGGAATACTAAGAGGGGGGGTGAATGAATGTTTTGCAATCTTTATCTTTATTAAATTGTTCTTTCAACAACCTAATGCATATGAACAAAAGAAAGATACAAGAACATAAAGAAAATAATCATGACACCATAACACCAAGATTTTTGTATGTGAAAACCTTGTTAAGGGAAAAACCATGGTGGGGATGAGCCCACAATATAGGTATACTCTATAGAAGTATGGAAATATTACAATGGGGAATGCACATGCATTTAGGTACACTTCCTTTAGCTCACTGCTCAAAAGAGAGAGGCTTACTACCTAAAACTCAAATAAGAAGATTACAAATCATTCAAACTAATGAACAACATATACAAATGCCAAAGTACACTTCTGGTTAAGCTCATTATATATATTTCATACTCTTCTCACACTTCATCTTATACTAATCTATTTCACTACATTGTCATTGATCCAGAGTACTAATCTCCAACCTGTACACATGGAACTACACATAATCGATTATTCCCAACCTACACATCATGAAAATGAAAAAACCATCGCTCTTGTAGTCATATAAATCTATCCACTCAATTAAATGAATATTTACTATTTATTTGATTATTTAAACATCAATAATCAGTTAATTAAATTAATATTTAATTAATTTGATCCTCAACCTCTTCTCCTATTAACTAAATAAATTATTCAATTTATTTAAATTAATTCATTAAGCCACACTCTAAACCAATTAAATAAATAAAACACATTTATTTAATTTAACCCCCTTTCCTCACTTGAATAAATAATAAAATATTTATTGAAATCCCTAAACTACCCCCCAACCCCCCCCAACTTGCATTCTCCTACAAATGCAAGTTGCACCTATTTGGTTGAAATAAATGAATTTTATTTTAATTAAAATCCTATTTTCTCTTACCCACCAAACCCACTAGACTCTTCTAACCCATTCTAAACTCTTCTAAACTCATTCTAGATTCTTCTAATCCATTCTAAATTAGCTTAATCCCATCCCCTAATTATTGTCACATTCCTAAGAAACTTGGAGTCACTTCTCAAAGCCTCAAAGTCTTTGAAATACATTAAAGGCTTTTATGTCTTCAACAAGTTTGTGAGAATTTGCCAAGATCTAGAGGCAATGGAAAGAACGAATAAGAGAGAACAAAATAGATGATAGAAATAAACTGTATTCTATCAAGAAATGGATCATTACATATTGTTCAATGTAGATGAGCATGTTTATATAGACAAGGCTATATGGATATGTGAGCACACAAACATGACATGTGGCTTAATAAGAAACAAGGGTAGGTAGGAGAAATAATAAAATATTCCACACGAGGTGGATCACCCACCGAAGGTGGAATGTAACAACAAGATAAGACCACAAAAGGTTGAAATTATCCTACACATACTATCCCAATGTGACACAAACACCCAAGTGTCTCATACCCAAACTACTATGAGATGCATTTCCTAAGTAAACTTAAGTATATTGTAATAATATCCAAGATGAATAATTATTTACACCAACACCATTGTACATAAGTATCCACAATCATGTCAACCTCGAAAGAATGATCATGTAGAGAATGAACAAGAGGGTCAAAGTGTTCCCTTGCAACAATCGAAGAAGGATCATCTTCATCAAAGAGAAGATGAATATCATCAATGATGTCTCCCAAATCTGCAATGTAGGATTCTACAAACAAACCTGCAATGTCTATCAAGTAGTCATCCCAAGAATCGAAAGTTGGAAGACAAGATATATCCTACTGCATTGAATTACATGAAGGTAAAATTGTCACACTATCTGCATCATCAGGTGCAATAGGTGATTTGATATCAAGAGGAGGAGATGAAATGCAAGGCTCAAGAATGGGGTCACATGTGAGAATCCCTAAGTTCAAATACCCAAAGTTCTCCTCAAAATCTAAACCATCATAAGAATTGTGATCATCATGTGTAGAATCATCATATGTGAAATCATTATCATCACCAAAATATGAAAAGGAGTATAACTGAGATCCATGATCAACCATCCCAGTCGTAATGATAGCTCTAGTCTCCAAGTCTCTAATGAAAACTGAGTCAGGTGTGAACTCCACAATTCTATTAGTTGCACCATGTGTGATTTGATAGATGGAAAGGAGATTGGTTTTCAAGTGGGGTACACACAACACATCATTGAAGGAGTTATCCCCAATGGCAATAGATCCTTTCCCAATCACATCCATGTATATATGATTGCCCATCAAAATTTGCATCATGGTGCACGGCTCAAATGAAGAGAACATAGACTGTGAAGATGCCATATGATGAGAAGCCCCTAAATCATGACTTGTAGTAGCACAAAGAGATTTTCCTTTTATTGTCCCAAAAGAGTGAGTCTTCCCACTTGTAGAAGCCATGAATGCTTGCCCTTTTCCTTTTGAATGTGAGGAAGTGGAATTTGATGAATCATCCTTCTTGTCGACATTAGGCAACTTAGTGATATGCTTTTTGAGGATATGTGTGAGCTCATCAATATTCTTCAAATGGAAATGATGCTCCTCATGACCAAATTTTTACAATAGGCACAAGTAGGTCTCTCCCTCTTTGGTGAATTGTCCCTCTTGGAAGAGGATGAATCTCCTTGTTGTGGAGAAGGTGGTTCTTTGTCCTTAGGCTTTGATTGTCATTTCTTCTTGTTGGAGTTTTCCTTTCCTTGATTTCCTTTGTTCCCTTGATTTGCCACTAATTCTTGAGACTTAGAAGTCTTAAGTATGCCCATGCTTATCAACTTAGTTTGTTCCATCATCAATATTTTGTTGAAGCATCAAATGTAGGCATTGTGTAGCTTGAACCCATTGTCATTCTATGGGTTTGGAAACTAGAGACAAATGCTGCATATTCTTGTGGAAGTTTTCACATCAAATTGAAGATCAATTGAGCATACTTCTTATCAATGCCACAATCCTTGATTTGTGTCCTCAACTCTTTTGCCTTAGTGACATAATCTTGTATAGTATCAAAGTTCTTGGGATCTAACATGGTGAGATCACTATCAATTTGATATCCCCTAATCTCATCAACTTGACCATACAAGTCCTAAAAAATTTTCCAAGCATCCTTGATTAGAGTACATTTCTCAATATGAAAAATGAGATCCTTTGATACATACTTTCTTAAGGTACCAATTGCCATGATATTTTTAGTGAGTCAATCCAAGTGACCAATAGGATCAGCCTTAGGATTAGTGGGAGCAACAATAGTTTGATCAATATAATGAGTTAGTCCTTTTTCCATAAGTTTACTCCATGCATCAATTTTCCAAGTAGCATAATTATGAGGAGTTAAGAGAGGAAAATTAGGAGAACCCATAGAAGCAAAAAGGAAAAAACACAAGATAAAGAGAGGCACAATCACACAAGACACCCCCCCAAATTACTCAATCAAGAAACCCCCCCCCAAAAAATCATGATTTGACACTTTATACTTAGGTGTGTGTACAATGGGCCACTTGAAAAACAAGGCAAGGTGGACTTCTGATTTAAATTTTAGAACTTCACAAAATGAGATATAGGAGACTTCAACAAATACTGTTGGTGATCTAAACTGAGATCCATGCAAAATAAAAGTACCAAATAGGCCAAAAAATGACCAAATACTCAGAGTACAACTTCTACTCAAAATCACTGCAAACAAATGGCATATTATGAAAGTAGACAAAAAATTATGCACTTTCAAAAAAAATGGCACCTGAAAAGGAGTCCATATGAGCCCAAATGAAGCCTCCATAGTTGTAAAAATCGAGATTTCACAATTTCAGCAAAACTTGTATCCGAAAATAAGAAAATTCCTGCACCACTATACAAATCACAAAATTGTACCTCAAAACAAAAAAAATTGCTCGAACAAAGGAGTTCGGATGAGTGAGATATCACTATTTGAAAATTGCCTGCAAAATTATAATTTCTAGAAAATTTCTGTTGCAGCTTCAAACTTCAAATGCCTCTAGATTTGGCCTTTGAAGTCTGATTTGGATGAAACAAAAGGCAAAACTAACTTTATTTGACCTACTCAATCTAATGGTAACTTCAGATTTAACCCATCAAGCTTCAATAATAACCTACAATAGAAAGCTCCAAAAAATGCAACCCCAAATAGCATCAAATTTCTCTCAATTGGCAAACCAATGACACTCTAATGGCTCTAATACCATGTGAGAATTTGCCAAGATCTAGAGGCAATGGAAAGAGAAAATAAGAGAGAACAAAATAGATGATAGAAATAAACTGTATTCTATCAAGAAAATCCTGATCAACTAGATCATTACATGTTGTTTAATGTAGATGAGCCTGTTTATATAGACAAGGCTATATGGATATGTGAGCACACAAACATGACATGTGGCTTAATAAGAAACAAGGGTAGGTAGGAAATAGGTGTGGTAGGTAGGAGAAACAATAAAATAATCCACATGAGGCGGATCACCCACCGAAGGTGGAATGTAACAACAAGATAAGACTACAAAAGTTGGAAATTCTCCTACACACATTATCCCAATGTGGCACAAACACCCAAGTGTCTCATTCCCAAACTACTATGAGATGCATTTCCTAAGTAAACTTAAGTATAGTGTAATAATATCCAAGACGAATAATTATTTACACCAACAAAGTTAACCCCTAAAGTCTTCCAAACCATTAATGGTTCTTACATAACCATTTGTGGCTCTTACATAACCATTAATGGTTAAAATCAACTCACCCACATGGTTAGAGAATTTCCCTCTAACTCAAATCCCATTTAACTCATAGGTCTCCTCAAACATTCATTGTTTTGACCATGGTTATCCCCACTAACTCTTGCATAAAAAGTTTATCCATTGGATAAAGGCATTATTCATTGGATATAGGATTTATTCATCAACTCAAGCCTAACCTTACCTCCCAAGGTAACCTTCATGTCATCTCAAGCATTTAATGCTTCTTCCCTCTCCTCTCAAGCCATCTCATGTTGATATTTGTCATCCTGGGATTGGGTTGAAAGCTATCACATGGATCATAAACCCATCAATTCTGACCCTTGTTGAGATTACTCAATCTCAACCATCCATTGCCCTATTTTTCCTATAAATAGAGCCCATTCCTTCTTAATCCAAATCTAGAAATCTTGTATGCATCAAACTTATACCAATTTTAAGAGAGAATTCTATGAGAACTTTTCTTTGTTATTTTGGTTAAAATCAACATAGATTAATTAGGCTTTCTCATATTTAGCTTGCTTGCATTTACATAATTAGTCATTTTCATAATCTTGAATCTCCATAAGACATCCATAATAGTGCAAAAAGATGAGGGCTACACTCATGTGGAACTTGGAGAGGAGAGGAACAAGGGAGGAGCAACTATGAGCATTTTGGAGAGCATTTGGGAGGGTTTAGTGTCTTTCCTCCATTTTTGTGTGCTTTCTATAATCTATTTAATATCTCTCTTGATATGCATGCTTAGGATTGTAGTTTCATTTCTATTTCATTTATGATTGATACTAACAACATTAACATTTGAATCTTGTGTTTCTCACATCCTTTCTACAGTGCATCATTTGGTGAACCCGACGTGAATCAAACACGGAACCTTCTGATTGGAAAAACTAACTTTTTTTGTGAAAATTGCAAAAATTGTCACACACATGTTGCGCTTTAGTGCTATTGACACACATTTTAGTGCCTTTGACAGCTAAGGATTTAGCACCTTTGTATGAGTTCTAGTACGTTTGGTTTAGAATTAGCGCCTTTGTCCTTGTTATAGCGCTATTGTTGGTTAAATAGTGCTATTGTAACTCTTTTAACACGTTTGTGCTCTCTGTCTGACAAAGATTTCATTTTGTTTGACAATTTTAATTAGTGCTTTTGTCCATCTTGTAGTGATGTTGTTGTTCTTTCAGTGCCTTTAGTAGTCTTTCAATGTGTTTGTATTAAAGTAGCGCTTCTCTATTTACATAGAGTAGCACTTTTGTAATAGAGAGTTGAAAAAAATATTGTGTAACTAAAAAATCAAAATTTTACGCTTGTAGAAGCCCACCAAAAACCTTCTTTTTCACTAACTAATTTTTTTTGTGCAGGTTTTCTAACTTCTTGTTTTGTAGGATTCGAGGAGTTAGGAAGTTTATTTTCTTTTTCTTTCTAAGATTTTTCTTTTGAAGTTAGATTTAAAAAGAATTCACTTTCCCTTTTTGTTTAAAAATAACTTCATCTTTCATTTTGGATTAAAAATCAACAAAATTTTCAGTTTGGGGCTTAAAAAGAATTTCATTTGCAAAGTTAAAAAGAACCACAAATCAAACAAACAACTTTTCTTTTCTTGCAAGTTAGGGGAAAACTTTTCATTTTGGGTTTTAAAACAAACAAACAACTTTCATTTCTTGCAAAGGATAAAAATTCACAATCAGCTATTTATTTTGCAAGTTAAAAAGAACAAACAACTTGTCCATTTTGTTTACAAAATCACTTTTACTTTGAGCAACATGCTTTCAATTTTGTTGACCAGGATTTTTCAATTTCCTAGTTAGAAAACAAATTGACTTGTGAAGTTAAAAAGAACATCATGTTTGTTGGAGCAAAATCTCCAAATAGCATATAGATCACATTGTGATAAAAGAGTTAAAAAGAACAAGTGTTTTCAGTGTTTGGCACACTTGTGCAAAAATCTGTAGAGTAGTCCCATTTCTAACACACACTATCCTCTCCCTTGGCTCTCATGGTCCTAGGTGCAAGAGAAAAGTGTTAGTAACGCTCAAAATTTTATATTGTTAAGAGAGACCTATCAAAAGACACATCACTCCTAGGAATGACCTTGTGCGGTAAATCCTTTAAGCCACTATAGAAAACAGGTGAGAGTGAAATCTATAGCCTTGGGTGTAGTTGTTCCTACAATGTAACTTGTCGATAGAACATATGGGCCCCACTACAAGTTACAAGGCTCTTAAGTGAGTCACTGCAGAGTGAACTTACGTCCAAAGACATCGAACATTACTAGACACCTCTTATTCTAGAAGCCCACCCATTCTATTGATTGAGGATATTTGTGAAAAGTTCAGTGCAAGAGCATAGATGGTTTTTCTCCCAAGATACTCACCATACATATTTACTTGAGTAGAAACAGGGATATTTGAAAGGCTACTTGTAGCTGGATGAAAGTGGTGACTCCCCCATCATAGGGATCATCTATCTTTTATGCTCGTGCAAAAATTAGTATATCAAATCCTTACTTGTCACGATGAGATTCATAAGGTATGTAGTACCAAAGTCGAAGAAATATCAAGATGTGGGCTGAAAATATCACAACTAGCTATTGACTTTAGGGATAAAAAGTGTTTGAGTTGTCTTCATTTTGTGTCAGACTAGTAACAATTTGGGCCGACTTCAGGCTTTGGGAAACATATTGTAAAAAGGGTCAATAAAGTTCATGATTGGGTTGATTTAGACCCACACCTTTTTTTGCCTTTTGTTGAAAAGGGGCAGGGTTATTGTGCTTGTGTGCTTGCTGTGTTTTCTTGTCAAATAAATTCAAAACAATTTTAAACCAAGTATTCATCCTACAAATTTACATCCAACTTTGATAAACAAAACAAACATCAACAAGTAAAACAATGTATAATTTGTATGACCATCACTCATATCTTTAGAAAATGAAATCTTCATCAAAATACCACATTGAAAAAGAGACAATTGAGTTCAAAAGCTCTTATCAAAAGAAGGAAGTTTTCTATAGCAATAGACAAATTTTTCTCTCACATAGAGCCTTCTTGCGCCATATGCACTTGTATCTTCAAGGCAAATCCAATGAATTTGACAAGGAGCCTTTAAAAATAGAGCTTTTACTCAGTATAAAGCCTTGGATTATCACAAAAGAAAAGGGGTCAAGATCAACCCTTCTTTCTTTCCAAAAATTTGTATCACCTACAACGAAGCTAGAGGGGAGCCACCAACCCCTAAGAGAGAGGAAGAAGTAGAAACCCCCTTTGTGACTTAAATTTTTTATTGAGGTCCATATTCTATCCACTTTCACTTCCACAACATCACAAAAGTATTCAACTCTCAAAACATGAAAAGGTCTTGTCCTAAGTTCTTTTAGATATTGCTTAAATCAAACCAACAAATCACTTTTAGAGTGTCTCTACACCTAGGATCAATCATCCTAAGAGGAATTTCTACATAGGTTAAATCTAGTTTATGAGTGCATCCTCTCATTTCTAGGTAGCTTGGTTTGTAACACATCTCAAACCTTGCTATACCTTATCATATCAAAAGTGTTGAAAACACAAGAGAGATCCACAAATAACTTTGGTAACACCCAACCTTCAGTGTTAGAGATCCATCTTCTAACAAATATTTCACAAAAAAATTCCTTCATTAAACATTTCCTCACCACCTCATAATCACTTTTACCAACCTCAAACTTTCAACAACATGGCTCAAACAAGATCAATGAGAAACTGACAACAAGAGATAGAAGATGAGGAGGAAGAAAACCTCAATGGTTTTCAAGAGGCCATTGGAGGAGGCACTAATGATTAAGATCCTAGCACTCCAAATCCCAAAGATATAGAAAGAGTACAACACAATCCCAAGTTCAATAAACTCTTTGATGAAATCCTTAGAAACAATGCAGATGCTCATTTTCAAAGACTTGCTCAAGAGGGTGCTAAACTACACTCTAACTTTGATACTGCACAGATACGACATACATTTGAGTAGCATAGCAGTAACAATGGTGGAAAAGGTAGAGATTACTTTCGCTATGACCTTAATCATCAAGGGAATCCTCCACCTTCTCCTCCTTCATAAATAGACATGTTGAGATAACAAGTATAAAATCTCGCTCAACAACTCAATAGTGGTGTGAAGACTACTCGGTTTTCACTTAACGATATTCATCCCTATCCTTTTGATAGGAACATGCTCATGCCACCTTTTCCACGAGGGTTCAAAACACCCAAGTTTGAAAAGTACAGGGGCAAAGGAGACCCTCGAGATCATATACGAGATTTTCACTCAGCTTGTTTAGAAGTGGCCTATGAGGACACCTATCTAATGTGCCTCTTTCCTCAGAGTTTGGGAGGCACAACCACACAATGGTTTTCCCGATTACCAGGTGGCATTAGAACATTTGAGGAACTAGTTCAAAAGTTCATTTCTTATTATGCACACAAAATAGAATGAGATGTTACCATGGCAGATTTATGCAACACCAAACAAAAACTAGGGGAGTTGTTCTCAGCTTTCCTACAATGGTGGAGGCAACTATCTAGTAGACGTTCTCTTCATTTGCATGAACAAGAACTAGTGGAAATATTCATTTCCAACTTGAAAGATGAGATGGAATTCCATTTAGACATGAAGGGTACAAAATCCTTTGAAGAGATGATCCCTCAAGGACTAAAATGTGAAAGATCTCTTATCGAAAAGTGACTTATCAAAATCTACAATGAACCCAAAGATGGCCCTCATCCACGTTATAATAGTAATAATCCAAATTTTTGGAACAATAACAAGAACATTGTCAATGACGAGATAGTGGATGCACGAATAGTAAAAATTGCGCAACCTATGGTCAAATTTGCTGGACAAAATCCCCCTCCTAAAAACAACACCATCACTCATCCACAAAATCAAGGTTGCAATGCCACAAGAGGAAACCAAACAAAGGCAATAGAACTACAAACCAAAATGCACATACACACCATTAGGGGAACCCATTGAAACAATATTATGCCAATTTGTCTCTTCCAAACTTGTGAGCTTACCAAAAACATCTAACTATGAACCTTAGGTCAAACCTCCATGGTGACGCGATAATGAACATTGTGAATTTCACTAGGGACAAGGGCATAAAACAAGCAATTGCCATTGACTGAAAGATCTTGTTCAAGATCTTATTGATAGAGGAGAAATTGAAATAGAAGGACATGATCCTAAAACATCCAATGATGATCATCTAATATTCAAGAATCCACTTCCATCGCATGATCAAAGGGGTCCTTCCACCTCAGGGCGAAACACAAATACTACAACTAATTATACACAAGATGCATATAATTATACTGTGAGTCACCTCTATGATTCTGATGAGCAAGTTGCAACTCTCACCATCAAAGATCCAAATCCTGCATGCAATGTTGTTACGTGTCATAGAAAGATTACCATTTGAGCGGCACCACAAGGAATGACACCCTTTCCCAAGCAATATAATCTCTTGCTATTTTGGATGTCTTGCACTGGTTTTTTCATTGATGTCAACACTTGTTATCACTTGTCAACACCTATTAGCACTTGGAGATCTTTGGTTATATTCACCGGTATATTCACTGACTTATGCATAGTCACTGGTATCTAGTTTACCAACAGGTTATATTGTTCACCGGCACTAAGGATGATCTGTTATCATCTGGAGATTACTTGGTTATGTCGAAGACATTGTTTGAACACTTGGTTTTGGTGATTTGGTTATTGGTCTAATCAGGTTTGCATATTTGTTGTTATTGGCAAATAGGTCTAAGTTATGGACCGATAAGCATTATCTATTCCAGATCAGCATGACACGTTATGGAGATGATTTGTTATTATTGTTAATGAAATGAGCCAACATGATGCATCGCATATTGATTCATTTGTAATTGATTTTATTGTAATATTGTTTGTAAGCCGCCGTACACATTTTGTCTTAGGTTTCGGTATATATGTGAGATCTCATTTGTGAGATTGATATGGGAATGTAAGGAAGTGCGAAAAAAGGATTGTAATAAGGTATATGCGAATATAAGCAAAGCTATACATGCAGACATCATTTGAAGATTGAAGGAAGGTTTTGAGAAGACAATCAAAGCTTAACCGGTACTAAATCCAACATATGAAGGTGCTATTTTGAGCAGTACATTATCATTCGATTTAACCATCCAATTGTAGTCATTGTGACTCCCATCTTGTGATTGAGCAGTGAGCTCTAGGTAGTTGGCCTTTCTACATGTGCAGACCCCATATTGTACACACATGCTATCTCTAGTAGTATCATCTGATTGTGGGTAAGGTTTCCCATTGTGGTTTTTCCTCTTACAGGGTTTCCACATACAAATAACTATGTTATGTGTTGTGTATGTTCATTGTCTTTCGGTTTCATGCATTAAACTTTATCGGTACTATTATTAACTGCTAAACTATCTACCAGCATTAATGTTTGGTTTACCGATATTAAGCATTAAGTTTGGTTAAGTTATATTTGGATTAAAATTAATAGTCAACTGATTCAGCCCCTCCCCCTCTCAGTTTCCTCCGGGACTTAACAATTGGTATCAGAGCCTAATCCTTTTTTGCAGAAGTTTAACAACTTGAGGAGATCCTATGTCTACTAACTATTTCAAGAAGGATAGTCTGAAGCTTGATGGAACTAATTATGGTATATGGAAGATCGGGATGGAGACACATCTAAATTGAATTGGAAAGGACATATGGGATGTTACAAAGAATGGCTATGTTGGTCCTACTCAAGTTCAACCTACTCCACCAACCTTGGCTAAAGATGAAGAAAATAGCAAGAGAAGCACTTTTGAGCGCATTGTTAGATCAGCAAATCATGGGACTATCAAACAGATCTACTGCTAAAGCTATTTGGGACAAATTGGAGACATTGAATGAAGGTGATACCATAGTCAAAATTGCAAAACTAGAATGCTTCCGGGTTAGGTATGAAAATCTAAAAATGGAAGAAGATGAAAGGATTTCTGCTTTTATAGAAAGAGTTAATGAAATTATTTTGGGTATACAATGTTATGGAGGATCCTTAAGTGATGATGACATTGTTTCTAAAGTTTTAAGAGCATTGCCACTAGCATATAAAATGAAAGTAACTGCTATTAATGAATTAAGAACAATGCCTAATGCATCAGTATCTAGAGATACTTTGGTTGGAAAACTTTTAGCTTTTGAACAGGAGGAATTTGGTCCTATTGCTACTATTAAGACAGATTTGGCTTTCAAAGCATCATCATCATCTATAGCAACATCATCATCTGAGAAATCTAATTGGAAAGCACTCTATGCTAGAGAACTTGAAGAGATCATAAGAGAGAATGAAGAACTGGAAGAGCTTGAAGCACTATTGGCAAGAAGAATGCCTAAAGGTCCAGTTGGAAGTAAGTATGAAGGTAAAGCACCATTTAAATGTTTTATCTGCAATAAAATTGGTCATATGGCATCTAGCTGTCCCAATAGACATGCACGATTAAGAGAAGAAGCTAAAAGAACATATAAGCCTAACCCTGATTATCAGAGATACAAATTTAAGAAGAATAGAGACAATTCATGTTATCTCGCTGATGATGGAGTAACTGATGATTCTGATGAGGAACCAATAGACAATGGATGGGCTTTTGTTGCTATAACAGAAGATCAATTGACACCTACTATTCAACCGGTAGAGCAAGCCCTGGTAGCTAAAATTGAAGAAAAGGATGAATGGATCATTGATTTCGGATGTTCACATCATATGACTGGTGATAAGAGTAAATTCTGAACTTTTCAAGATTACAATAGAGGTCTAGTAAGATTTGGAGATGATAAAGCTTGTTTGATAAGAGGAAAAGGCACTATATCTTTTGATGGTAAGAACAATACTAATAATGTTTACTATGTTGAAGGTTTGAAGCATAATCTTTTGAGTGTTGGTCAATTAGTTGTAAAAGGATTTCAGCTACAATTCAAGAATGGTAAATACAAAATCTTAAATAGAACTGGTTTGGAAATTGCAACCGGTAATCAGACTAGAGGCAATATCTTTCATTTGAATAACAATGAGAAAGCATGTTTGATTGCACATATTGATGAAAGTTGGTTATGACATAAGAGACTTTGTCATGTAAATTTTGATTGCATTGTGAAGATCAATATAACTAAGGCAGTAAGGGACTTACCTAAAATTGTAAAACCTCACAATCCGATATGTAAGGAATGCCAATTTGGAAAGCAAGTTAGAGAAACTTTTAAGAGTATTCCAGAGAAATCTAATAATGTTCTTGATTTAATTCATATTGATTTATGTGGTCTAGCAAGAACTAGAAGTTTACAAGGAGATAGATATTTTATGCTAATCATTGATGATTATTCTAGAATGTGTTGGGTTACTTTTCTTAGGGAGAAATCAGAAGCATTTGGGAAATTTGAACTATTCAAAGTGATGGTAGAGAATGAAACTAGTAAGAAAATCAAATGTTTGAGATCAAATCAAGGAGGTGAATTCACATCTAAGGAATTTAATACATTCTATGAAGTGAATGGAATCAGAAGACAATTATCAGCACCTCAGACACCCCAGCAGAATGGAGTTGTGGAAAGGAAGAACAAAAATATCTTGGATGAAACTAGAAGCATTTTATCAGAAGAAAACCTACCTCATGTGTATTGGACAAAAGCAGTGAATACAATGGTTTATACATTCAATAGAGTTCACATCAAAGGTGAAACCGGTAAGACCCCTCATGAACTTTGGTTAGGTAATACTCCTACTCTTAAATATTTTAGAATATTTGGAAGTAAATGTTACATTAGAAGAGATGAGTAAATTGGTAAATTTGATCCTAGAAGATGAATGAATATTTCTTAGTTATTCATCTAAGAGCAAAGCATATAGATGTTTTAATAAGAGATTGCAGAAAATTGTTGAAAGTGCAAATGTGAAGATTGATGAACAATTTAGAGGTAATTCAAGGTCAATGGACTCTGAACTGACAATAGAGATAATAAAAAATGAACCTACATTTAGTACACTAGTATAGAATGTTGATCCAGTCACACCGACATCATCTGCGAATTCCACAGTGACTGAAGAATGGCAGCAAGTAAATACACCTAGGTATGTAAGATTGAACAATTCTGAAAATCAGATAATTGGGAACAAGTATCAAGGTGTTATGACTAGAGGAAGACTGGAAAATGAAGAGGTATGTTTAATTTCTCAAATTGAACTAGTATCTATTAATGAGGCATGTGAAGATAAACATTGGATTAAGGCTATGGAAGATGAATTGGAACAAATTGAAAGGAATAACACTTGGTCATGGGTTCCCCGACCTAAAGACAAAAATGTAATTGGAACTAAATGGGTTTTCAGGAATAAACTTAATGAAGATGGTAAGGTAATCAGAAACAAAGCAAGATTAGTGTGTAAGGGATATTCACAGAAAGAAGGAATTGATTATAATGAAACCTTTGCACCGGTAGCTAGAATTGAGGCAGTCAGACTATTATTGGCTTTTGCAGCCCACAAGAACTATAAAGTATATCAAATGGATGTTAAATGTGTATTTTTGAATGGTGATCTTGAAGAAGAAGTTTACATTGAACAACTTGATGGATTTTCTTTGACAAATGGCAAAGATATGGTTTGCAGGTTAAGGAAATCTTTATATGGATTGACGAAAGCTCCTAGAGCTTGGTATGCTAGATTGGACAATTACCTTTTGAAGCTTGGTTACACTAAAGGTAATGCTGGCAACAACTTATATTACAAAGTGACTAATGCTGACATCTTGGTTATTCAAGTTTTTGTTAATGATATCATTTTTGGAGGAGAAGATGGATTGTGTAAAAAAATTTCTAATAAGATGCAGGAAGAATTTGAAATGTCTATGATTGGAGAGATAAAATTCTTTTTAGGATTCTAGATTTCATAGACTAATAAAGGTATATTCATTAATCAATTAAAGTACTTGAAGGAGTTATCAAAGAAATTTGGTATGGAAAACTCTAAACCGGTAAGTACACCTATGACTACAACTGATAAACTATCTTTAAAGGATGATTCAACACCTGTTAATCCAACAAGATACAAATCTATGATATGAGGTTTACTATATTTGACATAAACAAGACCTGATATTATGAATACAGTATCTATTGTTTCAAGATTTTAGAGTAATCCTAAAGAAAATCATGAATCAACAGTGAAAAGGATTTTCTAGTATCTACAAGGCACTACAAATCTTGGTTTATGGTATCCTAAAGATGAAAATTTTGATTTATGTGCATACATAGATGCTAATTGGGCAGGTGATGTCGATGACAGAAAAAGCACCACCAGCAAAGCATTTTTTCTTGGCAGCAGATGAATTTCATAGTTGAGCAAGAAACAGAGTTGTATATCACTATCAACAGCAAAATTAGAATATGTTGCAGCAGCAACTAATTGTACACAGGTATTATGGATCAAGCAAATGTTGAAGGACATTAAGGTAAAATGGAAGAAACCTATAATTATTTACTATGATAATATGGAAACAATTGATATATCTATGAATCCAGTATTTCACTTTAAAACTAAACATGTTTCTATCAAATTCAATTTTTTGAAAGAGAATGTTGAAGCAAAGGAAGTGAAATTGGTTTATGTGAATACTAAAGAGAAGATTGCAGATATTTTTACTAAACCTTTGGCTAAGGAAGCTTCTGAATATCTTAGAGAACAACTTGGGGTAATAACCTCATCGGTAGAGACTTAGATAGTTGGAGATTGGCATTAGACCAACAGATTTGAATAGAAAACATTTTTGCAGCTTTGATGGAGGAGAGATACTTCTCAGGGGGAGTAGTTGGTAATTGGTATTTTGTAAACAGTTCTATGAACTATTGTATTTGGTTTTTGTATTGCTTTGGCATTTGATGTCAAAGGGGGAGAGATATTATGGAAAAACACTTTATTCTTTGGGGAGAGATTAATCATTGGGGGAGAGATTGTTACTCTCTGTATTTGTATTTTGATTTCTGGTTAATGATCTCTTTAGGAGATTGTTGGTTTTTGGTATTTGGCATTTCTGTTTTGGCACTTGAATGGTTTTTCCATCTTGTGTTGCCATCAATGCCAAAGGGGGAGATTGTTGATATTTTGGATGTGTTGTACTGGTTTAGTCATTGATGTCAACACTTGTTATCACTTGTCAACACCTATCAGCACTTGGAGATCTTTGCTTATGTTCATCGGCATGTTCAGTGACTTATGCATAGTCACCGGTATCTGGTTCATCGACAGGTTATATTGTTCACCGGCACTGAGGATGATCTATTATCATTTGGAGATTACTTGGTTATGCCGAAGACATTGTTTGAACACTTGGTTTTGGTGATTTGGTTATTGGTCTAAGCGGGTTTGCATATTTGCTATTACCAGAAAATAGGTCTAGGTTATGGACTGATAAGCATTATCTATTCCAAATCAGTACAACACATTATGGAGATGAATTGTTATTATTGTAAATGCATTTAGCCGACATGATGCATCACATATTGATTCATTTGTAATTGATTTTATTGTAATATTGTTTGTAAGTTGCCCTACACATTTTGTCTTAGGTTTTGGTATATATGTAAGATCTCATTTGTGAGATTGATATGGGAATGTAAGGAAGTGTGAAAAAGGATTGTAATAAGGTATATGTGAATATAAGCAGAGCTATACATGCAGACATCATTTGAAGATTGAAGGAAGGTTTTGAGAAGACAATCAGAGCTTAACCGGTACTAAATCTAGCATATGAAGATGTTATTTTGAGCAGTACATTATCATTAGATTTAACCATCCAATTGTAGTCAATGTGACTGCCATCTTGTGATTGAGTAGTGAGCCCTAGGTAGTTGGCCTTTCTGCATGTGCAAACCCCATATTATACACACATACTATCTATAGTAGTATCATTTGATTGTGGGTAAGGTTTCCCACTGTGGTTTTCTCCCTTACAGGGTTTCCACGTATAAATAACTATGTCATGTGTTGTGTATGTAATTTGTCTTTCTTTTTCATGCATTAAACTTTACCGGTATTGTTATTAACTACTAAACTGTCTACTGACATTAAAGTTTGGTTTACCGGTATTAATCATTAAGTTTGGTTAAGTAATATTTGGATTAAAAGTAATAGTCAACTGATTCACCCCCCCCTTATTGTGGAACAATTGGATAAAACACCCACCCTTATATCCAAATTAGAGCTTTTGCACTTATCCCCTTCACATAAAACAATCTTGGATCAAGCTCTCCAAGAAGCATCAATCCCCGCCAACCTCAACACAGATCAATTTCAAGCCATGGTTGGTTGTCTCAAGTCATTATCATGCCTCACTTTTTCTGAAAGTGATAACGCTTCATTCCAACAACCACATAATAAATCCCTCCATAATGAAGGATTTGTAAACGAACGTAGAATCAAGTGAGTGGATGCCAATAAAAAGATAACCATTAAGGCCTATGATGATGCAGAGTGTTCTTCAAGAGGAGTTGTTTTATTACCTATTAGGGTTAGGTCAGTGGTGAAGAATATAGTCTACCAGTTCTAGACCTTCCTTTTCCATATAATATTTGTTAGGAAGACCTTGGATACATACCATGCAAGCCATCCCATCCACCTATCATCAGTGTATCAAGTTTCCCCTTAACAGTGTAGAAATCACAATCCTTGGCAATGCAAATCCATTTATGTATTGTAATAATATTAACCATTAGCCAAATATCACCGTACCTAACAATAGAGAAGCTATTCCTTCCACATCATATGTTAATCCACCCTCTCTTTCTAGCTCAATCACCCCTATACCAAAGGAGGAGAAGTTGAAAATGAAAATGGCTGAGGAAGGTCCCAAGGAATATAATCTTAGACAACTCTTTTGTGTTGGACAATTACTCACCTCCCCTAGAACTCATGGAAAACCTCAAAAGTTGGTTCAAACACCACTGTCCAAGCAAGTATGCACTTTGGCACAATTCATCCCTAGTAAGAGTCAAGAGGAGGAAACCATGGATGAGGACCTGATAGAATGGATCTACAAAGACCCTATCAACACAGAAAGCCCAAAGGCTAAGCTTCCCACTGATAAATATGGCAAAGGCCTCACTATCATGCAAAGAATGGGCTATGATGGATAGAGTGCTTTGGGACATTGAAAACAAGGATGACATGAGCCCTTACAACTTGAGTTAAAACCCAAAGATAAAACTAGAGTAGGTTTTCAAAAGGAATCTCTTCCTAAGCTTATATTCAAAGGAAAACCTAGCAAACCCATGTATCAACCAGTTACTCCAAGGAGGCCATCCTTGATTATATCTGTGGAACTAACAACACCAACTGCACCAACAAAATTGATAATCCCATTAGTAGCATCAAAGACATCAGCAACATCAACAACACCAATAATCCCATCAGTAGCATTAGTAGCACCAACCGCATCCATAACACCGATACTCCCAGCAGCAAGACCAATTTCATCTACAACATCGATACTCCCAACAACAACACCAACAACACCGATACTCCTAGCAACAACATCAACAATGCCGATAGCCCTGGCAATAGCCCCAACAATCCCACCTCCAAAAGTACATAAACCCATGACCAATAAACTCTTCAATTCAAAAGATATCTCAACATGGTACAGTAATCGGATGTTAGAGAGTGATTCAGAGACTAACTCACATGAGTGAGAATGGGAGCTAGTAAATCTAAAGACTTCAGATGAGGAAGACACATCACCACCACCACCTCATAAAGATATCCTAGTTTATGGTGAGGCATGGATTAAAACCTTTTGGGTTCCTGAGAAAGAAGCAACTTCCACAGGCCCTACGTCAAATCCTACACTAGAATCTGACAAGGAGAGTACCATTGATGAACATAACTCATCTATATTAACCCTCATGAATGCCTCCTCTGAACTCAACTTATTCGATGAGGTAATGTCCATCATCCACCTCAAACTCATTGACCGAAACTAGGCAAATCCTCCATGTCTTGATCAATTCCCAAATGATGAGGCCCTCATAGAGTTTTTAGAAATATGGGATAACATACCAAGCGGGGATCATAAAGCTGGGTTTTCCATTGAACTCAACAACACAACTGTAAAGCGAAAAATCAAACCCTAGGTGTTCCCCCCACCACTCCAAGGAGAGAGAAAGGAGGTCACTAGGGTTGATGGTTTTCACTTAGGAGAGACTTTACAGTCAAAAGAGGGGTTGAAACCCACAAGATCCAATCCCACACAATGCAAGATTGGATTCTAAATGAGTTTCAAGGGTTAAGACAGCAAGGCTACCCTCTTTTGTAAAGAATGTAGATAGAAGGATTGAGCTAGGAATGCATGTAAAGTGAGAAAGACTCACTTATAAACAGAGATAGGAATATAGGATGAAGCTGCAGACCTAGAATTAGCAGTAAAATGTTGAGACGACACTGTCCTGTAAATTTGAGTGAAAGTTGATGGGACGATGGCACCCGGCGTGCACACGGTCCTCCAAAAAATTCGCGAAATGAAGGAGGATCTGTTCGTCTCTGCACAAGGATTCCAGATCTTCAATTACAGCCGCGTACCTACAACCTTGTTGTAAGAATGTTTGTATTCTTACATGTGAAGGTGTAAATGTTGTTGCATGTTGTATGTTGTAAGTGATCTCCTCTTCAATGGTTGAATCCTTGTCTTGAATGCAACACTTAGCCTTGAATGGAGACTTAGAATGCTCAATTGCTTGAAGGAATGCTTGAATGCTTGAATGCTTGAATGTTTGAATATTGCTTCCACATCTTGTACACATATGTCCTCCCCTCCTCAAAATGGGAGAGGAAATGTAGTTTATATACTTGTCAATTAGGGTTGAAAGACTGATTTTTCTGACCTTGGGCCGGCATAGCAACCTTATTTTCCAATTTGCAAATTTAAAGACCTGAAGCCCCCTAAGAGACCAGGCCCAAAATAGGGCCAGGGACCAGGGCGCTGGGCACCATGGTCCTGGGGGACTAGGGCACTGGGTGCCATGGTCCTGAAGGACCAGGGTGCTGGGCACCATGGTCCCACCTCCAGGGATAGTAGGGTGCAAGGAGGATCAGACCAGGGTGCTAAAAAATGCAGTTTTTGGTGTCATGAACAAATTTCGGGGTCTCCATTCAGGTTCAGTGTTACATCACCATCGTGAAGACCCAAATGCAGTCGAAATTGCAAGTGTCACAATTTTAGACCGCTACATTTATCCCCCACTTTAGCGAGAGTATAAGCGTACGCCCATACTTCTGGTAAAGTACAAGGAAACAACATTGAAAGACTTTCACCACGTCAAGGAGGCAAGACACACCAAGCCCCTAGTGGACTAAGGATCTTACGACTTCGATTGACAAAGTAAAAGGGAAGATCGAGGGAGAACCATGACTGTCAGTAGTAAGGTTCCCTCACTATGAGTCATGCAAGAAAGACATCAAAAATTTTCAAGGCAAAGCTAAATTTGTCAAGAAATTTTCAAGTATCTTGAAGAGATATGAATGGGATGTATGCCCCCCTATGTTAAAGTGATTGCACACACCTCATCGGGGGTGATTGCTTTAAGGTAGTGATACATATAGGAAATGAGAAGGAAAGGAGCACGTTATCACAAGGATTTAGCCCCCAAGAGTGAGATAAGCCCAAGGATAATAGACACAAAACACAAAGCACAAGGTGACTTTGCTCTCCTTGGGGTCAGCATGCTATATGATAATTCATGTATATCATATGTATGTATGCATAATTGTTCTTCATTCCCCAATCAAGCAAGGTCACCTAGAAGAAGGGAACACATGTGTCTTTTGAGTCAACATGAGAGAGACCAAAAGAGATCTCAATGCTTTGCATCATCCTCAAGTAGACAACACTAAGGACAACAAATAGAAGAATGAGAATAACACATAGAAGAAGTAACAAAAGAGAGGAGGAGAGAATCTGCTATGCTGATGAAACTAGTCTAGCACGTCATCTACCCCCCGATCTTGCTGATCAATATTTCGGGAAGGCAGGAAACACGCTAGAGGAGGAACATCCAACACAGTAGATGGAGCTATCACAAGATCCAAACAAGGGCTATGTTCATGTTCCAAGCCATGTTGTTCTTGTCTAGGAGCTAGGATAAGTGCTTTAGAAAATTCGTTAGATAAATGGTTATCAACATCAACATATTCATATTCACTATTAGAAGCAAGAGAAGTAACATTTTCATCATGAATAACATTTTCATCTATATCATCATCAAGATTTATAAAAATAGGATCTTTAACTCGCACAGGATCAAAACCATCATGCATCTTATGTTTAGGAGATTTTGGAGAAAATGGAATAATGCTTGTTGAAGGTGTTTTTGGGGATTGCAAAGTTTGAGAAGCAGTTGCCTGAGCTCTAAGACGACGCTTTCATCGACGTTCACATGTAGAACGATTTCGTCTAGTCTTAGTAGGAAGTTGAGAAGATTGAGGAGGAGGAATGTTCTCATCCTTATCACTTGGGTGTTTAGGTTGTGGTCTCTTAGGTTGAATAATAGGAGAAGAGGAAGGTCTCTTCTCTCCATAAGAGGAAGGAGGAGGAACTGCTCCATATAAAGGAGGAATATTTGGTTTAGGAAGGAGACCAAGTCCATCATGACGAGGAGGTATAGGTCTGCTTTTAGACATAGACATAGTCACATCCATAGGAATGGGTTGGGAATCTTCTTGAGGAAAGACATTAGTTTTATCTTTCAAAGGAAGAACTTCCTTCTCAAGAATGATAGGAATATAAAGTTTGGGTGTTCTAGGTTCACTTAGAGATAGGATCATATCTGTTTTCCACTTTTGATAAGATTTGAAAAGATGATCACTTCATGGAGGAAGAGATTGGAATTGTTTAGGCCAAAAATAATCAATAGGAACGCTAGAAGCTCTTTCAGCTGGTTTAAAGAGACTATGATTGACAGTAACAACTTCACCATTATGGGGAAATTTCAAACATTTATGAATAGGAGAAGCAATAGCTTTCATGGAAGATAGCCAAGGATAGCCTAGCTTCACATGGAATTGTTCAGATGAAGGAATAATAGCAAAGTTCACATCAAGGGATTTGTTATGGATCTCAATAGGTAATGTAATAGAACCAATTACAGGAGAAGAAAATGCATCAAATAATTTCACAATCACATCTGTTTTGTCATAGATCACTTGATTCAATTGTAAAGTAAAAAGAAATTCCTCAGTAATAACATTAACCATGCAAGCGGGATCAATAAGCACTCCACGGCAAGGTGTATTCTTGACTTTTGCAACTATATATAAAGGACCATCAGGTGCCCTAATCGTTTCACTAGAATCAAATGTGATGGAAGGTTCTTTAGGGTTTTCTTGCTGCTCTACAAAGTTAATCACATTCTGAGTCATAGACACAAGACCATTAGATGAGAAAGAGGAATCATTAGTCTCAATTGCATTAGAGGTATGAGAAGGTAATGGATCAGTAAAAATCTTAAGATTTTGGTTAGGAGGAGCTACAGATGTATTGCCTTTATCATTCATACCAGAAACAAAGATAGTATTATTATCAATCAAATCTTGAATTTTACCCTTTAAAGCAAAACATTTTTTAGTATCATGCCCAGGTTGACGATGAAATTGACAAAAAGATTTGTTATCAAAATAGGGTGAATTAATCTTTGTAGGATCGATTTTCTTTATAAGAGGGAGAGTAAGCACATTTTGTTCCAATAACTTATTCATAATACTATGCAATGATTCATTCAAAGGAGTAAACTTTCTTTCTTTCTTGAAAAACTTAGAAATGGGAGGCACACCTGATGCTGCATTCACATTGTTGTTGATGATGTTTTCATTGAATTTAACAGACTCTCTGTTTGATTTAAACTTCCGAAATGGTTGTTGACTACTATCACCCTTATCACTTGGAGCCATAGGATTTGCTTGTTCCATTTGACTCACAGTCAGTTGATAATTGTGAAGAGTTGCACACAACTGTTGGAAAGAATTAAACTCAGAAAATAGAAGTTTTTCTCTAATATATTTTTGTAAATTAGAAATAAAGATTCTTTGAATATCATTGTCAGGCACTAGAAAAGAAATTTGAGCACACAAATGCTTATATCTACCAATGAAATCAGTCACTTTTTCTTTAATACCTTGTTTACAATGCATTAAATCAATCAAAGTAACTTTAGGACTTATATTGTTTTGAAATTGTTGAATAAAAGCATTTGCAAGTTGTTCGAAAGAAGTAATAGAATAAGAAGGCAATGAGAAATACCATTGTAGGGCTTTATCTCTTAATGTCCTAGTAAACAGTTTTGCAAGCAACCTTTGGTCATAAGAAAAATCGGTACATATTGTTTGAAAAGTCTTAACATGTGTTAGAGGATCACCTTTACCATTATAAAGCTCCAAATGCAGAATTTCAACATGTTTAGGGAGGATAGCTCGAACAATGTCAAGAGAAAGTGGGCTCGCAACATCAAATGTGGGCACACTAAACTTAGATTGATTCATAGAGGCAATTTGTTGTTGTAAAGAAGAGACAGTTTGTGCAAGATTGTTAATGGTCGCTTCAGTTGAAGAATTCATATTAGACGTGTTAGATTGTGATGGAGGTATTATGTTATTGAAAGAAGGTATTGATTGAGAGTAAGGTGGCGGGACACTATGATAGTTAGTCATAGGAGATGATTGGAAAGGAGGAACACTACAAGGAGGAATGGAATGGTTAAATGAATTGCCCCCTTGCGCCAAGTTCATTTGTGGAGATGTAATAGGAACACTCATTGAAGGAATGAATGAATAAGTTGGATTAAATGAAGGAAGAGGGTTAATTGAAGAAGAAGGATTGCCCCCATGACTGGTGATCATAGGTGGAATGTCTTGTATAGAAGTAGTCATTATTTTTGATGTAAAGGTAGGTATACTAGCAATAGAAGTTGTCAATGAAATAGAATGATTGACTTGAGTGGGAGGTTGCGTATAACCTAAAGTTTCGGCACAACTCTTCATAGGCATCACATTTGAATCCACAATGTGTGCAATACCACACAAAATATCAATTCCATTCTTATCACTTTGAACCATACATTTTAGACCCTCAATTAATGAAAGAGCTTGACTATCGGGATACTCTTGAGACATCCATTACTGAAAATCATCAAATTGGTTATCCAATTTTGAAAGTTGTTCTAGAGAAACCTCATGGAGAGCTTCTTCATCATTAGGAGGATTAGAAGAATTACTTGTGTCCTCGTTAAAAAGGCTATTCAAATTAGGTTCCATCTCCTCAGTAATTAAACCTTGGAAAGACTTAATTCTAAGGCTTCGTCTAATGGGAATAGTGTAAGTAGGGCTTATTGTTGTAAAACTCATGCACCAAAGAGAGAGAGAAAAATTTGAATTTTAGAGGTAGCAAATTTCAATAAAATCAGCCAATCTCCTAGATTTAAGCTGTTAAATACAATCAGGACAATCTCCTGAAATTTCAGAAAAAAATGTCTGGGACCGTGGCTAACGGAGTGCACACGGTCCTCGCAACTTTTTTTGAAATTTTCAGAGATGAAAGTTATGATGATTTTAAAGCTAATCTGAAAAAATTGAGTGATTTTACGATCTGTAGATAGGCCAAATTAAAGTTGCAATCTCAAAATTGAATCCTACCAAGATTGTTGGAAAATGCAAAATTTGAATTTTGAAAAAGAGAGGGAAACTAAAATTTTGAATTTTATGATTTTAGAGGGAATACTAAGAGCAATGCAAGCTTTGAAATTTAAAAGTTGACTCAATTTCATGCAAAATTCAATTTTGAAAGCGGAAATCAAAGTTGGTGTAATTAAACACTTAATTTCAAAAGTCACAAATTGCAACAATTTGAATAAAGCACTGAAATTTCGAATGAATGCCGACACACTTTTCAGATTTAGGACAGTAAGAACACAATTTTGCCACAAAATTTCAATTTCAATGATTTTTGAATGATTAGAAGCCTCAATCCAAGCAATCCCTAGACCAACTTTGACTTTAATTTTGAAAGTGTTAGAATTGATGAAATCAGCCAAAATTCTAGATTTTAGCAGAAAAATACAGTAAGATCTAACTCCCAAAATTTCAGAGAAAATATCGGGGACGATAGCGCTCGGGGTGCACACAGTCCTCACAACTTTTTTCCAAATTTTCAGGGATGAAAGATATTATGATTTTGTTGCGGAATCCAAAGTTACAGCTGATTTGGAGATGTTTTGATCAGTGAAATCATCAGTCAAAGGCTGAATCAAGAGGGTTTTAAAAATTAGGGTTTTGACACTTAACCACTTAATTTTCAAAATTAAAGCACAGATATGATTTGATAATTTGTAGTAGAAGGGTAGATCTGAAACAAGCATTAGCAATTAAACATTTCACAAGCTCAATTACTAAACGGAAAATTTAGGGTTTTTTATGCAATTAACCTCTAAAATTTGCAAAAGATCAAACATGGAAATGTAATCAAGGCATCCAATTTTTAGATCTAACCATGAATAATCAGAAAGGATGTTGACGTCGAGTTCACCAAAATGTAAAGCGAAAAATCGAACCCTAGGTGTTCCCCCCACCACTCCAAGGAGAGAGAAAGGAGGTCACTAGGGTTGACGGTTTTCACTTAGGAGAGACTTTACATTCAAAAGAGGGGTTGAAACCCACAAGATCCAATCCCACACAATGCAAGATTGGATTCTACATGAGTTTCAAGGGTTAAGACAGCAAGGCTACCCTCTTTTGTAAAGAATGTAGATAGAAGGATTGAGCTAGGAATGCATGTAAAGTGAGAAAGACTCACTTATAAATAGAGATAGGAATATAGGATGAAGCTACGGACCTGGAATTAGCAGTAAAATGTTGAGACGATGCTGTCTTGCAAATTTGAGTGAAAGTTGACGGGATGATGGTGCCCGGCATGCACACGGTCCTCCGAAAAATCCACAAAACGAAGGGGGATCTGTTTGTCTCTGCACAAGGATTCCAGATCTTCAATTACAACCGCATACCTACAACCTTGTTGTAAGAATGTTTGTATTCTTACATGCGAAGGTGTAAATGTTGTTGTATGTTGTATGTTGTAAGTGATCTCCTCTTCAATGGTTGAATCCTTGTCTTGAATGCAACACTTAGCCTTGAATGGAGACTTAAAATGGTCAATTGCTTGAAGGAATGATTGAATGCTTGAATGCTTGAATGTTTGAATATCGCTTCCGCGTCTTGTACACATATGTCCTCCCCTCCTCAAAATGGGAGAGGAAATGTAGTTTATATACTTGTCAATTAGGGTTGAAAGACTGATTTTTCTGACCTTGGGCCGGCATAGCAACCTTATTTTCCAATTTGCAAATTTAAAGACCTGATGCCCCTTAAGAGACCGGGCCCAAAATAGGGCTAGGGACCAGGGTGCTGGGTGCCATGGTCCCACCTCCAAGGACAGCAGGGTGCAAGGAGGATCAGGCCAGGGTGCTGAAAAATGCAATTTTTGGTGTCATGAACAAGTTTCGGGGTCTCCATTTAGGTTTAGTGTTGTGTCACCATCGTGAAGACCCAAATGCAGTCGAAATTGCAAGTGTCACAATTTTAAGATGCTATAACAACATACTTTGGGGCAGATGCCAATCCTTTTAGCTGCAAAAACATCACAATAAAACATGGATCTTCTAGTGAAAACCACACAGTGGCACTTGTTGATCCCAAAAAAGTAAAAATAAAGAGTTTATCCAAAGGTGAAAACCTCTCTGAGGCGCCTGCGGATGAAAGGTTTGACATCCTCCCCTCTAGTACAAATTAGAAGAGATCGATGATCCTAATTATAGAAATAATAGAATTCAGTGTGGAGACCCTTGAGACTCCTCACCAAATACATTTGGCATCTCTATTAACTCGAGAGGAACAACCAAAATTTGTGGAATTCTTCCAGCAGTGTCAAATCAAATTCACATGGTCTTATGCTAACATGCCTGGCTTAGATCCTGATTTGGTCATGCATCACCTAATTGTGGTAGAAGGAGCTAAACCTGTTAAACAAAAGCTTAGAAAGATGCACCCACAGATTGTTGTTCTTGTCAAAGCGGAACTCAAAAATCTCTTGGATGTTGGTTTCATCAAACTAATCGATTATGCAGATTGGATCTCCAATATTGTACTTGTCGGTAAACCTAATGGGCCATTCATATCTGTATAGACTTTAGAGATTTGAACAAGGAATTCCTTAAAGATGACTTCCCCTTACCAAAAATCAACATGATTGTCGATCTAACACCGAGTCATGCAATGCTTTCTCTTATGGATGGTTTTTCAGGGTACAACCATATGAAGATTTCTCCAGAGGATCAACATAAAACTACTTTCACATGCCCATGGGGAACCTATTGTTGGAATGTGATGCCATTTAGTCTGAAGAATGTAGAGACAACATATCAAAGAGCTATGACTACCATCTTCCATGAGATGATGCACACCATAATGGAAGATTATGTTGATGATTTACTAGATAAATCATTAACAAGAGAAGCTCATCTGGCAATACTGAGTCAAATATTTGACAAATTAGAGCAATAGCATGTCTATCTTAATCCAAAGAAATGTGGCTTTGGAGTAACCTCAGGGAAGCTCCTAGGATACATTGTCTCAAGCAAAGGCATTGAAGTAGATCCAATGAAAGTCAAAGAAATCATGGATATGCCACCTCCCAAGAACATTAGTCAATTAAGGAAACTACAATGATGGATACAATCAATTCAGAGATTCATTGCACAATTGGTTGATAAGTGTCATCCCTTCACGCATCTATTACACAAGAATACCCATTTTCAATGGGATACAAAGTGCCGGCAAGCATTCTGAATGCTTAAAGACTACCTGATGAATACACCCTTGTTGATCCCACCAGATGCAAGTAGACCTTTATTGCTATATATTTCAGCTACAAATATGGCATTAGGAGTACTGTTGGCACAACACAATGCAGAAGGAAAAGAACATGTTGTATACTATATCTCTCGTACATTGGTAGGCTATGAACTTAATTACACACCTATTGAGCAA
Source organism: Cryptomeria japonica (assembly GCF_030272615.1). Taxonomy (NCBI): domain Eukaryota; kingdom Viridiplantae; phylum Streptophyta; class Pinopsida; order Cupressales; family Cupressaceae; genus Cryptomeria; species Cryptomeria japonica. The sequence continues at coordinate 830,262,470 of NC_081409.1, forward strand.
GCTTGCCTAGCAGTTATTGTGGCAGCCACCAAATTGAGGCACTACATGTTACCGCACAAGGTACAACTCATTGCCAAAATAGATCTACTCAAGTACCTACTCAGCAAGGAAGCATTGATTGGCCATTTGGCCAAATGGGTTATGATCTTGACTTAGTTTGATATAGAGTATGTAGACCGCTAGGCTATCAAATGGCAAGTTATTACAGATCAGTTGGCTGATGCACCCCTCATAGTTGACCATCCTCTTGTTTCCAATTTTCCAGATGCAGAGATATTCATGATCACATCTACACAACCTTGGAAGCTATATTTTGATGGCTGATACACTAGACATGGCTCGGAGGCAGGTATTCTTTTTATCACACCTCGGGCTCAAGGTGACAGCATCCTGAAATTGTACAGGCTCACTTTCCCATGCACCAATAATATAGCAAAATATGAGGCCTTAATCACAGGGCTCAAATTCGCTATACAATGGCATCTCAAAGAGCTATAGGTATATGGAGATTCTTAGCTAGTCATTCGACAAGTCACCAATGAGTACCAAACTAAGGATGATAAGCTCATGTCATATAAAAGGATGGTGGATAGTTACAAAGAATCATTTAAAACTATCACATTTGAGAAAGTACCCAGAGATCAGAATCTAGCTATCGATGCAATGGCTACAATTGCATCTCTCCTGGATCTTCTGCAAAATTCAACACGCTATGAGTTCTTGGTAGAATAGCTTTGGATCCCCACATATGATATCCCCAAAATTGAAATGATATGTTGCCTAGTCGGTTCTGAATCCCCATGGTATGGTGAGTTCTTCACTTACCTCTGTGATCACACACTTCCTCCCAACCAATCAAATAACCAACAAAATACCTTGATCCACCAAACCGCTCGATACACCATCATTGCCAAAACCCTATACAGGTGAAGTCTTGATGGTACTCTCCTTCTATGTCTAGAACAAGATGAGATAAAAAAGACCTTGGAAGAGGTACATGAAGGAATTTGTGGGGCTCTTTCAAGCGGTCCTTCACTCACAAAGAAAACCATGCATGCTGGATACTATTGGCCCACCATGGAAAAAGACTCCTACTATTTTTTCAGAAAATGCAAGAAGTACCAACTTCATGAAGACTTGATACATGCACCAGCATAGGAATTGCAACCAATCACAACACCATGGCCCTTTTGTCAATGGGGACTTGACCTTGTGGGTAAAATGCATCTATTTTCATCCAACAACCATATATTTATCATCACCGCCACCGAATACTTCATAAAGTGGATCAAAGATGTTCCACTCACCCAAGTCACCAACAAGTAGATCGCCTCATTCATCCTTAATTACATCATCTACCGGTATGGTGTACCCATGTCTATCATCACAAATAATGGGCTTGATTTCAAAAATCAAGATGTTTGTGAACTCTACGAGAAGTTTCACATCCAACACCATTTTTCCACTCCATATTAACCACAGGGCAATGGTCAAGTCGAAGCCTCAAACAAGAACATATTGAGAATCCTTAAAAAGACAGTCAATGATGCTGGCCGTGATTGGCACATTCGATTAAATCTAGCACTATGGGCATATCGAACTAGGATTCGAACCCCTACAGGCGCAACTCCCTACTCACTAGTTTATGGAGCAGAAGCCATCTTGCCTATTGAGGTTGAAATACCATCTATACGGGTCTCTTTGTATGATCTGATAGATGATGAAGCATACCTAGTCTCACATCTTTAGGACTTGGAACTGCTTGATGAAAGGCGACAAGTGGCATACAACCACCTAAAAGCCTATCAACAGCACATGAGAAGAAGCTACAATCATCGGGTTAAACCTCGTATGTTTGAGGTAGGTGATCTTGTTTTTAGGGAGAATCCTCGCAACCAACCAAACAAAGAACATCAGGGAAAGTTTGAATCTAACTGGTTGGGTCTGTATGTCATCACTGTTGTATTCGGTTCTGGAGAATATCAGTTGGAAACTTCAGAAGGGGAACCACTAGTAGATCTAGTCAATAGCATTCACCTCAAACGGTTTCATACATAAAGTTGTACAGAGCATCTGGCTCCTCCAAAATATCATAAAATACCAAAAACATTCAGAAAAATGTCATGAAGAAAATACAATAAAACCTGGCAAATAGGCGCCATTCGTAAAGGCTATGGCTCCATTTTCTTTTAGACTCATCGCGATCACATCCATTGCATCCATTCATTTGTTATTCAAACCATGGATTGTTATTTGATATACAATTAAAGTTAGTCCTCCATATGTCCTACATCTTGCATCTCACTTTCATAGTGACGTTTAAACTGGGGGCAATGCTCTTAACCTACTGATGGAAGTGGATTCTACATTACTTGTGATTCATTGAGTTCCTTATTCAAAATTGGCTGGAAATAATACCAAAAACATTTGCTAAAGCTCAAAAAATACGAAAACATTCAAAAACACTCACAAAATCCAAAAACATGTCAAAAACATAAAAAATCAATCAAAAACATTGCAACGCATATAATCTTGTTTGTACATATGCATCATAACAAACACCCAACAAACATTTTGAGCTACTCAAACAAAGACCACTTATCAAATCAACTAACCAATCAAAACATCCACATACAACTATCTTCACAAGGATGCATCCTTCCCCACAGACAAGACATGGTAATATTTTCTTTGACAAGAAAATTTTGTTTAAGCTGATAAGAACTTGGTCAGTTTGTTATTTATTTATATCAGGTTCCTATGCTACTCTAGGATATCCACAAGTGATTAGAGTAGTAGGGATGGTTCCTAATATCTTTTTGTTTGTTGTCTATGGATTGTTCCAATGAAGTTTTGGGGCATGTACTAATGGTATCTATGTGGGAAAGTCACTAAGCTACATGATCATATGCAAAAATACAGTCATGGATCACTATGGCTTACTAAATACAACGTATACCTCGACCATTTGCGTATGAACAAGAATGGAGGGTAACTTTTCCTTGTCTATGATGCTTTCTTACACGTGAAATTCTCAAACTTGGTTCTTGCTACCTCGGCCAAGAACGATACTACCATGCTCGATGATGAAAATAAAGCACTATGAATAATCAATGGATTGCCATTTCATCTATGCATTTTCTTGGATTCAGTCCATCCAAACATCCATATTGTTGCATATCATTCATATATAGTAATGACAATGGATACTCTCTTGTTTTTTTATCTTTTTCCATAGGAATGAGTCGTAGGTCCTCCATACCTTCTATCTAACATTGAATCATCCCCCTAAACCTCCCTCTCTATGTCATCATCATAAATGCATACCATGCATCATTTTCCATCCTAGGTCCTCCATACCTTCTATCTAACATTGAATCCCCCCCTCACCCTCCCTATCTAGGTCATCATCATAATGACATACCCTACATCATTTCCTGTCAACCTAATCAAGCCAGTTACTCTATCTACATAGGTACATCGACACACACACACACCTAGACTATCAACAAATACTTTTTCATAAAGTATCTTCGGGTTGTTAGGACCTAGAGGCAACTAAGAGGGGGGGGGTGAATCAGTTGTCTATTAATTTCAACCCAAATATAACTTAATCAAACTTGATGCATAATACCGGTAAACCAAACTTAATGTCGGTTGACTGTTTAACAGTTAATAACAATACCTGTGAAGCTTAATGCATGAAACATAAAGAGAAACAACATCCACAACACATAACACAAATATTTGTACGTGGAAACCCTGTAAGGGGAAAAATCATAGTGGGAAACCTTACCCACAATCAAATGATACTACTACAGATAGTATGTGTATACAAATGGGGTCTACACATGCAGAAAGGCTAGCTGCCTAGAGCTCACTACTCAAATGGGAGTCGCAATGACTACAGTAGGATGGTGAAATCCTAGAATAATGTACAACTCAAAATAGCATCTCCAATGCTAGATTTAGTACCGATTAAGCTCTGATTATCTCCTTCAAACCTTCCTTGAATCTTCAAATGATGTCTACATGAGTAGCTCTTCTTATATTCACATATATCGAATATCACAACCTTACCATACCATATTACATTGCCTTACATAATCTCACAAATGAGATCTTACATATATACCAAAACCTAAGACCAAATGTGTAGGTCAGCTCACTAATAATATTACAATTAAATCAATTAAAAATGAATCAAGATCTGATGCATCATGTCGGCTCAATGCATTCACAATATTAACCAATCAATAAATCATCTCAATAACATGTCGTGCTGATCTAGAATAGATAACGTATGCCAGTCCATAACCTAGACCAATTTGCCGGTAACAACAAATATGCCAACTCGATTAGACCAATAATCATAACACCAAAAAAAAGTATCCAAACCATGTCTTCGACATAACCAATTAATCTCCAAATGATAACAGATCATCCTTAGTGTCGGTGAACAATAAAACCTGTCGGTGAACCAAATACTAGTGACTATGCATAAGTCACTGAACATGTCGGTGAACATAATGTGCTGGTTCAACATAACCAAAGATCTCCAGAAAGATAAGTGTTGATAAGTGTTGACATCAATGACAAAACCAATGCAGCACATCCATAATACCAACATAGGTTTCAACAAGTAATCGATTATGACAAACCTAGAGTACAATAGGGATTTATTACAATGACCTAGTCTCAATGAGGCTGCTATGATTCACCACAAATAACCTACAACGCAAACACTATCAATTGATCAACCAATCAAACACAATCACAATGGACAATTACATCAATTGTCTAAGTCTCAACCAGTATTTTGCTTCATATACCTTGACTTCATTGGACAATTACATCAATTGTCCAAGTCACAACAGGTCACTTTGATTCACTTACTCAAACTTTATCCTGTCCGAGCGAACAACTGACATCAACTGTCACGCTTTGACTCAACCAAGACAATTCAACCAATTGCACCAGATTGTCCAACCAATTTTTGATCAATTGTACAATATCGATAAAAATCACAAACACTGCATTTGTACCATATCTCTTGCATGACCTAAGGGTACTCACTGGCTTCCCCTTTCTCCATTTTAATTCCATTTTCTCCTATTCTTTCAACATTATTTCTAATTTCTTCTATTCTACCTCCCCCCAACTTCTTTCTCTTTTTCAAGAGATCGCCCGATTTTTTGAAATTTTTCAGCCCATCTCTCGAGGGGGCATACCACCCACTAAATTAATATTTATGGGGCATATTTCTTCACACCTATTTTTCTTTCTTTCAAACAACGTGATAAACCACACTGTCTAAAAGAGGGGCAAATGTAGTCACATAAATCTGTCCACTCAATTAAATGAATATTTACTATTTATTTGATTATTTAAACATCAATAATCAGTTAATTAAATTAATATTTAATAAATTTCATCCTCAACCTCTTCTCCTATTAACTAAATAAATTATTCAATTTATTTAAATTAATTCATTAAGCCACACTCTAAACCAATTAAATGAATAAAACACATTTATTTAATTTAACCCCCTTTCCTCACTTAAATAAATAATAAAATATTTATTTAAATCTCTAAACTACCCTCCCCCCCCCCCCCCCGACTTGCATTCTCCTACAAATGCAAGTTGCACCTATTTGGTTGAAATAAATGAATTTTATTTTAATTAAAATCCTATTTCCTCTCACCCACCAAAGCCACTAGACTCTTCTAACCCATTCTAGACTCTTCTAAACCCATTCTAGATTCTTCTAGTCCATTCTAAATTAGCCTAATCCCATCCCCTAATTATTGTCACATTCCTAAGCAACTTGGAGTCACTTCTCAAAGCCTCAAAGTCTTTGAAATATATTAAAGGCTTTTATGTCTTCAACAAGTTAATGCCTCAAGTCTTCCAAACCATTAATGGTTCTTACATAACCATTTATGGCTCTTATGTAGGCAATAATGGTTAAAATCGACTCACCCACATGGTAAGAGACTTTCCCTCTAACTCAACTCCCATTTAACTCATAGGTCTCTTGAAGCATTCATTTCTTTGACCATGGTTATCCCCACTAACTCTTGCACAAGAGTTTGTTCATTGGATAAAAGCTTTATTCATCAACTCAAGCCTAACCTTACCTCCAAAGGTAACCTTCATGTCATCTCAAGCATTTAATGCTTCTTCCCTCTCTTCTCAAGCCATCTTATGTTGACATTTATCATCCTAGGATTGGGTTGAAAGCCATCACATGGATCATAAACCCATCAATCCTAACCCTTGTTGAGATTACTCAATCTCAAGCATCCATTTCCCTATTTTTCCTATAAATAGAGCCCATTCCTTCTTATTCCAGATCCAGAAATCTTGTTTGCATCAAACTTATACCAATTTTAAGAGAGCAATCTAGGAGCACTTTTCTTTGTTATTTTGGTTAAAATCAACATTGATTAATTAGGCTTTCTCATATTTAGCTTGCTTGCATTTACATAATTAGTCATTTTCATAATCTTGAATCTCCATAAGACATCCATAATAGTGTAAAAAGTTGAGGGCTACACTCATGTGGAACTTGGAGAGGAGAGGAACAAGAGAGGAGCAACTATGAGCATTTTGGAGAGCATTTGGGAGGATTTTGTGTCTATCCTCCATTTTTTTGTGCTTTCTATAATCTATTTAATATCTCTCTTGATATGCATGCTTAGGATTGTAGTTTCATTTCTATTTCATTTTTGTTTGATACTAATAATATTAACATTTGAATCTTGTGTTTCTCACATCGTTTTTGCAGTGCATCAGCTCTTATATATCCACAACAAGAAATCGTATTGGCTACATGTTGACTCAAGAACATTTAATTATTTTAAAAACTGTGAAAAAACTAGCAGCAAAATATGAAGTCAAATGCTAATGCAGACCAACGCAATTGAACACACACTACTGCATATGTCAGCTAAACATTCTCGATCACAAAAAAAACACTAAAGTCCCTCCACTTAATCCGCATAAGGATTTTGTTGGTATTATGTGAACCGGTATAGGACATAATGACATTGTATGTTGTCATTGATGTCAATATGCTGAAGAGGTGAGAACCGACATATGTGAGAACTGGTATAACACTATGAACCGACATTTGTGCCAAAGTGAAGCTGTGTGTTTGTTCAAGGTGAACCAGCATATGGTTATGAGAATCGGCACATGGAAGCATTGTATGACTACCGGTTGGTAGTCTCAACTTCACGGTTTTCGGTTGAAGTGCTTCAAGCCTGTGTGACTCAACCAGTGACTTTTTTGTGATGAGTTAGCATGGTAACAAAGAATAGATCATGTTGCCATGTAAGCCTTATGCACGTGAAGGATCTTGCATGAAGGAGATTGTTCCTATCTACCTCGAGAATGTGCAAAGTCTATAAACGGTGATAACATGTGATGGGTTATCAGCAGCTATGAAATCAGTGGAAAATGGACAATGGAGATTGGATCAAGACTGTTGCATTTAATGCAGTGTGCTCAACGGTCAGGATTGAACCATTTGAATTCCTTAACCTAACAGGTTTTAGGGTTTAGGGTTTGTACTACCGACCTATCTATTTTCCTATAAGGTCGATGTTGTGATTCTTTCTAAGGTTATTGGCAAAAGTTGTGTATGTGTATCCAAGAGAAGGGATACATGATTCTTGCCAGACCAAAGGAGAGAAGTGATACCTACAGAGTGTAAGTGCAGAAGGTGAAGAGGAGCTTAAGTGGATCTACATTGGAATTGAGTGTTGTTACCAGATCATTGTAATACCTGTTGATCTCTAACCACCTCAACAGTTGGAAAATCCCTTAACAAGGTAGCTTTAACCGGCTTACTGTAAATCCTTTAATAGGGTGACTCAAAACAATTGAGTTCTTGAAATCCTCTAACAAGGTAACCTTTAACAGGGTTTAACCCTTAACCTGGTATTCTTGCCATCCCTTAACTAGGTGATCCCTAACAGGATCGGTTCCTAACAGAACCTATTGTATCAGTCTTTAACCAGACAAGGATCCTAACAGAGCAGAATTCTAAAGAGTTCAAAAATAAGCTTGTGGGTATTCACCCCCACCATGGTTTTTCCAAGTTGGGTTTCCACATGAAAATATGTGTGTCATGTGTGATGTCTTCTTCATGTGATGCTTTGTTGTTTTCTGTCAAGCGGTGAATCATGTTGATCTAGTTGCTCATATGTATATCTTTGATGGTAGATTACTTGTTCATATATTAGGATGAAATGGAAATGAAGTGTTAGAGTATATGAGAAGATTGGTATCAACCAGTTTATGCTTGTCTCAGTTATTCTAGGTTTTTGCTGGTTGTACTCTATTTTAGGACCGGTGTTACTGTTTGTCTATCTATGCACAGTGTCTACTGACAAACCGGTTTAAAGAGTGTGTTTTTGTCTCTACTAGTTCACCCCCCCCTCTCAGTATCAGTTTGGTAATATTCTTTCATCATTGAGTTATCAATTGGTATCAGAGCCTCCTCCAGGTCCTCTGTGCTATAAGCTTAACTGCTTGAGGTAAAGATCCTAGTCTAATGATGAAGAGGGAATGATGAAGAGGGAAGGTCCAAAGTTTAACAGAGAAAATTTCAGTATATGGAAAGACAGAATGAAGATATACATCAGAAGCATGGGTGCTCTGTTGGCATTTTTGTGGTTTATGTTGTGATTGTCATTGATGGACACACATTTGTATTAAGATCCCCTTTATATGTATGAGCTTATGCTCAACTTGTATTTTGTTCCAACTAGTATGTTGTATACTAGTCTCTAGACTAGTGGTGATTTCGCAGAATGTGTTTCCTAGTCTGAAGCGGCATGTCAAACCCAAGCGGTTCACAGATCACAAGGGGTACGAGGAAGCAAAGCGGCACAACACATTCTTGCCAGTCTTCATTTTTGTCAAACCGGCAACCGGTATTTTGTATGAACCGGTAATACTCTATGATGAGTTACCAACCGTCATTTTGTGATGAGTTACCAATCCACCGATTGTTTGACGGTGTCGACACATTGACAGTGATTCTTGTGTCGTGTTACTGAGTATGTCTAGATTCACTAAACCTAGGAAATTGTAATGTAATCCTATTGGACTGACATGAAATCAGATTCCTTTACAAGGACATCATGTCTAGGGTTTTTAAGTTGTTGAAGAAGTTGCGAAAAGGGTTAATGTTGAGCTAGGGTTTAAGGTGGAAGTGGAGAGCGATCTTATCAGAGAAGATCAAGTTGTAACTGAGAGAGAGATAGATGAGACTGAAATAATACTAGAATGCATTAGCTGTGAGCAATACTAGATCTAACCAAGCAGTTTGTGCTATTAGATAGATCAGACACTTGTTGATTACTCACATCTTTGACAAGTCTATAGCCCTTAACTGGGTAGGCCTCAAAGCCTTTGTAAAATCCTCTAACAAGGTGGTTCACACATGTGAATCTAAAATCCTCTAACAAGGTAGTCTTTAATCGGACTTATCTCCTAATAGAGATTGAGATTCCTAATAGGATCTGTTCTAGTGAAGAACATTGTAAGACCTTAACTGGTCTGACCTTAACCAACCTGGTTTCTATTATGCAGATAGCGACTTGTGAGTTCCATCTCACCGTGGTTTTTCCCAATTGGGTTTCCATGTCAAATATCTTGTGTTATGGTTGTATTGCTTTTGTGGGTGAATGCTTTATTCACATTTTGGTTTGCATATGCGGTAACCGGTTTGACTGTATTGCTTTACCGGTTTATCTTTAGACTATGTAAGTGTTTTAGTGCAAAGATTTTTGGCATACTAATTCACCCCCCTCTTAGTATTCATCAATTAGTATCAGAGCCAACCTTTCTATAAGTTTAACCACTTGGAAAGAGATATGGGGGAATACACCTTGAGGGAACTTACTCAACGGCTCACTAAGTCTGAGCAAGCCTATGATGATCTTATGGTCAAATACAAGGCATCTCAAGCAAAAAGAAGAGAACATGCAGAGAGGCTGATGGAACTATCTGAAAGTAGTTCTGAATATGAAGCTAACATGGAAGCTATGATTGCTGAAGTGATAAGTTGAATGATTCAAACTCCAATTTGAGAAAGGAGTTGGAAGGTCTGACTATTCGGTTTAGTCAAGAGCTTGAGAACCGAAGAAAAGCTGAAGATCTGGTAAAAGACAGAGATCATGAGATCTCCAAGTTGAAACATGAGATTAATGCACTAACTGCTCACCTTCATGAGAGCAGAATGGAAAAAGAAGACATGCAAGGAGAACTGAACACTGCCATCTCTGAAAATGCAAGTCTTATGGAGACAAACACTGCTATTTCCAAAGAACTCTTTGAGTCAAAGGAAATACTTGCTAAGTTTGGCAAAAGTATAGTCAGGCTAGAGAAAAAGCTTGAGTCATCTAGACTGACAAAGAATACCAATGGTCTTGGTTTTTTTGGATATGAGGAAGGAGAATCCTCAGGAACAAATGCTGAAGCATCAAAGAAGCAACCAACACTCAAAGGAAAAGGTAAGCAAAAATTCAAGCCTATTTGCTTTAACTGTCTTAAAGCAGGACACACTGCCAATGTATGTAGGAGCAAAGCCTACAATAATTTTCCTTATTTTATCAACAATGTACCTAGATCCAATAAGTTCAATGGTCATTGTTATGCATGCAACAAGTTTGGGCATAGAGCATTTGAATGCAGGTTTATAATGATTAACACTGGAAGATATCCTCAGAGGACCCAAGGAACTAGTCCTGAATCTTTTATGAACCGGAACCACAACTAGTTTAATGTCTTCAATCATCAGTCAAGAAGCGGTGGTTATCAAGCGGCAACTAGATGGAGAGAAAGTTGTATGATCTGTCATGGTCATGGTCACACTACTGCAACATGCAGAAGAAAGAATGGAAACATGTGCAATGGACCTTAGAGAGCACCTGGACTTGTTTGCTATCACTGCAACAAACCGGGTCACATAACAAGATTCTACAGAAGCAAAAAAAGTATATCTGATGATATATCGGTCACTTAGGAAGGAGAAATAGATGTTGAAAAAGTTCAAGGAGACATGAAGAAAACATGGAAGAAGAAACCAACATTATTGGAGGAGGAACCGGTTTCTGCACCTAGTGTGGAAATATCGCAACTGGCAAACTAAACCTCAAAGGATTAGGGGGAGCAAATGGCAAAATGCTTTCAAACCCCCAGTTAACACTGGTAAAAGACCTTAATCGGTATGCTACACCTATCACATGGCAGAAGACCAGAAAAGGTAAAAAGGCAAATTAGGGTTTATGCCCTAATAGAGGAGCATTAATGATGGTAGGTGAGAGACATGTATAAATGCAATTTTCAAATCATTTCTCACTATCTGTTTTTGAGCGAAGAAATGTTTTCAAGTGCAGAGCGAAGAAAAGGTGATTTGAGATTAGATTTCAAGAAATTGGATAGCTTTGAAAGAGATTCAAATCTAGTTTGCAAGCGGTAGTGGAGAACTCAAAGCGGTGATTTGGCATCCGACAGAGAGCGAAGTAAAGCAGAATCAGGAAGCCCTAATTTTGCGTTTGAAACGTATTTTTCATGTTCTTGAAATACTCTACAATGGCTTCCGCATCTCATACCAGTTCAAGCACATCTATTGAGTCAGAAAGTTTCATTCAGAGGAAGTCCAAGTATAATGCTTTGTCACAAGTTCCAGTTGGAGTCATAGTCAAAGAAGGAATTTTAGACTATATTGATTGCAAGATAGAAGACCTAGGGTCCTTAGCCATTCATACTCAATTAGGTCTATTTTGTGGAAAGGACACAAGGATCAAACTGGAGTTCAATATCTTAGAGAAGAAGAAACTCCATAATGCGGTATATTTTTTGGAAGACTTCACAGAGGATCACATCAGGATCATCTTGAGCAGAGTCCATGGTGACAAGATGTACCTGGAGAGAACGCATGATATCATGCCTAAGGCAATTCATGTAGTTATCGATTTCTACAACATAGGGGAAGTGCCAGCCCTGAGAACGGTAAACAAAATGGAAATGACCAAGCTCATCGGTTTGACAAGTGATTCACGAGGTATGACAGTTAATCCTATCAAGGATGAAATGGTAAAATACGTCTGCATGGTGATAGGCTATAGAACATTCTCAGCTAGTAGGATTAATTCTGTATCTACTGCAGTGGTAAATGCCACTTACCGGATGATTATAGAGGATAAATCAATTGACTTATGCACTGGTATGTAGAGGCAACTCCTGTTAAATCTCAAGGCAATCAAAAAGGATAATTCACTGAGATTTAAGTTTGGACAACTACTGGTAGGGTTGTTTTTCTATTTCCAAGGCTACTTTCCTAGTGTAGGAGATGTCCAGTGGTCCCCTGACCAACCGGTAACCAAGCAGATAAAGGAAAGTGTGCAAGCCATTGGAACCAGCTACCATGAGGTATTGAAAAAATACTTTGATGAGTTCAGAAGAAAGATGAGTCAGAGGGTACGAATCTTAGGTGACATAGTGAAGAAGTATGAAGATGACATCTATTTCACTATTTAGGTGGACAAATGTCTAATGGAGGCTGTTGAGCCTAGAATGGAGGAAGTGGAGCCTATAGGCTATGAGGTCATGTTTGACATGTTGGAAGGATATGCTTCAACCCTTATTGCCTCGCCTCTTGATCCAAAGGCTAAGCAAACCGAAACCTACTTGGAGAGGATCGCATCAGTTGAAGAACCATCGGTGAAGAAGGGAAAAGAACTGGCAGCTAAGAAAGCTAAGGCAATGCCTGCAACATCGGCACTGGCTACCACTATGAATCCAAGAGTGACCAAGTGATCACTGGCAAAGAAGAAACCAAAGGTAACACCGACAAAAGTCTTCAAAAAAAAGAGGAAGACTAAGGCAAATGAACCAGACTCTGAAGAAACCAAGTTTGATGAACAACCAAAGAAGGCTAGACAAACCAAGAAGATGAAGAATAATGAACCGGCAACATCCACACCAGTAAATATAGATATCTCCTCTTACAAACCTTTGACACATTGTCAAAGAATAGTAAAGAATATTAGGAGAAATTTACTTCATGATTTAATAGATTATTATGATGAATTCAATATTGAAGAAAAAGATGAAGTACTGCAGGAAATCATTCTTTATTTATGTAAAAATGACCGGTTACCATCAGAGATTAAATCTTAGACACCGGATTCATTATTTAAAGCATTGGATAAGAAATGGTGCATTTCCATTGAAAAGAGGAACAAGAGATTAGGGAGAAAGTTTTTTCACAGTACTTCCCCGAACTCTCAAATTCAGAATTATTTGATGTATTAGATCAAAATAAAGGTCTCTTCTTCACAAGGAGAAGAAGACTCTGGTTGTTGGAGGGGAGAGTTGATGATGTAGAAAAGGATACACATCAACACATGGCCCATGCTATCAACTTTCACAAATCTCAAATGGCCAACCTCTAAGCGGAAAAGGAACGGGTTATTTCCAAACTGGATGAGGTTTTTGATGAGGAAGGCAACCTGGTGGAGGAACCAATTGACACCATAGATGTCGATGCCCTAGATATAGAAGATGTCACTTAGGACATACCTTCTGAGGGAACTAAGCAAGGGCAACAGGCCGATCAGGGTGGTGAACAAGCTGTGGACACATAGCAAGCGGCAAAAGATCAGGAAGAGAAAAGGAAGAAGGAGGAAGATGAGAAACAGAAAAAGGAGGAAGAGAAAAAGAAAGAGGAAGAGGAGAAAAGAAAAGATGAAGAGAAGAAGAAGCAAGAAGAAGAAAGGAAGAAGAAAGAAGAAGAAGACAAGGAAGAAAAGAAGAAGAAGGAAGAAGAAGAAAAGAGGAAGAAGGAAGAGGAAGAAAAGAAGAAAAAGGAAGAGGAAGAGAAGAAGAAGAAGGAAGAGGAAGAAAAGAAGAAAAAGGAAGAGGAAGAGAAGAAGAAGAGGCAAGAAGAAGAAAAGGAAGAGAAAAAGAGGAGAGCAGAGGAGAAGAAAAAGGCAGAGGAAGACAAGGAAGAAGAGAAGAGAAGAGAAGCAGAAAAGAAGAAAGATGAAGAAGCCAAGGAATGAGAAGCGGCAAAAAGCTCTCAGGTGGAGACTTCAAAGGCAACCGGAAGTCAACCCTCACCGGTTGATATCTCTAGTCCTATCGATCTCCATTTTGCAAGTGAGTTGGAGCTTATGCAGAGCATCAAGGTTGCTCAAGAGTGCCTTGAGATCATTTGTAGGAAAAAGGAATAGGACATCATTCAGGAAGCTGTAGACACACTTACTGATTTAATCCCTAGTACTAATCTTCCTGACACTGATTCATCACTAGCACAACTTAAACTTTTGTGTACTGTAGTGAATGATCAGGTGCAGAGCCTAGAAGAAGTAGCAGAGGCCAATGTAAAGAAAGAGCACCAAAAGGTTCTTAATGTTGCTCTAGTGAAGAAATTGAATGAGCTTAGGACTAATCTGCTAAAGGATCAAAAGGACATAAGGAGTGCCTTGGATGAGAGAAACTTGCTACTCAAAAAAAATGTCAACCTCATCTGTTCTATGATGATGTGCTAGCCAAGAAACAATAGCTTCAAATGGACTTACAGTCCTACTTAAGCACATTCAAGACTCCTTATGACTCCTTTGCAGCATATGGGCAGACTGTTCACCGGTTCCAGATCTAGTCAGCCAAGATAGAGCAAGAAATCAGCACAAGGTCTAGGGATTTGTAGGAGCTTCAACTGGTATTACTTCCACGACTGCAAATTCTCCAGAAATGCTATCTGAACCTAGATGCCCTGACAACCACACAAGAATTGAGCACAATAGATGCCATGGAGGAATAGGTATCACAAATGCAGATAGAGAAGGAAGTGGCGACCTCCCTACTTGAGTCCTAGTCTCTTTCCATGAATCAATTTTTGCAGGACTATAAAGCAGTTTTTGACAAGTATTATTCATTATTGTCATAAACTCTTATATATATATATATATATATATATATATATATATATATATATATATATATATATATATATATATATATATATATATATATATATATATATATATATATATATATATATATATATATATATATATATATATATATATATATATATATATATATACATGGAAATAGGTTTTTTTAGCAGTACTTTGTCATTGTTGGAAAAGGGGGAGAAGTATATGGTTTTAAAATTTTGAAATTTTGATATATCAAGGGAGAAGTATATCAGAGGGCGAAGTATTTGTTTTGAAATTTTGATATATGCTGTGATATATGCTATATGCTCTAATGATTATGCTCTAAATGCAAAATTTCTATACACTTTGTTGATTAAGGGATAGTGTATATGCTTAGGGGGAGCAATTTTGTTAATGGCAAGTTTTTCTGTTGTAAAACACTTAGATGTCAAAATTTTATTTTCCTAAGTGTTGCCATCAATGCCAAAGGGGGAGATTGTTGGCATTTTTATGGTTTATGTTGTGGTTATCATTGATGGACACACACTTGTATTAAGATCCCCTTTATATGTATGAGCTTATGCTCAACCAGTATTTTGTTCCAACCGGTATGTTGTATACTAGTCTCTAGACTAGTGGAGATTTTGCAGAATGTGTTTCCCGGTTTGAAGTGGCATGTCGACCCCAAGCAGTTCGCAGATCACAAGTGGTATGAGGAAGCAAAGAAGCACAACACATTCTTCCCAGTCTTCATTTTTGTCAAACTGGCAACTGGTATTTTGTATGAACCGGTAATACTCTATGATGAGTTACCAACTGGCATTTTGTGATGAGTTACCAATCCACCGATTGTTTGATGGTGCCAACACATTGATGGTGATTCTTGTGTCGTGTTACTAAGTATGTCTAGATTCAATAAACCTAGGAAATTGTAATGTAATCCTATTGGACCGACATGAAATTAGATTCCTTTAAAAGGACATCATGTCTAGGGTTTTTAAGTTGTTGAAGAAGTTACGAAAAGGGTTAATATTGAGCTAGGGTTTAAGGTGGAAGTGGAGAGCAATCTTATCAGAGAAGATCGAGTTGTAACTGAGAGAGAGAGATAGAGGAGACTAAAGTAATACTGGAATGCATTAGCTGTGAGCAATACTGGATCTAACCAAGCAGTTTGTGCTATTAGATAGATCAAACAGTTGTTGATTACTCACATCTTTGACAAGTCTGTAGCCCTTAACCGGGTAGGCCTCAAAGTCTTTGTAAAATCCTCTAACAAGATGGTTCACACATGTGAATCTAAAATCCTCTAACAAGGTAGTCTTTAATCAGACTTATCTCCTAACAAAGATTGAGATTCCTAATAGGATCTGTTCTAGTAAAGAACATTGTAAGACCTTAACCGGTTTGACCTTAACCAGTCTGGTTTCTATTCTACAGATAGTGACTTGTGAGTTCCATCTCACCGTGGTTTTTCCCAGTTGGGTTTCCACGTCAAATATCTTGTGTTATGGTTGTATTGCTTTTGTGGGTGAATTCTTTATTCACATTTTGGTTTGCATATGTGGTAACCGGTTTGACTGTTAGACTACTTTACCAGTTTATCTTTAGACTGTGTAAGTGTTTTAGTGCAAAGATTTTTGGCATACTAATTCACCCCCCCCTCTTAGTATTCATCATGCTCAACACTGGAGCTATGTTGAGAATGCCTATGTTTCTCCTACCGGTACTCTCACCGATGACCAAAAGAGAGAGATGCAGGAGAATGGGCAAGTCATGGAAGCCCTAATTAGTAGTTTATCTAACATTGAGTTTATTGATGTTCAGGATAAGGTAAATCCCAAAGAGGTATGGGATACTCTTGAAAATATCTATGGCGGTGATGAACATGTAAAACAGGCTAAGGAAGAAAGCCTTAGAGGGAAGTTTGAAGATATGCAGATGGTTGAAGGTGACACCATTGAATAGTATGGAATAAGAATCAAAATCATTGTTGGAGATATCAAGAGTGCAGGAGGTAAAATAGAAGATTCCACTATGGTAAGCAAAGTCCTGAGATCCCTATTTCCAATCTATGCAATAAGGGTTGCTGCTATTCAGGAGCTGAGATCAGTAGACAAGACTAAGGTTTCCCTAGACTCCATCATTGCAAAGTTGACAACCTATGAGCTAAATAGTTTTGATGGCAGTGTTCAAAAGACTGAATTGACTTTTAAAGTTTTTGTTGTACCATCCAGAAAAGGAAAAGAAGCTAGCACTAGTAGTGAACCAAGACTGAGTAGAGAAATGGATGATGAGGAGATTTTGATGACATTTGAAGCTCTCCTTGCCAAGAAACTTCCTAAAGGAACCGACAAATACAAAGATAAGCTACCTTTGAAATGCTTTTCTTGTAACTAGATAGGACATATTGCTGTAAACTATCCTAATGGCGACAACAAGGAAAAACCGGAAAGGTTCAAGAAATTTAGAGGAGGAAACTAGAGAAACTATTTTGTGGTAGTTCATGAAGGTGTCACAGATGAGGAATCAGAGGATGAAGAAAATGAAGATATTGTGTTTGTTGCCATCAAGCAAGATGTGTCAGACAAGAAGGCTCTTGTCTCCCAGTTTGATAATTCCAATGAGTGGATCATTGACAGTGGCTGTTCTCACCATATGACTGGTGACCGAAGCAAGTTTCTATCCTTGGAAGAGTATGATGGTGGTGTGGTTCGCTTTGGCAATGATGCACTATACATGGTCAAAGGCAGAGGGTCCATCTCTCTGAATGGAAAGAGTAGTGCTGACAATGTGTATTGGGTTGATGGTCTCAGACACAACCTTCTGAGTGTTGCCCAGCTGAATGATAGTGGCCTCACTCTAGAATTCAAGAATAGAGTCTACAAATTCAAAGGAAAGAATGGTGAATTGGTGGCCACTAGCATGCAGACCAAAGGTAACCTATTTCAGTTGAATGTAAATATAAGTACATGTCTTATGGCTAAATTTGATGATAGCTAGATATGGCATAGGAGACTCTACCATGTACTTTGATAACATTGTGAAGGCTAGTAAGATCAAGGTAGTTAGAGGGTTGCTGGTGCTAAGCAAACTAGATAATACCTTGTACAAAGAGTGTCAATTGGGGAAAATGTCTTCCTCAACCTTTAAAGGTAAATCTTTCATTGCTGACAACTTGCTTGATCTTGTGCATACTGATTTGTGTGGTCCTATGAAAACTAGAAGTGTGCAGGGTGATAGGTGTGTATGGTGAAAATGGACAACAATAACAACAATATTGAAAGGCTAAATGAATCCAACCACTAAACCCTAGCCTAACAATGAACAAAGATCCACCATAACATATGAAGATTACCTAAGACAATGCAAATAACTCAAAATCACAAAGATTATACCATCACATGTCCAATATGGTTTTGATCTCCATTCTTCCTATCTCCATTGATCTTGCTTGATATATTTGCTCTCAAATTTTTGTATGCACAAGAGCTCAACAAAGAATGGAAAGTGGTTGCAAGTAGGATCATAGTGTAGCCAAGTCTTCAAGATTAGTCATTAGGGTTTGACAATGAAGAAAGCATCTTCTTAAATAGAAGACACAATAAGAAATGGAGGGTTTAGATTGAGAGGTGTAAAAAGTGAGGTCGGCTAGGATTAGAGGGTAGGTAAAAGAAATACCAAAATAATGAAAGAGGTAGGTAGTGTATGAATTAAGAGATGAATGACATGTGTCATGTGTAGAAAAAGATAATGAATTAATTAAATAAATAAAGATTTATTTAATTAATAAAGGAAATAGGACAATTAAGTAAATAAAATATTTATTTAATTTAGGAAAAGGATAATTTAAATAAATAAATGTATTTATTTAAATGAAAAATAAAGCTAGATTCAGAGGATAAATGAATTAATTAAATAAATAAAAATTTATTTAATTAATAGAAGAAATAGGCTTAGATAATTAAATAAATAAAATATTTATTTAATTAAACATGACAATTTTGAGTGTCTACAATAGGTACTTCATGATTCTCACTAATGACTACTCAAGAATGATGTGGGTCACATTCTTGAAAGAAAAGTCTGAAGCCTTTGTAAAGTTCAAAGCTTTCAGAGCATTAGTAGAGAAGGAAAGTGGTAAAAGGATCAAGTGCCTGAGGATTGATCAAGGAGGGGAATTCACTTCCGATGAATTCAACAAGTACTGTGAAGAACATGGCATCAAGAGGCAACTGTCTACCCCTTAGACTCCCCAGCAGAATGGCCTAGAAGAGAGGAATAACTAGACTATGGTTGAAGTAGCTAGAACCATGTTGATTCAAGGAAAGGTAGCTCACACCTTTTGGAGAGAAGAGGTGAGCATTGCAGTCTACATAATGAACCAGGTACTCATCAAGAAAGGTAAGGATAAAACTCCTTATGAGTATTGGATAGGTAAGACACCTGTGGTTAGCTACTTTAGAGTGTTTGGTAGCAAATGTTACGTCAAGAGGAGTGAGCACCAGAGCAAATTTGATGCAAAATGTGATGAGAGAATATTCCTAGGATATTCCACCAAGAGCAAAGCTCTCAAGTGTTTCAACAATAGGACTCAGAGAATTATGGAAAGCATCAATGTAAGAGTTGATGAAACCTCTGAGAAAACCGAGGAAACTGACAGTGAGCAAGCAGTAAATGAACTAGTTGTAACCTTCTGGGAACCAGTCATCAGTCAACCAAGTACCAGTAACAGTGTTCCTACACCGGTAGATGTAGATGTTGATACTGATGGAGATGAGGATGAAGAAGAAAAGCAAGAGGAATCCATTAAGGCCATTCCTCGGTATGTCAATCTGAATCATGATCCTAAGAAGATCATAGGACATAAGGATGTAGGAATCCTTACGAGAAGAAAGGTAAGAGAAAACTCATGATGTATGATCTCTGAATTTGAGCCTAAATCATTCAAAGAGGCCCATAAAGATGAAGATTGGATCAAGGAAATGGAAGAGGAACTTGACCAGATAGAGAAAAATGGTACATGGTCTTTGGTACCCAGACCAAAGCGTAAAAATATCATTGGTACCAAATAGGTTTTCAGAAATAAGCTAAATGAGGATGGCATAGTGATTAGGAACAAAGCCAGATTGGTGTGCAAAGGATATGCTCAAGAAGAAGGAGAAGACTATGGAGAAAACTTTGCTCTTGTAGCCAGATTGGAAGGAGTCTGTATGCTTCTTGCATATGCAACTTTTAAAGGTTTCAAAGTATATCAAATGGATGTAAAATTTGCATTCCTAAATGGTGTACTTGAAGACGAGGTGTATATTGAGCAACTAGATGGGTTTTCCCTATCTAAAGATAGTGACATGGTATGTAGGCTACATAAAGCCTTATATGGTATAAAGTAGGCACCTAGAGCATGGTATGAACATCTGCATTCCCATCTTATGAAGATTGGATTTGAGAGAACAAGTGAAGATAGCAATATCTACTTGAAGTTTGAAGGAGATCAGATCCTGATCTGTGAGGTATTTGTTGATGACATTATCTATGGTGGAGATGACAAGATGAGTCATGAGTTTGCAGATGAGATGAAGAAAAAGTTTAAAATGTCACTCGTAGGGGAGATTGAATTCTACATTGGACTGCAGATCTAGCAGATGAAAGATGGAATCTTTATCACTCAGTCCAAGTATGTGAAAGAGGTGTTGAAGACCTTTGGCATGGAAGATAGCAAACCGGTTGTAAACTATCCAAAGAAGATGACTCAACATTGGTTGATGAGAAGGAATACCAATCAATTATTGGTAAGTTGCATTATGTAGTGCATAGTAAATTGGATATTGCACATGTAGTTGGCATTACTGCAAGATCCCAGAGTAGCCCAAGAGAATCCCACTTGGTTGCAGTCAAGCGGATTCTTAGGTATTTGAAGGGAACTATTGACTATGGATTATGGTATCCATATAGCAAGGATTTCAACTTGAAAGTATACATAGATGTTGATTGGGTAGGCAATATAGATGATCGGAAAAGCACAACCAGTGGTGCATTCTTTCTCAGTGGTAGACTGGTCTCATGGATGAGTAAGAAGTAGAGTTGTATCTCTCGGTCTATAGTAGAAGTAGAGTATGTTGCAGCTTTCATGAACTGCACTCAAACAATTTGGATGAAGCTTGTATTAAATGGCTTCAAAGTTCTTGTATCTGAACTGGTAAGTATATTTTGTGACAATACTAGTGCAATTATTATCTCCAAGAATCCAGTTTTACATTCTAGAACCAAGCACTTTGAGCTTAAGTATCATTTATTGAGGGAAAAGGTTCAAAACAAAGAGATTGCACTAGAACATGTTTCCAGACAAGAGCAATTAGCAGACATATTCACCAAGCCTCTCCCAAAGGCTACATTTATGTACTTAAGAGGTGAATTAGGGGTGTTGCCCCTTCAGGAGATAAACTAAAGGTATATGCTCCACATCAGTCAAGTATTGCATAGTCAAATTTTTCTTTAGGATTGATGTGTTGAAGGATGCTACTCCTCAGGGGGAGCAACATAATGGAGCAGGGAATCTTGTACCTCCACTTTGGCATTGTTGTCAAAGGGGGAGAAGATGTGAAGCAGAGAAGATATCTACAGAAATTGGGGGAGAAGATGTGAAGCAGAGAAATATCTTTGTATATTGCCATCAATGCCAAAGGAGGAGATTGTTGGCATTATGTGAACCAGTATGAGGACATAATGACATTGTATGTTGTCATTGATGTCAATATGCTGAAGAGGTGAGAACCGGCATATGTAAAAACTTGTATAACACTGTGAACCGACATTTGTGCCAAAGTGAAGTGGTGTGTTTGTTCAAGGTGAACCGGCATATGGTTATGGGAACCAACACATGGAAGTGTTGTATGACTACCAGTTGGTAGTCTCAACTTCAGGGTTTTCGGTTGAAGTGCTTCAAGCCTATGTGGCTCAACCGGTGACTTTGTATGATGAGTTAGCATGGTAATGAAGAACAAATCATGTTGCCATGTAAGCCTTGTGCATGTGAAGGATCTTGCATGAAGGAGATTGTTCCTATCTACCTTAGGAATGTGCGAAGTCTATAAATGGTGATAATGTGTGATGGGTTATCAGCTGCTATGAAATCGGTGGAAAATGGATGATGGAGATTGGATCAAGACTGTTGCATTTAATGCAGTGTGCTCAACGGTTAGGATTGAACCATTTGAATTCCTTCACCTAACAGGTTTTAAGGTTTAGGGTTTATGCTATTGACTTATCTATTTTCCTATAAGGTCGATGTTGTGATTCTTTCTGAGGTTGTTGGAAAGAGTTGTGTGTGTCTATCCAAGAGAAGGGATACATGATTCTTATCAGACCAAAGGAGAGAAGTGATACCTGTAGAGTATAAGTGCAGAAGGTGAAGAGGAGCTTAAGTGGATCTGCATTGGTATTGAGTGTTGTTACTAGATCATTGTAATACTTGTTGATCTCTAACTACCTCAATAGTTGGAAAATCCCTTAACAAGGTAGCTTTAACCGAGTTGCTGTAAATCCTTTAACAGGGTGACTCAAAACAATTGAGTTCTTCAAATCCTCTAACAAGGTAACCTTTAACAGGGTTTAACCCTTAACTGGGTATTCTTGCCATCCCTTAACTGGGTGATCGATAACAAGATCGGTTCTTAACAGAACCTATTGTATCATTCTTTAACCGGACAAGGCTCCTAATAGAGTGGACTTCTAAAGAGTTCAAAAACAAACTTGTGGGTATTCATCCCCACCATGGTTTTTCCAAGTTGGGTTTCCACATGAAAATATGTGTGTCATGTGTGATGTCTTCTTCATGTGATGCTTTGTTGTTTTCTGTCAAGCGGTGAATCATGTTGATCTAGTTTCTCATATGTATATCTTTGATGTTAGATTACTTGTTCATGTATTAGGATGAAATGGAAATGAAGTGTTAGAGTAAATGACAAGATTGGTATCAACCGGTTTATGCTTGTCTTAGTTATTCTGGGTTTTTGTCGGTTGTACTCTATTTTAGGATCGGTGTTACTGTTTGTCTATCTATGCACAGTGTCTGCTGACAAACCGGTTAAAAGAGTGTGTTTTTTTCTGTACTGATTTACCCCCCCTCTCAGTATCGGTTTGGTACTATTCTTTCATCATTGAGTTATCAGATTTATCATGCTAGTTGACTGTATTAAACTATCAAACCAAAACCCAATACACCAGATATTCTAGCGCACACATATATTATCATTGAAGTCTAAAATCTTGGAATAAGGTACTCTATACATCTATCAATTTTCCCTTAGATCCACAACACAAAATATTAATCCAAACAAAATGCCAACCAAAATACGAAACACTGTCAAACACTATGTTCGAAGCTTGTTGGACTTAAATCAATATTCAATCTGACTTCCAATATGAGAAAATCATTCATTCTGGATGGATACAATGACTTGGGTTGCCATCAATGACAACACCAGATAACCTATGCAGTGTCTCTTGCCAACAATCTCCCTCTTTGGCACTGATGGCAACACTTGGTGAAAAATGATTGTTGGAATTAGTACCACATATGTACACACTTCAAAACTCAAAAACTCAAAAACTCAAAACTCAAAACTCCCCCTGAGATGAATATTACATTTTTCACTACCCTACACTCCCCCTTTGACATCAATGGAAAACTTAGGGATCCACATGCCAAAATTCATACAAAAACTCTATATACAACAACATATGTACACATAGACATTCCTATCTTAAATAAACTTAAATATATCTACCAAAATGTTCTTCAAAGAGTTCAAATGACTCTCCCAACCTTTCTTGTGACACTCCAAAACTGAGATGAGACCATTGAAGAGAAATACTTGCATCTCTGCCGATTGAAGATTTGTGGGGTCATTGGTGGTCATGGCATCTTGGTCTTCCTTTAAAGCACTAAGAATTGTTTCCAACTTTAAAGTAATTAGACTTAGAAGCTCAGTGCCAACACTGCCAACAATCTTATCCTTATCATGGGTCAAGCTTTTAATTTTGTCAAGTAATGATACAACTTGACCTTCTTGACTAGCCATAGAAGTAGTCAAGGGATCAAAGGACTGAGAAATACCTGCCAACTCCTCCTCGTTCTCCTTTATTTTCTTCTCAATATCTTCAACAAATCTTGAAAATGATAAACAATATTTGTATACTGCACCACCTTCACATAGGTCATTTTGAATACTCTTTAGATAGGTGCCTAGCAGAATCCTTTCATTGGCAATCATCTTCTTTAACTCACATAATATTTTATCATCAAATTTATTCTAGACCTTAATCTCAATCGCCTTTTCAAGAGAATCAAAATGAGTACTTACAGAGCTGATTAGGCTCTTTAGCTGTCCGTAGGGTGAATTGGATGTGTCCTTCTGGAATGTAGTCATTATCTTCTCTAGGACACCGAATGCAAGACCTAAAATCTCACTATCCTCTGTGCAATATTTGAGAATCTCCTCTCTTGCTTTGGCCTATGAAAAAGATGCAAAATTCAACTTTTAGATTGGATAGAGCATGGCTAAATTTATAGGCCCTTGAGTCAATTTTGAATCATCCAAATCCATCTTATCTTTCTCTAAGAATTCCTTCACTTCCCTTGCAGTGTCTCTTACTTCAAATTTTATTCCAATCTTCTTCTCCTCAGTCACCTTCACTGTCTTTGCACTTGTTTGGTTCGGAGGATTAGTATCCTCAGTTACATCCTGCATTGTTTCTTCATTACATTTATCCATCTTATAATGCCCCTACCCTAGTCAAACTTGTAAAACCCGTTTGACCTTGGTTGACTTCCTATGTGGCATTCTTGAATGGTAGGTTAACCGTGATGCAATGTGTAGTTTAGATAATATAAATAATTGTGCATACCTATTATTGTGCTTTTGCATCAATTCTTGTGTAAATGTAATTGTTTCCTAACTCTTGTGATAAATCTCGAGCTAATGCCTTCATTGAATATGTATATGTATATGTATGCTTGCGTGATTCATGGGTGCAGGAGATTGTAGGTACAACACCACCTAGGGTGAGGTTCATCTCCTTCGGGATTCGTAGGTTTGAGTAAACCTCCTCCATCCTTAGAATTCGGATTTGGGGGTCATAAAACTCTCATCTTGCCTTAGCCATGGTCAAGTGAGCATCGTGTGTGGTTCGTGGGGCTTTCTTTTTGTTGGGTTGCATGTTGTGTGATTTGGTGGACTTCCTCGGTTTGCATGCCTTGCACGGGGTAAGTGGAGGTTGTTATCCTAAGTATTCAATTCAATTTAATGTGTGGATGTACGCATTAGTAATGCAGAAAATTTAAAATAGGTAGTTTCTTTTATAAGATTAATCCTTAATTTAAAGAGATTGCTTTAATTATAATTGTAGCAAGCTTAAAGTATTTAACTTGAATTAATGTGTTCATTTACGCATTAGTAGTTGAGAAAATTAGAATAAATAGGTTTCCTTCATGAGATTAGTCACTCATTAAAAAAAGGTCACTTTATTATGTTGTAGCGAGTTAATTTAATAGTTAAATAATAATAATAATAATAATAAAATTCAATGAGTTATGCGTTTTAGAAAGGAAAGATTTAAAGTCATTTGGGAAATAGAAATAAATTAATCATTTTTGCATTTTGGAAGAAAAAGGGTAAATTTTATTATTTAAAAGAAATTATTTTCTTTTTACTTGTAAAGCTGATATAGTATAAATGATTGATTTTTGGAAATTTAAATTAATTTAAACTCCTTACCCTGGTCAATAGTTTCGAAATATAATGTAGGCCTAAATTAACATTGAGAAAATAAAATTTAAAACTAAATAAGAGATAGAAGCATTTTAATTTTAATTAGAAAAGCGAGTTAGATTTATTGAGTAGTGGAAAAGAATGATTTCCATTTTCATTTTCTTTTATTTTAAAAATAAATATTTAAATTTGAAATTTGAAATTAGGTCAAAAAGAGGGGTTTCTCATTTAACCTAGTTTTTGAAATATTTTTGGGGGGTTCTCTTTTTGGGATCTTTTGGGGATGGAGATGGGGGAACTTGGGGGAGGAAAAAAATGGAGATTTGCTTTGAGTTGCAGGTGGAGCTCTTCATCAAAACTCTTCCCGGAATGCATTTGGAGGTAGGAATCTGTTCATCACTTTGATCATAATATCTTGTATTTTTCTTTCTTGCACTACTGGTTTTCAGATTTTCCATTGTTGGTTATGAGTAAATTTCATTGTAAAAGAAATGGTAAAGCTTGGCTTTTGTTGGATCTTTGTGTGGAAAATGGACTACAAATACTGTATGGATTTGGGGGATATTCATCAATCTCTCCTATTTGTTAAAAAACATAACATGCTAGGAAAAGACAAAAAAAAGAACAAATGAATGTGACTGTAACAAATGAGAAAAAATGGGGGTTTTTACGTTTTTGGGTATTTCGTTTATGGGTTTTTTTTTAAAAACAAAAAAAAATGTTGTTATGTCGAAACTAGATTTTTATGAAAAAAATTATATACAAAAAAAAAAAAAACCAAAAAAAAGGTAAATTTTGGGTTTTTTTTGGGGGGGAGCCGAAGCTCAACCCGCCCCTCCCCGTGGCACTGCCGCAGCTCCACTCGGTGCCCACACATAGTGGGGGTCAGAGGGGATTGCGTCTCCCATGGAGGGCGCAGCTCCTCCCGGCAGGCGCAATACCCCCGACTCCACTGTAAGTGGAGGTCGAGGGGCCTGCATCCTCCATGGAGGCCGCAACCTCTTCAGCTAGGGCACGATCACCCTAGGGTTTCGCCGCCTAGGGTTGACCGCCCTCTAATTTTTAACTATTTTTTTTTAAATTATTATTTAGTATTTTAGGTAAGTTAAAATTTGAATATAGTTTGTTTTATTTTATACAAACAAAACAAAAAAAATGCTTATTAATATAAATATATTATAAGCAATATTTTATATTAAAAATGTGAGTTGAGATGTATATTTTAATAAGTAATGTTTTTCTTTTTAAAAAAATAAGGGGATAAATAGATATATTAAAATATATGTTAATATAGGTAACACCTAATTAGCATATATAATTTGATGATATATATTGATTTTTGGAATTTAATATAGAAATGATTTTCATTATCTTTACAAATGTTGAAATGTCTATTTAAGTGGGAAAATATGGGGACTCACGTTTAAATGCTAATGAGTAAATTGAATGGTGGCATTAGACTTTAACTTTTTTTTATGTATGCAATAGAAGCTTAATTTAGCTCAGAAATGATTTTCCCATTCCTTTATTCACTCTCAATGTATTTCGTTCTTTATAGAAGAAGGGTAATTTCTGTATAGTTAGAGAAGGGGCTAGATTATTTTTGTAAAACCAACTTGTCTTTGGTGTTTTATCTAAGGATTAAATAATCTATTTGGATGCTTAAGTCAACTTGAGGAAATGTTGTAACTACTCGTTAACGCTTGAGCATGGCTTAATATTTTGGTAATCGTTATGTCTATTATAATAGCATGCCCTTGATAGGTATGTTGGGTCCCTGTCATGTGATTGCTTATGTCTGGTCAACGTCGGTCAAGTCTCCAGTTAGGGTACAAACAATTAATAAGAATTCCTTGTTATTGCTTTGATGTATTTGGTAAGATCCGTTTCAGAAGGGATCATTATGTAATTATTTACTGAGGTGGATGTTGTGTATTGGTTGTGTTCACCTAAGTGGCAAGGATGTAAAAGGCATGTAAATTATGTATTCTTAACTATATTTAAATGCTAGAGGGGTCTTGTAGTTGAGCAGACCCAAAGATGTAGCCCTCTAGGGGTGAACTCCGAGATCATATCTATGTTATGCGATGTTTTAGCTTCCTTTATTTCATAAATTATGTTATCATGTGTGGTTGTATCTTGTATGTGTTTAATGGGAATTAAATGCAGCTAAATCAAAGTGCATAAAATTATTCATCTTGATAAATGTAGTAATCAGGTTCGTAAAACATTGTAAATTATGATTATGGAAAAATATTTTGCTTATGTTAATTAAAAGTAGTAATAGTGGAAAGAATCTCGCTAGGTTACCATTATTGTTTTAGCTTGATATAAGTTGGTAAATTGAATGAATGTGAATGGGTAACAAAGTTAGAATTAATGTTGTAATTTCTAGTTGAAATCTAAAGGATGAACATCATATAGATATCTACCTTTTTATCTTAGTAAATGAGGAACGCCATGTTAATTATGTTTCACTATATTGGATGAATTTGTTTAGTTATTTCATGTTTTAATCTCAAAAAATAATCCTTACCAAAATTAACTTGAAAATTGGGTGAACTCAACTATTCATCCATAATTATAACCCTAATAAAAGAATCTCTTTATGATTGCTAAATTGAATTGAAAAGGGAAGTATTCGTATAGTTGTTTATATCTTAATCTTAGTAAAAGTATCTCTTCATATTAATTACATTTAACTAAAAAGAGTGACATGCAACAAGATAGTTATATTCTAATCCTAATGGAAGAACATCACTATGAACATATATTTTAATCCTGTAATAATGAATATCATCTTGCTAACTATATCTTAACTAAAGGGATGAACTCATGTGTTCCTATTACATTTTCACCTTAATGAATTGAGCTCCTTCTATTAGCATTATTAAAACTTCAATGAATGAACCCTATGGCTACTTACATTTTATCCTCCATAAAATAACTATGACTCATTAGTTGGTTATGCTTGAATTCAAATGAAGGGACCTCACTCTATTAATGGAAGTTTAATCCTTAATGAACAAATCTCATCTTATTAGCCATACTTTTAATATTTAAGAAAGATATCAAATGTGGGTGGTTATCTTAAAACCAAATGAATGAACTTCGGTATATTAATCACATTGAACCTTAAGGGAGGCCTCTTAAATTAATTATGTTTTAAAGTGCATTGAGTAAAAGACCTCACGATGGCCTCCTAACCACCCAAAGTAAATGAACGCTTCCTAAAATTCTAAGGCATAAACTCATTGAACATACATATGACCATGTCATATGCATTATCTCATAATTAAGTCATCTAGCTTATTGGATCAATTGACGCAAGTTGAGTTAGGTGTAAGGTTACGTAATCGCGTTGGGAAACTCCTTAGGATCATTTAGCCTTTCGCTGTGCTATCTAAGTTTTTGTTAACTCTAGATTATCTTAAGGTTGTAACTTATTAGTAATGCTCGTAACTAGTATTATTATATAAAAAAAATATTTACACTCTATTTGAATGTTTTTAACTTAAACCCTTAGTGGTTTCTTAGTGGGGCATTACACTTGGTATCAGAGCCCATGTTGCAACACTAGGATCTCTGGTTTTGCTTGTGCCCTTAGTTGGTGTGTGTGTGTCTACCTTATGTTGTATGCTTGTCCACCTTGATGTGAGGGTGTGATTTAACAACCCCTACTTGTGTGTAATGTGTGTGTTCACACCTTGTTTTCACCTTATTGATGTGGGTGTTCTGGAAATAATTATAGGTGTTTTGTTTGCTTATTGAAGTCTTGGTCTACGATTTCTCTTAGTTTGAAAGGGAGTTGTATGTACCTTCAATCTTGATTTGTTTTACTCTTTTGACTAATCCATCTAGGTTGGTTGTTAATATCTTGAATCTAAAAGTATGGTATGTGCTTGTTTATGGTATTGATCGATTTTAATGATTGTCCACTTGAAAGACTAGTATGGAAAATGTTAATGCTTATTATGTAGTACATTGAGTGATTATGACTCTTCTTCTTCTCTCTCTCTAGTAAATTAAAAGGATTTGATATGGGTAATTATCTCTTATTTAAGTTTTCTTATTGCAAGAGAAAGGATGATATTTCTTGAGCCCTTGTGTGAGCCTCATAACATTTTTGTGTTTTAGATTGTGAAAGGGATTGGTTTGGGAGTTAATTTTTGGTTAATAATAGAAAATGGTATGTTTGCATTAAAGGGTTCTCCATGTTCTTGGTAGGAGTAATATAATTAAATTCCATCTTAAGTAAGGTGCATTAAAATGCGCACAATGATTTTGTGAAAATTGCTTGATGTGAAAGGAATACCAAAAGAGGACATGTTGTAGTAGCTTTAGGAGTGTATTAATGTGCTCCTCAAAAGATTGTTTTATGTGCTTATTCAACTAGTGTGATTTAGGACCTATTAAGTGACGCACCATATAACTTGCTTTGGATATGGGTAATTGTCTTATTATGTTTCAAAAAGAGTAAATGAAAGACTTGTTAATTTGTATGCATTAAATGTGTAATATCTAGTAGATAGCTCTTCATTTACCTTGTAGTATTATGAATTTTTAATGTTAGATTTGATGTGTTATTGTATTGTATTGTATTACAAATAGTGATTGTTCTCAAGAAGACTTGTATTACAAAAGAAAATTTGGTTGTCTTGAAATCTTGTTCGGAAAACTAGAACATTATAGTGCAACAATAATGATTAGAAATGTCATGTTAGGATGCTTTGGCACCTTCCTAAAAGATAGCGAAATGAAAACCATGCAACTAAAATGATAGACTTATATCTAAGCATATGGTGTGATCTTGAAATTCTTGTGTATTCGTAGGAAATAGTTGTTTTTCCAACTCTCTTCCTCCTCTTGTCTAAAATATAGGAATTGTTGTTTTTGAAATACTATTTAGAATGTAGTGATTTAAAGGAATTCTTATAATGCATATGAAATGGTATGTTGCCTTGGGCTCCTAATTGAAAGGGGAAAGTTTTTTTTTGCCTTGGAAAAAGAAATTGCATAGTTAGTAATGTGAATGAAAATGCTTAGGAAAAATTGAGAAAGATATCAAGATGATGTTATTTCTTTCTGTAAATTTGAATTGTTGAGAATTTCAGTACGTGTATCTAGAGTATACCTTATTTAGTGATTCATGTGTAAAGAATAATTAAAACTTCCCTTAAGTATATGTTAGCATAATGTAAAGTACTCCCCATAAATGTGACTAAACCAGTAATGGTGCTATTCTGTGTGTGTTGTAAGAAACCCGTACTTTCTATGTGTGCCCATGGGATGGTGAAGTAATCAACCATGGGGAATATGTTTGCTTATGAGTATGGGAAACCATACCTATCTATGTGATGTTGCTTATTTGTTTCCTTACTGAGTGGCAACCCATGGGTTGTTGATAAGTCAGTATGTGAAGGGGTAGTAGTAGAAGTCACCATTCCTTGAATAGTATGAATAGCGTACGAGTAATGTCGACACGAAGCAACTTTAGCTTCCCTATTTTGAGGAAAAATATAGTTTTGTAATGAAACTATAACATAGGTGTACTCAATACTTCCCCTTGTGATGAACCAATTTACGAGGTTCATGTGTGTCAGCCTAATTCCTACCCTTTATTTTGAGCATATAGATGACAATTCTTGAGCATATTGATGGATTTTATTGGAGCATCTGTTGCCTTGTCTTCATGAGAGGCGTGTTATTTTTCTTACATAAGTTGCCAACTGACTAGTGTTGGTAGAATTGTGGGTAGACCTTAGCCATGTATACCTCTGGCTTACGGTGAGCATCTTGAGAGGAACATCGCTATGCGGGGTGTGACTGACGTGTGCCTTGTCCGTAGGGTACACTACCATGCAGGATACATCCATTGCGTGCCCTGTCCACTTGGAGTATTTCCATGCCATGCTGAGACACGATGTGGGATGTAGTAGACATTTCCATGCGGCCTACAGATAGGTACAGGGTAGAGCCATGCCACGTGACGACGTGATGCGGGGTGATGTCGAGGTGCACACTGCCATGCCATGCAAATGTGTGACTTGGCCACACCACATGATGAGCTACTATGATAGCTAGACGATTGTCCCTTCCTTCCTCGTTGGTGGCTAGCTACTAGTCACATAGTGATGTAACGTGCACTTATGATTTTCTTTTATTTATTTATTTATTTCCTTGTGGGCCGACAATTTATTTTACTTTGACCTTGACAATTTAGCCACGATCTTGCAATCTTGATCTTACTTGATTTGATGTTGCAAATCCAAAAATTATTTTCTTGTCTTATTGTTGGAATTGACAATTATTATCTTTATTCTTTTGTACTTTGGTGGCTAAACCGGTTTATCCTTGTTGTTTTCGTATGCTGGTCTCGTGTTGCAATGTGAATTCCTCTCCAATAACGTAGGAGATGGTCTTGGATGAGTGTATATGAGGAAGTAGATGTAGGGAACCTTGAGGATGGAGGTATGTGAGGCTGTGAGATAGCTAGGATCCACTACCTACCTATGAGTGCTGACTATCTCTTGGAGGTTAAACACCTTATGCAACAAGGGGTATTCACGAGGGACTTGCATGGAAGGTAGCACTGCTATGGTGTACCCTAGCACCATCAAGCCCTTGAGTGAGATGATGGATATTGTTGATCATGTATTTGTTCTAAAAGCATGCATAGAGATGTTGATCGTATATGTTACCTTTGACCGAGCATTAGACATGCTCACGTGGCCTTTTGTGTTGTGCAAACCAGTCTTGTGGATGGATATTATGTGCAATCATGGAATAAATGGTTTTAACTTGTCACTATGTTATGGGGCATAGTCATTGGAAAGGTTCTTGTATGTCTGAAAAGTGTAAACAATTGAGTTCTTACGTTGTTCTTATTTGTTGAAAGTTAACTTGGTTGTAGAAATTGATATTTGAAGCTAGTTCTATGC
Source organism: Cryptomeria japonica (assembly GCF_030272615.1). Taxonomy (NCBI): domain Eukaryota; kingdom Viridiplantae; phylum Streptophyta; class Pinopsida; order Cupressales; family Cupressaceae; genus Cryptomeria; species Cryptomeria japonica. The sequence goes on from NC_081409.1 coordinate 830,295,147, forward strand.
GATAAAGTTTTGTGAAAGAGATGAATTGGTGAAAGAAATTGACCTTGAGGGCATATTCTCTTGTCATGTTTGATAAATGAGTATGATAATTGTGTCTATATATTTTAATTGCTTTAATTTGGTGTAATAAAAGGGAAAATCCTCATTTCTCTACTATGATTGTGTGTAAATCCTAGAATATTTTAAGATGTGAATGATGTTAGATGCATTCTGTTAATGGATAATGACATTCGTAGAGGATTTATAAGTAATGTTCTAAAATGTTGACAAAATAGTTGTTTGTGCAAATTGATAATTGTTAATCGAGTTTAAGGACTAATACGTGCTGCATGACTTCCATTTAGCCTTGCGACTTCAAGGAGTAAGTCGGAGGCCTAGGGGGGGAGAATGTAATGCCCCTACCTTAGTCAGACTTGTAAACCCCGTTTGACCTTGGTTGACTTCCTATGTGGCATTCTTGAATGGTAGGTTAACCGTGATGCAATGTGTAGTTTAGATAATATAAATAATTGTGCATACCTATTATTGTGCTTTTGCATCGATTCTTGTGTAAATGTAATTGTTTCCTAACTCTTGTGATAAATCTCGAGCTAACGCCTTCATTGAATATGTATATGTATATGTATGCTTGCACGATTCATGGGTGCAGGAGATTGCAGGTACAACACCGCCTAGGACGAGGTTCATCTCCTCCAGGATTCGCAAGTTTGAGTAAACCTCCTCCATCCTCAGAATTTGGATTTGGGGGTCATAAAACTCTCGTCTTGCCTTAGCCATGGTCAGGTGAGCGTCGTGTGTGGTTCGTGGGGCTTTCTTTTCATTGGGCTGTGTGTCATGTGATTTGGTGGACTTCCTCAATTTGCGTGCCTTGCGTGGGGTAAGTGGAGGTTCTTATCCTAAGTATTCAATTCAATTTAATGTGTGGATGTACACATTAGTAATGTAGAAAATTTAAAATAGGTAGTTTCTTTTATATGATTAATTGTTAATTTAAAGAGATTGCTTTAATTATAATTGTAGCAAGCTTAAAGTATTTAACTTGAATTAATGTGTTCATTTATGCATTAGTAGTTGAGAAAATTAGAATAAATAGGTTCCCTTCATGAGATTAGTCACTCATTAAAAAAAGGTTGCTTTATTATGTTGTAGCGAGTTAATTTAATAGTTAATTTTAAAAAAAATAATAAAAAAATTCAATGAGTTATGCGTTTTAGAAAGGAAAGATTTAAAGTCATTTGGGAAATAGAAATAAATTAATCATTTTCGCATTTTGGAAGAAAAAGGGTAAATTTTATTATTTAAAAGAAATTATTTTCTTTTTACTTGTAAAGCTGATATAGTATAAATGATTGATTTTTGGAAATTTAAATTAATCTAAACGCCTTACCCTGGTCAATAGTTTTGAAATATAATGTAGGTATAAATTAACATTGAGAAAATAAAATTTAAAACTAAATAAGAGATAGAAGCATTTTAATTTTAATTAGAAAAGCGAGTTAGATTTATTGAGTAGTGGAAAAGAATGATTTCCATTTTCATTTTCTTTTATTTTAAAAATAAATACTTAAATTCGAAATTTGAAATTAGGTTAAAAAGAGGGGTTTCTCATTTAACCTAGTTTTTGAAATATTTTTGGGGGGTTCTCTTTTTGGGATCTTTTGGGGATGGAGATGGGGGAACTTGGGGGAGGAAAAAAATGGAGATTTGCTTGGAGTTGCAGGTGGAGCTCTTCATCAAAACTCTTCCCGGAATGCGTTTGGAGGTAGGAATCTGTTCATCAGTTTGATCATAATATCTTGTATTTTTCTTTCTTGCAATACTAGTTTTTAGATTTTCCATTGTTGGTTATGAGTAAATTTCATTGTAAAAGAAATGGTAAAGCTTGGCTTTTGTTGGATCTTTGTGTGGAAAATGGACTGCAAATATTGTATGGATTAGGGGGTTATTCATCAATCTCTCCTATTTGTTAAAAACCATAACATGTTGGGAAAAGACAAAAAAAAAAGAACAAATGAATGTGACTGTAACAAATGAAAAAAAATGGGGGTTTTTACGTTTTTGGGTATTTTATTTATGGGTTTTTTTTTTAAAAACAAAAAAAAATGTTGTTAAGTCAAAACTGGTTTTTTATGCAAAAAAGTTATATACAAAAAAAAAAAAACCAAAAAAAAGGTAAATTTGGGGTTTTTTGGGGGGGGGGGAGCCGAAGCTCAACCCGTCCCTCCCCGTGGTGCTGCCGCAGCTCCACTCGGTGCCCACACATAGTGGGGGTCGGAGGGGATTGCGTCTCCCATGGAGGCCGCAGCTCCTCCCGGAGCCACTGTGTGGGGAAGCTGAAGCGCCTGCGACCCCCATGGCGGGCGCAGTACCCCCAACTCCACTGTAAGTGGAGGCCGCAACCTCTTCAGCTAGGGCACAACTGCCCTAGGGTTTCGCCACCTAGGGTTGGCCACCTCTAATTTTTAACTATTATTTTTTTAAATTATTATTTAGTATTTTAGGTAAGTTAACATTTGAATATAGTTTGTTTTATTTTATACAAACAAAAAAAAAATGCTTATTAATATAAATATATTATAAGCAATATTTTATATTAAAAATGTGAGTTGAGATGTATATTTTAATAAGTAATGTTTTTTCTTTTATAAAAAATAAGGGGACAAAATAGATATATTAAAATATATGTTAATATAGGTAACCCCTAATTAGCATATATAATTTGATGATATATATTGATTTTTGGAATTTAATATAGCAATGATTTTCATTATCTTTACAAATGTTGAAATGTGTATTTAAGTTTTATTTCATTTAAGTGGGAAAATATGGGGACTCACGTTTAAATGCTAATGAGTAAATTGAATGGTGGCATTAGACTTTAGCTTTTTTTTATGTATGCAATAGAAGCTTAATTTAGCTCAGAAATGATTTTCCCATTCCTTTATTCACTCTCAATGCATTTTGATCTTTATAGAAGAAGGGTAATTTTTGTATAGTTAGAGAAGGGGCTAGATTATTTTTGTAAAACTAACTTGTCTTTGGTGTTTCATCTAAGGATTAAATAATCTGTTTGGATGCTTAAGTCAACTTGAGGAAATGTTGTAACTACCTGTTAATGCTTGAGCATGGCTTAATATTTTGGTAATTGTTATGTCTATTATAATAACACGCCCTTGATAGGTATGTTGGGTCCCTGTCATGTGATTGCTTATGTCTGGTCAACATCAGTCAAGTCTCTAGTTAGGGTACTGACAGTTAATAAGAATTCCTTGTTATTGCTTTGATGTATTTTGTAGGATATGTTTCAGAAAGGATCATTATGTAATTATTTACTGAGGTGGCTATTGTATATTGGTTGTGTTTGCCTAAGTGGTAAGGATGTAAAAGACATGTAAATTATGTATTCTTAACTATATTTAAATGCCAGAGGGGTCTTGCAGTTTAGCAGACCCAGAGATGTAGCCCTCTAGGGGTGAACTCCGAGATCATATCTATGTTATGCGATGTTTTAGCTTCCTTTATTTCATAAATTATGTTATCATGTGTGGTTGTATCTTGTATGTGTTTAATGGGAATTAGATGCAGCTAAATCAAAGTGCATAAAATTATTCATCTTGATAAATGTAGTAATCAGGTTCATAAAACATTGTAAATTATGATTATGGAAAAATATTTTGCTTATGTTAATTAAAAGTAGTAATAGTGGAAAGAATCTCGCTAGGTTACCATTATTGTTTTAGCTTGATATAAGTTGGTAAATTTAATGAATGTGAATGGGTAACAAAGTTAGAATTAATGTTGTAATTTCTAAGTTGAAATCTAAAGGATGAACATCATATAGATATCTACCTTTTTATCTTAGCAAATGAATAACGCCATGTTAATTATGTTTCACTATATTCGATGAATTTGTTTAGTTATTTCATGTTTTAATCTCAAAAAATAATCCTTACCAAAATTAACTTGAAAATTGGGTGAACTCAACTATTTATCCATAATTATAACCCTAATAAAAGAATCTCTTTATGATTGCTAAATTGAACTGAAAAGGGAAGTATTTGTATAGTTTTTTATATCTTAATCTTAGTAAAAGTATCTCTTCATATTAACTACATTTAACTAAAAAGAGTGACATGCAACAAGATAGTTATATTCTAATCCTAATGGAAGAACGTCACTATGAACATATATTCTAATCCTGTAATAATGAATATCATCTTGCTAACTATATCTTACCTAAAGGGATGAACTCATGTGTTCCTATTACATTTTCACCTTAATTAATTGAGCTCCTTCTATTAGCATTATTAAAACTTCAATGAATGAACCCTATGGCTACTTACATTTTATCCTCCATAAAAGAACTATGACTCATTAGTTGGTTATGCTTGAATTCAAATGAAGGGACCTCACTCTATTAATGGAAGTTTAATCCTTAATGAACAAATCTCATCTTATTAGCCATACTTTTAATATTTAAGAAAGATATCAAATGTGGGTGGTTATCTTAAAACCGAATGAATGAACTTCGGTATATTAATCACATTGAGCCTTAAGGGAGGCCTCTTAAATTAATTATGTTTTAAAGTGCATTGAGTAAAAAACCTCATGATGGCCTCCTAACCACCCAAAGTAAATGAACACTTCCTAAAATTCTAAGGCGTCAATTCATTGAACATACATATGACCATGTCGTATGCATTATGTCGTAATTAAGTCATCCATCTTATTGGATCAATTGACGCAAGTTGAGTTAGGTGTAAGGTTACATAATCATGTTGGGAAACTCCTTAGGATCGTTTAGCCTTCCGCTGTGTTATCTAAGTTTTTGTTAACTCTAGATTATCTTAAGGTTGTAACTTATTAGTAATGCTCGTAACTAGTATTATTATAAAAAAAAATATTTACACTCTATTTGAATGTTTTTAACTTAAACCCTTAGGGGTTTCCTGGCGGGGCATTACACATCTCTTCTCAAACTCTTCTTTCCAAAGCAAAGAAAACTTTGAATTCAACATGTTCAACATCTGGAATGGATGTATCATCACCACCACATTTCTCTTCTCTTAAGACAACATCAAATCTATGCTTTTCAAGAATTGCCTTCAATATCTTCTCTATCTCTTTCACCACTTCATCTATCTCCCCAATTATAAGCTTATTCACCCTTGTTTTACTTATGAACTCCTTTTTACTTCCTTAAATATTTGATTCATCTCTTCAATTGATATAATCGGATATAGACTTATCAACACCTGTTCTCTAAGTCTTTCCTCCTCAATGTTGGCATTAACTCTCCTTATCTATAAGAGATTATATAGACTTTTTGGAATCTTAGACATGATTTCTATAAGTCTCCTATTGAATGTATTCAACTATTTTATTCTGGCTTCTTCTAATACTCTCTTCTTAGCATCATCAAATTTATCATAAAACTCAAAAAGTGGCTTTAAGTTACCTTCTACAGTGATAGATTTTTCTACATCATCAACAGACATACCAAATTTATCTATCTTCATTTTCTTACTTGCCTTCTTTTCACTAGATGGTTTGGCTTTAGAGACTCTTGTTTCTTTGGTGCCCTTTGTCTTGATTTCCTTTACAACTTCATCAGACTTTGTTTCCTCATCATCTCCAACTATTACATATTCTCTTAAAATTTTGGCCTTCTTTCTCTTTCCTTCCTTGCTGGATGATTTGACTTGTGATTTCTGAGTGTTGGTTGGCTTAGGAGAACTAAAGGAGGGTGTAGAGCTTCTGGTTTGTCTTGTCTTGTTAGGAGAGGCTCCCAAAATAGTAGATTTTTCCTTTATGGATTTTTCCTCTTCATCTTGTTGTGATCTCTTCCTGACCTCCCTCACAACTTCTTTGGAAATGCCAATACTCTATACATACTCAACTTCTTTTTTGACATTCTAGACTATCTCAGGTCTCTTAAATTAAGAAATCAATTGCATATCTTTCTCTGCAAATGTGAAAAATCTCTCCTCTAAGGTATCTATAGGCTTACTCAATAGATGTTGAGCATACAACTCTAGAATCTACCCATCAATAGCATATCCCATAGGCATGATCCAAGTTGTCTTTGACTCTACTGCTTCCATAAAAAACTGATCAATATCAACCATGAAGCATATTGTGTCTTGTTACTTCTCAAAAGTTGATTTAGGGATCCTTTCCCTAGCTTGCATCATGTTTTGGAAATTCTTTAAATATCCCCAAAGAGAAGGTCTCGAGCCCTCACTATCACCAATGTTGTATAAAAGTTATCTGATTTGAACTACCAGTGGATTGTCATTTGCCCATTGAATATTAGGTACAACTCCTAGAACCTCATTCATGAAGTAAAAGAATAAACACAAGATTAGAGTTCCATACTTGAATGTATTCTTCTTATCCTTCTTTATCAAAGTTGGATTCTTCATTAAATGGCTCTGCAGTAGCTCACATAGATCATACTCTTTGTTCTCCTTAATCATCTAGTAGGTTGCATAGATTGCAGTACCAGATACAAAATTATCCTAACTGGAGTGATAGATCTTGTAACCGATAACCATAGAGGAAAACTTCATATCTAACTCAATTATATCATTAATTTTTCCTTAGCCATCTTATCAAATTTTGAACCGGTTGCATCAGTGACAAGTTGATTCTTCACAGACCTCAGCGCAAGAAAACCACCAGATGAGCTCAAACCAGTTACAATCCTAATTACATCCTTTGTGATCTTGAATGGCTTTCTCAACCATATGAATTCATCATAAATTTGTCTCAACACATATTGAACCCATTTGTTTTCTTCAAACACGGGAAACTTGATGATCTGGGCAAATTTATTCTCCTCCAACACCTTATATTCTATCTTAAGCCTGAAATTATCTCCTAATAATTTATTAGAATACATATTTAATAGTTGTGAGCCTCCTAGCTCCTCCATATTTGCATGAATATATACCCTAATGTCTTTGACATGCACCATATGGAACTGAAGAAAAGGCACCTAGTGGATCATCCTCTACAGATTTGAAAGGGTTCTTTTTTAATTTGGGGTGATCTCTTAGTAATATCAATGACCAATGGAGTAGCCATTTGCAAAAATTTGAAATTTACAAGACTCACATAAAAACACCTTTTTCGTTGGATTAGGATTTGCGACAAAAATCTTCTCGCAATTTTGATCTCTAGGAAATCTTCTTGTAAAGCGTTTTTAACTTCTTTCTCTCTGAGTGAAAAGTGACAAATGAGAAGGTTAATTTACCTTTTATCATTCACACACTTAACTTTTTGATGCAATAAATTTACTCGCCCTAAGCTTTCCAAATACCCTTATTTCATCCACAACTTCAAAGATTTTTCCATGGATCTATGACATCAACACAAATTCTTTTGGAGATCATTCCAAATTAACTGAAATAGCCCCAATATAACTTCTATCAGCTTGTCGGATTCAGGCACCAACCAATAGTAGGGGCAAATAGGATTTTCTTGTAAACTCCTCCAAGGCCAGAGGCCTTAAATTAATTCTCGGATGAATTTCCAACACCAGATTTAGGTGCGGACCCATTCCTTGCATCAATATCAATTTTATTTACCCATGTCTTCTTCATTTGATTCTTGATCTCATCCACTTTCCCTTTACCTTTATCAACTGTCTGCACACTCTTGTTCTTGTTTGTTGGATCCTTCTTGTATACATTCTTGCTTCTACAAAATCTTGCAATGTGACCAAATTTGTTGCAATTGTAGCACACAATATTTCCCTATCTAGACCTGCAATTCCCTTGATTTTCTCTTGATATGCATTGATTAGAAATGTGTCCAAACCTATTGCATGCATATGTTCATCTAACATTCATTCTATTAAAAGAGTTATTCATCATACTTCTACATTTACTTGATTTATGTCCATACTTATAGCAATTGAAACATTGACCGGAGAAGGATGGACCATTTAGATTCATTCTACTTCTAAATTGAATAGATTTATGACCAAATTTATTGCAAACAAAACATTTACCATTTAAAGATAGATATCTTTGAGAAGTAGGTTGTCTTACTAGAGACCTTTTAGGTTTGTTCTTCTGATTTTCTGACTTGGGATTGCTTTGTCTAGATCTAGAGCTTTCACCTTTCTCAAATTAAAGTCCATGCTTGTCATCTACTTTCTTATGTCTTCAAGTAGCGCATCAAGTTTAGCTGAGCTAATCTTGAACTTATCCTTATACTCATTTGCAGTCACAAGTTCATTCCTAAGAGTGACAATCTAGTTTCCAAGTTCACCCTCATTGTGATTGGATACTTTTAGGTCAAGCTTTAGTTGGTCAATCTCACAATCAAGTCTGTGACATTCATCAGATCTTTCTTTCAAGGACTGGTTAAGATTCTCTTCATTCTTCTTTCTTCCCTCAATTTCCTTGGTCAATTTCATAACTATAGATTTCATCTCATGTTTCAGGGCTGCATTTTCTTTTGTAAGCTTCTCACATTCTTTTGTCTTCTCCATCAAGGCTTGACTCAAGTAACCATCATCCATGCTTTTGCTTTCTTTTTGCTTTCATTGTTCATAGAGTTCCTTTCTCTTTTTCATGGATTTTTTTAGTTTCCCTTTCAATGATTGAATGAAATTCTGAGCATCATTAATATTCGCTTGCAATTCTCAGACTCCAGCTTTGCACTAATCAAGATCATCTAATGCAACTATAAGTTGTTGATGCAGACCACCAGAATCGATTGAATCACCTTCTTAGATCTTCCTCAAGATGTTAGACTTATGTTGAGGAATCACACTCTCATACCAATTGTTGGAATCAAGGAACACTGATAGGGGGGTTGAATCATTGTTCTGCAATATTTAACTTTATTAAATTGTTCTTTCAACCACTCAATGTTGTTGACATTTTGATTATGTTTCGTTGTGATTGTCATTGATGGACACACACTTATTTGTTGTATGAGTTATTCTCAACCGGTAGTATGTGATGTATTATTCAAACTAGTATTATATGCCATTATATGCATAGTCTTTGTTTGTAAAGACTATCATTGTTTGCAAAAGGAGGTTACCAATTAAAGCATGACCAAGGACCTCAAGCAGTTTGAGGATCTCAAGCGGTACAAGGACCCCAACCAGAAGCCAACCTTTTTGAAGATCAAAACACTATATTCCAGTTTACTAGTCTTTGTTTGTAAACCGGTAATCAATATACTTTATTTTGTTAACCGACAAACTTGTAATGTGTGATGAGTTATCATCCACCGACACCGATGCAGTGCTTCTGTGTCATGTTACCAAATGTGTCTAGATGCACTATACCTAGGAAATTGTAGTCTAATCTTATTAGACCGACATGAAATCAAATTCCCATTTAAGGAAATCATGTCTAGGGTTTTAAAGAGTGTATGTGTGTGTGTATATTGAAGAAACATCATGCAATAGAGATCAAACATGCAAAGGATAGAAGACTGAAGTAATGCTGCAATGCATTAACATAGAGCAGTCAAGGATCTAATCAAGCATTCTATGCTACTTTCTAGATCATTCACTTGTTTATTACTAATCTCTTCGACAACTTTGAAACCCTTAACCGGGTAGGCCTAGTCAAGCCTATTGTAAATCCTCTAACAAGGTGGTTCACAGTTGTGAATCTCAAATCATTTAATAGGGTAGTCTTTAACATGACTTATCTTGTAACAGAGATCTAGATTCCTAATAAGATCTGTTCTAGTGAAGAACAATGTAAGGCCTTAACCGATCTAGTTACTATTCTGTAGATAGTTGACTTGTGAGTTTTACTCACCGTGGTTTTTCCCATTTGGGTTTCCACATTAAAATATCTTGTGTTATGGTTATTTTTCTTCTGTGGGTGAATGCTCTATTTTCCATTTGGCTTGTTTGTGTTTTAACTAGTTTGTTGTTTAAACTACTATATTGGTCCGAAGTAAAATTGCTTAAAAGTTTGGTTAAGTTTTTGGGCATACTAATTCACCCCCCCTCTTAGTATTCATCAATTGGTGTCTAAGCCAACCTTTCTCTAAGTCTAACCACTTGAAAGGAGATATGGGGGAATACAACATGAGGGAACTCACTCATCATTTGACTGAATCTGAGAGAGCCTATGATGAACTTAAGGTCAAGTATAAAGCCTCTTTAGCCAAAAGAAGAGAGCTTGTTTGTTGGTGTAAATAAATATTCACTTTGGATATTATTACACTTACTTAAGTTAACTTAGGATAATGCATCTCTTCGTAGTTTGGAATTGAGACACTTAGGGAAGTGTGCACTTAGGGATAGAGCTTGTAGGAGAAATTCCACCTTTTATGGTCTTATTTTGCTATTACACTCCACATTCAGTGGGTCATCCACCTCTTGTGGAATTTTATATTATTTCTCCTACCTACCCTTAGTATTTCTTACCTACCCTTGTTTCTCATTGAGCGACATGTCATATTTGTGTGCTCATACATCCATATGGCCTTGCCTATATAAGCAGGCCTCTATTGATTGTATTGGTTAATCCAGTTGATCATTTTTATATTGATAAGAATACAGTTTGTTCTTGTCATTCTATTGTCTCTTTTACGCTTTTCACTGTGCCCTTGATCTTGGCAAAATCCAACAAGGTATCAGAGCTATTGGGGCTTCGTTGATTAGTTTTTGGAGACATCATGGAAGGCTTCTACTTTCGGATTTGGGGATCTTCATTTTTTGGGGCATCATATAGCAATTTGAACATCACCGTTGAATCCGAGAGGCCATTTCCATAAATTTCGACTATAAAGTCGACCTATTTTGGTGAGAAATTTTTTTTCCCATTTTGCCTATTTTCGTACGGATTTCGAAATTTTTTTACCGAAAAATTTTTTTTTTTCAAAAAAAAAAAGGGGGCATTTCGAAAAAATTGAAAAAGCAAAAAAAAAAAAAAAAAAAAAAGAGACAAAAAAAGGGTTTTGTTTGGGGGTCCGAAGACCCCCCCGTGCGCCGTACACTGCATCTTTCTGCAGGTTCCGCAGGCTGCCCGTACCCGCAGACCCATACCTAATGCCAATGTAGCCGTAGATCTGTACCTGACGCCGTCCTCCGTGACCCCGCCAGTGACGCACAGCTCCCGTCGACGGCACCCACAGGTCCCCGGCGCTTCCCTCGCCCTCCGCCTTGGTTTCCCCCGGTCGCCTCGGTTTCCACCGGCCGCCTCTATTTCTCCTTCTGCTGGTACTCCCACCATCGCCCGCGCCGAGACCTAAACCCGACGGCCTCCGCCTCCAACGTCGCGTCAGCAACAGGACCCCGCCACGTCAGCAACAGGACCTCGCCACGTTAGGTACGGGACCCCGCCACATGGCCCGAAAATAGACCTCCATATGCCACATACTATGCCACATTGATCGTATAGTCTACCCAATCACAGAGCCACACCGCATTCGTACAGTTCCACATCATCCGTATGGCCTGCACAGTCAGCTGTCCGTACAGTATGGACGCCCAGTTAGTAGGGAGGCGAAGTTTACGTGATGGTCATACAGCTATCAAATTTAACACAATGACTTGCTGACATCAGTGCCACATCAGCATTTTTTGAAAAAATTTTGACCCCTCTCCATTGGGCTTTTCAATTTTGCAGTCCAACTTTGGAAGGCCATATCTTGCTCATTTTTGCTCCTTTTTTGGTGCAATTTTTTTTGAAATGGGCTAAAATTTTATGATCTTCATAGTTGCATGGTTATTTTCTAATTTTGGAGCATAGGTTTTTTGGAATTTTTGGATTCTCTCAGCTGTACCTGTCCAATCCTCAATTTTGCAACTTCAAAGGCCTCGTTTGAACTCATACGATGTCCTTTTCAGGTGCCGTTTTTTTTGAAAGTGCTTATTTTTTTGTCTACTTTTAGAATCTATGATCAGATTTTAGTGATTTTGAGTGAAAATTGTACTTTTAGATATTGGTCTTATTTGGCCTATTAGGTACTTATAAATTGCTTGGATCTTAGTTAGATCTCTTACATTATCAGTTTGAGACTCTTTTGGCCTTATTGAGGCAGTTGTAAAATTGTAAATCAGAAGTCCACTTTGCCATTTTTTGCAAGTGGCCCATTGTATACACACTACTTATAAAGTGCCAAATCATCACATTTGGGGGGGGGTTCTTTGATTGAGTGAATTTGGGGGGGTGTCTTGTGTGATTGTACCTCTCTTTGTGCTCTTTCCATTCTTGTTGCAATGAGTCCTAATAAGTTTCCACCATTAACTCCACATAATTATGCATCATGGAAAATTAAAGTATGGAGTAAACTAATGGAAAAGGGTCTCACACACTACATAGATGGAACAATAACAGCACCACCTGATCCTAAGGCTGATCCAAATGCACAATTAGAATGGCTCACAAAGAATTGCATGGCTCTTGGAACCTTACGCAAGTATGTATCAGATGACCTCATTTTCGACATTGAGAAGTGTAAAACAATTAAAGAGGCTTGGGATATGTTTCAGAAATTGTATGGATAAGTTGATGAAATTAGAGGCTATCAGATTGACAATGAGCTCACCAACTTAGATCCCAAGAATTTTGATACAATCTAAGATTATGTAACCAAAGCAAATGAGCTAAGAGAAAAGCTAAAGGATTGTGGAATTGACAAGAAGGATGCTCAATTGATATTCAACTTGTTGGACAAGCTTGCACCAGAATATGCAGCATTTGTATCTAGCTTCCAAACTCATTGTTTGATAGTGGGGAGTTCTTATGTTATGCCTTCATTTGATGCTTTCATAGAAATGTTGATATTGGAACAATCTAAGTTGTTGAACATGGGGTTTCTCAAGTCTTAAAAGTCCAAGGCTTTGGTAGCAAATCAAGGAAATCAAGGAAGTCAAGGCAAAGATTCCAACAAGAAGAAGAAGCAATCCAAGTCTAAACCACACCAGGAAAAAGGACAATCATCCTCTCCATCACAAGGCGATTTTTCATCCTCTTCCAAGAAGGGGACACCACCTAAGAAGGATAAACCAACTTGTGCATATTGCAAAAAGTATGGTCATGATGAGCATCGATGCCACGCAAAGCAAGTTGATGAGTTAACCAATCTTCTCAAGAAAAACAACATCAACTTACCATCTGCCTACACAAAGAAGGATTCAACTCCTTCCTCTTCCTCATAGTCTAAGGGAAAAGGGAAAGCATTTGTGGCTACAACAGGTTCTTCACAGCAATGGATACTTGACTCAGGTGCCTCATATCACATGGGTTCTACAAAGGAGCAGTTTTCTTCATTGGAGCCATCTAAGGTACCTCACATTTACATAAGTGATGACACAAAAGTAGAGGTTGAAGGGAAAGGTTCAGTTGACATGGATGATGGAACATTTGAGAATGTTCTCTATGTTCCTAACTTGTCTACCAATCTTCTCTCCATCTACCAAATCACTCACTATGGAAATGGGAAAAAGGTTGAGTTTACACCAGATTCAGTTGTGGTAAAGGAACTTGATGATGATGCCTTGGTAGTAGTGGGACAAGTCAATGACAACTCTAGACTTTATTCATTCTCCCACTTTGTGCCAAGTTCACCTTCTAGGGCCTTGCTTACTCATTCAAATTCAGAAAGTAAGCTATGGCATGAGCGGTTTGGTCACCTCAACTACCGCTATCTTCAGTAGCTCAGCACTAAAGACATGGTCATAGGTCTTCCTCGTATCAGTTTTTCAGAGGGTGTATGTTCAGGTTGTTCCATGGGCAAGCATCCTGAAGAGAAGTTTGATAAAGAGAAAACTTGGAGAGCTTTGGAAGTTCTTCAACTTGTTAACAGTGATGTAGCAGGTCCATTTCTAGCACCTTCATTCAGTAAGGCCCGCTATGTTCTTACCTTCATTAATGACTACTCCCGCTTCACTTGGGTCTACTTTCTCATTCATAAGAGTGAAGTATTTGACAAATTTCAGGACTTCAAGACTCGTGTGGAGAAGTAATCAGGGAAAATGGTCAAGATTCTTCGCACAGATAATGGAAGGGAATATGTGAACAAGAGACTTGAGGATTTTTGTACCTTTGAGGGGATTGATCTTCAGCATTTTGTTGCATACACTCCATAGCAGAACGGGGTTGCAGAATGCAAGAATAGAACTCTCAAAGAAATGGCTAGCTGTATGATACATGCACATTCTCTTGATCCTGCCTTTTGGGTAGAGGCTATCAGTTGTGCCACACACATCCAGAACTGGGTTCCTCACAAAGCTTTGCAAGGTATTACTCCTTTTGAAGCTTGGGCTGGTAGGAAACTGATTGTAAGACATTTCAGAGTCTTTGGGTGTCCAGCATGGGCTCTCATACCTCCACAGAAATGCAAGGCATTGGAACCTCAAAGTCGACCTTGCATATTTGTTGGATATCCTGAGGGTGTTAAGGCATACAGATTGATGGATCCAGAGACACATGAGGTATTCATTGAGAGGAGTGTTCACTTTGAGGAAAGCTCTCCTAGCTTAGCCTCTCTACCTCCTCCACCTTCCTCCATTGTGGATAGTGATGTTAGTGATTCAGATGATGAGACTCCCTCAACTTTGACTCGCAGGGTTCCACCTCCGCAGGGTCCACTTGCAGTTGAGGAGCCTCCTTCTCCACCTCCACCTAGACCTCGTTGGGCTCTACAGACACTTGAGTCTATGGGTTCTCTTGTTGGAAATCCTTCGGATGCATAGAGAAATCGATCACAACATCAGGATCTTCCACATGCATTCATTGCTACCGCTTTTGATCCACAGACATTTAGGGAAGCATTAGGGGTTCCTGAGTGGGACCAAGCTATGGAGGAAGAGTATAGTTCCTTGATGAGGAACAACAAATGGGATCTACTCCATCTCCCTAAGGGGAGAAAGATGGTTCGATGTAAGTCGATCTATCAAACCAAGTTTGCAGCGGATGGTAGTGTGGATAAGTATAAGGCTCGGCTTGTTGCAAAAGGTTTCTCGTAGGTTGCTGGTGTTGACTATACTGAGACCTTTGCACCCGTAGCCAAGATGAACTCCATTCGTTTGACACTTGCTATTGTTGTAGCTCATGGTTGGGCTGTACATCAAATGGATGTGAAGAGTGCCTTTCTTCATGGTGATCTTGATGAGGAGATTTATATGGAGCAGCCATAGGGTTTCATCCAGGATACTTCCTTGCTTTGCAGACTAAGGAAATCTCTCTATGGCCTTAAGCAGGCCCCAAGGGCTTGGTATGCCAAGATGGATTCCTTTCTTCTCTCCGCAGGTTTCACTAGGTGTCATTCTGATCTGAATGTCTACATTTTGCGACAGGATGACTCTCACTTGATACTTGTGCTCTATGTTGATGACTTGATCATTACAGGGAGTACTTCATCCATCATTAGCAGGGTCAAATCTGCTTTGCATGACAGAATTTCTATGACTGACTTGGGTCTTTTGCACTACTTTCTCGGGATAGAGATTTCATAGTCACCTTCTAGGATTACTCTATCGCAGCCCAAGTATGCTCTTGATCTACTTGCATGCTTTCATATGGCTGATTGTAAGCCTGCCCCAACTCCCTTTCTTTCAGGAGTCAAGCTTGAGGCTCAATATTCTTCTCCACTAGTTGATGCATCTTTGTATCGTTAGCTTGTGGGTAGTCTCATCTACTTGACTCATACACGCCCTGATATTTTGTTTGTAGTTGGCATGGTTTTCCGCTTCATGCAGGAACCACATGAGCTTCATTGGAGAGCCGCCAAACACATTCTACATTACATCCAGGGTACACATCACTATGGGATTCACTATGCAGCAGGCACAGGACTTCGCTTGGTTGGTTACATAGACTCCGATTGGGCTGGTGATCTAGTTGATTGTAAGTCTACTTTTGGTTACAGTTTTCACCTTGGTTCAGGCCCCATTTGTTGGTAGAGCAAGAAGCAACATGCTATTGCTCTCTCTTCGACTGAGGCTGAGTATCGAGGCATTGTTAACACAGCAACTGAGACCATTTGGCTCCAGCAGATTCTCACAGAGTTTGGTTTCACCACTCCATGGCCGATAGTTCTACATTGTGATAATCAGAGTGCCATTGCGATCTCGAAGAACCCGGTCTAGCACCAGCAGACCAAACACATTGAGATTCATATGCACTATATTTGAGAGCTCATCCAAGAGCAGGTCATTGATTTGCAGTATTGTCCTACAGCAGAGCAGGTTGCTGACATATTCACCAAACCTTTCATCGAGAGTAAGTTCCAGCAGTTGCGAGCTCTCTTGGGGGTGCGGGATGTGTCATTAGGGAGGGTCAACTGAGTTCTCCTTCCTCTCTTATGGGGGGGACTTTTTCCTCTTTGAGGTTTTGTCCTTCTTCTTTGAGAGTCTTTTGTACATTCATCTCTCTTTTGAGGGGGAGTTTTTTTCCCACTGGGTTTTCTCCCTTTCTCCATTTGTGAGAGTTTGTATTGCATAGTTTTGCTTGCATTTTCATATTGTACATGGGTACCTATCATGGCCTAGTAGCCGGGACCCATTTTGCATTGTTGACTTGAGTCTTCATTCCCCTAAGTTGCACTTAAGGGGGGGTGTTGGTGTAAATAAATATTCACTTTGGATAGTATTACACTTATTTAACTTTGGATAATGCATCTCTTCGTAGTTTGGAATTGAGACACTTAGGGAAGTGTGCACTTAGGGATAGAGCTTGTAGGAGAAATTCCACCTTTTATGGCCTTATTTTGCTATTACACTCCACATTCGGTGGGTCATCCACCTCTTGTGGAATATTATATTATTTCTCCTACCTACCCTTAGTATTTCTTACCTACCCTTGTTTCTCATTGAGCCACATGTCATATTTGTGTGCTCATACATCCATATGGCCTTGCCTATATAAGCAGGCCTCTATTCATTGTATTGGTTAATCTAGTTGATCATTTTTATATTGATGAGAATACAGTTTGTTCTTGTCATTCTATTGTCTCTTTTATGCTTTTCATTGTGCCCTTGATCTTGGCAAAATCCAACATTGTTGAGCAAATGATGGAAATCACTGAAAATAGCTCTTCTAATGAAGCAGACATGGATGCCCTAGTCTAAGAAGTGGATAAATTGAATGAGTCCAAAACTAACCTAAGAAGGGAGCTAGAAGGAATGACTATCAAAATGAGTCAGGAACTAGAATATAGAAGAAAAGTTGAAGATCTAGTGAAGGACAAGGAGTGTGAGATCTCTAAGTTGAAACAAGAAATTGGTACCATTACTGCTTATCTGCAAGAGGGTAAGGAAGAGAAAGAAGAAATACAAGCAAACCTCAATGCAGCCATTTCTCAAAATGAAACCTTGATGAAAACAAATGATGCTCTTTCCAAGGAACTTGCTGAGACAAAGGAGATACTTGCAAAGTTCAACCGGAGTGCTGTAAAGTTGGACCAAAAGCTGAAAACAATAGAGCCATCAAAGGATACCTCTGGACTTGGTTTCTCTGCATATGAGGAAGGTGAAACCTCTAGAACCAAGACTAGTGCACCAGAGGAGCAATTGGCACCTATGATCAACCAAAGCAAAGGTAAGAAAAAGTTCAAACCCGTATGCTTTAATTGTCTTAATGAAGGACATACTACCAATGTATGTAGGAGCAAGGCTTATAACAATTTTCCTTACATGCAAAACAATGTGCATAACCACAAGGCTAGAACTGGTAGATTTAATGGTCATTGTTATGCATGCAATAAGTTTGGGCATAGATCTTTTGAGTGAAAGTTGGTTATGAATAACCCTAGAGTCTATGCATCGAGATTAAGAGGGATTGTCCAAGAACCTCCTATGAACCAGAACACAAACCGGTATAGAACCTAAGACCACTGGTCAAATGGTTATGAAGCATCAACTGGTTAGAGAGCAACATATTTGATTTGTCGTGGTAGTGGTCACACTACTGCAACATGTAGGAGAAATAATGGAAAGGTGAACACCGGACCATGGAGAGCACCTCGTATGGTATGCTATCATTGTCACAAACTAGGACATCTTGCCAAAGCATGTAGACTGAGAAAGAATCCATCAGAAGAAAGACCAGTTGACCCAAAAGGAAAAATAAAGGTTGATGTTGAAGTCATTTAGGCAGATATGAACAAAACCTGGAAAAAGAAATCTGAAGAGGAGCCACAAGATGTACTAGTTTCCACACCCATTGTGGAGACCCCTAAACCGACAAATTAAGCTTCAAAAAGCTTAAGGGGGAACATATCGGTAACAATGTTTCAGAACCCCGATGCATATCGATAAAGTGTCTTTATCAGTATTGGTTACTTGTCAACCGACAGAAGAAATGAAGTGGTAAATTTAGGGTTTGTACCCTATCGGTGATGCATTTATTATGGTAGGTAGGAGCATGCTTAAAAGTGACTTTTGTCATCATTTTTACTCACCAATTTTCAAAGGATAATTTTTCTAGCTTGAGTAGCGAAACAAAAGTGATCAATCTTGCATACAAAAGAATCTAGAAAGAAATCTTGCACAAGATTTTGCAGCCATTTCAAGTTATTCAGAGTGGAGGTCAAAGTGGTAAAACAAGCTTTTGGAGAAGTGCATTGTGTTTGACATTGACGAACTCTAGTTTGAATTTGACATCGGCGAACCCTAGTTCGAATTTGATATTGATGAACCCTAGTTCGGAGTGAAAAGGTATTCTTCATCGAAACACTCTCATCATTCAAAATTATTCAATCATCGCCTCTACATCCAAAATCCCTTCTAGTTTTACCAAACTTGAGGAGTCATCCGAGTTTCTTAGGAAGAAGGTGAAATATAATGTCCTATCTCAAATTCTTGTTAGGGTCATTGTCACAGGGGATGTTTCAAGATACATTGATTGCAAATTGGAAGACCTAGGGTCTCTAGTGATTCACTCCCAGTTGAGTTTGTTCTGTGGAGATGATAAGAAGATTAAACTAGAGTATATTTTCTCAAGGAATTCATAGAAGATCACATAAGAATCATTCTAAGTAGGGTTCATAGTGATAAGATGTATCTTGAGCTGACCCATGATATTACACTAGAGGCAGTCCATGTCGTGATCGGTTTCTGCAATGTTGCAGAAGTCCTTGTTCTTCGCAAGATCACTAAAACCAAAGTGACAAACCTCACCGGTTCTATGAGTGACCAGTGAGCAATGACTATAAACACCATAAGAGATGACTTGGTGAAGTATGTGTGCATGGTGATCGGGTGTAGAGTATTCTATGCTAGTAGAATAAATTATGTTTCTACAACTATGGTGCATGTGATATTTAGGATGATCAAGGAAGATGCAGAATATAAATTATGTACCTGCATACAAAAACAACTCGTGGAGAATCTAAAGTCCATCAAATAGGACAAGACACTAAGGTTTAAGTTTGGTCAAATGCTTGTCAGTTTGTTTTTCTATTTTCAAAGGTATTTTCCAAGAGTTGGTGATGTTCAATGGTCGAGTGACCTACCAGTTTCAAGACAAATAAAGGAGAGTCTGCAAGTAGTGAGATATGCTTATCCGGAGACTCTGAACAACTATTTTGATGAGTTCAGACTGAAGATGAACTAGAGAATGATAATATCAGGTGATCTAGTTAAAAAGTATGAAGATGATATCTATTTCACAATCAAAGTGGATCACTACATGATGGAAGTAGTTGAGCCTAGACAAGATGAAGTTGAGCCTATGTGCTATGAAGTGGTAAATGATATACTCACAGGATATGCCTCTACCCTACTTGCTTCACCACTGGATCCAAAGAATAAGAGGATCAATACTTACTTAGAGAGGATCAAACCTATTGAAGTACTGAAGCAGAAGAAGAGGAAATTTGTGCCATCAACATCGGTGGCACTTGCATCTACTGCTAGTCCTAAAGTGACCAAGAGGTCACCAGACAAAAACAAACTAGAGGCCATCCCGCCAAAGGTATTTGAAAGGAAGAGAAAAGCCAGGAATAACACACTCAAATCAAAAGACACTGAACCGAAGGTAGTGATGAATAACTATTGAACAAAAAATGCCCTAATCGGTACTGGGGGGGGTGAATCAATACTAACAAAAACTTTCTCACCAACTTATCAAGTTAAAACAATACCAACCAGTTGACTTTATCACTAAACTTAACCATGGCAATACTAGTTAAACACAGTAAGACTTCAGACAACATAAAATAGTAAGACTGAACACTTCAAATACATTTAATACTTGATAACTACTTCACCCATAAACATATGCATGTGGTATATTAGCAATACCATAACCTATTAGCTCTGCATTCATAATCACTCAAACAAAGAATACTTAATCATCACATGAAAAATGCACAACTCATGACACAAAAAATTTTCACGTGGAAACCCAAATGGGAAAAACCATGGTGGGGATGAATACCCACAAGATTGTTTTTGAACTCTTTTGAAGCTCACTCTGTTAGGAGCCTAGTTTGGTTAAAGACTTTACAATAAGGTTCTGTTAGGAACTGATCCTATTAAAGATCACCTGGTTAAGGGATGGCTATATACCCTATTAAAGGTTACCCCGCTAGAGAATTTGAAGAACTCAATGATCTTGAGTCATCCGATTAAAGGATTTACACTAAGTCTGTTAAAGCTACCCAATAAAGGTATTTTCCAATTGTTGAAATGGTTAGAAGACAATAGGTAAAAACTTCGATCTGATAACAACACTACATGCCAAGGTAGATCCTTTCCATTTCCTCTACTCTGCAATCACACTCTATAGTTTTCCTCTTACTGGTCTGGCAAGTATCTCATCACTCAGATACACACACACAACATTTTTCAACACAAACAATAACAAACATCATCAACATTATAGACAAAAATTAGGTTGGTAGCATAAACCCTAAACCCTAAGCATTTAGGTTTACAATACAAGCGGTCCAATCTTGACCATCCAAACACTTTGCATAGAATAATACAATCTCCAATAGATCACAAGTCAATCTGCATCATCCATTCTTCACTGCACAAGGGAATCAGTAACCCATCACACTCTCTTCTCATACTGCTAAGAAGAATGATCATTCCCGAGGTAGACATTTAATGCAATCGATCTTCACATGCAAGATCTTCAAGGAGATCCTTCACGTGTACAAAAATCACATGGCATCTTGATCTCATCTTCATCTCTTAGCTAACTCATCACAGGATGTCTTTGGTTTCATCGCACAAGCTAGATTGCCAAACCAGAAACCCTAGAGCTAATACTACCAATCGGTAGTCACACTTAGCAAAACCCTGACACCGGTTCACTACATCTCTTCATACCAGTTCACCATCTTCTTCCAATCTACATACCGGTTCATTTGCACTTATTGACATCAATGACAACATACATTATCATCATATCAACATGTCAGTTTATCATATGCCAACAATCTCCAACAGGTAGAAATGAAGAAGACAAGGAAACCAAGTAAGAAGACGAAGGCAACTAGTAATGTACTTGCAACCTCTACACCGGTAAATATACATGTTGCTTATTACCAGCCTATGACACATTTTCAAAGGATTATGAAGATGTTAGAAGGAAAGTTATTGACAATCTAAAAGATTACTTTAATGATCTTAGCGATAGTGAAAAGGAAGAGGTAGAGCTAGAAGTCATTAAATATTTGTGTGATAATGATCGGTCTCCGATTGACATTAAACCTGTTGTTCCTAATTCTTTTTATAATTATTTGGATAATAAATGGCACATTGTCATTGAAAAGGAGTAAGAAATTAGGGAAGAAATTTGTGCCCAATATTTTTCTGATGCTTCTAATTCAGAATTGTTTGAGATTATTAATCAATACAAAGGCATCTTTTGCATGCAAAAAAGAAGACTTCAATTACTTGGGGGAAGAACCTCTGAAGTGGAAAAAGACACCCATCTGTAGATTAAAGAAACTGTCAAAATGCAAAAGGTATCCAAAGAAAATTGGCAGGCTGAGCAAGAGCTTGACCTATCTACATCCAAACTGGATGAAGTTTTCAACAGTCAAGGTGAAAGAATAGTAAACAAAATAACCCCATTGATGTGGATGCACTAGATGCTGAAGGTCCTCAACTAGAGGAAGCAGATAAGGAGGAAATGGAGAAAGAAAAAGCAGAGAAAGAGAAAAGGAAAAAGAGAAAGCGGAGAAGGAAAAGTCAGAAAAAGAGAAAGAAGAGAAAGAGAAATAGGAAAAAGCGAGAGTGGAGAAAAAAAAAGAAAACGAGGAGAGAGAAGAAAGAAAAAGAAGACAAGGAGAGAGCGGAGAAAGAAAAAGAAGGCAAAGAGAGAGTGGAGAAGGAAGAAGAGAAAAAGAAAGAAGAGAAAGAAGAGAAGAAAAGAGTGGAGAAGGAGAAAGAGGAGAAAGAAAAGGCCGACAAGGAGTCCAAGGAAAAAGAAGAGTAGAAGAAGAGGAAACAAGAGGAGATCACATCAAAGGAAGGAGGACAGACCCCTAAGGCTACCAGCAATCAGACCAAATAGGTTGATCCCACTGGTCATAGTGATTTGACTCTTGCCTATCTTACCCAATCGGTATATGAAAATGAGCTACTCAGGAGTATTCAACTAGCTCAGGAAAGATTGGAAGAACTAAGGAGGAAGAAAGAATAGGATGTCATTCAATTTGTTGTTGACACTCTTTCCAACTTAGTTCCCAGTACTAGTCTCCCTAGTACCAATTCATCTTTGGCCAAATTAAAACTTCTTTACACAATCATGGATGATCAAGTACAATGTTTGGAAGATGTTGCCTAGGCCACTGCAAAGAAAAACCATGAAAAGGCACTCAAAGTTGCACTGGTGAAACAATTTAATGAAGACGAAGCCAAGCTAATCCACTAGAGGGATGATATCAGTTTGGCAATAGCTAAAAGCTATAAACTGTTGAGCAAAATCTACCAGCCTGATCTATTCTATGATGATGCTTTGAAGAAAAAGAGTCAACTCCAATCAGAGTTACAACAGTATATCGACAACTTCAAATTGCCATATAATTCCTTCATAGTGTATGGGTAGACTTATTCACACTCACCAACATCAAATTGCAAGGATTGAATCAGAGATCTGCAAGCGGACTCAAGATCTGCAGGAGCTCTAGTTGCTTTTATTACCAAAAATGTAGGTTCTTGAGAAGTGTTTTCTAAACATGGAGGCTATTATTGTTACACAGGAATTGAGCACCATTGATGCCATGGAGGAGTTAGCTTTCCAGATGAAGACTCAGAGTGAAATTATTGCCTCACTCTTTGATACCTAGTCAACAGACATGAAGGATTTTATGAAAAACTTTAAATCTAATTTTGAGAAGTTTTACTCTTTATTGTCATGAACATATACTCTGTTTTTATGTTATGCAATATAACTTTGGTAAATTTCTGTGAAAGAGGGAGTGTTTGAATTACTATGTCATTGTTGGCAAAGGGGGAATGGTATTGAAAATTTCATGCAAATGAAAGATGCAAAGGGAGTAGTGTATATTCTTAGGGGGAGTAATTTTGTTTATGGCATCATTTTTTTTGTGTTTTGTAAGCACTTAGATGTCCAATTTTCCTAAGCCTTGCCATCAATATCAAAGGGGGAGATTATTGGCATTTTGATGATGTTTAGTTGTGATTGTCATTGATGGACACACACTTATTTGTTGTATGAGTTATTCTCAACCGGTAGTATGTGATGTATTATTCAAACTGGTATTATATACCATTATATGCATATTCTTTGTTTATAAAGACTATCAGTGTTTGTAGAAGGAGCCTACTGGTCAAAGAATGACCAAGGACCTCAAGCGGTTTGAGGATCTCAAGCGGTAAAGCACCCCAAGCGGCAACCAATATTTTTAAAGATCAGAACATTGTGTTCCACTTTACCAGTCTTTGTTTGTAAACCGGTAATTGGTATACTGTATTTTGTTAATCGGGAAACTTGTAATGTGTGATGAGTTATCATCCACCGACACCGAAGTAGTGCTTCTGTGTCATGTTACCAAATGTGTCTAGATGCACTATACCTAGGAAATTGTAGTCTAATCTTATTAGATTGACATGAAATCAAATTCCTATTTAAGGAAATCATGTCTAGGGTTTTAAAGTGTGTATGTATGTGTGTATATTGAAGAAACATTATGCAATAGAGATCAAACATGCAAAGGATATAAGACTGAAGTAATGCTGCAATGCATTAATATAGAGTAGTCAAGGATCTAATCAAGAATTTTGTGCTACTTTCTAGATCATTCACTTGTTTATTACTAATCTCTTCGACAACTCTAAAACCCTTAACCGGGTAGGCCCAGTCAAGCCTATTGTAAATCCTCTAATAAGGTGGTTCACAGTTGTGAATCTAAAATCGTTTAATAGCATAGTCTTTAATAAGACTTATCTCCTAACAAAGATTTGGATTCCTAACAGGATCTATTTTGGTGAAGAACATTGTAAGGCCTTAACCGGTCTGACCTTAACTGATCGGGTTACTATTATGCAGATAGTTGACTTGTGAGTTTTACTCACCGTGGTTTTTCCCATTTGGGTTTCCACATCAAAATATCTTGTGTTATGGTGATTGTTCTTCTATGGGTGAATGCTCTATTTTCCATTTGGCTTGTTTGTGTTTTAACTGGTTTGTTGTTTAAACTACTATACCGGTCTGCAGTAAAATTGCTTAAAAGTTTGGTCAAGTTTTTGGGCATACTAATTCACCCCCCCTCTTAGTATATATGAACAAAATAAAGATGTAGGAACATAAAGAAAATAACTGAAACACCATAATACCAATATTTTTGTACATGGAAACCCGGTTAGGGGAGAAACCTTGGTGGGGATGAGCCCACAATATAGGTTGTGTGCAGGGAAATATGGTGACGAAAATGAATAACTCAAATCTAGGATATCCACATACCAATGGTGAATCTTGGTGCAAGTATATGAATTGATTCAATCAATTCAACTTCCCAAGGGGTGTCCCATTGTTATCTATCTCACAGGATCCCTAAAGTCAATTTTTTTGCTCTAAGATCACTGAGCAAAGTGACTTAGGAATGACAACTCCAAGAATGAGTGATGTTTGATTTATATGTATGAATGCATTCTAAGATGTATGATATTGAAACTATGATGATTAAGCTAGCATAAAGATGATGATAAGATTAGCAAATTATCCTAGCAATGATATACTAGTCTAATGTGAATATTCTATGATATATTAAAATGCTTCTAAATGCTATTATGATGATTTAACAAAGAGAGACTAAATGTTTAGTAATTTAGGCTATAATGTAGACACATGAAAACTTGGAGATTATAAAAATGAGGAATGAGAACTCTATTTATAGGGAAAATAGGGCAATGGAGGGTTAAGATTGAATAATCTTAACAATTGCTAGGATTGAAAGTTAATCAATCCATGTTTACAATTCTCACAAATGAAATGGTGACAATTGTCAACAAGAGGTTTCTTGAGAGGAGATGTAAGAAGCATTAAATGCTTGAGGAGACATGAAGGTTACCTTAGAAGGTAAGGGTTAAGGTTAGGATAGGGTTATCCAATGGATAAATCTTTTACCCAAGGGGTAAACTCTTATGCAAGGGTTAAAGAGATAACCAAGGTTAAAGCCATGAATTCTTGATGAGACCCTCGGGTTAGATGAGGTTTAAGATAGAGGGAAAGTCTCTATCCAAAGGTCAAAGATGAGTTAACCATAAATGGTTATGTAAGAGCCTTTAATGGTTTGGAAGACTTTATAGGTTAACCATTTGAAGACACAAAGCCTTTAATGGTTATTGAATACTTTGGAGGCTTTGAGAAGTGACTTCTCTTTGCTTAGGAATGTGATAATAATTAGGAGATGAATTAGGATAAATTGGAAGGGATTAGAAGAATCTAGAAGGGGTTTAGGAGGCAAGTGGGAGATGTAGGAAAGTGCAAGTGGATGGAGAAGGATTTTAATTGAAATAAAATTACTTTATTTCAACAAAACAGATGCAACTTGCATGAATACAAGTGGGGGATTTAATAAATAAATTAGATTTATTTATTTGCAAGGATTAATTTAATTAAATATAAATTTAATTAAAAAGGGAGAAAGGGGAATTAATTAAATAAAGTGATTTATTTAATTAAAGGCTAGAAAAGGCTTAGGTCAATTTAATTAAATAAATTAAGTAATTCATTTAATCAAATAGATGAATATGAAGAAATTAATTAAATAGAATTAATAGGGGGAATGGGGTTAAAATAAATATTAAATATTCATTTAGGAAAGTGGTCAGATTTATACGTCTACATTTTGCCCCTCTTTGTAGTGACGTGTGTACACATGTTGATTCAAAGAAAATTTGTCAGATATGCTATCAAAATTTGATCTCTATGATGTTGTGTGTAAAAATGTTGATATGATTCCCTAGATATAGATTTGATGAACAATGTTGATAATGCCCCCTCAAGAGATAAACTGAGAAAATTACGATTTCCAAGGCAGTGTCATGATGTAGGATGATTTTCAAAAGTTGGATGATTTGAATTGCTAAACTTTTTGATATTTATCTGTCGATAAATTTTTTGAAAACAATATCAATGAAATGAGGAAGACTAATGTGGGCATAGCGCGTACATGCACCACATGTCCATCGAATGTTGAAGAAATGAGGAAGACTAATGTGGGTATAGCACATACATTCCCCACACATCCACCGAATGTTGAAGAAATAAGGAAGACCAATGTGGGTATAGTGCATACATGCCCCACACGTCCACTGAATGTTGAAGAAATGAGGAAGACTAATATGGGTATAGCGTGTACATTCCCCACACGTCCACTGAGGTCGCATTGGTATGAATCCTGATTGTTGATATGGTACAAGTGTTGATATGGGTCTTGATTTGATATGGGTCCTGATGGACTGATTTTTGATATGGAACTTGGTTCATAGATTTTGATATGGAACTTGGATTGATTGATTTGCAATATGGAACTTGGATTGAGTGATTGATTGACATGATATCCAGGGACTTTGGACATTTATTTGTTCTGACTGATGATTGGTTCTGACTTGTATCATTGATTTTCCTTTGGATCAGCACGTTGTCATGCATGTGTATGATGATATGATATGGATGCAACAATTTTGATTTCGATGAGCTATATGATATGCTTTTAATTTATAGGAATTTTGTAGAGGATGATGTAGATGATTGTGGGATTTGATGAACACAAATGATGGTTGGATTTGATGAATGTAGATGTTTCTAATAATGCGATCTAGCATTCTACATGTTATTGATATGATATGCTCATTAATGGGGATAATGATATGATTTATCAGATAAATGAGATTGATGAGATTGATGAGATTGATAATATTGATAGGAATTGAGGTCAAGTCTAGTTTCAAGAATGACACTGCTTGTATAAGACAAAGATGATCAAAGCATCTGATTTTAGGAATGATATATCATGTATAAGACATGATCAAAATGTCTATATTCAGGAAAGATACATCTTGTATAAGACATGATAGAATGGATTAGATGAAATGGATTGATAGAATTGAGATCAAGTCTAGTTTCAGGAATGACACCCCTTGTATAAGACAAAGATGATCAAAGCGTCTGGTTTCAGGAATGATATATCCTGTATAAGACATGATCAAAACATCTGGTTTCAGGAAAGATACATCCTGTATAAGACATGATAGATGATAGTTAGAATAATGATGAAGATATAAAAGTGAAGAAATATTCCATGATGATGTGATAGATATGCATGTGATGGATGTAATGATGAATATGACTAGATGATGATGATGAGATGTATGATAATGATAATTATGTGAGATGCATCTTGAAAATGAGATGTATGATAATGATGTGTATAATAATGATAATAATGTATCTAATGCAAGATTAACATTATATGCAACCTAATGCAATATTTAAGATGATATGAAACCTAATGCAATATTAAGATGATATACAACTAAATGATCACTTTAATTCCATCATTGTCATTCCCATTTAGTCACTTGTTTGTGCTCTTTTTTTTTCATCATTGAGCTTTTGATATGTTGAAATTTTATACAAGCATTATCGTATAATTGAACCATAATGACCTGAGTATAACTTACATGGATTTTGATATTGCAAGATGAAACAAGCATCGAGGTATAATTGAACCAAGATGACCAGAGTATTTCTTGCGTAAAACAGACAAGAGTTAACCATTTGCATGTGGAAAGTGGAAAATGTCTCAATGATATGTTTCCAATCATGTCTCGAGACAAATTTGCATTGTACGAATGATCACCTCACAGACAGAAAACCAAAGAAAAGTATCAGATTCCTTTGTTGCTTTTCTAGCTCAATGCATCCTTGAGTAGCTCAAGAGATCTAATGATTCAAAAATTAAGATACAAATAGTCAAAACTTTATGCTAAAATGTAAACAAATCATAATTCAGAAAATCAACCATCATGGTGTGTGCTAAAGTTGCAATTGGATCATGGTCTCGTTTTCTATTCTAATGAACAGTTTTTGACATTGGTTCTCTAACATGTTGCGATCCTTGTTTGTTGTTGAGAATAATGTTGCCCCTACTCATAGATATTTATTGATGTGGATATACACATTGATCACCAAGCCATGGTGGGATATGATATGGATAACTATTTTTGGATAATCAACACTAGTACATTTGGGACTAATTTTTGATGGCCGATTGTTGGAATTATGACAAATTTTTGTCGGAGTGCCAACAAAAAAAGTCATCGAAAACTCATTTTCGGACTTGTCGATGATGCCTCTGACCATCGAAAATACGACAATCCCATGGACTCTGCCAACAGTAGTCATGATCGCTCTTTCGGTCAAAAAAGTTGTTGGACATGCAGCATCCCTGTCGGATGTTTGTGTAGAATTCATCGTAACATCAACAGAAGTTTGGAACACTGCACCGATAGTGATCTTGTTTGTCCAATGGTTGTGTCATTGGACCATTAATATGCATCGACAACCATCCGAGTAGGAAGTATCATTGCACGTACAGCATCCTCGTCGAATGTTTGTGTAGTTTGAGTCTGAAGTGCGACAACTCCAGAACCTTTGCATCGACGAGAATGTTTTTGGTCCAATGATTTCATTGTCGGTGGAAGGTTTGGTATCTGTCATAATTCTGACAAACATTTTTTTTTTCAAAAAAAAAATTATTATCCAGTCATTGATATGTGCAGCGAATGATATTCTATCCCCACCAGCTACCAATAGGGGGCATAGGTTTGAAGCTAATATGAGGCACACTGGTTTCAAGCTAATATGAGGTGCACTGGTTTCAAGCTAATATGATCAGGCCAACCATGATTGAGATGGTCCAACTCCTAAGAGGACTGTATGAACCACTGAGTATTGGTAAACCTGTTAAAAATGGTGTTGATAGGGAATTAGCTAACCCAAATATAAGAGCCTTTAAAGCCAATCAAGGAGATTAAATGACTTTATCTACCTTATCTAAGTTACTTGTTCTTGGGACCTACCAAAACTTATCTACTATATATATACATGAAATGAATTTATCTACTATATATGCACATATTTCTTATAAGTATATCCCAATTTGATAATCTCATATAAAGTGTCATCCTATGTCAATACATGACATATACCTATTGAATGACATGTATATATCTCATACTAAGTAGTCACTCATTATTATAGATTCAACATATATTCAAAGACGATAATCATGCATTCCGGACTACATGAATATCATCTTTAATAAAATAAATCACATGTACAAGGTTATTGGGTTGATCGGGTCCAATAGAAAAGTACAATAGGTAAAGATAGTGTATATATATCTCATACTAAGTAGTCACTCATATATATTTAACATATATTCAAAGATGATAATCATGCATTCCGGACTACATGAATATCCTCTTTAATAAAATAAATCACATGTACAAGGTTATTGGGTCGATCGAGTCCAATAGAAAAGTACAATAGGTTAAGATAGTACTCAAAATAATGTTACTAGCATCTTAAAAGAAAACATAAATGCATTATGACCACCCACAAAAAACTTGATATAAAATATTTCCAACCTTTCTTTTGTTTAAGTCCACCCGACCACATGGAAGCCTTAGGTCCACCCCATCGTGCTTGTGGAGATAGTTCCAAATAGTCAATCAAAGTATACTCAATTGGGCACAATCACCAAGAGAATGGTAAAAAGTGTGTTTGAGATCATTGTCCTAATTGTGGTGTCATCACAAAGAGATCACCATAAATTTGTCAACCTTTCCTTCATTTAAACCAAGTAAACCTTTATGTATATGCATATGCATATGCATATGTATATGTATATGCATATGTATATAGTTGTATGTATTCATTGAAGATTTTCATTTAATTTTGAGCATTTTGTGGATGGTATAATCAAGAAACATATCATCACCCTTACCAATTATGCTCAACTAATTTAAGTACAACCATTTGATTGTTAATAATTTTTAAATTAAGGGAGTACTTTTCAAAATAGAATTGTTGAATTATTGATTTTTTATATATATAATAATATAAGCCTTTTATGGATGGTATAATTAAGAAACACGCCACCACCTACACCAATTATTCTTGATTGATTGAACTACAACCCTTTTATTGTTAATAATATTTAAAGGAATGAATTACTTCTCAAAATAAAATTGTTGGATTATTGAATTAGCATATATAATAGTAAGCTTTCTATATTCATAAGAGATTTTCATTTAATTTTGAGTCTTTTGTGGATGGTGTAATCAAGAAACATACCATCACCCTCACCAATTTTGCTCAACCAATTGAGCTCCAACCCTTTGGTTGTAAGTATTTTTCAAAATAAAGAAGTACTTGTCAAAATAGAATTGTTGAACTAACACGAATTAGTATACATGGCAATACGTTTTGTATATTTATAATAAAATTTCTTTTTGTTTTAAGATTTGTATATTCGAACAAGATTCATACATAAGAAAGACATACTCAATTGGGAACAATCACCAAAAGAATGGTAAAAAGTATGTTTGAGATCATTGTCCTAATTGTGGTGTGGTCACCAAGAGATCATCGTAAATTTGTCAATGCAACTTTTGTTGCAAAGTTGTAAAAAGTGTGTTAGTTTTGTTTCAATGTTAGTTAATAATCAAATATCGGTTATGGATGTTGGAGGGTTGATGAGACACATAAATAGTCATGTTTCATCAACCATAGGATTGGTTGTTGGAGGTATTGAAGGAAAAGTCAATAAAATTTGGAGATTTTTTGCGATTTTCACTGTTTTTTAGAACGTTATAGTCTGTTTTACATCATTTTTTTGTTGTGAAATTATTTTTGTTGGTATTCTAAACCTATTGGGAATTAGATAAAAATGAATCCATGAAATTTTGTCTTTGGTTTGATTGAATTTGATTTTGATTGAGCAAGTTATCATAGTTTTTCTAAAACTTATCATAAACCCTTGTTAGGGTATCCAGTCATAAAAATAAATGTATAAATCATATCCCCACTAGTGAAAAGTAACCCCAATGGGTGGGAACATGTATATTGGTATTATCTTTCATGTTTTCATGCTTTGTAGGTCTCCAAGATTAATTGACACGTGCAAATGGTGACTGTTGGTATGATATTGGTCATGTATCAGACCTAGTGCAGCATCAAGGGCAGATTTGAAGTTGTAAGTGCAAGATAGACCCCCTTGGTGTTTGGAGGAAGGTATTGAGGGGTTCACTAGGAAAATCATCATTAACTTTATGACTATCCCTAGATAGTGTGTGGTTGTCCTAGTGAACAAATGAAGACTGAGATTTGGGGAGTATGATGAAATGAATAATCTTATTATGTGGTGGACATTTGAGATAGGGTTGTACTGATCCTTGGAAACTTTTAAAGGGGTTTGGAGGGCCTAATAAGTGGAAACAAATCACATCTTGTGGATTTTCCTAAGTGACTTGGCTGTCACAGTCATTGGTGTCAATCATTTGCATGTTGCAAATGGGGTTCACATAAAAGTCTATTATTATTTAGAGACTAGTATAAAGGGTGTGTCAACCTTGTGAAATTTTCTCGTAACAAAGCCTAAGTATTTTAGGGCTTTAGGAAATATTTTGTGGTGTCTTTTGTCCTTAAAATGGGCAATATAGTTTGATAGGGATATTGATTTGTGTCAAGTAAGAGAAAGTGAGAACTTTGGGATTACAAAGTTGATTTTGTGGCATTGTCTCATGTTCTCAAGACAATGTAATCAACATGTCCAAGGTGATATCCAAGGTCCAAGGGATTTCCAAACCTATGTGTGAGGGATAAAACTTGTAGTGGTTTAGGATGCAGACTACTAAGTTTGCCCTAGTGAGTTGTTGTGTATGTTGAGTTGGCCATTGTAAGTTACCCCTACCTCTGGATCATGCTATCATGGTTATGCTAGTTTGAATAGCAACCCACATTTTAAGCATTCAAGAAAACATGAAGAAACAATTGAGAAATCTACGATCTTTGCTATGGTATTAGTTTTTATCATTTGATTTTACGCATAGGTCTTAGGCTTTATTGGACAAGTGTGAATGTGAATTTGGATCTTGTATTGCATTTTTTCTACTTTATTTAGATTCACATCTTCATCCTTCACAAGTATGAAGACAAGTATGATTAATTGTACCTATCTTTGAAATCAATTTTCAATGGTAAAATTCTAACACTAACAACCATGAGCTTATCTATCCTTAACAACAAATTTGTCCCCCTTTTACATGCACTTAGGGACCCTCATTGTTCCTTTATGGGTATGTCATATTTATATGACTGTGACGGGTCTAGGGTTTCAAGAAATGAAAGAAAACCTTTTCTAAACTTTGTAATACACTAATACCCAAAAATTATATCCCAAGCATGTTCAATATCTTCATAAACTTATTAGAGGTTCCATGCTTTGTAGGTCTCCAAGATTCATTGGCACATGCAAATAGTGACTGTTGGTATGATATTGGTCATGTATCAGACCTAGTGCAACATCGAGGGTAGATTTGAAGTTGTAAGTGCAAGATAGGCCCCATTGGTGTTTGGAGGAAGGTAGTGAGGGGTGAAGAGGGTTAGTGTAGACCCTTTACAAGCTATTGTGGCCCTTGGGTAGGGAAAATCATCAAGAACTTTATGACTGTCCCTAGATAGTGTGTGGCTGTCCTAGTGAACAAATGAAGACTGAGTTTTTGGGAGTATGATGAAATGAATAATCTTATTATGTGGTGGACATATGAGATAGGGTTATATTGATCCTTGGAAACTTTTAAATGGGTTTGGAGGCCCTAATAAGTGGAAACAAATCATATCTTGCCGATTTTCTTAAGTGACTTAGCTATCACAGTCATTGTTGTCAATTATCTGTCAATTCTCCCAACACTATTATACAACCTTCATGCACTGCCATACATTCTCAAAATAATGTTACAAAACCTTCACTAGAATATTTCACTTGAGAAGGTCTCTAACCAATGAGTTTAGGGATTCTTGGACTATTAAGGTTTAACAATTTTTTGATAGTTTTTGAAAGCAATTCCTACAATCCTTTGTGTAGAAACAACAATGTTCTCTATGTCCATGCATAAATGAGAGAGGTTTAGGATTTTCATTTAGCAACATGATTGATAGAGATACCAAGAATGCAATCACAAGCAAGATCTATTATTTATGAATGAAATTGCAAATCAATTTTTCTAAGAGGCTTTTTCATGAATTCCATAAGGTGTGTGGAATCTTCAAGGTCATCATCACTTAACCCTATTGATTCCACATCCCTAGAGAGGTTCTTAGGTACTGCAACTCCCTTTCCCTTTCTTTAAACATCCATCTATGTCAAGAATATTTGTCACCTCGAAGACTGCAGTGATGCTAGAATCACAAGTTTTCTTTGTGTCATCCAACTTTTTAATGCGAAATTTATGACCATTGCAGCACATAGCATTGTGGTGTTTGACATGCGATATGTCAAACATGTAAAATTTATTGCAATGTGAGTTGATAAACATATGGGTGATTAATAAATTTATACATACCTGTTTATCTCTTAAACCATATGCTAAATAAATTTCTCTTTGCGTAACATTGGAATCTCCATTACAATGAGCTTCTTTAACCAATGAAGCCACACCTTCCCATGTTAGCGTGCATCCAGAATGTTGACAATGTTCAATCCATACTATCATCCAATCAAGATTGTTTGCAATATACAAATGTAGTGCATCCCACTCTCAACCAACTGTACAAAAAATAAATAGATGTCTTACAACCGTATTATTTTGAAGATTAAGAATTAATTAACTACAATAACATCTTATAATTACCTCTCACTTTCCTCAATCTACATTTCCCCATCAAGTACTCCCCTTCAAATTTGTTAATGGGGTTGGGATCCCAAATGTGATCCGCATGGATCTTTGCTGCAAACTTAGGAAGATATTCAGAAATGTACACCATAGTCTGGTATACCATATATCCCTCCACCATAAAACCCTCAGGATGTGCTCTTTGTTGAACCAAAGCCTTCAAAAATTTCAAGTGCCTCTCAACCATCCACATTGACCTAGTGTGTACAGGTCCACACAATTCAATCTCCTTAGCTTGGTGTATGAGGTAGTGTTCTTGTGCATTAAAAAAAGCTAGAGGTAGACACTTTTGCATTTCACACATTAAATGAGGGATTTTTCTCTTCCAATATTTTATATCATCTTTATGGATTTCTTTACATGACAACCACCTACAAGATATTCAAGACGCAAAAAAAAATATTACGTAACAAGTAGAATAAATAGAAAATATAATATATATACAACGAACTAAACAAATATCACTACCTACCTCATGTATTTTCCAAGATCATATATGAATTGCTTGACATTATTGTCGAAGTCGTCTGGGAGAGATAGAGGTAGAACATACTGCAACAATTATTAAATTATCTTTTCATGTTTTTCTAACATGATACAATGAAAAGTACATGTACGCGCAATACTTAAATACATAGTAAAAACACAAGAGCATGAATTACCTTAATGAAGGTATGCCAATCATGCATTTGCATCCTTGGCCCAAATTCACTTTTCTTTGATATGAGATTGTTTATGTTCTTAGCAAATCTTGTGGGAAATCAATTTTTTCCTATGACTTCTTTTATAGCATTGCTTTGCTGGTCCGTTAATAACCAAGGAAGCTCACTTATATTAATATGGTCTCCATGGCTATTTTATTGAATGACATTTATCATTGCATGATTGGAATCCTAAATGTCACTACATATTTTGACAATTTTTTCTTTGTCATGCCTTCCATCCAATATTTTCCATAATGTCTCTGTTATATTCTTTCCAATATGCATAGTATCAAACAAATGAACAATTTGTAACTACTTGTAGTAGGGCAAGCTACTAAATTGTCAGGGATAACTTTTTAGTCCCTTAGGAAGGTGGTCATTTATGCCTTCACGACCTTCATGATCATCAATCACATCATCAGTAAACAAAACAAAATAGAAAAGATGTTTTATGACAAACTAATAGATGGAATGGCATTACCTTGATGATTAATTCTATTATATTCCAACTTCCATAGGTGAGGTTTCATTCTTCATGGCTTTGATGTATTCTCTTCTTTCCCATTGAAAATATGTTTTTCAGTCGATACTTATGATTTTTGTGGAGAAAGTGCCTATACTCATCAAACACCTGCTTTCCTAAACTTTTTGAATAACGAGATTTCATCTTTGGACCACAAACAGGACATGCAAATTTTCCCTTTGTTTCAAGACCTACAAGATAATGTATAATTTGATTAAATATGATAATTTTTTGAATTATAATGTTCA
This sequence comes from Cryptomeria japonica, assembly GCF_030272615.1. NCBI lineage: Eukaryota > Viridiplantae > Streptophyta > Pinopsida > Cupressales > Cupressaceae > Cryptomeria > Cryptomeria japonica. The sequence goes on from NC_081409.1 coordinate 830,331,003, forward strand.
TGCACAACTTAAACACTATAACATACCACAAAAATGTGTTAGCCCTAGGGCATCATGTATTGTCCATAGAAGCATCACATGGAATTGAAATTGTCTTTGTCCTATTGGTCTAGAGACATCATACATAGTGACACTATTCCATAACTCCAGAAACTCATCGATAAGAGGCTCGATATATACAATCATATCTTTAACTTGGTACTTACCTAATCGAATGAACAAAAACATTACATAATTATTATGACCATTTTACTGCAATATTTATAATTAAATGTGGATGACTATATTTAAATGATAAAATGCCTGGAACAATCATTGCCAACATTATGTGCTCCCTCTTTATTTACATCCATGGAGGAATGTTATTGTTGATAACAAAAATAGGCCACACTAAGTAAACAGATCTCATCTCTCCAAATGGATTGACACCGTTCGCTGCCAATGAAAGCCTGAGATTATGAGGTTCTTCTTTAAAGTGTGGCCACTTTTCCTCTATGTCCATAAATGTTGAACCATCCGCAGGCATTCGAATAATGTCATCTTGACTTTTATTGCATGCATGGAAATCCATAAATTGTGCCAAGATAGTGCACTTGAATAATTGTTGCATATGTGGAATAATGGGAATATAGCGAAGAACCTTGCAAGGAACCCTTTTTGTTATTTGATTTGTTCGATATCTACTGATATGACATTCAGGGCATTCAGTTCAAAATTCATGGTTTTTGTGATATATAATATGATCATTGGGACATGCATCTATTGCTTGATACTCCATTCCAATATCTTTCATAATGGCAGATAATTCTTGGTATGAGCAAGGTAGAATATTTGATGGTGGTAACAAAAACTCACCTATCAATCTACAACAACAAAATATGATTTGTTAATATAAGGAATATTAATGGTACAACATGATTCACAATTTATTATGACATATATGACATACCTTAACATACGTGAGATTTTTATGTTGGATAAACCATTCATAACCTTCAACTTCACCAACAACAATACAACAGAGAGAAGAGTTGTCTGTGAGCCTTCATAAAGGGCCTCAGATGCCTTCTCAAGTAGAGGGACATCATGAAAAATATCAAGGTCATCTTCATCATCATCAGCTGTGTGAGTACTAAATGTGTCATGGATCAATGTATTTGTACCATCATCTTCAATTGTGTTTTGTGGCTCATGATCATCATCTTCCATGGGATCATTATCTTCAGCTTTGATATTCACACCTCCATGTTCATCCACTTCGAAAACCATATTCTTTGAGTTGTGTTGATCCATACCATGTGCTCTAGTATGCTCGACCTATATAAAATTGATAAACATAAATAAACCATGATCATGATCTCATCATCAAGTGATTTATTATGTATATATTGCTAAAATGATATAATGAAAAACTTACCAATGGATGATAATCATGTCCACCTTCAATGTGACCATGAAACCTAGAATGTTTCTTAGTTGTTTTGATTAGAAGTCTTCTAGTCTTTAACCCCTTACAAATTTTGCAGGGACAATAACATTTTCCATCACCTTTTCTTTTTAAGTTAGACCACAATCTAGCAATTGTCTCCTTATTTTGTTGTTCGTTGATATTGTCTGACATGGTCTTTCTTCATAGGCAAGAAAATCGGGCTATAGAACTAGTTATATAGAAGTTGAAATGTTAGTTATGAGATCACATCTCAATATAATATACCAAATTAAATTACTTGAAAATAGAAATTATCATCATTGAACCAAAACCATTTAACTCTTCTTTTTCATCTCAAAACATATCTAATGGCTTTGTGGTATGCAATCCTTGTATCATATCTTAAGTTGACTAATGTCTAATTGGGGTAATCCATGAGTGTCTAATGTGAATTCAGTATCCTAAACATTGGAGAAACCTTATCTGACTTGCCTAATCAATGTGGTTGTTGTCCTAATATGAAATACTGAGTTCTACCCTTGCCTCTGCATCAAACTTCTCACATCATGTTTCTTCAACAAAACACACTAATATGAATTGAGCCAACACCATGAGGATAGGGTCAAGTATCATGGAAACTAATCATAATATGTGAAGATGGGGTTCACACATAAGTGTTGGCTCTCAACAATGCCACACTTCCAAAATTGTCCATCTCCAGACTTCTCCTATTGGGTCAGCACTCATTGATGGCCACAAGGCCAATTCAATGTATGTAGGCTTCAAACTCCTTACTCTAGGCTTGGAGGAACCTACACAAGGTCTATGAACATTCACTTGGTATTACAATAGAAAGAGCCTTCCTCTAGAACTTTGTTTGCAACACACACATCAATATTGGTAATAATTGTTATGATGGATGGTTTATTAGGATGGTAAATAAAATGCTTATTCTTTTTCCACCCTTTGAAACTACAACAAGGTATTTGACTTGGAAGGGTCCCCACACATCACTTCAACAACAAACATTAGGCAATTCAACCTTTTTCCTTCTCAATGCATTTTTTTTTGTCTTTCATTAGTTATCTTAGTTCGATACATAGGGATATCAGACCTTTCATGGCATCATCACACGTGCCTTCCAATATGTAGTCCTTTCATATTTTAGGTGCCTAAACACTATGTTGTTGTTAAGTATTTATGTAGTCTTAATACTTCTCATGGCTCCATTACATGTCCACACTTGGGTTTACAAACACAACTCTGTCAAAACAAAAACAATATCACTAGTAAAACTATGATTGTGACAATCAATACACTTAGGACAGTCATAGAATTTGATCTATTTCATTTGTTTTTAATCAAAAAACCCTTCTAAAGGTTTCATAGGGTCCCCTCACCCCTCTCTCTATCATCAACCACTTCAAAATACCAATCGCTTAGTCTTCCCACCAAATTCTTCACTTTTACTGCCTTTTACTGACTGATAAATAGAGATATCAGACTGTCCTCATGCCCAAACATACCAAGTCTAATTTGGAGCCCTACACACAACATAATATGATACATAGCATGAAAAAAGGTCTTCCCACATATTTGGGTTAATTTATATGCATGTGAGACCAAACTATACATTATTTATTCCTGTCCGTAAACACTAGGCAGGGTTTTGACATTTTTTGGAAAAACTATGATATCTAATTTAAAACACAATGAAATTAAATGCCAAAAAAATAAAAAATGAATTTAACTCACTTATCTACCACATCCAATTGACTTCACATCAAATTATGATAATTTTCACAATGAAAAATGAAGAGAATCAGACCAAAACGTCAAAAAATGCACATAAAACCCCAATTTCATTAAGAAAAACTCTTGGATGGCATTCCAAAGGCATATTTATTCCCATCCTAGTGGGTTAAAACCTCAAACCACCATAAACTAACTTTCCAACCATATTTTTAAGAAGTTTATACAAGAAATGCAAAAGTTGTCATGGCAATATGACAACTTTTTTCCCAATGAACCTCAAACTTTCACAATTAGGTCTCTATTTGTTGTTAGAATGTGATCTATGACTAAGTATTAGAGGATATTACTAACTTGGGTATCATGCTTTTATGTGTCTTTGACATCACTCCTAGTAACTATATAAGGATCTTACTAGTCCTAGATCTATGCCTTGTCTTTTTTATATGGTTCCTAGTCAGAATATATGAATCTTACTAGTTCTAAATGTCATAACATTGTGTTTTGCATTCTCCATGTGTGTTACCAATGTTACTCATATTACTCACTTTGTACTTCATTTTTATCTCAATATTGTAGATTGACAATATCATAAGTCTTGGGAGCTACCACCTTTCCAAACTTGTAATCAATCTTGACTCTTCAATATCTTGGTGAAAGAATATTTGGTTTCTCCATATTTTCCCAAGAGTACATGAACATTATTTTCTTACTCTTGCTAAGAGGGGGCTAAATATTGCATCATAAGTTGTATCTCTTTAAAAATATACACTAGGTTTGGACTCACTTTAGTGGTTGTGCCTTATTTATGCCTAATTGTACTTAGGTTTGAGAATGTTTCCATAAATTTGGTTCATTCCCTTATTCATGATGTTCCTCATGGCTCGTTTTTATAGGACTAGAGTCTTGGGAACCCTTATTCATGGAAATTGGACCTAAAATTTGAAAGATGAATGTTGGATTCGTAAATAGTAGGAATTTCCTCTCCAAATTTGGACTTTTGCAAAAGTTCAATTTGAAAAGGTGCAAGGACCATCCATATAAGGTCCATCTTGAAAATTAAATGATAATACCATCCATGCATATTAAATGATATTGTCAACTAATAAAGAAGGAAAACCATTTCATTAAGTTGTCAAATGATTTTAAAGATGCACAACAGTCCACTAAATAAAATTACTAAAATGGAAAACAAAGTATGCTACAAGATAGTGAGTGGGATGCAAGGAATGAAGTTAAATGGACAAAGAAAAACTAGGAATATTACCAAGTCAAAAGGAGTAGCTATGACCTCTTAGGTGTTTTTTCACTTGCATAAATTAGACTTCTTAAGGATAGAAACACACGTAGATAGTAGTATGAAGTCTTTTTGATGATTTTTAAAGTAGTTGAAGGGCTTATTTTAGTTATATCTAACCCAAGACAATTTCAACTCAAAGTAAGGAATAAAATCATATGTCCTATAAGTTTGGGAAGCTAATTGAGTAGTTGGATAAGGTAGAGCATGACTATAGGGTAGTCTTGAGACTCTTTTAACTCAATTAGAACATGTACCAAGTATCTAGGAGCTTATAAAGCCAATTCAACCATATTTCAAGTGAAAATACAACAAAAGGAGTAAAAGCTTTGAATACACCTCAAAAACCACTCCTAGGTGGCCAAGTAGGTGGAAATAGTCTTTTCCAACATTTTTTTTCTTCATAGATGCAGCCCTATACTCTCTTTATTATTTGAGATGAGATATAGGACTCGTAGGGTTTAGTTTATCTTAGTTCTTTAAATTCTATGCCAAGTGTTACAACTAAGAAAATTCTTATAGCAAGAGATTATTTAATATCATTTAAGGTTGTAGTAGTGCAAGGAACATCAATATGAAAAGAGAAGGGATGAAGAAGTCAGGGACCTTGAAATTATACATTAGAACTATGATACAACTAGCTAGGAAAGAATATCCCCCTCATTGGGATATGCCATTTGACTCCTATCAAGATAGCTAAACAAAGCCAAAGAAGGTGGATAAAGACAAGGGCAATAAGAAGGTTAATGAAGAGGGAGATGTTGAAGAGGAAGAAAAGAACCAGAAAGATCAACAAAAATAAAATGAATAAGATTAAGATGTATAACCTAGTTTGATGTTTTATCTAGTTTTGGACTTGAAAATTATTTATGCCTTGACAATATTTTATGTTTTATGGCTCATGGAAACTCACAATCTAGTCACTACAGTATATGAAACTCACAAGAATATGAAACTCTCTCATTAAAAATGAGAAGAACTAAGGAAGAAAGGCCTATCTTTTTATTGCAAGAAGAAATGGGAAAGAGGACACACTTGTAAACAAGATGAAATTGAAGAGGGAAAGATGTGCTTTTATGTGCAAATATCCATGGGAACACAGGCATAAATGTAATGCAAGGAATATTTAAAGAAATAACTTGTGTTGTAAATGCAAAGAAAAATGGGAACTAGGACATATATGTGGAGGCCAACTACGAAAAATAGAGGAAATATCCGATGAAAAAGCAAAAGGAAACCAAAGAAAAAAAGAAAGATATGGTGAAGGAGACCATAAGAGAATCCCATCAAAAGAAGAGGAGACAATTGAACAATGAACTTTTGTGGAGGAACCAATCCAATAATCAGAACACCCTCATAAATATGACAGAAGAAACCTCTTCATAGAACCTCAAGGTTTCACCATTAAGTAAAGAGTGAATGCATTCTACTAAATAAGAAGGATCTAGTAATAGTACATATATTGGCATGTGTATACTTCATACTTGGTTCATGCTTAATGTATTTTCAAGAATGATGCTTAACAACTAAGAGAATAAAAAGAAACAAGAATTTATTCAAAAGAGAACATTATGTTTAAGGTCATATATGTGTGGCATACTTCTAGATAATATATGGAAAGTTCACCCTTATTTTCTCTCATGATTACAATTGATGAGAGAAAACTTGTCTTAATATTACAAACCTTGGGAGGGGGCAATATATTTGATCATCTAAACCTAAAGTTGCTTGAGGACAAGCAAATTTGGGAGGGGAGGACTATGATGCCCCCGATTTGAACAACTAACATTTCTTCACGAAAGGTCCAAATGATGAAATTGTCTTACATGGTAAGACTTCACAATTTCATGGAGGAAATCATTGATTTACTATAGTCAAGCTTATCTAGATTAAAGACAATAAATATCAACCCTCACCATTAATCTCTAGCGATGGTGAATATTTAAGAGTGATAACATATTAAGGGTGTGTAATAATATGAAGAGGCATGCCAGTTGTTAGGAGGAGACATCATGGTTTAGGAGGGGACACCACCACTCCAACAATCACCCCTTATTGAGTGGTCACCACTTTTGTACCCAATGAAGAGATATAAGTAGTGCACTCCCAATAGTTAGAAGATCATCAAACCAAGCACTTAATACTTGATAAGGCATTGAATATAAAACATATTGATTAATTAATACTATTTGGTATAAATTCCTTTATATATAATAGAATGGATGTTGGATCAATGAATATACTTCTACACACTAATCATGGAGAAATACATTGTTGGTGGTTCCGTTATTACCCAGTCTAGTATCGATATGATCTTGTTGGGGAAGCATCTCGTGATCAAACCACAAGGTCTCACGACCGATTAGTCTACTGTTACTAGGGTTCACCCTCTAATTTTTGAAATTTTGCAACTTATTTATTTTATGCTAAGTATATGTCTGATACTAGAATGTTTCATACGATTGAGTACTTCCAACCATGGTAGAAGGGAAGTAGGCTTGTAAGAGTGGTACGGTGATGCTTTTGTGTGGGTAAAGGGTTACAAAGTGTATTGCCCTTGGATGTAGAGGAGATGGCTTCTATGAAAACCTATTGTAACCTCTTTCCCTTGTCATGGTAAATATTCAAATCTGAAATTCCAAAATTCCTCATCCAAACATTATGAAAATTCAAAATTCCTGATGCAATTATTATGCAAATGCGAAGATTCAATGAATGAAGGTGAAGATTAAACAATTCCTCATATTATGCAAATCTGAAATGAAGGTGAAGTTCAACAATTCCTCATATTATCCAAATCCAAAATGAAGGTGAAGATCCTACCTCGAATGGTGAGTGTGTCGTTTGATCTTGCCAGGGGTTGAGCTCGACATGGAAGCCTACACGGGATTGAATGCACAAATGACTTGCCCTCTATTTTCTTTTTTTTTAAGTAATGCCTGTTGCCATCAAAATTTTGATGAACGCGGACACTTTTTCAAAAAAAATCAAATTTGGTCACAATATACCTTCTCCATCAGAAACCTTCATCCCAAATGTATTAGTGCAAGGACAGTGACTATGCTAAGTATGTCCAGGATCGTGTTGTGTGTATAAGTGTGTGTTGAACACACAATGCCACTGAGAGGGGGGTTGAATCAGTGGTTTCTATTTTCTCTTCTTACCGATCTAATCTTCAAACAATCAGTTATTTACTTAACAACTAAACAATCATACCAACAATGCAAGAGAGAAAAACAAAGAGATCATTCACACACAAGAAACTCACAACACTGGATTTATGAGGAAAATCCAATATGGGAAAAACCTCGGTGAGAAGAACTGTTGGAGACTACTGCTCCAAGCCAGTCTCACAGGTAAAACACAGATTTACAAAGCTTTTGGGCACCAACCCTTACACTTTTAGGGCACCAAACCAAGGAGCACCAACCCTTGCACCAAGCTTCAACTTGACAATGTATAATGAAATATTGTTTGGATACAGTTAAGGCTTCTTGTTGCAAATGAACTCTACAACTCTTGAATAAAATAACTCTTTGCTGGTTTACAATCCTTTCTCCTCCACTAGAACTCACACTACCTATTGTGAGATCATTGTCTCTATTCCTCAAACTTTTTTATCTTTCTCTCCCTCACACATACAATCTCTCAACACACTATTTCACTCTTGGATGCTGCCTGGTCTCCCACACCTTACTGATTAGGCTCAACTATCAAATTATGACACTGCCGGTAGAATCTTCTCACCAGTTTGCTTGATCACTCCCTTGTAGCTAAGATCACCTTCTTAAGTCTTCTCCTCTCTTACTCTTCCTTCTCTACACTTTTCAATCTTCACAGCATCAACAACCTTTTATGTCTGGAGCTCTCATCTCTTATACAATGATTTCCCACCCAAAAAGCAATTCAAAAACTTGAGCAGTTAGGGTTTCCTTTTTCCCACACAATCTTCATGAGATCCAATCCCACCTATCTTGGATCAATCATCTATTCTAGAAGACTGCACATGCACTTGGTTTCCATTATCCAATGCACATTTTCCTCAAAGTGGCAATCACGAATCAGATCTTCTGTCATGAGGTATGACAACACATAAAGCGTTCCAGAAGTTTCCTTTATGAGAGCATCCTGAATCAGATTTCCTTTGCCTTGATTTAGGCACCAACTTCTCCTTGATCTTCCTCTATCATTCCTTCTTCCTCAAGCTACAATCAATCAGATGCAATCCCATGATTTGTGGCTCCTTAATTAATGGTGATTATCTGTTTCATCAACCCTATCGATGAGGCTTCACCAAACACAACACACTTGCCACCTCAGCTTCACAAGGCATCACACCAATCAAGACATGACCTTCCAACCTAAAGTTGGTCCAGTAAACACATACTGGTGAAACCCTTTGCTGATGAGAGTGTTCTTCTTTTGTTAACCAATAGAGCATCCCATACCAGTTTTTCTTAGTGGATCTCCATCATGCTGGTTGACATCAATGACAACTTAGTGCCAAAATGTCAACAATCTCCCCCTTTGGAATTGATGTCAACTATTTCACAAATCACTTCATATACATTTTATCCCCCTTTGACACAATGACAAAGGGTACTTGTTTACTCCCCTTTTGATCTATACTAGGCCCCCCCTGAACCACATCAAACCTTCCTAGACAGATGATACAATGCCCAACTTTTGTGGGAGTTACTCAAAATTGTTGATAGGTAATGGTTTGGTGAAAATGTCTACCACTTGTTCACCAGTAGGAACATAATCCATTCTTACCTCCTGTCCTTCAACCTTCTCTCATAGGAAGTGATATTTGATTGCAATGTGTTTTGTTCTGGAATGCATGACCAAATTCTTTGCTATATTGATTGCACTTGAAAATTGTCACATAGGATGAGAATGGGATCAGTGATGTCCACTTGGATATCTTTGAGAGTTTGCTTCATCCAAAGCACCTAAGAACTATTAGGTCCCGGAGACAACTGAGTGGGGGGGGTGAATCAGTTGTCAAATAAATTCAAACCAAAAATAGCTTAACCAAACTTAATGCTTAATATCGGTAAAGCAAACTTTATGCCGATAGATAGTTTATCAGTTAATTACAGTATCGATAAAGATTAATGCATGAAATAGAAAGAAAATAACATACACAACACATAAAACCATTGTTTGTACATGGAAACCCTGTAAGGGGAAAAACCACGGTGGGAAACCATACCCACAATCAGATGATACTACTGCAGATAGTATGTGTATACAAATGGAGTCTGCACATGCAGAAAGGCCAAGTGCCTAGAGCTCATTACTCAAACACAAAATGAGAGTCACACTGACTACAATTGGATGATTAAATCCAATAAGGATGTATTGCTCAAAATAGCATCTTTCTATGTTGGATTTAGTGTTGGTGTAGTTCTAATAGGCCTTCACAAAACCCTCCTTCAACCTTCAAATGATGTCTATCTAAATAGCTCTTCTTATTCTCTCATATACCTAATTATTCCTTCCTTCCCATTCTGCATTTGATCTTACAAATAAGATCTTACATCTATACCATAACCTAAGACCAATTTTAGTAGGTCGGCTCTAAAAGATATTTCAATAAAAATAATTTACAAGTAAATCAATAACCGATGCAATATCTGATTCAACATGTCAGCTTAATGCATTTACAACAATAATAAATCATCTCCATAGCATGACATGCTGATCTGGAAAAGATAAGCCTGTCGGTGCATAACCTAGACCTATTTGCCGGTAACAACAAATATGCAAAATCGAATATACCAATGAACAAATCTCCAAGACAAAGTGTCCAAATGATGTCTTTGACATAACCAAGTGTTTTCCATGTCATTCCAACTACCAGTGAATAATATATCCTGTTGGTGTACCAGATACTGGTGACTGTGCATAAAGTCACTTGCTTGCCAATGAACATAACCAATTCTCCAAAGTGGTAGAGTTGATAAGTGTTAATAGGTGTTGACATCAATGACAAAACCATATCAACATAACCAAAATACCAACAATCTCCCCCTTTGTCATTGATGGCAACACAAGATGGAAAAACCATCAAAGTGCCAAAACAGAAATGCCAAATACCAAAAACCAACAATCTCCCAAAAGAGATCATAACCAGAAATCAAAATATAGATACAAAGAGTAACAATCTCTCCCTCAATGAATAATCTCTCCCCAAAAGATGATGTTTTTTTCCATAGATATCTCTCCCCCTTTGACATCAAATGCCAAAGCAATACAAAAACCAAATTCAAATACAAAATACCAACTTATTCAGTATACCAACTACTCCCCCTGAGAAGTAGCTCTCCTCATCAAAGCCGAAATAAAATATTTCTCTATTAATTTTGTCGGTTGATGACAAACATCAACTATCTAAGTCTCTACTGGTGGGGGTATGACCTCAAGCTGATCTCTGAGATATTCAAAGGTCTCCTTAGGCAAACGTATAGGGAAAATATCTGCAATCTACTCTTTAGTATTCACATAAACCAGTTTTACTTCTTTTGCTTCAACATTCTCTTTCTAAAAATTCAGTTTGATAGAAACATGTTGGTTTTAGAATGTAGTATCAGATTGTTAGATATATCAATTGCTGCAGTGTTATCATAATAGATAGTTAAAGGTTCCTTGTATTTTACCTTTATGTCCTTCAACATTTGCTTAAGCCATAGTACCTATGTATAGTTGGTTGTTGCTACAACATATTTTGATTCAGCTGTTGATAAAGATGTGCAACTTTGTTTCTTACTCAACCAAGAAATTAATCTGCTTCCAAGAAAAAATGCTCCATCGGTGGTGCTTTTTCTGTCATCCATATCTCCTGCCCAATTTGCATCTGTGTATGCACATAATTCAAAGTTTTCATCTCTAGGATACCATAAGCCAAGATTTGTAGTGCCTTGTAGGTACCGAAAAATCCTTTTTACTGTTGATTCATGATTTTCTTTAGGATTACTCTGAAATCTTGAAACAATACATACTGCATTCATAATATTAGGTCTTGTTTATGTTAAATACAATAGGCCTCCTATCATAGATTTGTACCTAGTTAGATTAACAAGTGTAGATTCATCCCTTAGTGATAATTTGTCATTTGTAGTCATAGGTATGCTTATTGGTTTAGAGTTTTCCATCCCAAATTTCTTAAGTAACTCCTTCAAGTACTTGGATTGACTCAAGAATATACCTTTATCAGTCCATGAAATTTGCAATTCTAGAAAGAATTTTATCTCTCCAATCATAGACATTTCAAATTCTTGTTGTATTTCAATAAAAAAGTCTTTCCATAATCAATCTTCTCCTTCAAAGATTATATCATCAACAAAAACTTCTATAACCAAGATGTCATCATTAGTCACTTTGTAGTATAAATTGCTATCAGCATTACCTTTAGAAAAACCAATCTTCAAAAGATATTTATCCAATCTTGCATACCAGGCTCTTGGAGCTTACTTCAACCCATACAAAGCTTTCCTTAACCTGCAAACCATATCTTTGTTATCTATCAAATAAAATCCATCAGGTTGTTCAATGTAAACTTCTTCTTCAAGATCTCCATTCAGAAATGCACATTTAATATCGATTTGATATACTTTGTAGTTCTTGTGTGCTGCAAAAGCCAAGAATAATCTGACTGCCTCAATTCTAGCTACCAGTGCAAAGGTTTCATTGTAATAAATTCCTTCTTTTTGTGAATATCCCTTACACACTAGTCTTGCTTTATTTCTAATTACCTTACCATCTTCATTAAGTTTGTTTCTAAATACCAATTTAGTTCCAATTACATTTTGTCTTTAGGCCGGGGAACTAATGTCCATGTGTTATTCTTCTCAATTTGTTCTAATTCTTCTTCCATAGATTTAATCCAGTGTTTATCTTCACATGCCTCATTAATTGATGATGGTTCAATTTGAGAAATAAGATATACCTCTTCATTTGTCAGTCTTCCTCTTGTCATAACCCCTTGATACTTGTTCCCAATTATCTGATCTTCAGAATGATTCAATCTTACATACCGGGGTGTCTTCGTTTACTGCTCTTCCTCAGGTACAGTGGAATTTTCAGATGATACTGGTGTAATTGGATATTCATTCTATACCAATGTGCTCAGTGTAGGCTCATTTGTTAGTATCTGTGTTGTCAGTTCATAGTCTATATATCTTGAAGTTCCTCTAAATTGTTTATCAATCTTCACATTTGTACTCTCAACAATTTTCCGCAATCTCTTGTTAAAACATCTATATGCCTTGCTCTTAGATGAATAACCAAGAAATATTCCTTCATCACTTATAGGAACAAATTTTCCAATATACTCATCTCTTCTAATATAGCATTTACTTCCAAATATTCTGAAATATTTAAGAGTAGGAGTAATACCAAATCATACTTCATGAGGTGTCTTACTAGTTTCTTCTTTGATGTGAACTTTTTTGAATGTGTAGATCGATGTACTTACTACCTCTCTCCAATATACATGTGGTAGATTTGCTTCTGATAACATACTTCTAGCTGCATCCAAGATAGTTCTATTTTTCCTTTCTACAACTCCATTCTGTTGTGATGTCCGAGGTGTTGATAACTGTCTTCTGATTCCATTCAGTTCACAGAATGTATTAAATTCTTTAGATGTAAATTCACCTCCTTGATCTGATCTCAAACATTTTCTTTTCTACCATTGCCTTGAATAGTTTGAATTTCCCAAGTGCTTTCAATTTTTCTCTGAGAAAAGTAACCCAACACATTCTAGAATAGTCGTGAATGATTAGTACGAAATATCTATCACCTTGTAAACTTTTAGTTCTAGCTGGACCACATAAATCAATATGAATTAAGTCAAGAGCATTATTGGATTTTTCTAGAATACTTTTAAAAGATTCTCTAACTTGCTTTCCAAATTGACATTCCTTACATACCAGATTGTGAGGCTTAACAATCTTAGGTAAATCTCTAACTACCTTAGTAGTACTGATTTTCACAATGCAATCAAAATTTACATGATAGAGCCTCTTATGCCATAGCCAACTTTCATCAATATGTGCAATCAAGCATGTCTTTTCATTATTATTCAAATGAGATATATTACCTCTAGTTTGATTACTAGTTGCAATTTCCAAGCCAGTTCTATTCATAATTTTGGATTTCCCATTCTTGAATTGTAACTGAAATCCTTTCTCAACTAATTGACCAACACTCAAAAGATTGTGCTTTAAACCTTCAACATACTAAACATTGTTAGTATTATGCTTACCATCAAGAGATATAGTACCTTTACCTTTGATAAAACAAGCTTTGTCATCTCCAAATCTTAGTAGACCTCCATTATATTCCTGAAAAGCCAAGAATTTTCTTTTATCACCATTCATATGATGTGAGCATCCTGAATCAATGATCCATTCATCCTTAACTTCAATTTTAGCTGCCAGGGCCTGCTCTACTGGTTGAATAGTAGGTGCTGGTTGATCTTTTGTTATAGCAACAAAAACCCATCCATTGTCTGTCGGATCCTCATCAGAATCATCAGTGACTCCTTCATTAGCAAGATAACAAGATTTATCTTTATTCTTCTTAAATATGTATCTCTGATATTCAGGGTTGGGCTTGCATGTTCTTCTAGCTTCTTCTCTCAATCTAGCATGTCTATCAAAGCATCTTGAAGCCATATGACCAATTTTATTATAGTTAAATCATTTAAAGGGTTCTTTACCTTCATACTTACTTCCAACTGGACCTTTAGGCATTTTCCTTGCAAATAGTGCTTCAAGTTCTTCAAGTTCTCTTGCATAGAAGGCATTCTAATCAAACTTGTCAAATGATGGTGCAGATGATGTTGATGCCTTAAAAGCTAAATCTACCTTTATAGTAGCAAGAGGAGAAAATTCCTCAATTTCAAAAGCTGAAATTTGTCCAATCAATGTATCCCTAGTTATTGATGTATTAGGCATTGTTCTTAACTCATTTATAGTAGTAACTTTCATTTTGTATGCTGGTTGCAATCCTCTTAACACTTTTGAAACAATTTCATCTTCACTTAAAATTCCTCCACAACATTTAATACCCAAAACATTTTCATTAACTCTTTCCATAAAAGTAGAAATCCTTTCATCTTCTTCCATTTTCAGATTTTCATACCTGACTCGGAAGCTTTCAAGTTTTGCAATTTTGACTATGGAATATCCTTCATTCAATGTTTCCAAATGGTCCCAAATAGCTTTAGCAGTAGACCTATCTGATAATCCCATGATATTCTGATCTGATAATGCGCTCAAAAGTGCTTCTCTTGCTTTGCAATCATTTTACTCATCTTTAGTCAAGTTAGGTGGATTAGGCTAATTCTGAGTAGGAGCAGTATAGCCATTCTTTGTCACTTCCCAGATGTCCTTTCCAATGCAATTTACATATGTCTCCATCCCGATCTTCCATATGCCATAGTTGGTTCCATCAAGTTCAGGACTGTCCTTCCTGAAATACTTAGAAGACATTGGATCTCCTCAAGTTGTTAAACTTCTGCAAAAAGAGGACTAGGCTCTGATACCAATTTTTAGGTCCCTTAGACAACTGAGAGGGGGGGGGGGAATCAGTTGTCAAATAAATTCAAACTAAAAACAACTTAACCAAACTTAATGCTTAATACTGGTTAACCAAACTTTATGTCGGTAGATAGTTTATCAGTTAATTGCAGTACCGGTAAAGATTAATGCATGAAATAGAAAGACAATAATATCCACAACATATAACACCAATGTTTGTATGTGGAAACCCTGTAAGGGGAAAAACCACAGTGGGAAACCTTACCCATAATTAGATGATACTACTGCAGATAGTATGTGTATACAAATGGGGTCTGCACATGCAGAAAGGCCAAGCACCTAGATCTCACTGCTCAAACACAAAATGAGAGTCACACTGACTACAATTGGATGGTTAAATCCAATAAGGATGTACTTCTCAAAATAGCATCTTTCTATGCTAGATTCAGTACCGGTGTAGTTCTGATATGCCTTCACAAAACCCTCCTTCAACCTTCAAATGATGTTTGCATGTATAGCTCTTCTTATTCTCGCATATACCGAATTATTCCTTCCTTTGCATTCTGCATTTTATCTTACATATAAGATCTTACCTTTATACCATAACCTAAGACCAATTTTAGTAGGTCAGCTCTAAAAGATATTATAATAAAAACAATTTACAATTAAATCAATAACTGATGCAATATCTGATTCAACATGTTAGCTTAATGCATTTACAACAATAATAAATCATCTCCATAGCATGTCATGCCGATCTAGAAAAGATAAGCCTGTCGGTGCATAACCTAGACCTATTTGCTGGTAACAACAAATATGCAAACTTGAATATACCAATGAACAAATCTCCAAGACAAATTGTCCAAACAATGTCTTCGACATAAACAAGTGTTTTCCATGTCATTCCAAGTGCCGGTGAATAATATATCCTGCCGATGTACTAGATACCAGTGACTATGCATAAAGTCACTTGCGTGCCGGTGAACATAACCAATTCTCCAAAGTGCTAGAGTTGATAAGTGTTTATAGGTGTTGAAATCAATGAAAAAACCATATCAAGATAAACAAAATACCAACAAGAACAACATGTAGCAACAACAATGTACTCAGCTTCAATAGTAGAAAGGGAGACTGAGTCCTACTTCTTGCTTTGCCATGAGACCAACTAGTCACCCAGAAAGAATGCACCACTACTTGTGCTCTTTCTATCATCAATGCATCCTACCCAATCGACATTAGTGTATGCTTCCAAAATAAAATTTCCCTGTTTAGGATACCACAAACCATAGTTGAGCATTCCTTATAGATACCTAAAAATTCTACTAACAACATTCATGTGTTACTACTTTGGTGCAGCTTGAAATCTGGCCACCATGCATACTGCCTGAACTATATCCGGTCTTGAATCAGTTAGATATAGTAGATTGCCTATCATGGATCTATACAAGATCTAATCCACTACTGGTGATTCATCATTCTTACTCAATTTGCTACCAGTCACCATGGGAGTACTTACCGGTTTGCAATCTTCTAGTTGGAATTTCTTCAGCATCTCCTTTGTATACTTGACTTGTGAGATAAAGATTCCTTTATCTTCTGTAGTATCTATAAGCCAAGGAAGTAAGTTAATTCACCAAGCATTGACACCTCAAATTCTGACTGCATCTGATCAGCAAACACTTTGCAGAGAGTGTCTTTGTTGCCACCAAAAATGATGTCATCTACATACACAACCATAATAATCATGTGATTCCCATCTTTCCTTATGTACAAATTGTTGTCATCACTTCCCTTTTTGAATCCCTACTCCTTTGAATACAAATCCAATCTTGAGTACCATGCTCTAGGGGCTTACTTTAAACCATACAGAGCTTTCTTTAACTGACATACAAATGTCTCATCATCATGTAGCAGAAATCCTTCTGGTTTCTCTATGTATACTTATTCTTCTAAATTTCCATTTAGAAAAGCCAATTTTACATCCATTTGGTATACTTTGTAGCCCTTGTAGGAAGAGTAAGATAGAAACATCCTAATTGCTTCTAATCTAGCCACTGGTGCAAATATTTCTTCAAAGTCAATCCCTTCTACTTGAGAATATCCTTTGCACACTAGCCTAGCTTTATGCCTCACAATCTTACCTTCTTCATTCATTTTGCTCCGGTAGACCCACTTTGTGCCAATGATATTCTTGTCTTTCGGTCTAGGGACTAATTCCCAAGTCTTGTTCTTCTCAATCTGGTGCAGTTCTTCTTCCATGTCATCCATCCATTCTTGTCTCTTGCTAGCCTCAATGAAAGTTTTAGGTTCAACTTCGGTCATGAGGCATAGGTTGACTTGTTCATCATTACGGGCAAGTCTTCTTCTAGTCTGCACACCATCACTCTTATTTCCCAAAATTTGTTCTTCTGGGTGATTCAACTATACATATCGGTTGAGAACCTTCTGAGGTGCTGCCTCTAGTTCAATGTCAGATTGAACTCCATCTATTTCATCATCAGAGTCATCATATCGGTTAATGTGTGGTTGACATCCCTTGTGCATATCCTCATCAACTCTTACATGCACATTTTCAACAATTCTTCTTAGTCTTTTATTGTAGCATTTGTAGGTTTTGTTGTTGGAAGAGTAACCAAGGAAGATCCCTTCATCTCTCCTAGAGTCAAAGCTTCCCAAATGATCCATATCTTTCTTAATGAAGCACTTGCTTCCAAATAGTTTGAAATATTTGATTGATGGCTTCCGGTCATACCATAATTCATAAGGTGTCATCTTATTGTTTGTTCTTAATTGAACCTGATTCAAGGTGTATGCAGCAGTATGAACAACTTCTTTCCAATAAGTATTCGATAGACTAGCCTCATTCAACATGGTTCTGACCATCTCCTTGACTGTCTTGTTCTTCCTTTCTACCACACCATTTTTCTGTGGTGTTCTAGGAGTAGAGTATTGCCTTCTAATTCCATGTTTTTTGCAATAATCTTCAAATTCATTTGATGTGAACTCTCCACCCTTGTTTGATCTTAGACATTTTAATTTGTACCCACTTTCCTTTTCCACCATCTTCTGAAAGATATTGAATCTATCAAATGATTATGATTTATCTTGCCGAAAGGTGACCCATGTCATCCTTGAGTAGTCATCAATGAAGAGCATAAAGTATCTTTCACCGACAAATGATCTTGTTCTAGTTGGACCACACAGATCTGTATGCACAATTTCAAGTGGCTTTGAGGTGTTGCGCTCCTTTATCCTGAAACTCACTTTTGTTTGCTTACCTTTTACACATTCATCACAAAATGTGTTTACTAGTTTGATGATGAGTGGAATATTCCTCACACACCCCTTTTGTCTTACTGCAACTAAGTTATCAAAATTTATGTGGCCTAATCTCCTGTGCCACAACCAACTTTCATCTACTTGACCTAAAATTAATTGGGACTCATAGCATTCCTTCAAATTATAAACATTTCCACCAGTTCTCTTTCCTTCTGCCACAACTTTACCGGTATTGTCATTCTTTATCTAACAATTGGTTGAGTCAAAAGTGAAATTGTAACCTTTGTCACACATTTGACTCACACTCAATAGATTATGTTTAAGGCCTTCCACATAATATACATAATGTGCATTCAGTTTTCCATCAATGCTTAGTGTTCCTTTTCCTTTTATTTTGATGGAGGAATTGTCTCCAAACCTTACTGATCCACCATTCCAATCTTCAATTTTAATGAATTTTCTTTTGTCACCAGTCATATGGTTTGAGAAACCACTATCTACCACCCATAGATTTTTCCTTTCAGCATGCAAGGTAGTTTGCACTATGAGACTAGATTCTTCCTTTTCCTTTTCTTTCTCGACCCAGACCGGTTTGATTTCCTTCTTCTTGTTAACTGCTATATTCTACTCTAGTTCAGATACCGGTTCTTGATCAGGATTTTCCTTCATTTGCTTGATCTTCTTGTTTTTGCATAACTTTGTTATGTGTCCAAATTCTTGACAGTTATAGCATTTTATGTTTTTATTAAAGGGAATATCCTTAAAGCTATTGTAGGGTACCAGTTTGCTCTTCCTACAATCAAAACTCTTGTGTCCATATCCATTGCATTGATAGCAAACAACATTCATATCTCGGAGTGCATTAAATGAATTTCTACTTTCATAATTCATAGAAGGCTTATTGTTTAACCTACAGTCAGCTATTCTATGCCCAAATTTATTACACTGGTAATAGTAACCATGAAAATTTGATACATACTGGTCGAGTTGTCTTGGTCCTGAATGGAACTGCCTCATTGGGGGTCTTCCATTCATGTTGTTGAATCTAGTGAATCCTTCTCGGTCAATTTTGGCATTCCTCCTTGGGTCTGCAAATTTGTGCATGAAATGTGACCTCTGGTTCATTTCTATATACCAGTTTGGATGTCGATTTCCAATAGCATCTGCATATGTCTTTTTGCTGGTTTCCTTGCCTACAGTGAATGTCTTCTTTTCTTCACCTTCACTTGAAGAAGTGAACATTATCTCTTTGTCAGGTTTACCTTTGTGGGTTGAACCTTGACCAAATTCAAATCCTAAACCACCTGTGTCTTTGTATTGCTTTTGCTTTATTAACATCTTATCCAAAGCCTCAGTGTTGCCTTCATACTTGCTTCTTATTTTTATTTCTTCCATGCTTTCTTCAAGATCCTTTCTAAGCTTTATTCTTTCTGCTTCCAGCTCTTGATGCTCCTTTTCTTTCTTTGTCAAATCAAAGGTTGTAGCTTCACTGATCCTCTTAGTTTCTTCTAGCTGTAGCTTCAAGTCAGATATGATTTGACCAGACTCTTCTAGAGACTGCTTCAAGAGATCTTGTTCATCTACTACAACAAGCTTAACTCCCTTGAGTTCTCTTCTTGTTTTAATTAATTCTTCAAGTGTACTGATAAGTTCACTCTCCAAATCCACTTCATCCTTAATATCCTCTTCTTCCTCTTCTTCAACAGTAGGTCTATCAAGTGCCATGAAAAGATTTACTTTTCTGTGGTTCTCATGGTCATCCTCTTCTGATGCATCTTCGTCATCTGTTGTGTCATCCTCAATTGTATATAAGCTATTTTGATTTCGGTAGTCTCTTCTTCCCTATCGGTAGTCATTCCTTTCTCTATCTTTATCGGTAGATCTTCTGAACTCTCTTGACTCATCTCCATCACTTTCTTTGTGAGGATAGCTTACAACGAAGTCTCCTACCTTCCCACAGTTGAAACACTTAAGGGGTAGCTTTCCTTTGTACTGGCCTGATCCTCTTTTGAGCTTTTTGACAAATTTAGTTACTTTAGCATCAGATTCTTCATTGGATTCTTTACGAGTAATAGCTTCTTTCCCCTTTTTGGTGGTGTTGAATTCAACTTCTTTTCTTGAGGAAGTCTCACCAATTGTCCTCATCTCATAGGTTGTTAGGAAACCAAATAGTTCATCCATTGTAAAAGTCTTTAGATCCTTGGCTTCTTCTATGGCTGGCACCTTAGTATCATATTTGGGAGTGAGAGATCTAAGTATCATTTTGATAAGAATTTAATCTGCAATCTCTTCACCAAGTCCTCTAATAGTATTCACAGTTTCATCAAATTTGTGACAGTAGTCTGCAATTTTTTCATCATCTTTCATTTTGATGCTTTCAAGTTGGCTCCTTAGAGTTTGTAGCTTGGCTTCATTGACCTTTTCATCTCCCTCAAACAACCTCTACAATTTGTCCCATGTCTCCTTTGCTGAAACACAATGCATGACTTTGACAAATTCATTATCGGACAATCCACTCAAAATGGCATGTTTTGCGGTTGCCTTTGCATTATTTTCATACTCCTTCTTTGTATCTAGATCAGTAGGAGGAGTATTAGGAATGACATACCCATTCTTGACAGACATCCATACATCAAAACCAAGAGATGAAATATATGTCTCCATTCTTCTGCTCCAGAAGCCATAGTTAGATCCATCAAACATGGGGGCTTTTGAGGAAGTAGACTTACTTCTTGCCATTATGCTTAAAGTCTAGAATCTACCCAAGGTTTAGAAATGACTAGGAGCCTTTGCTCTGATACCAATTGTTGAACACAGAATGCCACTGAGAGGGGGGGAAGTGAATCAGTGGTTTCTATTTTCTTTTCTTACCGATCTAATTTTCAAACAATTAGTTATTTACTTAACCACTAAATAGTCATACCGACAATGCAAGAGAGAAAACTAGAGAGATCGTTCACACACAAGAAAATCACAATACCAGATTTATGAGGAAAACCCAATATGGGAAAAACCTCAGTGAGAAGCGCTACTGGAGACTACTACTCCAATCCAGCCTCATAGGTAAAACATAGATTTACAAAGATTTTGGGCACCAACCCCTACACCAAGCTTCAACTTGGCAATGTATAATGAAATACTATTTGGATATAGTTAAGGCTTCTTGTTGCAAATGAACTCTATAACTCTTGATTAAAATAACTCTCTATTGGTTTATAGTCCTTTCTCCTCCACTAGAACTCACACTACCTATTGTGAGATCACTATCTCTATTCCTCAAACTCTATTATCTTTCTCTCCCTCACACATACAATCTCTCAACACACTATTTCACTCTTGGATGCTGCTTTCTCTGCCACACCTTATCGGTTAGGCTCAACTGTCATATTATGACACTACCAGTAGAATCTTCTCACTAGTTTCCTTGCTCACTCCCTCTACAACTAGCTTAGATCACCTTCTAAAGTCTTCTCCTCGCTTACCCTTCCTTCTCTACACTTTTCAATCTTCACAACATTAACAACCTTTTCTGTCTGGAGCTCTCATCTCTTATATGGTGATTTCTCGCCCAAAAAGAAATTCAAAAACTTGAGCGGTTAGGGTTTCCTTTTTCCCACACAGTCTTCATGAGATCCAATCCCACCTATCTTGGATCAATCATCTATTCCAAAAGACTACACCTGCACTCCGTTTCCATTATCCAATGCACATTTTTCTCAAAGTGGCAATCACGAATCACATCTTCTGTCATGAGGTCTGACAACACAAAGCATTCTAGAAGTTTCCTTTATGAGAGCATCATGAATCAGATTTACTTTGCCTTGATTTAGGTGCCAACTTCTCCCTAATCTTCCTCTGTCATTCCTTCTTCCTCAAGCTGCAATCAATCAGATGCAATCCCATGATTTGTGGCTCCTTCATTAATGGCGATTATATGTTTCATCAACCCTATCGATGAGGCTTCACCAACCACAACACCCTTGTCACCTCAGCTTTACAAGGCATCACAGCAATCAAGAAATGACCTTCCAACCTGCAGTCAGTCTGGCAAACACATACCGATAAAACACTTTGTTGATGAGAGTTTTCTTCTTCTTCTGTTAACTGGCAGAGCATCCCATACCAGTTTTGCTCACTTGATCTCCATCATGCTGATTGACATCAATGACAACTTATTGCCAAAATGCCAATAGTGTGATGGCGATGGCTTTTAGCTGAGACTAGATGGATCAAAGATATGAGTATTGATAGATAGAGGAGTTGTTCTCTCACAAATAGCGCCTATTGCCAGGTTTTCACTACTTGTTTTTATTGCACTTTTTGGTTTGTTTTTTATTTTTTGGTATTTATTTTCCATGCATTGGATGACTCAAGTGTATAATTTCTTCAAATGGATACTGTTGGTTGGTTTGTCAAGAACATCCCCTTCTAAAGTTGACATCCGATATGCTCTTGATCCGTAGGCTGATATGATGACAAAGGGACCCAACCAATTAGGTTCAAACTTCCCCTTCTTTTCTCAATCTTGCTAATTTCTAGGATTTTCCTTTTGTGTGAGATCACCGACTTTGAAATTCCTTAGGATGACTTTGTGATTATAGCTTCTACACATTCATTGTTGCTATGCCTTGAGATGGTCATAGACATGTTGTCATTTTTCATCACGAAGCTCTAGTTCATGCAACCTATTTACTCGATATTCCTCATCTGGTATGACGCCCTTCAAAGATACTCATAAAGATGGGATTTCTACCTCAAGAGGTAGAATTTATTCTGAACCATACACCAATGAATATGGTGTAGCCCCTTTAGGTGTCTAGATACTAGTCCTATATGCCTAAAGTGTCAGATTGAGTTGTACATGCCAATCCTTACCCGCATCATTTACTATTTTCTTGAGGATTTTTAGGATTGTTTTATTTGATGCTTCTGCTTGACCATTCCCCTGTGGGTAGTATGGTGTGGAGAAGCAATGTTGGATTTTGAATTATTCACATAGCTCTCACACATCTTGATTCTTTAAAGGATGCCTGTTGTCTGTGATGATGGAACTAGAAATGCCATATCTACAAATGAGATAATTGAGAATGAATGAGGAGGTCTATTTTCCAGTTACAGTGGTCATCAAGAATGCTTCAATCCACTTTGTGAAATACTCTGTTGTAGTGATAATGAAATTATGTCTATTTGAAGAAGAAGGATGATTTTCCCTACTAAATGAAGTTCCCATTGACAGAAAGGCCAAGATGTAGTGAACGACTATAGCTCCTGTGCTGGTGCATGGTTAAGATTGCCATGAATTTGACATTTAGGACATTTCATAGCAAATTGATAGGACTCTCTCCATTGTCAGCCAGTAATATCCCATTCTCAGAATTTTCTTGGTGAGAGTAGGACTACTTGAATGCATACCATAGATACCCTTGTGAATCTCATGTAAGGTAGAGTCATATTCATTATGATCAAGGCATCGAAGAAGAGTACCATCTAGACCTCGACGATAAAGTGTGTCAGTGGTTTTTTTGGTTGTGACATAGGTCAGGTGGTAGAGTATTGTTTTTGAGATAATCATAGATTGTCCCATAGAGAGGCAAGTCTGAACCGGTTAGGGCATAGATGACTTGGGATGTGAGATTTTCATAGGTTGGGGAAAACAATTTCTCTACCAGGAACTTGTTATGAATCTATTTATTTGGAATTTGTAGGAGTGAAGCAATAGTGGCCATTGCATCGACAACTCTATTGTCCAATTTTGGTATTTTCTCAAAGGTGATGTGTACAAAGTATTATTTGAAATCATCCACCATTCTCTTGCAAGGCATTAAATTATCATCCTTTTTCTGATAATCATCATTGATCTGATTGGTAACTAATTGAGAATCCCCATAGACTCTCAATTCTATGATTCTCCATTGTACAGCCATTTTGATTCTTGTTACCAGAGCTTCATGTTTAGTGATGTTGTTGGTGCATGAAAACATCAGTCTATAAGATCTTGGAATTGTGTTCCCTTTTGGATTGATGAACAAGATGCTGACACTTGATCCATGTTATGTATAAGATCCATCAAAGTATAGGGTACATTTCTTGGGTGTGACAGTGAGCACATCCATGTCTGGAAATTCCACCTACAGTGGTTGTTGGTCTGGTACTGGTGCTTTTGCCAGTTGATCTGCAATTACATGTCCTTTGATAACCCGACATTGTAAGTACTGGATATCAAACTCACTGAGAATCATGACCCACTTTGTCAATCATCCTGTAAGAGTTGCCTTGCTAAGTAAATATTTGAGAGGATCAATTTTTGCTACTAGCTTGATTGTGTGAGCTAGCATATAATGGCAAAACTTTTGAGAGGTGAACACCACTACTAAGAAAGCCTTCTCAATGAATATATAATGTAGTTCATATCTATTCAAAGTCCTATTGATGTAATAAATAGTTCATTTCTTTCATTTCAGATCTTCTTGTGCTAGTAGTGCCCCCAATGATACTTATGTTGTTGATATATAGAGAATGAGCATCATATCATGGAAGATTGTCGTCATGGCTCTTTGATAAGTTGCCCTAGCATTTTTCAAGTCGAAAGGCATGATGTTCCAACAATACATTCCCCATGGATAGGTGAATGCAATTTTATCTTGATCCTTTGGATCTATCTTGATTTGATTATAGCCAGAGAAATTGTCCATTAATGAAAACATTGTGTGGCCTGTTGTTAGATCCACAATTATGCCAATTCTTGGTAAAGGAAAGTTATCCTTTAGACATGATTTGTTGACATCTCTAGAATATGTACATATTCTGATGCTTCTATCAAGTTTTAAAATTGGTACAATGTTTGAGATCCATTCAGCATACTCTATAGGTCAGATGAATCCAATGTCTAATAACTTCTTTAGTTATGCTTTGACCAATAATGCCACATGTGGATTCATCTTTCTTAATTTTTACTTTACCGGCTTAGCTCCTGGAGTGATGGATAAGTGATGCATGATCAGGTTCAGATCTATTTCAGGCATATCAGCATAAGACCAAGCAAAATTGATTTTCTTTTCCTTGAAGAATTTGATAAAATCTGGTTGTTCCTCTTCTATGAGTGATTCTGCTAGGTGTATGGTTTTGACTGCTTCTTCAGTACCGATGTTTATAGATTGAGTTGGCTCAATCAATATTGGTGACCTTTCTTGATAATGTTCAGGAAGAGTGTCAAGTCTCCCATCTTTAGGTGCCTCAAAAAGGTTTTCACCTGCAAATGTGTCCTTTATTTTTACTTTTTTGTGATCTAATACTACCATTGACTGGTTTTCACTATTAGATCCTTTGTTTATTTCATTTTTGTGACTTAGAGACTTGGCACTCCCTTGATTGTAGATATCATCATTTTGTTCACTGGTAGAGCACGTTTCTAGGTTGACCAAACATAGATACTGGATAATGAATTCATCATCGGGGAGTATCGGTATATCATGGTGTTTAGGTTCTTCCCAATCTATGAGATGAGGATATATGAATGGTAAGGAGTCATTTGATGGGTTAAGATCAGTCACTGTAAGTTTCATGATAGAGTCATCATTATAGTTGTTTGGGATACTAGTTAGGTTTATGATATTGTCAAGGTCTTCGATGGTATTATCTTCGATGTAGCCTTGTTCGTATTGCCACTGCTCATTCTCACTAGCCTCGTAGATATGTCATGGTCCAAATTCAAGTGGTCGAGATTCTGAGCCTTGTCCCTCTTGAGAAAGGGATGTGTATGAGTGGATGGTATCTACCTCAATGTCTTCAGTAATATCTGAACAGCTACCCCACTCATATTCATTAGAATCAATTTCAGAATTACTGCCCTAGATTATCTTGCCGCTTCTAATAGGTATGTTGTATGGTGAGAAAAGATCTCTGACAATTGACAACATTTTTGTAGCTTTTATTATTCGGAATTGGAGCCTGCTTGTACTCTTTGCATTTGTTCATACACTATTTCTCTTCGATGAGTAGTAATTTCTTCGGGTGGTGGCCCCACCTCGGCTTGATCATGTTCTTGCACATGATTTACTTTCTTGTAAGAGGCTTCTTCCAGGGATAACTTTAAGAAACCCCCCCCCCCCCCCCCCCCAAGCAACTATGTAAAATCCTAGCAAATCAGACATTATTTTCAGGGGGAAATTTCTATATCGATGGCGAAATTTTTCTTTTTAAATGATGAAAAAATTATTTTGTATTAGCGACTTTTTTTCTAGGGTACAAAAATGCCATAAATTTCTGGCGAATAATACCTTGTTCTATGGGGAAAATATTTATTGTGGGAGGCGAATAATTATTGTTAAAAGGAACAAATATATAATTGTATGAGTGAAAAATTTTACTCCAAAGGAAAAATTATTTAAATGTATTGGCGATTTTTATCCACCGCTTGAAAATTATTTAATTTGTTTTGGCAAATATTTTGTTATTTATGGTACAATATATAATTCATTGGTGATTTCATAAATTCATTGCCATTAATAGACAAGGCACATCACATCACATAATACATTGAGTCTAGACTTTGCACGATGTATCAATAAGCATAGCCTCTTTGACACGTAAAGGGTGACACATACCTAAAATCTATCAATGATTTTAATCCATTCAATGATCATATATCAATGGCTAAACTTTTATTTCAGCCCAATTTTCTGAAGAGAACATAGCTCACTAGAAAGTCCCCAGAATGGAATTGGATTCAATAGACACGTATCAAATGTCATGAATCATGATCGATAATTTCGTTCATTTAATATATATCTTTTCACTTACGACAATCCACTCCATCCCCATGACTTCCAATGTGATACTTGCCAATTTGGTACTGGTTCATAGCTATTTCCAATTTCACACACTTGTGCATTTATGGGAAAGATTTGCAGAGATACAAAAGATTTAAAAAAATTTATAGTAGTTAATACTATTAAAGAAGTAATTATTACAATCAAGAGCTTCAATAATTTATATACAATCTTTGCTTATTTCATCTTCAATTAGCCTTTGCCATTTGGTAGATAAATCGTCAGAGCTCATGGTATTTTAGGTTTATAGGCTCACTGCTCAAGTTGTTTAATTTGTTAATCTATTTTCTCAAGATGGACACTCCCATCCGCTTGAGAAGCATTTTTGCAGAGGACCAGAGGGCCTTTCTAGGCTCCATTAGAGACCCAACCCTCCAATCAATCTGCAAGGAGGTTGGGTCGTCACCAATGAAGCTATGCGGATGGTGCTAGGTAGACAATTTCTGCGAAATGAAAATAGGTACCATGTTAACATGGACCTTACATCTCACTTCTTAGCGTCTCTTCTGGACTTGGGAGGAGACAAGATGGATATGCTGATGCTGTTGAGGAAGGTTTTTAAGGAAGACTTCCTTGTAGATGACATTACTCTTGTCATTCTTGTAGAAGTAGGGGTGGGGATCCCTTGGGCGAGTGATTTATCCAAGCTTCTCCTCCCTGACCAAACACTGCCAGTGGCCAGGCAACCGTTTCTCCTAAACCTGAATGCGGAGTAGCTGACGTGTCACAAAAAATGGGCGCGGATCGGGAGGGACTTCCTCCAGAAATGGTTCCTCCTAGGCGACTTTCCAAACTACATGTGGCTTGAAGAATTCTCTCAGCTTATGTTGTCTGAAGAATTTTACATGGAAGGAGGGCCATATTCTTAGGGCAAAATTTTAAACAATTCCACTACCTGTAGTTTTTTTTCCTATGTCCTTGAACCCTAACAGGCTGAGTGCTAGTGGCTCACTCATTTTGGCTTTTAAGTTTTTGGGGGACTCAAGACTTTGACGAAAAAATTGTAAATTTTAAAAGCATAAATATTAATGATAATTTTTCAAATTCCAGTTTGTTTCACTTTGCCTCTTATAGTCTTATGGATATAAAAATGCTTTCTATAATTCTATTTCATTTTTATTAATTAATTTCTTTCAAATGCTTTTTGTATATGAGCTACATTATTTCAATTATTTATTAAAAAATGGAAATAAATTTAATACTGTGATCTTTTTATGTAATGCTATTAAAAAAAAAATTCAATTCGTTCCATTAATTATTTGTACATTGATTATGGTTGATTAATTTTATAAATATATACTATTACTATATAGTCATTCAAACTACAAAATTTCAAAAGTTGCAAGATACAAAAGTTTATCGGTCAAGGTTTTTTCATTCAATTAATTGAAAAGTTTCAAGATACAAAATTTGTCCACAACTTATAGCAAGCAAACAAAAAAACTAGTTCATTGCCGATAGGCCGCTCACTCAGTCTCACTATCCCCCTAGGTCACCTCCTCCCAGTCCCTTCCCTCCTCAGAGGTCAATGCTTTGGCTTTCCCTTTTTTTCGCTTCAGCTTTCATTTTTGAAATTCAGTTTAGGAACTCAAAGTCGGGGTCGCCCTCCAAGCTTGCCAGTAGCTATATGGCCCTTCCTTCTTCAGCCCTATCTCTCAATGCCCTACCAACCTTCATCCTTGCCACCACATGCAAAGCATTCAGGACTTCATCCACCCTCATTAATTTAACAAAGAGTTTCATTGCTTCCCACCCCACTCAGGCTCGTTCATGGCACTGGTATTTGATTTCATCCTTTGGGCCATGAATAAAAGGAAGCAATTCCTCTTGGTCATCCCCTTCCATAATTTGAATGCCAACTCCTAGCACCACTTACTCCAAGATTGAATCCAGGTTAATCAAAAACTCCCCATCAATCAATTTGACCAATGTGAGTTTTACCTTTTCCACCTCCAGTTCAAATTCACAGGCCCATGCCATAATCAGAGAGTAAACGTCCATGTTAGTTCGATACCGGTGATTGATATGTGCCACCTCCTCCACAAGCATCAGTCAAGCTGCCACTCACAACTTCTCCTCCTTAAACCTGAACAGTCCTTGCATTCGTTTATCAGATACTTTGCCCAAAAAGGGCACCAACTTCTTGTCTATTCGAAGTGTGAAATTGGCCTCCATTGTCACCAACAATTTCAAAATCACTTCCTACAAAAAATGTCTTACAGAAGGTATGATTCTACGAACTATAGATTTGTTCTGTAGCTGCTTCAAAGCAAAAAGTGGTACACAGATCAAAAGGTAAAAAAAATTGCCTCCGTCTTAACTCAGGAAAAACATTAATGCCATTGAGATCAGGAAAAATATTTCATACCATCCTCCCCTTCCTCCTTTCGTGTGGCATGCCGCAGACAACTCCTTGTGCAACAATTAATTGCCACCTTGGCATTTGTACTTTCCAAATTTGCTCACCTTAACAGGTTGAGGACTGCAGTTGCACATTTTTTAAATTAATAGACTAAATTTATGTTGAAATTTTATATATATTTTAAAACTATTTTTGAAAATTATATATCGTAAACATAATTTCAAAGAATTTTGTTAAACTTTAAATTAATATTTTAGATTCAATATTGAATGTTTTCTTTTTAATATTAAACTTTTACCTTTCAAATTGCATATCAAAATTTATATTTTTATTTAGTTATTTGTTTTATTCTAGAAACTAAGTTTCATGTTTTATACTATTTTTGAATTTAAAATTTTTACAAATAATATTAACATTATATTTAATAGTTATCTCAAACTATTGCCCAATGCCCGGAATTGAACATTTTAAATTTAATTAAATAGAATTAAGTGAAAGTCTATAGTCTATAGACTATAAATCTCTTTTTCAAGTGGAATTTTAAAATGATTAAGTAGACTTTAAAAACAGACCCGAAAAGTAACACAAGTATGGTGACATGCCAGAAAAAATGGCAGAAGTCGTGGGACCCACTTCATCTAAAAACAGGTACCATCGACCATTGGATGAACAAAGATCAATGGCTAGGGTGGATTTTAGCCTAAATGTGGGAAGTGAACACCTTTCTGAGAACTTTGCCCAGAATTGGACATTTTAAATTTAATTAAATATAATTAAGTCAAAAAATCTCTTTTTTAGGCAAAATTTTAAAATGATTAAATAGACTAAAAATCAAACCGGAAAAGTGACACGAGTATGGTGACGTGCCAGAAAAATGGCAGAAGTTGTGGGACCCACTACATCTTAAAACAGGTACCATCGACCGTTGGATGAACAAAGATCAATGGCTAGGGTGGATTTTGGCCCGAATGTGGGAAGTGAACACCTTTCTGAGAACTTCGCCTGGAATTGGACATTTTAAATGTAATTAAATATAATTAAGTCTATAAAGCTTTTTTTCGGACGGAGGTTTAAAATGATTAAATAGACTAAAAATCAAACCTAAAAAGTGACACGATTATGGTGACATGCTAGCAAAATGGCAGAAGTTGTGGGACCCACTACATCTTAAAATAGGTACCATCGACCGTCGGATGAACAAAGATCAACGACTTAGGGTGGAATTCGACCTAAATGTGGGAAGTGATCACATTTGGGAGAACTTCGCTTGGAATTGAAACGTTTTAAATTTACTTAAATATAAGTAAGTCTATAAAGCACTTTTTTGGATGGAAGTTTAAAATTATTAAACAGACTTAAAAAATAGACCCGTAAAGTCACAATAGGTACCTTGGTCCCTCGTCCATTGGATGAGCAAAGATTAATGGCTTAGGGTGGATTTTGGCCTAAATGTGGGAAGTGAACACATTTGGGAGAACTTTGCCC
The DNA here is from genome assembly GCF_030272615.1 of Cryptomeria japonica. Classification (NCBI taxonomy): domain Eukaryota; kingdom Viridiplantae; phylum Streptophyta; class Pinopsida; order Cupressales; family Cupressaceae; genus Cryptomeria; species Cryptomeria japonica. The sequence continues at coordinate 830,361,988 of NC_081409.1, forward strand.
AGAATTGAACATATTACATTTAATGTCCTCAGAATTTATACTGAAGTAGTGAATGTTTTGTCCTTCAGCATTGAATAGTTATTAATAATAATTAATAAAATTACAACATGATTCTTAATGTCCTTGGAATTTATACTGAAGTAATGAATGTTTTGTCCTTTGACATCGAATAGTTATTAATAGTAATTAATAAAATTACAACATGATTCTTGATATTTTGCCATTTAGGTTTTACTTTTCTACTTTTTAGAGTTTTCAAAATAAGAGACTAGTAAATCATAATCATCTTTCATTTCTTGGATAAACCTGTAAATTGAGGGAGATTCAGAAACAACTACTAGATTGAGGAATGTAAGTTTCAACAGAGATTGTCTGCACCAATCTAGTGAAATAGAATTTCCAATTTTCGGGTAAAATCTAGAACACCTACATCCCACCTTTTTTGCTTTTGATAATCCCGTGGTCCAATTTGAGGGTTAGCATTTTCAAGTTTTTATCTAGCATTATTTTGAATTATTAACAATAATAGTGATGGGGAAAATGGGAAGTAGTAGTTCTACAAGAAGCCAAGTGAAAAACAAAATGTACCTAACTGAACTAGTTAGAACACGAGGTTTCACTGATGAATACCATGATATTTATGACCTTGCTATCCATGGTGAAAAGTGTATCATAGATATTAGATATACAATGTCCAGTAAGGTGGCAGATGCATCCAGGGCAAAATTTACTGTTTTCAACCCAATGCTACAACAAAAAACAAATAAAATCGCATCGTGGGATGTTGGATTGGGAAGCATGGTGTTACTTGAAGTATTCTCTTGCCCTGATTTTGTCATGGTCTATGCCAAAAATTATGATGAAGATAAAAAAGCAATTGTCAATAAAAATACAAAAGAGGAAATTCTATCCATAAACGAGGGAGAATTTGCTCGTTTGTTGAACCTAGGATTTGAAGCCCAAAACTCAAATGTCTAAATTGACCTAGGAAAGCTGGCAGAGAATTATGAGAGTCTCGATCCAAGTTGCAGAGATTCATTTATCAAAGCTCTAATAAAGATTGGTACTGGTATTGTGTTGGATCAGAATCATAAGCCTCCTTATGATTCTAAATTTTTTGTTCCATGGGTTGGGGATACTATTTCCTTGCTGTCGTTTTGCCTGGGATTGGAAAATAATAGGGAAGTGGGTGCAAGCCTTCTTGAATTGATTTATAATATCCATTATGTAGGTCAGCTAGTAAGATATAATTTTATTGAGCACATTGTAAAATCCATGCAAAAACAGTTACTAATGATCAAAAAAGGTTCCTATAAGACATTTAAGTTCTCATCCTACTTGTGCTATCTCCTTCTATCCAAGTATCATGCAATATTTGAGACCAACAAGCTTCAAATTGTGAGCTATAAGATTGATGAGAAGACTGTGAAGAGAACAGAGTGCCCAATATATGATTGGACCCCAAAGATAACAATGCATGATAACAGAAAGAACTACAACCATTTTGTAGACTTCTTTTTGGCACCAATGTATAATGAAATTACAAGCACTCCAATGCCTAGGTTGCTTGTGTCTTGTAGAGATTGCATTCAACTCGGAAGTCAAATAGAATTGGCAGACTGGTTCTTCATGGAAGAATTCACTGGGTTAAGGTTTTACGGATCGACAGTAAAACCATACAAACTTCCAATACATGTGACAGAGAGGGTATCTCCATTAGAGTATGTACGACAATTGGAGAGCACACATAGACACTTCCATGGTCAGCAAAAGAAGAGCATATTTTCTTCCTTGCCTTTCTCATGTGGAGGGTTCACATTTGAGAGAAAAACATTCATTGTGGCACATGATTTCTTGATAGTTTTTAACTTTGGTGATGAGGGTCTCTGGTAGTATGATCCAATCGGTGTAGTTCAAGAAAGGCTTAAGAAAAATGGGAACTCTTCAACGTTATGTCAACATGAAAGTAAGCCATTGCTAGAAAAGCTTAGAAACAAGGACTCCTGGGATGAGGTTAAAAAAGAGATGGAGAAAATTGTAGCTGACAATAACATTTCAACAGAAGAAATTTCATCAAAAATTATGGCATTGCAAATGCACATAGAGAGGACAACAGAGGAGGGCCAGGGCATCCAAAATAGGAGGTCCTACAATTTCTACCTAAAACCTGCTAATCCATCTAAAAAAACTATTCCCAAATCAATTTTGCATGAATGTAAAGAGAATTATTTCACTCAAACCAAAATAAATGATTTTTGGACTATGAGGAGGAATCTCGGTGAACCAAAGACAATTGCAGAATTTGAGAGCATCGACGAGGATGCAGAGTTTAGAAAATTGTGGGATATGGAGCATGACGGGACTGAAGGTGATGATGATGAGCATGAGGTTGCCATTGAACCCCCTCCAACAACTACTACAGTCCTAAAAATATCAGGTGGAGTCAGTGAGTCCATGAAAGAAAAATATAGCAAAGGGGAAAACCTTGTGGAAAAAATGGGTTTTGAAGGTGGTGGTCTAGGTGCCAGAGGAGATGGCATTAGGTATCCACTTCAGGTACAACTTCCATCATAGTCAAAATCAAAAGGTCCTTATAAACCAGTCATTGGACTTGATTCTTTAGATTCATCACGGATAGGTACTACTCATTACCCTCAAGGTCCACCTTCATTTGTTTCAGGTTCAAATCCACAACCACCACCACATCATGGTATTCCCATTGGTGGTGAATCAAGTGCCACTACCACTGGTGGGGAATCTGGGGATAATATTCCTATTATTGTTCAGTCAAGTGCCACTGTGATTGGTGGGGTTGGCATGGGGTCTACTACTGATACTAGTTGTCTTGGTGTTGGACAAGGGCAACAACAAAATATCTCTTGCAAGAGGCCACTAGAGGTAGATACTCAATCTCATACTATTAAGAATCCTATATCAAGTGCCACTGATACTACAAATCAATCATTTGTAGCTTCAGATCACATACCTCAAAAGACTATGAAAACTACACATGAAAGTGTCAGTGGGATGGCAACAGGAATTGTTGTTGGTAATCCTGGTCAAGCATTAGTTAAAACCACAAGAATAAGTGGAACTAGAGCCTATGATATTCCTATGTCACCTTTCAAACATTCAATTGCTTCAGCAAGCCTAGATTTTCAATTTCGTGATTACTATGAAAAATATGAAAACACAACAAAAGCAAATAAAGAAAAAAAGAAAGCATTTCATAGGAATTCTGTGTCTGAAGTTGTAAATGAATAACCTGCAAGGAACAGGGTATTTCCAACATATGACCCACATAAAGATATGATGGATTCATGGTTGTTATGCCCCTGGACACATCTAAAGATAAAAATCCATCACACAATCAGATAGATCCCTCTCAATTTCAAGTTAGCACCCTCCAAATGGATTTTTCCAAAGTACATAATGTGGACAAAATTAGTGTGTCAAAAAGGACTAACAAAGTGGTCTACACTTCATTGCTAAAGGTGGAGAGAGAAAAAAATAAACTGGAGAAACAAATAGAAAAGTTACAGGCAGACCTGGAAAACAAAAAATCAAGGAGGAAAGCAGCAGATAGCAAGTGCAATGATTTACAGAAAAGGATTAAAAATTCGGGCTTTGCAGTAGAAATTGCAGAGCAAGAGAAGAAGGATGCGGAATTGAAGGACTTGATTGAAAAACTAGCTAAAAGCAATAAAAAAATTGTTGAGGAAAAAAACCAGTTTTCAAAAATTATACAAAAGTTATGAGTCTTCTGCCACAGAAATGAGAAAGTTACAGGACCTATTGGATCATGGGAAGGAAAAAGAAAAACATTTGCAAGAGGAAGTAGAGGAAGAAAGAAAAAAATGTGCGCAAATGAAAGAAGACCTACATAATGCAAATGATAAAATAAAAACTTTGGAGGATAGATTGAAAGATAATATGAAAAATACAACGAAGTATATACAAGAAAACATTTGGCGGTGAATAATGCAGAGTACTAAGAAGTTGTGTGAATGGTTTCAATTGACTGAAAGTATGAGACAAATTTTTATAAAAATCAAAGGGCACTATGAGAAGAGTACACATGTTTACTCAAAAGAGGAAATGGCAAAAAAGATTCTAAAAGTAGTCTACAGTTCCAGTGATAACTACTTTGCATCCAAGGGAATTAAGAGCCACATTGATGCCACAGTTAAGACATCATCTATCATTCAAAAATGCCAGAAGCTAAGGGAAACATCAAAAGTTATGGACAGTTGTGGAAAAAAGATAGTGAAGCTGCAAGAAATGGAAAATAATTTGATTAAACTTGGTTTGCCTAAGCCTGTTGACACATCAAATAAATTCATTGGAGAAGAAGCTTACAAAAAAATCATGGAGATAAAAATGAAGTCTGATTTAGACTTGCTTCCAAAGGACACAACTCTCAAAAGCTTTCTGGAATTCATCCAACCATTTACAACTCTAAATACGGTATTGGATGAAACAGTGATGTCAAGTAAATCTTATAAATATGGAATGTTGACGAAGTTGGAGTTGACTTTTCATAGTTTATAGAATATTGATCTTCCATCAGACGAAGAGTGGAGCACCCTACAAAAACTGGCACAAAATTCTTAAGAATCATAGCATGTATTGCACAATTTTCTTCTTTTATTCTTAATTTCAAGGTTTTATGTTTTTTCTATTTGCTATTTTGCTAATCCAGCCTATGAATCTATGATGCACTGGCTAATGCTATTTTGCTAATCCAGCCTATGAATCTATTTTATGAATAGGAAAAAAATAGCACTCACTATTGCTATTTTGCTAATCCAGCCTATGAATCTATGATGCACAGTGCAAAACTTCAGCCAGTAAATTTGTATTCTCAAATTCTCCCTTGCTTTAACATTTATGCATTTCTCTATTTCTGATTAGTAGGTTTTAGGCACTGCTATTATCTATGTTTAATCTATCATGGCATGAATTAATATTTAATTTTGAACTCTATTTTTTGAATAGGAGACATCAAACATGTAGCAGATGTTAAATTGCTAATACGACCTATGATGGCCATATATATATGTGTTGAGTTTGTGATTTTGATGTTCAATGTTCACATGTTGCAAACTTGCAATTTGACCTGAAGCTGTTGTTGCTCCCTTGTTTCTATAAAAGGGAATTCAGGGTCATTTGCAATTTTGCAAAGGGTTCTACTTCTGAAACTTTGTATTCACTTTTGCATGGACATTGGAGAATCACACAAGAGTTGATGTTGCTCTCTTGTTTTTATAAAAGGGAATTCAGGGTCATTTGCAAAGGGTTTTGAAACTTTGTATTCACTTTTGCAATTGGTATGAAGAATCACACATATTGAAATTTGGTGTATTACTATTGAATGAATTGTATCATATGGCTATATTTTGAAAAAATTAATGAAAATCTAAGTTCTCGACATGTGTATTGCTATTGAATGAATTGTATCATATGGTTCTAAAATGTATCTCACAGATTTGAGACTCAAACATGTATAAATAAACAATAAACATCTCTGTATCAATAAACACATTATGGTTTTTTTTTATTATGCTATTTTAAATCTAGAAATAGAAAGTTGAAAAATATAATTACAAATCAATATTAAATTCTAATTGCAAAAAGTAATATGCTTTTGTAATATGAATGATGAGATATAATAATAAGATTAATAAATACCAATCTCTTACAGTTGCCATTCATCCTCATCAAATTCATTGCTTTCTTGATTCCCTTCTGTGGTTTCTTCACTCTGAGTTTGAGTCTGCATATCTTCGTCGAACTACATCTCAATGCTACCAGTAGCTCCAGTAGTCCCACTAGCACTTTGGTTTGAAGTGTTGCCCAAACCTCTTCTTTCACATTTGGACCTCTAGATTTGCAGTGCCCCATCGTAAGGAAAAGTGTGGACATCATACCTAGATGTATAGAGCCTCAAGCAATTTTCCAAATTTTTGTCTAGTTTGTTTCTTAGCTTTGATTTTAGGAACCTCAAAGCACTGAAAACTCTCTCATCTTCCATCGAACCCAATATCATGGTAGGACATAAATCAGCAAGCTTCACATATTCATGCATTGAATCACGCAAGGATTTGTTCTCAGCTATATATTTCCAAACCCTTGTTATTGATCCCTCTTCGTGGGGGTTATCCATTTTGGCATATTGTTCTTTCATAGTGTATGCAAAATGAGTTGATTGCTCTTGAAGATGAGTTTCGTCTAATATTCCATTTATAGTTACTCCATTAAATTCTCTGGAAATGCAAAATTGTTTTACCAAAGTCAGTAGCTTACTTTGAAAATTAGATGCACTATTGAGGCTCCAATAATGGGGAAACATAATAGACATGGCTTCAAGTAGGTTGTTAAGAGGGAATCTGCTTCTAATTTGTGAGGAAAGATCATATGAAATTTTCTTTACAGAAGTAGTTACAGTCTCAACAATCTTGTCAAAATCTTCCTTTGTAACTCTTGCTAGTTTCTTTCTAGGGTGCTTTCCTGGTTCCTTGGGGTCGATTATGGCATAGAAGTGCATTGGTATCTTAACTCCCCATACATTGGCACATACCTTCGAATTTACACCAATTTGTAAAAAGTTATCGGGATTGTTTGAATCCATGAGTGTCTGCCACTTAACAAATTTTTCATCAGAAAGTGTTGGTTGATTTCGATAGAGATTGTCAAGGGTCAGGCGGGTCATCTTACATAGCATAGCATATTCTGCAATATACAAAGCTCTTTTTTGGGCAGCCTTCATAATATTCCTCATTTCCTCTAGCATGGGCAGAAGAGCTGCTAAAGTTAAGAGTGTCTCTAAGTTACTTAACCTGCCAAGAAGTTCAGGAAATTTTGGTTGATCTAATTCGTCGCGAGTTGTGTGAAATAGTCCAATCAAGGATGGATATTCTAGAAACACTCGATGCACTGGACCATCCAAAGAGATCCATCTGGTATCATTATCCTTGAGAAGCTTGTTCCCATCAGTTAATCCATCAGCAAAGTTTTGAAATTCCATAAATTGCTTAGGACTTCGACAGAAGTGTGAGTAGAGCTCTCTGATTAAAATTTCAATTTTTTTAACCGAAGCAAACTTGCTCACAATTCCAAAAGCTAGATTCATTCTATGAGCAATGTAGTGAATTGCAATAATGTACGGTGCAAATGAAGTTTCAATCTTTGTACAAAGTTCATTCCCATGACCTTGTATTACTGAAGCTCTATCTGCTCCAACACAAACCAATTTTTTGGCTACCGTCATGTCATCCATACCTCCATATTCAATTAAACTTCTCTTTACTAGTTGAAATAAATTTTCCACTATCGCACTCTCCTTCATTTTAGCAACAGATAGTAGATGAGGTTGGCGGGTATGATTCTCTATAGTATAAACATGCATGCATACCCATGAAGTATTGTCTACTGTGATAACTTCGTCTAAAGAGAATGCAATGAAGTTTGACTCTCTTATTTTTTCTTGTACATCTTCTTTTTCAACCTCAGCAAGACAACTTGCCCATTCCCATCCACTGTTTACTGACCAGTGTCTATTAGGATAGTTAGGAACTTTCAAAAAGTGTAATAAACCACTAATTGATGGGAAATATGTCATAGCACGCCCTCTGCTCAAAATATGAAAAACAACGCTTAACTGAACAACTTTTCTCAGTTGTTCTATATGCATTGCTTTTCCAAAAACAACTTCAATAGAACCTTTAACTTCAACAGCCTTCATCTGTAATTTCTCATGAAAATAATACTCTTCGGCATTCCTCACATGCTTACATTCATCCTTTTTTTTCCATCTTATCACTGATTTTTCAACCCCGTCTATCATTTGTTTTTCATAAACTTTACCCATATGCTTTTCTATGGTGTCAAATTTTAGCTGTAACCTAATTTCCTTGTTATGTTTCCAAGTACATATCTTACACCTGCATTCTATTGAACGCTCACCTTCAATTGGATTCCTGACTGGTTCAATGAATGGATACTTTGATGCCCAATTAATTTGAAAATTCCTCACTGACATATCCCACTCCCGATCCTTTTTTGATTATGGTTCACCCTTTTTTGATATGGCTATTATTTTCCCCTTTCATGCATTATCATCAATGGCATTATCACCCAAGTTGATTATATCATTCCGGCTAACTTGGGTATCTACTAGATAATCTTCTTCAAGATCATCTTGATCTAAGATATCAGGTTCGCTGTCGTCTTCAACATGCAGTGTAGGTGGCAAATTTTGTACTTGTACTTGTGATGATGTACCTTCCTGATTTTCACATCTAATGCCAAAGTACGAAGACAACATTCTGCTTTTTGTTGGCCTCCCCTTGCCTTCCCCACATTTAGGTTTCCTACCCCTCTTCTTGTTCAACATCTCCAATGAAATAAAGGCTGCCAAAAAAATATCAATTTGCTGAAGAAGCAATAATAGGCTATAATGTATAATATACAACTTCAAAAATATGATCACTCACCTTTAGGCTTTAGGTCACTAGCAGTCGCCAATACAGTCAACGACTCAACAACAATGATTTTCCTTGGTCTGAAACTTCACTATTGATCAGAATTTAGAGCCTAGAACCCACCAGATTGTGTTGAGATATTGAGATAGATCTGATCTTTGCATGTATTTATACCAATCCTTATATGACAAATTTCGTAGGAATTTTATATGGTATACAAATATTTGGCAAATCCCTCGTAATTATAACATGACTTATGTAATTTTTTGAGGTGATTATAGATCATCTAAATATGACTTACGAAATTTTTGAGGCGATTATAGGTCATCCAAATAATAGCCTAATACAATATAGTTGGCAAAAGTTGAGGTGAATGGAGACACGCATCGGCAAGATGTCAGGCGAATTGGGTCCCCCTGGCTAACAAATCTTCACATGCCTATAGGTGAATTAAGGTCATCTATTAAGGTTGTAGGTCCTAGAGACAACTGAGAGGGGGGGGGGTGAATTAGTTGTCAAATAAATTCAAACCAAAATCTTATTAACCAACTTAATGCTTAATACCGGTAAGATAGTTAAGTATGCCGGTAAATAGTGTTAATAGAAAATTGCTATACTGGTAAGAATTAATACATGAAACATAAGCACAAAGTCATCCACAACACATGACACCAATATTTGTATGTGGAAACACTGTAAGGGGAAAAACCACGGTGGGAAACCTTACCCACAATCAGATGATACTACTGTAGATAGTAAGTGTACAAAGAGGGGTCTGCACATGCAGAAATGCCAACAGCCTAGAGCTCACTGCTCAATCACAAATGGGAGTCACACTGACTACAGTTGGATGGTTAAATCCAATGAGAATGTACTACACAAAATAGCATCTTCATATTTTGGATTCAGTACTGGTGTAATGCTGATATGCTTCTACAAAAACCTAACTTCACCTTCAAATGATGTCTTCGTTTATATCCCTGCTTGATCTCACATATACCCTTCCTTAAATCTTTTTCACATTCCACACTTGATCTTACAAATAAGATCTTACATTTATACCATACCCTAAGACCAATTTTAGTAGGTCGGCTCTACAAGATATTACAATAAAAGCATTTTACAAACAATACAATATCCGATGCAATAACCGATTGAACATGTCGGTTTAATGCATTTACAACAATAATAAATCATCTCCATAGTGTGCCATGTTGATCTGGAAAAGATAAGCCTGCCAGTGTAACCCTAGATAACCTAGACCTATTTGCCAATAGAAGCAAATATGCAAATAAGAATATACCAATGATTATTACTTCAAAATAAAGTGTCCACATGATGTCTTCGACATTACCAAGTGTCTTCCATATATTGCAGGTACCGATGAACATTATATCCTGCTGGTTAACCATATACTGGTAACTGTTGCATAGTTTACTATTTGCCAATGAATGTTGCTAGATCTCCAAAGTAGGTGTATTTAGTAGCTGTTGACATCAATGACAAAACCATACCAAAATACCAACAATCTCCCCCTTTGGCATTGATGGCAACACAAGATGGAAAAACCATCAAAGTGCCAAAACAAAAATTCCAAGTACAAAAACCAACAATCTCCATTTCTCCCCCTAGGAGTAATATGTGTTTATACCAAACTCTCATACCAATCTCTCCTCAAAAAGATAATGTATTTTTCATACATCTCTCCCTAATGTTTTTCCATATATCTCTCCCCCTTTGACATCAAATGCCAAAGTCACAAAAAGTCAAGTTCATACAAAATACCAACCACGTCAATATACCAACTACTCCCCCTAGGAGGTAGCTTCCTCATCAAATACCAAAATAAAAGATTTGTCCATTTAATTTTGTCGGCTGATGACAATCATCAACTATCTAAGTCTCTACCGGTGGAGGTAAGACTCCGAGCTGATCTCTGAGATACTCAAAAGTTTCCTTAGGCAAAGGTTTTGTGAAAATATCTGCAAGTTGTTCTTTAGTATTCACATAAACCAGTTTTATCTCCTTTTCTTCAACTTTTTCCCTTAGAAAATTCAGTTTGATAGAAACATGTTTTGTTTTAGAATGTAATACTAGATTCTTAGATATATCAATTGTTGCAGTGTTATCACAATATATAGTAATAGGTTCCTTGCATTTTACCTTTATGTCTTTCAACATTTGCTTAAGCCAAAGTACTTGTGTACAGTTTGTTGCTACTACAACATATTTTGATTCTGTTGTTGATAAATATGAACAACTCTATTTCTTACTTAACCAAGAAACTAATCTCTTTCCAAGAAAGAATGCTCCTCCAGTGGTGATTTTTCTATCATCCACATCTCTTGCCCAATTTGCATCTATGTATGCATATAGATCAAAATTTTCATGTTTAGGATACCATAATCCAAGATTTGTTGTGCCTTGTAAGTACCGGAAAATCCTTTTTAATACTAATTCATGATTTTCCCTAGGATTACTCTGAAATCTAGAAACTATACATACTACATTCATAATATCAGGTCTTGTTTGTGTCAAATACAGTAAACCTCCTATCATAGATTTGTATCTAGTTGGATTAATAGGTGTAGATTCATCCCTTTGAGATAATTTGTCATTTGTAGTCATAGGTGTGCTTACCGGTTTAGAGTTTTCCATCCCAAATTTCTTAAGTAGTTCTTTCAAGTACTTAGATTGAATCAAAAATATGCCTTTATCAGTCTGTAAAATCTGCAATCCTAAAAAGAATTTTATTTCCCCAATCATAGACATTTCAAATTCATGTTGCATTTCAAGAGAAAATTCTTTGCATAATCCATCTTCTCCTCCAAAGATTATATCATCAACAAATACTTCCATAATTAAGATGTCATCATTAGTTACTTTGTAATATAAACTGCTATCTACATTTCCTTTAGTAAAACCAATTTTTAAAAGATACTTATCCAATCTTGCATACCAAGCTCTTGGATCTTGTTTCAATCCATACAGAGCTTTTCTTAATCTGCAAACCATATCTTTGTCATCTGTCAAGGAAAATCCATCAAGTTGTTCAATATAGACTTCCTCTTTAAGATCTCCATTCAAAAATGCACATTTAATATCCATTTGATAAACTTTGTAATCCTTGTGAGCTGCAAAGGCCAAGAATAATCTAACTGCCTGAATTCTGGCTACCAGTGCAAAGGTTTCATTGTAATCAACTCCTTCTTTCTGAGAATATCCCTTACACACTAGTCTTGCTTTATTTCTGACAACCTTACCATCTTCATTGAGTTTGTTTCTAAATACCCATCTGGTTCCAATTATATTTTTATTTTTAGGCTGGGGAACTAATGTCCAAGTATTATTTTTCTCAATTTGTCCTAATTCTTCTTCCATAGCTTTAATCCAAAATTTATCTTCACATGCCTCATTGATAGATAACGGTTCAATTTGAGAAATAAGACATACCTCTTCATTTTCCAGTCTTCCTCTTGTCATGACTCCTTTAAATTTGCTTCCAATTATCTGATCTTCAGAATGATTCAATCTTACATACCAAGGTGTCTTAGCCTGTTGTTGTTCTTCAATTACTGTGGAATCCTCTGATGATACCGGAGTAACTGGATCATCATTCTGTACCGGTGGATTTATTGTAGGTTCATTTGTCATAATTTTTGTTACCAGTTCAAAGTCTATATACCTTGAAGTTCCTCTGAATTGTTCATCAATCTTTACATTTGTACTCTCAACAATTTTTTGTATTCTTTTATTAAAACATCTATATGCTTTACTCTTAGATGAATAACCAAGAAATATTCCTTCATCACTTCTAGGATCAAACTTGCCAATATACTCATCTCTTCTAATATAACATTTACTTCCCAAAATTCTGAAATACTTAAGAGTAGGAGTATTACCCAACCATAGTTCATGAGGGGTCTTACTAGTTTCACCTTTGATGTGAACTTTGTTGAATGTATAGACAGCAGTGCTTACTACCTCTCTCTAGTACACATGTGGTAGATTTGCTTCTGATAACATACTTCTTGCTGCATCCAAAATAGTTTTGTTTTTCCTTTCAACAACTCCATTCTGTTGTGGTGTCCGAGGTGCTGATAATTGTCTTTTGATTCCATTTAATTCACAAAATTTATTAAAATCTCTAGATGTGAATTATCCTCCTTGATCTGATCTTAAACATTTAATTTTCTTACCGGTTTCATTTTCAACCATTGCTTTGAATAGCTTGAACTTCCCAAGTTCTTCTGATTTTTCTCTGAGAAAAGTAACCCAACACATTCTAGAATAATCATTAATAATTAGCATGAAATATATATCACCTTGTAAACTTTTAGTTCTAGCTGGACCACATAAATCAGTGTGAATTAAATCAAGAGCATTATTGGATTTTTCTAGAATACTTTTGAAACTAGCTCTAACTTGTTTTCCAAATTGACATTCCTTGCAAATTGTATTCTAAGGTTTCACAATTTTAGGTAGATCTCTAACTGCCTTAGAAGTACTGATTTTTACCATGCAATCAAAATTTACATGACATAGTCTTTTATGCCATAGCCAGCTTTCATCTATATGTGCAATTAAGCATGCCTTTTCACTATTATTCAAATGAAAGATATTACCTCTAGTATGATTACCGGTTGCAATTTCCAAACCAGTTCTATTCATGATTTTGCATTTTCCATTTTTAAATTGTAACTGAAAACCTTTCTCAACTAATTGACCAACACTTGAAAGATTATGTTTTAATCCTTCAACATAGTAGACATTGTCAGTGTTATGTTTACCATCAAGAGATATTGAACCCTTACCTTTGATTGAATAGGCTTTGTCATCTCTGAATCTTACTAAACCTCCATTGTATTCTTGAAAGTTCAATAATTTACCTTTGTCTCCAGTCATGTGATGTGAGCATCCTGAGTCAATAATCCATTCATCCTTTGATTCAACTTTAGCTGCTAGGGCTTGTTCTACCGGTTGAGCAATAGGTATTGGTTGATCTTCTATTATAGAAACAAAGACCCATCTAGACCCATCCATTGTCTGCTAGATCCTCATCAGAATCATCAGTCACACCTTCATCAATAATGTAACAAGATTTATCTTTGTTTTTCTTAAATTTGTATCTCTGATATTCAAGATCAGGTTTGTATGTCCTTCTAGCTTCTTCGCTTAGTCTAGCATGTCTATCAGGGCATCTTGAAGCCATATGACCAATCTTATTGCAATTGAAACATTTAAAGGGTGCTTTGCCTTCATACTTACTTCCAATTGGACCTTTTGGCATTTTTCTTGCAAATAGTGCTTCAAGTTCTTCAAGCTCTTCATTCTCCTTCCTAGTTTCTTCAAGTTCTCTTGCATAAAAGGCTCTCTAGTCTGATTTGTCAAAGGATGGAGCAGATGATGTTGATTCTTTGAAGGCCAAATCAGTTTTTATAGTAGTAACAGGACCAAATTCTTCAATTTCAAAAGCTGAAAGTTTTGCAATCAATGTATCCCTAGTTACTAATGTATTAGGCATTGTTCTCAACTCATTTATAGCAGTAACCTTCACTTTATATGTTGGTGGCAAACCCCTTAAGATTTTTGAAACAATCTCATCTTCACTTAAGGTTCCTCCACAACATTTGATACCTAAAACAATTTCATTTACTCTTTCCATAAAAGCAGAAATCCTTTCATCTTCTTCCATTTTCAGATGTTCATACCTGACTCAGAAGCTTTCAAGTTTTGCAATTTTGACTATGGAATCCCCTTCATTTAGTGTTTCCAAATGATCCCAGATAGCTTTTGCAGTGGATCTATCTAATAATCCCATGATTTGTTGATCTGATAATGCACTCAAAAGTGCTTCTCTTGCTTTGCAATCATTTTCTTCATCTTTAGCTAAAGTAATGGGAGCAATCTGACCAGCTACAGCAGTAGTATAACCATTCTTAGTAACTTCCAAGATGTCTTTACTAATGCAATTCAAATGTGTCTCCATTTTGATTTTCCATATCCCATAGTTGGTTCCATCAAGTTTAAGATTATCCTTTCTAAAATAATTAGTAGACATTGGATCTCCTCAAGTTGTTAAACTTTTGCAAAAAGAGGACTAGGCTCTGATACCAATTGTAGGTCCTAGAGACAACTGAGAGGGGGGGGGGTGAATTAGTTGTCAAATAAATTCAAACCAAAATCTTATTAACCAACTTAATGCTTAATACTAGTAAGACAGTTAAGTATGTCGGTAAACAGTGTTAATAGAAAATTGCTATACCAGTAAGAATTAATACATTAAACATAAGCATAAAGTCATCCACAACACATGACACCAATATTTGTATGTGGAAACCCTCTAAGGGGAATAACCACAGTGGGAAAACTTACCCACAATCAGATAATACTACTGCAGATAGTAAGTGTACAAAGAGGGGTCTGCACATGCAGAAAGGCCAACAGCCTAGAGCTCATTGCTCAATCACAAATGGGAGTCACACTGACTACAGTTGGGTGGTTAAATCCAATGAGAATGTACTGCACAAAATAGCATCTTCATATGCTGGATTCAGTACTGGTGTAATGCTAATATGCTTCTACAAAAACCTAACTTCACCTTCAAATGATGTCTTCATGTATATCCTTGCTTGATCTCACATATACCCTTCCTTAAATCTTTTTCGCATTCCACACTTGATCTTACAAATAAGATCTTACATTTATACCATACCCTAAGACCAATTTTAGTAGGTCAGCTCTATAAGATATTACAATAAAAACATTTTACAAACAATACAATATCCGATGCAATAACCGATTGAACATGTCGGCTTAATGCATTTACAACAATAATAAATCATCTCCATGGCGTGCCATGCTGATCTGGAAAAGATAAGCCTACCGGTGTAACCCTAGATAACCTAGACCTATTTGCCGGTAAAAGTAAATATGCAAATAAGAATATACCAATGATTATTACTTCAAAATAAAGTGTCCACATGATGTCTTCGACATTACCAAGTGTCTTCCATGTCATTGCAGGTACCGGTGAACATTATATCCTGCTGGTTAACCATATACTAGTAACTGTTGCACAGTTTACTATTTGCCCGTGAATGTTGTTGGATCTCCAAAGTAGGTGTATTTAGTAGGTGTTGACATCAATGACAAAACCATACCAAAATACCAACAAAGGCAACCTCAGAGAGTGTAGGCAAAACAATTAAATTTACCACGTGTCCACCATATATTGTATTGGTGAAATCATCGCATAGAAACATTTATTTGCATAAAACATATGGCGATCAGGCCATGACTATGATGGAAATTGATAATGTTTTGGCGACATGGCCACCCCCAAATGGTACAAAATATTTGCCATTTCCAACATGGCCGATGTGAAAAATTCGTCATTGGCGAATATTCGTGACTAAAGTTAACTCTGGCTTCTTCCCTTTGAATGGCCAATTCTTCTTGTTGTTTCTCTTTTTCTTGATGTTCTTTCTCTTTCCTTGTCATGTATATTGCTTGGTGTAGTGCTTCTTGCCATGATTTTTCATTATATTTTTTCTTTCCTCTCCATTGAGGTTTTTGATGGTTATTTTGTTTTTGCATAGGTGACACATGTTGTCCATACCCAAGTCATGTTTTGTCTCTTACAAATTGTGAAGGAGTTTGCAATGGTTCTATAATGGCATCTTGGTGCTTGCTAATAGGTCCTTTGCCGTTGTATCCCATCTGTTGCATGATTTGGAACCCTTTTCCATATTGTTTAGTTGGTACTACCACTTCTATGGTAGCTGCTCTGACTTATTCTTTGTCCTTATATAGCCAACTAAGGATGTCTTTTTCTTGTGATTCATCGACCAGTGTGTCCAGCTGGATAAATTTACCCTCAAACTTGGTGATGGGTTGTGTTGCATGATGTCTTGATGGAGAAGATTATCCATAAGGTTTTGGTGATGTTGGCAATTTTGATAGACATAGGGCTTCAAAAGAGTATTCCCCCATGCCTTGGTCCTTGATTTTCATTTATTGCTTAAATTCTATGGATAGAGACTTGAGTTCTTCTTAATGATGATTGGATGTTGAAGAAGCTTGGGCCTCCTTGTAGTGTGGAACCAGACTATCTTGAGCTGCCCCCATACCATTGAAATGATGAAAAGGGTTATTATCTACAAATATGGAAATTTCCTGTTCATTGTACAGGAACTTGATACATTGATGGTATGTGGAAGGCACCGCTTACATTTCATGGACCCATGGACAACCCAATAGTATATTGTATATCAAGTCTATATCCAAGACTTGGCACATGGTGTCCTTTTGTACCAGACCTACCTGAATAGGCAGTATTACCATTCCTTTGGATGACCTCTCTTCATCATCATAGGATTTTATGGTGATCTTCTTGATTGAATCAATAGACTGCTCAAAGAAGCCCAATGCATGGATAAGATTTAAAGTACAGATATTGAGACCAACTCCTCCATCTATTAATACTCTTTTAACTTGATGTTTATAAACTAAGACTTTGATATGGAGAGGGGTGTTATGCCAATGATTCAAGGAGACATCATCATGTTCAGAAAATGATATGTTATGTGGCCCTGTCATATGAGCCACCATGGCTTGCAATCGATCAATGCCCACATCATTTGGAACATTTGTTTTGGTAAGTTCTTGTTCCAAGATATCTTTGTGTTTTGGTGAGAGTTTGAGAAACTCAGGTATGGATATCTGATCGGGAGTTCTCTATAGTTGATGAGCTAAATTATATTGAGTTTTGGGGAGGGTTGTGGATGTTGATGTGTTCCCTTTCAAGACGTATATTTGTGCTCTGGTTGTCACATTTATCGACACATGTTCTTGTTTGTCCTTGATTTTTATGAAATTTACTTGATTGTCATATGTCGATATGTGAATGATGGTGTTCTTGTATAGGTGATTTATACAAGCTCCTCTGGTATCGTTTGACGTTGAAACTCATCCCTTGTAATTTGGAAGAGGATTTTTGAAGGGTTCATGGTCACCATTCATTTTGTGACCATCAACTATTAAATTGCCTCTATCTATCATGTCCTGAATGATGTTCTTCAGCCTCATGCAATCATTTGTGTTATGTCCTTTGTTTCGATGAAAATCAGAAAAATGCAAGTCATTCCACTAAGGTGGTTTGATCTGGGGTTCAAAGTTGTTCGTGGCTAGCAATGTGATGATCTTATTCGCCAAGAGTTCTTGAAATGCTGATTCTAAGGTTTGTCCTAATGGCATGTAGATGTGTTGATATGGGAAAGTATTAGTGTTGCCTCTCTGGTTTGTGTTATTCACTTGGTTAATGTTGTTGCCTTGGTTAGTGTTGTTGCCTTGGTGATTTTTGTTGGTGCTTGATGTTGAAGTTCCTTGATTGGTATTTTGTGGATAAGTGTTAGTGCCTTGATCAAAACTTTTCTAATCTTTATTGGATGGTGGGTTACCTAATAAAGCCAACACTGGTTGTTTAGACTTCACATTGTTGGCATCAACTACCCCATCATTAACAATATTTTTGTTCCTTGTCCAAAATTTGGATCTGTCTAAAGTGTTGTTATTATTTTGATTGTTAAAGGTGTTAGTGCTTGATGAATTAAAACCTTCCTTAAAGAACTTCAATGTTCCTTTCTTGATGCAAGCTTCCTCCACTTGGATTTCATTTTCTATCAATTTGGCAAAAGATGGTATGCATTGGAGTTTGAGTTGATATCTCATCTCACTATTTAGATTATCGATGAAGATTTCCATCATTTCCTTCTTAGGCATGTCTCAACGATATCTTGAAACCATGCATCTTCACCATTGAAGAAACACCATGAATGTTTTGTTTCTCTTTTGTTTTGTGTTACACACATCTAGCATGGTGACTGCATGTTGAATGTTATAGGAGTATTGTGTTATGAATTTGTTCACCAGCTCATCAAATGATCTGATGGGGGGTGTAAGTTTAGACAACCACTCCATTGTTTGCCCTCCCAAACTTCTTGGTAATAATCTCATTAAGTAAGTGTCATCGTGAGAAAACTCTAGGCTCATGGTACAGAATTCTTGAATGTGATCATGGGGATCACTTTTACCATTGTATTTGTCATGCTTTGGTAAGTCTAAATTTGGGGGAAAAGGTACCATGTTCAATCTCCTATCAAAAGGATAAGGACAGATTTCATCCAAGGAGAATCATACTATAGTTCCTTGTTGCATGTCCTACATTTGTCTTTGTAGTGTTTGGAGTTATTGTGCAAGAGCAACTATGGACGCATTTGTCCTTTGAGGGAGAGTTTCCCCCCATTCATTAAGATTGTCTTGATTGCGGGCATGGTCTTTCTCATGGGCGTTTTCTTGTTCGTGGGTGCGATATAGGTTGCGTATGTTTTCTGTATCATGTGTCTCTTCTTCTCTTTGTTGTTCTTGATAGGCATAATTTCTTGACCTTGTTCTTGAAATTCTCTCATCTATACTCCTTAAGTTTTTTGTATCAAAATCTTCAGGAATGTTGACTCATTTTCTAGTTAGAATGAGTAGATATTTTTTCTTGTCTGCTTCGATAAGTCTTTCCATGAGTTTTTGGAAAGTTGCATTTTCTTGACATTCTTGGAGAAGTTCTTTAGTGATCTTTGTTTCTCCCATATTGGCATACTCATCAAAAGGATTGGATAGTCTATGACCCATACTTGATTCTGGTTGTGATTCCTTTTGTTTATTTTTCTGAGATTGAGTGACATTGGGCATTTAATATATTTCTACCGTGATGAATTCTTCTTCTTCTATTGGAGTTCTTGGTGGTGTTGGTGGCTCAGGTTGAGCTTCGTTATAACTGATAAGGAACTTTGGGTACAAAGCGGGGTTAATCCTTCCTCCGCGATTTAGGTGTTGGTTGAATGTTACTTTCTGAATGTAAGCCCTACTTCTCAAAGGCTCCTTGTCAAACTCGTTTGTTTTTCCTTTGATATATAATCGCATATGATGCAAGAATGCACGATGTGATGGAAAGAGTTGACAATTGATATAGAGAAATTTATTCCTTTTAACAAGTGTCTTAGAACTAGGTTGTCTTTTCTTCAACTTAATTTTTTGATGAAGACTTGTTCTTCTCAAAATGTGGGGAGTGGTCATACACAAATAATCAATGTTGATGTTGATGTTGGATTTGGATACTTTATTTGAATACTCAAATTTACTTTATCAAGTAGAGGTTAAGTTTGATTCACCTCCATGACAAAGTGTGTCAAATGATATGGACAAAGTCTCTAGATATGCAAACTTGATTCGACAACTTAAGGACCAAACTAGGTATTGTTTTGATAGGATCCACTGGATGGTGAAACTTTGATCACTGTTTTTGATACTCCCTAATTTTTTTCAACGAAGTCTGATCTTAAACTAGTTTAATGATTTGAAAAACTCATTCTAAGAGTGCCTTGTTGGATTTGGAAACTTTCTCACTGTTGATTGGATTTGAAGTTTTGTTGCTGAGTTTGCTAAAGGACCTAAAAGGGTATTTGAAACTGATGATAAAATTTTCCCAAAGTGACTAATTTGCTCTTTGTTTTTCCCTAATATTGATCATGTGCTAAAACGGAGACTCTATGCACTAAAGATAGTTCTTGAAGTGCTATAGAATGTTTACAATGTGCTATGCTTCCTTTCCTATGCGCTACTTTAGACTACTTGATAATGACTTGGTTGGACAGGTTATGCACTAATATGTCTTGATTACGCACTAATGTTTGATCTGAAAGTACTATAATATACCTTGAATGCACTAGGCTAATGTTTGAATGCACTACAATGATGTTGATAAGTGCTACCTAAAATTTTACCAATATGACACTGATTATGCACTAGGTTGAGTTATTAAAGTGATGTTTTGGTGCAGATGTGCTATTTAATGCTTGAGATGCGCTAGGATGTTGCTCCTATGCGCTAGTTGTCCTGATTTCTTTGTTTGGTGTTTCCGTTGTGTTGAAAAATAACACTTGTGATTTTGATGGATGATTTTTTGAAAAATGACTTGAAAACACGACACATAGAAGAGATAACAATTTTGTCTATGCTAAACAAGTAGTGTATGTTCTTTTGAGGATGTGTTGAAATCCTCGATGTTTTCATTGGTTTGGATTACAATAAGATAGATCAAGTAGACTCTTTATTCAAGGGTCATCAACAATATCATAGCCCACTAGTCTCGATACTCTGTCAACTCAAATAGACATCTCACCCCATAGGGGGCGCCCATTTTTTTATCTTTTGTCAAAAGTTAATCCAAAGTGAATTGCTTCACAATTGAGTACTTATCTTGGGAGATATATGGTGAGTGATCTTGGAGGCAGATTCTTCCCCACCCTTGCACTATGATATTGCCAATGTTTGGCAACTGACTCGGTTCAAAGTTTCTAATGCTAAGGTTTGTAATTAAGCTTTCATTCATTCTTTAGTGATAAACTCCCTCGAGAGGCTTCCCAACCTTTAGAACAAAGGATTTACATATCTTAAAGATACTGGGGGAAGACTAATCATTGAGAAAAACCATTGAAGGGGACTTTTATCATCCTCCACTTTTGATTATAGTGGGTTGGAACACTTGGTGATAAAGTTGTTTCCCAATTAGGTCATTCCCCTCTCACCGGCCATTAATGGTGCCCTAAGGGCAACTTGGGAGGGAAGGGCTGTCAGCATTTGCATGAAGATTGCTTTGATGAACTTTTATGTTATCATTGATGTCAATTATAACCGGTAATGATGTTGTAACAATGTTGTTTTACAACTAGTAAGTGAGCTTGTCAAGGAAACCGATGTTACTAGAGAAGAAGTGAGATCAATCGGTAAACCCTACCTATTGATATGCTAAACCCTATCCAATGGAGCTTGGTGAATTGGTTGTATTCATTTATGATCAAATGATGAGCGATAATGATTATGCCATGTATGCATGTTGTATGAGAAGAGTTTCAAATGGTTTTTGGCACGTAGAGATAATGGTTTTTGTCTTGGGAATGAGCAAGTACATTGCATGTAATGGAAACCTTGTGATGAGTTATAGTGTTCGATGAAGTAGTGATCAAGGAGTGGTCGAGGTTGTCTTGAATGATGTGCAAGTGATTACTACGTAATCCAACGGTCATACTTGAACTGATTTGTTTGTAATCTCTATGAGATCTTAGGTTTTTGATGTGTTATCGACCTATTGTTTTGTTTATAAGGTCGATAATTTGTTTTGTTGTAGTGTTGGTAATTTTGGTTTAATGTAAGAGTGATTGGTTGCCAAACTAGATGATGTATCTGTAATATGTGTAAAGGAAAATAGGAGCATGAAAAGGATCTAATCAAGCAGAGTAGTGCTATTCACAAGATCAGCAAACTGGTGTTGTTCTCTAATAATTACAATAGTCAAATCCCTTAACGAGGTAAGCTCTAAGAAGCTTAGTGTTATCTAAATCCTCTAACTAGGTGATCCATTAGCTTAGATTTCAAATCCTCTACCGAGTTTACTCCTAATAGGGTATTTCTTCTAATAGGACATTATGGTCAATCCCTTAACCGAGTGGTCCCTAACAGGATCTATTCTTAACAAGACTTATTGTAAAGATTTAATAGGCTTGGCTCCTAACAGGGCGAACTTCAAAATAGTTTAGAATACTTTTGGGTACTCATCCCTACCATGGTTTTTCCCATTTGATTTTCCATGTCAAAATCATTGTGTCAAGTGGTGAATGTTTTTGTGGTTATATTTGTTATGGTTAATTTGCTTAGCAGCCAAATCCACATAGATATGATATGATGACCAACAAAAATCTAAAATGTGCTTTACTTTTGTGAGTAAAGTGTTTGGATGTTTTGGTTAAAAGGTTTGTGAGTTTCAGAGTTGTTTTACAGTTATTCTGTTATGATAGTCAACCGGTTTACTTGACAGTGATATTACAAATTGATAGTTCAGTGTTTGAACCAGACAGTTTTGAGTTTGACTTGAGAGGTTATTTTTGTTTGGTGAAAAGTTTAAGTTAGTTTTCTATCTACTGATTCACCCCCCCCCCCCTCTCAATAGTTTACCAAATCCTTATTGATTCATCATAACATCAATTGGTATCAGAGCATTTCAAGTCCTCTAAGGTCTAGGCCTAACAACTTGAGGTAATGATTTTGAATAACATGATGAAGAAAGAAGGTCCAAAGTTTAATAGGGAAACTACATAATATGGAGTGATAGAATGAAAATTTATATCAAGAGTCTAGGAAGTCAATACTGGGAACATGTTGGTACTCAATATGTTACACCTAGTGGGACTATGACTGGTGATCAAAAGAAAGAGCAACAAGAATATAATTAAGCATTGGAGGCTATTATCAGTTCTTTGTCTAATTCAGAGTATGTTGATGTCCATGGTTTGGAGACTGATTATGAGGTATGAAAGAAACTTGAATAAATCTATAGCGGTGATGAGCATGTGAAGATTGCCAAAGAAGAGAGTCTGAAAGGAAAATTTGATGACATGTGAATGGCTGAAGGAGAGAATATATAATAGTTTGGTCAAAGGATAAAAGAGATATTTGGTGAGATCAAGAGTGCTGGTGGTAAAGTGGAAGATGCCATAGTGGTTAGTAAGGTGTTGAGAACCATTCTACCAGTCTACGCTATCCGAGTTGCAGCCATTCAGGAGCTAAAGTCTATTGATAAAATTAAGTTAACTCTTGACTCCATCATTGGTAAGCTTATTGCATTTGAATTAAATGGTTATGATGGTAGTGTTCAGAAATCCAAATCTGTATCTAGAGCTTTAGTTTCTAACCTTTCTATGAGGAAAAGTAGAGATGTCAGTCACAGCTATGAATCTAGATCCAACAGAGAAGTTGATGATGAAGACAGTTTGACTGAGCTTGAAACATTGTTGGCCAAGCGGTTGCCTAGAGGTATCGATAAGTACAGAGGTAAATTACCTTTGAAATGTTTTGCATGTAACAAGATTGGACACATTGCAGCTAACTGTCCTAATGGTGGCAATGAGCATAAGCATGAGAAATACAAGAAGTACAAAGGAAAAGGAAAAAGAGATTGTCTCATTATAGTTGATGGTGGTATCACTGATGAGGAATCTGAGGGAGATGCTAATGAATACATTGTCTTTGTAGCCATTAAAGAGGAGACATCTGATAAGAAGGCATCAATTTCTTGCATGGATAGTTTTGAAGATTGGATCATTGATAGTGGTTGCTCACACCACATGATTGGTGACCGGAGTAAATTTCTTACATTGAAGGAATTTGATGGAGGAGTTGTAAGATTTGGAAATCACTCACCCTGCATGGTAAAAGGAAAGGGGACCATTTCTCTTAATGGAAAGAGTAGTGCAAATGATGTCTACTGGGTTGAAGGATTAAAGAACAACCTTTTAAGTGTAGCTCAACTCAATGAAAGAGGTTATCCACTGGAATTTAAGGATGAAATGTGAAAAATATATGGGAGAAAAGGTGAACTAACTATAACTGGAAAGAAGACAAAAGGTATCCTATTTCACCTAAATCCTAAAGTCAACAACTATTTAATTGCTAAAATAGATGATAGTTGGCTTTGGCATTGGAGATTTTGTCATATAAACTTTGATAACATTGTTAGAGTCAGTAAGTCCAAGTCGGTAAGAGGTTTGCCTTAGTTGGACAAACAGGTGAATTCTCTATGTAAGGAATGTTAGTTAGGAAAGATGACATCCTCAACTTTTAAGAAAATCTTTTTCAGAAGAACATCTGTTAGGTTTGGTTCATACAGATCTCTGTGGACCAATAAGGACTAAAAGTACTCAAGGTGATATATATTTTATGATCTTAACTGGTGATTTCTCAAGAATGATGTGGGTCACATTCTTGAAGGACAAAACATAAGCCTTTAGTAAGTTCAAGGCATTCAGGGCCTTAGCTGAAAAGTGTCTAAGGACCCATCAAGGTGGTGAATTTACTTCTGAGGAATTCACTAGATATTGTTAAGACAATGGAATCAAGAGGAAACTTTCTGCACTGAGGACACCATAGCAGAATGTTGTTGTAGAGAGGAACAACCGGTTAGTTGTTGAAGCTGCTAGAATAATACTTATACAAGGAGGAGTAGAAAAAACTTTCTGGAGAGACGTTGTCAACACAACTATCTACACTATGAATCAGATATTGGTAAAGAGAGGTAAGAATAAAACTCTTTATGAATACTGGTATGGTAGATCACCTAATGTCAGTTATTTTAAGATTTTTGGCAATAAATGTTTTATCAAGAGATGTGACTATGTCAATAAGTTTGAGGCTAAAAGTGATGAAGGCATATTTCTTGGTTACTCCACCAAGGGCAAGGCCTACAAATGTTACAATAACCGGACATAGAGAATCATTGAAAGTGTTGATTTTCAAGTGGATGAGTATCCTAAAGTCTCAAGAGAAACCAGTAAGGAGAAAAAGGATGAAGAACCTTGCATTCTAATTTTGGAACCAAAACCGATGAAGCTAGAAGCTGATGAAGTGAATGTTGTTACACCAGTTCAACCGAAACAGGTAAATCTAGAAAAAGAGAATGGTAGTGAAGAAGAAGAACTTGAACATAATGATCATGTTATTCCAAGGTATGTGAGACTCAATCATAATCTTAACCAAATTATTGGAGTGTTAACCAGAACAAGAATTAAAGATAATTCTTGCATGATCTCCACTATTGAGCCTAGAACTGCTAAGGAAGCATTTGGAGATGATCACTGGATTAGAGCTATGGAGGAGGAGCTTGATCAGATTGAGAAGAACAACACATGGACTCTAGTATCCGGACTGGTGAATAAAAATGTGATAGGTACTAAATGGGTATTTAGAAACAATCTGAATGAAGATGGAGTAGTAGTCAGAAACAAAGCTAGATTGGTATGCAAAGGTTATGCACAGGAAGAAGGAGAAGACTATGGTGCGACTTTTGCACCAGTTGCTAGATTGGAAGGTGACAAGACTCTACTTGCATTTGCAGCATATAAGGGATTCAAAGTATATTAGATGGATGTGAAGTTAGCATTTTTGAATGGAATACTAGAAGAAGAAGTATACATTGAGCAGCTAGATGGTTATGCTTTGACTAATGAAAAAGATATTGTGTGCAAATTGCACAAGGTACTATATGGTTTGAAGCAAGCACTGAGAGCATGGTATGAAAGAATACATTCACACCTGATGAAGATAGGTTTTTCAGAGAACCAGTGAAGACAACGATATATATCTCAAATCTGAAGGTGATAAGATACTGATTAGTGAAGTGTTTGTGGATGATATCATATTTAGAGGCAATGATGACATGAGGGGTGACTTTGAAAATGAGATGAAAAGTGAATTTGAAATGTCTCTAGTGGGAGAGATGAAATTATTCAAAGGTTTGCTAATTCAATAGATGAAGAGTGGTATTTTTATCACACAGTCTCAATATGTGAAAGAGGTATTGAAGACATTTGCAACGAGTGACTGTAAACTAGTTGGGACACCAATGGTTACAAGTTATAAATTGTCTAAGGAGGATGAAGTCATATCTGTTGATGAAAAGGAGTACAGGTCAATGATAGGGAAATTGCATTATGTTGTTCACAACAGACCGAATATTGCTCATGCAGTTGGTTTAGTTTCCAAATTTCAAAAGAATCCAAAGGAGACACACTTGATAGCAACCAAGAGGATATTCAGACATTTAAAAGGTGCTATTGACTATGGATTATGGTATCCATATGCAGGTAACTTTGATTTGAAGGTTAATACGGATGTAGATTGGGCAGGTAATGTTGATGATAGGAAGAGCACAACTGGTGGTGCATTCTTTTTTGGAGGAAGACTTGTTTAATGGAGCAACAAGAAGAAAAGCTATATATAACAATCCACTGCTGAAGCTGAGTATGTTGCAGTGTATATGAATTATACCTAGGCAATCTGGATGAAACATATTCTGAAAGGATTTAAGTTGAAGATTACAGATCCAGTAAAATTTTATGTGATAATTCTTACCAAAATTTTGCACAATGCCAAATTTGGTGCCCTAATGAAGCCTTGCATTCATTTTTGAAAAATTCCAAATAATGAACTAGGAAGAAATACAATTTTATTTCTAACTTGTTTGCTTCATGTGCAGATACAGGAAAACAATGAAGCATGTGGGTTAAAATGGGCTCTAATGAGGGTTGAGCTCAGCATGCTATAGATCATAGAGACTTTATGCTCTTTTTCAAGAAAGGCACGGCTTATCAAGCCTGATCGGTACTCCAAAAAAGTCATGTTTTTGAATTTTGCCCTATCGGCAAGACCTACCCCGATTAGCAAGAGGTACCCTGATGAAAAAAAACAACGTGAAAGTTATATCGGCTACCGAAATAGTAGGTTCCAAGTCATTCCAAAGACCCAATAGGAAGGTACGGAGCACTAAAGGTTGTATCGGCCATCAGAATGAACCATTTCATATCATCCCGATGACTTGATGGAAAAGCCATGACATGAAAAGCAATTATCCCACATTGGTAGTGGGGAGGAGCATTCTTGTATTTAAAACCAAAGTTGCATTTATCCTTAGTGTCAAAGCTTACGGGCTTTTGGCTAGTGGCCGATTAAGGAAGCAGTGGCCCCCACATGTGCACAAGGTTACCCAAATTTTGCATCAGACATCAGTAAGACCCATGATATGTTACGCCAAAGGTCTGATTAAAAGAGAAGGAAAAAGGCGCAAGGAAAGGTGGTGAGAAATTCATTGCATAACTGGGTAACCATTTTGATGTTGTTCCAAAGGCTGATAGAGAATGCAAGGCAGGGCATCGAGTTATCGGTAATCCCATTTTGATGTTATGTCAATAACCCGATGAAAAGACCAAGGACAGGTGGCGGTCCAGTGGCTGGTGACATGGCATGATGGGCGACATTGAGCAAATCTTGGTCGCGATCAGTCCTGAAAAGGTTTCACTGAAGGTTCAGTTTCATCGACATAGGGCATATCGAAGAAATCAGAAGAAGTTTGGCTGAAATGAGGATATCGATGAAACTGCAGGTTCGATAAGACTGATAAGAAAATCATCGAGGGAGTAATTTGGCTGAAAGAGGAGATTCGACAGATCAAGACATGTGGCAACTGATGACATGGAAGACATGTGGTGCCTAGGTAGATCTCCAGAACTAATCAGGGAGTGACACATGTTGACACGTGTCACAATAAAGAAGATCAGCAAGAGATTAAAGGTCGAGCAAGTTTAGGAAAGATCAATGGTAATCCAAAGGATCTAAGGGCTATCGCTATACCGCTATAGAAAGAAGCTCACCAGTTATCATAGTGACTTGGCGACCAAGCACATGTGGAAAAGGCAGAGGAAAGGTGAGTGACTAAGAGATTAAATATTGAGCACTTTGGAGGAAGATCAATGCATGTCATTATACCGCATGATGAAGGTGATTGATAGTTATTCCCTGTGACTTGGTGACTAATGACATGGTCGCCCAAGTTGGCTAAGAATGAATGAGGATGTGCCACATCATAGAGAGTAGATGAAGATCCAAGGTAGACCAAGCCTACTAGCAGGTCTAAGTGGCTAGACAAGGTGGACCCGTGAGCGAACCAATGGTTGATGCATGGCAACACCATGGCATTAAGAGAGACCTACTCAGAGAGATTAACTAGCAAGCAAGTCAGAAAGATCAATGATGACCAAAGATGATCCAACCATTGTCACTATGTCGCGATGCAAAGATGCATGATGATTATGACCGTCACTTGGTGACTAAGCGTTGAGACCCAATAAGATGCAGTTTTGGTGAAACTTGGCTTTTGATGAGTCTTAAAAATTGTTTACCAAAGAGAAGATTCCACCGATAGACTCGTCGAACAAAGATAAGAAAGTAATGGGGCCCATCAAAGAAATCTATGGAGTGGGGTTATCGGGTATTGGTATAGCATTTTTTGGTGTTGCCTGATAATCTGATAGAGTAGTATTCAGCAGGGGTGTGCATCATTGGCCATCAGAATGAGTGTTTCAATTCTATTCCGATGACCCATTGGAAAAGCAAGTAAAATGCAAGTGCATCATCAACCATCAGAATAAGTATTTATATACTATTTCGATGACCCGATAGAGAGAAATGCCAGTTATAGATAGAAGTTCAAAAGGTTCAACCAGTTCAAAGTGGTTCAATGGGCTCAGAATGAATGAAGATTCACCACTTGGTAGAGAGAAGATGGCAGTCCAGATGATAGACAAGGTGGACCCATGAGAAAATAAGAGGTAGATAGGTGGAAAAAAATCTATGGACGAGTGGATGTCTAAGTCAACCTTGAACTTGAACCTCAAAATTGTTCAATGGTTCAAAATGCTTCAAATTTCAGTGGTTCAATGCTTCAAAAAAGTTCAATGGTTCAGTGGTTCAATACTTGAAAGTTGTTTAAATGTTTTAAAATCATTTTTCTGTGGGCCTAGGGTGAACAAGGTGAACTAAAGAAGAAGTGGGCCCACTCCAAAGTGTTGAAAATTTTAAGTGGAGCCCAAGTGGATCCGCAAATAAATCTGAATGTAGCACATGGCAAGGGTCGTGTGACTAAGTGGGCTCATTTTTTCAAAGACCAACTCAGGTGGGGTTTTAAAGGCCGAACAATTCTAAAAATATCCAACACATGTCCCTATACTGTAATAGAAAAGTGCCCGAGCATTAATCATTACGACATGGAGACAAGCTGTTAGCAATTCTGGCGGTTAAAGAGAAAATCTGACAGTTAATTCAGGGGTAGTTAGTGAGGCTGTGTAGAGATAAAGGAGAAAAGACCCTGAAGTCAATCATAAAGTGCCATATGACACAATGTAGATAGAGATCAAAGAAGATTAGGATAGCTGCTCGACTAACTTCCTGTTGACCTGATGGATTTGATATGAGAGGTGAGGAGAACTAGTCATCTACATGGTGAAAATCCCGCCAAGCGAAGAGTTAAATTTCCACATGAAAGATTAATACAAACACTGATTGATTGTCCAAAATGCAAGTGTTGTATACCATTGGAAAGCTCACAAAATAGAGAGATCATTTTTTTCAACCATTTATACCAGAACTTTTAGCATGAAGAGTAGTTGCTAGGGAATACATTCGATATTTTCAATGGGATTTCTTTTAATACAGTCTTAGTTCATTTCATCATGCAGATTTCACATGGGGATAGCTATTTTTCATGCTTAGACATGTTGATTTTCAAACAAAGGGTTCTTCTTTTTTAGTGAAGCTTTGTTAGGTAGGACTCGAAGCTCCATATGCAGTAAAGAGATTTTCTCTTCATGTAGAACTAGTGGCAATCTTTTTTAGCACTAAAGATTGTTATTTTATAGTATTATGCATGAGTTTTTATGCCTTTCTTGAGCAGATTCACCCAAGGCTTTTCTTATGCAGTCTTTTTAGGGTTTATGAAGGGGATTCATCAAAATTTCTATATATTCTCTTCCTCCTTTTTTCCCTCTGGTTCTTTCTTTTTTGCATACACATTTTTGCAAAAATGCATTGTATCTCAACACTTTTTTTTCAGTTTTCAGCATTGTAATAGAGATTATTTTCAGTTTGCAATAAAGAGTTTTAGTTTCCTTGTCAATTATTTCTTGTTTTTCCATTGTCAGATGAATGATTTGACAAAGTTATTGTGATTTAATTCTGAATTCTTTTCTTTGTCTCATCTCTGCTTTGCATAAATAGGAAGATTTCATAGTAAATTCAGGTTGTGGGCTATGTTCATTTGTTTCTAGTTCTTTGCATGTTGTGAAAAATAACTTTTCCTACATGCAGAAGTTAGATGACTTCAAGCCTTCACATGAAATGTTTATGAATTTCATGATCTTATTTGATTTGTGAGATAATTTTTGGGTCTTGTTGCAGCTAGTTATAGTTTTAGGACAAGAAGTAGAACTGCATCATTTTGGTGTATCACCTTCATTAGGATAGTGTGTAGGGGAAAAAGTGAGACTAGGCTAACATGTACCTTTTGACACACATTGTAGAATATGAAAGAGCCTAGAGGTATCACACAATTGACTACTTCTTTTTGTGAAAGAGAGAGCCACGGGCTACCTATTAGGGTTTCTATTCCTTTGTTGTAATTGAAAGATAAAATGATGCAAGTTCAATTCCAAAGTGCAAGCATGAACTAATAACAAGATTGCAGAATTGAATTAAACAATGGAAAGCTGTAAACACAAGCACAAGACAAGAATGCAGATGCATACCCGGAGTTAAAATCTGAGTGGAAATGTTTGGGACGGGGGTGCAGGTATTACTGTCCTGATTCTACTCTTGAAACTGCACCTGAAACTGTTGTTTGGTAACCTGAAAGGCTGTCTGAAACTTGCTATTTGATAGAAGGACCAGGGCGCCCAGCGCCCCTCTCCTAGGGACCAGGGCGCCTAGCGCCCCTATCCTAGCAGGACCAGGGCACCCCATGCCCCTATCCTAGTCTTTTTCTCTGAAATTTGATGTGAAGCTCTATCTCGGTCTACTTCCATCGGATCTGCAACTTGCAGCGTTGTCCGAATCCCGGAACCTACACTTATATCTGAAAAGGTATGGTGGGTGGCTATATAGGGTTTTGCCTTATTCAAACCCCCACTTTGGTGATTTCCACCTCCACAAATAGCCAAGTTATATTGTAAAAGTAGTGTGTGTGCAGACCTTGTGTG
This sequence comes from Cryptomeria japonica, assembly GCF_030272615.1. Lineage (NCBI taxonomy): Eukaryota > Viridiplantae > Streptophyta > Pinopsida > Cupressales > Cupressaceae > Cryptomeria > Cryptomeria japonica. The sequence goes on from NC_081409.1 coordinate 830,393,159, forward strand.
TGTGCAAGATCCTAAAATGCAAGTAAGCAAACTAGAGCAACCTAGAAAGTAAACCCTAATTGCTTGTAAATGATAATGTAAATTCTCCAAATCAAGATGCAAAGAGATCTAAAGCATGAATACAAGTGATATAATGAGGCTTATGCAAAGACATGAAAACAACATGAAATCATACCCAACCCCAAGGGAGGGGTACAAGCCAATCTTCAGTCGGTGATCCCTTATTGCTCTTCAATGCCTTCAAAGCCCTAGATGGATTAATGAAATTGATGAATGCTTGATGGATGGATGGATGTTGAATGTTATTGAAGTCTTCAAAGATCTGCTCTTTCGCTGCATAGAAGGTCCCTGAAACCAAAATCTGGATCCTTTCAAATGAAGAAAGAGAGCTCTTATATATGAAACCCTAGGTCTTAATTTCAACTTTTGGCCGACCTAAAGATTGAATCTCTTACCAATTTCTTGGGGTTAAGCTTTATTTTATGATTGGATCGCGCTCCTAAAATTTTAGGAAAAATGTCCGGGACCGTGTGCACTCCGGGCGCCATGGTCCTGAGAACTTTTCACCAAATTTTTAGGGCCGTTAGATATGATGATTTTAGAGAGAATCCCAAAGTTACAAGTGATTTCGAGATGTTTTGACCCCCGAAATCAAGCCCCCAAGTTCAAAATAGGACCTAATTAGGGTTTTTGATTAAATGATGTATTGGAGGAATAAAATGAAAGGGGCACACTTTAATGAAAGGGCCCAACTTTATGATGTGGAAGATGATGAAATAGAACCTTAGACCTAATTAATTTGATTAATTAAGTGCTAAAGTGGAAATGCAATGCAAATGCAAAATGCGCCAAGGCAGGTGCTAAACTAGGTGTGAAATTGTACTGCTTTAGCAAGTGCGTACAATTTACGATGTTACATTTAGCCCCCACTTTAGCGGTCATATGAGTACTACGTGCATATGCAAGCTAAAGTACAAGAAAGTAAACATTATTTGAAAAAGGATATATCCATAAGTCCGTCGAACGAAGCCCCCAGCGATATCTGCAGTACACAGTTAGGAACCACACCCTAAAAAACACACATTAGATCACAAAATCACCTAATGCTTACTAAGGAAAGTGATGAAATTTGCGAGTAGCTATATGCCCCCCTTGTTTCAGCTTGCTTATTAGGGAGGTGAAATAGGATAGCATGTTTACTTACGACAAATTATGTGAGAGATTATTGATGAGAGATGTTCACTAAAGAGGCTTCATCAGAGCACATTTTGGAACATCAAGGGAGTAAGGGAACAAAAATACGATTCCTACGCAACAAACGGTTCAAAAATCGCATCTCCCAAACCCAAGTTATGATGAAATGAGTGATAGAGGAAAATTAGGGTTTTGAAACCAAAATGAAAATATATACCTTGAAAGTGACTATTGCATTTGTCACTTTGCTGATTTCTGAGTATTGTTCATTGCAGCGGAGCCCACATAGCCATCATCATGCCTTCACGATGACCGGAGTGTCCCACGAGGATGGAGATCATGCGATAGGCCGTGATCGGCGACGAGCCACTGGACGAGGTGAGTTGACTAAACTTTGACTTTGACTTTTTGTATTTTTATTGACTTTGAGTTTCTGTGATCGAATGCGGGCCCTGGAATCTGACCCTGGGTCCCACCCAGGGCACCATGGTCCTATCAGGGTGCCATGGTCCCTAAAGGGTGCCATGGTCCTATCAGGGCGCCATGGTCCCTGAAGGGTGCCATGGTCCTCTCAGGGCGCCATGGTCCCTAAAGGGCGCCATGGTCCTCTAAGGGTGCCATGGTCCCTGAAGGGCACCATGGTCCCTGACAGAGCACCATGGTCCCAATCAGGACTTGGCAAGGGTTAGCTTTCGATGTTCGACAGTTTTCATTTTTCACATAGATGATTTTGATGATTGAGTATTGATTACACTGATGTTTTTGTATTGCAAGGTCTCCCATACATGAGAGAGCACACGGTAGGGCAGATTCTTCGTAGTTTGCGAGATCAGATTCCCCGGCTGACTCAGGTAGAGAGAGATACATTATCTATAGTAGGTTTGTGGTATATGATCCTTATGCCGGCCATTCGATTCCATCCTGTGATGCTGATGGCACTTATGGAGCGATGGCATCCTGATGCATGTACATTCCATCTCCCAGTAGGAGAGATGACGGTTACACTTGAGGATGTGTATCGCATACTTCGCCTACCGATCAAAGGAGCTACTGTGACATACGTGACCGATCGGTTAGCGGAGGACCATCAGAGGGAGTAGGTATACTGCATAGGGAGAGTCATGCCTGGTGAGATGAGAGGTCGCATCATGGTCAGTTGGCTCTTACATCCTACAAGAGAGGTGCCCCTTATGAGACGTCTTATGATTGCCATCATTGCACTAGCCGTCTACCCTAATGGGTGAGGTACACACATGCATGGGGGTCTCACATGGTGCATCAGGGCTATGGAGAGACATAGGAGAGTATATGCCTGGGGTTTGAGTATGCTTGCACATCTCTATCATGACCTTGAGGAGTATGTTTTTGGATAGGGTTGTAGCTTGATGACATGCACACTTCTGCAGGTGTGGATATTTGAGCACTTCACTTGCACCAGGCCTATCGGCTATCTGATGAGTGTAGCTAGCGAGTGACCTAGGGTGTTTGCTTATCCACTTACCAGCGAGTGGAGATTTGGGGATCTACTATATTGGAGAGTGACATTCGATAGATTGATAGCTGAGGTGACAGTATGGAGACCATATCTGTGGATGCACAGATGGGATGGAATGGAGAGGCAGCTAGCATGCTTACAGAGGAACCGCCTACTGAGAGGATGATACCCACATATCATAGTCCCATTCTACTTTGACCGAGTACGGAGGCAGTTTGGGCTAGAGCAGTGTGTTCCAGCCGATGTACCCATCTACACTCGACACTCACGAGTCCTTCCCAGACCCAGAGCTGTAGCGAAACCTACGACAGATGATATCAAGATCACAGATATAGAGGGGTCTGATCAGGATGTGGTCACTGATTATGCCACAGATCCTGAAGCACAGCGTAGGTATCTCTCATGGTTTGTGAGGACATACCTGGGGCCTATCTTTCCACCAGATCAACCGACAGGCCATCCAGGTCCATGGAGACATGGAGACCAAGATGAGGATCAGGGATCCAGATCAGAGGAGCCAGAGGAGGGAGAGGGTCATGAGGGGGTAGGAGATCCTAATCCACCCATAGGAGATCAGCCTAGTGCTGAGGAGGAGGAGGAAGGAGAGGAGGATGACTCAGATAGAGATGATGTTGAGGAGAACAAGGATGTGGATGAGGACAAGGATGATGAGGAGGAGGATAGAGATGATGAGGAGGAGTCAGATGCAGCTCCCCACCATTCAGGAGATGATACCATAGCCTTGGATCCTCCTCTTATTCCGCAAAAGGGGGAACACGAGGTGATACGAAGACCTATACCCATCATGCATAGATCATTTGAGCATGGGGAGCCTAGTAGTTCCCAGTCACAGATGCTACCATATCATGATCCCTACTGGCGTGAGGGAGATCCAGGTATAGTAGGTTTATATTGATTGATTAATGTTTTGATGATATAAAATGGTACTAATACAAAATCTGTTCTACTACTATAGCTAATGTGCAGGAGTGGCATTCCTTGATCCAGCAAGCAGTGATAGATATTTCCATGATGGCACAGATCCCTAGTTCCTCACAGGTTGCTTATAGGCCTCAAGGGAATGCGGGTCGACATGATGACTTGTTTTCCCCATTTCAAGTACAGGTGGAAATATGGAGGGAGAGAGAGAGAGTTCTATCAGAGAACCTTTAGCAAGCACAACGTGACCTAGCAGCAGCTCAGGTCGAGGCCACCTCGTATCGCGCGATCCTTATGGATAGGGATTGTAGGAGTTCCTCTCGGAGCCATTCACGGTCTATATCACGCTATACACCTATGGGTCCACCTTTACGGCCGGATCAGGAGGGAGCATCTAGTCGTCACTCTCCAGCCACTAGCCCTAGGGATAGGAGATGATCTCATGATGTAGGATAGGTCACATTTTGGATGTATAGTGACCTACTTTTGTATATGAACACATGATCCACACATATATATATATATATATATATATATATATATATATATATATATATATATATATATATATATATATATATATATATATATACATGCTTCTCTTTGTCTCAAATGTGTTATCTTTAATGCCTAAAACAATGTATATTTTGATTAAAGTTAATACATTTGGTAGATGTACATGTATGTTCTTAATTTAATTTCCATGTGATTGATTTTTCACTGCTCCATGATTAAATTGATACATCTGTGACTTAATTAAAATATTTAATCAAGTACTACATTGATGATAGAGAAGAAATATGTGTTAAGCCTAAGAATCATATAACTAATGTGATTTAATTTAAACACAACATGATACAATTCTACTTAACACATAAAGACATTGTATAATATGCCAGCATAATGGAAATGTAAATCTTTTGCAATTTACATAAATGAATTCAAGACAAACCATAGAGTAAAGAAACACGCTTGTCAGGAATAAAGCAATATAGATTAAACAAAACATCATTTAATTCTATTTTCTCTAACAAAGATATGCTAACATATTATCCAATTTTGAAGAAGTGAAAAGAAGATAAATGAAATGAAAGATAAGGAATGAGGAATTAAGCATAGTATCTATGCAAGCGCATAGCATTTATAGGTTCTTTAAGAGGCGTACCATCTACATCCGCTATTTTGTAAGCACCTGATCCATAATCTTCAACAACAATATATGGTCCAAGCCAATTAGGACTAAATTTTCCCTTTTCTTTAGGTAAGGCATTCACATTGCGCTGATTCTCATAGAGAACTAAGTCACCTACTGAGAAGGAACGTTGAATAACCTTATCATTATAGCTTCGTTGTAGAGTTTTGTGATACGCTTGAATATGCTCAAGAGCATTTATACGCTGTTCATCAAGCATCTCAAGCTGTTGAAGTCTTTGTTCTCTATAAGAGTCATCATCTACTATACCTTTGAGAGAAACTCTAAGTGATGAAATCTCTAACTCTAAAGGCATAATAGCATCAACACCATAAACAAGATTATAAGGGGTGGTTCCTATAGCAATTCATACACTCGTTCGGTATGCCCAAAGAGCATAAATTAGCTGAGTACTCCAATCCTTACCATGCTTATTCACAGTTTTGCGAAGAATTTGTTCAATTATCTTATTGGATGATTCAGCTTGACCATTTGATTGAGGATAGTATGGTGTAGAAAATCGATGTTTGATATGATATTTCTTGAAGAATTTCTTCACGTCCTTGTTCTGAAATGATGTCCCATTATCAGAGATTATAGTGGAAGGTATCCCAAATCGAGAAATAATGTTTTCTAGAAGAAATCGACAAATCACTTCAGCAGTACTAGAGCAAAGGGGAACAGCTTCTACCCACTTTGTAAAGTAATCTGTTGCGGTTATAATGAAAGTATGTCCTTGAGATGAAGGAGGAGAGATTTTACCGATGAGATCCAACCCCCATGCAGAGAAAGGCCAAGAAGCTACATGAGAATGAAGTTCTTGGGTAGGAGCATGAATCAGATTATTGTGTTGTTGACATTGATGACATTTCTTAACAAATGAAAAAGAATCCTTCTGCATAGTTTGCCAATAATATCCCATACGAAGCAACCTTTGAACCAAGGATTTGCCTCCAAAATGCTCCCCACAGGCACTTGAACGCACCTCTTCAAGAGAAATAGGGATTTCCGATTTGTTAAGACAGCGAAGGAGAAGACCATTATAACCCCTTTGGTAAAGAACATTAGAAAGAATGATATATCTAGAGGACAACTTGCGAATTCTAGCCCTAGTGTTCCTATTGGTAGAATCAGGAAAGGTACCATCGGTCAAGTATCTTACGATATGCGAATACCATTCATCTGAGTCTATAAAGTCACAACATGTCACCAAGCTAGAATCATCTACAATAGTTGGAGAAATAAGGTTGTGAATAACAAATTTAAGATCAACCACAGGGTCCTCTAAAGATACAAGAGAAGCCACACATGCCATTGCATCTGCATGTCGATTATCTTTTCAAGGAACAGGTTCCATGGTATAAGAATCAAATTTTTGTAACAAAGAGATAGCAAGGTCTTTATATTGTGATAATTTGTCTTGTTTTGCTTGATATAGTCCTGTTACTTGTCTTATAATCAATTGAGAATCTCCATAAATATGTATGTGCTTTACATTCAAAGCCAAGGCTGCCTTTATTCCTACTATAAGAGCCTCATACTCAGCAATGTTATTGGTGCATAGGAAATTGAGACGATAAGATAAGGGAATGGATTTCTTTGTAGGAGAAATCAGAACAACTCCTGCCCCCGATCTCGTACGACACTTAGAGCCATCAAAGTACAACTCCCAAGTTTCATCTTTCTCTGTGAAAAGAATGAAATCATCGAGAAAAGACTCAGGGTTAGGGAAGGAGAACGGTGAAGGGGCCTCAACTAAGTGATCGGTCAATGCTTTCCCTCTAATTACTCTTTGTGAAACAAATTTAAGGTCAAATTCAGTTAACATCATAACCCACTTAGCTAGGCGCCCTGATAAATCAGTTTTAGAGAAAAGATGCTTCAAAGGATCAAACTTTACCATGACACAGACTTCTGAATTTAAAAGATAATGTCTCAATTTCTGAGTCGCAAACACCAAGGCCAAGCATTGTCTTTCTATCACAGAATATCGGGTCTCATACTCGAGTAAGGTACAACTTATATAATAAACCAGACATTCCTTACCATCTTTATCATGTTGTGCCAATAATGCTGCGAGAGCATGAGAGGAAGCAGCTATATAAAGAAGAAAGGGTTTAGAAGGTTCGGCAGGTTGAAGGATAGGAGGATTAGCCAAATATACTTTTAAATCTTCAAATGCTTGCTGACAATCTTCGTTCCATTGAAAAGTGATATTCTTTTTGAGAAGTTGAGTAAAAGGAAAATTATGGTCCGCAAGTTGTGATACAAACCTATGAATAGCTTGAATCTTTCCTTGTAAGCTTTTGAGTTGAGACACATTACTAGGAGGTGGCATGTTGACAATAGCATCTATTTTCTTAGTGTCCACCTCAATCCCACAATGCAAAACTATGAATCCTAATAGTTTTCCACTATCCACACCAAAAACACATTTTCGGGGATTCAAGCACATGTGATATTTATGAATTCTTTCAAATATTTGACGAAGGATCTTAATATGATCTATACGGAGAATGGATTTGGCTAAAATATCATCAACATAATCTTCTAAAATCTTATGCATATAATCATGAAAGATAAGGGTCATCGCTCGTTGATAAGTTGCGCCGGCATTTTTAAGCCCAAAAGGCATCATCACCCAATAGAACGTACCCCAAGTAGTGGTGAAAGCAGTTTTGAATTGATCTTGAGGATTAATGAAAATTTGATTGTATCCTAAAAAACCATCCATGAAGGATAACAAAGCATGTCCTGTTGTAGAATCAACTATCATGTCAATGTTTGGGAGAGGGAAATCATCTTTCAAAGAAGCCGTATTTAAATCTCAAAAGTCGGTACACATTCTTATTTTATTATCTAATTTAGCCACAGTGACAATATTTGAAATCCACGGGGAATAATCAATAGGGTGGATAAATCTAGCCTCCAATAATTTTTCAATCTCAGCCTTAACAAGCAAAGCTACCTTAGGATTCATTTTTCGAATCTTTTATATCACAGGCTTAGCATCAGGAACTAAGACAATATTATGAGTAACAATCTTAGGATCTATACCAGGCATGTCAGAGTATGTCCAAGCAAAGATCTCAGGGAATTCACACAATAAATCTGCATATTGTTTTTGTTCTTCTTCATCCAAACATTTTCCAATTTTAATAACTTTTTCTTCATTGCAAGGATCCATCTTAACATCAATGGTGTCGCTTATAAGAAGATTACTTTGTTGAGGAGTATTCTTTAACTGAGGAAATTCTTCCACAATCTCATCATTATCAATCTCTTTTCCAAAATAAGCTTCAGTGTTCAAACAATAAGGAAATCCCCTATTGTGATGATAACGAGGAAGAGTATCATATGCTCCTAAAAACTCATCTAAAGCATCATCAGTAGGAAAAACATCCAAAGCACAGGCACACAAAGGATCCCCATTAATATACTCAGGGTGTCTCATTGGTAGAGATGTAGAAATAACATTAACACTAATACATGGTCTTTTAGAAGCTTTAGTGCGCTTGCAAGGATTATAACCAAGTCCAAAGGTCACATCATAAAGATTATTCTCTAGAGGAACCTTTATCCCTTGTTTGGTTGCACCACAACCATTTCCATGATACCCATGCTTAGCTAAAATATGAAAACCACGACCATAATGATCAGCCATTTCAGAAAGAGAAGGTTGTTTTTCAAAAGACAAAGAATCAAATCCTTCAGAATTAGAGGTGTGAGGAGAAGAAGTTTGAGAAGTGGCCAAAAAATTATTGCTCATAGGCTCAGGTAATGTTGATTGATTTTTAGCTTCTTCCTTCTTTTCAACTTTAAGCTCTCTAGGAGGAACCCTATATTCACCTACAAAGGTGGGATTAAAATCAAGAGATCCCCAATCGTCTTCTGCGAGAACCTTCTCAGGATCAAAAGCCTTCTCATGTGTAGATTCAAGTTGAGAAGGATCTTCTTTAGGAGCTTTAGACTCATCCAAAGAATTTTGATCATCAGAGAATGAGGATTCATCCATAGGTATCTTGTTTAAAGAGTCATCACTAGACGAGGAAGGCTTAGAAGAACTCCCTTTGGAAGTAGATGTTTGCAAACAAGCTTGGAAATTAGTATCACCTATCAAGGTATATGCCTTATTGTTATAAATAAATTTAACTTTTCTATGCAATGTAGAGGGGACAGCTTGCATACTATGAATCCAAGGTCTCCCTAATAAAAAGTTGTATGTTAGATTTCCTGACATAACATGGATAGGAGTAGGCAAAGTAACAGGTCCCACTGTGAGGGGTAAGGTGATAATACCTAATGAAGACTTAGCCACATTATCAAAGCCTCGAATGGGATGAGAGTCAGGCTCAATAAGGGATGTATCCACATTCATCTTATGCAATAGATTAATGCTACACACATTAAGGCCAGAGCCATTATCTACTAGTGTTCATCTTATAGCAGTGTCATTTATGATAACCACAATCATCAAGGGATCATATTGATGTTGAATTTCACTACTAGGCAACTCATCTTGAGTAAACACAATTTGAGCTTTAGGATTCATCATAGAGTTAACCAAAGACACTATATTACTAGATGTATTCGGTGGAGGAACATTCAAATCTTTCAAGGCATCTTGTAACATTCCGTGATGAGCGGAAGAAGTTTGAATCAAATCCAAAAGGGATATCTTAGCAGGGGTAGCTTTAAGTTGTTCTATGAAATCATATTCCTTACCAAGAACTTGTGAAATACATGGAGCTTGCGGAAGAATTGGTTGAGGATTAGGAAGAGAAACTGGAGTAACAGGAGGAGGATTAGGCTGCCTATTATTTCTAGTATGATAAGTATGGGCAACCACATAATAACTCTCTCTAGTTAATTGCTTGGCATAACTATAAGGACTCATAGGTTTTCTTCCTTGCATGGTGATGATAGGTTTATTCAGAGTAAGAAAGGAATCATGACCATACCCTCCTTGGACAGTAAGGAGAGGTGATTTAGGAACTTGAAAGGTGGGAGAAGGATAAGCACCTTGGACTTAAAAGAGAGGTTTATTATGCTCTTTCAGGTTTATCATGTTAACTAATTTAGAAGTTTTGTTCTTGTTTAAAGATTTCGATAAAGCCACAAAGTCATCAAGAGCATCATCCAACAAAGCATGATCATATCTATTAAAAGGTTTATCTTTTGATTCAAAAGGAGACATCTCTTCATAGAGGGGATCATTGAAAACCACCATGTTACTAGATTTAGTGGAAGAGTTGATAGGAATGTACCCTTGAGAGTAATCATTCGACTTATCTTTCTCATCACAACGAAATGGCATAGTAACAATATTTATGAGTTTTTGGTAAAATGAAGGTTTGGCATCTTTAGGATTCAAAAACTCATCTAAAGCTTCATCTAATTCATCTTGGCTATACTCATAATCGAAATAATTGCATACATCATCATAAATATGAACATCTTGCAAATAAAAATCTGACATTTTGAAATAAAAGTTTAAACACACAATGCAAAGAAACAAAGAAACACACTCTTTTTTTTTTCTTTTTCTTTTTTTTTTGTTTTTTTTCTTCTGAAAATGAAACTTAAATGAAACACACTAAATCTAGATCTAGATCTAACAAATGAAATGCAACAGAAAGCAATAATAAGAGTTCACATCGGGTTCACCAAAATGTGTAGGGGAAAAAGCAAGACTAGGCTAACATGTCCTAATCCTACCTTTTGACACACATTGTGGAATACGAAAGAGCCTAGAGGTATCACACAATTGACTACTTCTTTTTGTGAAAGAGAGAACCATGGGCTACCTATTAGGGTTTCTATTCCTTTGTTGTAATTGAAAGATAAAATGATGCAAGTTCAATTCCAAAGTGCAAGCATGAACTAATAACAAGATTGCAGAATTGAAGTTAAACAATGGAAAGCTGTAAACACAAGGACAAGACAAGAATGTAGATGCATACCCAAAGTTAAAATCTGAGTGGAAATGTTCAGGATGGGGGCGCAGGTGCCACTGTCCTGATTCTGCTCTTGAAACTGCACCTAAAATTGTTGTTTGGTAACCTGAAAGGCTGTCTGAAACTTGTTGTCTGACAGAAGGACCAGGGCACCCAGCGCCCCTGTCCCAGGGACTAGGGCGCCTAGAACCCTTGTCCTAGCAGGACCAGGGCACCCCACGCCCCTGTCCTAGTCTTTTGCTCTGAAATTTGGTGTGAAGTTCTATCTCAGTCTGCTTCCGTCGGATCTACAACTTGCGACATCGTCCGAATCCCAGAACCTGCACTTATATCTGAAAAGGTATGGTGGGTGGTTATATAGGGTTTTGCCTTAGTCAAACCTATGCTTTGGTGATTTCCACCTCCATGAATAGCCAAGTTGTATTGTAAAAGTAGTGTGTGTGTGCAGACCTTGTGTGTGTGCAAGATCCTAAAATGCAAGTAAGCAAACTAGAGCAACCTAGAAAGTAAACCCTAATTGCTTGTAAATGATAATGTAAATGCTCCAAATCAAGATGCAAAGAGATCTAAAGCATGAATACAAGTGATATAATGAGGCTTATGCAAAGACATGAAAACAACATGAAATCATACCCAACCCCAAGGGAGGGGTACAAGCCAATCTTCAGTCGGTGATCCCTTATTACTCTTCAATGCCTTCAAAGCCCTAGATGGATTAATGAAATTGATGAATGCTTGATGGATGGATGTTGAATGTTATTGAAGTCTTCAAAGATCTGCTCTTTCGCTACATAGAAGGTCCCTGAAACCAAAATCTGGATCCTTTCAAATGAAGAAAGAGAGCTCTTATATATGAAACCCTAGGTCTTAATTTCAACTTTTGGCCGACCTAAAGATTGAATCTCTTACCAATTTATTGGGGTTAAGCTTTATTTTATGATTGGATCGCGCTCCTAAAATTTTAGGAAAAATGTCCGAGACCGTGTGCACTCCGGGCGCCATGGTCCTGAGAACTTTTCACCAAATTTTTAGGGCCGTTAGATATGATGATTTTAGAGAGAATCCTGAAGTTACAGGTGATTTTGAGATGTTTTGACCCCCGAAATCAAGCCCCCAAGTTCAAAATAGGACCTAATTAGGGTTTTTGATTAAATGATGTATTGGAGGAATAAAATGAAAGGGGCACACTTTAATGAAAGGGCCCAACTTTATGATGTGGAAGATGATGAAATAGAACCTTACACCTAATTAATTTGATTAATTAAGTGCTAAAGTGGAAATGCAATGCAAATGCAAAATGCGCCAAGGCAGGTGCTAAACTAGGTGTGAAATTGTACTACTTTAGTAAGTGCGTACAATTTATGACGTTACAGATAGGTTTTTCCATTACATGAAAGTCTTTTTACCCTTTTCCCACAAAAAGTAAGTGTGGGAGAACCATCAGAATAGGAAGCTGACCTAATCCTCGGAGATTCACCTTCAATTTGAGCAACCCACAGGCTCAAAGGTGTTTCCATGTTTCACAAGATTGCTTGTTTTCGAACATAGCATCATGGGTGCAATCCTTAGTGACAATAGTTTTTGGCACACCCTATGGGACATGTTTGAGCTATCACAACTCAAAGGAAATCAATTTTTGTTGTTGTTTTTGTATTGACTGCAACATTTCAGCCTATTGAGGTTACTTTTTTGAAATACTTGGCAACTCTATTTTTTGGTTGTATGTGTAGAACAAGTTTTAACAACATATGAAAAAGTATCAAACCAAACAAAGTGAGGATCCGATTGAGCATATTGAGCTACCACCATCACAAAGAAGGTCAAGGACAACAAAAAAGACAAAAAAAACAACAAATTCAACAGTTGAGTTTTCAAAAAGTTTGTCAGTTAAAGTTTTCTTGAAACTCCAGAATCTAATCTTCTGTCTAATTTGTCTCCTCTACCTAATAATTCTCAACCCAATTTTGCCACCCGTATAAATCCTTTTTTTGCAACTACTCCAATTCAACCATCTATTACCTAGAATCCACCAATAAATCCTCCAATATTTACAATGGTCGTACCAAGAGTACATGCTTTTGTACCCTTCAATGGAGGCAGTCCTTTGAATTTGACCCAACATGATCCTATACTAGGAGCAGCTCTAAAAAGTTTGCTTATTTTCATTGGTGAAGACCACGTCACACCCATTGAGCGCATAAGAGATGTAGCATCTCTATGCGCAGTTCACCATATAACCCAAGAAAATGTAGCACTCAAGCTACTGGTAGCATCATTCAAAGGCAAAGAACTTCAATGGTTCAAAGGTTTGTAGATTAATTCAGTTAATGATTGGGATGATTTGGGTGATAAGCTAACAAAGTAGTTTGTAGATAAATCAGATCATCTATAATTGGTAGAGTAGATAACCACTATTAAGAGGGCACCACAAGAGTAGATGATTGATTTCAATTACCATTTTGAGCGAACCTGGAATATAATTCCTACAACGGTAAAGCCCTCTCCTGAACATGCATTCTAATATTATTTGAGAGCTTTAAATAGCAATATTTGTGTTATGGTTCAATCTATGGTTGGGGTTACATTACCAACAGCTTATGATATAGCTATTAGACTAGAAAACAACCTTATACAAATTGGTAAAATTGCCCCTAGGCCTCCTATGACTATTTTTTGTGATATACAACCATGGATGCCTTTACAAGTACCCCCTATAACTACAATGCCTATTGTTCCAGCACTAGGTTTTCAAAATTATGTTCAAAATAGTGTTGTAGCAGACTCATCAAAGCAACTACAGACGTTACAAGAGATGTTTATAAAGAATGTTGAACCAACTCAACAAATCCAACAGACTATGCAAAATTTTGGCAATGAATTGGTGAATATCAAGAAAAAATCAGACCCAAAATCAAAGGTATCAACCCCCATATCAAGCTTCTTATCAACCCAATGGGCCTAACTACCAAGTTGATACTCAGAATCAAAATAGGAACTACAACAATAGGCAAAACTAGCAGTATAATTAGAATACTACTAGTAGTTCTAAATAAATCACTCCTACTCAAAATAATATGGCACAACAGTGGTGTTTTCCTTGCCAACAACCTCATAATCAAGCATCATGCCAAAATGCAATGAATGCTCAATCACAAGCTTTGATGGTTCAGAATAACATGTCTTATCAGGATGCAGGTATAAATGAGGAACCAAAAGGTCGTGAGGTGGCTATGATGAATTGGCAAGGCAAGGAATTTTGTGGAGTTAATCATCCATAGGCACAAAATACACCTTTTTCACCTGTTGCAACAAATACAAGGTCAAGAGAACCAGAGCCAATATCAAGAAAGTTGTGGCTGCTATGACCAAGGACCCTTCAAACCTCAAAGACAACATCAAAGAGCTGCAAGAAATAAGCAGCACCCTGGCTAAAGCCCTAGATAAAATCTGATTCCTAGATGGCTTGCTGGCTTTCAGGGGCTTTTGTTGGCTTTTCTCAATTTTCTGCTGGTTTTTTTCCTTTTGTCCTATTTCTTTTTGTTTCTCATAGCTTTGCTATTTTAAGCTTGTAAATGGTTTTGGGGTCCCTTCAAAACCTGCTTTTTCATTAATCAAAAACAAATACAAGGTCAAAGAAACGTGCTATTGACATTGGACAACAAGCTGTAATTCATCAACAACAAGCTATAAATAATGGGCAGCAACAAAATAAGTCTAGACAACAACTAGAGAAAGGGAAACAACAAGCTTCTACAAGTCAGCAAGTTGTCACTACAGCTCCACCTATCTAGAATGTGCAGATTTTACCAAGAGGATAGCCTGCAACACCTAAAGAATAGTAGAAAGTTCAATCTTAGTCAAAACCAACTCATCAAGAGTCTGTTGTTCCAAAAGTACAACAAAAGGTTAGTGGTGTTCTATTTAATATTGTTGAATCTAGGACAAAAACCATTATTTCTATGACAATGATAGATGCATTGCAAATTCCTGGACAAAAGGAATTGCTGAGAGACAAATTAGATAATCTTTCCTTGACTAATGAACCTCAAAAAGCTCAGCCTAGAGTTGCATTAGCTAATGATATCCCAGTTAAGAATAATCAACCAATCCAAACACCAAAGCCTCCTCCATTTTTGTAACATTAATAATTGGCAACCATCTAGTCCACAATTGCTTGATAGACTCAGGAGCCAATAGTTCAATTATGTCCAAAGACCTTGCAAATAAACTTGGTCTAATTTATGAGCCTATTTCTAGAGGAGTTGTACAATTAGATGGAACAACAGTTAAGTCAATTGGATTGGTCAAAGACCTTGGTTTGACCTTGCATGTTTGTCCTAATTTTGTAATACCTTAGGACATGTACATAGTTGACTTACTATCATGCCCAAAATTTTGGGCACGAATGGGATAAATTTCTAACCAATGGCGGCCTTGATCTTTTTAACCATCATAATTTCACATAGCTTAAAAACTTAACTTGAATTGTCTTGATCTTATTTATCTTGTTTATTGTGCCTTTATCTTAGGTCTGACTATCTTGCTGGACATTGCCATTGTCATGAACATATCTCGATGGATGGCATTCTTTTAGTTACCATCAGAGGTATTTTATTGTAGAATTTAACTCCTCGTACTTGATTTGATTAGGGCAATTATTGCGTTTAGGTTCAAATTGAATGGTAACCTCATAAGTACAAAAGATCTAATTTTCGTTATTTAAATACTGAAAATACTTCATATAAATAATAATTTAAAATTTCGCAGTCCTTGGGGTTTTTATTATGCCATAAACCTTATGACTAATAAGTTCAAATTTCAGGGCTTTTAGTGACCCTTGGAACCCCTTGAATTGATATATGTTGATCTATTGATTTACTAGAATTTTCACTTATGTTTCACTTTGTTACTTCAAAAGTTTTCACCTAAGTGTTATACTTCAAGGCATAGTTTGGTTTCAACTAAGTTATGAATGTAACCCATGTTCACCAGTGTTTGAACCTAGGGCTCTGATACCAAAATGTCATTCCCAAACTTTTGGGCATGAACGGGATAATTTTTTTTTTTGAAATTCCAACTTAATAACATTAAATTGCCATTATGAAATGCACTATCAAGTTTTGTCTTAACTAAGTGGGAGTTAACTTTAACCACTAACACAAGTAGACAAAAATAAATTTAAAATTAAATGCGGATTACTAAAGGAATTAATTTATTTTCTCATCTAAATTGATTAATAGTTATTTAAATTAAAACACCCTAAAATATTTGGCAAAGATATTATTAATCTCCAATAAGTCTATTTTGTCTAAAATTCATTTTAATCAATAAATAAAGATAAATCGACCTAAGAGTCAATTATTTAAAAATGAATATCTTCCTTAGGTTTATTAATAAAATAATCTAAACACGTCCCTTTTCTTTTAAACCCTTATGTTTTATCAACAACTTCTAACAAAATATTTGATCTGCTAGTTCCCCTTAAACCACATTATTATTAAATGTTTAAATTAAAATAAACATTAATACAGGTAAATTATAAAATTTCTTTAATATATATATTTTTCCTTAAACAAATATTATTACAATTTACTCAAATTTGCTCACATTATTATAACTCTACAATTTTGTCAAAAATCATATTCAAAACCCTATATATATAATATATATATATATATATAAATAAAAGTGTTATACGATGCAAACCCTAACCCTTTATTTATTAAATAAGCCTCTCCTTTCTTTACTTTTTTAATTCTTTCTTATCTTTCCCATTTTTTTTCTACCTTAGCCTTAACCAGCTAGGGTTTTAACTTTATGCCGGCTGTGTAGGGCGGCTCACCAAGTGGCGGCCATGGCGAAGGGGGAGCTGGTTATGACGACGGGCAGTGGGCAGTGGGTGCCACTCAATGTGGGTTTCCACAGTGGCACTGACCACTGTGGTCACCCACAGTGGTGGCCCTCGAGCCTTCCACTGTGGACGTCCATAGTGGTGCCGACCACTATGGTCACCCAAAGTGGCTCCGATCGACGCCGTCCACTGTGCTAACCACAGTGTTCGGCCCGAGCCAGGCATTTTTTTTTTTTTCTTATTTAAATTTTTTAAAAAGTAAATATAAAGGTGTGTATATATATATATATATATATATATATATATATATATATATAGGGGCACATACTTTGTATGTAAACATATGCAAATACTTTTTTTAGTCTGAACATTTTTAACAGATTAAATAAATTCTAAAGATTTAAAACAATGCATATATTTCCTTTTATTAAATTCCTTGTTGCAAAAAAAAATAAAATTAGATAGATTGTTTACTATGGATTTACTTTCTGCAAAATATAGTATATAACAGAATTAAATAAGCTTAAAACAACAACCATATAAATCCTGAAATTGTTTAAAATAGATCTTTAGAGATGACTGTAATAAACTTTAGATTTTTTATTTTTTTTTGTTATCTTCTACAAGTTAATAAAATTGGCAGAACTAAATAAGTTTAAACAACAACTTTTAAAATCTAGAAATTACTAAAATAAAGCTTTAGGAATGGCTATAATAAATTTTTATTTTATTTTTTGCAATAAATTAAATGACAGATTTAGATAAACGAAAATAGCACTTCCATTTACAGGTCTAATTGTTTTATTTCTATCCTTCTACATGCATGCAAATCTAATTCATTTCTTTTCTAATAATTTGTTTTAAATGCATAAAGGGAATAAATAAATTACTTTCTTTTCTAAATATCCTAAACACAACAAATGTTATTTTTCAGAAATATAGAAAAACTAAAACCAGAGTTACTCATTTTTTTTCAATAGTATAGCATAAATATAATTACATATCTTCAAAATATATTCGCAAGTCTTTATTGTCACTTTACAAATAGGTCTCTCATTTCAAATAAATGAGGACTTCCAAACAATATTAATTATATTTACAAATATTTTTCTGCAACAAATAACTCCAACCACATCTACATGTCCTATTCTTTTCTTCCAACAACCTACAATAAATCAAAAGATGTGACCATCAAGTGCTCACCTCCCAGCCTAGGCTAACTAGTAGCCACCCCCAAGCTTGGAGAACTAAGCCCTAGATAAGATACACACATGCAAACAAACACAACCAAGGGAAAACAATCACAAACATATTCCCAACCCAGGGCTACACTGCACCACACATTGTGATATCTTTTCAAGGGTGGTAGTGGACCAAGTACCCTTAGGAGACTGCAAGTATGGTAAAACATATAGGCACCTCATTGCAAACCAAATACATCATAAGTATAACAACCCCACATCCTTATGCCCCCAGAGGCATTCATGCCTTATTTCCCTCCTTATGACCCCCAAATGCATAATCAAGCCATGCAGTAAGGGTCACATAAAATCCCTTGTGATCACTCTCATAATGAGAGCCTCTCACTCAAGGGTTGTCACTTCTACCACCCACAAGACCATCCTCTCTCCCAAGAGTAGGAGGCCTTGATTACTCCCAAAGCACATAAAATGCATACAAAAGTAAAACATAGAACACAATAATTTTCCAAGGAAAACATGAAAGAAACTAGCCTTTTTACACAAGCAAATCCTTTCAACACAACATGCAATATAAAAAAATACAAGGAGAAAATATGACCAACCTTCAACTGCCCAAAGGTATGCTAGATTGGTTGAAGATGAGAAGCCCAATTCCACAAACCCTTGCCTCTCTACACTTAGTCAAATTTCCTAAAACCAAATCTGTCTTTCTTTCAAATTCTTGTCTCCAAAAATGGAGAGTGGGTGATTACCCGTAAACTCTCTCATTCTTGCCTTAGAAGACCCCAGTGAGAGTTCTCTTAGGTTTCTAAAATTGAAAAAAGAAAAAGAAGAAAAAAATCAAAAGGGATCTCTCAACAAAATAGAAAGTTAACTAACCTAGATGATGCCTTCTAAATTCAATTTTCGCACAACTTAGAAAACTCACTTTTTAGGGTGTCTAAATGGTCACATGAGAGTTGTCACATGCCTAAAATTACTCCTAACCCATAGGTATACCTTATGGGCTTTAGGAACCACTTCTAAACTACCTCTAGGTGTCCATTTAGCCCCTTTTACACCCCTCTGAAGTTAATTTTCGGGTAAAACCTAAGTTGATGACCCCAAATATTCTTTACCCTAGGAAGATATAGAACCACATTAATCTATTTGAAAAAGCTATGGTTAAACAACTCCCTCCAAGAGACAATTTAAAAACCAAAACATGAATCGATCACATGTGCCAAGCGACACAATAAAAATACTTTTACAAAATTACGCTTGAAATTTGTCTCTTGTTGGATTTACACAAATTAACAACATTCAATTTAACATTCATGCAACAATAACTTTCATGAATAAAATACGATACAAATGAGGTGTTGTCTCTCCAAATAGACAAACCCTTATTTTTATGAATGTACATAGGTCTAGGTTTGGTTCTCCATAATATTTCCATGGTCACATGGATAATTTTCCTGTGGATCTCAAGTACACATTAGTACTTCCAAATAACCTCATATAACATTTAAACACATGAATAAGAATACGCATCAAACACTCTGCAAACCATATACATTTAAACAAATCAATACATCTTACATCCAAATAAATCCACATACACAGTTATCATAATCCTCATAATTTTAATCCATACATAAAACATACATACTATTTCTATCATCATAGTGAAGTCCTGCAAATCCAATAATGACATATATCATCTCAAATTTATCCTATTCTAGAATCATATAGAGTTCTATATCATAATGCATATAAATGAAGCATCAACATACGTCAATGTTATCCAAATCTTGGGATCCTATAAGTTCTAAATCCATAATGCATAAAAATGTACACCTTAAGGTGAAATGATTCTGTAACCTAGTTCAATTACTTTTCTCACCAAGTCTATCTGTCTAACATAGCCCATCCTATTGAATTATAGCACTTATTAGTAGGGTCAAACATGGTCAACAAAGTTATTCAAAGCTTGGTTGGGGAGGGCCTTACCTCCTCCTCCCCTAGAGTTTGACTTACTCCTGGAAGTCGTATGAGTAGAATTATGAAGTAGGGACATAACATTTCCCACAATTTCGATAAGTTACTCAAAATCTTATCTTGCCTACTAGAAAGGTTAAATACCAAAATAAACTTATTATTGTAATTAACTTACTATCTTCACAAGGTTAAATTATTAGTATTTTTATTACATTTCCCTTCGATCTCAGGTAGGTGTTTACAAGTTCTATCCTTCAACAACTTACATTAATGCACCATCCAAATCATATCAATAACACACATCAACTCCCACAATCAAGGTTACACATGATAGTTTACTTATTGATTTCTAGGAGTCATACTTATTAAGGGTTCATGTAAAACATGTTTATCCCACCGCAATTGTCATCCATGCTTGCCTCTAAGAGAGTTAACATCACATTTTACCAAAATGAATCTACTTATTCTACATCAGGGCACCTCATTAGGGTGTTAATAAAATATTTGCTAAACCGTCCTAGGTGCATAATTTCTTCCAACTTTCTTAGGTAACAAGGCATAATCAAATTTAGGTTCTTCAAATCCGCCCCTATATAGGGTAGTTTTCTACCACTAGGGATTAAAATGTTTTTATATTTCTAGGCTCCAAGGTTTAAGTTTCATAGGGTACATTATTCGCAATTTCCAAACATTAAGGTACATAACAATCCCATTCCAAGGGAGTGATGGAAATTATTAATACTTATTTTAGACATCATCCACTTAACCATCTCTATACACATGCCAAATTTACCAATCGACAATCATCACTTTAGCGATTCATTAGGTCTAGGTCACACTATTGTTATAAATTTTTTTCTCTTTCAGATTACTCACAATTAATTTTACTTAGGAGGATATTCCTTCCCTTATCTTATTTTAGTAAAATATATTCTTTGTTAATTCTTTGTGCCTAATTTCATTGTATTCTCCCTTGACACACTATCAGTGGTTCAATGAACATGATAGATATTACACAAATCAAATCACTAGGGATAGCTATATCAACCATCAAAATGACCACTTGACACTTTAAAAGGTCAAAATAAAAAAAATACTTTTACCAAGTCCCTTCAAAAGAAGAAAAAAAATGTTGGTAGTTGAAAGATATTAAAACTAGAAACATGGCAAGTGCCATAGTTCCAATAAAAAGAAACATAACTTTAGTGGTTCTCTCTTCATAAAAAAAAAATAATAATAATAATTAAAAGAAGTACTAGCCCCTAGGTCACAATATACTTTTCAAAGAAAGTTGAAAATACTAATGAATCAAATCTCGAAACAAGATGATCATACTGGTCATACCCTAGGGAGTAACTGCAACACATCACCCAAGATCACATGTCCTGAGTGTGTTAGGAAGTGATTGTTAGACTTTTAAGGTTATTAGATTATTTATAATCTTTTATTGATTTATGAAATAAATTCTTATACGCAAGAGATCACATTCGTTTTAATAAATCGTGTTCCATTTTAACCTTCACGTGCTTACTATTTCAAGCAACACTTTTCAATATAATCCACTATCTATATAGGGTGATTAACATCCTTAATTATATTCTAACAGGTGCTTGCTCTAACTCTACCATTCTCCGTCCATTTCTCTTGCACTAAATTTTTTTTGAACACTTATTTATACGCAATCTATGCTTAATTAGAGGTTAAAGCTTAACAAGCTGATCCAATGAAACCTTAGGTCTCAATAAAACTCGTAGGTGATAGGATTAAAAAAATTAATAACATAACAAATATGATAACTCCTATTATCAAGCGGATCAAATAAATTTAATAAGGGCAATAATAATTTCATTCAAAAGTCCCTTTCATTACAGTTGCGTTTAATAGTACTTAATTAGATCATCTTCTACTAAATAGACATTTATATAGTTACTTGGTTCAATATCAATTATTTAATAATTATCCGTTTCCTCCATCCTATTAGTAAATCCTTCCTTAATAACTTAATTTAATATGGCTTCAATTAATTATCTTAATACGCTAAACCTTGATTCAATGTTACGTGGTAGCTCGAGTATCGACACTTTCATGTCTTACACACATGGTTGATAGTTCGGTACAAAATTGACACTTGTTTACTTAGAACCACTTTGGATTTGTATAATGTAATCATATAATTTTACTAGGGACATCATTTGTTTCCTTAGCACCTTATGCTAGCCCCTTATATTTTCACCTCGAACATTCGCTTTCCTTCATTAGGTAGGAGCTTGTTGCCGAATTACTAACACTTAAGGTTAAGAGCCATTTGGGGTGGAATTATTGTCAAGTAAGATCGATAACGGTTGACAACAATTTCTACCCACACATTTCATGACATATTTCAAACAACTCGGAGAGTGGACTTATTCTCTCCTACTTCCCTTATGCAACTATGAAGTCAAGGGGGTGTGCACTTGAAAAGTGATCAACACCCATCCTTTTAATTTAAAATTTAGTAAAAAGGGAAATTATCTCGTTCCATATTACTTATTTATATTTACTTCCAGCCTATTTCTGGCATGTCACAACTTACGATTTCCTTCAATCCACAAAAACACCTTATATTCATAATATTTTGTTACCTAATTATGGTATAACTTAAAAGTGTCCAATAATTACCAATGTCTTAAGATCCAAAATTTTCCAAGTTCTCCCTTGGCTAACCACAAAATTCAGCTCCTTATCAATGTCCTCATAAAATCTTTTATACTGCCAACTAATTCACATTAAAACTTTTGTATTATATTGTTGTTATACTATCTTTCCATAAGACATTTCCATCCGCCTATTGCTTCATCCATACTTAATGTTTTCGCATACTTCTACATTTGAGTGCCATAATTTGCAAAACTTCTTCGACTGTACCTAGTAGTTAAATTGTGTTACATACTGTCTTGTACCTAGTGACTAACCATGATTGGGTTGCACCTTTCTCCTTAGTTTTTGAACGAATATTAGTTACTCATTCCCAGATTATAAGATCCTAATACTTTTACACTCATTGCACTTCAATGGGGATTTTTGTATGATTCCCAAATCAACTCTACTATCTCTTCCACTATCTACTTTCTCCAAGATTATTTTCCCATAGAGGATCTAGTTGAGATTTTACTTGCTGGTTTCCCCAATTATATAATCACGGATGAACTTAGGGTTTATTGTAAAAACATTTTTTCACCCAAGAAGTTCATGCCTCCTTTCTCCATATTAACTCACCTATAGTATTACTAGGATTTTCTGATCAAGGGGTTTGCCATTCATCATTTTTGTTCCAATCTTCAGGGTTATCCAACTCTAGCTTCACTGCATTACTACAAAAATTGTCTAACAAATGCTCTTAATAAGAAATCTAACATGACCACATTCTTAAGGTACCTAGTCCTTAGGATAGGTTAATGCTTCTATTTGAGCTTCGCAAGAATTCCTTTTAACTCTTCTTCATTTATGTCTCCAATGGTGGCCTTGATCTTTTTAACCATCATAATTTCACATAGCAAAAAACTTAACTTGAATTGTCTCGATCTTATTTATCTTGTTTATTGTGCCTTTATCTTAAGTCTGACTATCTTGCTTGACATTGCCATTGTCATGAACATATCTCAATGGATGGCATTCTTTTAGTTACCATCAGAGATATTTTATTGTAGAATTTAACTCCTCGTACTTGATTTGATTAGGGCAATTATTGCGTTTAGGTTAAAATTGAATGGTAACCTCATAAGTACAAAAGATCTAATTTTCATTATTTAAACACTGAAAATACTTCATATAAATAATAATTTAAAATTTCACAGCCCTTGGGGTTTTTATTATGCCATAAACTTTATGACTAATAAGTTCAAATTCTAGGGCTTTTAGTGACCCTTGGAACCCCTTGAATTGATATATGTTGATCTATTGATTTACTAGAATTTTCACTTATGTTTAACTTTGTTATTTCGCAAGTTTTCACCTAGGTGTTATACTTCAAGCCATAGTTTGGTTTCAACTAAGTTATGAATGTAGCCCATGTTCACTAGTGTCTGAACCTAGGGCTCTGATACCAAAATGTCATGCCCAAACTTTTGGGCACAAAGGAGATAATTTTTTTTTTGAAATTCCAACTTAATAACATTAAATTGCCATTATGAAATGCACTATAAAGTTTTGTCTTAACTACGTGGGAGTTAACTTTAACCACTAACACAAGTAGACAAAAATAAATTTAAAATTAAATGCGGATTACTAAAGGAATTAATTTATTTTCTCATCTAAATTGATTAAGAGTTATTTAAATTAAAACACCCTAAAATATTTGGTGAAGATATTATTAATCGCCAATAAGTCTATTTTGTCTAAAATTCATTTTGATCAATAAATAAAGATAAATCGACCTAAGAGTCAATTATTTCAAAATGAATATCTTCCTTAGGTTTATTAATAAAATAATTTAAACACATCCCTTTTCTTTTAAACCCTTATGTTTTATCAACAACTTCTAATAAAATATTTGATCTTCCAGTTGCCCTTAAACCACATTATTATTAAATGTTTAAATTAAAATAAACATTAATATAGGTAAATTATAAAATTTCTTTAATATATATATTTTTCCTTAAACAAATATTATTACAATTTACCCAAATTCGCTCACATTATTGTAACTCTACAATTTTATCAAAAATCATATTCAAAACCCTGTATATATATATATATATATATATAGATATATATATATATATATATATATATATATATAAGTGTTATACCATGCAAACCCTAACCATTTATTTATAAAATAAGCCTCTCCTTTCTTTATTTTTTTTATTCTTTCTTATCTTTCCCATTTTTTTTCTACCCTAATCTTAACTAGCTAGGGTTTTAACTTTATGTTGGTTGTGTAGGGTGGCTCACCAAGCGGCGGCCATGGCGAAGGGGGAGGAGAGGCGGAGGCAATGTTTCTGAGGGCGCGACAGAGGTGCTGGTTAGGGCAGCGGGCGGTGGGCAGTGGGCACTGCTCATTGTGGGTTTCCATAGTGGCGGCGACCACTGTGGTCGCCCACAGTGGCTTCGACTGATGCCATCCACTGTGCTAACCATAGTGTTCGGCCTCGCCGACCATTGTGTTTAGCACAATGGTTTGGTCCGAGCCAGGCATTTTTTTTTATGTTCTTATTTAATTTTTTTTTTTAAATATATATATATATATATAGGGGCACATACTTTGTATGTAAACATATCTAGATCTTTTTTTTAGTCTGCACATTTTTAATAGATTAAATAAATTCTACAGATTTAAAACAATGCATATATTTCCTTTTATTAAATTCCTTGTTGCAAAAAAAAAAAAATTTAGATAGATTATTTACTATGGATTTACTTTCTACAAAATATAGTATATAACAAAATTAAGTAAGCTTAAAACAACAACCATATAAATCCTGAAATTATTTAAAATAGATCTTTAGATATAACTGTAATAAATTTTAGATTCTTTTTTTTTTTTTCTTATCTTCTACAAGTTAATAAAATTGACAGAAGTAAATAAGTTTAAACAACAACTTTTAAAATCTAGAAATTACTAAAATAAAGCTTTAGGAATGGCTATAATAAATTTTGATTTTATTTTCTGCAATAAATTAAATGACAGATTTAGATAAACTAAAATAGCACTTCCATTTACAAGTCTAATTGTTTTATTTCTAGCCTTCTACATGCATGCAAATCTAATTCATTTATTTTCTAATAATTTGTTTTAAATGCATAAATGCAATAAATAAATTACTTTCTTTTCTAAATATCCTAAACACAACAAATGTTATTTTTCAGAAATATAGAAAAACTAAAACCAGAGTTACTCATTTCTTTTCTGCAGTATAGCATAAATAAATATTACATATCTTTAAAACATATTCCTAATTCTTTACTGTCACTTTACAAAAAGGTCTCTCATTTCAAATAAATGAGGACTTTCAAACAATATTAATTACATTTACAAATATTGTTCTACAACAAATAACTCCAGCCACATCTACATGTCCTATTCTTTTCTTCCAATAACTTGCAATAAATCAAAAGATATGACCATGGAGTGCTCACCTCCCAGCCTAGGCTAACTAGTAGCCACCCCCGAGCTTGGAGAACCAAGCCCTAGACAGGATACACACATGCAAACACACACAACCAAGGGAAAACAATCACAAACATATTCCCAACCCAGGGCTACACTGCACCACACATTGTGATGTCTCTTCAAGGGTGGTAGTAGACCAAGTACCCTTAGGAGACTGCAAGTATGGTAAAACATATGGCCACCTCATGGAAAACCAAATACATCATAAGTATAACAACCCCACATCCTTATGCCCCCTAAGGTATTCATGCCTTATTTCCCTCCTTATGACCCCCAAATATATAAACAAGCCATACAGCAAGGGTCACATAAAATCCCTTCTGATCACTCTCATAACGAGAGCCTCTCACTCAGGGGTTGTCACTTCTACCACCGACAAGATCATCCTCTCTCCCAAGAGTAGGAGGCCTTGATTGCTCCCAAAGCACATAAAATGCATGCAAAAGTAAAACATAGAACACAATAATTTTCCAAGGAAAACATGCAAGAAACTAGCCTTTTTACACAAGCAAATCCTTTCAACACAAAATGCAATATAAAACAATACAAGGAGAAAATATGACCAACCTTCAACTACCCAAAGGTATGCTAGATTGGTTGAAGATGAGCAGCCCAATTCCACAAACCCTTGCCTCTCTACACTTAGTCAAATTTCCTAAAACCAAATTTGTCTTTCTTTCAAATTCTTGTCTGCAAAAATGGAGAGTGGGTGATTACCTGCTAACTCTCTCATTCTTGCCTAAGAAGACCTTAGTGAGAGTTCTCACAGGTTTCTAAAATTGAAAAAGGAAAAAGAAGAAAAAAATCAAAAGGGATCTCTCAACAAAATAGAAAGTTAACTAACCTAGATGATGGCTTCTAAATTTAATTTTCACAGAGCTTAGAAAAATCACTTTTTAGGGTGTCTAAATGGTCACATGAGAGTTGTCACATGCCTAAAATTAATCCTAACCCATAGGTATACCTTATGGGCTTTAGTAACCACTTCTAAACTACCCCTAGGTGTCCATTTAACCCCTTTTACACCCCTCTGAAGTTAATTTTCGGGTCAAACCTAAGTCGACCACCCCAAAGATTCTTTACCCTAGGAAGATATAGAACCACATAAATTTATTTGAAAAAGCTATGGTTAAACAACTCCCTCCAAGAGACAATTTAAAAACCAAAACATGCATCAATCACATGTGTCAAGTGACACAATAAAAATACTTTTACAAAATTACACTTGAAATTTGTCTCTTGTTGGATTTACACAAATTAACAAAATTCAATTTAACATTCATGCAACAATTACTTTCACAAATAAAATATGATACAAACGGGGGGTTGTCTCTCTGAATAGACAAACCCTAGTTTTTATGAACGTACATAGGTCTAGGTTTGGTTCTTCAGAATATTTTCATGGTCACATGGATAATTTTCCTACCCATCTCAATTACCCAATAGTACTTCCAAATAACCTTATATAACATTTAAACACATGAATAAGAATACACGTCAAACACTCTACAAACCATATACATTTAAACAAATCGATACATCTTACATCCAAATAAATCCACATAGGCAGTTATCATAATCCTCATAATTTTAATCCATACATAAAACATACATCCTATTTCTATCATCATAGTGAAGTCCTGCAAATCCAATAATGACATATATCATCTCAAATTTATCCTATTCTAGAATCATATAGAGTTGTATATCATAACGCATATAAATGAAGTATCAACATACGTCAATGTTATCCAAATCCTAGGATCCTATAAGTTCTAAATCCGTAATGCATAAAAATGTACACCTCAAGGTGAAATGATTCTGTAACCTGGTTCAATTACTTTTCTCACCAAGTCTATCTTTCTAACATAGCCCATCCTATTGAATTATAGCACTTATTAGTTGGGTCAAACATGGTCAACGAAGTTAATCAAAGCTTGGTTGGGGAGGGCCTTACACTTACCTCCACACTTTTCTATTTGCCTATCTAGAGATTTCACTATAAAATTAGGAGGATATCTTTCTGTTGATTGGTCACATTTATTTTTCACAACCCACTATGGTACTAAGGTTACCATTAAGTCAGAACCCCAAGCCACTTGCCACTTAGAACCATATACCCCAAGTCTTATAAATGCATATCTTACCATGAGAGACCATGAGGAGTTACCACCTATCCAGGATCCAGATACACCTGTTCAAGGCATACCCGATGTGAATTTGGATGAGTGAGCAGCCCAGAATGCTACATAAGATCCTTTCATTAGTATGGATGCAATAGGTCTTGTTGTTTATATGATTCATGAGGAGGATAATGTTATTCTTAAGCTTGAAAAAGAGGAAATTCCACTTGAACAACAGTCCGAACAGCAGCAAAATCAAGTTTGACAGCTTTATTTTGATGGTTCAAGAGGTAAAAATGGTTTTGGAGGTGGTGTTATGCTAGTTTCACCTGAAGGTATGAAATACTACACTGCTTTCAGATTTTCTTTTAGTTGTACAAACAATACAACTGAGTATGAATCACTAGCACATGGCTTAGAATGGGCTACGCAGAAAAAGGTTAAATGTTTACAAGTTTTTGGTGATAGTGAATTAGTTGTGAACCAAGTAAGGAATATCCATGTCACCAAAAATGATATTTTGAAGATGTACAAGCATAGAATTTGGGATTTAACTGAAGATTTTGATGCATTTAATCTGCTATCCATTCCTAGAAGTCAAAATAAAGAAGCAAATAGGCTTGTTGCTTTAGGAGCCCAGTTCAATATTCCAAAAGAACTAGAAAATATTTATAGACAAAAGTATGTTA
This sequence comes from Cryptomeria japonica, assembly GCF_030272615.1. Classification (NCBI taxonomy): domain Eukaryota; kingdom Viridiplantae; phylum Streptophyta; class Pinopsida; order Cupressales; family Cupressaceae; genus Cryptomeria; species Cryptomeria japonica. The sequence goes on from NC_081409.1 coordinate 830,421,932, forward strand.
AAGCTGCAATAAGACCCTTAGTTCCAAATAACACTGTTAATTGACAGGTTTTTGACTCAGATGAGTAGATTACTAATTTCCTAATTGAAGAAGCTGATTTCTCTGCTGGAAATCAACGTAAGTTCAATTATCAATATGAAAATTAGTTTCTCCAATTGAAAACTAACAAGATTCCCAAGGGTCTGGTAACCCTTGAATCTATTTTTAATACAGATGATTAGGTCAAAAAGGATAAAGGCAACATGTTTGTGAAGGAAGAATACTATGAACCTATTGAAATATTCAAGGGCAAGCTATTGAAAATTGGCAAGGTATGTACCCCTGATGAAAAACATACTTTTGTAGAACTTTGTCAAGAATAAGATGACATATTTGCATGGAGGTATGAAGATTTGAAAGGATTTGATCCTCATTTAGCTCAACATACCCTAGAGCTAGTAGATAATGTAAAACTAGTAAGGCAGAAAAAAAGGCCTCTTAATCCAAAATTAGAACATCTTATGAGGACTGAGTTAAATAAGCTGATTGAAGGAAACATTATATTTCCAATCAAGCACACACCCTGGGTGTCCAATCTAGTTTGTGTTAGGAAAAAGAATGGTGAACTTAGATTATGTGTTGATTTTAGAGATATAAATAGAGCATCCCTAAAAGACCATTACCCGCTACCCTCAATGGAGCAAATTTTGCAGATTGTATTAGGTTCAGAGAGATTCTCATTACTTGATGGTTATTCAGGATATAACCAAATTCTGGTCAAAGAAGAAGATCGGTACAAAAAAACATTTACCACCAAGTGGGGTATGATGGCTTATAATAAAATGTCTTTTGGACTGACCAATGCAGGGGCAACATTTCAGTGTGCAATGGATATGGCATTTCAAGGCCTAATTAACAAGTTTGTTGTGGTTTACCTAGATGATGTAACTATTTTTTCTAAAAAGGCTAATGAACATCTTGACCATCTCAGATAGATATTTGAGAGATGTAGGGAATATGGAGTTTCATTAAATCCCAAGAAGAGCATATTTGTTGTTCATGAAGGCAAGTTGTTGGGATATATTGTTTCAAAGCATGGGATTTCAATAGACCCTGAGAGGATCACAACCATACTTGCATTGCCATTACCAGCACATAGAAAGGGACTCCAAAGTTTCATAGGTAAGATTAACTTTATCAGAAGGTTTATTCCTAATATTGCAACATTAATGCAACCACTTACAACCATGCTTAAGAAAAACATTCCTTTTCAGTGGACTAAGGAAGGTATGAACAATTTTAAAGAGATTAAAGAGGCAATTGCAACAGGTCCTACTCTCATTAATCATAATTTTAAGAAAAAATTTATTCTATATGCTTTTGGGAGTGATGATAATACTTCTGCAATGTTGTGTCAGCAAAATGATGAAGACTTAGAACAACCAATTGCTTTTTTTAGTCAAATTTTGCATGATTATGAGACTAGATACTCATTTGTAGAAAAACATGTGTTAGTAGTAATAAGAAGCCTTAAGAAATTTAGGTACATGCTATCTAACAATAAGATTCAGCTTGTGGTTGCTCATCCTACAGTGAAAGAGTTTTTGTTCAACAAAGACATAAATGATAAAAGGGCAGGTTGGATTACTAAGGCGATGGAATATGACATCTCTATCAAGGTAACCAAACTAGTTAGAGGCAAGGGTTTATGTGAGCAGCTTGCTGGCATAGAAAATTAAAGAAAAGAAACAACAAGTGGAAACTGTGCTTAATAATGAAGAACAACCTGCTGCCCCAGCTTTGCCAGTCACTTGGAATCAACAAATTGCCCATTATTTACAAACTCGTGACTGTCCAAAAGGCTTAGACAAAGAAAAATGAAGGTATTTCAGACTACAAGCCATTCCTTTTAATAGATGATATTTTGTTCAAAAAAGATTACAATGATGTTCTATTAAGATGCATTGAGCCAGATCAGATTGAAAATTTTTTAAAAGAATTTCATGAAGGATATGTAGGAGGTCACTTTACAGCAAGAACGACAACTCTCAAAATTATGAGAGCTGGTTATTATTGGCCTAAAATGTTTAAATATGCTCACTCATGGGTGAAGAAATGTGAAAAATGTTCATTATTTGCAAGAAAACAGAGGCTGACAACCTTGCCTTTGCAACCAATTGAAGTAGAACAACCATTTGCAAAGTGGGGGCTTGATTTTATAGGACCTATTAATCCACCTTCTAGTGCTGGTCACAAATGGATTCTTATTGCAACTGATTATTTCACAAAGTGGACATAAGCATTACCATTGAAAGAAGCTAATGAGACTTTTGTCCTAAATTTGTATCAAGACTTAGTGTTGAGGTTTGGTACCCTAGACTCAATCATTTTTGATAATGCTTTAGCTTTCATTGGTCTTTGAGTTTCAAATTGGTTAGTTAAGAATAATATATATTTGAATACTTCATCCAATTATTACCCTCAGGGTAATGGACAAGCAGAATCAACTAACAAGAACTTGATCAACATCATTAAGAAAACCATTGTTGAGAATCAAAGAACTTGGCATGAAAAGCGCAAGTTAGCCCTTTGGGCTGACATAATTACACCAAAGAGATCAACAGGTAACTCTCCTTATGTTTTAACTTATGGAAAATTAGCCAAGTTACCTATTTTAGTTGAATTGCCAACTTTGAATTATGTAAAAGAATTTGAGTTACTTGAAGAGAAGCCAATGCAGATTAGGCTTGCTTAGCTTATGGAGTTAGAAGAAACTCGTAGGGAAGCATACAGAAAATTAGAAATTCACCATGCTCAGATGAAGAAAACCTTTGATAGAAAAGTTGTACCACCCATATTTAATCAAGGCGATCTTGTTTTCAAATGGGATAAACTAAGGAGCAGACCTGGTAGACATACCAAGTTTGATTCCATGTGGGATGGTTTGTATGTTATCACTGAATACAAACATCATAATGCTTTCCAGCTTGCTAAATTGGATGGAGAAGTATTGTCAATCACTGTCAATGGGATTCACCTCAAACTATGATATTGAGTACTAACAGCTGACATATGTACATAGTAGAATAGTTGTTGTTTTTTAGTTTTTAGTTCATTTCTTTTTTGTTTCTATTTTCCATAAGTGCAGATTGCATAGTATGCAAGCTCAACCATATGCAGAGGCTTTCTAGTTTCCTTTTCAATTTTGTTTTGAATACTGAGATACAGTTCCATATTTTGAGAAAGGCAAAATTGACTCAATGTCCAATGGATATGATAAGGCTACTGGATTATACTGTTTAGCAGGCAAACACCCCTGAGAGGCCACGAAAAATGTTACCAGAATTTTGCACAATGCCAAATTTGGTGCCCTAATGAAGCCTTGCATTCATTTTTGAAAGTCCAAATCATGAACCAGGAAGAAATGCATTGTTTTTTCTAACTTGTTTGCTTCATGTGTAGATACAGGAAAACAATGAAGCATGTGGGTTAAAATGGGTTCCCATGAGGGTTGAGCTCAGCATGCTATAGATCATAGAGACTTTATGCTCCTTTTCAAGAAAGGTGCGGCTTATCAAGCCTGATTGAGACTCCAAAAAAGTCATGCTTTTGAGTTTTGCCCTATCGGCAAGACCTACCCAGATCAGCAAGAGGTACCTTGATGATCAAGAACAAAGTGAAAGTTATATCGGCTATCAGAATAGTAGGTTCCAAGTCATTCCAAAGACTCAATAAGAAGGTGCGGAGTGCTAAAGGTTGTATCAGCCATCAGAATGAACCATTTCATATCATCCCGATGACCCGATGGAAAAGCCAGGGCATGAAAAGCAATTATCCCACATTGGTAGTGGAGAGGAGAATTCTTGTATTTAAAACCAAAGTCACATTTATCCTTAGTGTCAAAGCTTATGAACTTTTGGCTAGTGTCCAATTAAGGAAGCAGTGGCCCCTGCGTGAGCGCAAATTTCAAGGTGACCCAAATTTTGCATCAGACATCGGTAAGACCCATGATATGTTACACCAAAGGCTCGATGAAAAGAGAAGGAAAAAGGTGCGAGGAAAGGTGGTGAGAAATTCATCTAATATTGGGGTAACCATTTTGATGTTGTTTCGAAGGCTGATAGAGAATGCAAGGTGGGGCATCGGGTTATCGGTAATCCCATTCTGATGTTACACCGATAACACGATGAAAAGACCAAGGATAGGTGGCGGTCCAGTGGCTGGTGACATGGCACGATGGGCGACATCAAGCAGATATTGGTCGTGATCAGTCCCAAAAAGGTTTCACTGAAGGCTCAGTTTCATCGACATAGGGCATATCGAAGAAAATAGAAGCAATTTGGATGAAATGAGGATATCAATGAAACTGTAGGTTCGATAAGACTGATAAGCAACTCACCGAGGGAGTAATTTGGCCGAAAGAGGAGATCTGACAGAGCAAGACATGTGGTGATTGATGATGTGGCAGACACATGGTGTGTAGGTGGGTCTCTGAAACTAATCAGGGGGTGATACATGTTGACACGCATCACAGAAGAGAAGATCAACAAGAGATTAAAGGTCGAGCAAGTTTAGGAAAGATCAATGGTAATCTGAAGGATCTAAGGGCCATCGCTATACCACTATAGAAAGAAGCTTGCCAGTTATCATAGCAACTTGGTGACTAAGCACATGCAGACAAGGCAAAGGAAAGGTGAGCGGCTAAGAGATTAAAGATCAAGCACTTTGGCAGAAGATCAACGAATGTCGCTATACCACATGATGAAGGTGCTTGATAGTTATTCCCTGTGACTTGTCGACTAATCACATGGCAATCCACGTGGGCTAAGAATGAATGAGGATGCACCATGTCATAGAGTGTAGATGAAGAACCAAGGTAGACCAAGTCCAGTGGCAGGTCCAAGTGGTGGGACAAGGTGGACTCATGAGCAAACTAGTGGTTGACGCATGGTGACACCATGGCATTAAGAGAGACCCACTCAGAGAGATTAACTAGCAAGCAAGTCAGAAAGATCAACAGCGACCAAAGGTGATCATACCATTGTCGCTATGTCATGATGTGGAGATACATGATGATTACGATTGTGACTTGGTGACTAAGTCTTAGGACCCCGTAAGATGCGGTTTCGGTGAAACTTGGCTTTCGATGAGTCTTGCAGACTATTTGTCAAAGAGAAGATTTCATCGAAAGACTCACCAAACAGACATAAGAAAGTGGTGTGGCCCGTCAAAGAAATCTATGGAGTGGGGTTATCGGGTATCAGTATAGTATTTTTTGGTGCCACCCGATAATCCGATAGAGAAGTATTTAGTAGGGGTGTGCATCATTGACCATCAGAATGAGTGTTTCAATTCTATTTTGATGACACGTTGGAAAAGAAAGTAAAATGCAAGTGCATCATCTACCATCAGAATAAGTATTTCAATACTATTCCGATGACTTGATAGAGAGAAATGCCAGTTATAGATAGAAGTTCAAAGGGTTCAACCGGTTCAAAGTGGTTCAATGGGCTCAGAACGAATGAAGATTCACCACTTGGTAGAGAGAATATGGCAGTCCAGATGGCAGACAAGGTGGACCCATGAGCAAATAAGAGGCAGACATGTGGCAAAAAATCTACGGATGAGCAAATGTCTAAGTCAACCTTGAACTTGACATTCAAAAAGGTTCAATGGTTCAATGCTTTGAAAAGGTTCAATGGTTCAGTGGTTCAATAATTGAAAGTGTTTCAAATATTTTAAAATCATTTTTCCATGGGCCCAGAGTGAACAAGATGAACTAAAAAAGAAGTGGGCCTGCTCCAGATTGTTGAAAATTTTAAGTGGAGCCTAGGTGGATCCACGAAAAAATCTAAATGTAGCATGTGGCAAGGGTCAAGTGACTAAGTGGGCCTATTTTTTTTCAAAGAGCAACTCAGGAGGGGTTTTAAAGGCCAAGCAAGTCTAAAAAGATCCAACACATGTCGCTATACTGCAATAGAAAAGTTCCCAAGCATTAATCACCACAACATGGCGACAAGCCGCTGGCAGTTCCTGCGGTTAAAGAGAAAAACTGATGGTTAATTCAGGGCGGTTAGTGAGGCTGTGTAGAGATATAGGAGCAAAGACCACGGAGTCAATTAGAAAGTGCCACGTGATAGAGTGCAAATAGAGATCAAAGAATATCAGACAATCAAGATAGCTGCTCGATTAACTTCTTGTTGACTCAAGGGATTTGATTTCAGAGGTCGGGAGAACTGGTCATCTGCATAGTGAAAAGCCCGCCAAGCGAAGAGTTAAATTTCTGGATGAAAAATTAATATAGACACTGATCGATTGTCCAAAATACAAGTGTTGCATACCATTGGAAAGCTCACAAAATAGAGAGATCATATTTTTCAACCATTTATATGAGAACTTTCAAAATGAAGAGCAATTGCCAGGGAATACATTTGATATTTTCAATGGGATTTCTTTTAATACAATCTCAATTCATTTCATCATGCACATATCACATGGGGATAGCTATTTTTCGCACTTAGACATGCTAATTTTCAAACAAAGGGTTCTTCTTTTTTAGTGAAGCTTTGTTAGGCAGGATTGGCAGCTCCATATGCAGTAAAGAGATTTTCTCTTCATGCAAAATTAGTGGCAATCCTTTTGAGCACTAAAGATTGTTATTTTATAGTATTATGCATGAGTTTTTATGCCTTTCTTGAGCTGATTCGCCCAAGGCTTTTCTCATGCAGTATTTTTAGGTTTTTTGAAGGGGATTCATCAGAATTTCTATATATTCTCTTCTTTTTTCCCTCTGGTTCTTTCTTTTTTGCATACACATTTTGGCAAAAAAGCATTGTATCTCGACACTTTTTTGTTTATTTTTCAGCATTGTAAAAGAGACTATTTTTAGTTTGCAATAAAGAGTTTTAGTTTCCTTGTCAATTATTTCTTATTTTTTCATTATCAGATGAATGATTTGACAAAGTTAATATGATTTAATTCTGAATCCTTTTCTTTGTCTCATTTATGCTTTACAGATATAGGAAGATTTCATAGTAAATTTAGGCTCTGGGTTGTGTTCATTTGTTTCTAGTTCTTTGCATGTTGTGAAAAATCACTTTTCCTACATGCAGAAGTTAGATAACTTCGAGCCTTCACATGAAGTGTTTATGAATTTCATGATCTTATTTGATTCATGAGATAATTTTTGGGTCTTGTTGTAGCTAGTTATAGTTTTAGGACAGCAAGTAGAATTGCATCATTTTGGTGTATCACCTCCATTAGGATAGGTTTTTCCATTACAGGCAAGACTCTTTACCCTTTTCCCATAAAAAGTAAGTGTAGGAGATCCATTAGAATAGGAAGCTGACCCGATCTTTGAAGATTAACCTTCAATTTGAGCAACCCACAAGCTCAAAGGTGTTTCCATGTTTCACAGGATTGCTTGTTTTTGAACTTAGCATCATAGGTGCAATCCTTAGTGACAACAATAATGCCAGTGCAATTAAAATCTCAAAAAATAGAGTTTTGCATTCTAGAACCAAGCATATTGAGCTGAAATATAATTTCTTGAGAGAAAAAGTGCAGAGTAAAGATGTGATATTGGAGCATGTATCTACAAAGGGGTAGCTAGCAGATATCCTCACTAAACCTCTGCCTAAGACTACTTTTGAGTATCTTAGAGGTTAGCTAGGGGTTGTGCCCCTACATGAGGTCAATTGAGAATGATGTGAAATACATCAGTGCCGGAGATAATTGAATAATCTTGAAGCATGATTGGTGTAGAGTGGAGTTATTCTATAGGGGGAGCATCAAGCTACAGGTTGATATTGCAGAATAGTGAAGTATGACACTACATGTTTTACTTTCACTTTGGCATTGTTGTCAAAGGGGGAGAAGAACTATATGATTATGGGGAGAAGAATTGTATGATTGACAGAGAGAAGATCTATAGCCAATTACTAGTTGAAGACATGGAGACTCAGTTGAAGGAGAATACATGGTAAAATGTAAACCAAGATTCCTATTCACAATCATAGCAATCAAGGGTATTGATACTTGTATTGCCATAAATGCCAAAGTGGGATATTGTTGGCATTTGCATGAAGATTGCATTGATGAACTTTTATGTTGTCATTGATGTTAATTATAACTGGTAATGATGTTGTAACAATGTTGTTTTGCAACCGATAAGTGAGCTTGTGAAGGAAACCGGTATTACTAGAGAAGAAGTGAGATCAACCGGTAAACCCTACTTGTTGATATGCTAAACCCTAACTAATGGAGCTTGGTGAATCAATTGTATTGGTTTATGATCAAATGATGAGGTAATGATTATGCCACATATGCATGTTGTATGAGAAGAGTTTCAAATGGTTTTTGGCGCATAGAGATAATGATTTTTGTCTTGGGAATGAGCAAGTGCATTGCATGTAATGGAAACTATGTGATGAGTTACAATGTTCAATGAAGTGGTGATCAAGGAGCAGCCAAGGTTGTCTTGAATTATGTGCAAGTGATTATTATGTAATCCAACGGTCATACTCAAACCGATTTGTTTATAATCTCTATGAGATCTTAGGTTTGTGATTTGTTATTGACCTATTGTTTTGTTTATAAGGTCGATGAGTTGTTTTATTGTAGTGTTGGCAATTTTGGTTGAATGTAAGAGTGATTTGTTGCCGAACCAGATGATGTATCTGCAGTATGAGTAAAGGTAGATAGGAGCATGAAAAGGATCTAATCAAGCAAAGTAGTGCTATTCACTAGATCAGCAAACCCCTATTGTTCTCTAACAATTATAACAATCAAGTCCTTTAACCGGGTAATTTCTAATAAGCTTAGTGTTATCTAAATCCTCTAACCAGGTTGATCAATTAGCTTGGATTTCAAATCCTCTACCAAGGTTACTCCTAATAGGGTATTGTTTCTAATAGGGCATTATAGTCAATCCCTTAACGAGGTGGTCCCTAACAAGATCCGTTCTTAACAAGTTTTATTGTAAAGCTTTAATAGGCTTGGCTCCTAAGAGGGAGAACTTCAGAAGAGTTCATAATACTTGTGGGTATTCATCCCCACTATGGTTTTTCTCATTTGGGTTTCCACATCAAAATCATTATGTCAAGTGGTGAATGTTTTTGTGGTTATATTTGTTATGGTTAATTTTATTACCAACCAAATCCACTTAGATATGATATGATGGCTAGCAGCAATCTGAAAAGTGCTTTTACTTTTGTCAGTAAAGTGTTTGGATATTTTGGTTAAAAGGTTTGTGAGTTTTAGAGTTGTTTTATTGTTATTCCGTTATGGCAGTCAACCGATTTACTTGACAGTGATATTGCAAATTGATAGTTCAGTGTTTGAACCAGTTAGTTCTGAGTTTGACTTGAGAGGTTATTTTTGTTTCATGAAAAGTTTAAGTCAATTTACTATCTACTGATTCACCCCCCTATCTCAGTAGTTTACCGGATTCTTATTGATTCATCATACCATCAAAGACTTCTAAAGGATTTAATTTCTTGAAGTAAAAGAAAGTATAAAAGTGGTTTGGCTTTTTGGGCACCCAATTAAGGGGAGAGTATATACCTTCCACTTTGGAGACAAGGCAAACAATTTTCTTTTTAACTTCAAGGCAATGATTTGCTAAAGCCTATTTGAAGATGTTGCTCCAACAAGCATGGTGTTCTTTTCAACTTTTCATAGAAAAATGTGTGAAGGTAATAAAATTCCAAACTTTTGAAAGCAAATCCTTGTCAACCAACTGAATCGCCAATGTAACAACAACAATCTTAATTCTAAAAGCTTCTAAAAAGGGAAATGTCAAGATTCTTTTTAAGCTTTTCCAAAACAAAGGTGAAGTTCATTTTGAGCACCAAAGTTATGTGATGTTCAATTTTAACTTTGTGCCAAAATTAGAAAGTTGTACTTGTTCTCTTTAAAGCCCAAAGAAAATGTTATCCTAACTTGCATAAAAAGAATTTGAGTTTGTTGTTCTTTTTATCCATGCAAGAAAGAAAAGTTTGAGTTTTGTTTTAATCACCAAAAGAAAAGAATGAAGTTAATTTTAAAACTCCAAAAGAAAATGTAAGATCCATTTTAAACCTTTGAAAGAAAAGGAAAAAATGAGTTCTTTTTACCAACTTTGAAAGAAAGTAATGAAAACCAAATTAATTCCCTTCTGCTCCTGCACATAGTCTATTAGCAAAAAAAAAAAAAAACAGAATCAAATCAAGATGGTGGGCTTCACAAGCCTAAATTTTGATCTCGGTTACAAAATTTTCTTTCTCTCTATCTGAACTACACGCTGCACTTATGCATGGATGCACTACAGAAAGGTATAAAAGAGCTAAAGGATGAATTCTATAGGCTACATTTATTACCTAATGCGCTACACTAATATCCCAACATGCAAGAAAGAAATTAGAAGGGTTAGGCACTAACAATAAACTCCAAAGTGATATAAAATGATTCCTATGTGCTAAATAGTGCGATGAATGTTCTACAGTTTGCTACAAATGCGCTAAATAAAGTTCTCAACACACTAAAAGGGTATTCCAATGTGCTTGTAATCCTTGTCTTGCACAAAAAAAAATGTTATTTATGGGGATGAGCCCCACGGTGGGCACCATAAATGTGTGCAAGGAAATGTGGTGATGAAAAAAAAAACTCTAATCCAGGATATCCACACACCAATGGTGACTAAATCAATTCAACTTCCCAAGGGGTGTCCCATTGTTCTCTATTTCACAGGATCCGTACAGTCAATGTTTTTGCTCTCAGATCACTGAGAAAAGTGACTTAGGAATGAAAACTCCAAGAACAAGTGAAGTTTGATTTATATGCATGAATGCATTCTCAGATGTATGATATTGAAACTGATGCACGCTAAAAAGGATGCACAAGACACAAAAATTCAAACGTTAGTATTGTTAGTGACAATTAAAAACAAAAAATAAATGAAACTATGATCCTAAACATGCATATCAAGAGAGATATAAAATAGATAATGAAAAGCATACAAAAATGATGGAAGGAAATAAAACCGCCCAAGATGCTCTCCAACATGCTCATAGTTTCTCCTCCCTTGTTCCCCTCCTCTCCAAATTCCACACAAGTGTAGCCCTTAGCTTTTTGCACTATTATGGATGGATTATGGAGATTCAAGATTATGAAAATGAAAATAACTACTTATGCAAGTGTAAACAAGCTAATATGGGAAAAATAACTTAATTATTCTATGTTAATTTTAGCCAAAAAAATAACACAAAATGCTTCTAAAATGTTCTCTGAAAATGACTATAATTCTGATGCATAAAGATTTCTAGATCCTTTTGAAGATGAAATGGGCTCTATTTATAAGAAAAATGGAGAAATGGATGGTTGAGATTGAGTAATCTCAACAAGGGCCAGGATTGATGGGTTTATGATCCATGTGAGGGTTTTCAACCCAATCCCAGGATGACAAATGTCAACATGAGATGGCTTGAGAGGAGAGGGAAGAAGCATTAAATACTTGAGATGACATGAAGGTTACCTTGAAAGGTAAGGTTTAGGCTTGAGTTAGTGAATAAAGCCTTTATCCAATGGACAAACTCTTGTGCAAGAGTTAATGAAGATAACCATGGTCAAAGAAATAAATGTTTAAAGAGACCCATGAGTTAAATGGGGGTTGAGCTAGAGGGAAGCCTCTAACCATGTGAGCGAGTTGAATTAACCATTAATGGTTATGTAAAAGCCATAAATGGTTATGTAAGAACCATTAATGGTTTGGAAGACTTTAGGGGTTAACTTGTTGAAGACATAAAGCCTTTAATGCATTTTAAAGACTTTGGAGGCTTTGACAAGTGACTTAAATTTGTTTAGGAATGTGACAATAATTAGGGAGGGTGATTAGGGTAATTCGGAATGGTTTAGAAGAATCTAGAATGGGTTTAGGATGCAAGTGGGTTTGGTGGGTGAGAGAAAATAGGATTTTAATTAAAATAAAATTGCTTTATTTCAACCAAATAGTGCAACTTGCATTTGTAGGAGAATGCAAGTTGGGCGGGGAGGGGGGGGGTAGTTTAGGGATTTAAATAAATATTTGTTTATTTATTTAAAGGAGGAAAGGGGTTAAATTAAATAAATATGTTTTATTCATTTAATTGTTTGTTAGAGTGTGGCTTAATGAATTAATTTAAATAAATTGAATAATTTATTTAGTCAATAGAAGAAGAGGTTGAAGATGAATTAATTAAATATTAATTTAATTAACTATTTATTGATGGTTAAAATAATCAAATAAATATTAAACATTTATTTAATTAAGTGGATAGATTTATGTGTCTACATTTGCCCCTCTTTGAGATGGTGTGGTTTATCGAATCATTTCAAAGAAAGAAAGATAGGTGTGAAGAAATATGGCCCATAAATTTTAATTTAGTGGGTGGTATGCCCCCTCAAGAGTTGGGCTGAAATTTTTTGAAAAATTGGGTGATCCTTAGAAAAAAAAGAGAAAGAAGTTGGGGGGGAGGTAGAGTAGACTAAATCGGAAATAATGGTGAAATAATGTGAAAAAATGGAGTTAAGACAAGGAAATGAGAGGCTTTGGAAGTTCACAAGGACCACGACGGTGAGTGGGGTGAATTAGGTTTAGGGCTAGGGGGGTATATATGGAGGGGAAGGGGTAAAACAGACTCATTTGCACTTATCTCCCTGACAGTTCGGAGCTCTAATAGTGACCTTTGGCGAATGAGTGAGTAGCAATCATCATGGTCGTTCCTATAGAAGATCACCGATTGGAGCGAATCCGTCAATACCAACAGCCAGAGGACTACGAACTAGCAGTATGCAAATCTTGAATTTTTCTTTTTATGCATTTTTGTCATGTTTTTTCAAGCGTCAACGTCCAAGTAAGACAATAGCACTTTTGTCGCCTAAAATAGCGCTTTTGTGCCGCAATGGCACTATTGCATAGTTGCTTTAGCACTTTTGTTTGTTTAGCACTTGTGTGTCGTATATATAATGCTTTTGTAGTGTTAGCACTGTTGTGTGCTTGTTGTGGCACTTTTGTCATAAATAGCACTACAGTATAGTTGTTACGTCGTTATTGTTTTTCTAGCGATTTTGTGCATAAGTTGTAGTGCTATTGATAGTAGAGTAGCACAATTGTGGTAAAATGCCCTAGTGTTAGAGAAAATATCTCTTCATGCCTACATTGAGTGATCGATTGGTTTTTTTGATGAATCATAGCAGCCCTGTTGAGACTAGGTCATTGTGATAAATGTCTATTGTAGTCTAGGTTTTCCATAATTGATTACTTGTTGAGACCCAAAGATACTTGATTGAAAAGTATTTGTTGATAGTCTAGGATGAAACTTAAGAAAATGTAGCAAAACAACTGATATGTGGTGATGTGTAGGAGGATCTTCCCATCTTACAAATGCAGAAGAGACATCCCGCCACACAGCAACTACGTGAGCAATTGAATGAGATGCAGATAGATTGTATCTATGTAGTTGGATTATATGACATGATGTACCTACTTGTGATTCAAAAGAATCATGGACTATTAATAGTGTTGGTTGAGAGATGGCACAACGAGACATGCTCCTTTCACTTGGTGATGGGAGAGATGATGGTGACTTTGGAGGATGTGTGAAGGATACTTCATATCCCAATTAGGTGGAGCTTGTGACATATGATCGACACCTAGGAATGGCAGCCATGTAGAGGATATTCACCGATGACATGTACATTGAGGATGGCTTCGTGGCGTGGGAGGATATAGCAGCACTTTATGAGCCTCTACTAGTAATATTATCAAGGATCATTGGGGGTTTTCTTTGGCCTGATTGACATTCACATGGAGTGGCAATTGGTTGGGGCTAGGTGATAGAGAAGATGGTGACTTAGGGCACTTGTTATGCATGTGGGCCATGTGTGTTAGTGCACCTTTACAAGGATTTACATGAGGCGGTGTATAGAGAGACTAGATCACTAGGGGTAGGGATCACTTTGCGGCATATATGGGCTTGGGAGCACCTGCCAATCCTATGACCGATATGTTTGAGTTTTAGGGTGATAGATTAGGCCTATGTTTTTATGTATGAAGGTTTAATGAGCCAGCCCCATTTGGGGAAGTTGGATTTTTGGCAGCGAGCATTGGATGACTTAGATACATTCATATGGAGGTTGTACCTTGATTGTGAGGTCTAGGAGGATGATGGAGAGGCTTTACCATATGTGTATATGATGTGTTTTTTGATTGGTTGCACATTCTATGTTGTGGAGCAATAGTTTCTAGGGAGAGTGATCAGACAGTTTGGACAAAGGCAGTGTATGCCAAGGGGTTCAGGGTAGTATGCATAGGTAGTGCGGGAGAGATGGCAGTGGGGGTTTATTTTACCCTATGATCAAGCCCTTGCAGAGTTCCATACATTACAGCCGAGACCATGGCATATGAGGCCAAACATTGTAGATGTAGGGGTGATAGAGGAGTATACTCAGTATCATGTCGCTCCTCTCATTCTATGGATTTTTGATCCTGTAGATCCTATACCACCTTTTGAGGATGACAAAGGATGGTGACAAAGGAGGAGAAGCATTAGAGTTGGCGGAGGTGTGGGAGGAGGAGGAGGAGGAGGTGGTGGAGGTGGTGGGAGAGGTGGATTTGGGGGTGGAGCTAGATTTGGAGGTGGAGGTGGAGGAGGAGGATAGTTATAGAGTAGAGACAGAGGTGGGAATCCTTTACAACTGTCACAGGATCTGCTAATATAGGGAGTAGCGAGAGCAAGAGTTAGAGATATTGGTGGGTGAGCAGAGCCTATGGATATGGGAGAGGGAGCTGCATGTGGTGGAGAGGATCCTATGGAGATGGGACAGGGAGTCACAAGTGATGGAGAGGATGCTATGGAGATGGGATAGGGAGCTATAGGTGGAGGAGAGGGAGACCTGTGGGAGTATATGATATTACACTTGCAGACTCGATTGATAGCGGTCGAAGCATAGTTGGAGGATAGGGATGCAGAGATTGCAACCAGGGATGTCTGGTTGGTTGCATGGGAGGCCAAGTTGATGGTAGTGATGTGTGAGAGAGATGATGCAGTAGATATAGTGATGGAACTACAAGATAGAGTTTGAGTGTTGGAGGGTACACAGGGATAGGGTTCGACTGGGAAGGTGTTCAGGGAGATGCGGTGGGCAGGGGTAGAGATTGACTATTGGCGGGGATTATATGAGTAGGATATGCTAGTTAGTCAGTGAGAACTGAGCTATTCCAAGATGTGGTAGGTGAGATCAAAGTGGTCTCAGAGAGTTCAAAGCATTGGTGGGGTTATGAGTCCTCCTCAGTGAGATGGTGAGGGTGGTGGGGGAGAAGCATCTAGCCAGAGTGTCATTTGAGAGATTCTATGCATTTGTTACCTTGTTATTTAGATCGATGCTTGGATAGCTCTTGGTAGTCGATATTTTGGGACATCATTGTACTCTGATACATGTATTCTTTTTTATGTGATATATGATACGATATATGAGGAGATCTCATTTTTTGTGATGATATGATATGTATATATGTGATGACATATATGGTTTTATGCAGGATGATGATTATGAGTTATTCTTAGATACATGCATTGGATGATTTGATTTCGAGATGTACATGTTGATGATATGATTTCTATATGTATGCTATGGATGATGCTTTTGTAATGCTATTAATGTGATGCAATGATGACAATGTATGCTAAATGATAAGATGAGATAATAAATAATGATATTGTGATAGATAACACTTGTTCATGTTGATGATATGATATGATGATGATATGAGTAAATGATGCATGTTTTTAAGATGAATCTAAATGTTATGTATGAATGCACTTAAATGGATGAACAAACATTTATACAAATGTTATGTATGTTTCTTAGATGAATGCACTTAATGAATAAATGTACTTTAATGATTAAATGAATGCAACTAAATGATGGAATGATGTAAAATGTATCTAAATGTATCTAAATGAATAAAATGATTCGAAATGTAACTAAGTGATAAATGAGATTAAATGATAAGGAAATGAATGCAACTAATGGATAATGAATAATTGCACCTTAATGCAAGTAAAGGATAATGAATTCATTTTTAATGATTCTAGATGAAACTAAATGGTTTAAAATGCACCTACTAAATGAATCTAAATGAAATTTAAATGATTAAAGGAATTCACTAAATGGATAGATGAATGTGCTTGATAATAAATGCATGTTATTGATGAGTAAACAAATGCACATAAATGAATATCTAAATGAATTTAATGCATATATATGCAAGTAAATGATAATGAACTACATGTCTTCATGATATATGAATGTCAGTTGATGAGAAATTATGGATGTGGGATGAAGATGTGAGATGATGTATCAGAGAACTCTGTTATGATTGTACCCAAGACAAATTTATATTAGGTGCTTTCTCATAGAAAACTGAATTACTTGCATGCAAACAATAGAAATGAGTATTGAATGAGAAAAAAGATGGGTGATATGCAATGAAATGCTATTGAAATAGATGAGATGAGATTACAACCCATAGGTTATTCATAGTGCTTTATTTTCATCATCGAGCATGGTAGTATCGTTCTTGGTCAAGGTAGCAGGAACCAAGTTTGAGCATGTCACCTGTAAGCAAGCATCACAGACAAGGAAAGTTCCCCTCCATTATGGTTCATGTGCAAATGGTCGATGTGTACGCTGTAGTTAGTAAGCCATAGTGATCCATGACTGTATTTTTTGTATATGATCATAGAGCTTAGTGAACTTCCCATGTAGACACCATTAGTGCATGCCCCAGAACTTCATTGGATCAATCCATAGACAACAAACAAAGAAAAAGATATTAGGAACCATTTCGGCTACTCTAATCACTTTTGGATATCCTAGAGTACCGTAGGAGCCTGATATGAATAAATAAATAAACAACAAATCGACAAAGTGCTTATCAGCTAAGCAAAATTTTCTTGTCAAAGAAAATGTTACCATGTCTTTGTTTTGTGAGGAAGGATGCATCCTTGGAAAAATGGTTGTATGCAAATGTTTTGACTTGGTTGGTTTATTTGATAAGTGGTCATCATTTGAGTATCTCAACATTTTTGTTTGGTGTCTATTTGCAATGTGTATGTACAAGGAATAATATGCATTGCAATGTTTTTGATTGATTTTTTGATGTTTTATCATGTTTTTATGGATTTTGTGAGTGTTTTTGAATGTTTTTGGTATTTGCTGAGTTTTTACGAATGTTTTTGGTATATTTCTAGACTTTTGAATGAGGAACTCAATGAATCACAAGTAATGTAGAAATCACTTCCATCAGTACTTTAAGAGAATTGCCCCCAGTTAGATGTCATTATGAAAGTGGAATGCATGACACATGAAGTAATAACCTTGATTCCAGATCAATAACAAGCCATGGTTTGAATGATGGATGAATGGATGCAATGAATGTGATCGCAATGAGTCTGAAAGAAAATGGAGACATAGCCTTTTACAAATGGTGCTTGTTTACAAGGTTTTCACCATCGTACTTACCCAAGGCACCACCGAAGTGGTTTTCACTGTATGGATGCATGATTTTTCTTTAGTACTCTCTTGATTTTTTTGGTATTTTTTTTTTCAGGACCATTTTCTGAATATTTTTTGTATTTTCTGACATATTTGAAGGAGCTTGAAATAATTTGAGGTGCATGTTGTTGATCGTATTTGCTAGTGGTTCTCCTTTTGAAGTTGCCAATTGATATGCCCCAAACCCGAAGACAATAGTGATGACTTACTGACCTAGCCAATTGGAGTCAAACTTGCCCCGATGTTCACTATTTGGTTGGTTGCAAGGATACTCCCTGAGAACAAGATCACCTACCTCAAATGTGTGAGGTTTGACCCAATGATTGTAGCTTCTACTCATGCATTGTTGATAGGCTTTTAGGTAGTTTTATGCAGCTTGTCACCTTTCATCAAGCAGTTCCAAGTCTTGAAGATGTGAGACTGAGTATGCTTCATCATCTATTAGATTGTGCAAAGAGACCTATAGAGATGATATTTCAACCTCAATAGGCAAGATGACTTCTGTTCCATAAACCAGTGAGTATGGAGTTGCGCTTGTAGGGGTTCGAATGCTAGTTTGATACACCCATAGTGTTGGATTTAATTGAATGTCCTAATCACAGCCAGCATCATTGACTGTCTTTTTGAGGATCCTCAATATATTCTTGTTTGATGCTTTGGCTTGACCATTGCCTTGTGGGTAATAGGGGGTGGAAAAATGGTGTTGGATGTGAAATGTTTCACAAAGCTCACGGACATCCTAATTTTTGAAAGGAAGCCCGTTATCCATAATGATGGACATGGATACATTATACTGGCAGATGATGTAATTAAGAATGAATGAGGCGATCTGCTTTCCAGTGACTTGGGTAAGTGGAATGGCTTTGATCCACTTTGTGAAGTATTATGTGGTGGTAATGATAAATTTATGGCCGTTGTATGAAGATGGATGGATTTTACCCACAAGATCAAGTCCCCATTGACGAAAGGGCCATGGCGTTGTGATAGGTTGCAATTCCTATGCTGGGGCATGTATCAGATCTTCGTGAACTTGGCACTTCTTGCACTTTCTGATAAAGTAGGAGTCTTTTTCCATGGTGAGCCAATAGTATCCGACTCACATGATTTTCTTTTCTAGTGAAGGACCGCTTGAGTGAGCCCCACAAATTCCTTCATGTACCTCTTCGAAGGCTTTTTTTATCTCATTCGGTAGATGATGTAATTAAGGATGAATGAGGTGATCTACTTTCTGGTGACTTGGGTAAGTGGAACGGCTTCGATCCACTTTATGAAGTATTCTATGGTGATAATGATAAATTTATGGTCGTTGGATGAAGATGGATAGATTTTGCCCACATGATCAAGTCCCCATTGACAAAAGGGCCATGGCATTGTGATAGGTTTCAATTCCTATGTTGGGGCATGTATCAGATCTTCGTGAACTTGGTACTTCTTGCACTTTCTGATAAAGTAGGAGTCTTTTTCCATGGTGGGCCAATAGTATCTAGCTCACATGATTTTCTTTTCTAGTGAAGGACCACTTGAGTGAGCCCCACAAATTCCTTCATGTACCTCTTCCAAGGCTTTTTTTAATCTCATCTTGTTCCAAACATTGAAGGAGAGTACCATCAAGACTTCGCCTATATAGGGTTTCGGCAATGATGGTGTATCAAGCGGTTTGGCAGATAAAGGTTTTTTCATTGGTTATTTTATTGGTTAGGGGGAAGGGTGTGATCATGTAGGTAAGTGAAAAACTCACCATACCATGGGAGTTGGAACCAACAAGGAGACATATCATTTCAATTTTAGGGATATCATAAGCGGGGATCCAAAGTTGTTCAACCAAGAACTCATAGCGTGTCAAGTTTTGTGGAAGATCTAGGAGAGATGAAATTGTAGCCATTGTGTTGGCAGCTCGATTCTGATCTCTTTGTACTTGCTCAATGGTGATAGTTGTAAATGAGTCTTTGAAACTATCTACCATCCTTTTATAAGGCATGAGATTATCATCCTTAGTTTGGTATTCATCGATGACTTGTCGGATGACTAGCTGGGAATCTCCATATACCTATAGCTCTTTCAGATTTCATTGTATAACCAATCTGAGTCCTATGATCAAGGCCTCATATTTGGCTATATTATTTGTGCATGGGAAAGTGAGCCTTTGGACTTTGGGATGCTGTCACCTTAAGGTATGATAAAAACAATGTCTACCCTCGAGTGATGTCTGGTGTATGAGCCATCAAAATATAGCTTCCAAGGTTATGTATTTGTGCTCATGAACATCTCCTCATCCGAAAAGTTGGAAACAAGAGGATGGTTGCCTTGGAGTGGTGCATCGACCAACTAATCTGCAATAACTTGTCCCTCGATATCCTTGAGGCCCACATACTCTATATCAAATTCACTCAAGATCATAACCCATTTAGCCAAGTAGCTTGTTAATGTTGAAAAAAAATGGTGTCTCAACCTTGCATTTATGCAAGGTTACTATTTATAGTAAGTTTTCATTTGAGTATGAAATGGTGTGAAACTCTCCCTGAAGCTTCTGGTTGGCTAGATAAGCATTCCGGTAAAATTGCATCGCAAGGTCACAACTAGTTTTGAAGATATTAAAGTTTTCATCTTTGAGGGGTGCGATAAAATGTTTAAACTTAATTTTGGGGGCTTTAGAGGCTCTTAAATGCCCTAAAAAGTGGTTGTAACTGATGCAACTAGTTATGAGGTGATAGAGCACTTCGCGAGCTTTCCGGCGCTTCAAACGGTTCGTCAATCAGACACCCGGTTCTCAAGTTATGGCCTCCGGAAGTTTGTACTCCTGGAATAGGAAAAATAATTTGTATCGGATACATAAATGAGCTATAAAAGGGAGTGACACGTGTTGATGTGTTCTTTAACATGTCATAGGGCATCTAGAAGGGAGATAAGGTCGGCTACACCTTATTGGGTGGTTTTAGCCCATGGTTTTGTAATACCGTTTGACGGTTTCTTGTATTGTATCTCCTATTTATGAGGTGTGTGAGATAGAGGTTGGGTGTAAGAGTCTTATGGCTATTGAGTTGCCTCTGAATCTCTGATTAGTGGTACTCCTATGAAGAACTTGCTCTGCAAGTATGTTGTAATCTATTTTGATTGCTGAATAAAATATTGAGTTGCTTTTGGAGTGTGGTGTTTTTCTCCTGAAAGGGTTTTCCCCACGTAAATCACTGTGTTGTGGTATGAATGCTATTATATCTATTTCTATTTTCTGTAATTGTTGTAACGATCTGAAAATTTTTTGCATTACCCTCCTCTCAAGGTTAGTGTAGGAAGTTGTTTCCGCTACTTAACTTCCTTACAAGTGGTATCAGAGCTTGATCACCTTTGGTTTCAATTGTGGGCAGTTGGGTTTTTTGATCTAATCCAGATTTGAGTGGGAGCTTGTGCAGAAGACACTTTTGATCTTGTTGCAGGAATATTCAGATGGCGAGTTTGTCAGGGAGAATAGAGGTGGAGAAATTTAATGGAAGTAATTCTGAGATGTGGAAGTTGAAGATGGAAGATCTTCTAATAGATCGAGATCTTTGGGATGCTGTTGATGTGAATGTCCAAAGGCCCTTAGATCCTACTGCGGCAGCTCAGTATGATGTTATGGACCAAAAATCCAAGGGTCTAATTAGACTGTGCCTAGCAGACTCTGTTCTAATCAATGTCCATGAAGAAAACTCTGCAAAGAAGCTATGGACTAAGCTTGGTGAGATGTATCAAGCGAAATCTTTATTAAATCAAATTTTCTTAAGAAAGAAATTGTATTCCTTGAAGATGGAAGAGGGTGGACGAATTGTAGACCACCTGGAAGCATTCAATATGTTGGTGGCTCAATTAGTATCCATCGGTGTTAAGATGGATGAGGAGGAGAAATGTCAGATCTTGCTTTGTTCTTTCCCTGATTCGTGGGATTCTCTTGTTATGGCTATCGGTAGTACTTCTATTGTTTTGAAATCTGAAGACGTGGTGGGTGCCCTACTCGGTGAAGAGATGCGAAGGAAGGTATCCATCAGTTCAAAGGAAGCCCTAACCATTTGTGGAAGACCTAAGGAGAAAGGAAAGAAGAATGAGAAGCGCGACAAGTCCAAATCCAAAGGGAGATCGAAATCTCCTGGAAAGTCAAAAGTCATTTGCTGGAATTGCGGTAAACTGGGTCACATCCGTAAGGACTGCAAAGAAGAAAAGAAGAAGAAGAAAAAGAAAAAGTTTGATTCTGATTCTGAGTCCGACAAGGAAGATGGCGATGCATTTATTGCGGCTTTGGTGACTCATGCAGGTAATGATGCCTGGCTAATTGACTCAGGTGCATCTTTTCATATGACTTCCAATAGAGATTGATTTTCTGAATATGAAGGATTTAATGGAGGTAAGGTGTACTTGGGTGATGATTCACCTCTAGACATTGTTGGTCGAGGTAAAGTTAGAATTAGGTTTTCTGATGGTAGAATAAAAAGGATTAATGGTGTGCTGCATATCCCTGGATTAAAATGAAACCTATTATCTGTGAGCAAACTGATAGATGCAGGTGTGCAGGTAGTCTTTTCTGAAGCAAGATGTAAGATGATTAAGGGTGCTATGGTAGTTGCTAGAGGTGTCAGGTTTGGCACTTTTTATAAGCTTGATGCATATACTGTTGAGTGTAATAGCACTTCTGTAAAAAGTAAATCTGTGGATACTTCACTGGAAGATTTGAAGGTTTCACCTTCAGCAGATGGAAATGGTTTTTGGGTACCTAAGGGTGCTCTTTCGTCTGAAGCAAAGTTACTTAGAGAGAAGAATATGTTATGGCACCAAAGACTTGGCCACATTGGAGAAAAGGGTCTAAGGACCTTGAAAAATAAAAACCTTGTTGAAGGTTTGAATGATTGTAATCTTGACTTTGATTTCTGTGAGCATTGCATTTATGGAAAACAAAACCGCGTTCAGTTTTACTCGAGTTCTCATAAAACTTGTGGTGTTTTGGATCTTATCCATTCTGATGTGTTTGGTCCAGTAGATGTCTCTTCGATTGGAAAATCCACATATTATGTTTCATTTATTGATGATTTTAGTAGAAGGACATGGGTATATTTTCTAAAGAGTAAATATGAAGTTTTTAGTTGTTTTAAAGAATTTAAAGCAATGGTTGAGTTGCAGACTGGAAATAAAATAAAATATTTGAGAACTGATAATGGCGGTGAGTTTTGTTCTAATGATTTTGATAGATTCTGTAAAGACTGTGGAATTAACAGGCAGAAGACAACTCCGTATTCTCCATAGTAGAATGGAGTTGCAGAAAGAATGAACAGGACACTGATGGAAAAGGCTAGGAGTATGTTGAGTGGTGCTGGTCTCGAACAAAAGTTTTGGGTTGAAGCTATTGCCACTGCTTGCTACCTGATTAACAGGTCTCCTACATCAGCTCTTGTTGATAAAACACCTATGGAAGCATGGTCAGGTCACAAGCCTTCATTGAGACATCTTAGAGTTTTTGGTTGCGAGGCATATGCACATGTGCCAAAGGAGAAGCGAACAAAGTTGGAGAACAAGGCTGTGAAATGTATCTTCATCAGGTATAGTTATGGTGTGAAAGGATACAAGCTTTGGGACCCTATTGTACAAAAGGTAATTCACAGTAGAAGTGTTATTTTTAGAGAAATTAAGTCTCCTTCTGTTACATTGCAGCCAGAATAGACTAAAAAAGAAGATGTGATTCAACTTCCTTCTACACCTGAAAGAGTTGAATCGAGACCCCTAGATAGGCAAGAAGTTGAGGAGAGCTCGTCTAGCTCTGGATCTTTAGAAGAGGAGGAAGAACCTCCAACTCAGCTTGTTCGAAGGTCTACAAGACATAGACAACCACTTGAAAGGTATTCACCTGATGATTGGAGATGTATTTTTGCTCTGAATACTAGTGTGGATGAACCGGAATCTATAGAAGAGGCATTAGGTATGAATGATGCAGAATCCTAGAAGATTGCTATGGAGGAAGAAATGGTAGCTTTGAAAAAGAATGATACATGGGATCTTGTACCATTGCCTGAAGGATGAAAACCTGTTGGTTGTAAATGGGTGTTCAAGAAAAAGATTGGTTTAGATGGAAGCATTGAGAAGTATAAAGCAAGGTTGGTTGAAAAAGGCTACTCTTAGGTTGAGGGTGTTGATTACGGTGAGATATTTTCTCCTGTTGCAAAAATGACATCCATTAGATTTTTGCTTTCTATTGCTACTGCTTATGATTTAGAGGTTGAGCAAATGGATGTGAAAACTACTTTCCTTCATGGTGATTTGGAGGAAGATATTTATATGACACAGCCGGAGCACTATGTGGTGAAAGGCAAAAGTAATTTGGTCTGTAAATTGAAGAAATCTTTGTATGGCCTCAAACAAAGTCCTAGGATGTGGTACCAGAAATTTGATACATATGTGTTGAGTTTGGGATTTGAACGTTCTAAATTAGATCACTGTGTTTATTATAAATCTGATGGTGATCATTTCTTATTCATTGCATTGTATGTTGATGATATATTATTCATTGGTAAAGGGAAAGGTATGATTTCAGAACTGAAGTCTCAGCTCGCTGCTAAATTTGAAATGAAAGATCTTGGTGCAGCAAAGCACATTCTTGGGATGGAAATTAGAAGAGATAGGGTGAACAGAAAGCTATGGCTAGGCCAGAGTAAGTATGTGAATTCAGTGTTACACAGGTTCAACATGCAGAATTGTAGACCATTGAGTGTTCCTTTTACAGTTGGAACAAAACTATCTATTTCAGATTGTCCTACATCCCCATTGGAGATGGAAGACATGAGCAGAGTGCCTTACTAGAGTGCGGTTGGAAGCTTGATGTATGCTATGGTCTGTACTAGACCAGACATTGCCCAAGCAGTGGGAGTACTTTCTAGATATATGTCTAATCCTGGTAGAGTTCATTGGGATGCAGTCAAAAGAGTCTTCAGATATTTGAAGGGTACTTCAGAGTATTCTTTGTGTTATCATGGTAATTCAGTTGGAGACATGACTTCCCTTGATATCCATGGTTATGTGGATTCAGATTGGGCAGGTGATATTGATAGCAGAAGATCCACCAGTGCTTATGTGTTTACTTTGTTTGGTGGTGCAATTAGTTGGATGAGTAAGCGACAGGTTGTGGTTGCTTTATCCACTACTGAAGCAGAGTATATGGCAGCTACTCATGCTTGTAAAGAGGCCATTTGGCTTAAGAGACTGTGTTTAGATATTGGAATAAAATAAGGTACAGTGACAGTTTACTGTGATAGTCAAAGTGCAATTAGCCTAGCTAAGAACCCGACATTTCATGCCCAGACCAAACATATTGATGTTCAATATCATTTTATTAGAGATATGGTCGAAGATGGTAGGGTGAAGCTGGTTAAGGTGGAAACTTTGATGAATGTTGCAGATGCTTTAACTAAGGCTATGAGCACGAAGAATTTTAGATGGTGTTCAGAGTCTATGGGCCTTATGGCCCCTAGCAATTGATTCATTGTGTTGACATTCCCTTCTGCTCCTGCAAGGTGTTCGACAAGTGGGAGATTTGTTGAAAAAAAATGGTGTCTCAACCTTGCATTTATGCGAGGTTACTATTTATAGTAAGTTTTCATTTGAGTACTAAATGGTGCAAAACTCTCCCTGAAGCTTCTGGTTGGCTAGATAAGCATTCCGATAAAATTGTATCGCAAGGTCACAGCTAGTTTGGAAGATATTAAAGTTTTCGTCTTGGAGGGGTGCGATAAAATGTTTAAACTTAATTTTGGGGGATTTAGAGGCTCCAAAATACCCCAAAAAGTGGTTGTAATCGATGCAGCCAGTTACGAGGTTATAGAGCACTTCATGAGCTTTCCGGCGCTTCAAACGGTTCGTCAATTGGACACCCGGTTCTCAAGTTATGGCCTCCGGAAGTTTGTACTCCTGGAATAGGAAAAATAATTTGTATCGGATACATAAATGAGCTGTAAAAGAGAGTGACACGTGTTGATGTGTGCTTTAGCATGTCATAGGGAATCTAGAAGGGAGATAAGGTCGGCTACACCTTATTGGGTGGTTTTAGCCCATGGTTTTGTAATACCGTTTGACGGTTTCTTGTATTGTATCTCCTATTTATGAGGTGTGTGAGATAGAGGTTGGGTGTAAGAGTCTTATGGCTATTGAGTTGCCTCTGAATCTCTGATTAGTGGTACTCCTGCGAAGAGCTTGCTCTGTAAGTATGTTGTAATCTATTTTGATTGCTGAATAAAATATTGAGCTGCTTTTGGAGTGTGGGGTTTTTCTCCCGAAAGGGTTTTCCCCAAGTAAATCACTGTGTTGTGGTATGAATGCTATTATATCTATTTCTATTTTCTGTAACTGTTGTAACGATCTGAAAAAGTTTTTCATTACCCTCCTCTCAAGGTTAGTGTAGGAAGTTGTTTCCGCTACTTAACTTCCTTACAGTTAATGTTGCCTTGTTGAGTAGGTACTTGAGTGGATCTATTTTTGCAATGAGTTGTACCTTGTGCGTTAACATGTAGTGCCTCAATTTGGTGGCTGCTAAGATAATTGTTAGGCAAGCTCATTCAATAGGTGTGTAATTGAGTTCATAGACTACCAGTGTTTGAGAGATGTAGTAGATCGCACATTCTTTCCCTTTCGCATTATGTTGTGCCAACAATACTCCTAATGCCATATTTGTACCTGAAATGTATAGCAATAGAGGTCTACTTGGATCTGGTGGGATTAACAATGGTGTATGCATTAGGTAATTTTTAAGCATTTGGAATGCTTGTTGGTATTTTGTATCCCATTGAAAGAAGATATTCTTGTGTAATAGATGGGTGAAGGGATGACATTTATCAGCCAATTGGGCAATGAACCACCGAATTGATTATAGCCGCCCTTGTAATGTCCTCAACTGACTGATATTCTTTGGAGGTGGCATGTCCATGATTGCCTTGACTTTTACAGGATCTACCTCAATGTCTTTACTTGAGACAATGTATCCTAGGAGTTTCCTGGAAGTTACTCCAAAGACACATTTCTTTGGATTGAGACGAACATGATATTGTTCTAATTTGTCAAAGATTTTACCTAGGATTGCAAGATGACCCTCTCTTGTTAATGATTTTTCTTGTAAATCATCGACATAATCTTCCATTATGGTGTGCATCATATCGTGAAAGATGGTAGTCATGGCTCTGTGATATGTTTCCCTTGCATTGTTTAGACCAAATTGCATCACATTCCAATAGTAAGTTCCTCATGGATATGTGAAAGCATTTTTGTGTTGATCTTCTGAAGCAATTTTAATCTAGTTGTACCCTGAAAAGGCATCCATAAGAGAAAGCATTGCATGACCTGTTGTTAAATCAACAATCATGTTGATGTTTGGTAAGGGGAATTCATCTTTAGGACATGATTTCTTCAAATCTTTGAAGTCCGTATAGATACGGATAGGGATACCCTGATTAGGTTTACCAACAGGTACAATATTGGAGATCCACTCTACATAATCAATTGGTTTGATGAAACCAACATCCAAGAGCTTTTTAAGTTCAGCCTTGACAAGAACGACAATCTAGGGGTGCATCTTTCTGAGCTTTTGTTTGATAGGTTTAGCTCCTTCTACTATAGTTAGGTGATGTATGACCAAATTTGGATCTAAGCCAGGCATGTATGCATAAGACCATGCGAAGTTGATTTGACACTTCTGGAAGAATTCCACAAATTTTGGTTGTTCCTCTAGAGTTAATAGAGATGCCAAATGTATTTGGTGAGGAGTCTTAGGGGTCCCCACATTGAATTCTTTTTTTTCCTCTATTAGGATGGTCGATCTCTTTTGATTCGTACTAAAGGGGAGGATGTCAAGCCTTTAATCCTCGGGTGCCTCGAAGAGGTTTTTACCTTTGGATACTGGTGCAGGGGAACTAGGCATGAAGACAACTTGGAGGACACCATGGAAGAATGACAAGGAGGTGTATGGGTCTAATAGACTCAATTATGATGTCTTGAAGCCAATTATGGCATTTTATTGTAATGATCCTAATGTAATGATTAATTGTCCTAATCGACCTAATAAGGCCATAGGACCAAATATAGGATTTCATGGGTATAGAATTGGTAAGGGTCTCAAAGGTGTTTAGAACTATTTGATAAATCATTTTGATCCTTTAGAAGTCATTAGGTTGGGGTAGAAGTCCATTTCATAAGAGTTTTAAATTCAAAAATTTGAAAATAGTGGCTAGTGTCATTTTGGGGGGAAGAGCTAAAAACTTGTTTGTTAAGCATTTTAATCATGAATAAATGATGGATTTCGGTTTGGGAAGTTAGGGGAAGGTATTATAAAACCTTGGAATTCCATTTTCATTTGGTTGGATGCTACAGTATGGATGTTGTACGGATTTAACAGAAAAAGTGAATAAAACCTTCATTTTCTTGCAATTTCTTGTGTTTTGTTGCTTGAAAGTGATTGATCTTTCATGGTATAAGCCTTGGGTAGTCATTAAACATTGTAATAAGTTATTTGGAATGATTTTGTAGCAGGTTTTTCTCAGATTTTGTCATTTGTGCTGACTGTCCTAAAATTTTCTGAGTTGTATCATTGGCATTGAAGGCCCAAAATGCAATTTGGAGCCCTTCTATGGATGTAAGGTCCTATTTCTCATAGAGGAGGCTCTATCTAACATGTACATTATGATCCTAACTAAAAAATTTGCAGGAAGTGTGTTTTAACAGGTGTACACCATGAGTTTGATGAGGGAGAAGTGAGTAGGAAGCATAGCAAACTTATAGCAGCAGAAGATCTACCTCTTGGAGAGGGTAGTTTGATGATTGAAGTTGGTTAATATGACCAAGGAGATGGTGTAGGGACTTTGAATGAGCCTTGGAAGTGATTGGAAAGGTCTTAATTAGAAAATCCTCAGTTTTGGAGCCTAATGGTGAGGGTTTTGGGGTTTGCACATTAAAAGAGCACATAGAACCAATTTTATTGGATATTACTTAGTTTTGAGGCATAAATAAACACTCTTGAGAGTTTCAATATTGGGGAAGAATTACTTCTTACACTTACTTTGTAAAACTTGGGTTTTTGGCAAGCAAATTTGTCCCAAACTTAGGACAACAAAGGCACGGTCCAAAACAACCTACCCTCAATCTTTGATATGTTGTAGTAAGCCAAAAAGGGTGTCTGAAATTTTATTTTTTTTTTTGGAGTTATTTGCGAAAAGTTGGAGAAAACAATTTATTTCAGCCTCGGGTGGCCTAATTGAGGCTCTAGGGCTAGTAGCAGACATAGTGGGGTTTAAGAGCATGGTGAAGACTTGAACCTTTGAAACTAGTTGAATCTTGTTGGATTGGGTTGGAATAGGTGTTTAACAACCTTAGGAGTCATTGTGGAGAGTGGATTGAGATTTTCCCTTTTAAAACCATTAAGGTGCCTTGGAAACACTAGGTAACTGCAAGGAGTGTGAAGCATTTAAAAGCATATTTTCTTGAAATCACCTAAAACCCCTGACCCTCTGCATCAGATTGGTATCAGAGCAGTGAGTAGATCTCTTTGGGAAGGTTTTGACAAGATGGCACCGAAGAATCAAATGCCTAGGGAAATTGAAGAGTTTAAGGAAGCCCTTGAAAGAGAGAAGAGGGAAAAGAGAGAACTTGAAGCAGCAAGAGAAAGAGAGAGAAGGGAGAGAGTGCAACTATCTGCAAGGATAGAAGCCTTAGAGAAGGAAAGAGAACAACCTAGGGTGGATGAAAACAATGAGCATCTTGACTCACATAATGAAGGAAGTGGGCATGAAGAGCATAGGGAAGAGATAGTAGACCCTGAACAGAAGAGGTTGGTAAGACTACTAA
This sequence comes from Cryptomeria japonica, assembly GCF_030272615.1. NCBI lineage: Eukaryota > Viridiplantae > Streptophyta > Pinopsida > Cupressales > Cupressaceae > Cryptomeria > Cryptomeria japonica. Next base: position 830,451,320 of record NC_081409.1, read on the forward strand.
AGGTAGTACAAGGTGGAGTAATGAAAGGACATGTTGATTTACCTATTTACCAGGGAAGAATGGATAGTGAGGAAGTGCTAGGGTGGATAGAGGCCTTAGAAAACTACTTTGAGTTGGAAGACACAGATGATGACAAGAAGGTGAAATTTGCAAAAGCAAAGTTGAGGGGAACAACATTAACATGGTGGAGTGGTATGCAGGCTGAGAGGATAGCAAGAGGATTGAATAAGATTACAAGTTGGGAAAGGATGAAAGCAATGATGAAGGCACAATTTCTACCATCTGATTTTGCTATACAAACAAAGAGGATGAGACAAAACTTGAAACAAAGAGACATGGATGTGATGACATACACAGAGCAATTTCATAAACTGAGCATTAGAGGAGGAGTAGAGGATGAAGATGAAAAGGTAGCAAGGTACTTGAATGGGCTGAGATATAATTTGCAGGATGAGATTGGGTTGAATGTTCCACAAACATTGGGAGATTGTTTTCAACTTGCAATAAGGGCTGAGGAGAAGTTGAAGAGAAAACAAGACAGACAAGGAGGCACAAGAGGTAGAGGATCCATGAGAGGAAGAGGAGGAAGGTCTGCAAATGAATCACAAGGACAAGACAATAAGGACAAAGAGTCTACATCAAAAAAAAGAGGTGGTTATAGTTATAGAGGAGGAGGTAGATTTGGTAGTGGAAGAGGATCACATGTATTCATAGGTAGGTGTTACCATTGTAATGAAGTTGGACATCCATCTTTCAAATGTCCTAAATGGGATGAAGCTGATAGAGGCAAAGATAGAAGAGTTCATTTGACATGTGAAGAAGAAGACAAGAAAGAAGACAAAGAACCATTGAAAGCCTATCCTATAACAGAGGGAGATTTTCTTATGATCAGAAGAGGTAAATTGTAGTAGCAAACATCAAATCAGGTATCCATCTTTAGGACACAATGCTTGAGTAAGGGTAAGATATGTAAGTTGATTATTGATTCTGGCTCACATGATAATCTTGTTTCATTTGATATGGTTTCTAAGTTGGGATTGCAAACATTTGATCGTCCTAATCCTTATAATGCCACTTGGGTTAGTCAAGAGTAGCATGTAATGATTAGTCAGAGGGCTTATGTTGATTTCTCAATTGGTCCATATCATGATTAGGTTTTGTGTGATGTTATACCTATGACTTGTGGACATATAATTTTGGGTAGACCATGGCAATACTTGAGGAGGACAATCCATGATGGATATACAAACACATACTTGGTGCATAAGGGTAGTAAGAGATATTGTTTAACACCTTTGCCTTGTAGGGAGAAGTATGAGCATAATGTAATTTGTTTTGGAGACAAAATCAGGTTGTGTGAGTATGGTAAAGAGGACAATGATACCGGTTGGAAGAACAAAACAAAGTTGCAGCAAAATAGCAGTCTTAAGGAGCAGCATGGTTCTAGTTTCAATAGCATAAGAGCTGGGGGTATTGATTTCCTGGTGATTGAGAAGAGAGATGTGGTTAAACCTCTGAGTTTGCAGATGATATCAGATCAGAACAGTGATAAGAAGAGGCAAGAAGAGGTGAAGACACAAGGTCCTAGACAAGCGACTCAAAATCAGCTTTTTGATACTAATGTTTTTGGTAAAGTGAATGCAAGTTGTAGCAGGAGGAAGATTACCTTTGGAGAGTACCTTTTCCCTATTGAAAATCAGAAGACATTATCATTAAGTGGTTGGCACAAGACTGGTCACTCTTGGGACAAGAGTTCTTTGTTTGGTGGGGAGTATGGTGCAGGGGCACTAGGCATGAAGACAACTTGGAGGACATCATGGAAGCATGAAAAGGAGGTGTATGGGTCTAATAGACTCAATTATGATGTCTTGAAGCCAATTATGGCATTTTATTGTAATGATCCTAATGTAATGATTAATTGTCCTAATGGACCTAATAAGGCCATAGGACCAAATATAGGATTTCATGGGTATAGAATTGGTAAGGGTCTCAAAGGTGTTTAGAACTATTTGATAAATAATTTTGATCCTTTAGAAGTCATTAGGTTGGGGTAGAAGTCCATTTCATAAGAGTTTTAAATTCAAAAATTTGAAAATAGTGGCTAGTGTCATTTTGGGGGGAAAAGCTAAAAACTTGTTTGTTAAGCATTTTAATCATGAATAACTGATGGATTTTGGTTTGGGAAGTTAAGGGAAGGTATTATAAAACCTTGGAATTCCATTCTGGTGTGGTTGGATGCTACAGTAAGGATGTTGTACGGATTTAACAGAAAAAGTGAATAAAACCTTCATTTTCTTGCAATTTCTTGTGTTTTGTTGCTTGAAATTGATTGAGCTTTCATGGTATAAGCCTTGGGTAGTCATTAAACATTGTAATAAGTGATTTGGAATGATTTTGTAGCAGGTTTTTCTCAGATTTTGTCATTTGTGCTGACTGTCCTAAAATTTTCTGAGTTGTATCATTGGCATTGAAGGCCCAAAATGCAATTTGGAGCCCTTCTATGGATGTAAGGTCCTATTTCTCATAGTGGATGCTCTATCTAACATGTACATTATGATCCCAACCAAAAATTTTGTAGGAAGTTTGTTTTGACAGGTGTACACCATGACTTTGATGAGGGAGAAGTGAGTAGGAAGCATAGCAAACTTATAGCAGCAGAAGATCTACCTCTTGGAGAGGGTAGTTTGATGATTGAATCTGGTTAATATGACCAAGGAGATGGTTTAGGGACTTTGAATGAGCCCTGGAAGTGATTGGAAAGGTCTTAATTAGAAAATCCTCAGTTTTGGAGCCTAATGGTGAGGGTTTTGGGGTTTGCACAATAAAAGAGCACATAGAACCAATTTTATTGGATATTACTTAGTTTTGAGGCATAAATAAACACTTTTGAGAGTTTCAATATTGGGGAAGAATTATTTCTTACACTTGCTTTGTAAAACTTGGGTTTTTGGCAAGCAAATTTGTCCCAATCTTAGGACAGCAAAGGCACAGTCCAAAACAACCTACCCTCAATCTTTGATATGTTGTAGTAAGCCAAAAAGGGTGTCTGAAAATATATTTTGTTTTTGGAGTTATTTGGGAAAATTTGGAGAAAACAATTTATTTCAGCCTCAGGTGGCCTAATTGAGGCTCTAGGGCTAGTAGCAGACATAGTGGGGTTTAAGAGCATGGTGAAGACTTGAACCTTTGAAACTAGTTGAATCTTGTTGGATTGGGTTGGAATAGGTGTTTAACAACCTTAGGAGTCATTATGGAGAGTGGATTGAGATTTGCCCTTTTAAAACCATTAAGGTGCCTTGGAAACACTAGGTAACTGCAAGGAGTATGAAGCATTTAAAAGCATATTTTCTTGAAATCACCTAAAACCCCTAACCCTCTGCATTAGATACGCTCTTTGTTTTTACTTTTTTGAGATCAAAAAGTGCCACAATGTGGTTTTCACTTGAAGATCCATGTTTTATTATAATATTTTTGTAGCTGAAAGGTTTGGCATTTGCTCCAAAGTATGTTGCACTATTAAGTTCAATGGAAAACCCAACTTTATAATCCCTACTTTGTATGGTATCTCTTAATTATAAAAAGTCAATGAGTGCCTCATCATTTTGGAAATGGTCAAGGCATGGGGGATTTGGTTGGTTCCATTCAATGAGTTCGGGATGGATGATAGGCATTACCTCATCGATTAGGTTGAGTTTGTAGGAGGTGTTAGTGAGGGTTAATATAGAGGAGTGAAGTTCATCGATGGCACTCTCCTTGTTATATTCTGGTGTAGGATTTGATGTAGGGCCTGTGGAAGTTGCTTCTTGATAAGGAACCCAAAATGTTTTAATCCATGTCTCTCCATAAACTAGGATATCCTTACAAGGTGGTGGAGGTGATGTGTCTTCCTCGTCTATAGTATTTAGATTCATTGAATCCCATTCCCACTCATACATTTATGTTTCTGAATCACTATCTAACATTTGATTACTGTACCAGGCTGGGATGTCTTTTGAATTGAATAGTGCATTAGTTATTGGCTTATGTAATTTTGGAGGTGGGATTGCTGGTGTTGCTAATGGGGTTATCGGTCCTGTTAATGGTGCTGATGGGGTTATTAGTGTTGTTGATGTTGCTAGTGGTACTGATGCTGCTGATGGGTTTTTTGGTGTTGTTATTGGTGCCTTTGATAGGTTTTTTGGTGTTGTTGGTGTTGCTGGTGTTATTTATAGGGTTGTTGATGCTGCAGACATAGTCAAGGATTGCATCCTTGGAGTAACTGGCTGATACACCAGTTTGTTGGGTTTTCCTTTGAATCGAAGCTTAGGAAGAGATTCTTTTTGAAAACCTACTCCAGTTTTATCTATTTTTTTTTTAACTCGGGTTGTAAGGGCTAATGTCATCCTTATTTGCAATGTCCCAAAGCACTATGGCCATCATTTTCCATTCTTTGCATTACGGTGAAGCCTTTTCCATATTTGTCAGTGGGGAGCTTAGCCTTTGGGCTTTCTTTGATAGGGTCTATGTAGATCCATTCTGCCATGTCTTCATCCATGGTTTCCTCTTCTTGACTTCTACTAGGGGTGAATTGTGCTCTTTTGTGTTGGCTAAGATTATATTCCCTGGGACCTTCCTCAACCCATTTCATTTTTAATTTCTCTTGCTTTGGTATAGGGGTTGTTAAGCTAGAAAGAGAGGTTGGATTAACATATGATGAGGAAGGGATAGCTTCTCTATTGTTAGGTATGGTAATCTCTGGCTGATGGTTAATATTATTACAATAGGAAAATGGATTAGCATCACTGAGGATTGTAATTTCTACACCGTTATGTGGAAACTTGATACATTGGTGATAGGTGGATGGAACGACTTGCATGACATGTATCCAAGGTCTTACTAACAAGAGATTATATGGGAAAGGAAGTTATATAATGTGGAAAACTATATGCTTCATCACTGGCCCAACCCTGATAGGTAATACAACAACTCCTCTAGAAGAACGTTTTGCATCATCATATGCCTTGATGGCTATCTTTTTGTTGGCATCCACTGATTCTACTACATAACTGAATGTTGTGACTAACTACAAGGTGCATATATTCAAGCTGTCTCCATTGTCAATCAAGACTTTCTTGATTCTATGTTGGTTTACAAATCCTTCAATATGGAGGGAGGCATTATGTTGTTGTTGGAAGGAAGTGTTGTCACTTTCAGTAAAAGTGAGACATGGTGATGACTTCAGATTACCAACCATGGCTTGAAATTGATCTATGTTGAGGTTGGTGGGGACTGACACTTCTTGGAGAGCTTGATCCAAGATTATTTTATGTGAGGGGGATAAGCGCAAAAGCTCTAATATGGATATGAGGGTTGGCATCTTATCCAATTTCTCTACAAGACTATATTGCTTGGGGATTGGTGTCATTCCTTGTGGTGTTGCTCGAATATTAATCTTGTTACGATGCATAACAACATTGCATGTAGGATTTGGATCTTTGATGGTAAGAGTTGCAACTTTTTCATCAACATCATAAAGGTGATTCACGATATAATTATATGCAACTTGTGTATAATTTTTTGTAGTATCTATGTTTCTCCCTGAGGTGGAAGGACCCCTTTGATCATGTGATGGAAGTGGATTCTTGAACATTAAATAATCATCATTGGATGTTTTAGGGTCATGTCCTTCTATTTTAAATTTCTCCTCTATCAATAAGACCTTGAACAAGATCTTTCAGTCAATGGCAATTGCTTGTTTTATGCCCTCTTCCTTGGTGAAATTCACAATGTTCATGATCTCGCCACCATGGAGGTTTGACCTGAGGCTCATAGTTAGATGTTTTTGGTAAAGTCACAATATTTGAGGATACCAATTGATTTAAGATTGTTTCAATAAGTTCCCCTAAGGGTGTATGTGTGCATTTTGGCTTGTAATTTTGTTGCTTTTTTTTTGGTTCCTCTTGTTGCGTATTGCGACCTTGATTTTATGGATTAGTGAGGGTGTTGTTTTTAGGAGGGGGATTTTATCCTACAAACCTGACCACTGGTTGTGCAATTTTTACTGTTCTTGCATCCACTATCCCATCATTGACAATGTTCTTGTTCTTGTTCCAAAATTTTGGTTTATCACTATTATAATGTGGTCGAGGACCATCTTTGGGTTCATTGCAAATTTTGATAGGTCCCTTTTTGATGAGGGCTCTTTCACATTTTAGTCCTTGAGTGATCATCTCTTCAAAGTATTTTGTACCCTTCATGTCTAAATGAAATTCTATTTCATCATTTAAGTTAGAAATGAAAATTTCCACTAGCTCTTGCTCAGGGAGATGAAGGGATTGTCTACTAGATAGTTGCATCCACCGTTGTAGGAAAGTTGAGAACAACTCCCCTAGTTTTTGTTTGGTGTTTCATAAATCTTCCATGGTGACATCTTATTCTATGTTGTCTGCATAATGAGTGATGAATTTTTGGACTAGTTCCTCAAATGTTCTAATGCCACTTGGTAATCATGAAAGCCATTGTGTGGTTGTGCCTCCCAAACTTTCAGGAAAGAGGCGCATTAGATATGTGTCCCCATAGGCTACCTCTAAACAAGATGAGTGAAATTCTCATACATGATCCCTAGGATCTCCTTTGCCCCTATACTTTTCAAATTTGGGTGTCTCGAACCCTCATGGAAAAGATGGCATAAGCATGTTCCTATCAAAAGGATACGAACAAATATCGTTAAGTGAAAACCGAGTAGTCTTCACACCACTATTCAGTTGTTGAGCGATATTTTCTACTTGTTGCCTTAACATGTATATTTATGAAGGAGGAGGTGGTGGAGGATTCCCTTGATGATTAAGGTAATAGTGGAAGTAATCTCTACCTCTTCCACCACCGTTATGGCTCTTTTGCTCAGATGTTTGTTGTATCTATGTGGTATCAAAGTTAGAGGGTAGTTTGACACCCTCTTGAGCAAGTTTTAAGAAATGAGCATATGTGTTGTTTCTAAGTATTTCATCAAAGAGTCTATTGAATTTGGGATTATGTTGTGCTCTTTCTATATCTTCTAGAGTTGGAGTGTTGGGTTCTTCATCATTTGTGCCTCCTCCCATAGCCTCATGAAAATCGCTGAGGTTTTCTTCCTCTTCTCCAATCTCTGGTTGTTGGTTTCTCATTGATCTTGTTTGAGCCAAATTTTTTATGTTTGTGAAAGTGATTATGAGGTGGTAATGAAGTGTTTGATGGAAGATAAGTTTTGTGAAATGTTTGTTGGAAGATGGATATCTAACACTGAAGGTTGGATGTCAACAAAGTTCTTTGTGGATTGTTGCTCTTGTGTTTTTCAACAATTTTGATGTGATAAAGTATAGAAAGGTTTGAGATGTGTTACAAACAAAGTTACCTATTAATGAGAGGATGCACTCATAAACTAGTTTTAACCTATGTAGAAATGCCTCTTAGGATGATTGATCATAGATGTAGAGACACCCTAAAAAGTGATTTGGTTTGATTTAAGCAATATCTGAAAGTACTAAGGACAAGACCTTTTTGTGTTTTGAGAGTTGAATGGATTTGTGATGTATGAATGTGAAAGTGGATAGAATATGTACCTATGAGGCCCTACCCCAACTCAGTCTAGCATTTCAGTGATTTTTATGTTGAGACTATTATGGATGCTTTATTTTTATGCATTATGGATTTAGAACGTATATGATTCCATGATTTGGATAACATTGCTATATGTTGATGCTTCATTTATATGCTTTATGATATAGAACTCTATATGATTCTAGAATAGGATGAATTTGAGATGATATATGTCATTATTGGATTTGCAGGACTTTACTATGATGATAGAAATAAGATGCATGTTTTATCTGTGGATCAAAATTATGAGAATTATGATAATTGCTTATGTGGATTTATTTGGATATAAGATGTATTGATTTGTTTAAGTGTATATTGTATGTAGAGTTTTTGATGTGTATTCTTAATCATGTGTTTTATATTATATGAGGTTATTTGAAATTACTAATGTGTAATTGAGATGCGCAGGAAAATTATCCATGTGACCATGGAAATATTATGGAGAACGAAACCTAGACCTATGTACGTTCATAAAACCAGGGTTTGTCTATTTGGAGATACAACACCCCGTTTGTATAGTATTTTATTTGTGAAAGTGGAATAAATAAACTATCTTATTTAAACTGTAGTTGCATGGCATTTAAATTAAAAAGAAGTACCACTGTGCTTAGCATAGTGGTCGGCGCGGCTGGAGGAGCTGCCACTGTGGGCGACCACAGTGGATGGCCACCACTGTGGTTTCCCATAGTGAGCGGCACCCACTACCCATCGCCCGCCGCTATAACCAACACCTCTATCGTGCCCAACAAAAATGTCGCCGCCTCCTCCATTGTTATCCATTCAAAAAAAATAATAATAAAGAAAGAATGAGAGAAATAAAAGAAAGAGACTTTATTTTTATAATAATAAAGTTAGGGTTCCATGATTATTATAAAAAATTTGTGAAAATTATTATAATATTTCTATATATATACATATATGTATATGTGTGTATATATATACATATACATATATACCTATACATATATGTATATATATGTGTAGTCACACAAATCTGTCCAGCTTAATTAAATAAATATTCGCTATTTATTTGATTAAAAATCCGCTAGCCATCAGTTAATTAAATAAATATTTAATTAATTCATCTCCAAACATTCTTCTATTAATTAAATAAATTATTCAATTTATTTTAATTAATTCATTAAACCAAATACAAATCAATTAAATAAATAAAATCTATTTATTTAATTAAAATCCCCCTATTCCTCTTTTAAATAAATTAAATAAAAACATTTACTTAAATCATTATCCTCCCCCCCACTTGCATTTTTCTACAAATGCAACTTGCACACATTTATTGAAATAAATTAATTTATTTTAAATAAAATCCTATTTTCCCTCACCCACCAAATCCACTTGCATGCCTAAACCCCTTCTAGATTCTTCTAACCCTTTCCTAATTAACCTAATCCATCCCCTAATTATTGTCACATTCCTAAGCAAAATGGAGTCACTTCTCAAAGACTCCAAAGTCTTTGAAAAGCATTTAATGCTTTGTGTGTTCAACAAATTAACTCCCAAAGTCTTCCAAGACCACTAATGGCTCTTACATGGCCATTTATGGCTCTTACATAACCATTTATGGTTATTTCAAACTTGTCTCCCCAAACATTTATTGTTTTGACCATATTCATCCATTTCACATTTGCACAAAAATTTATCCATTGGATAAAAGCTTTATTCTTTGAATAAAGAGTTTATTCATTCAACCAACCTTGACTTTAATTTTCAAGGTCATATCAGGCATTTAATGCTTATTCCCTCCCCTCTCAACCTATCTCACATTGACACTTGTCATCCTAGGATTGGGTTGAAAAACCCTCACATGGATTTGAAATCATTCAATCCTAACCCTTGTTGAGATTACTCAATCTCAACCATCCATTGCTCCATTTTTCCTATAAATAGAGCCCATTTCTTCATAATCCAGATCCTGAAAACTTGTATGCATTTAAGCTATAGGAAAATTAGGAGAGCATTTTAGCATAATTAACTAATATCTTGTCATTTTGGATAAAATCAATCATTTTAACATCAATAGCTTAAATATTAGCTTCTTTATTTACATTTAGAGCAATATTTCAATCTCAATCCTCCATAAGCATCCATAGTGCAAAAAGCTGCTAAGAGCTACACTATTTTAGAACTTGGAGAGGAGAGGAACAAGGGAGAAGGAGCTAAGAGCATGCTAAGAGGCATTTGGAGATGCCTCATTATCTTTGTTTCATTAGTTAGATATATTAGCATGATTTTAGTGTCTCTCTTGATATGCTTGTTTAGATTAGTCTTTGATTAAATAACAATAACGGTTTCTTGTGTGTTTTGTGTTGTTTCTCTTAGACTAACCTTGTCCATTATCCTGGGCATCATTTGGTGAACCCGACGTGAATCGAAACACCAAAAATATCATTTTTTTTAGCAAATTAACATGTCTGAATGTTGAAAATGTCACATAGGTTGCACTATGGTGCTATTGAACACGTTCTAGCGCTACCGACACTTATGCTTTTAGCGCTATTATTCTTACAATAGTGCTATTGTCTCAAGTTAAGCACTTTTGGAACTATTTTGGCGCTTTTGACATTGTTTTGGCGCTATTGACCCTCTTTTAGCGCTTTTGACTTTCCTGTCTTTCCCCTTCTTTCAGTGCTTTTGTGTTAAATAGCGCCTCTGTTCAAACGCAAACTAGCGCTATTGTAATAGAATGTCGTAAAAATCACCTTGTAACCAAAAAAGTGAAAATTTTAGGCTTGTGGAAGCCCCCCCCTGGACATAGATTTTACTAACAATTTGTTGTTTGTGCAGGTTAAAACTCACCATTAAAAATCACAAATTTTCCTTTGGTGCATTAAAACTTGAACACAAACAAAATTTCATTGCTTTCTAGTTAGGATCACTTGTCTTTTGGTGCTTAAAATCAACAAACAAATTTGATTTCCTTGCATCAAACTAAAGAATTTACAAATCCACACTTCAAATTTGGTGCACATAAAATACACAATCCACTTGTTTTGATTTTGCAAGCAATTCTACTTCAAGCAAACGTGTTTTCATTACGTTGACCAGGATTTCAATTTCTAGAATACAAAACACATTGCCTTTGAAGGTTAAAAAGAACACCATGACTGTTGGAGCAACATCTCCAAATAGTTAGATCACATTGCAATGGTGGATTAAAAAGAACAAGTGTTTTTTGTGCTTGGCACGCTTGTGCAAAAGGTCAGTCGAGTGGTCTTACCTCTAACACACACTATCCTCTCCCTTGACTTTCGTGGTCCTAGGTGCAAGAGAAAAGTGTTAGTAACACTCAAAATTTTTATCCTTTTAAGAGAGGCCTACCAAGGGATCGATACTCTTGGGAATGACCTCGAGTGGTAAATCCTTCGAGCTGCTATAGAAATCAGGTGAGAGCGAAAGTTGTAGCCTTGGGTATAGATGTTCCTACAATGTAACTGGCTGAAAGGACAAATGGGCCCCACCACTAGTTACAAGGCTCTTAAGTGAGTCACTGCAGAATGAACTTATGTCCAAAAACATCAAACATGACTAAACACCTTTAAGTAGTATCCCACCCGTTCTATTGATTGAGGATATTTACGATATAATTTAGTGCAAGAGGATAGATGGTTTTGCTCCCAAGATACTCACCATACATATTTCCTTGAGTAGAAACATAGCTTTTTGAAAAGTCACTTGTGGCTTGATGAAGGTGATGACTCCCCCATCATAGGGATCATCTATTTGTTATGCTCATGCAAGACTTAGTATATCACATCCTTACCTGCCACAATGGGATTCATAAGGTATGTAGTACCAAAGTCGAAGAAATATCAAGATGTGGGCTAAATTTATCACAATTGGCCATTTGACCTTAGGGATAAAAAGTGTTTGAAGTGTGTTCATTTTAAAGACCAAGTGCAAATTGAGCCGACTTCAGGCTTTGGAAATACACCTTAAAATACATCTAAAGGAAGGGTCATATACAAGTCCAAGGATTGGGTTGATTTAGACCCATACTCATTTGTGCCTTTGAGGCAACATTCTTGTGTTTGTGTGCTTGCTTTGTTTTCTTGTCAAAGAAACATCAAATCAGAAAATCAATCCCAAAAACAAAGTATTCATCCAAACATCTTTTAAAAACAACCAAACACATCGAAAACAAAGTACAAACAATAAAGAGTCAAAATTTTATGACCATTCTTCACATCTTGCGAAAGAAGAAGCGTCATCAGAATATCAACTTGAAAAGAAGACCATTAAGCTCAAAGGCTTTGATCAAATGAAGGAAATTCTTCTATATCAATAGACAAATCTTTGTCTCCCATAGAGTTTTCTTGCATCACATGCATCTCTACCTTCAAGGCAAAACAAACGAATTTGATTTAGAATCATTGAACCACAGAGCTTTTATGCAATATAGAGCTCTGAGTTATCACAAAAACCAAGGAGGTAAGATTAATCCCAACTTTTTCCCAAACATCTATATCACATACAACATAGCTCGAGAAATACCACCAACACTTGAAAGGGAAGAGGTAGAGTTTGTCCCATTTGTGACACAAAGCTTTTATTGAAGTTGAAAACATTTCATCCATTATCTTACTCATACATCATCACTTCATCATCAATCCATTCCAAACTCTCAAAACATTAAGAGGTTCTTGTCCTAAGTTCTCTTTTTTTATATTTCTTGAATCAAACACATCACATCACTTTTTAGATTGTTTCTACATCTAGGATAAGCTCATCCTAAGAAACACATCTACGCAGGTTAAAACTAGTTCATGAGTGAATCCTCTCATTACTAGGTAGTTAAATCTGTAACACATCTCAGCTTTCTCTACACCTTATCACATCAAAACTTATCAAACAAGCAAGCAATTCAAAGAAGGAATTTTGGTTACATCTACCTTAAAAGTGCTAGAGATACACATGCAACACAATTCACCAATCATCAATCTCTCATTTCATCAAAAACTCATCATCATTTTCACTCAATTTCAACAAAGACTCATAAACAAAATGGCTCAAACCCGATCACAGTCAAGGCAACGAGAAATAGAAATAGAAGAAGAAGAAGAGGAAAATCTCAATGAATTCCAAGAAGCACTTGTAGGAAATGCGAATGACAAAAACTCAAGTACTCCTACTCCTGCAACAATAGAAAGTGCTCAGCATAACCCTCTTTTTAACAGACTATTTGACGAAATACTCAGGAGCAATGTCGATGCTCACTTCTTAAAGCTCGCTCAAGAAGGAGCAAAACTCCCCTTTGACTTTGATCTTGCCCAATTAAGACAAGCATCAGAAAGACAAAGTCTCCATGAAGAGGAAAGAGGTAGAGATCCCTTCAGATATAACGTTCCTCAAGGTAACCCACCACCTCCTCCTCCAAATGAAATGGAGATGTTGTGGCAACAAGTCGAGAATCTCACCCAACAACTTCATAGTGGTGTCAAAACTAACCAATTCTCACTTAATGACATCTGTCCCTATCCTTTTGATAGGAATCTTTATATGCCACCCTTTCCATGAGGATTCGAAACACCCAAATTCAAAAAATATAGAGGAAAGGGAGATCCTCATGATCATGTCAGAGAATTCCATTCTACTTGTCTCGAAGTGGCATATGAAGACACATACCTAATTCACCTTTTTCCCCAAAGCTTGGGAGGAACAACCACATCATGGTTTTCTCGACTACCAGGTGGCATTAGAACATTTGAGGAGCTCATCTAGAAGTTTCTAGCTCATTACTCTCATAATATTGAATGCGACATCACCATGGCTGATCTGTGCAACACCAAACAAAAACCAAGTGAACTATTCTCGGTATTCCTACAACGATGGCGCCAAATTTCTAGCAGACGTTCTCTTCAGTTGCCTGAATGAGAACTAGTGGAAATATTCATTTCCAACTTAAACGAAGAAATAGAATTTCACCTGGATGTCAAAGACACAAACTCTTTTATTGATATGATCACCAAAGGTTTGAAATGTGAAAGGGCACTTATCAAGAAAGGACTCATCAAAATCTTTAATGAACCAAAAGATGGTCCTCGCCCATGCTTCAATAGCCATAAACCAAGCTTCTAGAATAAAAACAAGAATATCATCAATGATGGGGTTGTGGATGCCCAGACTATCCAAAATGCACAACCTGTGGTTCGGTTTGCAGGACAAAATCCTCCACCTCAGAATAACACAAATGTTCCTTCCAATCAAGGTCACATCACATCTCATGATGAACCAAGACCTCGTCAGCAAAAATAGAAATGAACATACACTCCCTTAGGGTAACCCATTGAAACGGTATTGCGACAACTCATTTCTCAAAATTTGGTCACTCTACCTAAACTATCAAACTATGAGCCTCAGGTCAAACCAGCATGGTGGAGAGATACTAAACACTGTGAATTCCATCAAGGAAGAGGACATAAGACAAGTAATTGTCACCAATTAAAAGATCTTATTCAGGATCCTATTGACCTAGGAGAAATTGAAATTGAAGGACATGACCCAAAAACAACCAATAATGATCATCTGATGTTCAAAAATCCACTTCCATCACAAGATCAAAGGGGACCTTCCACTTCCAGGCAAGGCACTGATACCACAGATTATACACAGGCTGCGTATAATTACACTGTAAATCATTTGTATGATGCTAGTGAACAAGTTGCAACTATAACCTTCAAAAATCCCAACTCAAATTGCAATGTTGTTACACATCGCGGCAAAGTTACCATAAAGACAGCTCCACAAGGCACCATCTCCATCCCAAAGCAGTACAATCTTGTGGAACAATTAGATAAGATGCCTATGCTTATATCCATTTTAGAACTATTGTGCCTATTGCCCTCTCATAAAACTATCTTGGATCAATCACTCCAAGAGGCGTCAGTCCCTGCAAATCTGAATACAGACCAATTTCAAGCCATGGTTGGAAGTCTAAAGTCATCACCTTGTCTCACTTTTTCTGAAAGTGACAACTCTTCCTTCCAGCAACCTCATAACACTTCACTACATATTGAAGGCTTTATCAACCGGCATAGGATCAAGCGAGTCTTGATCGATAATGGAGCAGGCCTAAATATCTGTACACTACAGTTGGTCACAACATTGGGATATGCAGTAGAATCAGTGGATCCTCATAAGAAGATCACAATCAAAGCCTATGACGATGCAGAGCATTCATCCAAAGGAGTTGTGGTACTACCAATCTGAGTGGGCCTCGTGGTAAAACACATCATTTGTCAGGTTCTAGACCTTCCTCTACCATACAATCTATTGTTAGGAAGACCTTGGATACATGCCATGCAAGCCGTTCCATCTACCTACCATCAATGTATCAAGTTCCCACATAACGGTGCAGAAATCACAATCCTGGGCGATGCAAATCCCTTTGCATACTCTCATAATATCAACCATCAACCAGAGATTACTGTTCCTAATAATAGAGAAGCCATTTCCTCCACATCATATATAAGTCCAACCTCTCTTGCCAGTTCAAACACCACTATACCAAAGCAAGAAAAGCTTAAGATGAAAGTAGCAGAGGAAGGTCCTGGGGAATACAACTTGAGTCAACTCTTTTGTGTGGGACAAATGCCCACTTCTCCTCGAACACATGGTAAACCACAATAGTTACTCCAGCAACCACTAATCACGTCTACATGTGCTTTGATGTCTTTCATCCTTGGAAAGAGTCAAGAAGAAGAAACCCAAGATGAGGACTGGGCGGACTGGATCTATAAAGATCCCATCACCACTGATCTATCACAAGTTAAACTTCCTACAGATCAATATGGCAAAGGTCTCCTCATTATGCAAAGAATGGGGTATGATGGTCAGAGTGCTTTGGGATATTGCAAAAAAGGATGACATGAACCTCTGCTGTCGGAATTAAAGCCCAAAAGTAACATAGGCCTAGGCTTTAAAAAAGAGATCTTTCCTAAGCTCAAATTCAAAGGAAAACCCAACAAACCATTTTGTCTGCCTACTGCAAAAAGGACACCTTTCATAATCAAAGCAGCATCAAGCACCATCCCAACTACCCCATCAAGGCTCAAAACCCCAACACAACTATCACCAATGCCACTCATCCCACCAAACAAACTCGTAATCCCATCAGTAGCACCATTAGCAGCAACAACTATATCAGAACCCGTAGCAGCATCTATGGCACCAACAATTCCAGCAAAAGCCACTGAGTCAACACTACCGATACTCCCTATACCATATCCTTTAATCTCCATCGATCTTCCTATACCACTGATCACTACAAAGGTACATCAACCAATCACACCTGCAGTATTTAACTCAAAAGACATCCCAGTATGGTATAGTAATCGGATGCTGGAAAGTGACTCAGAGACCGACTCACATGAGTGGGAATTTGATTCTGTACAGCTTAACACTTTAGATGAGGAAGATACATCACTACCTCCACCATGCAAAGACATCCCTATTTAAGGAGAAGCACAGATAAAGACCACTTGGGTTCCTGAACTAGAAACATCTTCTACAAACCCTACATCTCATCCTACGCCTGATTCTGACAGGGAGAGTACCATTAATGACCTTCACCATAACATCTTAACCCTCACTGATACCTCTAACGAACTTAACCTAATCAATGAAGTAATACCCATTATCCACCCTGAACTCATCGAATGGAACCAACCAAATCCCCCATGTCTTGACTTCTTCCAAAATGATGAGGCCATCATTGACTTTTTGGAATTAAGGGATAACCTACCTAGCGGGGATCACAAAGCTAGATTCGCCATCGAACTTAATAGCATAGCATACTTCGAGGTGGATTCCAAACCTTTCAGCTGCAAAAATATAACAATAAAACATGGATCTTCCGGTGAAAACCACACTGTGGCACTGTTTGATCCAACAAAAGTAAAAAGAAAGAGCGTATCCAATGGTGGAAACCTCTGTGACATGCCTGAGGATGAATGGTTTGACATTCTCCCTGATAGTACACAACAAGAACAATCAACGATTCTCATCAAGGAAACCAAAGAATACAATGTGGGGACTCTTGAAAATCCTCACCTCATACATCTGGCATCTCTTCTCACTCCAGAGGAACAACCTAAGTTTATAGAGTTCTTCCAGAAGCATCAGATCAACTTTGTATGGTCATATGCAAACATGCCTAGGGTTGATCCAGATTCAGTCATGCATCACCTCACTGTTACAGAAGGAGCCAAACTTGTCAAGCAAAAGCTTCGTAAGGTGCGTCCTCAGATTGCTGTGCTAGTCAAAATAGAACTCAAGAAACTCCTAGATGTTGGTTTCATTAGACCAATTGATTATACAGAATGGATCTCCAACATTGTGCCTATCGGCAAACCAAAAGGGGGCATTTGCATTTGTACTAACTTCAGATATCTGAATAAAGCTTGTCCTAAGGATGACTTCCCCCTTCCAAATATCAATATCATAGTGGATCTAACAGTAGGACATGCCATGCTTTCATTCATGGATGGCTTTTCAGGATACAATCAGATAAAGATCGCACCAGAAGATTAACATAAGACAACCTTCACCTGTCCATGGGGCACATATTGCTAGAATGTAATGCCTTTTGGTCTCAAGAATGCAGAAGCAACCTATTAAAGGGAAATGACCACCATCTTCCATGACATGATGCATACTATGATGGAAGATTATGTTGATGACTTACTAGCAAAATCAGTCACCAGAGAAGGGCATCTCCACATCTTAGATAAAATCTTTGATAGACTAGAACAATACCGTGTTCGACTCAACCCAAAGAAATGTGTCTTTGGAGTAACCTTCGGGAAGCTTCTAGGATACATTGTCTCAAGCAAAGTTATTGAGGTCGACCCAGCAAAGGTTAAGGCAATCATGGACATGCCACCACCAAAGAATATCAGTTAGCTAAGAACATTACAAGGGTGACTTCAATCCATCTGAAGATTCCTTGCATAGTTGGCAGATAAATGTCACCCATTTACACACCTGCTACACAAGAACATTCGCTTTCAGTGGGATGCCCGATGCCAGCAAGCATTTCAAATGCTTAAAGACTATCTCATAAATCCACCATTGCTGATGCCACCAGATCCAAGTAGACCATTGTTACTCTATATCTCAGCAACAAGTACAACATTGGGTGTACTACTGGCACAACATAATGCAGAAGGAAAAGAGTGTTGTTTACTACATCTCTCGCACATTGGTGGGCTATGAACTCAATTACATGCCTATTGAGCAAGCTTGCCTAGTAGTAATCTTAGCAGCCACTAAACTGAGGCACTATCTATTAACCCACAAAGTACAACTCATTGCAAAGATTGATCCACTCAAGTATTTACTCAGCAAAGTAGCATTGATAGGTCACTTGGCCAAATGGGTGATGATTCTAAGTGAATTTGACATCGAGTATGTGGACCGTAAAGCTATCAAAGGTCAAGTCATTGCGGATCAGTTGGCCGATGCACCTCTCAGAGGTGATCATCCTCTCATTTCCAATTTTCCAGATGAAGAGATATTCATGATCACAACAGCACAACCATGGAAACTATACTTTGATGGCTTGTACACTAGGCATGGCTCAGGGGCAGGCATCCTATTTATCACACCTCAAGGTGATATCATCCCGAAGTCTTACAGGCTTACATTTCCATGCACTAACAACATAGTAGAGTATGAGGCCTTGATCACAGGACTCAGGCTAGCCGTACAATGGAAATTACAAGAACTACAAGTATATGGTGACTCACAACTAGTCATTTGACAAGCAACTGATGAATATCAGACCAAGGATGATAAACTCATGCCATATAAGCAAATGGTGGACAATCTAAAGGCATCATTTACTACAATTACCTTTGAGAAGATACCAAGAGATCAGAATCGAGCTGCTGCTGCTATGGCTACCATCGCATCTCTACTAGATCTTCCACAGAATTCAACACGCTATGAGTTCTTGGTAGAACAACTTTGGATTCCCACTTATGATATCCCTGAATCCAAAATGACATGTCACCTTGTCAGTTCTGAATCCCCATGGTATGGTGAATTCTACACCTATCTTCGCAATCACACCCTTCCTCCCAACCAATCGAATAACCAACGTAAAACCTTCATTTGCCAAACTGCTCGATATACCATTATTGCTGAAACCCTATACCGATGCAGTCTTTATGGTACTCTCCTTCGATGTCTAGAACAAGGTGAGATAACAAAGGCTTTGGAAGAAGTCCATGAAGGAATTTGCGGGACTCACTCAAGTGGTCTATCACTAGCCAAGAAACTCCTGCGCAATGGATACTATTGGCCATCTATGGAAAAGGATTCCTACTACTTTGTCAGAAAATGCAAGAAATGTCAAGTTCATGGCGACCTGATACATGCACCAACCTAGGAACTACAACCAATCACAACACCATGGCCTTTTTGTCAATGGGGCCTTGACCTTGTGGGTAAAATCCATCCATCTTCATCCAATGGCCATAAATTCATTATTACCACCACCGAATATTTCACAAAGTGGATTGAAGCTGTTCCACTTACCCAAGTCACCGGCAAGTAGATCGCCTCATTCATCCTTAATTACATCATCTGTCGATATGGTGTGCCCATGTCCATCATCATAGATAATGGTCTTCCTTTCAAAAATCAGGATGTTCGTGAACTTTGTGAAAAATTTCATATCCAACACCACTTTTCCACTCCCTAATACCCACAAGGCAATGGTCAGGCCGAAGCATCCAATAAAAACATATTGAGAATCTTAAAGAAGATAGTCAATAATGCTAGCTGTGATTGGCACGTTCAATTGAATCCAGCACTATGGGCATATCGAACTAGCATTCAAACCCCTACAGGTGCAACTCCTTATTCATTAGTCTATGGTGCAGAAGCTATCTTGCCTATTGAGGTTGAGATACCATCATTACAGGTTTCCTTGCATAATCTGATAGATGATGAAGCATATAGAGTATCCCATCTTTAGGACTTAGAGTTACTTGATGAGAAGCGACAAGCTACGTAAAATCATCTCAAAGCCTATCAGCAGCGCATGAGCAGAAGCTACAATCACCGAGTTAGACTTCGTACATTTGAGGTAGGTGATCTTGTTCTCCAAGAGAATCCTTGCAACCAACCAAACAAAGAACATCAGGGCAAGTTTGAATCAAACTGGCTGGGCTGATATGTTGTCACTGTTGTGTTTGGGTCTGGGGCATATCAGTTGGTTACATCAGAAGGAGAACCGCTTGCATATCCAATCAACAGCATGCACCTAAAACGGTTTTATACCTAAGGTGTACAGAGCATCAGGCTCCCCTAAATACTAGAAAATACCAAAAACATTCAGAAAAATGTCCTGAAGAAAATACAAAAAACATTCAAAAAGTAAAGAAAAATCATGCATCCAAATGATGAACAACCACTCCGGTGGCACCTTGGGTAAGTATGATGGTGAAAACATAGCAAACAGGTGCCACTCGTAAAGGCTATGGCCCCATTATCTTTCAAACTTGTTGTGATCACATCTACTTCATACATACATCCATCCATCCAAAACCATGGCTTGTTATTCCTCTGCAATTATGAAAGTACTCCATGCATCTTGCATCCCGCTTTTTCATAGTCATGTCTAAAATGGGGGCAATACCCTTAACCTATTGATGGAAGTGGATTCTACATTGTCTTATGATTCATTAAGTTCTTCATTCCAAGCAATCATCAAAAATCCAAAAACATTCAAAAATATCTCGCAAAATCCAAAAACATTCAAAAATATCTCCCAAAATCCAAAAACATTCAAAATTGTTTCACAAAAAAAAAAAAAAAAAAAGCATCAGAAAACCTCGAAAATCACACAAAAACATGGCAACACTTTGTACATACTCATCCATGCAAATACCAAAACAAGCATCGACAAAATACTCACATGATGACCATTTACCAATCGACCACACAATCCACATCAACACTTAAAAATTGCCTTCAACAAGGATGCATCCTTCCTTACCAAAACAAAGACAAAAAGTGATGTTTTCTTTGACAAGAAAATTATGTTAAGCTATCAAATACTTGGTTGGTTTGTGAGTATAATCATTTGTTTATCTGTATCGGGATCTTTCAGCATTGTTTTGTATCATTTGCATATTATTTCCGATGAAGTTCTGGGGCATGTACTAATGGTGTCTACGTGGGAAGTTCATTAAGCTACGTGATCTTATGCCAAAAGCAGTCATAGATCACTACGGCTTGCTGACTATAGCGTATACGTCGACCATATGAGCATGAACCATTACCAAGGATCCATATTCTTTATTCTTTATGTATATACTGTTTGCTTGCAGGAACAATGCTCTTTCTTTGGTTCCTCCTACCTCATCCAAACTGGATAAAGGTTTTATCTCTTATTACGGTATCACTTGTCTCAGGATATGATCAGCCTAAGATCAAGGAGGATGATCCAAGTCATGCATGAATAGAGATAATCCTTATCTATTCCACAAGCAATACTCTGGTCGACTTGACCCTTATATCAAGTCATTTGTATTAACTTGCTATATAAAATCCATGAAAGGAATACTCAGGTCATCTTGAATCATTATGTCAAGATGCTTGTATTCTCTTCCAACATTTTAAAGCTCAATGATGAAAATAGAGCACTATGGATCGTCATTTCATCTCATCTGTTTATATATTGCATTCCGTTGCATATCACCCATCCATTCACTCATTCATATATAGGATTTATATGCAAAATGTGAAAATTAAGCTGGTCTTGGATACAATCACGACTGAGTACTCTGATACATCATCAATGCATCATGCCAAGTCTTAAAAACCTTGCATTCCTCATGGTCATATCATCATCGCATTTAGGTGCATCTTGCATTAAGTACCTTCATGTCAATTTTAACTTTGCATATAGTTCATTTTGGACATTAGTTTTCATTAAATCATTTGCATCATTGCAGCAATCATAAATAATTAGATTCATTCATGGGATCAAATTGTCTTTTGATTGCTTTTAAATCATTTACTAGACATTCATTTAGTGTCAATTATCCATCATCCTTTCATTATCCTTTATCATTTAATACTGCATACATTCATTTATAGTTAAAAGGTGCATTCATTCATCCATTAGCTAAGTATCTTATTATGCTCATTTTAGGATTCATTCACATTGCATTCATTATCCTCTTTTTAATTGCATTAAGGTGTAGTTATTACAACCATAAGTTATAATATCATCACATTATCATTTTTACTTAAATCATATTTAAGCATTTAAAATCATAAAATCCACTTGTTTATAAAACATTGGTTCATACTATTTTATAAAATCTCCATTTTTCATATGCATTCATTTAAACATTATCATATAAACATTTGTACTTTACATTTTGTTTATCCATATTACATTCATCTTGAAACATCTAGATGCATATTCATACATAACATCATTCATTCAACCATTGCATTAACATCATCGCATAAATTATCATTGCATAGGAAACACCAAAATCCTATCCATAAATCAAACACAAGCATACATCATCATCATGACATTACATACCTAAAAGCATTACATCAAAAATCAAAACAAATCATACATATATAAACCTGCATTCATATGTCAGTATCGTCATAAACACATGCATAA
Organism: Cryptomeria japonica; assembly: GCF_030272615.1. Taxonomy (NCBI): domain Eukaryota; kingdom Viridiplantae; phylum Streptophyta; class Pinopsida; order Cupressales; family Cupressaceae; genus Cryptomeria; species Cryptomeria japonica. The sequence goes on from NC_081409.1 coordinate 830,473,611, forward strand.
AAGAAAAATCTCATCAAATGCATACATATACACATATCCATCTAAGCCATAACTCATCATCCTGCATAAACATCCATACATATCAACTACATATCATCAACATATGGGATCTCCTCATATATATCATCTCATATATCAGAGTACAATAAAGTCTACAAAATCAGCTACCAAGAGCCATCCAAGATACAGTCCATAAATAAACAATGATACAATACATATATGCAAAAATTATCTCTCAAATACCACTTTGGCCAGATGCTGTACCACCACCACCATCGCCACCTACTCTCCCACTACTGCCTGCACCACCTGATCCATTTCTCTATGGAGGCCTCATTGAACCACCACTCCCTCCTGCATCCCTTGATCTCTCCCTCCGCAGCGGACCCATCACACCCCCACTATTCTGCACCCTCTACGATCGCTCTAATCTGGCTTGCCGCATCTGCAAATAGCTAAGAGCTTGCTAACTAACTGGCACCACCTACTCATATAAGCCCCGCCAGTAGTCTATCTCTACCTGTTCTTGTCGCATCTCTCTCATCACCTCCCTCATAGGCCCCTGTGCTCCTACTCCAACCCGCACTCTCTCCTACAACTTTGCCAATCTCTCCACTGCACTATCCCTCTCCCACAGCACCACCGCTAGCTCTGACTCTCATGCAAATAGCTGCACATCCCTAGCTACCACCTTTGCCTCCAAATCCTCTATCCGAGTCTGCAAACGTACTATCATATGATCTCATAGATCTCCAGTAGCTCCCTCCCCGATATCTATGGTCGCCTCACCTGCACCACCCTCTCCAGTAGTCCCCTCCCCTCTATCCATCGGGATCTCCCTCTCCATCCCCCTCCCACTTAGCTAAACTCCTCCCTGTATCAATGGTCCCTGTGATATCTATAGAGGCAGTCCACCTCTCCCTCTCCGTTGACTCCGCATCCCCAACCCACCACCTCCTCCACCACCACCACCACCTCCTCCACCTCCTCCACCTCCACCTCCTCCATCTCCTCCACCTGCCCTCGGTCCTCAACCTCCTGCCCTCCTTCATCTTCGTCCCCTCTCATCCTCAAAAGCTAGGATTGGCTCTGTTGGATCAGAGATCCTCAAGATCGAGTGTGCTGCCTGGTACTGCGTGTAGTCGTCTGTAACACCTGCATCCAAGACCCTCAGTCGTATGTCCCATGCTCTCGCTTGTAGTGTCCAAAACTCTAAAAATTCCTGATCATATGGTAGCATTGGCCCCCATGCGTACCTCTCCCAAATAACTCGAGCATACTCTCCTGATCCACTGGGCAGTCCCTGCTGCCACCCAAACTGTCTCAGCACTCTCCCAGGCACATGTCTCTCTACATGGTATGCGGTCCTCCCAATGAGGAATCGAGTCATAAAAACATAAGGCAGTGCCTCTGCATCATCATCCCATGGCTCACACTCCAAGTATGGCCGCCATGTAACTGCATCCAGATCATCTAATGCCTGCCGCCACCACTCTAACTTCCCTAGGTGGGGCTGACTCATCATGCCGCTATACATAAACATGTATGGCTGATCTACTGCCCAAAATCTTAGACTCACCAGTCGAGTCACTAGTAGGTGCTCCCAAGCCCAAATATGCAGCAGCGTCATGCCCACTGCTAAGGAACCCCTCCCCCGATAAACCACCTCATGGAGCTCTTGGTACAGGTGCGCCAGCATGCATGGCCCCCATGCAAATCAGGTTCCCTCAGTCATCATCATCTCTATCACCTATCCCCATCCGATAGCCAAACCATGTGATTGCCTGTCTGGACAAAGAAGTCCTCCCACAATACCTGATAAAACTGCTAAAAGCAGCTCATATACAGCAGCTATCTCCTCCCAGGCAATGGAACCATCATCAATGAAAACATCCTCATCAAAAGTCCTCTGCACTACAAGAGTCCCCCAGGATCTATCATATGTGACCAGCTCCCCCCGAATCGGAATCCGTAAGATGCGCCACACATCCTCTAGGGTCACTGTCATCTCCCCCTGTGTTAGATGGAAGGTGCACATCTCGCTGTGCCACCGCTCTGCTAACGCTGTGATCAATCCATGATTCATACAAATCACGAGCATGTGCATCACCTCATATAGACCAGTAGCGGCAATGCAGTCTATCTCTGCCTATGTCAATCGATCCCGCAACCCTTGTGTCAGAGGATGTTGCTCATGTAACTACAACACGCGCAGCTCCTCTGCACATGGACATTCATCAATCACCATCAGTTGTTTTATTTTCAAACTTTCTTAAGTTTAAACTTAGACTATCATCAAATACTTTGATCAAGTATCTTCAAGTCTCAACAGGTAAGCAATCATGGCAACCTAGACTTCAACAAGCATTTATCTTAATGACCTAAGTCTTATCAGGCTGCTATGGTTCAAAACAACTCCCACTTCACCTTGCCATCCATCAATCATTGGCATCAGGAGATTTTCTTCATCCACACTGGGGCATCTCTTTATCCTAAGACAAAAGTGCTATTATACCAACAAAAGTGCTAGTTTCTTAACAATAGCGCTACAACTCTAACAAAAGCACTCAATTAGCTATCCAACAGCGCTCAAACTCCAAATGCGCTCAAACAACTACACAATAGTGCTATTAAAGTCCAAAAGCGCTCAAACAAGCGCTCAAGTGCACTTATTAATCAATAGCACCTAAACTTGCATACAATAGCACTATATCAAAATGAAAACGTTCAAACAATGGGGCAATAGTGCCATTGCGATGCAGTAGTGCTAGTTTATGGAACAAAAGTGTCAAAACCGTAGCTCCAACGCTCTTGCTCCGACTTGACTTGGACTCAGCTAAAAACCTATCAAAAATGCACAAAAATTAAAATTTCAAATTTGCGTACCGCTGGTCCATAGTGATCTGGCCACTGGAACCATCGAGATCACTCAAATCTGTGCTCGGTGATCGGTATTGACATCCTGACTACTGCTCGCTCCTCTAAAATGTCCCTATCAGAGCTCTGATTTCCAACTGGTCGTGCTCACAAATGATCCTGTTTTCATCCCTTTCACCCCATTTATACCCTTCGCCATCACTGTAACTTCTCTTCGCTCACCGCCGTGGTCCCCATGAACTTCCCGAGCCTCCCATTTCTCCATTTTTCCTCCGATTTCTTCTATTCTTCACCCATATGGCTAACTCCTTCTCTTCTACCACTTCACCAATTTTCATTCTTTTTCGAGAGATCGCCCCATATTTTGAAATTTTTCAGCCCATCTCTCGAGAGGGCATACCACCCATTAAATTTACATTTTATGAGGCATTTTCTTCACATCAGTTTTTCTTTCGTTGAAACGACGCGATAAACCGCACCGCCTCAAAGATGGGCAAATGTAGTCACACAAATCTGTCCAGCTTAATTAAATAAATATTCGCTATTTATTTGATTAAAAATCCACTAGCCATCAGTTAATTAAATAAATATTTAATTAATTCATTTCCAAACATTCTTCTATTAATTAAATAAATTATTCAATTTATTTTAATTAATTCATTAAACCAAATACAAATCAATTAAATAAATAAAATCTATTTATTTAATTCAAATCCCCCTATTCCTCTTTTAAATAAATTAAATAAAAACATTTATTTAAATCATTATCCTCCCCCCACTAGCATTTTCCTACAAATGCAACTTGCACACATTTATTGAAATAAATTAATTTATTTTAAATAAAATCCTATTTTCCCTCACCCACCAAATCCACTTGCATGCCTAAACCCCTTCTAGATTCTTCTAACCCTTTCCTAATTAACCTAATCCATCCCCTAATTATTGTCACATTCCTAAGCAAAATGGAGTCACTTCTCAAAGACTCCAAAGTCTTTGAAAAGCATTTAATGCTTTGTGTGTTCAACAAATTAACCCCCAAAGTCTTCCAAGACCCCTAATGGCTCTTACATGGCCATTTATGACTCTTACATAACCATTTATGGTTATTTCAAACTTGTCTCCCCAAGCATTTATTATTTTGACCATATTCATCCATTTCACATTTGCACAAGAATTTATCCATTGGATAAAAGCTTTATTCTTTGAATAAAAAGTTTATTCATTCAACCAACCTTGACTTTAATTCCCAAGGTCATATCAGGAATTTAATGCTTATTCCCTCCCTTCTCAACCTATCTCACATTGACACTTGTCATCTTGAAATTGGGTTGAAAAGCCCTCACATGGATTTGAAATCATTCAATCCTGACCCTTGTTGAGATTACTCAATCTCAACCATCCATTGCTCCATTTTTCTTATAAATAGAGCCCATTTCTTCATAATCCAGATCCTGAAAACTTGTATGCATTTAAGCTATAGGCATTTTAAGAGAGCATTTTAGCATAATTAACTAATATCTTGTCATTTTGGATAAAATCAATCATTTTAACATCAATAGCTTAAATATTAGCTTCTTTATTTACATTTAGAGCAATATTTCAATCTCAATCCTCCATAAGCATCCATAGTGCAAAAAGCTGCTGAGAGCTACACTATTTTGGAACTTGGAGAGGAGAGGAACAAGGGAGAAGGAGCTAAGAGCATGCTAAGAGGCATTTGGAGATGCCTCATTATCTTTGTTTCATTAGTTAGATATATTAGCATGATTTTAGTGTCTCTCTTGATATGCTTGTTTAGATTAGTCTTTGATTAAATAACACTAACAGTTTCTTGTGTGTTTTGTGTTGTTTCTCTTAGACTAACTTTGTCCATTATCCTAGGCATCAATATGTATATATATATATACATAAATATATATAGAGTTTGAAAATATGAATGGATAGGGTAAATTTTAGATTAGATATTCTATTAAGTGTTTTTAATCTGTATATGTTTATAATAAACATATGGGTAAATTTATATAAGTTGAATAAATTAATTATGAAGTTTAATTTTTTAGAAAAAAATTTAAAATAAGTTGAAATATTATAAATCCACCTAAATGTAGGAATCTTGTGAGATTAAAACTCTATAGAACATATTTTCATTATGATTTTAATTGACCCTTTAGTTGATTTAGTTTAATTTTATTTTAATTATTGTTAAAATAAAATATAGATATTTATAAACTAAGAGCAAGGACTAATTTAATTAGTTCCAAAAGGGAAAAAAATAAAAATACAATTAATGGATATTGGAGATTAATTTTATCTTCATCAATTATTTTAGAGAGTTTTGATTTAATTAATCTATTGACTAAATTTGATGAGATAATAGATTAATTCTTTTAGTATTCCGCATTTAATTTTTTTAAAATTATTTTCATTTACTTGATTTAGTGGTTAGAGTTAACTCGAATGTAGTTAAGACGAAAACTTACTAGAGCATTTCATATTTGCAAAATTTAAATGTTTTAAGTTGCGAATTTTAAAAAAAAAATTACCCTGTTCTTGCCCTAAAGTTTGGGCATGACATTTTGGTATCAGAGGCAAGTTTCCAACACTAGGAACCTTTCTCCATTATGTTTCGCTTTAATTATTTAATTAAATTTATTTTATTAATTTTCTAGGATATTTAAATTTAATTAATTAAATATTTTTTTCAAAGGAGTTAGTTATTTAATTTAATTTATTTATATTCTATTTTCTCTTAAGGATGCCTCCAACTACGTGACAAGCTTGCAAGCACGAAAGGGGTCCTAGGCATGTACACATAGCACGCGAAGAGTAGATAGGGAGGAATCGGTTCCGGAAGTGAACCCAGAGGCTCCTCCCGAATAGCTAGTTGACCCAAACCGAAACATATTACAAGCACTCTAAAAACTAATTGGTATAGTCCAGGATAGGTTTCTAGCTGGGGATCATCATGTTAAAAATCAGAACTCAGGGAGTCATAGATCGACAGATAGGGAACGGAGCAAGAGTCCACCTTCTATTCCCGTAGAGAGTCAGGGTGGGAATGAGCCAGAGTCTGTGCACCTACCAAGACCACCTCCAATGGTAGAGCCAGTATATTATGAGAGATCACGTCAGGATCCAGGAGATCTTATTAGGGAGGTTATGCGCCTCCAGCCACTATCTTTTGGGGGATCTACCAACAGGGTAGAAGCTAAGGCTTGGCTTGTGAGCCTTGATAGGTGCTTTGCATTGCGCTCTTACAAGAGCAATCTAAAGGCACTTGTAGCAGTCCATCTATTGAGAGGAATGACCTCCACATGGTGGAGATAGGAGGAATACAAGTGTGGTTTAGTTCTTGATACTCTCACATGAGAGATATTTATAGAGAGGTTCAGGGAGAGGTACTTGTCAGAACATTACAGACTACGTAGGATAGATGAGTTTCATGACCTCCAACAAAAGGGTCTCTCAGTGACCTAGTACGAGAGCAAATTCTTTGAGCTCTTGCCATACGTGGACTATCTAATGGACGAGAAACTTCTCGTTAACCATTTCATCAGAGGGCTAAATGTCGGCATAGTAGGACCAGTGAGGATGATCGCTCCAGGGAGCTTTTGGGTTGCTGTGGAGAAGGCACTAATAGCAGAGGAGATTTAGGTTAGACCACAAGATACTAGGGATTGGTTCCAGAAACCCTACAACCCAGACATATGGATTTTAGAAACCCCATTGGAAGGGAAATAACAGAAACTCACAGGGGTTCTCCAAACCCCTTCTTTTGCAACAGTCACAACAAAACCAGAGGCAGAAGCCTCCACATTATTAGTAGGGTGCAAAGCCCAAGCAATGGCAGTGTCAGGGTTAAAGGCGAGATCAGAGAGCTCAAGTTCCTTACACACCTCCGGTGAGGACTCAGCAGTCCTCTAGGGGTGGGTATAGTGGATCTAGCAAGACAGGGGGATAGGCGTTCTCTAGGCCTCAAGGCACCCAGTTTCAGGCACGTGGTGCTTGCTTTACATGTGGTGCCATGGGGCATATGGCGAGGGATTGCTCTTAGGGTTGGATGGCAGGAAATCAATGGATGGCCGCATCAAATCCTACAGTTGGAGATATGGGTAGGTCCCATAGAGTCTTTGCAGCGATGGACAACTACCAGGTTGAGTACCAGGCCACGGTCATTGAGGCTGCAGGTATGATCAAAGGTAACAGTGTATCTATATTATTTAATTTAGAAGCTACTGACTCCTTTATATCTCCATTGGTTGTGGAGTGTTGCAGGCTAGTAGCAACTAGATAGGGTGTTAGTTGGGAAGTGGAACTAGCTTTAGGGGCTAGAGTGTCAATGGAATCAGAAGTTAGGGCATGCCAGTTGCAGATTGGCAATACCACCACCTTAGTAGACCTTATAGCTACACCACTTGGATCTTATGGTATTGTACTTGGCATTGATTGGCTTTATGCCCATAGAGCCAAGATGGATTATCGTAGGAAGGAAATAAAGTGTGAGGATGATCATGGTTCACCCATAGTAATCACCGGGATTCAGAGACATGTGTCTCTTCATATGATCTCCGCAATGTAGCTTAAGTGGAGCATACAAAAGGGATGTTAGCTTTTTGCCATCACCATTAGTGATAGGGAGGAATAGGATGAAAAATAAACATCAATTGATGACCATCCTATGCTTAAGGGATATTCAGACATGTTTCCCTTAGAGTTACCTAGTATGCCACCCCATAGAGAGATTGACTTTCATATAGACCTTGTACCAAGAGCTGAGCCAGTTTCAAGAGCACCTTATAGGATGACCACAAATGAGCTTAATGAGCTCAAGATGCAGCTTGAGGAACTCCTAGAGAAGGGTCAAATTCATCCTAGTGTATCCCCTTGGGGTGCACCAATCATCTTCATGACGAAGAAATATGGATCTCTCCGATTATGCATGGATTATCGTCAGTTGAACAAAGTAACCATCAAGAACCGATATCCTTTGCCTAGAATTGATGATTTATTCGACCAACTTCAGGGTGCCAAAGTATTTTCCAAAATTGATCTGAAGTTAAGATACCATCAGTTGAGAATAGTGTAAAGTGATATCCGTAAGATTGCATTTCATACTAGATATGGCCACTATGAGTTCACCATGGTTCCATTCGGTCTTACAAATGCTCCAGTTGTTTTCATGAGCCTCATGAATGGGGTATTCCACACATTTCTGGACCACTTTGTGATTGTGTTCCTCGATGATATATTGATATATTCTTGGAATGAGAAAGAGCATGAGGAGTACCTGAGATAGGTTTTGCAATGTTTGAGGGACAATCCATTATTTGGCAGTTTATCAAAGTGTGCTTTCTTCCGATTAGAGGTCAAGTACCTTAGGCATGTTATTTCTAATGATGGGATCTCAGTAGACCCATCCAAGATCAGAGCTATTATGGATTGGCCAGTGCCAACCAGTGTGACAGTGGTCAGGAGCTTCATGGGCTTAGCAGGTTATTACCGACGCTTTGTAGAGGGATTCTCCAGAGTCGCACATCTTATTACTTCTCTTTAGCATAAAGGGAAGAAATTTGAGTGGATAGAGAAGTGTGAGAGGGCCTTTCAAGAACTCAAAAAGGCACTTACTAGCGCACCTATCCTTGTAGTACCAAATCCCTTAGCTGACTTCATGGTTTGCACAGATGCTTCCCTAGAGGGTTTAGGAGCAGTTCTTATGCAGGATGGTAGGGCTATAGCTTTTGAGTCTAGGAAACTTAAAACTCATGAGCTTAACTATCCTACTCATGACCTTGAGCTAGCAGCAGTAGTGCATGCACTTGTGAGGTGGAGACACTTCCTGATAGTTCTAATACTTAATGTAAGTACAGATGCCAATAGCTAACAAGATGAGAGGGGGGGTGAATCATACAAACTTAATCTTCCATAAAAATAACAGATTTAACCTCGGTAACATATACTTCAACAACTTAACCAAAACTACTAAACATGCAAACTCATAAACACATAATCATCATAACACTCATAACACCAAATTTAACATGGAAACCTAAATAGGGAAAAACCATTGTGGGATTTCGGACCCACTAACAAATATACTCTTCTAGAGTATGCTCGGTTAAAAGAAAATCTTGTTAAAGATTACAAACACATTGCTAGATGTGACCCAGTTAAGGGATTTCCCTCAGATCTGTTAGGATCTTCACTTTGTTAGAAATGACCTTGTCAAAGGATTTCAAACACTCATTTAGAATGTTACCTTGCTAGAGGGTTTACATATAAGACTGTTAAGTCCACTCGGTTAACAGATTTTCTATCACTTACAAAATAACAGTAATAAAAATCTATCTGCAACTTCACATCTAAAATGCTAAAGCAGATTCTTATTTGCTCAATACAATCTAGTCATAGGACTTATCTTGTCCCTCTGTTAGGCTCTCTACTCTATTATTCAAATAGGTCTTCAAGCTTCTGTGCTCGGTAATCACTATGTAGCATCCCTATGCATACACTTTCCCACATACATTGTTTATCAACAATTCCTTATTTATAAACAATTGTTAACCGCTTAATCTCCTTGATCACATTTCCTATGATCAATCTTAGCCATCAGATCTTTAAACTTGACTAGGTTCAATGTATCCTTCCGATCTAAAAATGTTTTACCTTGCCTCGGGTCTTGGAGTCCTTTCTTGAAACTTGCACAAGGTTATTATGGTTCAATCTGTGCTGTAAATCTTCCTGCCGATTTTCCTTTGTCATAGATCCTTAACAAACTTCATGCATGGCATTCCAATCATTTACACATCTCTAGCTAATCATTTTCCTTCATTAAATAATGCTTTTATCCATCCCATGTGCACTATCATAACTTGGTTGCAACTTGGTAAATACTAAACTTTACTCGGTAGACATTCTGCCTTCATTAACCGATATTGATAACCTTAGGGTTTACCGACTAGGTTCTTTGCTCGGTGACATAGTAGAGTATAAACCTTACAATCAACAATATATGTAGGACTTCAAAACAATCTAAAACATCATGATCTCATCATTGTCTAACTCAGTAATAGTTGCCCATTGAATAACTTATTCATCCCTTTATTCATCACATTCTTTCTATGTCTTTTATCGACATCTTAATTCTCTTCAAATCAATCTTCTCAAGATATGGCAACATCATATTGAATCAGATAATCAATTCCTTGACATCAATGAAAAAATAATTTTATAAAGATAGTTATCATCCTTCTTCAGTTATATCAATAATCTTCAACAACCTTCTCAATATCCTTACTGAATATCAACAATCTCCTGATATTGAAATGCCAACAATCTCCCCGTTTGGCATTGATGGCAAAACTAAAAAATTAAATGGTAATACCAACAAGATATTCAAATTGATTCAGATTCAGATTGCTGTTAGACTTCTCCTATTATCCTTGATCTATTAAAATCTTCTGAAGTCTTCTTCCTTTCTCATTAGGCTTCTGAGCTATTAACTTGTATTTAGCCTTCTTCATTTGCAATCTTCTCCCTCTGTCATTAATCTTTTGTTATTCATCATTCAAGGCTTTACCATTCAGTCAACTAGCCAAACCATTTATAGTCTTCTCCCCCTTTGACAAAAATGTCAAAAAGTAAAAGAACTAAATCATGATTTCTTCCTCTATGAAGTGATTTGCCTTGCTCTATAACATCTCAGTCTCAGTCAAAGCAGCTTGTCTCTATTCATAATTTCCTGCACAACTTTAGAAAACCTTCTAAAGTGCGTAAATCAATATCAATCCACACATAATATTCTATAGATTCATTGAATTGATACTTTCACCGAACTCGGTTAGTGAGTAGAAGATAGGGATAGGACCCCTAACTTGCTTCTGAGATACTCAAAAGTGTCCCTTGGCAATGGGTTTGTGAAGATATTTGCTAATTTCTCCTTTGAACTGATATATTTCAGCATAACTTTCTTTTCTTGAACTTCTTCTCTGAGATAGTGATACTTTATAGATATATGCTTTGTCTTAGAGTGCATCACTGGATTCTTTGAAATGTTAATGGCACTAGTATTATCATAGAATATAGTTACTGGCTCGGTAACTTTCTCATTTATACCTCCCAATAGTTGTTTGATCCATGTTATATTGGTACAATTCAATGTTGCAACAACATATTCAGCTTCCGCTATTGACTGTGAAATACATCCTTGTTTCTTGCTAAGCCAACTCACTAGTCTTTCTCCTAAAAAGAAAACTCCACCACTTGTGCTTTTCCTGTCATCTATGTTGCCTGCCCAATCAACATTAGTATAAACTTTTAAATCAAAATCATTTCTCTTTGTATATACTAAGCCATAATCTTCAGTGCCTCTCAAGTATCTAAAAATTCTCTTGATTGTTGTCATATGTGTCTCCTTGAGATCTGTAGAGAATCTTGCCACAATACCTACTGCATGTGCTATATCCGGTCTACTATGCACAACATATTGCAATTTTCCAAACATAGATCAGTAAAGTGTCTCATCAACAGATGTAGATTCATCATTCTTTGATAATTTACAGTTAGTAGTCATAGGAGTACTTACTGGTTTAGAATCCTCCATTCCAAATTTCTTCAAGATTTCCTTTATGTACTTGGATTGAGCAATGAAAATCTCATCTTTCATTTACAATATTTGTAAATCTATAAAATACTTTATCTCTCTGATTAGTGACATCTCAAATTCTTTGCACATTTCATTTCCAAAATTCTTGCATAAGGAGTCATTACCACAAAATATAATATCATCAACAAATATGGCTAAGATCAATATTCCATTGTCCTTATCTTTCTTCATGTACATATTGTTGTTTTAACTTGTCCTTATAAAACCAATCTTGATTAAATAAGAGTGTAGTCTTTCATACCATGCTCTAGGTGCTTGTTTTAGACCATATAAAGCTTTGTTCAATTTACATACCTGATCTTTACTCTTGTCTTCAACAAATCCTTCAAGTTGTTCTATATAAACTTCTTCTTCTAGTATACCATTCAAAAATGTAGATTTAACATCCATTTGATATACCTTGAAATTTTTGAAAGCAGCATATGCCAACAATGTTCTTACTCCCTCAAGTCTAGCCACAGGTGCAAAAGTTTCACCATAATCTATTCCTTCTTCTTGAGCACAACCTTTGCAAACTAGTCTTGTTTTATTGCGAATGACCTCACCTTTTTGATTTAGCTTGTTTCTGAAAATCCACTTTGTATCGATTACATTTTTGTCCTTTGGTCTTGGGATTAGTGTCCATGTCTCATTCTTCTTGATTTGATCAATCTCTTCTGTCATAGCATTTACTCAATCTTCACAATTAAATACCTCTTTCACTATTCTCGGTTCAAATTCAGAAATTAGACATGTGTTTTGTCTCAGTTGGTTCCTTGTCATCACTGGATCATTCTTATCTCCTATAATCTGACTCTATGCATGATGTCTTCTGACATACTTGGCTAATATAGACTTGGTAGGTTCTGTATGATCTTCTTCATCATTTGACAACTGGACATTATCTTCATTTTCTTCAGCAACTTTCTCGGTAGGACTTTTTGGTTGAACATAAACAAATTCTTCATAATCTTCTGGTTCTTTGGAATTTCCTTCATCATTTCTCTCTGCAAATTCATAAATTTTCACATTCACACTTTCCACTATTTTGTTAGATGATTTGATCAGACATTTAAATGCTTTACTTCTGGAAGAATAACCAAGAAATGTTCCTTCTTCACTTTTCTAGATCAAACTTTCCATTTATGTCATCTTTGTGAACATAGCATCTACTTCCAAAGATTTTAAAGTAACTTACATTAGGTTTCTTGTCATACCAAATTTCATAAGGTGTCTTCATAGTTCCTTTCTTCAGTTGAAATCAGTTTAGAGTGTAAATAGCAGTGCTGATTGCTTCTCTCGAAAATATTTGAGGTACCCTCTTTTCTATCATCAGGGTTCTGGCACAATCCACAATTAATCTGTTTCTTCTCTCGACTATCCCATTTTGTTGAGGTGTTCTTGGTGCAAATACTTGCCTCTTTACACCATGATCATTGCAGAATAAGTTAAATTCATTAGAAGTGAATTCTCCTCCTCTATCAGATCTAAGACATTTCAGCTCTCTTCCTGTTTCATTTTCAACTCTTGCCTTGTACCATTTAAACATTTGAAAAGCTTCTAATTTTTCTTTTAAAAACATGACTGACATCATTCTTGAGTAATCATCCACAAATAATATGAAATATTTATCACCATAGTAACTTTGAACTTTCATAGGACCACAAAGATCAGTATGTACTAGATCTAAAATTCCCTTAGAAGTGTAGGACTTACTTGTAAAGCTTGATCTTGTCATCTTACCCATCTGGCATCCTCGGCACATAGCATTCTTAGGTTTTCTAGACTCGGTAGACCTCTTACTTGGTTCTTATTACTTATTTTGATCAAATTATCAAAATTTACATGACAAAACCTTTTATGCCATAGCCAGGTATCATCTATCTTTGCATAAAGACACTTGTTCCAAGTTGAGCCAAGATGAAATGTATTACCTTTTGTTTGTGTCCCAGTAGCAGCTAACTTTCCATGCTTGTCATGAACTTTGACAATTCCTTTCTGAAATTCTATTCGGTATCCTGTATTGTTTAGCTGTGCTACACTCAACAAATTGTATTTCAATCCTTCAACCCAGTATACATCATCACATTTAGCATTGTCAAGAAGTGTTATAGATCCTTTACCATTCACTGGACATGGTGCATCATTACCAAATCTTACATAGCCTCCATCATAGTCTTGTAATTTAACAAACTTGTGTTTATCACCTGTCATATGATGTGAGCATCCACTGTCTATGATCCAAGAATCATTATTATTTATGTGAGATATTAGGGCTTTTTCTTCATACCTTTCCTCATCAGATTCATCATCATTGGATTCCTCATCAGCTATTAGACATGTCTTTTTATCTCTTCTTCTGAAGTTTTAGTGTCCTTTGTATTAGTTATCTTTCTGCCTGTTATCTCAGTATTCTCTCTTTTCACTTGATTCTTTGTCAGGGCAGTTAGAAGCCATATGTCCTATCTAATCACAATTGAAACATTTTAAAGGTAGCTTTCCTTTATACTTACCTTTTCCTCTTGATAACCTTATGGCTAATAATGCTTCAAATTCTTCTTGCTTCTTGATTTCCTCATACAGTTTGTGCACTTTTTCCATGTTCTTGCGAAACCTTTCACTTGCTCCCCTGTGATCTCCTTCAGAGTATTTACTCATTCCATCATTGTAATCATCAGATTCACCAATATGAAAAGAACTGACTGTAGACCCTACTTTATTTACCAAAGACCCACTATTATCAAAATTACTTAACTCAAATGCATGTAGCTTACCAATAGTAGCATCTAAAGAAACTAGCATGTTAGGTACAAATCTCAATTCATTGATTGTAGAGAATTGAATAGCATAAGCTGGTAGAAGGGTTCTCAACAACTTACTTGTTATATCCTTTTCTTCAATAGTTCCACCTGCTCCTTTAATTTGATTGACAATCTCCTTTAGTCTTGTATTGTATTGGGTTATGTTCTCACCTTCATTCATCTTCATGGATTCAAGTTGTCCCCTTAGACTATCTACTTTTGCTCTTTGAACATGTTCATCACCTCCATACACAGATATGAGCTTAGTCCACATTGCTTTTGCATCATTACAGCCTTTTAGATCATTAAACTCTGAGTCGGTCAATGCTGATGTAATTTCAATCATAGCTTGAATATGTTCTTGCTTTGCCTTTATCTCTTCCAAGATCATAAGGTTGGTGTTCGGTGCAATCTAATCATTCTCCAGATAATATGTTGCATATTCTCCAATTCCTGATAAATGCAGCTTCATCCTTTTCTACCATGTGGAGAAACTTGTCTTGTTCAGCTTCGGTGCATCCTTTTTATACATCTTCGGATCTTTGCCTCAAGTACCTTTAAACTTTTCTTCTAGAGTCCAATGCTCTGATACCAATTGATAGTTATAATACTTAATGTAAGTATAGATGCCAATAGCTAACAAGATGAGGGGGGGGTGAATCATACAAACTTAATCTTCCATAAAAATAACAGATTCAACCTCAGTAACATATACTTCAGCAACTTAACCAAAACTGCTAAACATGCAAACTCATAAACACATAATCATCATAACACTCATAACACTAGATTTAACGTGGAAACCCAAATAGGGAAAAACCACCATGGGATTTCAAACCCACTAAGAAATATACTCTTCTAGTGTATGCTCGGTTAAAAGCAAATCCTGTTAAAGATTACAAACACATTGCTAGATGTGACCCAGTTAAGGGATTTCCCTCAGATCTGTTAGGATCTTCACTTTGTTAGAAGTGGCCTTGTCAAAAGATTTCAAACACTCATTTAGAATGTTACCTTGCTAGAGGGTTTACATATAAGATTGTTAAGTCCACTCAATTAAGAGATTTTCTATCACTTACAAAATAACAGTAATAAAAATCTATCTGCAACTTCACATCTAAAATGCTAAAGCAAATTCTTATTTGCTCAATATAATCTAGTCATAGGACTTATCTTGTCCCTTTGCTGGGCTCTCTACTCTGTTATTCAAATAGGTCTTCAATCTTCTATGCTCAGTAATCACTATGTAGCATCCCTGTGCATACACTTGCCTACATTGTTTATCAACAATTCCTTATTTATAAACAATTGTTAACCGCTTAATCTCCTTGATCACATTTCCCATGATCAATCTTAGCCATCAAATATTCGAACTTGACCAAGTTCAATGTATCCTTCCAATCTAAAACTATTTTACCTTGCCTTGGGACTTGCAGTCCTTTCTTGAAACTTGCACAAGGTTATTGCAGTTCAATCTGCGCTGTAGATTTTCCTGCCGATTTTCCTTTACCATAGATCCTTAACAAACTTCATGCATGACATTCCAATCATTTATACATCTCCAGTTAATCATTGTCCTTCATTAAATAATGCTTTTATCCATCCCATGCACATTGTCATAACTCAGATGCAACTTGGTAAATACTAAGCTTTACTCAGTAGACATTCCGCCTTCATTAACTGATATCAATAACCTTAAGGTTTATCGACTAGGTTCCTTAGGGTTTACCGACTAGGTTCTTTTCTCGGTGACATAGTATAGTATAAACCTTACAATCAACAACATATGTAGGACATCAAAACAATCTAAAACATCATGATCTTATCATTGTCTAACTCGGTAATAGTTGCCCATTGAATAACTTATTCCTCCCTTTATTCATCACATTCTTTCTGTGTCTTTTACCGACATCTTAAATCTCTTCAAATCAATCTTCTCAAGATATGGCAACATCATATTGAATCAGATAATCAATTCCTTGACATCAATGACAAAATAATTTTATAAAGATAGTTATCATCCTTCTTCAGTTATATCAATAATCTTCAACAACCTTCTCAATATCCTTACTGAATATCAACAATCTCTTGATATTGAAATGCCAACACTTCCTTTTGGGCCATCATTTCGAGCTTCATTCAGACCATCAGAGTCTTCAGTACATATTGACTCAGCTGAACCTTAATGCACGTCAGAGGAGATGGATGGAGTTCTTGTGTGAGTATGACTTTGACGTTCACTACATCAAAGGGAAAGAAAATGTAGTTGCAAATGCTTTAAGTAGGAGACGTCACGAGGTATACACCATATCTATGGGCATGGATTTGAGAGATCGTATACTGCAGCAGTTGCCAGAGGATGGATGGTATTCAGAGGTTTTTTAGGTGATACGATCTTAGGAAACTCTAGAAGGGAAATATGTGGATTATTCCTTGGAGTCTGATGGACTATTACGCCATAGAGGGCGCATCTATGTATCTTCTTCTAGGGGATTGCAAGAATTCATTGTCATGAAGGCTCATAGAGCTCCTCATGTAGCACATCCTGAACTTAAGAATATGCATACTGACTTGAGACAGTTATATCATTGGCTAGGAATGCAGCAGCTCATTGGTGAGTTAGTAGCTCGATGCTTCGAGTGTCAAAGAGTCAAGGCCGAGCACCGCCATCTAGGTGGGTTGCTCTAGTCTCATGCTATACCAGAGTGGAAGTGGGATACTATATCCATGGATTTCATCATTGGTCTTCCTATCTCATCTCATCGCCATGATGCCATCTTGGTGACAGTTGACAAGTTGACCAAAGTGGCCTACTTTTCACCAGTTCGGACTACCTTCATAGCACCAGTGGTAGCACAGGTGTTCTTGTGAGACATTATCAGACTTCATGGTGTTCCACGCAAGATTATTTCTGATAGGGATTCTCTCTTCACTTCTTCCTTTTAGAAGGCATTACAAGCAGCTATGAGCACTAAGCTCAACTTCAGTACAGCCTATCATCCGAAAATGGATCGTCAGATAGAGAGGGTTAACCGGGTGTTAGAGGATATGCTTCGCATGTACGTCATGGATCATCAAACCAAATGGGAAGAGTACCTTCCCTTAGTGGAGTTTTCCTATAACAATGGGCATCACACTTCGTTGGGGATGCCACCCTATCAGGCATTATAGGATAGGCCTTGTAGGATACCATTGAGTTGGGACCGCATAGAGGACAGAGTTGCTATTGGTCTTGAGATAGTTCAGGATATGGAGCAGCAGGTGGATTTGATTAGGCAGTGTCTTAGAGAGGCACATGATAGATAGAAGAAGTATGCAGATGCGAAGAGGATAGATCGTAGCTACTTGGTTGGAGATAAAGTCTTTTTGAGAGTGCGACCACATAAGAGTCCAATCCGTTATGGAAAGGGTTCTAAGCTCACACCTTGCTTTGTAGGACTATTTGAGATCCTTGAGAGGATAGGACTAGTTGCCTATCATTTAGCATTTCCACCTAGCCTATCACGCATCCACGATGTGTTTCATGTATCAGTTTTGAGAAAGTATATCTATGATGAGTCTCATATTTTAGATTGGGATGCCTTATAGGTGGAGTCGGACGGGCATCTAGCTTTGAAGCCCATTTGTATTTTGGCACGCCAAATGTTGGCCCTTCAAGGTTGAGAGCTGGACTAGGTTAGGGTCCAGTGGGATTGCTATGATGAGTTTACGACTTCCTGGGAGGACACAGCATGTATGAGATCACGGTACCCTCATCTTTTTTATGAACTCCAAGAGGAAGTTCATGCCTAGAGGGGGAGGGTGTGAGGCCCTACCCCGACTCAGTCTAGCATTTCAGTGATTTTTATGTTGAGACTATTATGGATGCTTTATTTTTATGCATTATAGATTTAGAACGTATATGATTCCATGATTTGGATAACATTGCTATATGTTGATGCTTCATTTATATGCTTTATGATATAGAACTCTATATATGATTCTAGAATACGATGAATTTGAGATGATATATGTCATTATTGGATTTGCAGGAATTTATTATGATGATAGAAATAGGATGCATGTTTTATGTGTGGATCAAAATTATGAGAATTATGATAATTACTTATGTGGATTTATTTGGATATAAGATGTATTGATTTGTTTAAGTGTATATTGTATGCAGGGTGTTTGATGTGTATTCTTATTCATGTGTTTTATATTATATGAGGTTATTTGAAATTACTAATGTGTAATTGAGTTGCGTAAGAAAATTATCCATGTGACCATGGAAATATTATGTAGAACCAAACCTAGACCTATGTACGTTCGTAAAACCAGGGTTTGTCTATTTGGAGAGACAACACCCCATTTGTATAGTATTTTATTTGTGGAAGTGGATATTGCATGTGTGTTAGATTGAATTTATGTATTTGTATAAATCCAACAAGAGACAAAATTTCTTGTATAATTTCGTAAAAGTATTTTTATTGTGTCACTTGACACGTGTTGATTTATGTTTTGATTTTTGAATTGCCTCTTGGAGGGAGTTGTTTAACCATAAATTTTTCAATTAATTTAATGTGGTTGTATATTTTTCTAGCGTAGAAAATCTTTGGGGTGGTCAACTTAAGTTTGACCCGAAAATTAACTTTAGAGGGGCTTAAAAGGGGTTAAATGGACACCTAGGGATAGTTTAAGAGTGTTTCCTAAAGCCCATAAGGTATACCTAAGGGTTAGGAGTAATTTTAGGCATGTTTCGACTCCCATGTGACCATTTAGACACCCTAAAAAGTGGGTTTCCTAAGTTGAGCGAAAATTGAAAATTAGAAGGCATCACCTAAGTTGCTAACTTTCCCTTTTGATGAGAGGTCCTTTTGGATCTTCTTCTAACTTTTCTTTTTTCAATTTTAGAAACCTGTGAGAGCTCTCACTTAGGCCTTTTTAGGAAAGAATGAGAGATTTTGCAGGTAATCACCCAGTCTCCATTTTTGGAGACAAGAATTTTTGAAAGAAAAGATAGATTTGGGTTTAGGAATTTGGGCTAAGTGTAGAGACGCAAGGGATTGTGGATTTGGGTTGCTCATCCTCAACTAATGTAGCATACCTTTAGGTAGTTTGAAGGTTGGTTTAACTTTCTTGTAATGTTTTTCATATTGCATGTTATGTAGAAAAGAATTGCTTTTGTAAAAAGGCTAGTTTCTTGTATGTTTTCCTTGGAAAATTATTTGAGTTGTTTGTTTTACTTATTGTATGCATTTTATGTGCTTTGGGAGTAACCAAGGCCTCCTACTCTTGGGAGAGAGGATAGTCTTGTGGGTGGTAGAAGTTTGACAGCCCTCGAGTGAGAGGCTCTTGTTATGAGAGTGATCACAAGGGATATTTATGTGACCCTTGCTGCATGGCTTGTTTATGCATATGGGGGTCATAAGGAGGGAAATAAGGCATGAATGCCTTGAGGGGAATAAGGATGTGGGGTTGTTATACTTATGATGTATTTGGTTTGTCATGAGGTGGCTTTGTGTTTTACAATACTTGGAGTCTCCTCAGGGTACTTGGTCCACTACCAGCATTGAAAAGATATCACAATGTGTGGTGCAGTGTAGCCCTGGGTTGGGAATGTGTTTCTGATTTGTTTTCCCTTGGTTGTTGTGTTTGCATGTGTGTAACCTATCTAGGGCTTGGTTCTCCAAGCTCGGGGGTGGCTACTATTTAGCCTAGGCTGGGAGGTGAGCACTCCATGGTCATAACTTTGATTAAATTGCAGGTTGTTAGAAGAAAAGAATATGACAAGTGGAAGTTTGCTGGAGTTATTTGTTGCAGAAAATTATTTGTAAATGTACTTATTATTCTTTAAAAGTCCCCATTCATTAGAAATGAGAGACCTATTTGTAAAAGTGACGATAGTTTCTTGGAAATATGTTTTAAAGAAATGTAATATTTATTTATGTTGTACTGTAGAAAAGAAATGAGTATTTCTGGTTTTAGTTTCCTATAGTTTTGAAAAAAAAAAAAAACATTTGTTGTGTATCGGATGTTTTGAAAAGTAAGAAAATTATTTATTCCATTAATGCATTTAAAACAAAATATTAGAAAAGAAATGAATTAGATTTGCATGCATGCAGTAGGTTGGAAATAAAACATTTAGATCTATACATGGTAATGTAAAAGTTAGTTATTTAATTCTGTTGTTTTATTTATTTGCAGAAAATAAAATCTAAAATTATTATAACCATCTCTGAAGTTTTATTTTAATAATTTTCTCGATCTAAATAGTTGTGTTTTAAATTTATATACTTCTATCAATTTTAATTACTTGCAGAAAATAAATCTGAGGAATAAATAAACTATCTTATTTAAATTATAGCTGCATGACATTTAAATTAAAAAGAAGTATATACATTGATTTATTTTAATACCGATGACCTTTACTTATCTATTAAAATGGTTTTCAAATACACAAAATAATAGCATAGATATTAAAAAAAAATGCCCTAGAATTAATACACAGTAAAAAATATATACATAAATACATACATATATATATATATATATATGTGTATATATATACATACATAAATTTATATACAATTATTTATGTTTGTGTATGTGGGAAAAGTGGGCTGGTAGAATTCAATATGTGAAAATATTGTTTAAAAACTAGTCCACACACACACACAGGACTTCTTGATGCAAGCTATGGAGTAATAACGTATTACGCAGCTTCCCAAGGAGGGTCCCATGGTTCTCTATCACACAATGTCCCTCAAACCAATGTTTTGCTCTCAGATCACTGAGCAAAATGGTTCAGGGATGGCAAATGCAAGAATGAGGGATGCTTTGATTGATTTTAGTATGAGATGTGGTGTAAGCTATGTATGATTCTAGAAATGCAATAAACTAGATGATAAGATGACGAGATTAGTATGAATACTATCCTAACATGATATATTTAATCTATGATTGAGCTAAAATGATAAAGAAATTATTATAAACATGCATATTTAGTCTGCTTCTTGATTTAAAGAGAGGCTAAATGATGAGCATATATGAAATGAGAAAGCTTGAATGTATTTGAGCATAAGTGTGATGCTACAAATTTGAAGGATGATTGTTATGGAGGAATGAGAGCTCTATTTATAGCAAAAACAGGGCAATGGATGGTCAAGATTGAATGGTTTAATCAAGGGCCAAGTTTGAAAGTTGGGGATCCATGTGCACAATTTGCACCAATGAAATAGTGACAAGTGTCAACATAGGGTTGGGTTGAGAGAAGGGGTTGGAGGCATTAAAGGTCTGAGAAGACCTCATGGTTATCTAGAGGCTAAGGGTCAAGTCTAAGTTAGGCTTATCCACTAGATTAAGAGTTAATCCAAGGATAAACCTTTGTGCAAATGATTAAGAGATAATCATGGTCAAAGCATTAATGGCCTGATAAGACCCTTGGGTTGGATGAAGGTTGAGTCAAAACAAATGTTTTAACCATGTAGGAGGGTTTGAGTTAACCATTAATGGTTATTGGAGACTTTGGGGATTAAGTGGTTGAAGGTTGAAAGCCTTCAATGGTTATCAAAGACTTTGAGCCATTTAGTGGTTGAAGGTTGAAAGCCTTTAATGGTTATCAAAGACTTTGAGGGTTTGAGAAGTGACTTCCCTTTGCTTAGGGATGTGACAAAGTTTAGAGGAGGGGTTAGGCTAATTAGAAGCGATTAGAAGATTCTAGAAGGGATTAGAAAGGGGTTTAGGATTTTGCAAGTGGATGGAGGGATAATAGGATTTAATTGAATTAAATGATTTAATTCAATTTGGTTGCAATTTGGGGAAATTAAATAAATTAGATTTATTCAATTTGAGATAACTATTTAATTAAATTTGAATTTAATTAAAAGTGGATAGGGGGAATTTAATTGAATAAAATGATTTATTCATTAAATGGATATAGTGAATTTAATTTAAATAAATTGAGTAATTTATTTAATTAAATAGAGGAAGGTGAATAATTTAATTAAATTAGATTTAATTAAATAGAGAAATGAACATAAAATATTCATTTAGAATATGGTCATTTTTATACGTCTACATTTTGCCCCTCTTTGAAGTGACGTGTGTGCACATGTTATTTCAAAGAAAATGATGCCTTATCATGATTTATGATCAAATGCAATTTTTGTGTCGCTCTTTTGATTTGCAAGTTGTGCCCCAGATTCGATTTGATGTGTGATGCCCCCTCGGGAGATGAATCAATTTTATTTTTTTGAAATTTTTTTGATTTGATTGGATGAGTTGCGTATGATGTATAGGATTTCGTGCATGTAAAAGGTGTGTAAATTGATTCATCTCCTAATAAGTTACAAATGGTATAGTATAGGGGAGACCGCGACCATATTACAGGTCCATTAGGTTAACCCTAATTTCATTTTCCTCCTATAAAAGGGGAAAAGGGCTTGATTTAGATTCATTTGTGCTTTGTTGACTTTGGAGAAAGAGAATTTGCTCTGGAGAGAAAATGCCTATTCCTTATCACAGACACCGTTTCGAGCGCGTCCGGAGGTATCGGAGACCTGTAGCGCATGGACCACTAGTAAGTCAACATTTTTGACCCTCTTTTGACTTTTGATTTTGTCGTTTTTACTCATTTTTTGAATTTCAAAGTTTAGGTTTAACATTTTAGCACGTCTAGGGCTTAGTTTAGCGCATACAAAGTTTAGAGTAGCGCATTGAGTCGAATTTTAGGGGTCACATCCGAAATAGATAAGATAGCGCATAGCAAAAATATGTTAGCGCATATAGGTAGAATAGCACATGGAAAGTGTCGGTTAGCGTGTTGGGTCAACAGGTTAGCACGTAGGACTAACCTAGCACATAGGGGTCGCAGAGGTTCGCATAGGTAAGAGGGTTTAGTGCGTAGGGTTAACCTAGTGCATAGGGCCAAACAGGTAGCGCCTAGGAGGGATAGATTAGCGCGCAGATAGAGTCTAGTGCATAGGGTAGGTTAGGTGGCGCATGGGGGAAGAAGATTAGCACGTAGAGTCAGTCTAGCGCATAGGGAAAATAGATTAGCGCGTAGGAAAGATAGCCTAGCGTGTGGGATGGTTTTAGCGCATTGGGTATCTGTTTTAGCACATCAAAATTTTTTTTCAAAATGAGCCGAGTTGAAAATTTGTTTTGGTCTGTCTGTCATGTTTTTATGCATTTTGTCCAATATGAGTGTTGATATAACTTGTTTTGATTTGCAATTTTTCAAGTTATGTATAGATATCAATATGTTGTGTTTATCAAAATATGATTTGTTTGTGTGTTCTGTTTCAAGTTCAATGTGTGAAGCCTAAGTTGTGTTACAAGTCGATATGGGTTGGAAACTTGAGTTGTTTTACAAGCTGATATGGGTGGGAAACTTGAGTTGTTTTACAAGTTTATGTGATTGTGGAGACATGAGTTGTGTTACATGTTTTGATATGGTTTTTGAGAACTTGAGTTGTTTTACAAGTTGATATGAAATGATAGGATTTTGAACTTTGATGTAGATAAGCAAATTGTTTCATGTTTGTTGATGTAAGTTTGATTTTGATATCTTTTGATTTGATGTGGAAACTGATATTGGATTTATTTTGTTTGTTGATAGGAGCGATTGGGCGTGGTACAGTCGAGGGAGAGATTCTCTAGACCATGGACATTGATACCGCGATTGTCGCAAGCAGACCTTGATATTATCGAGAGATGTGGATTGACTTCTCTCCTGGATATGCCTCGGTTCACTGTGAATTGGGGGCTTTTGACAGCTTTGGCAGAGAGATGGCATAGCGACACCAACACCTTTCATTTTGCCACTGGAGAGATGATAGTTACACCTGAGGACTGTTACCGAATTCTGCGCATTCCTGTGGTAGGTGCATTACTATCGTACGAGCAATCAGAGGAGGGTGGCATAGAGGCACTGCACTGGATATTCCAGGATGATACTGTCTGTGGTTATGAGATCCCTTGGCAGGAGTTCTTGGACCTAGATTATGCACCACTGCCATCCATACTAGCAGGTTTCATTGGGGGATTCGTTTGTCCTAATCGTAGGTCAAAGAGATTCTCAGTGGGATGGGGGTTAGTGTTGGAGGAGATGGTCACTCAGGGCCAGAGGTTTGCATGGGGGTTAGCAATGCTGGCTCATTTATAAAGGAGTCTGCATGAGGTAGTATACCTTGGTTACGGCAGTTTGTCAGCTGGCGTGACTTTCTTATAGGTATGGTGCTGGGAGCATATTCCAGCAGCGAGGCCATTAGCAGATAGGGATAGGCTCGTAGGTGCAGCATATGCCTACAAATATAGAGGTCTAGTTGTCCAGCATAAGCTGGGCAAACTAGAGCATTGGAGGAGGGTTTTTGATGACATTGATACGGTCACCTGGATACCATATACAGGATGTGAGGTGTGGGCTGAGGATGGGTTGGAGATGCCCTTTGTATTTATGACTAGGTATCTGATTGGGAGGACCCTGTTCGTGATTGAGTGGTTTGTGGTGACCTAAGTTTTGAGGCAGTTCGGGCGCCAGCAGGGTATTCCTCAGGGAGCGTGCCTTTATGCACAGCGGCAGCAAGATGTGGCCAATTGGGGGCCGACTATTGATAGTGTCGTGGTGGTGGAGGAGTTTGTGGGGTTGGTTAGGTAGATCTAGGATTATGCCCCAGAGATCCAGGATGCGGGGATGACAGATGAGTTCACCCATTTGTTTTCTACGTGAGCGGTGGCCAGGATATTTGATCCTGAGGAGATGAGGCCAGCCTTTGATTCAGATGAGGAGGAGGGAGATGGGGGAGATGATGGGGAGGATGGAGGAGGAGGACAAGGGAGAGGAGCCAGAGGGAGACGGGGAGATAGAGGTGTGGAGCGAGCAGTGAGATAGGGGAGGATAGAGAGGGGGAGAGGTGGATTGGCTATTAGAGCCGGTAGAGAGGGGAGAGTGGGGGAGGTGCTGGTTGCAGTGGGTGGTGAGGAGGAGCCGAGGTGACCAACATAGAGGAGGAGGACAGATGTACTCCCACCTCCAATACCGAGGACAGGCCGAGTGGGAGGGGTTCCTCTAGCATAGGTACTGCTACGAGTTCGAGTGCCAGGTCACATGGAGGACACTCAGATACGAACCTTGCAGATTACTGTGCAGCAGCTGCAGGCACAGATTTTGACCTATCAGTGTCAGATCTCTTAGTTGACTACTGAGCGAGATACGGAGATAGAGTGGAGGGCACGAGCGGAGGAGGTGGTGGCAAGTGTGCAGAGAGCAGCAGCGGGTGGTCCGATGAGAGACACCCTTAGAGAGTTGACACTGAGGGCGTAGGAGGCAGAGTATTATAGGTGGCATTATGAGGCTGTAGTACCCAGGGATCGACGAGTAGAGAGTTTTGCATAGTCGAGATCGAGTCGATCTCAAGCCACTAGGTCACGATCTGAGAGCCGAGGTGTAACGGGGCCATCGAGACAGGACCCTCTTGGAGATCCAGGGGCGGGAGCATCTAGAGCAAGACCATCTCTGTCAGGGGATAGTCATACTTGAGAGACATGGTCTCCGTTGTATTTTGATCATTTGTTATTCTTTGTACTGGACATAGTGTTGAACACATTTTGTAGATTTTGATCAGCTTTGAAATATATATATAGATGGCACCATTTTTTATCATGTAATGTGTTGATATGGATGCATGCTATGTGGGTTATTTTGTGTGATGATGCAATGTTTTAAATATATGATGTAATGTATGATGCAGGATGTATGCTTTTATATGCTGTGAGATGTATCTTGAAAATGAGATGTATGTTTTAATATGCTGCTAAGTGTATCGTGATATGTAAATGATGTTAAAATGATATGCAATGATGCTTAAATGATGTTTAAATGATATGCAGCTAATTGTTTTTGGAGCATCCCTCATTCTGTATTTGCCATCCAATAGAACCATGTGTTTGCTTTCTTTGTAGGTTTCATCATTAAGAATTGATTTGTTTAGGATATGTTGAAAATTTATACAAGCATAATGGTATAATTGAACCATAATGACCTAAGAAAAATTTACATGATATTTGATTTTGCAAGATAGCACAAGCGTCAAGGTATAATTGAACCAGGATGACCTGAGTGTGTATTGCGTAAACAGACAAGATTAGATCATTGGTATGCGTGAAGTGGAAGCAGGCCTTTAGTGATATTCGATGTATCACATCCCAAGGCATGTATTCACACCGTACAAGTGATCGCCTCGTAGATAGAAGACTAAGAAAATATTGGAAGTTCCCCTTGACCTCTAGCTATGAAGAATTTAGTGAGACAAGGAAGAGAATCCAATAATTCAAAAAGTTCAAAATGCAAAACTAGCTAAGATTTTATGCTATAGTGCAACATTCAGTACTTCAGAAAATCATCCATCCTTGGTATTTTTGATTTGTTTGGTTTTGTTTGGCTATTAAGCGTAGTTTTTTATTTTTTTTTGGTTTTTGTGGTTTGTTGGATGTCATGTTTTTGAGTTTTGCAAGTAGTCTTGATGTCTTGAATGTTTGCAATATTTAGACGATTTACATGCCCCTAGCTGAGTGTGCCTCTTGATATGAATATATACAATGATTCCAAGCCATGGTGGATTAGTAGTAAGAGGATATATATATACAAATCAGGATAGTGACTATGCTAAGTATGTCTTGAATGGATTTTTGCTGAGTGTCAGGCGATGGCCGATAGTGTTTGTATGGAGAAAATGGTATGGATATAGATGGAGGAGCCATTCTTTCACAAGAGCGCCTGTTTACTAGGTTTTCACTATTTGTTTTTATTGTACTTTATTTTTTCTTGTTTTTCTGGATTTTTTTATTGTTTTTTGCTTATTTTTGCTTTTTCCGTGCACTAGGCCACTTAAGTGTAGTACTTTTTCAGATGAATGCTGTTAGTTGGTTCGTCAAGCACATTGCCCTTTGAATTTGTTAGTTGATAGGCACCTGATCCATAAACTGATATGAAGACATAGGGACCCAACCAGTTAGGTTCAAATTTCCTTTTTTTTTCTCGATCTTGCTGATTTCTTAGATTTTCTTTGAGAACTAAGTCACCAACTTTGAAGTTGCGGGGAATGACCTTATGATTGTAGCTCCTACACATGCATTGTTGATATGCTTTGAGATGAGTATAAGCATGCTGACGTCTTTCATCTAAGAGTTCAAGTTCTTGTAGTTGGTTAACTCGATACTCTTCATCTGGGATTAAGCCTTTTAAAGAGACTCTGAGAGATGGGATTTCTACCTCCAGGGGTAAAATTGCTTCTGACCCATATACCAATGAGTATGTTGTTTCTCCTGTAGGTGTGCGGATGCTGGTTCTATATGCCCAAAGTGCTGGATTGAGTTGTACATGCCAATCTTTGCCTACATCATTCACTATTTTCTTGAGGATTTTTAGTATTGTTTTGTTAGATGCCTCTTCTTGACCATTGCCCTGTGGGTAATATGGTGTAGAAAACCGATGTTGGATTTTGAATTTTTCACATAGTTCCTGTACATCTTGGTTTTTGAAAGGTCGTCCATTATTTGTGATGATTGAACTTGGAATACCATATCTGCAGATCAGATAATTTAGGATAAAAGAGGCAATTTGTTTCCCAGTCACTGTGGTCATGGGAACTGCTTCAATCCATTTGGTAAAGTACTCTATTGTAGTTATAATGAACTTGTATCCATTTGAAGATAAAGGATGAATTTTGCCTACTAAGTCCAGCCCCCATTGACAAAAGGGCTAGGAAGTTGTAAATGGCTGCAATTCCTATGCTGGTGCATGTATCAAGTTGCCATGGATCTAGCATTTAGGACATTTTTTAGCAAAGTGATATGAATCTGTTTCCATTGCAGGCCAGTAGTATCCCATCCTTAGAAGATTTTTAGCAAGGGTAGTGCCACTAGAATGTGTGCCACAAATACCTTCGTGAAGCTTGTGTAAAGAAGAATCAGAATCATTACGATCAAGACAACGAAGAAAAGTACCATCGAGACCTCGACGATACAAAGTATCAGTGGTAAGGGTGTAATGGGCAACTTGTCGGATAAAGTTACGTTTTTGGTTATGGGATTGGTCAATGGGTAAGATATTGTGTTTGAGGTAGTCGTATATTGGTCCATATAACGGAGAATCTGAACCAGTTAAGGCATAGATAACCTGGGATTCAGAATGGTCATAGGCAGGGGAGAACATTTGCTCTACCAGGAACTCGTAACGACTCTATTGCTCTGGAATTTGTAGTAATGAAGTGATAGTAGCCATTGCATCGGCTGCTTTGTTGTTCAACCTTGGTATTTGTTCGAAGGTGATGTGTACAAAATACTATTTGAAATCATCCACCATTCGCTTGTAGGGTAATAGCTTGTCATCCTTTGTCTGATAGTAATTGTTGATTTGATGGATGACCAGTCATGAGTCCCCATAGACTTTTAACTTTGTGATTTTCCATTCTACGGCCATTTTGATGCTATGACTAGTGCTTCATATTCAGCCACATTATTGGTGCATGGAAACATAAGCCGATATGATCTTGGTATAGTGTGTCCTTCAGGAGTGATGAATAAAATGCCGGCACCTGAACCATGTTGTGTATAAGATCCATCAAAGTACAGGGTCCATTGTTTAGTAGAAAGAGCAAGAACATCCCTTTCTGGAAATTCAATCTCCATGGTGTGTTTTCCTGGTAGGGGTGCTTCAGCCAACTGATCTGCAATTGCTTGTCCTTTGATGGCTCACCTTTCTTTGTATTGGATGTCAAATTCACTGAGAATCATGACCCATTTAGCCAATCAGCCTGTAAGAACTGCCTTGCTGAGTAGATATTTGAGAGGATCAATTTTTACAACCAGCTTGATGGTGTGTGCTAGCATATAATGTCAGAACTTCTGAGATGCAAAGACCACTGTTAGGCAAGCCTTCTCAATGAATGTATAGTTGAGTTCACAGCCATTCAATGTCCTACTGATGTAATATATGGCTCGTTCCTTTCCTTGTTGATCTTCTTGTGCCAATAGTGCCCCCAGTGATATATCTGTTGTTGAGATATATAAAATAAGAGGCTTTCCTATGACTGGTGGTACTAGAATTGGTGGATTCATCAGGTATTGTTTGATTTGGTAAAAATATTCTGCACACTTGGCCTCCCATTTGAATGGTACATTTTTGTGTAGTAAATGGTTAAATGGGAGACTTTTATCTGCTAGCTGAGTGATGAATCACCTGATTGATTGAAGTCATCCTTGTAGAGATCTAAGTTGGCTGATATTCTGTGGTGGTGGCATGTCCATGATGGCTTGTACCTTTGCTAGATCTACTTCAATACTTTTAGCTAAGACTATGTAGCCTAGTAACTTGCCTGATGTAACCCTGAAGACACACTTCTTAGGGTTGAGCCTGACTTGGAATTTCACTAATTGATCGAAAATCTTTGTTAGGATACCAAGATGTTCTGCTCTGGTGAACGATTTAGCTAGTAAGTCATCCACATAGTCTTCCATAAACATGTGCATCATGTCATGGAATATTGAGGTCATTGCTTTTTGATAAGTGGCCCCGACATTCTTCAAGCCGAAAGGAATAACATTCCAACAGTACGTTCCCTAAGGACAGGTGAACATGGTTTTATCTTGATCTTCTGGGGCTATTTTGATTTGGTTATAGCCTGAGAAACCGTCCATTAGTGAGAGCATTGCATGGCCTGCTGTGAGATCTACAATGATGTCGATACTGGGCAGAGGAAAGTCATCCTTTAGACAAGCTTTGTGGACGTCTCTGAAGTCAGTACATATTCTAATACTACCATCTGGTTTTGATACTAGAACGATGTTGGAAATCCATTCTGCATAGTCAATGGGTCGGATGAATCCGACATCTAATAGTTTCTTTAGTTCAGTTTTGACCATAAGTGCCATCTATGGATTCATCTTTCATAGCTTTTTCTTTACTGGTTTAACTCCTGTAGAAATGGATAGATGATGCATGATTAAGTGTGGATCCACCCCAGACATATTAGCATATGACCAAGAAAAGTTAATTTGCTGTTCTTTAAAGAAAATGATGAATGCTGATCTTTCTGCCTTTGTCAGAGATTCTGCAAGGTGTAGGTTCTTAACTGCTTCTATGGTGCCAATGTTGATTGATTGAGTGGGTTCAATCAATATGGATGATCACTCATGAAAGTGCTTAGGAAGAGTGTCAAGTCTCCCATCGTTAGGTGCCTTAAAAAGGTTTTCACCCTCAGATGTGTCCTTTATTTTTACTTTTCTATGATCTAGAACTGCCATTGACTGGTTTTCAGCATTAGATCCTTTATTTGGTTCATTTTTGTGACTGAGAGACTTGGCACTCCCTGTTTTGTAGATATCATTATTGTGTTCACTGGTAGAGCTTGTTTCTGGATTTATGGTACATAGGTAATGGATAATAGATTCATCATTGGGGAAAATTGGTATAGCATAGATTTCAGGTTCATCCCAGTCGATGAGGTCAGGAAAGACAAGTGGTAAGGAATCATTAAGTGGATCAAGTTTGGCTAATGTGAGTGTTAGAACAGAGTTTTCATCGTGATGGTTCTTGGTTTTAAAGAAGTTCAGGATTTTGTCGAGGTCTTCGATGGTATTATCCTCTACATATACTTGCTCATAATGTTCCTGTTCGCTTTCCTCGGCGTCATAGATATTCTGCGGTCCAAATTCAAGAGGTCTATCTTCTACGTTATGGTCTTCTTGGGAGATAGATATAGAATCAGTATCACTAGGGATATCTGTATTAGTAATGGAGCAAGTACCCCATTCATATTCATTGGAATCCGTCTCATAGGCATCATCCCAGATTCTATCTGTGCTGTAAATAGGTATGTTGTATGGTGAAAACAAATCTTTGATGATGGATACCATTTTGATGGTTGTTGTTGATTTTGTGTCAGATCTGTCCTCTACTTTCTGGATTTGTTCATAGACTGTACTTCCTCGGGGAGGAAGAACGGTATTTGGAGATGACATGATTTGTTCTTGAGATATTGGTGTTTGAATATGAGCTACTGCTGCAGATAGGGCCTTCTTATGACTTAGAAGCTTTTCCCAATGTAACTTCTGATCTTGACATTCCTGTGTCTTGCGGATTGTTTGTGTAGATTCAAAGAGTGCTTCCTGCCAGGATTTTTCTTTGTACTTCATCTTTACTTTCCATTGAGGTTTGGTAGGTAGGTGTGGCGGCCGTTTCAATAGAAACGTGAGTTTGGAATCCAATCCTGCTTTGTTTCTGCTAGGTTGTGAAGGAAGATCTATAGGTTCAGTGACTCCTTCTTTGCATTTGCCAATAGGTCCTTTACCACCATATCCCATTTGCTTCATGATTAAGTAGCCTTTTCCATACAGGTGTGTTGGTAGAACAATGTCCAGAGCGGCTGCTCTATGATCTTCTTCCTCATTTTTATATAACCAACTAAGAATATCTTTATCTTCTGATTCATGTGCTAGAGTGCCCAATTGGATGAAGGTACCATCAAATTTGGTGATGGGCTGAGTGGCCATATGTGTTGATGTAGTAGGCAAACCATGCGATCTAGGTGATGTTGGTAATTTGGCCAAAGATAAAGGCTCCAAAGAGTATTCTCCCATACTTTGGTCTTTGATTTGCATTTTCTGCTTGAAGTCTCCCCATAAGGAGTTGGGTTTTGCTGTGTGTTGATCTGATGTTGAAGATCGCTGCTTTTCTCTATTATGAGGAACCAAACTGTCCTGGGCTGCCCCCATTGCATTACAATGTTGAAATGGATTGTGATCAACAGATATGGATATTTCTTGTCCATCATAGGGAAACTTGACACACTAGTGATACGTAGAAGGTACTGCTTGCATTTCATGTATCTAGGGTTGTCCTAACAAGATATTGTAAGTTAGATCAATATCTAAGACCTGACATATAGTATCCTTTTGTACTGGTCTCACTTGAATAGGTAATATCGCTATGCCTTTAGAGGACCTCTCTTCATCATCATATGCTTTTATGGTAATCTTTTTGTAGGGATCAATAAATCCTTCTGAGAAGCCTAATGCATGGATAAGCTTTAAAGTACATATATTAAGTCCGGCTCCTCCATCTATTAAGACTCTTTTTACTCGGTGTTTGCAAACAATGACTTCAATATGGAGAGGAGTATTATGTGGATGACTCAAGGAAGTATTATCATTCTCTGAGAAGGTGAGGTTATGAGGTCCAGTCATATGAGCAACCATAGCTTGAAATCTATCTGTATCCAAATTTTGAGGTACATTTGTTTCCAATAACGCTTGCTCTAATATGTCTTTGTGCTTTGGCGATAGTTTCAATAATTCCAGGATAGATATCTGAGCTGGAGTCTTGTGTAATTGGTTGACCAAGTCATATTGGATTTTTGGTGTGGTAGTTGTAGGTGCAGTATGTCCTTTCAAGACATATTTCTGAGTTTGGGTTGTGACATTGATTGATTCATGATCATACCGATCTCGAATGGTGATGACATTTACTTGATGATCTTCAGCTGATATGTGGTTGATGGTATTGTTGTAGATGTGATTAATATGAGCTCCGCGTGCATCATCTGAAGTTGATGCTCCATCTTTGTCGTAATTTGGGAGAGGATTTTTAAAGGCTCCGTGATCACCATTTGTTTTGAGACCATCGACCGTTAAGTCACCTCAATCAATCATGTCCTATACTATGTGTTTCAATTGCATGCACTCATTTGTTCTATGACACTTATTGCGATGGAAATCACAATAGTGCGAATCATTCCACCAAGGTGGTTTGATTGGGGGTTCATAGTTGTTGATTGGAGGCAAGGACAAAATTTTGTTTGCCAAAAGTTCTCTGAATGCGGATTCTAATGATTGTCCCAGTGGTGTGAAGATACGCTTTTGGAAATTGTTTGTGTTGTTGTGTGAATTGTTGTTAGGTCTTGGATTCATGTTTTTGTTTTGAGTGTTGTTTGTGTTGAGTTGTCCTTGATCAGTGTTTTGTGCATATGTATTAACATTTGGAGCAGCATTTTTAAGATTTTTCGTATTTTGAGGATTTCCAGATAATGCAAGCACTAGTTGTTTAGATTTGGGATCATGTGTTTCATTGTTGCCTTCGTTTTTGTTTCGGGTCCAAAATCGAGATTTGTCAAGGTTGGTGTTGTTCTGGTTATTGTAGTTTGATTAGTTTGTTCCTTCCTTGTAGAATTTGAGTGTTCCCTTTTTGACACAAGCTTCTTCCACTTGAATGCCATTTTCAATCAATTTAGTGAAAGATGGTATGCATTGAAGTTTCAGTCTGTAACTCATCTCGCCATTCAAGTTATCGATGAAGATTTCCATTTTCTCCTTTTCGGGAATATCTCGAGGATATCTGGAGACCATGCGTCGCCAGCATTGAAGGAATACCATGAATGTTTCATTGTTCTTTTGTTTGGTATTGCAAACATCTAGCATGGTTATGGAATGTTGGATGTTGTAGGAATAGTGGGTTATGAATTTGTTAACCAACTCATCAAATGATCTCACAGGTGGCAAAATTTTGGATAACCATTCCATGGTTTGCCCTCCCAAGCTTCTGGGGAATAACCTCATCAAATAGGTGTCATCATGAGCAAATTCAAGGCTCAGTGTGCAAAATTTGTGAACATGATCTCGGGGATCACTTTTCCCATCATATTTATCAAATTTGGGAACGTCCGAGTTTGGAGGAAAAGGCACCATGATCAAGCTTCTGTCAAATGGGTAAGGACAGATTTCGTTTAAAGAGTACCACACTGTTGTCCCTTGTTGCATATCCTGTATTTGCCTTTGCAACATTTGCATTTGTTGAGTAAGGGCTGCCAAAGGTATATTGTCTTATCAAGGAAAAAGTTCTTTCCTTGTATTGGTTCTTAGCTGAAAAGGTGTGGTAAATGGTATATGTTGCTCTGGTGTTTCTAGCTCAGGTATATGCATTTCTGGTATGCGTTGTTCTGGAATATGTTGCTCAGGTATGTGAGTTTCTTCTTCTCTGTGTTGTTCTTGATATGCATATTGTCGAGATCCGGTTTGAAAAATGTTTGGGTCGAAATCTTCGAGAAGTTTAACGCCTTTGATTGTAAGCATCAACAGATATTTTTCTATGTCATTTTCCATGAGTTTTTTGATAATTTTTTGGAAGGAAGGGTTTTCTTGACATTCCCAAGGAAGTGCTTTGGTAATTTTAGGTTCTTCTACGGGTGGAACTTCAAAAGGATTTGATAATCTTTGATTCATACTAGACTCAGCGTGTGCCTCGCTTTGTTTGTCTCTTTGAGAGCAAGTAACAAGCATTTATGTAGAAACTTTCAGTGATGAAGGGGACAAAAGCCTCGTTGATATGTTGCTCGGGTGTTGGTGGTTTTGGTCGAGATGTGCTATACGTGATGCACTCGTCGGGCAAGAATGCTGGATTGATCTTTCCACTGCGGTTTATGGTTTGATTAAAAGCAGACTTTTGACAGTATGCTCTTGTTTTCAAAGGTTCTTTGTCAAATTCGCTAGATTTTTTTTGGATGTAACGTTTGACGTGATGAAGGAATACCCAATGAGATTTGAAGAGTTGACGATTGATGTATAAAAACTTATTTCTCTTGATGAATTTGGAAAAACTAGGTTGTTGTTTCTTCAACATGATGTTATGATAGAGGTTCTTTCTTCTCAGAATAAGGGGATTAGTCATGCATAAGTGATCAATGATTTCCTTTGATTAGTTTGGATTCAGTTGATTCTTATTTTTGAAAATTTTAAATCTTACTTTATCAGAGTGAAGGTTTAGATGCTGCTTCACGACAAAGCGTGTCAAATGATATGGATAAAAGCTTCTCGATCTGGAAACTGGATTTGACAATTTAAAAATTCTAAACAAGTGTTTTGAGATAAAAATCTATAAGATGGTAAAGGATTCTGATGATACTGATGATGAAATTTTCGGATTATGATAGGTGAGATGTCCTCTATTGTGCGATTCATTTAGGATTTTGACAACTTTTGTTTTGACACAAATTGAGCTCAAGAAATAGTTTTAGTGGTTTGTTTTTGTCACTCTGGTTTGATGAAAGATGATTTTTGATGAAAAAGGCTTCTGAAAATGTTTGTGAATTGTCAAAATTTTTCTTGGTTTTGTTCTTTGTTTTCCTGTTTTGTATCACGTGCTAGAACAGAGTCTAGATGCGCTACTGAAATAACTTGATACGCTAAAAGACTAACCACACGCGCTAGGCTACCCCCAGACACGCGCTAAAGTTTGATTTTTTTAGAAAATTGTTGTCAAACTGTTGAAGAAGTTATGCGCTATCCTAAAAATGCCACACACTAACTGTTTGACTGTATGCTCTAATTTTTGGTTTCCACACGCTAAGCTATTGCTTCCACGCGCTAAAGTTCGAACTGTTTTAAAAATTGTTGTCTAACTGTTGAAAAAGCTACGCGCTACCCTGGGCCTGTGACGCGCTATCTGTTTGACTTTATGCGCTAATTTTTGGTTCCTACGCGCTAAGATGTTGCTTCCATGCGTTAGAATGTTTTTCGGATGCGCTAAAGGACTTTAACTGTTTTGCCTTGAGATGAAAATGCTACTTTTTTGAACCAACGCACTAACATGAGGTTTGGATGCGCTAACAGAAGTATTCCATGCGCTAAGAGATTTCTCTGATGCGCTAAACTGCTTTGATGATTTTTCTTTGGTTCAGTTTTTATCGATTTTGAAAAATTTTTGTGAATTTTTCAAGCTTGATGGATGATTTTCTGAGGTAATAAATGCAAGCACGGCATAAAAAGTACAACCATTTTTGCCTAATCTAACAAAAAGTGTATGTTCTGCGAGGATGTGTTCAAATCTCCAATGTTTTAATAGGTTTTGATACAAGTAATACACTTCAGAAAGACTCTTTAGTCAAGGGTCATAAATAACATCATAGCCCACTAGTTTCGATACTCCGTCAGCTCAAATAGCCGTGTCACCCCCTAGAGGGCGCCCATTTTTTTGCCTTTTGCCAGAAGTTAACTCAAAGTGAATCGCTTCACAGTTGAGTAATTATCTTGGGAGATATATGGTGAGTAATCTTGGGGGCGGATTCTTCCCCACCCTTGCACTATGATGTTATAAATGTCTGGTTACTGACTCAGTTCAAAACTTCTATTTCTATGGTTCGTAATCAGGCTTCCTGTTTGACCGTTAGTGATAAACTCTCTTAGAAGGCTTCCCAACCTTTAGAACAAAGGCTTTACGTATCTCGAGGATATTGGGGGAAGGCTAATCACTACGTGCAACCATTGAAAAGGACTTTTGTCACTTTCCACATTTGATTATAGTGGGTTGGATTTCTTGGCGTCAAAGTCATTCCCCACTTAGGTCGTTCCGTTCACACCAGCCATAAATGACTTTAAGAGTTGATTGCAACTTCTTGGGAAGGCAGGCTTGCTAAAGGTTTTATTGCTTGAATTTAAAGAAAGCTGTAAGAGTGATCTGGATTTTTGATCACCAAGTTAAGGGGAGAGCATATTCCTTCCACTTTCGAGACAAAGCAATCAATTTAGTTTATTTTATCCTTTCAAATCAGTGATTTGCTAAAATCTATGTGGAGATGTTGCTTCACAAACACATGGTGTTTATTTTACCTTTTAAAGCAGTGATTTTCTGATCTATGAAAAGGAATTTTGGTCAACAAAGCAAAATTTTTGATTTTGCGGTTAACAAAAGAAATCGTTTTAAAATAAAAATTTCTTGCTCCACCTACAAGAAACTGTTAAAATCCTGCAAAATACCACCACAGTAGTTAGAAAAAACAGAGGATTTTGTGGACTTCAACAAGTCTAAAATTTTACTTTTCGGTTACAATTTTTGTTTCTATCTTTGATGCGCTACATAACAGACTGTATGCGCTATGATAGACACTTGATGCGCTAAAACTAAGTATCAAAGCACTACTCTAGTTTCTGAATGCGCTATTCTGTATGTTGGAAGCGCTGATCTATCTTTTTCTCTCTCCTACGCTGAAACCTGCAGTAAAATTAGAAATTTGATGCGCTAACATGTGAATTACACGCACTGGATGATGGTCTAAAAGCGCTGCACTGTGGGATGGATGCGCTATCGTGTTTACTGCATGCGCTACTCTATGTTTCGCCCGCGTCGAGACCTATAGAAAAATATTAGTGGGAGTCATGCGCTAAAGTAGGGTCTTCACACGCTAAAGTATAGAGCCCAAGCGCTAAATAGCAAGCGGGATGCGCTAGACTGTTAACCAGATGCGCTAGGGAATGTTTTCCACGTGCCGATTCTTATTTCCTGCGGACCTACAAAAGTGATTAGTTTGAAAAACCGATTTGTTATTTGGGGTCGTGCCCCACGGTGGGCGCCAGAAATGTATGTGAGAAAAGTGGGCTGATATAATTCAATATGTGAAAATATTGTTTAAAAACTAGTCCACACACACACACAGGACTTCTTGATGCAAGCTATGGAGTAATAACATATTACGCAGCTTCCCAAGGAGGGTCCCATGGTTCTCTATCTCACAATGTCCC
Organism: Cryptomeria japonica; assembly: GCF_030272615.1. Lineage (NCBI taxonomy): Eukaryota > Viridiplantae > Streptophyta > Pinopsida > Cupressales > Cupressaceae > Cryptomeria > Cryptomeria japonica. The sequence goes on from NC_081409.1 coordinate 830,511,477, forward strand.
TCAAACTAATGTTTTGCTCTCAGATCACTGAGAAAAATGGTTCAGGGATGGCAAATGCAAGAACAAGAGATGCTTTGATTGATTTTAGTATGAGATGCGGTGTAAGCTATGTATGATTCTAGAAATGCAATAAACTAGATGATAAGATGACGAGATTAGTATGAATACTATCCTAACATGATATATTTAATCTATGATTGAGCTAAAATGATAAAGAAATTATTATAAACATGCATATTTAGTCTGCTTCTTGATTTAAAGAGAGGCTAAATGATGAGCATATATGAAATGAGAAAGCTTGAATGTATTTGAGCATAAGTGTGATGCTACAAATTTGAAGGATGATTGTTATGGAGGAATGAGAGCTCTATTTATAGCAAAAACAGGGCAATGGATGGTCAAGATTGAATGGTTTAATCAAGGGCCAAGTTTGAAAGTTGGGGATCCATGTGCACAATTTGCACCAATGAAATAGTGACAAGTGTCAACATAGGGTTGGGTTGAGAGAAGGGGTTGGAGGCATTAAAGGTCTGAGAAGACCTCATGGTTATCTAGAGGCTAAGGGTCAAGTCTAAGTTAGGCTTATCCACTAGATTAAGAGTTAATCCAAGGATAAACCTTTGTGCAAATGATTAAGAGATAATCATGGTCAAAGCATTAATGGCCTGATAAGACCCTTGGGTTGGATGAAGGTTGAGTCAAAACAAATGTTTTAACCATGTAGGAGGGTTTGAGTTAACCATTAATGGTTAATGGAGACTTTGGGGATTAAGTGGTTGAAGGTTGAAAGCCTTCAATGGTTATCAAAGACTTTGAGCCATTTAGTGGTTGAAGGTTGAAAGCCTTTAATGGTTATCAAAGACTTTGAGGGTTTGAGAAGTGACTTCCCTTTGCTTAGGGATGTGACAAAGTTTAGAGGAGGGGTTAGGTTAATTAGAAGCGATTAGAAGATTCTAGAAGGGATTAGAAAGGGGTTTAAGATTTTGCAAGTGGATGGAGGGATAATAGGATTTAATTGAATTAAATGATTTAATTCAATTTGGTTGCAATTTGGGGAAATTAAATAAATTAGATTTATTCAATTTGAGATAACTATTTAATTAAATTTGAATTTAATTAAAAGTGGATAGGGGGAATTTAATTGAATAAAATGATTTATTCATTAAATGGATATAGTGAATTTAATTTAAATAAATTGAGTAATTTATTTAACTAAATAGAGAAATGAACATAAAATATTCATTTAGAAATATGGTCATTTTTATACGTCTACAGTTTGAATGAATTTATTTCCTTTCCTTTGAAAAAAACTATACTAATATATATATATATATATATATATATATATATATATATATATATATATATATATATATATCTATATATATATATATATATATATATAGATATATATATATATATATATATATATATATATATATATATAACTTATTAATCTTAGCATTTAAAAGAAAATAATAATATTTTAATAAAAAAATAGAGAAAAAACATTTAAAATTTTTTTTTGTTGAGGAACTATGCTTAGCACACTTGTCGGTGCCGTTGGAGGAGCTGCCACTGTGGGTGACCACAAAGAATGGCCGCCACTGTGGTTTCCCACTGTGGACGGTCGCCACTGTGGTTTCACATAGTGAGTAGCGCCCACTGCCCACCGCCCGCCACCGTAACCAACACCTCCACAACACCCAACAAAAACTTCGCCACCTCTTCCATTATTATCCGTTCATCACCCCCCCTGCACAAAAAGAAAAAAAAAAATTTGAAACCCTAACCCAGTTCGGGTTAGGGTATTCAAAAAAAATAATAATGAAGAAATAATGAGAGAAAGAGACTTTATTTTTATAATAATAAAGTTAGGGTTGCATGAATATTTTAAAAAAATTGTGAAAATTATATATATATATATAGTTTGAAAATATGAATGGATAGGGTAAATTTTAGATTAGATATTTTATTAAGTGTTTTTAATCTATATATGTTTATAATAAACATATGGGTAAATTTATATAAGTTGAATAAATTACTTATGAAGTTTAATATTTAAAAAAAAATTTATAATAAGTTGAAATATTATAAATCCACCTAAATGTAGGAATCTTGTGAGATTAAAACTCTATAGAACATATTTTCATTATGAATTTAATTGACCCTTTAATAGATTTAGTTTAATCTTATTTTAATTATTGTTAAAATAAAATATAGATATTTATAAACTAAGAGCAAGGACTAATTTAATTAGTTCCAAAAGGAAAAAAAAAATACAATTAATGGATATTGGAGATTAATTTTATCTTCATCAATTATTTTAGAGAGTTTTGATTTAATTAATCTATTGACTAAATTTGATGAGATAATAGATTATTTCTTTTAGTATTCCGCATTTAATTTTTTTAAAATTTTTTTTGTTTACTTGATTTAGTGGTTAGAGTTAACTCGAACGTAGTGAAGATGAAAACTTACTAGAGCATTTCATATTTGCAAAATTTAAATGTTTTAAGTTGCGAATTTTTTAAAAAAAATTATCCCGTTCTTGACCTAAAGTTTGGGCATGACAGTACCTCAATAAAAAATTTCTATTACAAAGGGAGTTTCTACTTCTTCCTCTCTCTCAAGGGTCAGTGGTTCGCCTTGAGCTTCATTGTATGTGATACAGATTTGAGGAAACAAAGTAGGATTGATCTTGCCCCCTTTGTTTTTGTGATAATCAAAAGCTCTATACTGAGTAAAAGCTCTATTGCTCAAAGGCTCTTTGTGAAATTCGTTGGATTTGCCTTGTAGGTACAATTGCATATGATGTACGAATACCTTATGTGAGAGAAATAGTTGTCTATTGATATAGAAAAGCTTCCTTTTTTTGATAAGATATTTTGAACCAAGTTGTCTCTTTTTCAATGTGGTCCTTTGATGAAGATTTCATTTTCTCAAGATATGAGTGATGGTCATACAAATTGATACTTTGTTTCACTTTTTGATGTTGTTTTTTAATCAATGTTTGAGGTAGATTTGTTGGATGGATACTTGGTTTAAAATTGTTTTGAATTAATTTGACAAGAAAACACAGCAAGCACACAAACACAATAATCTTGCTCTTTTTCAATAAAAGGCACAATAGGTGTGGGTCTAAATCAACCCAATCATAAACTTTTTGACCCTTTTACACATGTATTTTATGTTCCCAAAGCCTGAAGTTGCTCCAAATTATTACTGGTCTGAAATAAGATGAAGACAACTCAAACACTTTTTATCCCTAAGGTCATGGCCAGTTGTGATATTTTCAGCCCACATCTTGATATTTCTTTGACTTTGGTACTACACACCTTACAAATCCCATCGTGGAAGGTAAGGATGTGATATACTAAGTCTTGTGCGAGCATAACAGATAGATGATCCCTATGATGGGGGGTTACCATTTTCATAAAGCTACAAGTAGCCTTTCAAAAAGTCATGTTTCTACTCAAGGAAATATGTATGGTGAGTATACTGGGAGCAAAACCATCTATGCTCTTGCACTAAACTTTTCACAAATATCCTCAATCAATAGAATGGGTGGGCTTCTAGAATAAAAGGTGTCTAGTAATGTTCGATGTCTTTGGATGTAAGTTCATTTTGCAATGACTCACTTAAGAGCCTTGTAACTTGTGGTGGGGCCCATATGTCCTTTCGGCAAGTTACATTGTAGGAACAACTACACCTAAGGCTACAACTTTCGCTCTCACCTGATTTCTATAGCAGCTCGAAGGATTTACCGTGCAAGGTCGTTCCCAAGAGTGATGTGTCTCTTGGCAAGCCTCTCTTAAAAATAAAAAATTTAGAGCATTACTAACACTTTTCTCTTGCACCCAAGACCATGAGAGCCAATGGAGAGGATAGTGTGTGTTATAAATGGGACCACTCTACAATTTTGCACAAGCGTGCCAATCACGAAAAACACTTATTCTTTTTAACTATTTATCACAATGTGATCTATTTACTATTTGGATATGTTGCTCCAACAGACATGATGTTCTTTTTAATTTCACAAAGCAATTTGTTTTCTAACTAGGAAAGTAAAAATCTTAGTCAACAAAATTGAAAGCACGTTTGTTTAAGGTAAAATCGCTTTTAAACAGAAATGGACAAGTTGTTTGTTCTTTTTAACTTGCAAAATAAAAGATTGATTGTGAATTTTATCCTTGCAAGAAATGAAAGATTGTTGGTTTGTTTTAAAGCCCAAATTGAAAAGTTTGTACCTAACTTGCAAGAAAGCAAATTTTGTTTGTTTGATTTGTGGCTCTTTTTAGCTTGCAAATAAAATTCTTTTTAAGCCCAAATTGAAATGCTTGTTGATTTTAGTCCAAAAATAAAAGATGAAGTTCGTTTTAAACAAAAGGAAAATGAATTCTTTTTACCCAACTTTTAAAAAGCTAGAAAAGAAAATAGATTTTCCTAATTTTAATTCCTCGAATACTGCAAGAAAAACGTTAGTAACCTGTAAAAAACGAAAAAACTAGTGAAATGAAGATCTTTTTGGTGGTCTTCTACAAACCTAAGTTTTTTTTCGGTTACAATTTTTTTTGAACTCTCTGTTTCAAAAGCACTACTTTGTTTAAACACAGAAGCACTACTTTGGACAAAAGCACCGAAGAATTAGCAAAAGTGTAAAATAAATACCAACAATGCTAAAACATGAGCAGACGTGCTAATTTAAACTATTTGACAAAATGAAAAGACTGACAGACAGAGAGTGCAAAGGCGCTAAAATATTACAATAGTACTATTTAACAAAAAAAATGCTACAACTATCATTAAAACACTAAAACTTGTATCAAAAGCACTAGAACTCGAACAAAGGCACTAAATATTCTTCTGACAATGGCGCTAAACCGAGTGTCAAAAGTGCTAAAGCGCAACTTATGTGTGGAAATTTATGAGGAAAATCACACAAAAGTTAGTTTAAACATAATCAGAAGGTTGCGTGTTTGATTTAAGTTGGGTTCACCAAATGATGCACACTAAAAAGGATGAACAAGACACAGAGATTCAAACGTTAGTATTGTTAGTGACAATAAAAAATAAAAGATAAATGGAACTATGATCCTAAACATGCTTATCAAGAGAGATATAAAACAGATAATGAAAAGCATACAAAAACGAAGGAAGGAAATAAAACCCCCCAAGGGCCAAGATGCTCTCCAATATGCCCATAGTTGCTCCTCCCTTGTTCCTCTCCTCTCCAAGTTCCACATGAGTGTAGCCCTCAGGTTTTGGCACTATTTATGGATGTCTTATGGAGATTCAAGATTATGAAAATAAAAATAACTACCTATGCAAGTGTAAACAAGCTAATATGGGAAAAGACCTTAATTATTCTATGTTAATTTTAGCCAAAATAATAACACAAAATGCTTCTAAAATGTTCTCTCAAAATGACTATAAATCTGATGCATAAAGATTTCTAGATCCTTTTGAAGAAGGAATGGGCTCTATTTATAAGAAAAATGGAGAAATGGATGGTTGAGATTGAGTAATCTCAACAAGGGCCAGGATTGATGGGTTTATGATCCATGTGAGGATTTTCAACCCAATCCCAGGATGACAAATGTCGACATGAGATGGCTTGAGAGGAGAGGGAAGAAGTATTAAATGCTTGAGGTGACATGAAGGTTACCTTGGGAGGTAAGGTTTATGCTTGAGTTAGTGAATAAAACATTTATCCAATGAATAATGCCTTTATCCAACGGACAAACTCTTGTGCAAGAGTTAATGGAGATAACCATGGTCAAAACAATACATGTTTGAAGAGACCCATGAGTTAAATGGGGTTTGAGTTAGAGGGAAAGCCTCTAACCCTGTGGGAAAGTTGAATTAACCATTAATGGTTATGTAAGATCCATAAATGGTTATGTAAGAACCATTAATGGTTTAGAAGACTTTAGGGGTTAACTTGTTGAAGACATAAAGCCTTTAATGCATTTTAAAGACTTTGGAGGCTTTGAGAAGTGACTTCAAGTTGCTTAGGAATGTGACAATAATTAGGGAGGATGATTGGGCTAATTAGGAATGGTTTAGAAGAATATAGAATGGGTTTAGGATGCAAGTGGGTTTGGTGGATGAGAGAAAATAGGATTTTAATTAAAGTAAAAATTACTTTATTCCAATCAAATAGTGCAACTTGCGTTTGTAGGAGAATGAAAGTGGGAGGGGGGTGTGGGGGGCGGGGGGGTAGTTTAGGGATTTAAATAAATATTTATTTATTTATTTAAAGGAGGAAAGGGGTTAAATTAAATAAATATGTTTTATTCAATTAATTATTTGTTAGAGTGTGGCTTAATGAATAAATTTAAATAAATTGAATAATTTATTTAATTAATAGAAGGAGAGGTTGAAGCTGAATTAATTAAATATTAATTTAATTAACTATTTATTAATGGTTAAAACAATCAAATAAATATTAAATATTTATTTAATTAAGTGGACAGATTTATGTGTCTACAAAAACTATGATGATTAAGCTAGCATTAATATGATGATAAGATTAGCAAATTATCCTAGCAATGATATACTAGTCTAACATGAATATTCTATGATATATTAAAATGCTTCTAAATGATATTATGATGATTTAACAAAGAAAGACTAAATGTTTAGTAATTTAGGCTATAATGTAGATACATGAAAGCTTGGAGATTATGAAAATGAGAAATGAGAGCTCTATTTATAGGGAAAATAGGGCAATGGAGGGTTAAGCTTGAATAATCTTAATAATGGCTAGGATTGAAAGTAAATCAATCCATGTTTACAATTCTCGCCAATGAAATGGTGACAATTGTCAATGAGAGGTTGCTTGAGAAGAGATGTAAGAAGCATTAAATTCTTGAGGAGACATGAAGGTTACCTTAGGAGGTAAGGGTTAAGGTTACATTAGGGTTATCGAATGGATAAATCTTTTACCCAAGGGGTAAACTCTTGTGCCGGGGTTAAAGGGATAAACAAGGTTAAAGTCATGAATGCTTGATGAGACCCTTATGTTAGATGAGGGTTAAGTTAGAGTGAAAGTCTCTAACCAAAGGTCAAAGATGAGTTAACCATAAATGGTTATGTAAGAGTCTTTAATGGTTTGGAAGACTTTAGAGGTTAACCATTTGAAGACACAAAACCTTTAATGGTTATTGAAGACCTTGGAGGCTTTGAGAAGTGACTTCTCTTTGCTTAGGAATGTGACAATAACTAGGAGATGAATTAGGCTAAATTGGAAGGGATTAGAAGAATCTAGAAGGGGTTTAGGAGGCAAGTGGGAGATGTAGGAAAGTGCAAGTGGATGGAGAAGGATTTTAATTGAAATAAAATTACTTTATTTCAACAAAATAGATGCAACCTGCATGAATACAAGTGGGGGATTTAATAAATAAATTAGATTTATTTATTTGCAAGGATTAATTTAATTAAATGTAAATTTAATTAAAAGGGTAGAAAGGGGAATTAATTAAATAAAGTGATTTATTTAGTTAAAGGCTAGAAAAGGCGTAGGTGAATTTAACTAAATAAATGAGTAATTCATTTAATCAAATAGATGAATATGAATAAATTAATTTAGTAGAATTTAATTAATAGGAGGAATAGAGTTAAAATAAATATTAAATATTCATTTAGGAAAGTGGTCAGATTTATACGTCTACATAGGTATACCCTACATAAGTATAGAAATATTACAATGGGGGATGCACATGCATTCAAGAACACTGCCTACAACTCACTGCTCAAAAGAAAGAGGCTTACTACCTACAAATCAAATACAAATATTATAGATCATTTGAACTAATGAACAACATCTACAAATTCCAAAGCATAGTTCTAATTAAGCTTATTATACAAATTTCATACTCTGCTCACATTCATCTTATACTGCTCTATTTTGCTGCACTATCACTAATTCAGAGCACTAATCTCCAACCTGCATATGTGGAATTGTGAAAAATAGATTAATACCAACCTACACATCATGAAAATGACAAAAATCATCGCTCTTATATATCCACAACAAGAAATCATATCGGTTACATATTGACTCAAGCATATTTAATTATTTTATGAACCGTGTAAAAACTGGTGGCAAAATCTGAACTCAAATTCTAATATGGTCCAAACCAATCAAACACACACTACTACATATGTAGGCTAAACATCCTTGTGTTAGGTCCTGGAGACAACTGAGAGGGGGGGTGAATCAGTTGTCAAATAAATTCAATCCAAAAACAATTTAACCAACTTAATGCTTAATATCGGTAAACTAGTTCAATATGTTGGTAGACAGTTTTAATAGTTAATTGATATACCGGTAAGGATTAGTGCATGAAACATAAAGACAAAGTCATCCACAACACATAACACCAATATTTGTATGTGGAAACCTTGTAAGGGGAAAAACCATGGTGGGAAACCTTACCCACAATCAGATGATACTACTATAGATAGTAAGTGTACATAAATGGGGTCTGCACATGCAAAAAGGCCAAGCGCCTAGAGCTCACTACTTAATCACAAAATGGGAGTCACACTGACTATAGTTTGATGGTTAAATCCAATAAGAATGTACTGCACAAAATAGCATCTTCATATGCTGAATTCAGTACCGGTGTAGTTCTGATTGTCTTCACAAAAACCCTCCTTCAATCTTCAAATGATGTCTGCGTGTATAGCTTTGCTTATTCTTGCATATACCTTCACACAATCCTTTTTTGCATTTCACATTTGATCTTACAAATAAGATCTTACATTTATACCATACCCTAAGACCAATTTTAGTAGGTCGGCTCTACAAGATATTACAGTAAAAGCTTTTTACAAACAATACAATATCCGATGCAATAACCAATTCAACATGTTGGCTTAATGCATTTACAACAATAATTAATCATCTCCATAGCGTGTCGTGTTGATCTAGAAAAGATAAACCTGCCAGTGCATAACCTGGACCTATTTGTCAGTAACAACAAATATGCAAATGCTAATGTACCAATAAACAAAACTCCAAGACAAAGTGTCCACACAATGTATTCGACATAACCAAGTGTTTTCCATATCATTCCAAGTGTCGGTGATCATTATATCTTGCCGGTGTACCAGATACCGGTGACTATGTATGAGTCACTTGTCGGTGAATGTTGCTAATTCTCCAAAGTGCCAGAGTTGATAAGTGTTTAGTAGGTGTTGACATCAATGACAAAACCATACCAAAATGCCAATAATCTCCCCCTTTGGCATTGATGGCAGCACAAGATGGAAAAACCATCAAAGTGCCAAAACAAAAATGACAAATACCAAAAAACCAATAATCTCCAAAAACAAAATACAGATATAGAGAGTAGTAATCTCTCCCAAACAACAATCTCTCCCCCTGGGAGCAACATGTGTTTTCCTTTTGGTTTTCCATACCAATCTCTCCCCCTTTGACATCAAATGCCAAAGTTGTTACCAAGCCAAGTTCATATACAAAATACCAATCAATTTAGTATACCAACTACTCCCCCTAAGAAGTAGCTTCCCATCAAAGCTAGAATAAAAGATTTCTCTGTTAATTCTATCAGTTGATGACAATCATCAACTTCCTAAGTCTCTACCAGTGGGGGTATGACCCCAAGCTGATCTCTGAGATATTCAAAAGTCTCCTTAGGCAGAGGTTTAGTAAAGATATCTACAATTTTCTCTTTAGTATTCACATAAACTAGTTTTATTTCCTTTTCTTCAACATTTTCCCTTAGAAAATTTAGTTTGATAGAAACATGTTTTGTTTTGGAATGTAATACCAGATTCTTAGATATATCAATTGCTACAGTGTTATCACAATAGATAGTAATAGGTTCCTTGCATTTTACCTTTATGTCTTTCAACATTTGCTTGAGCCATAGCACCTGTGTACAGTTAGTTGCTGCTACAACATACTCTAATTCTGTTGTTGATAAAGATGTACAACTTTGTTTCTTAATCAACCAAGAAACTAATTTATTTCCAAGAAAGAATGCTCCACTGGTGGTGCTTTTTCTATCATCCACATCTCCTGCCCAATTTGCATCTGTGTATGCACATAATTCAAAGTTTTCATCTCTAGGATACCATAATCCAAGATTTATAGTACCTTGTAAGTACCGAAAAATCCTTTTAACTATTGATTCATGATTTTCTCTAGGATTACTTTGAAATCTTAAAACAATACATACTGCATTCATAATATCAGGTCTGGTTTGTGTCAAATACAGTAAACCTCCTATCATAGATTTGTATCTAGTTGGATTAACAAGTGTAGATTCATCCCTTAGTGATAATTTGTCATTTGTGGTTATAGGTGTGCTTACCAGTTTAGAATTCTCCATCCCAAATTTCTTTAGTAACTTTTTTAAGTACTTGGATTGACTCAAGAATATACCTTTATCGGTCTATGAAATCTGTAATCCTAAAAAGACTTATTTCTCCAATCATGGACATTTCAAATTATTGCTACATTTTAATAGAAAATTCTTTACATAATCCATCTTCTCCTCTAAAGATTATATCATCAATAAATACTTCTATAACTAGGATGTCATCATTAGTCACTTTATAGTATAAATTGTTGTCTACATTACCTTTAGAAAAACCAATCTTTAAAAGATACTTATCTAATCTTGCATACCAAGCTCTTGGAGCTTGCTTCAATCCATACAAAGCTTTTCTTAACCTGCAAACCATATCTTTGTTATCTATCAAATAAAATCCATCAGGTTGTTCAATGTAAACTTCTTCTTCAAGATCTCCATTCAAAAATGCACATTTAATATCCATTTGATATACTTTGTAGTTCTTATGTACTGCAAAAGCCAAAAATAATCTGACTACCTCAATTCTAGCTACCGGTGCAAAGGTTTCATTGTAATCAATTCCTTCTTTCTAAGAATATCCCTTACACACTAGTCTTGCTTTATTTCTGATAACCTTACTATCTTCATTAAGTTTGTTTCTGAATACCCATTTGGTTCCAATTACATTTTTATCTTTAGGCCGGGGAACTAATGGCCAAGTGTTATTTTTCTCAATTTGTTCTAATTCTTCTTTCATAGCTTTAATCCAAAATTTATCTTCACATGCCTCATTAACTGATGATGGTTCAATTTGAGAAATAATACATACCTCTTCATTTGCCAATCTTCCTCTTGTCATAACTCCTTTAAACTTGTTTCCAATTATCTAATCTTCAGAGTGATTCAGTCTTACATACCCAAGTGTCTTTGTTTGTTGTTGTTCCTTAGTTACTATGGAATCCTTAGATGATACTGGGGTAACTGGATTTTCATTTTGTACTGGTGGATTCAGTGTAGTTTCATTTGTCAAAAATTTTGTTGCCAGTTCAGAGTCTATATACCTTGAAATTCCTCTGAATTATTCATCAATCTTCATTTGTACTTTCAACAATTTTCTGCAATCTTTTGTTAAAACATTTATATGCCTTTCTTTTAGATGAATAACTAAGAAATATACCTTCATCACTTCTAGGATCAAATTTGCCAATATACTCATCTCTTCTGATATAACATTTACTTCCAAAAATTCTAAAATATTTAAGAGTGGGAGTAATACCAAACCATAGTTCATGAGGGGTCTTACCAGTTTCACCTTTGATGTGAACTTTGTTGAATGTATAGACCATTGTACTGACTGCCTCCCTCTAATATACATGTGGTAGATTTTCTTCTGATAACATACTTCTTGCTGCATCCAAGATAGTTCTGTTTTTCCTTTCAACGACTCCATTCTGTTGTGGTGTCTGAGGTGCTGATAGCTATCTTCTGATTCCATTTACTTCATAGAATGTATTAAATTCCTTAGATGTAAATTCTCCTCCTTGATCTAATCTTAGGCATTTGATTTTCTTACTGGTTTCATTTTCTACCATTGCTTTGAACAATTTGAACTTTCCAAGTGCTTTTGATTTTTCTCTGAGAAAAGTAACCCAACACATTCTAGAATAGTCATCAATGATTAGCATGAAATATCTATCACCTTCTAAGCTTTTAGTTCTAGCTGGACCACATAAATTAGTGTGAATTAAATCAAGAGCATTATTGGATTTTTCTGGAATACTTTTGAAACTAGCTCTAACTTGTTTTCCAAATTGACATTCCTTACATACTATATTGTGAGGTTTGACAATTTTAGGTAAATCTCTAACTACCTTAATAGTACTGATTCTCACCATGCAATCAAATTTTACATGATAGAGTCTCTTATGCCATAACCAACTTTCATCAATATGTACAATTAAGCATGTCTTTTCACTGTTATTCAAATGAAAGATATTACCTCTAGTCTGATTACCAGTTGCAATTTCCAAACCTGTTCTATTCATGATTTTGCATTTTCCATTTTTGAATTGTAATTGAAATCCTTTCTCAACTAAATGACCAACACTCAAAAGATTATGCTTTAATCCTTCAACATAGTAAACATTGTCAGTGTTATTCTTACCATCAAGAGATATTGTACCCTTACCTTTGATCAAACAAGCTTTGTCATCTCCAAATCTCACTAAGCCTCCATTGTATTCTTGAAAGTTCCAGAATTTACCTTTGTCTCATGTCATATGATGTGAGCATCCTGGATCAATGATCCATTTATCCTTACTTCAACTCTAGCTGCCAAGGCTTGTTCTATTAGTTGAGCAGTAGGTGTCAGTTGATCTTCTGTTATAGCAACAAAAACCCATCCATTGTCTATCGGATCCTCATCAGAATCATCAGTCACACCTTCATCAACAATGTAACAAGATTTGTCTTTATTCTTCTTAAATTTGTATCTCTGATATTCATTGTTAGGCTTGTATGTTCTTCTAGCTTCTTCTCTTAGTCTAGTATGTCTATCAAGGCATCTTGAAGCCATATGACCAATCTTATTGTAGTTAAAACATTTAAAGGGTGCTTTACCTTCATACTTACCTCCAACTGGACCTTTAGGCATTTTCCTTGCAAATAGTGCTTCAAGTTTTTCAAGTTCTTCATTCTCTTTCCTATTTTCTTCAAGTTCTCTTGCATAAAAGGCTTTCCAATCAGATTTGTCAAATGATGGAGTAGATGATGTTGATTCTTTGAAGGCCAAATCTATCTTTATAGTAGCAACAGGACCAAATTCTTCAATTTCAAAAGCTGAAAGTTTCCCAATCAATGTATCCCTAGTTACTGATGTATTAGGCATTGTTCTTAACTCATTTATAGTAGTGACTTTCATTTTATATACTAGTGGCAATCCTCTTAAAAATTTTGAAACAATTTCATCCTTACTTAAGGTTCCTCCACAACATTTAATACCCAAAACAATCTCATTTACTCTTTCCATAAAAATAGAAATCCTTTCATCTTCTTCCATTTTCAGATGTTCATACCTGACTCAAAAGCTTTCAAGTTTTGCAATTTTGACTGTGGAATCTCCTTCATTTAGTGTTTCCAAATGATCCCAAATAGCTTTAGCAATAGACCTATCTGATAGTCCCATGATTTGTTGATCAGATAATGCACTCAAAAGTGCTTCTCTTGCTTTGCAATCATTTTCCTCATATTTTCCCAAGGTAGGTGGATTGGGTTGACCACGAGTAGGAGCAGTATAACCATTCTTTGTAACATCCTAGATATCATTTCCAATGCAATTTAGATGTGTCTACATTATGATCTTCCATATGCCATAGTTGGTTCCATCAAGTTTAGGACTATCCTTCCTGAAGTAGTTAATAGACATTGTATCTCCTCAAGCTGTTAAACTTCTACAAAAGAGGACTAAGCTCTGATACCAATTGTTAGGTCCCAAAGACAACTAAGAGGGGGGGTGAATCAGTTGTCAAATAAATTCAATCCAAAAACAATTTAACCAACTTAATGCTTAATACCGATAAACTAGTTCAATATGTTGGTAGATAGTTTTAACAGTTAATTGTTATACTGGTAATGATTAGTGCATGAAACATAAAGACAAAGTCATCCACAACACATAACACCAATATTTGTACATGGAAACCCTATAAGGGAAAAAACCATGGTGGGAAACCTCACCCACAATCAGATGATACTACTGCAGATAGTAAGTGTACATAAATGGGGTCTACACATGTAGAAAGGCCAAGCGCCTAGAGCTCACTGATCAATCAAAAAATGGGAGTCACACTGACTACAGTTGGATGGTTAAATCCAATAAGAATGAACTGCACAAAATAGCATCTTCATCTACTGGATTCAGTACTGGTGTAGTTCTGATTGTCTTCACAAAAACCCTCCTTCAATCTTCAAATGATGTTTGCATGTATAGCTCTTCTTATTCTCGCATATACCTTCACACAATCATTTTTCACATTCCACATTTGATCTTACAAATAAGATCTTACATTTATACCATACCCTAAGACCAATTTTAGTAGGTTGGCTCTACAAGATATTACAATAAAAGCTTTTTACAAACAATACAATATCCGATGCAATAACCGATTCAACATGTCAGCTTAATGCATTTACAACAATAATTAATCATCTCCATAGCATGTCGTGCTGATCTGGAAAAGATAAACTTGCTAGTGCATAACCTGGACCTATTTGCCGATAACAGCAAATATGCAAATGCTAATGTACCAATAAACAAAACTCCAAGACAAAGTGTCCACACAATGTCTTCGACATAACCAAGTGTTTTCCATATATTCCAAGTATCGGTGATCATTATATCTTGCTAGTGTACCAGATACCAGTGACTGTTTATGAGTCACATGCTTGCCGGTGAATGTTACTAATTCTCCAAAGTGCCAGAGTTGATAAGTGTTTAGTAGGTGTTGACATCAATGACAAAACCATACCAAAATACCAACATCTTGATCATAAAAACAATCACCAAAGTCGCTCCACTTAATCTGCATAAGGATTTTATTGGACATTTTTGCTGCTAGGATATGTTGTTGTCATTGATGTCAACATATTCCTACTTCGGTGATTGAAAACTAGTTCATTATGATTATGGTTAAGTGTATGGAGTATCTTTATTATCATTATATTCTTTTGTTCTGGTGTTGGTGATCTAGGAAGATGAATTGATCATATCATATGATCTGGTTTTGTAGTTTGTTTATCTGATTAGTGCTTTGTAGAGTTCAATATTTCCTCTGGTATATTATGGTGTGATTAGCTCTAGAGAATGAGATAAGGCCCCACACACACACTTGATCGAGGAAAACACCTATACATTAAAGTGAAATAAAAACATACACAAGAACATAAACAAACAAGAACCGAAACACAACAACACATAGGGTCAATCACAAAATACAAAATTGTTGGATATCATTGGCATATAATGAACCGGTATGTTGATATGATGATAATGTATGTTGTCATTGATGTCAATAAAGTTCAAGTGAATCAGTATGAAGAGGTATGAGGAGATGTAGTGAACTGGTGTCAGGGTTTCACTAAGTATGACTACCATTTGGTAGTCTTAGCTCTAGGGCTTTCAATTTGGCAATCTCGTTTGTGTGATGCAACTAATGATACACTATGATGAGTTAGCTAAAAGATGTGAATGAGATCAAGGTGCCACATCATCTTTGTGAGTGTGAAGGATTTTCTTGAGGATCTTTCATAAGAAGATCGACTATGTTTGAAGTCTACCTCAGGAATGATCATTCCTCTTGGAAGTATGTGAAGAGAGTGTGATGGGTTACTGATTCCCATGTGTAGTGAAGAATTAATGATGCAGATTGTCTTGTGATCTATTTGAAATCATAATACTCTATGCAATGTGTTTGGACAATCAGGATTGGACTGCTTGTGTTGTAAACCTAAAATGCTTAGGGTTTAGGGTTTATGCTACCGACCTATCTATTTTCTATAAGGTCAATGATGATTGTTATTGTAAAGTTGTTGGAAAATGTTGTGTGTGTATCTGCGTGATGAGATACTTGCCATACCAGTAAGAGGAAAACTACAGAGAGTGATTGCAGAGTAGAGGAAATGAAAAGGATCTGCCTTGGCATGTAGTGTTGTTATCAGATCAGAAGTTTTACCTGTTGTCTTCTAATCATTTCAACAGTTGGAAAATCCCTTTACTGGGTAGCTTTAATAGGCTTATTGTAAAACCTGTAACCAGGTGACTCAAGATCATTGAGTTCTTCAAATCCTCTAGTGAGGTAACCTCTAATAGGGTTTCAACCTTTAATAGGGTATATAGCCATCCCTTAACTAGGTGATCTCTAATAGGATCGGCTCCTAACAGAACCTTATTGTAAAGTTTTTAACCAGACTAGGCTCTTAATAGGGTGAGCTTCAAAAGAGTTCAAAAAAAAGCTTGTGGGTATTCATCCCCACCATGGTTTTTCCCATTTGGGTCTCCATGTGAAAAATTTGTGTGTTATGTGTTATGCATTTTTCATATGATGTTTATGAAGTATTTGGTTAAAAGATCATGCATGCAGAGTTAATAGGTTATGGTATTACTAGTATACCACATGCATATGTTTATGGGTGAAGTTGATATCAAGTATCGAATGTATTTGAAGTGTTCAGACTTATCAGTTTATGGTGTTTGATTTCTTATTGTGTTTAACCGATATTGCCATGGTTAAGTTCAGTGATGGTGACAACCAGTTGGTATTGCTTTAACCAGATAAGTTATGAAGAAAGTTTTTGCATGTACTAATTCACCCCCCCCGCAACTCTCAGTATTGGTTGGGGTATCTATTATTCATCATTATTCATCAATTGATATCAGAGAAACTCGAGGTCCTCGGTGATATAAGCTTAACCACTTGAGGTAAAAGATCCTGCTATAATGATGAAGAGGGAAGGTCCTAAGTTCAATAGAGATAACTTCAAGATATGGAAGGAAAGAATGAATATTTACATCAAGAGTATTGGTTCTCAACACAAGAGCTATGTTGAAAATGCCTATGTGATTCCCACTGGCACTCTGACTGATGATCAAAAGAAAGAGATTCAAGAAAATGGGCAAGTCATGGAAGCACTTATCAACAACCTGTCAGATATTGAGTTTATTGATGTACTAGACAAGGATACTCCTAAGGAGGTATGGGATGCACTGGAAACCATTTATGGTGGTGATGAGCATGTAAAGCAAGCTAAGGAAGAGAGCTTTAGAGGAAAATTTGAAGAGATGAGGATGGTTGAAGGAGATACCATTTAGCAATATGGCATTGAGATTAAGACAGTAGTTGGAGATATCAAAAGTGTTGGTGGAACGATTGAGGATGCCACTGTTGTTAGTAAAGTTCTTAGATCATTGTTACCAGTCTATGCAATCAGAGTTGCTACTATCCAGGAACTAAGGTCTATTGATAAAATCAAGGTATCCTTAGATTCTATCATTGCAAAGTTAACTGCATATGAGTTGAATAGATATGATGGTAGTGTTCAGAAGACTGAGTCAACTTTTAAAGCATCTACTACACCACCCAGAAAAGGAAAAGAAACTAGTACCAATTATGAGTCCAGACAATGTAAAGATATGGATGATGAAGAGATTTTGATGGAGTTTGAAGCTCTTCTTGCTAAAAGACTTCCGAAGGGAAGTGGAAAGTACATATGTAAACTTCCTTTGAAATATTTTTCCTACAACAAGATAGGACATATAGCTGTTAATTGTCCTAACAATGACAATAAGGATAAACCAGAGAGGTTTAGAAACTATAAAGGAGGAAATAGAAGAAATTGTCTCATTGTTGTGGATGAAGTTGTCACTAATGAAGAATCAGAATATGAAGAAAATGAAGACATAGTATTTGTAGCTATATAAGAAGTGTCTGACAAGAAAGCTCTTGTCTCTTGAATTAATAACTCTAATGAGTGGATAATTGATAGTGGTTGTTCTCACCACATGACTGGTGATCAGAGAAAGTTTCTGTCTCTACAGGAATGTGATGGAGGTATTGTCAGATTTGGCAATGATGGACCATGCTTGGTGAAAAGTAAAGGATAAATCTCACTAAATGGAAAGAGCAGTGCAAATGATGTCTACTTGGTAGAAGGTCTTAAGCATAACCTGTTGAGTGTTGCTCAACTGAATGAAAAAGGACTCACTCTAAAGTTCAAAGGTGGAATCTACAGTATAATTGGAAAGAGTGGTGAACTTATTTCCACTAGTAAGCAGACCAGAGGAAACCTATTTTAGTTGAATGTCAAGATAAGTTGGTGTCTAATGGCTAAGTTTGATGATAGTTGGATATGGCATAGGAGACTGTCATATGAACTTTGACAATATTGTTAAAGCTAGTAAGATAAAGGCGGTAAGAGGATTACCTTTCCTGAACAAACATAAGAATTCTTTGTGCAGAGAATGTCAACTTGGGAAGATGTCTTCCTCAACTTTTAAAGGTAAGTCTTTCTCAGCAGAAAATTTACTTGATCTTGTGCATATTGATTTGTGTGGTCCTATGAAAACTAGAAGTATTTAGGGAGATAGGTATTTTATGATTCTTACTGATGACTGCCCAAGAATGGTGTGGGTCACA
The DNA here is from genome assembly GCF_030272615.1 of Cryptomeria japonica. Taxonomy (NCBI): domain Eukaryota; kingdom Viridiplantae; phylum Streptophyta; class Pinopsida; order Cupressales; family Cupressaceae; genus Cryptomeria; species Cryptomeria japonica. Next base: position 830,529,997 of record NC_081409.1, read on the forward strand.
TTCTTGAGAGACAAGTCTAAAGCATTTGGAAAGTTCAAATCTTTCAGAGCATTAGTAGAGAAAGAAAGTGGTAAAAAGATAAAATGCCTGAGAACTGATCAAGGAGGGGAACTCACTTCTGATGAATTTAACAAATACTATGAAGACAATGGTATCAAGAGGTAGTTGTTTGCCTCAAGGACACCACAACAAAATGGAATAGTAGAAAGAAATAATAGGACTATAGTTGAAGCGGCTAGAACAATGCTGATCCAAGGAAAGGTTGCTCACACTTTTTGGAGAGAAGCAGTGAGTACTGCAGTCTATACTATGAACCGGGTACTCATCAAGAAAGGCAAATATAAAACCCCTTATGAGTATTGGACCCAAAAAACTCCAGCTTTGAGTTACTTTAAATTGTTTGGTAGTAAGTACTATATCAAGAGAGGTAAGCATCTAAGAAAATTTGATGCAAAATGTGATGAAGGAATATTTATGGGATATTCCACTAAGAGAAAAGCTTTCAAGTGCTACAACAATAGAACTCAGAAAATTGTTGAAAGTATCAATGTCAAGGTTGATGAATCCTTTGAGGAACCTGAGGAAACATGTAGTGAAGAAGTGGAAGATGAACCGAGTATAGCCTTTTGGGAACTGGTTAAGAAAGAAACTTGTAAAGATCTCAGTGTTCCTATACTGGTAGAAGCTGCAGTGAGAGAAGAAGAAGAGGAAAGTGAAAGAGAAGAAGAAAAGATATTAGATCAGGCTAGAGTCATTCCTAGATATGTGAAGCTACATCATGATCCAAAGCAAATCATAGGAGATAAAGATGTAGGGATACTCACAAGAAGAAAAGTAAAGGAGAATTCTTGCATGATTTCTAAATTTGAACCCAAGACTTTGAGAGAAGCTCTCATAGATAGAGACTGGATTAAAGCAATGGAAGAAGAGATAGACCAGGTAGAAAAGAATGCAACAATGTCTTTGGTGCCCAGGTCAGAACATAAAAATGTCATAGGTACCAAATGGGTCTTCAGGAATAAGCTGAATGAAGAAGGAACAATTGTAAGAAACAAGGCTAGGCTTGTATGCAAGGGATATGCTCAGGAAGAGGGAGAAGACTACGGAGAAACCTTTGCTCCTATGGCTAGACTAGAAGGTGTTTGAATGCTACTTGCATTTGTAGAATTTAAGGGATTTAAGGTTTATCAAATGGATGTGAAATCTACTTTTCTGAATGGAATCCTAGAAGAGGAAGTGTGTATAGAGCAACCAGAAGGGTTTTCCTTATCAGAAGATAGTGACATGGTGTGTAGATTACACAAAGCCTTATATGGACTAAAACAAGCACCTAGGGCATGGTATGAAAGACTACACTCTCATCTTGTGAAGATTGGATTTCAAAGAACAAGTGAAGATAGTAACATCTACTTGAAATCAGAAGATGAACAGATTCTAATTTGTGAAGTGCTTGTGGATGGCATAATCTTTGGAGGAGATGGTAAAATGAGTCATGTGTTTGCAGATGAAATGAAGAAAGAGTTTGAGATGTTTTTGATAGGAGAAATAAAGTTCTTCATTGGTTTACAGATTCAACAAATGAAAGAGGGTATTTTTATTACCCAGTCCAAGTATGTAAAAGAGGTATTGAAGACTTTTGGCTTGGAGGAAAGCAAACTGGTTGGTACACCGATGGTGACTGGCTGTAAACTAACTAAGGAAGATGATTCAGCACTGGTGAATGAAAAGGAGTACCGGTTAATGATCGGTAAGCTGCACTATGTGGTGCACAATAGACCGTATATTGCTCATGCAGTAGGCATAGTAGCTCATTTTCAGAAATGTCCAAGAGAATCCCACTTGGTAGCTATCGAAAGGATTCTTAGATATCTGAAAGGAACAGTTGATTATGGATTGTGGTATCCATATAATGGTGACTATAATCTCAAGGTATATACCAATGCCGATTGGGTAGGTAATGTGGATGATTGGAAGAGCACAACTGGTGGAGTGTTCTTTCTCAGTGGAAGATTAGTATCATGGACAAGTAAGAAGTAGAGTTGTATTTCCCAATCTACAGCTGAAGTAGAATATGTGGTAGCATTTATGAATGACACTCAAGCAATTTGGATGAAGCATGTATTGGAAGGTTTCAAAGTACCTGTATCTGAACTGATGAATATATTTTGTGATAACACAAGTGCAATAACACAAGTGCAATAAACATTGATCTTAAATATCACTTCTTGAGAGAGAAAGTTTAGAATAAGGAGGTTGTAATACAACATGTTTCCAGTAAGAAGCAACTAGTAGATATATTCACTAAGCCCTTACTGAAGACTACATTTACCTATTTGAAATGTGAATTAGGGGATCTGCCCCTTCATGGAATCAATTAAAGATGTGTGATCCACATCAGTCAAGTACTATAGTGAAAAATCTTTCAAGATTGATGTGTTGAAGGATGCTACTCCTTAGGGGGAGCAGAATAGTAGAATTTGGAAGCTTGTGCCTCCACTTTGGCATTGTTGTCAAAGGGGGAGAAGATATCTGATGTTGAAGATAGATTAGTCTATGATGTTTTTTAGTTGCAATGCTACACTGAGTATTGCCATCAATGCCAAAGGGGGAGATTGTTATATATCATTGGCATATAATGAACCGGTATGTTGATACGATGATAATGTATGTTGTCATTGATGTCAATAAAGTTCAAGTGAACTGGTATCAAGAGGTATGAGGAGATGCAGTGAACGGATGTCAGGGTCTCACTAAGTATGACTACCAGTTGGTAGTCTCAGCTCTAGGGTTTCCGGTTTGGTAATCTCGCTTGTGTGATGCAATTGATGATACTCTATGATGAGTTAGCTAAGATATGTGAATAAGATCAAGGTGCCATGTCAGCTTTGTGTGCGTGAAGGATTTTCTTGAGGATCTTGCATAATAAGATCGACTGCGTTTGAAGTCTACCTTGGGAATGATCATTCCTCTTGGCAGTATGTGAAGAGAGTGTGATGGGTTACTGATTCCCATGTGCGGTGAAGAAACAATGATGCAGATTGTCTTGTGATCTGTTTGAAATCATAATACTCTATGCAATGTGTTTGGATAGTCAGGATTGGACCGCCTGTGCTCTAAACCTAAGATGCTTAGGGTTTAGGGTTTATGCTACCAACCTATCTGTTGTCTATAAATTTGATGATGTTTGTTATTGTAAAGTTGTTGGAAAATGTTGTGTGTGTATTTGAGTGATGAGATACATGCCAAACTAGTAAGAGGAAAACTACAGAGTGTGATTGCAAAGTAGAGGAAATGAAAAGGATCTGCCTTGGCATGTAGTATTGTTATCAGAATAGAAGTTTTACCTATTATCTTCTAATCATTTCAATAGTTGGAAAATCCCTTTACCAGGTAGCTTTAACGGGCTTATTATAAAACCTATAACTAGGTGACTCAAGATCATTGAGTTTTTCAAATCCTCTAGCGAGGTAACCTCTAATAGGGTTTCAACCTTTAATAGGGTATATAACCATCCCTTAACTGGGTGATCTCTAACACGATCAACTCCTAACAAAACCTTATTATAAAATTTTTAACCAGACTAGGCTCTTAATAGGGTGAGCTTCAAAAGAGTTCAAAAACAAGCTTGTGGGTATTCATCCCCACTGTGGTTTTTCCCATTTGGGTTTCCATGTGAAAAATCTGTGTGTTATGTGTTATACATTTTTCATGTGATGTTTATGAAGTATTTGGTTGAAAGATTATGCATGTAGAGTTAATAGGTTATGGCATTACGAGTATACCACATGCATATGTTTATGGGTGAAGTTGATATCAAGTATCAATGTATTTGAAGTGTTCAGACTTATCAGTTTATGGTGTTTGGTGTCTTACTATGTTTAACCAGTATTGTTGAGGTTAAGTTTAGTGATGGTGACAACCAGTTGGTATTGCTTTAACCGGATAAGTTGTGAAGAAAGTTTTTGCCTGTATTGATTCACCACCCCCCTCTCAGTACCAGTTGGGGTATCTATTGTTCATCATTATTCATCAAAACTCACCAAAGGTTTCTACTCAAAAAAGAGGTTAAGGTTCTAGGAAATACATAGGGAAGAGTGTCATTATATTCCATCAACATGGGTTCTCTTCGCAATCCGACCCTCTCCAAACTCCAGACCCTAGTGTCTATTTCTTGCACATGTAAAACTAACTCAACCTTTTGTCAAGACAAGGGAGTATAGTCATGCCAACAAGGCCTTCCCAATCTCATCATGAGTCTAAATGAGCACTCTTGCCCATGTGATCCCACCCTCTATCTATGTAAGCACATGAGGTGTGTCTAGGCCACCAATCCATTATCTTTATTAATATGTGTAAAACTCAGCCCAATAAATTTAATTTAATGTTATCACTTGTTCAACCAACTCTCAATGAGATATCCTAATAGCCACTTGTGGGCCTCAACACCCACTTCAAATCCAGTCCCCCTAAAATACTCCTAAGCCTAGGATACAACAAAAGAACCACACCAATATCATAACATCCTTAATTTGCATAATGAATCATCATAATCATTTCTCATAATCAAGAATATGATTTAACATGAAATCCAAACATTGAATCCATATCAAAATCTAATCATAACACTTTACTCATTAAATAGATCTTATGCAACATCAAGTTGCCCAACCAATATATCAAAAGATCAAATACATAAGGAGAAAGGAAATTATATAATGTGAAATATTTATAATCAATCAAATTTAGCTTCTAGAAAATTACCACAGAAAATCACAAACTCTAAAACAAGCCTCTAGTTTAACCTAGACTGACATAGACTTCAAAAAATAATCAAAAAGGGGAAAACCACAAACTAGCACATTCATTACCTTTTTTTTGGCACATTCACACATTCTTTTTGCGCATTTGCAATTTATTGTGGTGGTGTATTTGTGACTTAGAATAGTACATATGTTACACATAATAGTGCCTTTGTGATATATAATGGTTCTTATGACACATAAATTAGTGCATTCACTACATAGACTAGGACATACGACAATTATTTTAATGCATATGCCTTCTATTTTAGCGCATATAAGATCAAGACTAAGAAACAAAGTAAAATTTATCAACTGACTTTAGAGAAAAACTCAAACTCAAAAATCAACTCCAGGACATTTATCAGCCAGATACAATTTAAACGATTACAAAATGAAAATCACAATCACAAAAACAATCCTCAAAATCAAAGCACAAAAACCCTTCACACATAGTAAACAAAATTCTGACAATTAAATATAGAGTTTTATTCCAAGACAATCAAAACCTTGAAAACACAGTTAAAAATAATCTTTTTCCATAGAAACAATACACACAAATATCAAATAATCATAAATACCAAAGTAAGAGTCAGATTCATTCCATAATTTCAAATACCACATGGAGATGAATAAAAAGCATTCTTTCTTTTGAAAACAAGATGCATAAAAGAAATAGATATATATTAGATCACCAACCTAGAAGGAAGAAATGGACAAAATATTTGCAAATGAAGGAGATCCTGCATAATCAAACTGTTGGATATTGTTGGTCATTGCTTCTACTAGGATATGTTGTTTTCATTGATGTCAAGATATTCCTATGATTTTCTCTAGTGACAGCATTTTGGGAAGATCTTATGATCCGGTTTTGTAGTGTTTTTTGTTGACCACTATTTTGTAGAGTTCGGTATTTCTTCTGGTATATTCTAGTGTGATCAGATCTTGTGCTGAGACTTTGGGATATTTCTTGGAATGGTCTTGTGTATCTTCATTTCAGATGGTTCATGATTTGGTACTCCACAGTTTATCTTTCTTTATGACAGTTGATGATTGGTTGTGTTCTTGAGCTTTCAGACATTGACTGGTGAAGATTTAATAAGTGGTGTTGGTGCAGTTATTCCTAATTATTCCAACGTGCTTTCTAGTGTTTCCTAGTCATGTCCTATTTTTTTTGGTGATCCACATTGATCGTTGTGCGATTTTTTTTTATGGTTTCTATCAAATGGAGATGATTTTTTGTGTTATGCAGTTTTCCTGGTGGTGTAGCATGTTGGGGTTGATCTTGGCATGATTTACGATGGAATTGTGCATTTGGGAATTTGATTTAGGTCCATGTTATGCTATGTAAATCATTATTTTGGTCTGGTGATTGATCTTTGTATCGGATGATATAATTTTGTAATTAAGGGTTGAGGGTTTAGCTAACCTTGTTATCAAGGTTGATGACCTGTATATATAGTAGATATATTCATGTAATCTATGTGCCAATGTTATGCCTACATTATCAGAGAGATGTTTATGTGTGAACAAGTGATTTATCCTTTGGTGTTGAGTTTCAATTGAGATTGGTGTTGTAGGGAAGACATCTGTGCTTAAATAGAACTGTAATTAGGCATTTGGAGATATTATTCTTTCAATTCATTTCTTTTAGATTATAGTTCGAATCTTATTGTAACTCAGTGAGACTTCCCTAAGGGTCGTAACCTTCTGGGCCATTATATTTGAGCAGTGAGCTCTAGGCATTATGCCTGAATACATGTGCATTCCCCATTGTAATATTTTCACATACTACTATAGAGTATCATCTTATTGTGGGTAGGTTCCCGCCGTGTTTTTTCCCTTAACCAGGTTTTCCACGTCAAAAATCTTAGTGTTGTGTGTTGTGCTTATCTATTTATTACTGTAGTTTATTAGATCTATGTTTTGTGATTAAGTTTGGTATTCTGGTGAAGATTGATTTATCCCACCCCTCTCAATCTTCCTTCTTGGCTACTGCTAACAATTGGTATTAGAGATAGATCCTCTGGTAGAAGCTTGACTACTTGAGAAGATCCGGGATGGAAGATCAAGGTGTTATATTTAAGAAGGACAACCCAATATTTGATGGAAGTAACTATGCTATATGGAAGAACCAGATGGAAGTGCATTTGAAGTTTCTTGGTGAAGATTATTAGAAGATTAAAAATATTACCTATATTGTTCCTCATAATGGATTGTCTACTCTTGATGAGATCAAGGAAGCTGAACACAATATTAGAGTGAAGGAAGCATTACTTAGTGCTGTGACTGATTTTGAGATGACAAATGTGATGGGACTTCAGACTGCACATGAGGTCTGGGAGAATCTTGAGGTTCTATATGACGAAAACAAACAGGTGAAAGTTGCTAAGTTGAAAATATTCAAAGGAAAGTATGAGACATTGAAGATGGGAGATCATGAGAACATGCACTCTTTCATTGCTAAGGTGAATGATCTTGTCCTAGGTATCAGATTTGCCAATGGAACCATTGAGGAAGATGAAATTGTTCCTAAGGTGATAAGATCTTTTCCTCCTTCTTATAAACAAAAATTTGCTTCTATTGATGAGATTTAGAGTGTGACTATAGTGAAAAGAGATATGCTAGTTGGAAAGATTGTTGCATTTGAGCTAAGTGAGTTTGGAGAATCATATGGAAAGTCTGAGACTACATTTAGAGAATCTGCATCTATATCTGGTAAGCAGAAATATGATCTTGATGAGTGTAGAATATCTTGATATGAGAGAGAGAGAGAGAGAGAGAAGAGAGAGAGAGAGAAGAGATGGAAGAGCAATAAAGAGAGCTAGATGAACTTGAAGCATTGATTTCCTAAAGATTGCCTAAAGGTGCCAATAAGTATGATGGAAATTTGTCTTTGAAATGTTTCTCTTGTAATAAGATATGACATTTTGCTTCTAGATGTCTAGAGAGAATGGCTAACTATGACAAACATGATAATTTTGATAAGCATGATAGGAATGATAGATATGAGAAGTATTAGAAGTATGATAAGACTTACAAGCCTAACCAAAAGTACAGGAATTCAAAGAACTATTATTATGTTGCTCATGAAGGTATTACAAATGAAGAATCAAAAGGAGATGAAGTTTTATGTCTTGCTATTAAGGAAGATGGACCTATACCTGTTGATTCCACTGCTATACTAATGAGGATAAAGCTTTAGTTTCTAAAGTTGAAGAGAAAGATGAATGGGTGATTAATAATGGTTGTTCACATCATATGACCGATGATAAAAGCAAATTTTTGAGTATGGAAAGGTATGATGGTGGAATAGCTATATTTGGAGATGACAAAGCCTGTGTGATCCATGGGAGAGGTTCTATTTTTTTTTATGGTAAGCATAATGTTGATGATGTCTTGTATGTTGAAGATTTGAAGCATAATCATTTGAGTGTTGGATAGATGGTTGATAAAGGTTATGATCTACAATTCAAGGATGGTAAATGCAAGATCTTAAATGATTTTGGTATAGAGATTGCATCTGAAACTAAGACTGGAGGTAACATTTTTCATTTGAATGCTGGTGAGAAAAGTTGTTTGATTGCTCAGATTGATGAGAGTTGGTTGTGGCATAGGAGAATATGTCATGTAAACTTAGATTCAATGATCAAGATCAGTTCTACACATGCTATTAGAGATCTACCTAAGATTGTTAAGTCTGCTAATCCGATATGTAAGGAATGTCACTTGGGTAAGCAAACAAGAATTTCTTTCAAAAGCAATTAGTAAACATCAGATGGATTGCTAGACCTTGTGCATACTGACCTATGCGGACCTAAAAAGATTAGAAGTGTGTAAGGTGATAGATGTTTTATGCTACTAATTGATGATTATTCTAAGATGATGTGGTTTATCCTTTTGAAGGAGAAATTATAAGCATTTGATAAATTCAATATATTTAAAGCAAAGGTGGAGACTGAGTCTGGATTGAAGGTGAAGTGCCTGAAATCTGATAGAGGTGGAGAATTCTATTCCGATGAGTTCAATTCATTCTATGAGAAGCATGGGATTGGATGAAAATTATCTACTCCTAGAACCCCATAGTAGAATGGAGTTGTAGAGAGGAAGAACAAAATTGTTTTGGATGCTGCAAGGACTATTTGATTGAATGAAATGTTTTGAAGATTTACAAGAGATAATTTATTAGTACTATTGTTTACACATTCAACAAAGTTCACATCAAAGGTGATATTGGTAAGACCCCTTATGAGCTTTGGTTTGGTCATGTTCCTACTCTAATATATTTCAGAGTATTTGGTAGCAAATGTTATATCAAGAGAGATGAGGATATAGGAAATTTTGGTGCTAGAAGTGATGAAGGTATCTTCTTAGGATATTCAACAAAGAGTAAAGCCTACTAGTGCTACAATAAGAGACTAAGAAAGATAGTAGAAAGTGCAAATGTGAAGGTGGATGAGAACCTTGGGAAAGAGATAAGAGAATGTGGTTATGATGATGGACAACATATTTTCTTAGCCCCTATTTAGCCTAAAGAGCCTAAGAAGAATGATTTGGTAGAGATAGTTAATCTGGATGTTGTTTCTACTAGTGAAGGAGTGCATGAACCTGAGAATCAGAACAATCAGAAGACTCTAAGGTATGTAAGACTGGATCATTTTGAAAATCAGATTATTGGTGATAAGAATAAAGGTGCAATGACTAGAAGAAGGTTAGTTGTTGAAGAAGTATGCTTGATTTCTAGAGTTGAACCTAAAGATGTTGTTGAATCTTGTAAAGATGAAAATTGGATGAGATCTATGGAAGAAGAACTAGATCAGATTGAAAATAATAATACATGGGAACTTGTGCCTAGACCTACAGATAAGAATGTTATTGGTATTGAATGGGTGTTCATAAATAAAGCTAGACTAGTTTGCAAAGGGTACTCACAACAAGAAGGGATTGCTTATGAGGAGACTTATGCTCTGGTTGCCAGAATTGAAGCTGTTAGATTGTTGCTTGTTTATTCTACTTAGAAATGTTTCAAGGTGTATCAGATGGATGTCAAATCTTCCTTTTTGAATGGTGATCTTGAGGAAGAAGTTTACTTTGGGCAACCTGATGGATCTTCATTGTCAAATGATGGAGACATGGTATGTAAGATTAAGAAATCTCTTTATGGATTGAAACAAGCTCCTAGAGCCTGGTATGCTAGACTAGATAAATATTTGTTGAAATTGGGATTTAGTAAAGGTGTTGTTGACATTAATTTGTACTTTAAGATAGAAAATGATAACATCATGATTGTTGAAGTCTTTTTTGATGATATTATCTTTGGTGGTGATGATGACTTGAGTATGAAGTTTATCGGTGATATGCAGAAGGAATTCGAGATGTCTGTGATTGATGAGATGAAATTTTTCTTAGGTTTGTAGATTGCAATGATTGGAAAAGGTATATTCATATCTCAAACTAAGTATGTGAAGGAATTACTATAGAAGTTTGGGTTAGATGACACCAAACCGGTTGGAACTCCTATGGTGACTGGTTGTAAATTGTCTAAGAATGATGAATCTCTGAAAGCTAATAAGAGTTTGTACAAATCTATGATTGGTACACTGTTATATCTTACTTAGACTAGATCAGACATTATGCATGTTGTGTGCATGGCTACTAGATATCAAGTTGATCCGAAAGAGAGTCATGTCACTGCTATTAAGAGGATATTTAGATATCTGAAGGGAAATGTGGATTATGGTTTATGGTATCCGAGGAATGATAATTTCATGCTATGTGACTACATTGATGCCAATTGAGCTGGTGATATTGATGATCGAAAGAGCACTACCAATGGAGCATTCTTTTTGGGTAATAATTTGGTTTCATGGGCTAGTATGAAAAAAGATTCAGTGTCCTTATCTACTGCTGAAGTTAAGTACATTGTTGCTACTAGTAATTGCACTCAGGTATTTTGGATAAAGAAAATGTTGAAATATATCAGAGTTATTTATGATGAGCCTACTGTTATATACTATGATAATTACAATGCTATTAAAATGTCAAATAATTTGGTGCAACATTTAAATACTAAACTTGTGTTAATCAAATATCATTACTTGAGAGAGGAAGTCAATGAAGAGAAGGTGAAGCTAGAGTATGTATCTATGATGGAACAAATAGCTGATATTTTCACTAAACCTTTGCCTATAGATACATTTATCTACTTTAGAGACAAGCTAGGGGTATCCACCCCTCCTGTTGAGATTCTCCTCTGCTAGAGTAGTCTATGTTTTGGAGAGAGTTTGGTTTTATCCGGATTGGTATGTTGGTGATGCTCCTCTGCTAGAGTACTCTATGTTTTGAAGAGAGTTTGGTTTTCTATGTTGATATCTTTGGCATTGTTGTCAAAGGGGGAGAGAGATCATGTGAAAAAATACTTTATATGTTCTGATCTTAGGGGGAGTTTGCTAGTGATATCTTCTTTCTTTGCATTGATTGTTTTTCACATTCATATGTTGCCATCAATTCCAAAGGGGGAGATTGTTCGATATTGTTGGTCATTGTTGCTGCTAGGATATGTTGTTGTCATTGATGTCAACATATTTTTGTGATTTTCTTCAGTGACTACATTTTAGGAAGATCTTATGATTTAGTTTTGTAGTGTTGTTTTGTTGATCATTATTTTGCAGAGTTTGGTATTTCCTCCCGTATATTCTAGTGTGATCAGATCTTGTGCTAAGACTTTGGGATATTTCTTGAGACAGTATTGTGTATCTTCACTTCAAATGGTTCATGATTTGGTGCTCCACAAGTTATCCTTCTTTGTGAGAGTTGTTGATTGGTTGTGTTTGTGAGCTTTCAGACGTTGACCGATGAAGAATTGATAAGCGGTGTTGGTGCAGTTGTTCCTGATGATTATAATCTGCTTGTTGATGTTTCCTAGTCATATCTTATTTGTTTTAGTGATCCACATTGATCATTGTCGAGGTTCTTGGTGGTTTATATCAATCAGTGGTGATTTTTCATGTTATGCGATTTTCCTGGTGGTGTAGCATGTTGTAGTTGATGTTAGCATGATTTCCAATGGAGTTGTGCATTTGGGAATTTTATTTAGGTCTACGTTGTGCTATTTAAATCATTATATTGGTCCCATGGTTGATCTTTGTATCGGGTGATGTAATTTTGTAATTAAGGGTTGATGGTTTAGCCGACCTTGTTATCAAGGTTGATTACTTGTATATATAGGAGATATATTCATGTAATTTGGGTGTTGATGTTATGCCTGTATTATCAAAGAGTGTTTTATGTGTGAACAAGTGATTTATCCTTTGGTGTTGAGTTTGAGGTGAGATTGGTGTTTCAGGGCTGACATCTATGCTTAATTGGAACTGTAATCAGGCATTTGGAGATGCTATTCTTTCAATTTTGTAATGTTACCGAAATGTATTGGTGGGTGAAAAATGTGTGAATGAGAGATCAAGAGGAAAAATACCCTTTCCCTCCAAGGAGAGATGAAAGTTTCACTATGGATTTCCCTTGAAACACTTTTCACCTAATTACATTGGAAGAGGAGAGGAAAATTCACTAGATTCAACCTCCAAAGAAGAAGATAGAATTCTAAATGAAATGAGAAAGATAAGTTAATCGCCTCTTCCTATTTGAAATGAAAATGAATTGATTGAATTATGTAGTGCAAAAGTGACAAATAACTGATTATAACTTGAGATTAGAGTATGGGATGAAGTTGTGCACCTAGATCTAGCAGTAATATGTCAAGACGAAGTCACCCTGCAAATTTGAGGAAAATTTGTTCGGACCGTGGTAGGAATGTACACGGTCCTCAGAAAAATCCGTGAAACGAAAAGGATTTTTCTGCCTTTGCAAATGAAGCCTGAATCCAAAAGTATAGTTGTGCACCTGCAACCTACACATAGGAAAGAGAGGAAAATGGATTGGGATTGGGGGTTTTCCTTTAGGTCAAACCCTAGTTTTGGAATTAACCGAGTAATGAAAGAAAGTAATTGCAAGTAGATGTAAATGAAAGACTGATTGTAAATCACCTCAAGGGAGGTTGTGATAGCAATGTTGATAGAAATGCTTTTATGGAACTAAATGTTGGAATCAATCTCCTGTTCAATGGTTGAATCCTTGACTTGAATGCAACACCTATCCTTGAAGGGAGACTTGAGAATGCTGAATGCTAGAAAAGAATGCTTGAATGCTCTTGAATGCTTGATCTCTTATGCAACTTGAACTTATCCAACTTCAACCTATCCAACTTATGAAAATGAGAGGATGAATGCCCCTTAAATACATATTAGTGGATTTGATTTTTGTCATAGGCCAACATCGACGGAGTTTCCCACCCAATACACAACCAAGAATTCAACCCTAAAAAGGGTCCTACCCCAAAATAGGGTAGGGACAAGGGCACCATGCCCCTATCCAAGGGGGGACAGTGGCACCACAGCTCTATCCTACCCCTTTCTCTGAGGTAAAGTGTAGACAGGGTGATGCAGAGGCTAAGGAAGAAGTTGTTTTGATGGCTAAGCAATCTCTGGTATCCAATCAGGCTAGAGGATTCTAACTCACGTGCGTGAAGACCCTAATGTAGTCAAAAATTGCTAGGGTCACAATTTTATGACACTACATTTATCCCTCACTTTAGCGGGAGCATAAGCGTATGCCAATACTACTAGTAAAGTACAAGGAAACAAGATTGAAGAATTTTACCACGTCAAGGAGGCAAGATACGTGAAGCCCCCAGTGGACCTAGGATCTTATGACTTCAATTGACAAAGTAAAAGGGAAGATTGAGAAGGGGAGAACCATGACTACAATTAGAAAAATTCCCTTCACTATGGGTAATGAAAGCAAGGATAATAAAGATTACAAATAAAAACAAAGTTCACTAAGTAATTCTAAGTATCAAAGAAGGAAAATAAGAGAGAAGTGTATTCCCCCACGTTAAAGAGATCGTGTGCATCTTATCAGGAGGGATTGCTTTAAGGTAGGATACACCTAAGAGAGATATAACAAAGGGATCATGTTATCAGAAGGATTTAGCCCCTAATCAACGAATAAATCCAAAGATAATAAACACAAAAGATAAGCTAGTGTCACTTTCCTTGGGCTCAGTATGTTGTATGTTAACTCATGTATATCATGTATGTATATACATATAATAATCATCATTCCCCAAATAAGGACACTACCTTAGAAGAAAGGGAAGAGAGGATGTCTTTTGAGTCAACATGAAAGAGACCAGGAAAAGATCTCAATGATTTGCATCATCCCCAAGTAGACATTAAGGGAGCAATAGATGAACAGGGATACACATAGAAACATGGTCACAAAAGGGAAAGAAAGGGGAAGATCTTTAGTGCTAATATTGCTAATCTAGAATGACATTTGCCTCCCGGTCTTGTTGATCAATATTTTGGGAAGGCTGGAAAAATGCCAAAGGAACAACATCGAGCACATTAGATGGAGCTATCACAAGATCCAGACAAGGACTATGCTCATGTTGTAAGTCACTTTGTTCAATTCTAGGAGCTAGGATTAGGGTTTGTGAAAATTCATTAGATAAATGCTTGTCCACATCAACATATTTATATTTACTATTTGAAGCATTAGGAGTTGTATTGCCATTATGAATAAGATTTTCACCCATTTCTTCATCAAAGTTTAGAGAAAGAGGAGCAAGAAAATGAATAGGAATAAAACCATCACATGTTTTATGCAACTTATGATTTGGAGACGTTGGTTGAACATCTTGCTTAGTAGAAAAGGGAATCATGTCAATTGTCAGAGTCTGAGGAGATTGAATATTTTGATGGATAGCTTCACGAGATCGAACATGACATCTTCGTTAGTGTTCTCTCACACAACAATTTCATCAAGTCTTAGTGGAAGGTTGAGAAGGAGGAGGAACATTTGAAAATGTAGGGATGTTTCTCTTCTTGATAGTTGAAGGTTTAGGTTGAGGTATTTTTGGTTGAATAAGAGGATAAGTAGGCCTCTTCTCTCGATAAGAGGAAGGAGGTGGAACTATGCCATAGAGAGGAGGAATATTAGGTGTAGGAAGGAGACTAGGTCCATCATGAGGAGGATGTATAGGTCTAACCTTAGGAGTAATATTATTGTTCTCTTAAGAGAAGGTAAAGTTACATCCATGGGTATAGGTGGACAATCTTCCTAAGGAGGGAGATTAGTTCTATCCATGAGGGGAAGAACCTCATCTTGAAGAATAATAGGAATGTTAAATGTTGGAGATATAGGTTGAATTAAGGATAATGTCATATCATTCTTCCATTTTTTATAAGATTGAAAAAGAGTATCGCTCCTTGATGGAAGGGATTAAAATTGTTTAGGCCAAAAGAAATCAAAAGGAACATCATGGCTTCTTTTGGATGGATGAAATAAGCTATGGTTCACAGTTATGATTTTGCCATGCTGAGGAAATTTAAAACACTTGTGGATCAAAGAAGAAATAGCCTTCATGGAAGATAGCCAAGGATAGCCCAACTTCACACAGAATTTCTCAGAAGAGGGTATGATAACAAAGTCAACATCCATGGATTTAGTATGAAATTCAATAGGAAGAGTGATAAAGCCAATGGTAGGACAAGAGAAGCCATCAAATAACTTCACAACCACATTAGAAGCCTCATATGTTGGTTTATGCAATCATAAAGTGAAAAGATACTCTTTAGTTATGACATTAACCATGGAAGAGGGATCAATCAGGGCACCATGACAAGGGATGTCCTTAACCTTTGCAGCTATGTATAAAGGGCCATCAGGTTCTCTAATGGTCTTGCTAGGGTCAAACGTAATACAAGGATCCTTAGGTGAATCCTATGTTTCTACCATATTAACCAACATTGGGGCCATAGAGGTGAATTCTTCAGAAGAGAGTGAATTAGGCACAATCTCAATAATGTTAGAGGTATGAGATGGCAAGGGATCAATGAAAATATTAAGATTTTGATTAGGAGGAGCCACTAATTTATTCCCTTTATCATTCACACCTACCATAGATATAGTATTATTATCAATAAAGTCTTGAATCTTATTCTTCAATGCAAAACATTTCTTAGTATCATGACCAGGTTGACGATGAAATTGACAAAAGGAATTATTATCAAAATAAGGGGATGCAAGTTTAGAAGGATCAAATAGTTTTATAGGAGGAAGTTTGATAACATTTTTGTGCAACAACTGAGACATAATACTATGTAAAGATTCATTCAAAGGAGTGAATTGTCTTTCTCTTTGGAATTTTTTTGAAATAGAAGGCACACCTATTGTAGCATTCATATTGTTGTTGTTGATTGGATCATTGAACTTGATGAATCTTTTTATTGGTTTGAACTTTGCAAATGGTTGTTGAACACTCTCCCCCTTATCACTCAGAGCCATAGGAGTGGATTTCTCCATTTGACTCATAGCCAGTTGATAATTGTGGAGTGTTGCGCACAACTGCGGAAATGAAGTAAACTCAGACAAAAGAAGTTTTTCCCTGATATCTTTTTGTAAATTAGAAATGAAAATTCTTTGAATATCATTATCAGGTACATGAAAAGAAATTTGAGCACACAAATGCTTATATCTACCAATGAAATCAATCACTTTTTCTTTAACACCTTGTTTAGAATGCATTAAATCAGTCAATGTGATTTTAGGGCCAATGTTGTTTTGAAATTGTTGGATGAAATAATTTTCCAATTGTTGAAAGGAAGTGATAGAATATGAAGGAAAAGAGAAATACCATTGTAAAGCCTTATCTCTTAGTGTTCTTGTAAATAGTTTTGCAAGCAATCTTTGATCATAAGCAAAATCAGTACACAAGGTTTGAAATGTTTTGACATGCGTAAGAGGATCACCTTTTCCATTATAAAGTTCCAATTGAGGGATCTCAACATGTTTAGGTGGCTCGACTTTAACAATATTAAGAGAAAGTGGGCTCACAACATCAAAGGTGGGCACAGTAAACTTAGATTGACTCATGGAATCAATTTGTTGTTGTAAGGAAGACATGGTTTGAGAAATATTGTTAATTGTCACTTCAATAGAAGAATTGATGTTAGACATAGGTGATTGGGAAGGTGGAGTGATGTTATTGAAAGAAGGAATGGAATGAGAATAAGGTGGTGGTACATTATGATAAGTAGGCATAGGTGATGGGGGTAGGAAAAGGGACACTTAAAGGAGGAATAAAGTTGTTGAAGGAATTGCCCCCCTGTGTCACACTGATTGGTTGAGGAATAATAGGAACACTCATGGAAGACATAGGTAATGATGGAGGATTAAATGAAGAAGAAGGATTGCCCCCATGAACCATGGTTGTAGGAATGACATTTTGACTTGAAGTAGCCATGATGTTGGATGTGAAAGTAGGAATACTAGTCATAGGAGTACTCAAAGGAATTGAAGGTTGTGAGTAACAGAGGGTTTCAGAACAACTCTTGATAGGCATGACATTAGAGTCAACAATATGTGCCATTCCATGCAATATATCAATTTATTTCTTATCACTTTGAATCATGCACTTAAGGCCTTCAATTAATGGAAGAGCTTCACTGTTAGGGTATTCTTGGGACATCCATTGTTGAAAGTTATCAAATTAATTGTCTAATGTGGAAAGTTGATCTATAGAGACCCTAGTTAAAGCTTCTTTTTCATCATGGGATTCATTAATGGGGTGAATAGGCACATGATTAGGATGGAAAGAATTAGCATGATCCTCATTAAAGAAGTCACCCAAATTAGGCTTCATCTCCTCGGTAATTAAACCTTGGGAAGCCTTAATTCTAATTCTTCATCTAATGGGGATAGGATAGGTGGAAGTAATAGTAGTAAAACTCATGCACTAGAGGGAAAATATGAATTTTGAATTGTGGAACAAAGCTTACAAAATTGAGTAATGCAAAATTTAAGAAAATAATGATTACACAATTTTAACTTTGTTGGAAGAAGGGGATGACACAATTTCCAAAAATGAAAGGAAATTAAAATTTTAAAATTAGGGCCAAGGGAATACCACTTAATTTTAAAATCAAGATTTTCAAAATTAGGGGCAGACTATAATTAACGTCTTAATTTTAAAAAAATTCTTGAAATTTGAAATGTTGAATTTGGGAGGTATTTCCAATTCCAAAGAGATCCAAAATCGACAAAATTAGCCAATCTTCCGGATTTAGGCTATTAAATACAGTCATAATAGTCTCTCAAAATTTTGGGAAAAAGGCCAAGGACTGTGGCAGGAACGCACATGGTCTGACCAACTTTTTTTTAAATTTTCAGAGATGGATATTACGATGATTTTAAAGCTAACCCCAAAAAATTGATGAATTTTATGATCTCTTGATGGGTGAAATGAAGGTGCAAATGTAAAGATAGGACCCTATTAAGGTTTTGAAGAAAAAGAGGAACTAAATTGCAATTTTGAAAAAGGTCAAACCTAATGGATAGGGACATCTTGGAAAATGTTTAGAAATCCCAATTGAAATGAAATTGATTTGAAATTTGCACAAAATCCAAATAATTTTAAAAATTAGGGTTTATGACCTAACCACTTACTTATAAAATTTGAATTTTGGGAAAAAGGGGGGAAATTGAAAATTTGAATTGTAGGAATGATGACAAATTTGAGAACAATAAGAAATCTGAAAATTAAATGGAAATCCAATTTTTGCACAAGTTCAATATAATTTTTTTAAATTAGGGTTTTAACAAGTAACCTCTTAATTCTGTAAATTTTATTTGCAAATTGAATGAGATAAGAAGGAAATTGAATTTGACAAACAAAACAATTTTCAGATTTAAGATAACTACAACCAATTTTTGCAAATTACAAGTTCAATTTTAATTAAAAACTAGGGTTTTTAATGATTTAACCACTAAGTTTGCAGAAATTTGAAACTTATAAATGAAAAATATGCAATTTTGTTCAAAGGAAAGCATGCAAGATGTCGGGTTCACCAAAATGTAATGGTGGAAAAATGGTGAATGATAGATCAAGAGGAAAACTACCCTTTCCCTCAAAGAGAGATGAGAGTCTCACTATTGATTACCCTTCAAACACTTTTCACCATGTTACATTTGGAAGCGAAGAGGATAATTCACTAGATTCAATCTCTCCACACGAATATGGTAGACTGAATTCTGAATGAGATGGGAATGATAAGTTGATCCCCTCTTGTTTGAAATGAAAAGGAATTGATTGAATTATGTAGTGCAAAAGTGACAAAGAACTGATTATAACTTTAGATCAGAGTATGGGATGAAGGTGTGCACCTATATCTAGTAGTAATATGTCAAGAGGAAGTTTCCCTACAAATTTGAGGAAAAGTTGTCTAGACCATGGCAGGAATGTACACAGTCCTCCGAAAAATATGTGAAATGAAAAGGGTTTTTCCACCTCTGCAAATGAAGCTTGAATCTGAAAGTATAGCTGCACACCTACAACCTACACATAGAAAAGAGAGGAAAAAGGGTTGGGATTGGGGGTTTGCCTTTAGGTAAAACCCAAGTTTTGGAATTAACCAAGTAATGAAAGAAAGTACTTGCAAGTAGATGTAAATGAAAGACAGAATTGTAAAATCACCTGAAGGGAGGTTGTGATAGCAATGTTGATAGAAATGATTGTATGGAACTGAATGTTGGAATCAATCTCCTCTTCAATGGTTGAATCCTTGACTTGAATGCAACACCTAGCCTTGAAGGGATAGTTTATTATTATAGTTTATCAAATCTATGTTTTGTGATTAAGTTTGGTATTCCGATGAAGACTGATTCACCCCCCTCATCTCAGTCTTCCTTCTTAGCTTCTTCTAACACAATCAACCCATAGAAAAGAACAACATTCTTCATGAATTCATAGCCATAATGAAAAATTTGAGAACACTTTGCAAACATCCCAAGCATACACAAAAATCTTCTTCAAAAAAACCAAGATCAAAAATTCATTCTTCAAAAACCCAAAACACAAAATCTTCAAAATTTCTAAGATATTTCCTCTTTCCAGCCAAACTAGTCTCCAAATCACCACAACCTTCCTAATTTCATCAGCAAAATTGAACCATCGCACAATTCTCTTCTCAAAATATTTTCAAAATGAAACTCCTAAATAAAAATATAGGTAGAAATCCTAAAAATATATTTTCCCATTCATGAGGACTCAATTAGAACCTTTAATGCAAAACACAAAACTCACTCCACTTTCACCTTTGAAAGAAAAATAAATAAATAAATTATTACTAAATTCTACTCCCAAATAACCAATAAAATAAATAATTAAATCGATATATATATTCATAATTGCTCAAATATTATAAATTTAAACTCAACTACCAAATAATATCTCCCACAATAGAAATAAAATATAATAATTAATAATAATCTTCCATGCATAATTATAAATGCTAAATATTATAATCCACAAAATAATATCAATACTATAATAGTATAGGACTTACAAAATTCCCACATGAATAACTAATTACTCATGCACAAGGTCATGCATAACAATATATTTATTAATTACCATAACATCAAAACAACAATCAAACTAAGACCACATAGAACGTAACAAGAGAACAAGGTTAAAACACTAAAACTGATGAGATATCAACTAGGTTTAGAATGTAGTAAGGCCTTATGCCATCTTCGATCAACTTCCATTTGGTATTAAAGACACTCTCAGACCTGTGAAATTAGGTGGAGTTGATGTTGAATACTAAGAGGGGGGGGTGAATTAGTATGCCAAAAATCTTTGTACTTAAACACTTTGCTAGACTAACAGTAACCCGATAAAATAGTTTAGCATACAAACCGGTTAGCACATATGCAAACCAAATAGCAAATAATGCATTCACCCATAGAAGCACAAACACCATAACACAAGAGATTTTGACATGGAAACCCAAATGGGAAAAACCACGGTGAGATGAAACTCACAAGTAACTATTTGCAGAATAGGAACCAGACCGGTTAAGGTCAAATCGGTTAAGGTCATATGATGTTCTTTACCAGAACAAATCTTGTTAGGAATCTCAATCTCTATTAGGAGATAAGTCTGATTAAAGACTACCTTGCTAGAGGATTTTAGATCTACAGATGTGAACCACCTTGTTAGAGGATTTACAAAAGGCTTTTGGGCCTACCCGATTAAGGGCTACAGACTTGTCAAAGATGTGAGTAATCAACAAGTGAGTGATCTAGCTAATAGCATAGATTGCTTGGTTAGATCCTTGATAGCTCGTTCCTAATGCATTCCAACATTACTTCAGTCTTCTACACATTCATACTCTCTCAAACTCATCAACCACCTTAAACCCTAGCAACAACCTAAAACCCTAGACATGATGTCTTTATAAAGGAATCTGATTTCATGTCGGTCCAATAGGATTACAATACAATTTCCTAGGTTCAATGCATCTAGAGATATTCTATAACACAACACAAAAGGCATCGTTGAAGTGTTGGCACCATCAAACAATTGGTGGATGGTAACTCATCACAAAATGTTGATTGGTAACTCATCACAGAGTGTAGACACCCAAAAATGGTCAAACGCTTGCGAGGTCATACTTTAACATTTGCGCATTGCCTCATTTTAGGTTTTTGCATCGCATTAACATTTCTACTATGTCACGCACTTGGTCTTTATCATTTCCGAACATCGAGTCATTCTTCTACATTCTTCGATCATCTTGTCTTTAAATTTGGTCTTGTCGACAACATTATCCAATCATGATTTTGATTAATTTTACCCTGTCGCATCAATGTGCGTATTCATTTGTCATCATTTTGGACATCGTCAATCCTAATTAGGGTTTTGTCCTCTTATCGATCCTGTCAATCTTGTGATCGATTTGTCATTGATCGTTGTCCTCTTATCAATCTTGTTGATTTATCATCAATCCTTCAATCTTGTCATTTTATGATCGATTTGTCATTGATCGTTGTCATGTTCGATCTTGTCATTTTGCGATCGATTTGTCATTGATCGTGGTCATTATCTTGTCATTTTGCAATCTATTTGTTATCGATTTTTGTCCTCTTGTCGATTTTGTCATTTTACAACCGATTTGTCATCGATCGTTATCTATCTCAATTATGTCAATTTGTCATTGTTCCTCGTCAATTGGCGCATTTTCTCAATCAAATCATTTTGTCGCATTGGTCATTTATCAAAATCAAATCATGGCATTAATTATCTTCAATCAAGACCTAATTGTCATTTTCGCATTTCTAATTCGTCTTCTAGGGTTTTATGATTTAGTCATTTAACCTAATTCGCCATTTCTTCCTCTAGGATTACTAAATTATTTATTAATCCTAAGTCTTCTTATTACAATTAAATCTTTATTCAATTGGCTAATTATTCTTCTTTGTGAATTGATTAATAAATGAAAAATTATTAATTAATTCACTAATTCCTAAATCCTATTTTTCATCAATTTCTAATTTCAATTTCCTAATTTGTCATCAATTTCAATTTTCTAATTTCTCAAATTTCTAATTTCTTTTCCCTCCTATTTCATCTCCTAATTCTATGGGAATGACATTTCAATTTGTCATAAATTGTCATAATTGACAATCAATCAATTTGACATAGAATGTGTCATAATTTGTCATCAAATTGTCAATCAATCAAATTGTGCATGGAAAGTGCATAATTTGTCATAATTTGTCATATTGATTTGCAATTTCCATTTGAATTGCATCATGCCAATCTTGTCATTTATCTAATTTCTCTATAAATTGGATGATTTTCAATCAAACCTGGTCCGAATTTCTATCAAACTACCGAACCTTCGTTTCTAGTACTCTTGAACTTGTTGCTTTCAATTGTGTGAGCACTTGTAGGTGAGATCCAAAAACCCATTGAAGAGGAAAGAACAACAATGGAGCTGCATGGAAGAAGCATATGGTTTGCATGACATTTTCTTTTAAATGCTTTGTTTTCATACCTTCATTGAATGTGCTTTGGAATTAGGTTCATTTCAATGACTGTTCTTTTGATTGAATTATCATATCTTGTGTTTTGATTGATCTACTTATTTTGATGATTCCTAATTCTTACGCTACATTAACTGGTGAACTCGACGTGAATACTAACCTTCTAACCATCTTACTGTGTTTTGGAGTGCTTCTAAGCTGATTTGCAGGTCAAAAACTCAAAAACAGGGCCGTGCAGTGCATTCTGGACACATCCTGCGCCTGTGTGAAGCATTCTGTGCCTGTGTGGAAGCATCTTGCGCTTGTGTTGAAGACTTCTGTGCTTGTGTTTGACATCCTACACTTGTGTCCTATCTTCTGCGCCTATGTAAAGTCTAGATCAGAGGGTAAAAAAATGCAGTTTACTTGAAATTTTTGATGTTTTTTGCTTTCTGTTTTCTATGCTTTGGATTTTGGTACTGATTATTTGTGCAGGATCTTGGCGTACGCATGACAAAGACTAAAAATCAAATTACTAACATGTGTTATGCAGATTCGATGGTCAAAGACAACAAATCAAACTTCTGACATGTGTTTTGCAGGTTGCCTTGGAGAAACAACCAAATTGTGTGTTTGAGTTTTCTAATTAGGCACTTAGTGATTTTTTTAAATAGGTTGGAAATGAACCCTTGTTTGCTTTGTTTGTTAAGTATGACATTGGAGTAGGAGAGTATGCTCTCATCCTTCATAGGGTGATCAGAAATCCAGATCTTCGATACCATGCTTGTCTTGTTGATTGTTTGTCTCCATTAGAGGGCCTGCCTTCCCGACCACTTTGCTTTAGCAAGCAAGTGATAATCGTGAGAAGGGAACGACCCAAAGTGAGTACAGCTAGAATTCCTTGGCATTCTAACTCACTATAAACAAATACCTGATGAGCGAAAGCTTTGAAGGAAGTGTTACGTGGGAATTGCAGTTACTTGGGAAGTGATGACCCTTGAACTCTTTCTCATATCAACATCTAAGTAGGGCCTCTTGGTCTAAATCACGCTTGCGTGACTACATTTGTTTGGTATCTTGATGGGCTTAATGTCTCAATCATGC
Source organism: Cryptomeria japonica (assembly GCF_030272615.1). Lineage (NCBI taxonomy): Eukaryota > Viridiplantae > Streptophyta > Pinopsida > Cupressales > Cupressaceae > Cryptomeria > Cryptomeria japonica. Next base: position 830,553,831 of record NC_081409.1, read on the forward strand.
TTGCATGACATCAAGGAGCAATGCTTAACAGAAATCCTTACTACATACCTTGTTTTTAGAGGCCAAAAACCCTTCTAGTTGCTTGAGAAGGACAAATTCGGATACTTGGAAGAGATACTAAGTTTGCCATGGGGAGATTCCATGGGGACTGATGCTTGGCTGCCCTGAGAAGTGAGTGCCGTGGAGGGGAGCCCGTGGGGTCAAGCATCTATGTATTCTCCTTGAATCTCATAATGAGTCTACCTCTCAAGTACCTAATGTCTTTGCCTACCATAAGGAATGTGGAAATGAGCATGATTGTCTTGATTCTAAGTTGTAACATCTTGTATTCTTTGATTGTCAAAAGTTGAATATCATCCCATCTCAAAAGAAAAACAAATTGATCTAATATAAGATTAAGCACAAGAGACATTCATCCAACAAACATTCAACAAGGTTCAAAGCACATCTTCCAACATGGTTATCCAACATTGTTCAAAAACTTGTCTCAACTCTTATGTCACTTACATTTAGGTTCATCCTAGGTTGCATTTTTCAAAGTCATTATCAAGTATCAAGGTTAGGTTTCACCTAAGTCATACTTCTTTTGCATATCAAAAAAAAAAAGTCATCCATTTGTATGTGTCCTCTTGCATAAGAGTAATATCATTTCATAATTAAACCTTAGGTTTCATCTTAGGTTGACATTGTCATACATTTGCATTTGCATATCCCAAGTCTCTTCATTAAGCTTAAGTCATTATCATATCATAGCAATTGTCCCTTTGCATATAGTGTCAAAACTAGGTTTTGTCATACTTGAGTAATCCAAATCTTTGGTAAACCCTAAGTCATTGTTAGGAAGTCTAGACCTTATCAAACTTTTGTCCTTTTGTCATCAATATCATTTCGTCAAACCTAGCTTAGTATCCAAGCATATAGGGGAGACATTGTCATCTTGTCCTTTTGTCACTTGGTCCTTTTGTCCTTTGAGGTCTAGACATCATTTCAATTTCCTAAAGGTCTTTTTTAGATTTGCATTCATAAGTTTGTCAAAATCTTCGAAAACAACCAAAAACATAGGTTGCATTCTTGCCATAGATTGCATTTTCATCTATTTTAGTTTGCATTTAGTTGCATATCATACATTATCCTTGAAAAATTCCAAAAATATTGCATTTGCATAGTGACATGTCTATTGAAACAAGGTTCCAAGCACCAATGATGCAACAAAGTTTGACATATCAACCGACAATGCAATCACAATTCTATCCAACCCAACAACAAGGCAATAACAATCAAACTTTTTATGATGAAACAAGTCTCCAAATACAAAAGTTAGAGGAGAAGCTAGCGCAAGAACAAGAGATTTTGGAACAAAGAGTGAAAAACATTGCGAAGAATAGATCACAAATGTCCAAAGTGTTTCAAAAATTTCCAGGTCAAAATCCAAATATTGAGCCAATTGATGTAAGATCTCTTCTTAAGTGATCAGACATACCAGCTCTCCTCTCGCAAATAGAGATGATGAAACAATTACAAGAAAGGAGACAACATCAATTTCAACATTATGTGCCTCCACAACAAGAACAAGAAGGTGTTTACTATCAATCATATTTTCAACCATCACAACCAATGGTCCAACATTTTCAGCCAACACAACCAATGGTCCAATTTCAACAATATGTCCAACCAACTATACAATGTCAACAAATGGTTCAACCAATGGTGGAATATCAACAAGTTCAAGTTCAATCAACATATCAATGTCAACAACTGCCACCAAAAATTCAACAACAAAACTTGCAACATGCACCAAGCCAAGTGTCAAACATGTCAAAACAATTAAACCAAGTCCAATATCAAAATATGACATCAAATCAAAAACAAGTTCAAATTCCAGATACAACTATGTCCAAACCTAAAAAGAAAGGTGGCTTTATTGCAATGCTCTTAAGGAAACAACCAAGTGAGTTTATTGAGGAAGATCAAAATAATACACTTATGTCTAGCAATGCCTCATCCCCTCGCAAGAAAATTGACTCTCCAGTGGCATCTATCCCTACACCTTTAGAAGTTTCACAAGAACCTTCCATATTGTCTTCATCAAACAATACACCTAAGGATGCAATTATCCAAGAGCTATCCATAATTGATTGCCAAAATAATCCAATTCATGATGCACATCCTTGTCATGTTTCAAAAATACAAGACCCAATGCCACCATGCACTTTATTGCCATTACCTATTTTAGAGGAGCCCATTCAAAGTCCCTCTTCCTCATGTTCAAGCATTGATTCATTGCCAGAATCCAGCACAAATGTTCAAAGTGCATTTCCTTTATGCCAAAAAATTGATCCCTTGTCAGAATACCCCATGCATGTCCAAAGTCCAACCTCATGTCAAGAGGATAATTTAGAGCATAAAGAAACGCATGTTAAAATAGATCAAGATCAAGATCAAGATCCTGAAAACTTATCATCCCATCCAATTGTTGACCAGGACCCCATCTTCCCAGACACTCACGATGATTCTCCTATTCTTGTCCATCCTATCCAAAGTGCTATTGACATTCCACTCCCCGAGCAAGATCAAGATATTCCAGTCCATCCAATCCCAAACGATCCCCTTCCATTTCACGAACACAATGTCCTTTCAAATCCCATTGACATTCCACTTTCTAAGAAAGATCAAGATATCCTTTCCATCCTTTCCGATGATCCCATTAAAAGTCAAGAGCAAAGGACCTTTAAAGAAGATTCCAATGATCTTCCTCCTTGTCAAGATCAAATCATTCCTTCAGATCCTCCACAAGATCCACTTGTCCCTCCATCTCCTTGTCCTAATGCTCCATATACACTCCAAGATCGCACTTCTTTTGATGATCCCATTATTTCTCCCATTCCATCTCTTGAAGAGCCTATCATTGAACCATGTCCACCACAAAATCCTAGTCCCTCTCATGATCCTAATCCCCCTCATGATTCTAACATGTTATTACAAGATGTTCATGAACCCTCGACATGCACAATGGGTTCTTCCACTTTGGTGCAATCTGATCCACTTCAAGATCTCATTATTTCTCTTATATCACATCCACCTCATAATGGACTTGCGTCTTCTTCCCAAAGAAAAGAGTCTCCTACAAGTCAAGATATTGATAAAGGCAAAGGAGTAGATCTCCATAAGCAAGAATCTCTCCATATCAAAGAGAATACTAATGGTCATGGCTACAGAGCTCACACTCAAGGCATTGGTATCCCTTCAAAGTCAAAATCCAAATGTCCACCTTCCCCATCATACCTTCCATCCATCTTAGGTCCATATATCCCTTCATCCTCTATGCAAGGTCAGCAAAGGCACACATCCTTGAGTAAACCTCATCCATCCAAAAGAAGTCCATATCATTCCCATCCACACCGACATTCATTCCCTCTTCCAAGCAATTTGGATGCCAAGCATAAAAGTTGCAAGTCTAAAAATCCACATGTATTCAAGGATCAACATGTCCAATATAATCGACATGTCAAAACAAAGAACAATATGATCTATAAAGAAAAAGAAAAATCCAAAAGGCCACAAAGGCCCACTGAGCAAAATAAAGAAAATTCAAAATATATATGGGTTCCTAAATCCTTTGTGCAAGCAATGCACTCCAAAGAACCACAAAAGCATGAAAAATCAAAAACCATGTGGATCCCTAAGAAGCTCCTTGAAGCACAAAAAGCAAAATCCAACTTGGCATCCAAAATTTCTATTCCTCCATCCAACCCTCTCAAATTTGTTCCTCCATCACCTTCTTCATCTATTTTGGGCCCTTATGTCCCAAAATCCCAACCTATTCCTCCATCCAAAGTTCACAATCTGAGATACATTTGTCCTCCATCTGTCCATCACCCCTCAAGGTGTGTGCCAATATCGATCTTGCCTTCATTTCCATCCACTGAAGTCTAATTCTTCCAATACCCTATCCATTATCCAATGCATATTTTCCATCCTTCCATCCCTCTCGTCCAATCCTTTGCATAAATCATTGCCTTAGTTTCATCTCATTGTCCATGTCCTTATCCTACCAACGTCTTTGAGCATACTTTTAAAGGTCATGGTCCATTCTTTTCAAGGCTACTATCCAAATAAAAAGATGCTTGAGTCCTTCTTCCATCCCCTATCATGTGTCCATCTTCTTCTGAAAAAGTAAAAAAAAACAAAAAAATTGAAAAAAAAAGACAAAAGCAAAAGAAAAAAAAAATTAAGCAAAAATAATTCGTCCACTGGTGAAAACCTGGTAAATAGGCACCTTGGGCAAGTACCATGATGAAAACCTGGCAAACAGGCGTCATGCGTAATCTATGAACTTCTTGCACACTACACTTGGGGGCAGGTTTCCTCCTTCATATCCTATTGCCCTTCATTATCCTATCATACCATGTCATTACCCTCCATTATCCTCTTGTCCCTCATGTCCAGTTTCCCTTTCCACATTTGATCTTGACAAGGCTGACGATCGTCATGAGCATCATGCATCTTGTTTGTAGCTTTCAGTCTATCATAGCTTTTGGTCATTTATCCATTTGCTTATTACAACCTTTCATCCATATTCCCTGCCTTATTACAACTTTCTGCCATTATCCCTTAGCCTACCCCGACCTTCAGTCCATGTCCCTTATCCATATCTTATCACTATCCATACGCTCTGTTTCATTCCTTGATCTTGATCTGACATAAGGATGTAAATTTAAAACATGTTTTTCAAAAACCTCTTGACATGTCCCTCATGCCATGTTCCTACTTTACATTGTCATATCCAATCTTTTGTCCCATCATGTAATAGCCCTTGGAAATTGCATCCGTATTGTCTCCATAATACAAGGCCTTTATCTTCCCTCTATCCACCATCATTTCAGCAAGCCTATTTATTCACCTATCATATTCCTTTCCTTGCTAGACACTGGGGGCAAAATTTGAAAAATATCATAAAAATTGAAAAGTGTCATGAAAAAATCCTAAAAATTGAAAAATGTCATGAAAAAATCCTAAAAATTGAAAAATGTCATGAAAAAATTCATAAAAATTGAATAATGTCCTTAAAAAAATCATAAAAATATAATAATGTCCTGAAAAAATCCAAAAAAATCAAATAATGTCCTGAAAAAATCCAAAAAAAAAATCGAAAAATGTCCTGAACAAATAAAAAAAAAAATCATATAAAGTCTTGAAAAAAGAATGAACACAAAAAAATTGTAAAACTCAAAACTCACAAAAACATGCATTTTTGCAATAAAGTATTCCCTGTATGCATAGACAAATCACTGAGCATTCATCCAACGACACTCGTAATCCATTTCAACACTGTGCTTTACTGAAATCATGCTTTAACCAGATGAACTCTTTCAATCAAAACTAGACATTTCAAATTGATCAAAATTGTCAGCTCAATCGAATATCAGTATCAAAATTATTTGTCCTTGTTCCTATTATCATGGGTCTTATACAGGGTGTGGTATACTCGAAACCAGACTGTGTCCTGTCTTAGACGGGGTACCACATTTCCTGAAACCAGACAGCATGATCGTCCTATCAGCACGTTCAACTTTTGACAATGAAGATCAAGATGTTTGTTTGTTTGTTTGAATTTGCGCATCTTATCTTTTTATTGATTTATCTTTGGCTTTGATCATGTCCCTATGTTGCTCGATGATGTCACTAAGTGATTTAGAGTGACCGGGATGGTTCATGATCTTTTTCTTTTTTGATTGTGATTGTCGTTTGTTTATGCTGTGTCTGTCTTATGCAAATCGGGTTGCATTTCAGCTCTGGCCTTCAATGCCATGATGCTACGCATCCATTTTGCTAAATAAAAATAAGGGTTCTCACCTACGCAGTGCATTACTGAAAGCAAGTTTTCATCATCTCTAACTGTCTTCTATCTCATTTCTTCTTACTAACATTTCTTCCATCCGGTCGGATAGTCAGTTCGGTCTAGTGCTCCGATATCCAAGCACATATGCTGCATCCTGCATTCATTTGGTTAGTACATTTGCATTTCATCACATATTATATCAAGCATTTTAGCCATTTCATTTCATAAATACATCCAAAGTACATAAAAATGCATCCATACATGTTCATAAACCAGTGCATAAGTCATCCATACATGGAAAATAACATCAGTCATAACATATTGCATCCATCATATCGATGCATATCATATCACATATCATAATAATGTCGGAGTACAAAATTGGACTGTCTGTCCTAAGTATGGCCCGCAGGCTGACTACATAATGGCAAACTACATAATGTCCACTGTCTGTCATATGGAGCACGTGCCTCTGTCACTGGGTGCTCCCTCTGTCCTCCTCATCCCTGCCATGTCTTGCAGATGATGTACCTGGTCCTGGTCCTGGCTGCGATGGTTTCATCGGTCCACTCCCTCCTATGCTACTCAATGACCTCCGAGAGCGTGACCTGCTCTCTGTCCTCGATCATGCCCGATATGAAGGTGCTCTCCGCTCCGGTGGAACTGCACCCTCATATAGTGTCCTCCAGTACAGTCTCTCCTCGCCGGTCTCTACCAGCATCTATGCCATCTCCCGTGCACTAGCATCCCTGATCGACCCAATGAACTCAGTGACTCTCTATCCCTCTCGCTGTACCTGAGCTAGTGCTATATCTCGTTCTGTCCTCAAAATGGCATTTTGTCTCTCCAATGTCACAATATAATCCTGCTAGCTCGCTATGGTAGCCCTGTACATGTCCATCTCCTCTATCCTAGCTGTCTCTGGCTCTATAGGAATATCCTGCAAAGTTTCCTGATCCGCTGTGTCTGGCTCCTCATCATCCTCCCCACCATCATCTCCCTCATCCTCCTCATCACCTCCCTCAGCTCCGTCCTCCTCTCCATCACCCTCATCCTCATCATCCTCGTCATCCTCCTCGTCCTCATCATCTCCCTCCTCTCCTGTGAGTGGGAAGTCCTCCTGTCTCCTCGGTACTGGAATATCCGGATCGGTCAAAGGCACTGGCCGTTGCTGTGTGAACCATGTCTCATACTCCTCTGTAGTCCCAGCATCCACCACATCTAACATCCAATCCCACTGTCTTTGCTGTAACTGTGCAAAGTTGGCATATGCTATATGTGGCTGAATCATACTACCCCACTGACTCGTCTCTCGGTGAGATCGGGCAAAGCATGCAGTCCTCCAAGGAACATCCTGTGTCTCTCCAAACTGTCGCCGGACTCTCTCTAGAAGGTATAACTCAATCACTCTCTGGTGGTTCACTGGTCACCCAATCAGGTACCTCTCCTATCTGCAGTATGGTAACTCCTCATGATCATCTGACCATCCGGGGCAATCTAGATATGGCCTCCATATGAACTCTCTAAGTCTGTCTAACTCATGTCGCCAGTATAATATGTATCCAAAAGGACCTTGTCTAAGTGCTCCACTATAGCTGTATACATATGGTTGGTGTGGTACAACCTGTCTATCTATGATCGGTCGACATATGGCAATATGCTCGAATGCCCATACCTGAAGCAATGTGACTCCACAACTCAGAGTCTGCACTCCCTGATATGCTATCTGATGTAGCTGGAAATACAACATAGCAAGTACACATGGTCCCCACGTGTACACTGTCCCCTCTGTCACCATCTGCTCTAATACTCTTCCCCAGCCAATAGGGAATCCATGTCCTCGTCTGTCACCTGCCAGAAGACATGCTATCACCACTGCTATCACCACACATTGCTGCTCATACTCGGCTGCCATAGTCTTCCAGCGAATCTCCCTCTCGACAATGTCCAAATCATCTACGTCACACTCAAATAGTCTGCATAACGTGTCTCTCCCTATTACTAGGTCGTACTCTATCATCTCCCCATGTATAGGAATGCGGAGGATGTGCCATACATCCTCTAGAGTCACTGTTGCCTCTCCAGTCGCCAAATGGAATGAGGAAGTCTCCGAATGCCATCGCTCTGCCAATGCGGTAAGCAATCCTGTGTTTGCCCTAATCTCGGGCATATATGTGATGTAATACAATCCCAGTCCAGCTAATGTGTCTCTCTCTGTGCTTCTGAGTCTATGTCGTAGCATGAAACAGTCCGATCGATTCTCCCGCGTGATCAATGGATATTGTCGACTCTACATCACAATCGGGGCATCATTTTGTCAGTTTTAGGGTTTGCTCCTACGGGTGCATTTCCTCATTTTCATGTCCAAATCGGGGTGTTTTTCATCTACATTACCCTATCCTACCCTTCCCCCCCCTGTCAGGTCATTTGCATGCAATTTCAAGTCAAAACTAAGGATTTTATGACAACTTGCGCCTGTGTTTGAGAAGCTGTGCCTGTGTTAGATGAATTGTGCTTGTGTCTTCCTACACAAGCACATAACTCCTTACACAAGCGTAGGTTTAGATGACACAAGCACAGGAGTCCATTTTGGTATCCTCTGTGGGCCCTGCAATGTCTCGAAAGCCATCAAAATTCATGAAATAAAAAACATGGGTTTTCGAGATACATACCGCTGCTCCTGCATCCTCCGGTCATCTGAATGTACATACACGTTCCCCAAGGTGATCCGTCATTGGAATGTTTGCCATCTGTCTACGAGTATCCTTGTCCAGAGCAACAAATCCTCCTCTTTCGCTAGTGCAAATGAGTCATTTTCACCCTCTTGGTCTCATTTATAGCTCTTTGTCATTGCATAGATGGATGTGCGTCCTCTCCATCTTATGTTGGTCGCGGTCTTGTGAACCTTAACTTGCTTGTTTGTCATGCATCCGATCTCTGATTGTCAGTCCATTCGATCCTGTCCTTTTTATCGATCAATTGGCCTCTTTTCCGCATGTTTCTGGCCAATTCCTCGAGGGGGCATGCATATGTCATTGTTATTGTCTAGGGCATTTTCATTATTGTTCTTTGAAACAACGCTTAAAATTGCATTGTCTCAAAGAGGGGCAAAATGTAGACACCCAAAAATGGTCAAACGCTTGTGAGGTCATACTTTAACATTTGCGCATTGCCTCATTTTAGGTTTTTGCATCGCATTAACATTTCTCCTATGTCACGCACTTGGTCTTTATCATTTGCGAACATCGAGTCATTCTTCTAAATTCTTCGATCATCTTGTCTTTAAATTTGGTCTTGTCGACAACATTATCCAATCATGATTTTGATTAATTTTACCCTATCGCATCAATGTGCGTATTCATTTGTCATCATTTTGGACATCGTCAATCCTAATTAGGGTTTTGTCCTCTTATCGATCCTGTCAATCTTGCGATCGATTTGTCATCGATCGTTGTCCTCTTATCAATCTTGTCGATTTATCATCAATCCTTCAATCTTGTCATTTTACGATCGATTTGTCATCGATCGTTGTCATGTTCGATCTTGTCATTTTGCGATCGATTTGTCATTGATCGTGGTCATTATCTTGTCATTTTGCAATCTATTTGTTATCGATTTTTGTCCTCTTGTCGATTTTGTCATTTTACGACCGATTTGTCATCGATCGTTATCTATCTCAATTATGTCAATTTGGATCAATTTGTCATTGTTCCTCGTCAATTGGCGCATTTTCTCAATCAAATCATTTTGTCGCATTGGTCATTTATCAAAATCAAATCATGGCATTAATTATCTTCAATCAAGACCTAATTGTCATTTTCGCATTTCTAATTCGTCTTCTAGGGTTTTATGATTTAGTCATTTAACCTAATTCGCCATTTCTTCCTCTAGGATTACTAAATTATTTATTAATCCTAAGTCTTCTTATTACAATTAAATCTTTATTCAATTGGCTAATTATTCTTCTTTGTGAATTGATTAATAAATGAAAAATTATTAATTAATTCACTAATTCCTAAATCCTATTTTTCATCAATTTCTAATTTCAATTTCCTAATTTGTCATCAATTTCAATTTTCTAATTTCTCAAATTTCTAATTTCTTTTCCCTCCTATTTCATCTCCTAATTCTATGGGAATGACATTTCAATTTGTCATAAATTGTCATAATTGACAATCAATCAATTTGACATAGAATGTGTCATAATTTGTCATCAAATTGTCAATCAATCAAATTGTGCATGGAAAGTGCATAATTTGTCATATTGATTTGCAATTTCCATTTGAATTGCATCATGCCAATCTTGTCATTTATCCAATTTCTCTATAAATTGGATGATTTTCAATCAAACCTGGTCCGAATTTCTATCAAACTACCGAACCTTCGTTTCTAGTACTCTTGAGCTTGTTGCTTTCAATTGTGTGAGCACTTGTAGGTGAGATCCACAAACCCATTGAAGAGGAAAGAACAACAATGGAGCCGCATGGAAGAAGCATATGGTTTGCATGACAGTTTCTTTATCATTTGCGAACATCAAAATAAGAATTAGGAAATAACATAGGATTTCAATCAAACCTATTTAAAAAAATCACTAAGTGCCTAATTAGAAAACTCAAACACACAATTTGGTTGTTTCTCCAAGGCAACCTGCAAAACACATGTCAGAAGTTTGATTTGTTGTCTTTGACCATCGAATCTGCATAACACATGTTAGTAATTTGATTTTTAGTCTTTGTCATGCGTACGCCAAGATCCTGCACAAATAATCAGTACCAAAATCCAAAGCATAGAAAATAGAAAGCAAAAAACATCAAAAATTTCAAGTAAAAATCTTGTCATTTATCCAATTTCTCTATAAATTGGATGATTTTCAATCAAACCTGGTCCGAATTTCTATCAAACTACCGAACCTTCGTTTCTAGTACTCTTGAGCTTGTTGTTTTCAATTGTGTGAGCACTTGTAGGTGAGATCCACAAACCCATTGAAGAGGAAAGAACAACAATGGAGCCGCATGGAAGAAGCATATGGTTTGCATGACATTTTCTTTTAAATGCTTTGTTTTCATACCTTCATTGAATGTGCTTTGGAATTAGGTTCATTTCAATGACTGTTCTTTTGATTGAATTATCATATCTTGTGTTTTGATTGATCTACTTATTTTGATGATTCCTAATTCTTACGCTACATTAATTTTGATGAAGAAGCACTTGGTCTTTATCATTTGCGAACATCGAGTCATTCTTCTACATTCTTCGATCATCTTGTCTTTAAATTTGGTCTTGTTGACAACATTATCCAATCATGATTTTGATTAATTTTACCCTGTCGCATCAATGTGCGTATTCATTTGTCATCATTTTGGACATCGTCAATCCTAATTAGGGTTTTGTCCTCTTATCGATCCTGTCAATCTTGCGATCGATTTGTCATCGATCGTTGTCCTCTTATCAATCTTGTCGATTTATCATCAATCCTTCAATCTTGTCATTTTACGATCGATTTGTCATCGATCGTTGTCATGTTCGATCTTGTCATTTTGCGATCGATTTGTCATTGATCGTGGTCATTATCTTGTCATTTTGCAATCTATTTGTTATCAATTTTTGTCCTCTTGTCGATTTTGTCATTTTACGACCGATTTGTCATCGATCGTTATCTATCTCAATTATGTCAATTTGGATCAATTTGTCATTGTTCCTCGTCAATTGGTGCATTTTCTCAATCAAATCATTTTGTCGCATTGGTCATTTATCAAAATCAAATCATGGCATTAATTATCTTCAATCAAGACCTAATTGTCATTTTCGCATTTCTAATTCGTCTTCTAGGGTTTTATGATTTAGTCATTTAACCTAATTCGCCATTTCTTCCTCTAGGATTACTAAATTATTTATTAATCCTAAGTCTTCTTATTACAATTAAATCTTTATTCAATTGGCTAATTATTCTTCTTTGTGAATTGATTAATAAATGAAAAATTATTAATTAATTCACTAATTCCTAAATCCTATTTTTCATCAATTTCTAATTTCAATTTCCTAATTTGTCATCAATTTCAATTTTCTAATTTCTCAAATTTCTAATTTCTTTTCCCTCCTATTTCATCTCCTAATTCTATGGGAATGACATTTCAATTTGTCATAAATTGTCATAATTGACAATCAATCAATTTGACATAGAATGTGTCATAATTTGTCATCAAATTGTCAATCAATCAAATTGTGCATGGAAAGTGCATAATTTGTCATAATTTGTCATATTGATTTGCAATTTCCATTTGAATTGCATCATGCCAATCTTGTCATTTATCCAATTTCTCTATAAATTGGATGATTTTCAATCAAACCTGGTCCGAATTTCTATCAAACTATTGAACCTTCGTTTCTAGTACTCTTGAGCTTGTTGCTTTCAATTGTGTGAGCACTTGTAGGTGAGATCCACAAACCCATTGAAGAGGAAGGAACAACAATGGAGCCGCATGGAAGAAGCATATGGTTTGCATGACATTTTCTTTTAAATGCTTTGTTTTCATACCTTCATTGAATGTGCTTTGGAATTAGGTTCATTTCAATGACTGTTCTTTTGATTGAATTATCATATCTTGTGTTTTGATTGATCTACTTATTTTGATGATTCCTAATTCTTACGCTACACAGAGTATTACTGGTTCATACAAAATACCGGTTTAAGAAAAATACTGGTTGCCAGTTTGACAAAATGAAGACTGGGAAATATGTGTTCTGCCACTTTGATCCTTTGTACTGATTGAGATCCTTGAACCGCTTGGGGTCAGCATACCGCTTCAGATCGGTAAATACTTTTTGCAAAACACCAATAGTCTAAGAACTATAATGCATCATACCGGTTGGAACAGGTATCGGTTGAGTTTTAACTTATACATACAAAAGTGATCTCAATGTAAGTGTGTGTCCATCAATGACAATCACAACATAATCATCAAAAATGCCAATAATCTCCCCCTTTGGCATTGATGGAAACACTTAGGAAATTTTGACATCTAAGTATTTTACAACAAAAATATGCCAGAATCAAAATTACTCCCCCTAAGAATATACACTATCCCTTTTGTAGAAACTACAATGTATACTACTTCTTAACAGAAATAACATAAAAGTATACATCAAAACATTCAAAATTTATACTTCTCCCCCTTTGCCAACAATGACAATAAAATATTAAAGACTAACCCCTATTTCAGTAGTATTAAAAGAACAAGAGTTTATGACAATAACGAATAAAACCTGTCAAAAACTGATTTGAAGTCCTGCAAAAATTGTTTCATGGATAAGGACCAGGACTCAAGTAGGGAGGTAGCCACTTCTTTATTTGTCTGCATTTGGGAGACCTGTTCTTCCATGGCGTCTATTGTGCTTAGCTCTTGAGTCACCGTTAAGGAGTCCAGATTTAGATAACATTTCTGAAGTATCTGCAGGCATGGGAGTAGAACCAGTTGGAGTTCCCACAATTCTCAAGTCTGGTGACTGATTTCCAACTCTATTTTGGCAGACTGGATGTGAAACCAGTCAACGATTTGCCCATAAGTTGTAAAAGAGTCATACGATAGCTTGAAGGTGCTCATATATAACTGCAAGTCAGTTTGTAGCTTTTGCTTCTATACAAGCACATCATCACAGAAGAGATGGGGTTGGCAAATCTTACTCAGTAGTAGATTCCCCTCATCTAGAGCATTCCTTATATCTTTTTGTGCTTTTTGCAATTCGGACTGGAGCTCATTAAGCTTCTTCACCAGGGCAATGTTGAGAGCCTTTTGATGCTCTTTCTTGGCATTTGCCTCTGCTACCTCTTCTAGGCTCTACACCTGATCATCCACTACGGTGCATAGGAGCTTCAATTGTGCCAATGATGAGTCAGTACTGGGGAGGTTTGTGCCGGGTAACAAATTGGTAAGAGTGTCCACCACAGCTTGGATCACATCTTCCTCCTTCTTCCTCCTTAACACTTCAAGGCATTTTTGAGCCACCTTAATGCTCTATAGTAGCTCCAATTCATTTGCAGACTAGAGGTCAATAGGACTGGTGAAGTCAACCAGTTTGGCTTGACTACCGGTTGCCTTTGGAATCTCCATCTGAGTGCTTTTTGCTGCTTCTTCTTTCTCTGTAGCTCTTAACTTTTCCTCTTCAGTCTTTTTCCTTTCTTCTTCTTCTGTTTTCCTTTTCTCTTTTTTCCTTTGCTTCTCTTCTTCTTTGTCCTTTTTGTTTTGCTCCTCTTCCTGTTGATTCTTCTCCTCTTCCTTTTTCTTTTCATCATCTTTCCACTTCTTTTCTTCTTCATTCTTCTTCTTCTCCTCTTCCTTCTTCCTTTTCTCCTCTTCATCCTTCTTCTTTTCCTCTTCTTTCTTTCTTTTCTCCTCTTCATCCTTCTTCTTTTTCTCCTCTTCCTTTTTCTTCTTCTCCTCTTCATCCGTCTTCTTCTTCTCCTCTTCCTTTTTCCTCTTCTCCTCTTCATCCTTATTTTTCTCCTTCTCCGCTTCCTTTCTCTTCTCCTCTTCTTTATCCTCCTCTGCTTTCTTCTTCTCTACTTGCTTCTTTGCTTCCTCCTTTTTTTCCTCTGCTTCGTTTTTCTTTTCTACCTATTCATCCTGCTTCTCCTGTCCTATTGCTTTTGATGGTATATCTTGAGCAACATCCTCTACATCCAGAGCATCGACATCAATGGTGCCTGTCAGTTTAGTAACCGGGTTTCCTTCATTATCAAACACTTCATCTAGTTTAGTTATTGTCAGTTCTTGCTCAGTCTTCTTGTTGGCTTCAGCCACTTGATGCATCTTAAGAGCTTCTTGAGCAAGAGTGTGTGTATTCTTGATCACTTCTTGACTCTTTCCTTCCAGTAATAGGAGTCTTCTTCTTCTCATGAAGAAGAGGCCTTTGCATTTATTCATAACTTTGAAAAGTTATGAATTTGATACATCAGGAAAATGTTGAGCAAAAATTGTCTCTCTAATTTCTTGTTCCTTTTCTATGGCAATGCGCCATTTATTGTCTAAGGAATTATGCAAAGAATTCGGTGTCTCAGATCTAATTTTTGAAGGCGACTGGTCATTAACACATAAATACTTAATGATTTCTTTTTCAACTGCTTCCTTTTCATCATCAAAACAATCAATCAAATCATTCAACACTTTTCTCCTAATATTTTTTATGGTTCTTTGACAATGTGTCAAAGGTTTGTAGGAAGAAATGTCAATATTTACCGGTGCCGATGATGTCGGTTCATTCTTTGTCTTTTTCTTTGCTTGTCTTGTCTTCTTGGGTTTTTCCTCATACACAGTTTCTTCTGAGTCTAGTGAGTTATTCCTTGTCTTCCTCTTCCTCTTGAAGACTTTAGTAGGTGCCGCTTTTGGTTTCTTCTTTGCAGGTGACCACTTGGTCACTTTGGGACTGGCTGTAGTAACCAATGCCAATGTCGAAGGCATTGCCTTTCCTTTCTTTTCAGGAGGTTCTACAACTGGTGCAACCCTTTCTAGATAGATGTCGGTTCTCTTTACCTTGGGATCTAGGGGTGAGGCAATTAGGGTAGAAGCATACTCATCTAGCATATCATACATCACCTCATAGCCCATAGGCTCCACTTCTTCCTGTCTAGGCTCAACAGCCTCCATTATGCATTCATCAACTTTGATGATAAAGCAGATATCCTCTTCATATTTCTTGACAATGTCACTAGATATCCTCATCCTTAGGCTCATCTTTCTTCTAAACTCGTCAAAGTACTTGTTTAGAACATCAAGGTAACCGGTTCCAACTGCTTGTAGGCTTTCTTTGATCTACTTGGTAACCAGTTGGTCAGCAGACCACTAAATATCTCCAACTCCTAGGAAATATCCTTGGAAGTAGAAGAATAGCCCTACCAGTAGTTGTCCAAACTTGAATCTTAGTGCATTATCCTATTTTATTGACTTAAGATTCAACATAAGTTGTCTTTGCATATAGGTGCATAGATCAAATGATGCATCTTCTTTGATCATCCGATAAGCGGCATTTACCATTGCAACAGATACAAAGTTAATTCTACTAGCAGAGAATGTCTGGTAGCCTATCACCATGTAGGCATACTTGACCAGATCATCCTTGATTGAGTTGATGGTCATGCCATGTGAGTCGCTCACTGAACCGGTGAGCTTGGACATTTCAGTCTTGCTGACCTTCCTTAGGCCTGACACTTCCCCTATATTGTAGAAACCGGTGATGACATGAATAGCTTGTGGTGTGATATCATGCGTCTGCTCTAGGTACATCTTGCCACCATGAACTCTTCTTAGAATGATTCTAATATGGTCATCTGTGAAATCCTCTAGGAAGTAAACTGCATTATGAAGTTTCTTCTTCTCCAAAATGCTATACTCTGGTTTGATCTTTTTATCCTTCCCATAGAATAGACCTAGCTGTGAATGGATCACAAGAGACCCTAGGTCTTCGATCTTGTAGTCTATGTAATCTAAAATCCCTTCTTCTACTATAACCCCAGCCGACACTTTAGACAAGACATTATATTTTGATTTTCTTTGAATGAAATCCATAGAATCGAAAATTGCACTAAAACTATCATGAGATGTGGAAGCCATGACAAAACAGAAAACTCAAGAAGTACCTTTCATAAATCGGGAGTTTAGGGCTTGCAAATTCCACTTCACCTTCCACTTCATCAGTTGTTGAATCATCGCTTTGAGTTCTTCTCTTGACCGCTTGATATTTGCTTCTGAATCTTCTTCAGGGTTTCAAGATTTCTTTGAATCGCAACACAAATCACTTTTTCTTCTATCTACACTTGAAAAACTTCTTCACTCAAAAAATGATAGTGAGAAATGATTTGAATATTCCTTTTAAACATATTCCTCACCTACCATAATAAATGCTCCACCATTAGGGCGTAAACCCTAATTTGCCTGTTACTATTTCTGATCTTCTGCCAAATGATAGGTATCACATACTGGTTAAGGTCTTTTACCAGTGTAAATCAAGGGTTCATAGTATTTCATCGTTTGTTCACCCTAAGCTTTTTTGATGCTTAGTTTCCTACTTCTGATATTTCCACACTAGGTGCAGAAACCGGTTCTTCTTGCAACACTGCTGGTTTCTTCTTCCAGGTTTTGTTCATATCCACTTGAATAGTGTCAATATCAATCTTTCCTTCTGAAGTGACCGGTATGTCATCTGATATGTTCTTTCTTGATCTGCAGAATCTAGCAATGTGACCTAGTTTGTTGCAATGATAGCAGACCATTCCAGGTGCTCTCCAAGGTCCATTATTCATTTGTCATTCTTCCTCCTACATGTTGTAGTAGTGTGACCATGATCATGATAAATCAAATAGTTTTCTCTCTATCCAATTGCCGCTTGATAGCTACCACTTCCAAACTAATGATTAAAGGTATTAAACCGGTTGTGATTCCGGTTCACAAAAGGTTCCGGACCAACTCCTTGAGTCCTCTGAGGATATCTTCCAACGTTGTTCATAACAGACCTGCAATCAAATGCTCTATGCCCAAACTTGTTGCATGCATAACAGTTACCATTTAATCTATAGGATCTAGGATTATCATTTAGAAAATAAGGAAAATTATTGTAAGCCTTACTCCTACACACATTGGCAGTATGTCCTTCTTTAAGACAGTTAAAGCAAATAGGTTTAAACTTTTGCTTACCTTTATCCTTTGATGTCGGTTGTTTCTTTGATGCTCTAGCATTTTTACCAGAGGTCTCGCCTTCCTCATGATTGGAATAACCAAGTCCATCAGTATTCTTGATAGGTCTGGTAGATTCAAGCTTTTTCTCTAGCTTGACAGCACTCTTGTTGAACTTAGCAAGTATTTCCTTTGACTCAGAGAGTTCTTTGGAAATAGCAGCATTTGTTTCCATCAGGTTTTCATTCTCAGAGATGGCAATGTTCAGTTCTCCTTGCATGTCTTCCTTTTCCACTTTGCTCACATGGAGTTGAGCAGTTAGGGCACTAATCTCTTGCTTTAGCTTGGAGATTTCATGATCTTTATCTTTTACCAGATCTTCAGCTTTCCTCCGGTTCTCAAGCTCTAGGCACATTCGGATAGTCAGTCCTTCCAACTCCTTTCTTAGACTGGAATTGGATTCACTCATCTTTTCTACTTCTTGGATTAGGGCTTCCATGTCCGCTTCATCAGAGGAACTATTTTCAGATAGCTCCATCAACTTTTCAGCATGTTCTCTCCTTTTTGCTTGAGAGGCCTTATATTTGACCATAAGATCATCATAGGCTTGCTCAGACTGAGTGAGCTAATGAGTAAGTTCCCTCAATGTGTATTCCCCCATATCTCTTTCCAAGTGGTTAAACTTATAGAAAGGTAGGCTCTGATACCAATTGATGAATACTAAGAGGGGGGGGTGAATTAGTATGCCAAAAATCATTGTACTTAAACACTTTGCTAGACTAAAAGTAAACTGGTAAAATAGTTTAGTAGACAAACCGGTTAGCACATATGCAAACCAAATAGAAAATAATGCATTCACCCATAGAAGCACAAACACCATAACACAAGAGATTTTGATGTGGAAACCCAAATGGGAAAAACCACGGTGAGATGAAACTCACAAGTAACTATCTGCAGAATAGGAACCAGACCGGTTAAGGTCATACAGTGTTCTTTACCAGAACAAATCCTATTAGGAATCTCAATCTTTGTTAGGAGATAAGTCTGATTAAAGACTACCTTGCTAGAGGATTTTAGATCCACAGATGTGAACCACCTTGTTAGAGGATTTACAATACAATTTCCTAGGTTCAATGCATCTAGACATATTCTGTAACATGACACAAAAAGCATCGTTGAAGTGTCGGCACCGTCAAATAATCGGTGGATGGTAACTCATCATAAAATGCCAGTTGGTAACTCATCACAGAGTATTACCGGTTCATACAATATACCGGTTTAAGAAAAATACCAGTTGCCAGTTTGACAAAATGAAGACTGTGAAATATGTGTTCTGCCACTTTGATCCTTTGTACCGCAAAACACCAATAGTCTAAGAACTATAATGCATCATACCGGTTGGAACAAGTACTGGTTGAGCTTTAACTTATACATACAAAAGTGATCTCAATGCAAGTGTGTGTCCATCAATGACAATCACAACATAATCATCAAAAATGCCAACAGTTGATGCCTAGTACTTGCATCCTACACTACACTGAATGTGTATACACAACATATATATAAACATAAAATACACAAGAAGGTGAAAGAAAATCACAACATCACACCTCACTTAATTATGAGCTGTGAGACATCCTCGCTTTCACACCCACAATAGTAAGAAATCATAGAAAGATAAACATAAATAATTACATCAACATTATTCTCATCTAATGTAGACACTGAGTTAGAGTTAGCACAAGATAAATCATCATAAGAAATAAACATCAACCACATTTCCTAAATAATGAATAATCATGAAGTTGATCCTAAGGTTAACTTCAATTATTAATCCAAATATAGAATCAACATCATCATAGTAATCATAATGAATCCACTAATATCAAGAGAATGTCAGTATAAATAATGAAATAGGAAGCAAGGAGTATCAAGAGCACAAAAAACCCATAAGTATTTAACACATCCTATCTTAAAGGATGAATCAAGGAGAGATACTACATTCCCCCACCTCTAAGACTTGACTTACTCTTGGAAGTCACAGAGCTAGAATAAAAAAAAGCACACATTAGTCTTGAAACTTCATTTGAATATAACCAAATGATACCTTTCCTTTATGACAATTACATAGAACATACTTAATCCTCTCATTATATAATTCATCAACCAACAAAATATTTTAGTCCAATCATTACCTAACTCCAAGTAATATAATAACAACAAACTTTTTCCTTTACATTTTTTATTTACTCAAATTATTGCACTATTTAAGAGATAAATCAAGGTACTTCACTTTTCATTAACTAGAATAAGCATACTAATGTATTCATATACCTTCAAGAGATCATCATTTAACAACATTGTTGCACGATAAAATTATAAATCTCATCATCAAGTTAGTATCCATAAACTCAAATCATAGTAACTCACACATTACAAGCATGACAACACTTCTTATCATCTATATTTACACAATAAGAAAGACAAATATATATTTTACACAATATTTTACACATAGACACTCCACTATATTACTGAACAAGTAATGTCATATATCTATATGAGTGGAATTTTTCTTGGAATAAGTTTCCTCACAATAAAATGTAATTGGTATCACATAATATCCAAAGATCTATAATCTATACTCATAATAGAATTCAAGATTCATGGCATATAGAACATCTAAATTTCCACAATAAAAGCACCAAACATGAAGCACAACACAATTTTAACTAAAGAGAGGGGGTGAATCTCACTACATGTTACAATAATTTGATGCACTTTTCTCTTAGTAAATCATTTATACATGAAACATGCATAAGAAGTCATTAAAGATAGGAAATTTGCAGTTCATTAACATGTTACTATTCCATATAATACAAACTTCTTCAATCCAAACACACTTCTCTCTAACATTTCATATAAGGTAGAAAGTTATGAATGCATTGCATCTCAAAAACATATTTCATTTACTTAGTCAACATTAGTATTATCTATTTGTCGACCATGCCTTATGCACTTCTCCATGGTGCTCTCCCTTACATTCACTATTAGATGTTCGATGTGAACATGATAGAGACAACACTTAACATGAATCTAGGGCCAACAATACTAAGCATCCATAATGACCACCATAGACATCAAAGAGAAATTCCAAATGAGAATATTACCAAATCCAATGTTAAATCATGAAAAATTGTTGGAAAAATCAACAACAAATAAAGTGTGATGAGTGCCACAAAATAGTTAGAAGAAGAATTTGGTGGCTAATCCTAACATAAGGAAATAAAGAAGAAGAAGATTAGATTAGCCCCAACAATACTAAATACAATTCACAAATAGCTCAAGGCAAATTACCCAACACATCCAAATACACATCATGAGGTGACTATTATTAGCCACACTAGAGGGAGTAATCGTTGCATGACATCCAATGACACAATGTCTTCAATGTCTTAGAGAGTGTACACAAAACACTTTAGACCACTGGGATATTTATATATATCTTTCATAAGAAAATTCTATGCAACACTAAAAGAATTCATAATTCCTACGTACTTGCCACCATTTACCATCATTAATGCAATGTAATATTTTACTAAAATCTATGAATCTATCCTTTATGAAAGAAGACATATGTAAGGGAGATATAATACATATCATGCGCACACAAGGAATGCACTCATTGCATGACTAATGTTAATTTAATATATTATATCACAAAATATTCACATTCACCAGGTTATGACTATAATAGAAATAGATATCAGAATCTCAATTAACCATTTGATGGTATACAACAACATACACCATTGTTCACAATGCACAATATATAGCATGCAGGTGATAAAATTTCCTTTCATGATGTCACGAGACAATTTAGTCTTTTAAATACTAAAACATAGCATCTACTCCTAGATTATCTATGATAATTTTTTCTAGCATACCACTAACCACTCAATTGTCTATTTAAGCATGGGACTAATTATCGTAGCGTAATTTTATTTTTATTTGATAAAATAGAACATTTCATCAAAATCATCCAAATCTTTCATGAAGCTAAAGACTTTTATCTTTCCAAATCAGATAAGGTCACAATAAAATGATTTCAAATTTCCTATATACACTTTACATGCAATGCACCAACTTTACCTTATTCAACACATATACTATAGCATGATCTATAAATCTAATATTTCATAAGACTTCGTATATTATTCATGCAAAAGATGTGTAATCTAAATTATTCATTTTTAAATGGAATCATAGATGCAATACAGGAATTCTATACCTTCAATAAATAATTTATTCTAGCCAAACATTTCCCTTTCGTACATACCAAATCATATTCATCATTAAGAATTCAATACTTCTATTCAATATCAAATACACTCCTAAGTATTATGAATCCTATATCTAGAGAGAAGGAAAAAGGGAGAGAGAACAAATTATGAATCAATATATGCACGCAAGATCA
The DNA here is from genome assembly GCF_030272615.1 of Cryptomeria japonica. NCBI lineage: Eukaryota > Viridiplantae > Streptophyta > Pinopsida > Cupressales > Cupressaceae > Cryptomeria > Cryptomeria japonica. The sequence continues at coordinate 830,575,810 of NC_081409.1, forward strand.
TTCATGGATGATTAGATTTTCCTAAACATTCCATATTTATTATACAATGAAACTACTTATTGTTGGCAATATGCAGGAATTGATTATGTGTTGTCATTGATGTCAACATTACTCTGGTTGGTTGCTGACTTGCTCCAGTTGGACATGGTTTTGGTAGAGGTTATCAGAGATTCTACTCCAGTATGTTCAGATTGTTGGATTCAGTTTTGGAAAGATATTCATAATGATTATATGTATGTCATATTCAGTTGGTTCATGATTTGGTGCTCTGGAAGCTATTGATTATGTTCTAGACTACCAGTTGATGTTCTTGGTCACGGTTCATGATATCTGATGAAAGGGTTAAGTGGTTTTGATGCGGCTTCTAGGAATAGTTCTAAATGTGCTAAAGGTGTTCTTGATCATGTCCCAATTGTTTGGTGGCTTTGCATTGGCTAGTGTGAAGATTTGGTGATCCTATTTGGGTCCGGTAGGATATTCTATATTATTGATAGTGAGGGTTTTTCTTGGTTGGTGTAATGTGTCGTGGTTGATCTTGGTAGTATTTCCAATGGATGTAATTGTTTGGGAATTTGAATTAGGTCCATGCTATGTAATGTAAATCATAATATTGGTCTGGTGGTCGATCTTTGTATTGTGTAATGTAATCTTTATAATTATGAGTTGAAGGTTGATGGTTTAGCCGACCTTGTTATCAAGGTTGATGATTTGTATATATAGTGTTGGCAATTTGGAGGAATTGATTATGTGTTGCATTGTTGTTTTTTCATTGATGGCAAAACTGGTTGTTTTGGTTGTTTACCAGTTTTTGATTGATTATGGTATAGTGGTTGATTATGATATTGATCCGGTAGGATCTACTATTGATGAGGGAACAACCCGAGAAATCGAAAACCACAACAACTGAGAAACAAAGAGAAATTTAATTATTATTTGCAACCAACATGCACTACATACATTACAATTTCAAATGATTAAAACCTCACAAGCTGCCACACATGTAGCTTATAGATTCTGGAAAATACCCTTCCCACAATACAATCTCCCAACTCTAAAGCTCTCAAAAACTCAACTCCAAAAACTAAACTATTTTTCTCAAAGATGAATCTTAAATAGATTTTCTTTCCTTAGGAGCTAAGATTACATTTGCAATATAATCTTGATGGACTAACTATCGCCAGAAGAACAAACTGCATAATTTCACTAAAGCCAAATTCGATAACTGTAAACTTTCCGAAAAATGTCGTAACTTTTGATCTAACTGTCGAATTTTCAGTGATAATACCCTTTCGGAGAGCTCTTAAAAAGATGACATGGCTCAAAGGAGGGCCTAAAGGTCAACTACTTTGGATTTCCAATAATTTCTAGGCTCATCCAGAGCCTTTGAGGGCTTCAAACTTGACTATGAATAAATTGCAAAAATAAGAAAGGGAAAATCCAAAAGCTACAACAGAAAATAAAAATCTTTTTCGGTGATGCAGGATTGCCCTTACACCACCGAATGCTTTTGCATTAGGTATGCTTTGATTCATGGAATTGGTTTGGATCTATCATTCATGCTATTCAGATGTGTATCATGATTAGTTGGTTTGGGATTTGATGACTCAGGAGCTATCATTTGTTCTAGTAAGCCTTTTGGTCACCTGTAAGGGTTTTACTAGCAGAGCCTTGTTGAAGATCTTTTGATGCACGTGATAAGTGGTGTTTGTGTAACTTCTAGATGGCTTTCAGGATGTTGTTGGTTATCTTGTTCATGTTCTAGTTCATTGGTGGTGTTGGATTTGGTTTATGGTGAGCTATTTTCGGTCCGATGTTATCTAGGTTATGGATTGGTTTCTATAACGTGTTGGAGGATGTTCCTGATGCATTACCAATGATATTTAATGATTGGTTTACGTTGTTTTCAGCCTAAGCCGACTTGGTTGATCATTGGATTATGGGTTTATGTTATGAATTTATTGTATTATCTTTTAGATGACCGACCTCATTGTTTAGGTCTCGGGTTGGTATAAATATGATGTAAGATCTCTTTGTAGATCATGCTTGATAGATCAAGGCTATGAGATGATTTGTGTGTAAATAATGTTGTAATAATATGTAGAAGGTTTGGTCAATCATAGGTGATCGAATTGGGTTTTTAAGAGAGGTTTAAGGCCTCTGGTATTGAGAGTAATTGGAACTATACTTAGGCATAGGAGATGCTATACTTGTAGTTCACTCTTTTCTTCGGATTGTAGTCCGATGTTTATGTAGTCAATGAGGCTCCTTTTTTCTGATGAGCAGTGTAGTCTAGGCTATTGGCCTTACTGCTATTAGAGAATTTAGATAACCAAAAGAAAACTGATAGGGGAGGGAGGGTGAATCAGTTGTCACAAATTACAGGAAGCATTAGCAATTTAAACTTTAATATCGAAACCCAAAATATTAATACCGAAATAACAAATAGACCAATTAAGCATAAACAATAATCATAGAATAAAAGGCATCCACATGACACCAAGATTTGTACATGGAAAACCTGATAAAGGGAAAAACCATAGTAGGAAGCCTACCCACAGTCAGATAATACTTCTGTAGTAAGTATGTGAATTACAATGAAGGGGCCTGCACTTGCAGGAAGGCCAAAAACCTAGAGCACACTGCTCATTACAAAAGGAGTCTCACTGACTACATATAAATCTAGACTACAATCTAGAGAAGTGTTGAACTGCAAAAGATAGCATCTCCTATGCCTAAGTACATTTCCAGTTAAGCTCAATACCAGAGGACTAAATCCTCTTACATAAACCCAATTCGATCTCTCCTCTGCCAGAATGATATTACATTATTCACACTTTACATTCCTTGACCATGACCTCTTACATTAATCATGATGATCTACAATGAGATCTTACATATATTTATACAAACCCTCAACCATAAACAATTAGGTCGACCACCGAACAATAAACCGATTACATAATTACAAACCATGTCAGCCTTAGACCAAACAAGTAATATTAACATATAAGACATCCTATAAATATATCAATAGGTCCTATCCACATGTTACATTAATACTGATCCATAACCTAGATCAATAGGGACCAAGTATAGGTCCACATGCTTCAGAAATGATCTCCAAATGCTAAGTCTCGAACATGGTCACCAATAGCATCCTGAAAGTCCATCAGAAGATGCACTAACATCACTTATGTAATTAATCAAGGATCTCCATCAAAAGCTTTGCTGGTGAAACCCTTGCCGGAACCAAAAACCAATCTTCTAAGAAAGAAGGATAGCATCGAATCACTAGACCAAAACCAACTGATCAAATAAGAGTATAGGTATCATGAATAAGCCAATTCCATCACTAAACTATACTGGAGTCCACAAGATCATGTCGGATCCAAGTTAACCAAAAACCACTCATCCTACTAGAACCAGAAGGGTGTCAGTAAAGCATCCAAACAACTAGTGTTGACATCAATGACAAAACATCAATGCAACACATAATCAATTCCACCAAATGGCCAACAATCTCCCCCTTTGGTATTGATGGCAACACTAGATGTGAAAAACATCTAAGTCCCAAGAAATGCCAAACAAGTCTCCCCCTATGGAATACATCCAACAATCACCCACATATAGCTCTGGATATCAATATCTCTCACCCTTTGAATAATATTTCTCCCTTTAACATTTTCTTTTTCACATCACTATCTCTTTCCCTTTGAAATCAATGCCAGAAATCTGACAGAAATATCAAAGAAAAAACATAAGCCTTTGAATCTCAAAGCTGAATACTCCCCCTGAGCTGTAGCATCCCACATCAGTGTCAGAATGAATAGTATCTCTAATAATTCATGTCGGATTGATGCCAAACCACATCAATCATTTCTCTACTAGAGGGGTAGAAACCCCCAATCTATCTCTCAGTTACTCAACTGATTCCTTGGATAAAGGTTTAGTAAATATATCTGCAATCTATTCTTTAGTGTTCACATAAACCAGTCTAACTTCATTTGCTTCCACCTTCTACTTCAAAAAGTTATACTTGAAAGATATGTGCTTTGTCTTAGAATGAAATATCGTATTCTTTGATATATCAATAGAAGCATAGTTATCACAGTGAATAACTACTGGTGCATCACAATCCACCTTTATATCCTTCAACATTTGCTTCATCCATAAAACTTGTGTGCAGTTAATAGTAGCATCAACATACTTAGCTTCAATAGTAGATAGAGAAGTACATGATTGTTTATTGCTGATCCATGAAACCAACTTCTTTCCAAGAAAGAAAGCTCCACCGAAAGTACTTTTTTGGTCATCAACATCTGTATATGCACATAAAGTAAAGTTATCATCCTTAGGATACCATAAGCCATATTCTGATGTACCTTGCAAGTATCTAAAAATTCTTTTCACTGCCATCTTATGATTTTCTCTAGGATAACTCTGAAATCTTGAAACAATACAAACAACATTCATAATGCCATGCCTAGTCCGAGTCAAATAAAGTAGACCTCCAATCATAGATTTGTATCTTGTAGGATTTACTAGTGTAGAAACATCTTTTCTTATCAATTTCTCACTTGTAACCATAGGTGTACTTACCGGTTTAGAATCTCCCATACCAAATTTATTCAACAATTTCTTAGCATATTTAGTTTGACAGATAAAAATACCTTTGTCAGTTTGAGTAATCTACAAGCCTAAGAAAAGTTTCATCTCACCAATCATAGACATCTCAAATTCTTTCTCCATATCCTTAGAAAATTCTATGCACAATTTGTCTTTACCTCCAAAAATAATGTCATCAACAAATACTTCAACAATCATTATATCATCATCAATGATTTTATAATATAAATTACTATCAGCACTGCCCTTAGTAAAACCAAGCTTTAAAAGATATTTATCCAACCTTTCATACCAAGCTCTAGGTGCTTGTTTCAATCCACATAAAGATTTCATTAACCTGTAAACCATATCTATATCATCTGATAGTGAAAAACTATCACATTTCTCAATATAAACTTCCTCATCAAGGGTAAGTGCACCAAGATGGTGAACAAAAAGGGGGGTATAAATGGCCACTTTTTTTTTTTTTTTTCTAAAAATAGGTAAACCTGAACTTCAAAGAGCTATTTGAAGGTCATGCACTCAAAACTAGGAGTTGAAAAAAGAATAAGAATTGTAGTACTCTGAATCTAGTTTCTAAAATACTAATTTTTTTTTAAATTGAATAAGATTAAGAGGGTCAAACCTTTCACGCACAAAAAACTATTCTTGATTTTTTCAGAAAAATATAACATAGCTGTTTTCGTGCGCTGCACAAAATATATAGTTATATTTAGTATTTTTAAAAACCCTTTGGTAGGATGATAGGTAAGAGTGACATCTAGAAGTTGTGTATTTTTTTTTAATTTTTCATTGTGTATTTTATTTTTTATGATTTTTGGAAGTGACAGCATCCTGAAAATTTGGTACCTGTTCATGAGCTGGGCATAACTTGCATCAAATAATCAAAAATGCAGTTTTTTTTTTTAAAGTGTATAGAATCTAGTGTAGAACAATAATATATAATTTATTTTGAATTTGCTCAAGTATATCAAAATTTATTAAAAAAATGGTAGACATATGTCTGTGAGGACTGTCAAGGCACTGATAAAGAAAATTAAAGTTTACTATGTTGACGTTTTCCAAAAATTAAAAAATTTATATGGTCAGAAAACTAAGAAAATGTGTGAGATTGTGGTGGTAATTTTAGAGATACCCACTTCATCATTTGTAAACCTGATGACGATGAAATCAAGAAATCATGGTGGAGGATGAAAAATGAGTAAAGGAACAAAAAAGGGGGGAAAATGGGCTTGCAAGCCTTAGGGTCATTTTCTAACCCTCTTACCAAGCCAAAACCCGCATGAGTTTTGAAGAACCCAAAGTAATATTCACAATTCTAAATAACTCGTACGGGTTATGAAGAACTAGAAAAAAAAAATTTGTTTCACAAAACCCGTATGGGTTATGAAGACATAATAATGTATGCTTGTAAACTTTGCATTTACTACACATGTTTTAGACATACCTAGATAATACATGTTTATGTATGTATATATGCATATCTATATTTATATATACATATATTTATATAGATATATGTATATATGTTTGTATACATGCATGTACCTCTTCTTTTCCTCTCTCTCTCTCGTCTTACTTCCCCCATCATTGTCTTTGTCTATTATGAGCCCTAATTATCTTCCTTGTGTTCTATCTCATCTCTCTCCTCCTCACACTTCTCTATTTTTTGATTCTCTCACCCTTTTCTCCTTCTTGTTCTCTCTCTACCTCATGTCTCTCTCTCTCTCTCTCTCTCTCTCTCTCTCTCACACACACACACACACACACACACACACACAAATTATCCTATCCTATTCTCACCCTCTCCCCCTTCTCTTTCTTTCTCTCCCCCTCCCTCTCCCTCCCCCTTTCGTTATCTTAAATCTCTCTTTCTCTCCCTCTCTCTCTCCTATACTCTCTCTCTCTCTCCCTCTCCCTTCCTCTCTCCCTCTCCCCCTCTCCTTTTCCCAATCTCCCTCTCTCCCTCTCCCCCTCTCCTTTCCCCAATCTCCCTCTCTCCCTCCCCATCTCCTTCTCTCCCTCTCTCCCTCTCCTTTTCCCAATATCCCTCTCTCTCCATCTCTCTCTCCCCTTCTCCTTTTCCCAATCTCCCTCTCTCTCCCCTCCCTCCCTCTCTCCCTTTCCCTCCCTCTCTCCCTCTCCCCATCTCCTTTTCCCAATCTCCCTCTCTCTCCCTCTCCCCCTCTCCTTTTCCCAATCTCCCTCTCTCCCTCTCCCCCTCTCCTTTCCCCAATCTCCCTCTCTCCCTCCCCATCTCCTTCTCTCCCTCTCTCCCTCTCCTTTTCCCAATATCCCTCTCTCTCCATCTCTCTCTCCCCCTCTCCTTTTCCCAATCTCCCTCTCTCTCCCCTCCCTCCCTCTCTCCCTTTCCCTCCCTCTCTCCCTCTCCCCATCTCCTTTTCCCAATCTCCCTCTCTCTCCCTCTCCCCCTCTCCTTTCCCCAATCTCCCTCTCTCCCTTCCCCTCTCCTTCTCTCCCTCTCTCCCTCTCCTTTTCCCAATCTCCCTCTCTCCCTCTCTCTCTCTCCTTCCCCCTCTCCTTCTCTCCTTCTCTCCCTCTCCCCCTCTCCTTTCCCAAATCTCTCTTTTTCCCAATCTCCCTCTCTCTCCCTCTCCCTCCCCCTCTCCTTTTCCTAATCTCTCTCTCTCCCTCTCCCTCTCTCCCTCCCCCTCTCCTTCTCTCCCTCTCTCCCTCTCCTTTTCCCAATCTCCTTCTCTCTCCCTCTCCCTCTCCCTTCCTCTATCCCTACCCCCCTCTCATTTTCCCACCCTCTCCCTCCCTCTCTTCATCTCCCCCTCTCCTTATTCCAATCTCACTTTCTCTCCCTCCCCCCTATCCTTTCCCCAATCTCCCTCTCTCTCTCCCTCTCCCTCTCCCCCTCTCCTTTTCCCAATCTCTCTCTCTCCCTCTCCCTCTCTCCCTCTCCTTTCCCAAATCTCCCTCTCTCCCTCCCCCTCTCCTTCTCTCCCTCTCCCCCTTTACCCCTCTCCTTTCCCCAATCTCTCCTTTTCCCAATCTCCCTCCCTCTCCCTCTCCCTCCCCCTCTCCTTTTCCCAATCTCTCTCTCTCCCTCTCCCTCTCTCCCTCCTCTTCTCCTTCTCTCCCTCTCTCCCTCTCCTCCTCTCCTTTTCTCAATCTCCCTCTCTCTCCCTCTCCCCCTCTCCTTTCCCCAATCTCCCATTCTCCCTCCGCCTCTCCTTCTCTCCCTCGATCCCTCTCCTTTTCCCAATCTCCCTCTATCTCCCTCTCCCTCTCCCTTCCTCTCTTCCTTCCCCCCTCTTATTTTCCCTCCCTCTACCTCCCTCTCTTCATCTCCCCCTGTCCTTTTCCCAATCTCTCTTTCTCTCCCTCTCCCCCTCTCCTTTCCCCAATCTCCCTCTCTCTCCCTCTCCCTCTCCCCCTCTCCTTTTCCCAATCTCTCTCTCTCCCTCTCCTCTCCTTTCCCCTCTCTCCCTCTCTCCCTCCCCCTCTCCTTCTCTCCCTCTCTCCCTCTCCCCCTCTCCTTTCTGCAATCTCTCCTTTTCCCAATCTCCCTCTCTCTCCCTCTCCCCCTCTCCTTTCCCCAATCTCCCTCTCTCCCTCCCCCTCTCCTTCTCTCCCTCTCTCCCTCTCCTTTTCCCAATCTCCCTCTCGATCCCTCTCCCTCTCCCTCCCTCTCTTCATCTCCCACTCTCCTTTTCCCAATCTCTCTTTCTCTCCCTCTCCCCTTCTCCTTTCCCCAATATCCCTCTCTCTCCCTCTCTCTCTCCCCCTCTCATTTTCCCAATCTCGCTCTCTCCCTCTCCCCCTCTCCTTTCCCCAATCTCCCTCTCTCCCTTCCCCTCTCCTTCCCTCCCCCTCTCCCCCTTTCCTTTCCCCAATCTCTCCTTTTCCTAATCTCCCTCTCTCTCCCTCTCCCTCTCCCTCTCCTTTTCCCAATCTTGCTCTCTCCCTCTCCCTCTCTCCCTCCCCCTCTCCTTCTCTCCCTCTCTCCCTCTCCCCCTCTCCTTTTCCCAATCTCCCTCTCTCTCCATCTACCCCTCTCCTTTCCCCAATCTCCCTCTCTTCCTCCCCCTCTCCTTCTCTCCCTCTCTCCCTCTCCTTTTCCCAATCTCCCTCTCTCTCCCTCTCCCTCTCCCTTCCTCTCTCCCTATCCCCCTCTCCTTTTACATCCCTCTCCCTCCCTCTCTTCATATCCCCCTCTCCTTTTCCCAATCTTGCTTTCTCTCCCTCTCCCCCTCTCCTTTCCCCAATCTCCCTCTCTCTCCCTCTCCCTCTCCCCCCTCTCTTTTTCCCAATCTCTCTCTCTCCCTCTCTCCCCCTCTCCTTTCTCCAATCTCCCTCTCTGCCTCCCCCTCTCCTTCTCCCCCTCTCCCCCTCTCCTTTCCCCATTCTCTCCTTTTCCCAATATCCCTCTCTCTACCTCTCCCCTTCTCCTTTCCCCAATCTCCCTCTCTCCCTCCCCCTCTCCTTCTCTCCCTCTCTCCCTCTCCTTTTCCCAATCTCCCTCTCTCTCCCTCTGCCTCTCCCTTCCTCTCTCCCTACCCCCCTCTCCTTTTCCCTCCCTCTCCCTCCCTCTCTTCATCTCCCCCTCTCCTTTTCCCAATCTTTCTTTCTCTCCCTCTCCCCCTCTCCTTTCCCCAATCTCCCTCACTCTCCCTCTCCCTATCCCCCTCTTTTTTTCCCAATCTTTCTCTCTCCCTCTCCCTTTCTCCCTCTCCCCCTCTCCTTTCCCCAATCTCCCTCTCTCCCCCCCCTCCCCTTCTTTCCCTCTCCCCCTCTCCTTTCTCGAATCTCTCCTTTTCCCAATCTCCCTCTCTCTCCCTCTCCCTCCCCCTCTCCTTTTCCCAATCTCATTCTCTCCCTCTCCCTCTCTCCCTTCCCCTCTTCTTCTCTCCCTCTCTCCCTCTCCCCCTCTCCTTTTCCCAATCTCCCTCTCTCTCCCTCTCCCCCTCTCCTTTCCCCAATCTCCCTCTCTCCTTTCCCCTCTCCTTCTCTCCCTCTCTCCCTCTCCCTCTCTCATTTCCCCAATCTCTCCTTTTCCCAATCTCCCTCTGTCTCCCTCACCCCCTCTTCTTTCCCAAATCTCCCTCTCTCCCTCCCCCTCTCCTTCTCTCCCTCTCTCTCCCTCTCCCCCTCTCCTTTCCCCAATCTCCCTCTCTCCCTCCCCCTCTCCTTCTCTCCCTCTCTCCCTCTCCCCCTCTCCTTTCCCCAATCTCCCTCTCTCCCTCCCCCTCTCCTTCTCTCCCTCTCTCCCTCTCCCCCTCTCCTTTTCCCTCCCTCTCCCTCCCTCCCTCTCTCTCCCTCTCCCTCCCTCTCTCTCTCTCTCTCCCCCTCTCCCTCCCTCTCTCTCTCTCCCCCTCTCCTTTTCCTAGTTCTACATAGCCCATACGGGTAGAACTAAGGCCAAAACTTCTAGTTCTACATAACCCATATGGGTTATGAGTAATTGTGAATGTTGACATACAAGGTTTCCATAACTCGTACAGGTTATGGGAAAATATTTATATATTTTAGTCCCAACGGCCTAAAAAATAGCATTGCAAGTTGTTTGAAGGCCCCACTACTTTTGTACATGATTTTGTGGGACAGTAATAGTCAGGCTTTCATATTGTTTTGTCACTTTTTCTTTGGAATGATTGATTTTTAAGTTATTTTATAATTGTTACTTTAGATAATAACAAAATTATGATCATTTGTTATTTTTTTGCTTTGATTATGATTTATTTGTCTTGTATTTTGTTTTTTTTTAAGTTATTTTATTATTGTTACTTTAGATTATAACAAAATGATGATCATTTGTTGTTTGTTTTCTATTTGATTGTGGATTGTCATCATGATGTTATGTGTAGGACAATGGGAAAGAATAAGAGAGGAACAAATGAACAAAGAGAGGTAGCAAAGGAAAGACAAAGGGAGCATATGAAGAGATTACGTGAAGGTACACCATCTAATGCACCTAATGAAAGTGATGAACATTAAACAATTGAAATTGATATGATTAATGCAACAAATCAAAATGATCAACATACACCAATTCAAATACATATGATGAATGCACCTAATGAATGCAATGAACATACACCATTTGAAAATGATTCGGTGAATGCACATGTTAATGAAATTGAAGAAGATATACCATTTGAACTTGATGTGATCAATGCACATAATGCACCTAATGAAAACAAAGAGCATGAACCAATCTTAACACCTCTTAGAATAATTCATAGAAAACCAAAGTTCCTAATAGATATTGATGAAAATATTGTGAAGCCAATGCATGATTAAATTTCTGAAAGAACTTGTAGAAGAACAGTTAGAAGAATTTGGAGTAACTATTTTGAAAATTTAAATCAAAGTGGAAGATGCCAATTAGTTGTTGAAATGATTAAAAATCTAAAATTTAGAGAGACAATGAAAATTTTGGGGTTAAGAACATCTGAAAATAATAGTGAAAGAACCATTGTGAGAAATATTTTTGATGCATACCAAGCCATTGGTTCAAAATCATGCACTAAAGATGCTAATGTTACTCATCGTGTCTTCACATCAACCATAATGGGAAAGGAAATGAAAAAACCTCATTTAATAAGAAAAACAAGCAAATCATTAAGGATAAGTAGAACCATATTACCCTATGCCTTAGAGAGGTGAGAGAAAATTGAGGATCCTAACAATAATTCTCTTTGGGCATTCTCCGGTAGACTCCCATGCAAGGACAAGGTTGTTGTTGATGCACTAAGAATGTTAATTGAGAATTTTGGCATGACAACACAAGGGTTTCACCCAACCAAAGAGATCGAATTCCTTAGGGAGTGAGACAAGGGAACACCTGGCTAAACCCAGCCACTTGGATGTGCTCGCACTGATGGTTCATTCCCACAACAAGCAGAACAAAAGATGCACTATTTTGCCACCTCTCACTGATGGTTTTTGATACAATAGAAAAAATCTCACCACAAGACCCCATAGGTTCAAACAGATCATCCATAAGTGCCACGGTCTTCGAGTTATGCTACATCAAAGTTTGACCTTTTTTTCACTTTGAGCGCTCAAGCGAAAACGTCGCTACGAGGTGGCTTGTAATGATCAGACATCTTGGGGAGAAAAATAAGGGCACACCTATCATAAACCTAGCTACCTAGATGCACTCTCACTGATGGTTCATTCCCACGATAAGAAGAATGAAAGATGCACTATTTTGCCACCTCTCACTGATAGTTTTTGACAGTTTTTGATGTGACAGAAAAAATGTCACAACAAGAAAATGGAATCGAGTTGCCCAAAACTGAGATAGAATTTTGTAGGTAGTGATAACATGACCCCATAGGTTCAAATAGATCATCCATAAGTGCCACGGTCTCCAAGTTACGCTACGTCAAATTTTGACCATTTTTTTCTCTTTGAGCGCTCAAGGGAAAACGTCACTACGAGGTGGCTCGTAACAATCAGACATCTTAGGGAGTGAGACAAGGGCACACCTAGCATAAACTCATGCACCCAGATGTGCTCGCACTGACAATTCATTCCCAAGACAAGCAGAATGAAAGATGAACTATTTTGCCACCTCTCACTGATAGTTTTTGATGGTTTTTTATGCAACAGAAAAAATCTCACCACAAGAAAATGGAATTGAGTTTCCCAAAACCAAGATAGGAATTTGTAGGTAGTGATAACATGACCCCATAGGCTCAAACCAATTGTCCATAAGTGCCACGGTCTCTGAGTTACGCTACGTCAAAGTTTGACCATTTTTTTTGCTTTGAGCACTCCAGGGAAAACATCGCTACGAGGTGGCTTGTAATGATCAGACATCTTGGGGAGAGAGACAAGGACACACCTAGCATAAAACTAGCCACCAAGATGTGCTCGTGCTAATGGTTCATTCCCATGACAAGCAGAATGAAAGATGAACTATTTTGCCACTTCTCATTGACAGTTTTTGACGGTTTTTGATGCAACAGAAAAAATCTCACCACAAGAAAATGGAATCGAATTGCCCAAAACTGAGATAGGATTTTGTAGGTAGAAATAACATGACCCCATAGGTTTGAATAGTTCATCCATACGTGCGACAGTCTCCGAGTTAGGCTATGTCAAAGTTTGACCATTTTTTTTGCTTTGAGCACTCAAGGGAAAACGTCGCTACGAGGTGGCTCATAACGATCAGACATCTTGGGGAGTGAGAAAAGGGCACACCTAGTGTAAACCTAACCACCTAGATGTGCTCATGCTAACGGTTCATTCCCACGACAAGCAGAACAAAAGATGCACTATTTTGCCACCTCTCATTGACAGTTTTTGACAGTTTTTGATGCGACAGAAAAAATCTCACCACAAAAAAAAGGAATCGAGTTGCCCAAAACTGAGATAGGATTTTTTAGGAAGTGATAACAAGACCACATAGGTTAAAATAGATCATCCATAAGTGCCATGGTCTCCAAGTTAGGCTATGTCAAAGTTTGACCATTTTTTCCGCTTTGAGTGCTCAACGGAAAATGCCACTACGAGGTGGCTCGTAACGATCAGACATCTTGGGGAGTGAGACAAGGGCACACTTGGTGTAAACCCAGCCACTTGAATGCACTCACACTAATGGTTCATTCCCATGACAAGCAGAATAAAAGATGCACTATTTTGCCACCTCTCACTGACAACTTTTGACGGTTTTTTATGTGGTCGAAAAAAATCTCACCACAAGAAAATGGAATCGAGTTGCCCAAAATAGAGATAGTATTTTTTAGGAAGCAACAACATGATGCCATAGGTTCAAAAAAATCATCCATAAGTGCCATGGTCTCTGAGTTACGAGATGTCAAAGTTTGACCATTTTTTCCACTTTGAGTGCTCAAGGGAAAATGTCACTACAAGGTGGCTCGTAGCGATCGGATGCCTTGGGGAGTGATACAAGGGAACACCTAGCATAAACCCGACCACCTAGATGCACTCACACTGATAGTTTGTTCCCACGACAAGCAAAACAAAAGATGCACTATTTTGTCACCTCTCACTGACAACTTTTGACGATTTTTGATGTGACAGAAAAAATCTCACCATAAGAAAATGGAATCGAGTTGCTGGAAACCGAGTGTAGCGTCCTAAAATTGTGACACTTACAATTTCGACTGCATTTCGGTCTTCACGATGGTGACGCAACACGCAACCTGAATGGAGACCCCGAAACTTGCTCACGACACTGAAAACTGCATTTTTCATGCACCCTAGCCTGAACCTCCTTGCACCCTGTTGCCCCGGGAGGTGGGACCAGAGCACCTAGCGCCCTGGTCCTCCAGGACCAGGGCACCCAGTGCCCTAGTCCTCCAGGACCATGGCGCGCAGCGCCCTGGTCCCTGGGTCCTATTTTGGGCCCGGTCTCCTAAGGGGTCTTGGGTCTTTTTGTTTGCAATTTGGAAATTACATTCCCTGGTCGGCCTAAGGTCGGGAAAATCAGTCTATCAGCCCTAAATGACAAGTATATAAACTACATTTTTCTCTCTCATTTGACATAAGTGAGAATATGATGGAAAAGGCGTGGAAACTATACTCAAACATTCAAAGCATTCAAGCAATTGATCATTTCAAGTCTCCATTCAAGGCTAAGTGTTGCATTCAAGACAAGGATTCAACCATTGAAGAGGAGATCACATACTACATGCTACCATACAACAATATACAACATCTAAACCTTCGCACATAAGGATACAAACATCCTTAGAACAAGGTATTAGTACTTGTTTTACATTACAGTCATTTACATTTACAGCACCTGCTCATTTCTTGGTTAATTCCAAAACTGGGGTTTGACCTAAAGGCAAACCCCTAATCCCTAACCCCCCAATCGTCTTCTCTTTTCTGTGTGTAGGTTGCAGGTATGTGGCTGAAATTAAAGATCTGGAATCCTTGTGCAGAGACGAACAAATCCCCCTTCGTTTCGCGGATTTTTCGGAGGACCATGGCGTCGGGCGCCATCGTCCCGACAACTTTTGCTCAAATTTGCAGGACAGCGCTGTATCGACATTTTACTGCTAATTCCAGGTCCACAGCTTCATTCTATAACCCGAACTCAGTTTATAAGCGAATCTTTATCACTTTCTATGCATTCCTTAGCTTAATCTTTCTATCAACATTCTTTACAAAAGAGGGTAGCCTTGCTGTCTTAACCCTTGAAATTCATTTAGCATCCAATCTTACATTGTGTGGGATTGGATCTTGTGAGTTTCAACCCCTCTTTTGAATGTAAAGTCTCTCCCCTAAGTGAAAAACCATCAACCCTAGCGAACCTCCCTTCTCTCTCCTCAGAGTTGGAAGAGGGGAGAGCAACTAGGGTTCGATCGCGATTTTCCGCTTTACATTTTGGTGAACTGGACGTGAACATCCTTTCTGATTTTTCATGCTTAGATCTGAAAATTGAATTCCTTGATTACATTTCCATGTTTGATCTTTTGCAAAATTTTAGAGGTGATTGCATAAAAAACCCTAAAATCTCTTTTTAGTAATTGAACTTGTGAAATATTTAATTAATTAATGCTTGTTTCAGATCTGCCCTTCTATTACAAATTATCAATTCATATTTGTGCTTTAATTTTGAAAATTAAATGGTTAAGTGTCAAAACCCTAATTTTTGAAACCCTCTTGATTCAACCTTTGTCTGACAATTTGACCGATCAAAACATTTCCAAATCAGCTGTAACTTTGGATTTTGCAATAAAATCACAATATCTTTCATCCCTGAAAATTTGGAAAAAAGTTGCGAGGACTGTGTGCACGAGCGCCATCGTCCCCGACATTTTTTCCGAAATTTCGGGAGCAAGATCTTACTGTATTTTCCTGCTAAAATCCAGAATTTTGGCTGCTTTTATCAATTATAACACTTTCAAAATTATAGTCAAAGTTGGTCTTGTGATTGTTTGGTTTAAGGCTCCTAATCATTCAAAAATCATCAAAATTGAAATTCATGTCAAAATTGTGTTTCTTACTGTCCTAAATCTGAAAAGTGTGTTTGCATTCATTCGAAATTTCAGTGCTTTATTCAAATTCTTGCATTTTGTGACTTTTTAAATTAAGTGCTTAATTACAACAACTTTGATTTCCGCTTTCAAAATTGAATTTTGCATGAAATTGAGTCAATTTTTAAATTTCAAAACTTGCATTGCTTTTGACATTCCCTCTAAAATCATAAAATTCAAAATTTCAGTTTCCCTCTCTTTTTCAAAATTCAAATTTTTGCATTTTTTGACAATCTTGATAGGGTTCAATTTTGAGATTGCAACTTTAATTTGGCCTATCTACAGATCATATAATCACTCAATTTTTTCAGATTAGCTTTAAAATCATCATAACTTTCATCCCTGCAAATTTCGAAAAAAGTTGCAAGGACCGTGTTGCACTCCGGGCGCCACGGTCCCAGACATTTTTTCTGAAATTTCGGGAGACTGTCATGATTGCATTTAACAGCTTAAATCTGGAAAATTCGCTGATTCTACTGAAAATTGCTTCCTCTAAAATCAAAATCTTCTCTCTCTTTCTAGTGCATGAGTTTTACAACAATAAGCCCTACTTCCACTACTCCCATTAGACGAAGCCGTAGAATTAAGTCTTTCCGAGGTTTAACTACCGAGGAGATGGAACCTAATTTGAATAGCCTTTTTAACGAGGACATGGGTAATTCCTATAATCCTCCTAATGATGAAGAAGCTCTCCATGAGGTTTCTGTTGAACAACTTTCCAAATTGGATAACCAATTTGATGATTTTCACCAATGGATGTCTCATGAGTATCCTGATAGTCAAGCTCTTCCTTTAATTGAGGGTCTAAAACGCATGCTTCAAAGTGATAAGAATGGAATTGATATTTTGCGTGGTATTTCACACATTGTGAATTCGAATGTGATGAAGAGTTGTGCTGAAACTTTAGGTTATACACAACCTCCCCCTCAAGTCAATCATTCTATTCCTTTGACAACTTCTATTGCTAGCATACCTACCTTTACATCAAACATAATGACCACTTCTATACAAGACATTCCTCCTATGATTACCAGTCATGGGGGCAATCCTTCCTCTTCAATTAACCCTCTTCCTTCATTTAATCCAACTTCTTCATTCATTCCTTCAATGAGTGTTCCTATTACATCTCCGCAAATGAACATGATGCAAGGGGGCAATTCATTTAACCATTCCATTCCTCCTTGTAGTGTTCCTCCTATCCAATCATCCCCTATGACTAACTATCATAGTGTCCCACCACCTTACTCTTTACCTTCTTTCAATAACATAACACCTTCATCTCAATCTAACACACCTAATATGAATTCTTCGACTGAAGCGACCATTAACAATCTTGCACAAACTATCTCTTCTTTATAGCAACAAATTGCCTCTATGAATCAATCTAAGTTTAGTGTGCCCACATTTGATGTTGCGAGCCCACTTTCTCTTGACATTGTTCGAGCTATTCCCCCTAAACATGTTGAAATCCCGCATTTGGAGCTTTATAATGGTAAAGGTGATCCTCTAACACATGTTAAGACTTTTCAAACAATTTGTACTGATTTTTCTTATGACCCAAGGTTGCTTGCAAAATTGTTTACTAGAACATTAAGAGACAAAGCCCTACAATGGTATTGCTCGTTGCCTTCTTATTCTATTACTTCTTTTGAACAACTTGCAAATGCTTTTATTCAACAATTTCAAAACAATATAAGTCCTAAAGTTACTTTGATTGATTTAATGCATTGTAAACAAGGTGTTAAAGAAAAAGTGACTGATTTCATTGGTAGATATAAGCATTTGTATGCTCAAATTTCTTTTCCAGTGCCTGACAATGATATTCAAAGAATGTTTACTTCTAATTTACAAAAAGATATTCGAGACAAACTTCTGTTTTCTGAGTTTACTTCTTTCCAACAGTTGTGCGCGACTCTTCACAATTATCAACTGACTGTGAGTCAAATGGAACAATCACATCCTATGGCTCCGAGTGATAAGGGTGATAGCAGTCAACAACCATTTGGGAAGTTTAAACCGAATAGAGATTCCATCAAATTCAATGAAAACATCATCAACAACAATGTGAATGCAGCATCAGGTGTGCCTCCTATTTCTAAATTTTTCAAGAAAGAAAGAAAGTATACTCCTTTGAATGAATCATTGCATAGTATTATGAATAAGTTATTGGAACAAAATGTGCTTACTCTTCCTCCTGTACGACAAATTGATCCTGCAAAGATTACTTCACCTTATTTTGATCACAAATCTTTTTGTCATTTTCATCGTCAACCTGGGCATGATACTGAAAAATGTTTTTCTTTAAAGGGTAAAATTCAAGATTTGATTGATAATAATACTATTTATGTTTCTAGAGTGAATGATAAAGGCAATACATCTATAGCTCCTCCTAACCAAAATCTTCAAAATTTTACTGATCCATTACCTTCTCATACCTCTAATGCGATTGAGGCTAATGATTCCTCTCTCTCATCTGATGGTCTTGTGTCTATGACTCCGAATGTGATTAACTTTGTAGAGCAGCAAGAAAATCCTAAAGAACCTTCCATCACATTTGATTCTAGTGAAACCATTAGAGCACCTGATGGTCCTTTATATATAGTTGCAAAAGTCAAGAATACACCTTGCCGTGGAGTGCTTATTGATCCTTCGTGCATGGTTAATGTTATTACTGAAGAATTTCTTTTTACTTTGCAATTGAATCAAGTGATCTATGACAAAACAGATGTGATTGTGAAATTATTTGATGCATTCTCTTCTCCTGCGATTGGTTCTATTACATTGCCTATTGAGGTCCATAACAAATCTCTTGATGTGAACTTTGCTATTATTCCTTCATCTGAACAATTTCGTGTGAAGCTTGGCTATCCTTGGCTATCTTCCATGAAAGCTATTGCCTCTCTTATACATAAGTGTTTGAAATTTCCCCATAATGGTGAAGTTGTTACTGTCAATCATAGTCTCTTTAAACCAGCTGAAAGAACCTCTAGTGTTCCTATTGATTATTTTTGGCCTAAACAATTCCAATCTCTTCCTCCGCGAAGTGATCATCTATTCAAATCTTATCAAAAGTGGAAAACAGATATGATCTTATCTCTAAGTGAACCTAGAACACCTAAACTTGACATTCCTATCATTCTTGAGAAGGAAATTCTTCCTTTGAAAGATAAAACTAATGTCTTTCCTCAAGAAGATTCTCAACCCGTCCCCATGGATGTGACTATGTCTATACCTAATAAACCTTCTAAGAGTAGACCTATACCTCCTCATCATGATGGACTTGGTCTCCTCCCTAAACCAAATATTCCTCCTTTATATGGAGCAGTTCCTCCTCCTTTTTATAGAGAGAAGAGACCTTCTTCTTCTCCTATTATCCAACCTAAGAGACCACAACCTAAACACCCAAGTGATAAGGATGAGAACATTCCTCCTCCTCAATCTTCTCCACTTCCTACTAAGACTAAACGAAATCGATCTGCATGTGAATGCCGACGAAAGCGTCGTCTTAGGGCTCAAATAGCCGCTTTTCAAACTTTACAATCTCCAAAAACACCTTCAACAAGCATTATTCCATTTTCTCCTCAGCCGGACATTGAGCCTAAATCTCCTAAACATAAGATGCATGATGGTCTTGATCCTGTGCGAGTTAAAGATCCTATTTTTATAAATCTTGATGATGATCTTGATGAAAATGTTATTCATGATGAAAATGTTACCTCTCTTGCTTCTGATAGTGAATATGAACTTGTTGATATTGATAACCATTTATCTAATGAATTTTCTAAAGCACTTATCCTAGCTCCTAGACAAGAACAATGTGGCTCGGAACATGAACATAGCCCTTGTTTGGATCTTGTGATAGCTCCATCTGCTGTGTTGGATGTTCCTCCTCTAGCGTGTTCCCTGCCTTCCTGAAACATTGATTAGCAAGATCGGGGGGTAGATGACGTGCTAGACTAGTTTCATTAGCATAGCAGATTCTCTCCTCCTCTCTTTTGTTACTTCTTCTATATGTTATTCTCATTCTTCTATTTGTCGTCCTTAGTGTTGTCTACTTGAGGATGATGCAAAGCATTGAGATCTCTTTTGGTCTCTCTCATGTTGACTCAAAAGACACATGTGTTCCCTTCTTCTAGGTGACCTTCCTTGATTGGGGAATGAAGAACAATTATGCATACATACATATGATATATACATGACTTATCATACAACATACTGACCCCGAGGAAAGCGAAGTCACCTTGTGCTTTGTGTTTTGTGTCTATTATCCTTGGGTTTATCTCACACTTGGGGGCTAAATCCTTGTGATAACGTGTTCCTTTCCTTTCTCATTTCTTATGTGTATCACTACGTTAAAACAATCACCCCCGTTGAGGCGTGTGCGATCGCTTTAACGTAGGGGGGCATACACCCTGACTATTCCTTTCAAGATACTTGAAAATTTCTTGGCAAACTTAGCTTTGCCTTGAAAATTTTCGGTATTTCTCTTGCATGACTCATAGTGAGGGAACCTTACTACTGATAGTCATGGTTCTCCATCATGATCTTCCCTTTTACTTTGTCAATCGAAGTCGTAAGATCCTTAGTCTACTGGGGGCTTGGTGTATCTTGCCTCCTTGACATGGTGAAAGTCTTTCAATGTTGTTTCCTTGTACTTTACCGGAAGTATGAGCATACATACTCCTGCTAAAGTGGGGGCTAAATGTAGCATCCTAAAATTGTGACACTTGCAATTTCGACTGCATTTCGGTCTTCACGATGGTGATGCAACACACAACCTGAATGGAGACCCCGAAACTTGCTCACGACATTGAAAACTGCATTTTTCATGCACCCTGGCCTGAACCTCCTTGCACCCTGCTGCCCCGGGAGGTGGGACTAGAGCGCCCAACACCCTGGTCCTCCAGGACCAGGGCGCCCAGTGCCCTGGTCCCTGGGTCCTATTTTGGGCCCGGTCTCCTAAGGGGTCTCGGGTCTTTTTGTTTGCAATTTGGAAATTACATTCCCTGGTCGGCCTAAGGTCAGGAAAATCAATCTATCAGCCCTAAATGACAAGTATATAAACTACATTTTTCTCTCTCATTTGACATAAGTGAGAATATGATGGAAAAGGAGTGGAAACTATACTCAAACATTCAAAGCATTCAAGCAATTGATCATTTCAAGTCTCCATTCAAGGCTAAGTGTTGCATTCAAGACAAGGATTCAACCATTGAAGAGGAGATCACATACTACATGCTACCATACAACAATATACAACATCTAAACCTTCGCACATAAGGATACAAACATCCTTAGAACAAGGTATTAGTACTTGTTTTACATTATAGTCATTTACATTTACAACACTTGCTCATTTCTTGGTTAATTCCAAAACCGGGGTTTGACCTAAAGGCAAACCCCTAATCCCTAACCCCCCAATCGTCTTTTCTTTTCTGTGTGTAGGTTGCAGGTACACGGCTGAAATTAAAGATCTGGAATCCTTGTGCAGAGACGAACAAATCCCCCTTCGTTTCGCGGATTTTTCGGAGGACCGTGGCGTCGGGCGCCATCGTCCCGACAACTTTTGCTCAAATTTGCAGGACAGCGCCGTATCGACATTTTACTGCTAATTCCAGGTCCGCAGCTTCATTCTATAACTCGAACTTAGTTTATAAGTGAATCTTTATCACTTTCTATGCATTCCTTAGCTTAATCTTTCTATCAACATTCTTTACAAAAGAGGGTAGCCTTGCTGTCTTAACCCTTGAAATTCATTTAGCATCCAATCTTACATTGTGTGGGATTGGATCTTGTGAGTTTCAACCCCTCTTTTGAATGTAAAGTCTCTCCCCTAAGTGAAAAACCATCAACCCTAGCGAACCTCCCTTCTCTCTCCTTGGAGTTGGAAGAGGGGAGAGCAACTAGGGTTCGATCGCGATTTTCCGCTTTACACCGAGATAGGATTTTTTAGGTAGCAACAACATGACCCCACAGGTTCAAATAGATTGTCCATAAGTACTTCAACTTTTCTTTTATAGGTGATGAAATGATGAACTTCACTCCATAAGCATGAGTTTATGAAATAATAACTTCACTCCAATCCCTTCATGCATGAAGGACTCAAAGAAAATTCACTCAATCAAAATACAAAATATCAACATTATCGGTATTAATACTTAGGTATACACAATATGAGCAATAGATAGTTTAAAAGTATATGCCATATGAGTTACAAGTAATGAACAAATTGGATCACATTTCAAGACATATACACAACTAACAAATTTGATCACATTTCAATAGCAAATAACTAAGTTTCAGGAATATCGTGTTTCATATATATCAGTGAACAAATTGGATGGAATATCAAGTTTCATATATATCAAAATGAACAATAATTGTGTACATATATCAAAAAATGGCATAGATGCCAAATCAATAATAGTTACAAAAATGTGGCATGTGCCATGTTTTTCAAAGTCAATATATACATATATAAATGTCAAATATATAAAAAATTGGTCCTTCAATGACCACAACTATAACTATATGTCTCTATTGGTATTTATGACTGTGGCAAATCATCAAAATTGAGCCTCTTCGAAGTAGTAGGTGGCTCTATAGGTGGCTGCACAAGGACAATTCAAATGTCTAATTAGATATATTTTCTCAATATAGCATCAAAATAACTAAATACTGAACTCTAAATTGTTTGAAGTTGAAATGTTGATTACCTCATCTTTGTCTTCTGCAATTCAGTGAGGCTGAGGATCCATGGGATGTCCTATAGGAGGCTATAACTGGTAAAACAACATTAATACATGTTAATGACATATATATCAAATAACACATAATAACTAAAAATGAATAGACTAAAAAAATAAAGCATACCGGAGCCTCAGATGGATGTGCTATGATCGTAGAAGGCAAAGTCATAGATGAATCAGTTATGACCATTTCCTATATCCATGGTAAGTGATCCAAAAGGAGTTAACTAGACGGTTTCAACTCCGTTGTGCACTTAGTGAAAAGGAGTTGATCTAAGACAAACATACCTTTTACCTTGGTCTTATTGGATCCCATAATATACGTGTAGGAATTCTATTGAAATGGAATGGTAGAATAACAGTAGGAAGTTTGGAAGGGGCCTGTAATAGTTTAAAGACAATCATACAAGTTAATAACCCAAAGTTGTTGACAAACTAGATAAAACAAATATTTTTAACATATGTAGAAAAAATGCACACCAAAGCCTCGTATAGTTCTCCTGTAACCTTAGGAGGCCTAGTCGAATCTGATGCAGCTATTATCATTTCCTATATGAAAAATGATAACATATGATATAGACATAAAAGGATTTAGTTATTTAGAACAAGCAAGAATGCAATCCAAAGTGAATATGAAGATATCACCTCTTCCCTCTGCTGAACCTCATCGACATTAGGTGCCTTCATTAATTCTGTAAACCCCATATGTTTCTATATATAGATCAAATAAATTAAGTGCATTTATCAATATCTACATATACACGTTTAATCATAATACACACAATTGAATTTAAATTGTAGTTGTATACACATAAAAATGGCTATGAGCAATTAAATAAATATTTTATATTTATTTAATAATTATTCTTCTATTAAATAGTTAATTTGAAAAGATTAATTTATTTAATTCATTTTCATGTCTTTCTATTAATTAATATTTTATTAATTAATTCATTTATCCTATTCTTCTAATTAATTAAATATCTAATATTTAATAGTTATTCTCCTATCCTATAGTCTCAAATATTAAATAATTCCTAAATTATTTAATCTTTCTTTTCCAACTCACCCTCCATCTCCACTTCATCTTCCCTTTGCCAACTCATCGAACATGTGGCTAAGGAAATTCATATTTCTTAAATATTAATTTATCATTTATCTCCAACTTCCAAACTTAATGAAAATTGTGTACATACACATATTTCATAACCATTTCCTATATTCTCTCCAACACCCCCTACATCTTAGGAAGGACTTGAGTCCACTTGTCCTCTCATGCCTAAATTTCCTCCAACCATCCCTAGATTCTCTTAGTTAGAAACCCAGTCAAGGTGAGATGAGTGACACTTGTCTTCTCCTTCCCCCTTTCTCTCAACCTTCACCTTTGCTCATAGCCATTCAAATCTGTAGATCTGACCATGACCGTTGATTTGAGCCATATCATCTTATCCTCTCAAAGTCTATAAAATCAAGAGCTTCAGTTGAGAGAGTTAGTCTTCAAAATAGTTTTCAATCAATCATATGCATTCATGAGTTTTTGAAGCAATTAGCATATAGCATTATCATTTTAGCAATATAATCATATAGCATTATCATTTTAGCATAATCATGTAGCTTTGCATATCATACTATTGAAGTTAACTACAAATTATCAGTCCATTCTTCATATGCCATCTTGGAAGCCAACAATGCATTGTCTGAGAGCACACCATCTGCAACTAGGAACAATGGAGTTAGGACACAGGGAGACATAAGCCATGAAGGTAAAATAATGTTTTATTTTAGTATGTATTTCATGTAGTTTCATTGGTGGATTTTGGATTTCCTATATGCATTTCTATTGTATTTTGTGAAACTAACTTATTACAGATAACATTCTGAGGATGAAATTCAAGCTCACACATTTTGGTGCCCACCATGGGGCAGGACCTCACATATACCTTTAAAAATCTTGCAAAAAGTTAAATCAATGCATTTGTAATGAAGATTCACGCATGTGTGAATTCTAACAGTGCTTTTGTTCGATAGGTTAGCACATTTGCATCATAGGTTAGCGCATGTGTCATGCAAGTTAGCATTTTTATCTAAAAAAATATGCATTTGCATCATAGGTTAGCACATATGTCATATAGGTTAGCATTTATGTCTTAAATTTCATGCATTTGTATCACAGGTTCGTGCATTTGCATCATAGGTTAGTGCATATGTCAAAGAAATCATGCTTTTGTATCCAGAAAGCAGTGCTTTTGCAGTCTAAGTTAGCACTTTTGATTTGTAGGTTAGCACTTTTGAATAGAGAGATAGTGCATATGTTAGGTTAGCGCTTTTGTTTATAAAACTGACAAAATTTTCTTGCAGGTCCGAATGTCCAAGAAATCAGATTTTTTAGATTACTAACATGCGTGTGTAGGATGACATTTAAGGCAAATTTTATGCATTTTATCATCTAGCAAATTAAAAGTCTTCATTTGGGAAGTAATATATCATATCTTGTTCACCTAGTTTAACTAAGAAGATGAATTGACAGCATGCAACTTGCATTTTTGGTATTTTCTCTAAAATAGTTGCACATAGACTTTTAAAAGGGCTAAAATGAACACCATGCTTGTTGGAGCAACATCTCCAAATAGGATTTATCCAATAATTTCTTTGAAAAGGATAAAAAGAACACTTGTATTCTGTGTCTCGAAAGTGGTAGGTATATGCTCTCCCCTTAATTGGGTGACCACAAAGACAAACCCGCTCTTTTACACTCTTTTTACTTTCAAGCAATTAAATCCTTTTAGAGGGCCTGCCTTCCCGAGCTGCCTTAAGGGGGCCAGTGAGAGGGGAATGACCTAAAGTGGAAACAAGCTAATACTGAGTCCTTCCAATCTACTATAAATAAATCATGTTTGTGATGAAAGTCCCAAATGACATGTGCTGATAAGTTCATACCGACACTATGTTTCCCCATAAACCCTATGGAGCATAACCTCTATAGGTTGGGAACCTTTTCTATTTATAGAGTTGAAAGTGCCGCATGTATGGCCACATGACTGGAAGCCTTTACTAAAAACCACTTGTACTAGTTGCCAAAATCCTTCTAGTTGTTGGAGCAGGAGGTTAGACCTCTAAAGTGACTCACATACATACGGTTTGTAGTAGAGATATAAAGTTTGCCATGGGGAGTTTTCATGGAAATGGGTGCTTGGCTGCCCCGAAGAAGTGAGTGTCGAGGGTGGAGCCAGTGGGGTCAAGCATCTAAATATCTGTTGTGAATAGCATAGCCTCGAGGGAAACTCCATGTGGATTCAAAAACTATTGTCTCGGCCTGCCATAGGGATTGCACTTGCTTGTGCATTTTGTTTATTAAACACTGTCTTCTATGTCTGTAACATGTTCCAAATGGTCAAAAATTGAAAAAAATTATCATCTACAAGGGAGCAAAAATTCAACAAATTTCTGAAAAAGTTTGATCAAAAGGGTAATACAAAAGCTTTTCAACACTTGAAACACTAGACCAAAATCAAAGTGTCAAAACATCAATACCAAAATAATTCTTGAAGTAGATTTGTCTCTAAACCATCACATACTTTTCAAATTAGCTCGAACAACTAGGTTACTAATCCAACAAGTTATACTCAAAAGGTTCTATAAACATCAACATTTAACAAGCTATCGATTCAACTATCTTAAGTGCAAAAATCAACATCTTTGTCAAGTTTCTCATCAGGATAATCAAATCCTCTATCACAAAGCTTGATCAAATCCATACTAGGTTCCTAATCTTAGATATATCTTTCCTATTTTGAACCTAGGTTATATCAAAACCAAAATTGCACCAACTTTGGAATCAAACAAACTTGTGAAATTGTCAAATGCTTATATGACTTTTAAGTATCACCTTAAGAAAAGAAAACCTAGTTATAAAGCTACTCAGAAAAGGATAAGATTCTTGTATATCAATCGCAAGATCTTATTAAAACATAGGACATTCTTACACCATTTTCATCACTACTTACATGGCTGCAGTACAAAATTTGATGATGAAACTCTACAAAGACATGCCTTTCAACAAAGAGACGCTTTATCCCAATGAACAAACAATAGTGGTAAGATCAACAAAGCATATCTTCCTAAACCAATAATCACCTATTGACTTTTTCCTTTAGGAATTTCAACAACATTGAAATAATCACATGCCAGTTTGGACTAGAGCCCAACACGAGCAACTTAGAAAACAACAACAAATGGAGGAAGAAGATACTCCTATATTCCACACTTTTGGATTTACCTTTGTTGACAAAGAAGCAGTCAATAGCACCATTAGAGACCTTGAGCAAGATTTCAAATTTGATAGGCTAATGGAAAAATTGTTGGCAAAACAAAAAGAAAAATATCTCTTGATGTTGGCGAAATCTAGAGCTAAACTACCACAAGACTTTAACATGGAAAGCTTGAAACAAGATGCAGAGACAAGTAACACCCAAAACACAAATGATCCAAATAACGAGGACATAAACAAAGAAAGTAACGGAGAAACAAGGAAAGAAAGGGATGATAAAAGAAAAGAGCATAGTGACAAAAAGACTCACGAAGAAACAAGAAGAAACTATGTAGATAATCCCTTATCAAACCTTACTCAACAAATACAAAATCTTCAACAACAAATACAAGACATGCAAAATGGGACAAGCTCCAATAAATATTCATTAGAAGATATATGCCCATATCCTTTTGATAAAAATCTGAATATGATACCATTTTCTCAACATTGCGAGATTCCTAAATATGACAAATACGATGGAAGATCTGATCCTCAAGATCACATTAGGGAGTTTTGTACTATGAGCATGGAATTTGATCATGATGAAACTTACTTTATGCGTCTTTTTCCTAGGAGTTTAAATGGACAATCAATGGAGTGGTTTTCAAGATTACCATCTAGAATCAAATCCTTTGAAGAACTTGTGAATAGGTTTGTTTCACAATATTCCTACAATATAAGGAATGAAATAACGATGCTAGATCTTTGCAATGTTAAACAAAAGAATGGTGAATCCTTTATGATTTTCTTACAATGATGGAAATGCATGTTTAATAAGTATCCTCAAGATGTACATGATCAAGAAAAAATGGACATATTCATTGATAATCTTATCAGTGAAATGAGTTATCGACTAAGGATGCAATGTCCTCCCTCTTTTGCCAAAATGATTGAGAATGGACTAAAAATAGAGAACACAATGGTAAAGAAAGGAGAACTAAAAATTTACAATAATTCATACAACAATGACAAACCCAAGTTCTGGTCAAATAATAGGAATGTCAGCAATGAAGGGAATGACGATAATAGTAATACAAAACAACAATAACCAATTTTCAATCTATCAAGTCAAAACCCAAGAAATAACAATCCAGAAAGAAACAAAGCGAAGTCCTTTTTCTCCAATCCATGAAGAAAATTCACAAACATTGGAGAATATTTAGAATCATTTCTAAAAACTTTACTTGCTAATAAATTGATTGTTTTGCCAAAAGCAAGAAGTTATGAACCACCAGTCAAGCCCAATTGGTGGAATGACAATCATTTTTGTAACTATCATCAGAATAAAGGACACCTAACAAATGATTGTTAGAGATTGAAACACCTTATCCAAGATCTAATCAATAAAGGAACCATTATAGTGGATAGCCATAAAACAAACGAATCACACTTGGCTTTCAAAACTCCACTCCCAAATTATGACAAAGGCGAATTGTCCCAATTAAAAAATGACAAAGGAAAAACCAAGGTGAATTACACTTATACATACGATGATGTAGTGAATGTGATTATTGTTAACAAAAATTCATCTTCTAAACCAATCAATGTTATCACGAGAAGCAAAGCAAAGGTTACCTTTCCAAGTATAGAAAAAGACCC
This sequence comes from Cryptomeria japonica, assembly GCF_030272615.1. Taxonomy (NCBI): domain Eukaryota; kingdom Viridiplantae; phylum Streptophyta; class Pinopsida; order Cupressales; family Cupressaceae; genus Cryptomeria; species Cryptomeria japonica. Next base: position 830,604,081 of record NC_081409.1, read on the forward strand.
AACACCCAATCCACAACAATACATTTTAGTAGAGCAATTACAATGAATACCCACTCAAATATCAATTCTGGAACTTCTCAAGATTTCAACTATGCATAAGGACATTTTGGAGAAAGCTTTAGAGGAAACAACAGTTTCAAAAGATTTGGATATAGATCAGTTCCAAAATATGGTAGGACACCTCATAGCTCCTCATTGCTTATCATTTTTTGAAAATGATGATGCATCCTTGCAACATCCTCACAATGCTCCCTTACATGTTGAAGTCTCCATAAATAAAAGTCATGTCAAACGTGTGCTTATAGATGGAGGAGCTGGATTAAACATTTGTGCATTAAGTTTGATAAAAGCTTTGGGATATTCAGAGAATGCAATAGACCCGAAAAAGAAAATAACCATCAAGGCTTATGATGAAGCAGAACATTCTTCTAAAGGGACTGTTGTGCTACCAATAAAAATAGGACCTATGGAAAAGGATACATTGTGTCAAGTTTTGGATTTGAACCTCTCCTACAATATTCTTCTGGGAAGACCATGGATTCACAAGATGCAAGTAGTTCCTTCTACATATCATCAATGTGTAAAATTTCCTCATGAAGGAAAATAAATCACTATAATTGTAGATTCTAGTCAATATTGCAATAATTTGAAGCCAACACAAGATCCAAGAGTTCCACATAATAGAGAATCAATATATCCTACTAAAGAAATTCAAGAAAAGTTATGGGAAACTTTTGAAGAAAAGCTCAAGTTAAATGATGAAGGAATGGGGAAAATCAAAACATATGCTTAAAGGAACCTTTGTTAGTGCTGGAACTCTTGAAGAGGAAAATGAAGACAAAGACATTCTTGGTTGGTTATACAAAGATGAAGATAAAACTATAGCAACAACAACAAAAGTCAATATTCCCATAAAACAATATGGCAAAGGATATGAAATCATGCAAAAAATGGGATATGAAGGAAAAGGACCAATTGGTAAGCAACATCAAGGTATTTCAAAACCTATTTGTCCACAATCACAATCCATATAAGATAATTCTGGGCTAGGATATTTGAAGTCTAATTAAAAGCAACATAATCATCAACAACAAAAATGGAGAAAGAAATCAGTTTCTAAAGAAGAAAATTGGCAAGAAAAGCTACATCAAGCAGCCGAAACAGTAACCAATAAACAAAAGAAGCAAGAAGAACATGAAAAGAAAGAGGAGGAGATCATCATCCAAGGTGAAGAAAAAACTTATCAACAAGTTTTGAAAATAAAAACAAAGGCAAAATCTTCACAAGATATTCCAGAAGTGAAAAAAAATAGAGATGGCAGAAATTAGAGAACTCTTTGCACCATACGGCATTCCAATATGGTATAGTGCAGTAATCTTGGATCAGGATTCAAAAATAGACTCCAATGAGTATGAATGGAGTCCAAATGTCTTATCCACTACATCAAGTAAAGAACATAATGAAGATCAAGTAGATATCATGAAAGAAGACTTGTCTATAGCAGAACAAAAGATGAAGTTAGAAAGAAAGCAAGAAAAACTCAGAATCTAGAGAAAAGAAGCATATGCAAAAAGGAAAGGAAATGACAAAGACAGAGAAGCAATTCCATAGGAAGCGCAAACATGGATCAGATATGGAAGAACCATGGAAGAGCTAAGGGATAGTCAAGTTGGACTAACTATTAGTCCAGAAGAAGTTGAGTTTGAAAAGAGACAAAATCTATTAAAAGAATCTACTTCATCATGTGCACAAATATGTCAACTCCAAAATGCAAATGAGGTCAATCAAGAAGGAATTTGCAGTATCAAAGATGTGTGCATTGATATAATCCATTCATTTAAGGGACAAACGTTAGTTAAAGGACCACTTGAGTGTGAACTACCAAATGCTAATATTAATCTTGTTAAGACTAATTCGGAAATGCTTGAGAAAGACAATTCTCACAAACATTTAATCTATGACAATATTTATTCTACGCCAAGCTATGATCATTATGTCATGAACATTGAAACACCTAATGATGACAGTGATTATGATTTACCCCTTTTGCATCGTGAACTAATTGATTGGGATAATTTAGACAACCCCGAACTAAATGTCTTTTCCAATGATCATGACTTAGCCATGTACCTTAACATTGTTGAACCCATCCATCCTAAGATATCTTCCATTGCAGAATCAAGTGATGTTTCTCATAATCAGGAGAATGCCAAACTTTCTGTCACAAAAGTGAAATAAAATAAGGAAAGAGACCTATTGTTGAAAACCATTTCATGGCAACATTAGATCAATCAAAAGAGAAAACAAAGGGCGTATCTGATGGTGAAAACCTCCTAGAGGCACCAGAAGATGGAAAGTTTGACATTTTTCCTGCATATTTTCAAGAGAGATCTGCTATCCTAATACAACCAACAGAAGGAGTAAACATTGATACATCAAAAAATCCTAAAATACTTCATTTTGCTGCCTCATTATCAGAAAGAGAGAGGAAAAGTACATGGAATTCTTCAAGCAAAGACAAATAAATTTTGCTTGGTCTTATGTAGATATGCTAGGACTTAACCCAGACCTTATCATGCATCATCTTAATGTGGATTTAAAAGAAAAAATTGTTAAGAAAAAGCTAAGAAAGATGCATATGCATATTGCTCTCCTTGTCAAAACCGAGCTCAAGAAGCTATTAGAAGTGGGTTTCATAAGACTAGTTGCTTATCAAAAATGGGTCTCAAGTATTGTACCAGTATAAAAACTAGATAAGAGCATAAGAGTCTGCACAGATTTTAGAGATCTAAATAAAGCATGTCCAAAAGATGATTTCCCCTTACCAAACATAGATATCATAGTGGACTTATCAGCAGGCCATGAGATGTTTTCATTAATGGATGGCTTCTTAGGATATAATCAAATAAGAATCACACCTGAAGATCAAGAGAAGATAGCTTTCACATGTGCATGGGGAATTTACTACTGGAATGTTATGCCATTTGGGCTTAAGAATGCAGGAGTGACTTATCAAAGGGCTATGATGACAATTTTTCTTGACATGATGCATACATTCATGGAAGATTATTTCGATGACATACTTGCAAAATCTCACACAAGAAAAGAACATTTGAACATTTTAAGCAAGATTTTTGACAAGCTGGAAAGATATCAATTGAGATTAAATCCAAAGAAATGTGCATTTGGAGTAACCTTTGGAAAGCTCCTTGGATACATTATATTAGCTCGTGGCATTGAAGTTGATCCTAGAAAAGTTAAAGCTATAATGGAGATGGAGTCACCCAAGAACATAAGTCAATTGTGATCTTTACAATGAAGGTTGCAATCAATTAGGAGATTTGTTTCTCAGTTGGCCGATAGGTGTCTTCCATTTACCCATCTTCTACATAAAAATATTCCATTCAAATGCGATCTAAAATGTGAAGAAGCTTTCTTGCAAATAAAAGAATATCTTATTAGTCCTCCAGTACTTATATCACCAACCAAAGGGAAATCATTGTTACTCTATGTCTCAGCAACAAGTGTATCATTAGGAACTCCCCTAGCCCAACATGATGATGAAGGAAAAGAAAGATCAGTTTACTATATCAGTAGAATGCTTGTTGGCTATGAATTAAATTATTCCTCAATTGAAAAGATATGTCTAGAAGTTGTATTTTTCACTCAGAAGCTACGACATTATATGTTGATTCATTCTGTGAAACTAATAGAAAAGATAGATCCTCTCAAATATTTGTTGAGCAAGTCAACATTGATAGGGAGACTAGCCAAATGGGTTATGATACTGAGTGAATTTGACATAGAATATGTTGACCAGAAAGCTATCAAGGGACAAGTCATCACTGATCAATTGGCTAATGCACGTTTACAAAATAACATGCCTTTGCACATCGAATTTCCTGATGTAGATATTTGACAATAAGTACAAAATTTTGGGAATTGTACTTTGATGGTTCTTATACTCAATATGGATCAGGTGCAGGAATCTTTTTCATCACACCTCAAGGACACACAATTTTGAAATCATATAGACTACGATTTCCATGCACCAATAATACTGCAGAGTATGAAGCATTGGCTATAGGGCTCAAAATGGCCATTGAATGGAATGTCAAAGAACTACATGTCTATGGTGATTCACAACTTGTCATAAATCAAATAAATGATGAATATCAAACAAAGGATGATAAGCTTATGCCATACAAATAGCTAATAGAGGAATTTAAAAGACACTTTAAAGAAATCACATTCACCCAGATTCCCAGAAATGAGAATAAAGCAGCAGATGCAATGGCTACAATAGAATCTCTCTTGCAAAATATAGAGAATAAACATCGTTACAAATTTCTCGTGGAAGATATCTTAACCCCTACCATCCAATCCCAACATATCTATCAAATTTTCCATATATCAAGAACCAGTGAATCCTTATATGGTCAAACCTACCAATATTTGAAAGATCATATCCTTCCTCTAGAAATATCTCGTAATCAATGAAGAAACTTTATCCATCAATCCTCTCGCTATACCATTATTGCTAATATCCTATATAGGTGTACACACTCAAGTGGTTTAACATTGGCTAAGAAACTTATCCATATGGGCTATTTTTGGCCTACTATGGAAAGAGATTCATTCACCTATGCTAGAAAATGTAAACAGTGTCAAATCCATTGAAATCTAATCCATGCACCAGCACGAGTTATATCCTATGACAGGATCATGGCCATTTTCACAATGGGGCCCTGATTTGGTAGGAAAGATCAATCCCTCATCTTCTAATGGACATAAGTTCATTTTGATAGCTACTGAATATTTTACTAAGTGGATTGAAGCAGTGCCTTTAACAACAGTGACAAGAAAAAAAATATCATCATTCATCTTGAATTATATAATCTGTCGCTATGGCGTTCCTATGACCATTATCACTGATAATGGAAGGCCATTCAAAAAACAAGATGTGAAAGAACTATGTGAATAGTTTCATATCCAACATAGGTTCTCTACTCCAGATTATCCATTTGGAAATGGTCAAGTCGAGGCATCAAACAAAACTATCTTGAAAATCTTGAAGAAAACAATAAATGAAGCTAGAAAAGACTGACACATTCAACTAAATCCTGCTCTTTAGGCATACCAAACTAGCATCCGCACTCCAACAAGGGCAACTCCATATTGTTTGGTATATGGATTAGAAGCTATATTACCTATAGAAGTAGAGATACCTTCTCTACGTGTATCCTTGCATGGTCTTATACTAGAAGAAGAACAACGAGTCTCTCGACTCCAAGAACTAGAATTGATTCAGGAACGTTGCCAAAATGCAACAGAACATTTGAAAGTATACCAACAAAGAATGGCAAGAATCTATAACCATAGAGTCAAGCTGCATATTTTCTAGATTGGAGTTATAGTTCTGAGGGAGAATCCAAGAAATCAACAAGACCGAGAAAAGAAGGGAAAATTTGAACCAAATTGGCTAGGACCTTTTGTCATAGTAGCAACATATGGATCCAGAGCATACAAGTTATCTACCCCTGAAGGTGATTGGTTTGATGAACCTATCAATTCTATCCATCTCAAGAAATTCTATGCTTGAGATATAAATTCCTAAAAAAAATCAATAAAAAAGCATATAAAGTACTAAAAAGACCAATAAAAAGCATATAAAGTCCTGAAAAAAAAATCAATAAAAAGCATATAAAATCCAAAAAATGCAATAAATTTAGATGGTGAAAACCTGGTAAATAGGTGTTATCTAAAATGTGAGTTCCTCCATCTATGAGATTTCTTTGCGCACCTATCCACTCCATCCTATCACATCTATCATTGCTATCTATCACTAGCTTATCCATTTTGTCTTTCACATCCATTGCTCTAAACCATTTAGCAAGAAATATGCAGCTTACCAACAGTTGTTAATCTTTGACACACTTGTTGTAGTTAATGTCCTAGATTTTATCAAAATCATTTTTTTGTATCCCGTCGTGGTTTGGATCTTGATCAATTCATACATCCATAATAAATTTTTGTTTCCACTGAGGGCAAAATCCTATTTCCTTTTGCTAAGGTGATCTTTTGAATCTTTGAAAATCCAAAAACATTCAAAAAACATAGAAAACCAAAAACACCTAGGGTTTTGAACTAGATAAAAAGCAACAAAGCAACAAAAATCAAGGCATTTCATAACAACTGAATCGTCAAACTTAGAACATGAAGAATCAACTAGCAAGATATAAAGGATTATCAAAGATCATTCATTAAGATGATTATATCAGTTAATGACCATTAGAACATGTGAATGACATACAAGGTTCAGTGTTTATATCTTGATTTTATTGCTAATCATGTACTCTATGCAACTCAAGGATGTCCATGACTAGAGAATCTATGATGGGCATGATTATTTTCTTTGATTGCTGTCTGTGGTTTATCTCTTACTACAGTATGAACTTGTCTCAGGCTATGATTGGAAAAAGATCAAGGAGGACGTTCCAAGTCATGCATGAAAGGAGATACTCCTTGTCTATTCTGCAAGCAATACTCAGGTCAACTTGATCCATTATATCAAGCTGCTTGTATTAACTTGCTATATCAAAATCCATGTAAGGAATACTCAGGTCATCTTGAATCATTATGTCAAGTTGCTTGTATTTTCTTACAACATTTGAAAGCTCAATGATGAAATCAAGCACTGTTAGAAGATCACATATGAAGAATGGCAGTACAATTTTTAGTTAGATCATTTCATTAGCTGATTATTCATCTACATTATAAGCATTCATCATCAAGTTGCATTATAAGCATATCATTTCATTAACATATCAACGGTCATAAATAAAGATTGAGTATTCTTGGACAAACAAAAATAATTTGCATTTAATCTTTGTAGGTGCATTTTAATCACCATTCATTTCATTTAGTTGCATTTTATCATTGCATTAGTTTGCATTTAAAAGCGTGCATCTCATTTATCATGTAGTGTATCATCATTGTTATTTGCATTATCATTTTTATAACGATCATTTAGTTGCATCTTTGCACTTAGATTCATAATCATCATAAACATTACATATAAAAAATCAAAAACATTTCATGTAGATCATTTGCATCATTAAAAACAAATCAATCATTCATTTGCATTCCGTATAGATCATTGCATTTTCATCATTTAAAATAGTGATCATAATCAGTGCATCCATATCATCATCAAATAGAAAAAACATGCATAAAGAAACATCATCCATATAATCAAAGCATATAGATCATCAAAGCATAAATCATCATCATCACATAGAGTAACATGCATATAAAGCATCATCATCATCATATAGAGTCCATGTCTACATATAGAATCATCATAAAAAACAATTAAAATTGTCCAAGTATACAATGATATCAAAAAAAAAATCAATAATGTAAAAAGTCCCATCAATACAAATCAAGTCAAGAATCATGACTGCCTCTCAAGTGTGTGGGTCTAACAACTGGATCACCTGCATCACCAGCACCAGCATCATCATCCAATGGAATCATTCTTCAATTTAATATCTTCATCATTCATTCAACTATCATCTATCAAGTCTTATACATAATGTATCTTTCCTAAAACCAGATGTTTTGATCATTTATCATGTCTTATACAGGATGTATCTTTCCTAATACCAGATGTTTTGATCATCTATCATGTCTTATATAGAATGTATCTTTCCTGAAACCAGACATTTTGATCATCTTTTGTCTTATATGGGATGTGTACTTCCTGAAACCAGACTTGATCTCAATCCAATCAATCTTATCAATCTAATTCATCTTATCAATCTACAATCTATTCACTCATCTATCTTTCATATATCATTCTTCTTCTATAAAGAGATCATCCATGCCTTTAATGCACAAATGATCTCCCAAGGGGGCATCATCATCAAATCAATATCTAAAAATCAGTATTTGGGGCATACAATCAAGATTTTCATCTTCATCAGGCGCATTATCGAGACTTGATTTAATCTTTGAAACAATGTTGTCTTGACATTATTTCAAAGAGGGGCAAAATGTATACACATAAAAATGGCTATGAGCAATTAAATAAATATTTTATATTTATTTAATAATTATTCTTCTATTAAATAGTTAATTTAAAAAGATTAATTTATTTAATTCATTTTCATGTCTTTCTATTAATTAATATTTTATTAATTAATTCATTTATCCTATTCTTCTAATTAATTAAATATCTAATATTTAATTATTCCTCTAACCAAGTTAATCAAATATCTCATATTTAATTATCTCCTCCAAACAATTAAATATCTAGTATTTAATAGTTATTCTCCTATCCTATAGTCTCAAATATTAAATAATTCCTAAATTATTTAATCTTTCTTTTCCAACTCACCCTCCATCTCCACTTCATCTTCCCTTTGCCAACTCATCGAACATGTGGCTAAGGAAATTAATATTTCTTAAATATTAATTTATCATTTATCTCCAACTTCCAAACTTAATGAAAATTGTGTACATACACATATTTCATAACCATTTCCTATATTCTCTCCAACACCCCCTACATCTTAGGAAGGACTTGAGTCCACTTGTCCTCTCATGCCTAAATTTCCTCCAACCATCCCTAGATTCTCTCAGTCAACAACCTAGTCAAGGTGAGATGAGTGACACTTGTCTTCTTCTTCCCCCTTTCTCTCAACCTTCACCTTTGCTCATAGCCATTCAAATCTGTAGATCTGACCATGACCTTTGATTTGAGCCACATCATCTTATCCTCTCAAAGTCTATAAAATCAAGAGCTTCAGTTGAGAGAGTTAGTCTTCAAAATAGTTTTCAATCAATCATATGCATCCATGAGTTTTTGAAGCAATTAGCATATAGCATTATCATTTTAGCAATATAATCATATAACATTATCATTTTAGCATAATCATGTAGCTTTGCATATCATACTATCAGTTAACTACAAGTTATCAGTCCATTCTTCATATGCCATCTTGGAAGCCAACAATGCATTGTCTAAGAGCACACCATTTGCAACCAGGAACAATGGAGTTAGGACACGATGAGACATAAGCCATGAAGGTAAAATAATGTTTTGTTTTAGTATGTATTTCATGTAGTTTCATTGGTGGATTTTTTATTTCCTGTATGCATTTCCATTGTATTTTGTGAAACTAACTTATTACAGGTAACATTCTAAGGATGAAATTCAAGCTCACACAGTAGTGAATTACCTACTGTCATTTGGGTGTCTAAGAGGATATCTTTTTCTACCTCAAAGTGCTAGAGGATGGCTTTCTAACATTAGATGTCCTTGAGGCAGGTGGGGTAAACTAATGGAAAAAAATTAACATAAGGGAAAAGAGCATGTATTTAATATATCACTTAAGTCAAAAATATATAAATCTAAATGGTAACGCATGGCTATCTTGGCCAAAGTCAATGGCTGAAAGCATGATATTATCAAGTTGGGACATCTCAGCTACTGATAAGCCCTACAAAATATCAAGTAGTGATACATATAATTAACAAAATATATTTTGAATCCAATGTATTATTATATTTTTAATAAATTTACAAATCTTTAGCTCAGGTGGTGAAACTACTCATGACCGTGGAGGCAACTGAACAGTATGTGGTGTAATCCCACTACCTATTGCACACTACATTGCATTTTATTTATATGTCACTTTAAATTCTTCTAAAAATAAAAATTCATTTCTTTTTATAAGATTTGGTCACTTAATTGATAACATGTCATAAACAGAATTAAACGCACCTGTGTCTGATAGAGAGGGTACAACATATTGAGTAGTTCATCGATGAGGGCAACATCCTCTACAGTGGAAGCATGTCATCTACTCTGCAACATGTACATGAATGAGATGTCCCACCATCCTTGTCCATGTTAGTGTCTACACTAGAAAATACACCCTCACAAGTGGGGCACATATGTTGAATGGGTTGGCTCGTGCCAAATGATGCATGAGGTTTTGCTAATGAAGGAGGTGCTACTGAGGATGGAGGTGTTGTTGATGAAGGAGGTGTCACTGATGAAGTAGGTGCTACAGGTGCTGGTACATCTTCTGCTCTGACCAGCTGTGTGCCATGCTGAACAGTGACATCAGTCAATGATGCATCTGCCTGAAGAGTTTGTAATTCCATAGACTCCTTCAAGGATATAGGGATAGTGACATGAACCATGGTTTTAGGAGTTTTATGCCTCCTATGTTGTGGATCTACCACCCTATGGGCCCTAGGTCTATCTTGCGCAGAGCCTCTCCCTTTACCATGAAATTGTTGGATGTCAAAGTAATTCGACTTCTCACCGAGGATAAACTCACAATACAATTTTCTCAAAAAATATAGAGGAACCTCCCAATTATTACAAGGTGGTTGGTCAAAGACCATATACCACCTATTCCAAAAAGCATCTTTCAACCTAGCATGAACACACCAATGTATAGGAAACTGAGTCCTATTTAGTTCTAGGTTGTTACTGGTAACATGATCAGTGAAAAGAGCACATATGTTAGCTTTAACTATGCCCTTTTTCTTCACTTGATCATATGACAACCTGGCATCCGCATAAAATGTTCAACATCTATCCCTCCATGAACCCCATTTTGTAACCTCCCTAGATACCTCATTTGCACTATTAGCCATTGTTTCTAGTGTTCTGGCAAGGGTTGAGTGGTGCTCAAGCCTAGAGGTCCTCGACCTATTCACCAATATAGAAATTTGGGCACTATTTTGTGTAAGGTGATTGATAAGATCCTCTTGTGTGGCATCTACATGATCTAATGGAGGATGTGGAGGGTTTTGGGGTGGTGGTGGTTGTTGAGGAGTAGCATTTTTCAGGATTTTGAGGGTTTTCTTATGTTACTTGTGCAAGAGGAGGTCTTTGTTTTCTATTGTGTTTTTGGGGATTGCTTGAAGAATCTGGCATCAAATTAATAAAAACAAAATTTAAATCAATTAAAAAACCCTAATTTAATTAAAATTCAAATAAAAATAATGAAACAAATCAAATCTTACCTATTCGACGGGGTGCCATTGTTGAAAATTGCTTTCAATGATGGGAAAATAAAAAATAGTTGCAAACCCATGCAGGGTCGATGCTTTTTTTGGCTTCTCCTTGCTGTTGTTTCATGGGTTTTGGCATTGAAAATGGCCAAAATCTGTGGCCTAAACAAAATAAATATTTTCTCAAAACCTGTACGGGTTTTGAGAAACTTTAAAAAAATTTATTTAAAAAAAATGTTCCTCAAAACCCATATGGGTTTTGAGGAACTTTTGTTTTTTTTATTCTTTTTTCTCTAGGCTTGGTGTTACCAAGCCTAGCACGTTTTTGAAATTTTAGAACCCACACGGGTTATGAAATTTTTTATTTATTTTTGGAATGTGGCCACTTTTCTGTTCACCATCTTGGTGCACTTACCCTCAAGATCCCCATTCAAGAATGCACATTTAACATCCATTTCATAAACCTTATAGTTTTTATAAGCAACATAGGCAAGAAATAATCTTACAGCTTCAATCCTAGCTACCAGTGTAAAAGTCTCTCAATAATCAATTCCTTCCTTTTGAGAATATCCTTTACAAGCCAATCTAGCCTTATTCCTTATAACTTGACCATCCTCATTCAATTTATTCGTATAAACCCATTTAGTTTCAATAACATTTTTATTTTTAGGCCGAGGAACCAAAGTCCATGTGTTATTTTTCTCAATCTTATCTAATCCTTCTTCCATAGCAAATAACCAATTTTTATCTTTACATGCCTCAATTACTGATACCGGTTCAACTTGTGAAATTAAACATACCTCATTAGTTGTTAGTCTTCTTCTTGTCATCACTCCATTGCTCTTATCCGCAATGATTTAATCTTAAGAATGATTCAATCTCACATACCTAGGAGTCTTCTGACTCTCTATTCCTCTTCCCTATTCTTCAGTTACTGTAGAATTTTCTTATGTTTCCAGAGTAACTGGTTCAACTCTTTGTTCTAGTAAAGGTGCTATCGGTTCATCTATAATCATTTCCACTATTGGTTCCTTCTTGTAAAATCTGATTTGAATTTTGTTTAGGTCATTTACTTTGACATTAGCACTCTCCACAATTCTCTACAATCTCTTTTTATAACATCTATATGCTTTGATTTCATTAGAATAACCAAGAAATATGCTTTCATCACTTCTAGGATCAAATTTCCCAATAGTATCATCTCTCCTAATATAACATTTACTACCAAAAATTCTAAAATACTTAACTCTAGGTGTATTGCCGAACCATAATGCATAAGGTGTCTTACCAATTTCTACTTTGATATGTACTTTGTTGAATGTATAAACCATTGTACTCACTACTTCTCTCTAGTAGATATGAGGTAGATCAACTTCCATCATCATTGTTCTAGCAGCATCCAAGATAGTTTTATTTTTCTTTTCCACAACTCCATTTTGCTGAGGTGTCTAGGGAGCAGAAAATTTTCTTCTTATACCATTCTTGTCACAAAAGTTATTTAACTCATTGGATGTGAATTCTCCACCACAATTTGATCTCAAACATTTAATCTTCAATCCTATCTCAGTTTCCACCTTAGCCTTAAAGATTTTAAAATTTTCAAATTCTTTAGATTTTTCTCTCGAAAAAGTAACCCACATCATTCTAAAATAATAATCAATTATTAGTATGAAATATCTATCACCATGAAAACTTTTAACTCTAGCAGGGCCACATAAATCAGTATGAATAAGATCAAGAACATCATTTGATTTATCTTGTATACTCCTAAAAGAGGTTCTGACCTGTTTACCCAATTGACATTCTTTACATACTGAATTATGGGGCTTCATAATCTTAGGTATATCTCTAACAACCTTAGTTGAAATAATCTTCACAATGCAATCAAAATTTACATGACACGACCTTTTATGCCATAGCCAACTCTCATCAATCTATGTAATAAAACATGTCTTCTCACCAGAGTTTAAATGAAATATGTTACCTTTTGTCTGTGTACTGGTTTCAGTCTCCAAGCTAGATCTGGTAATGATTTTTTATTTTCAATCCTTGAACTGTAATTGAAATCCCTTATCTACCAATTGTCCCATAGTCAAAAGATTATGCTTCAAACCTTCAACATAATAAACATTGTCAGTATTTTTCTTACCATCCAATTATATAGTTCCTTTTCCTTTAATCATACATCCCTTGTCATCTCTAAATCTAACTAGTCCATCATCAAATTCTTGCAAAGACAAAAACTTCCCTTTATCTCCAGTCATATGATGTGAACAACCACTATCAATCACCCATTCATCATTATCCTTAATTTTAGTAGCAAGTGCCTTCTCTTCAAGTACATTCTCTTCCAGTGCTGGATCATCTTCCTTGATAGCCAGGAATACCCATTCCTTCCCATTGTCGGATCCACTAGCAGAGTCTTCTGTTGATTCATCATTTGAATAAGTAATGCCTTCCTCATCCGCTATGTAGCATGATTTGTCTCTGTTTTTCTTGAATCTATACTTGTTCTGATATCCAAGGTTAAGCTTAAATGATCTTTTAACTCTTTCTTCAAATCTTGAATTTCTTTCAGGACATCTAGATGCAAAATGAACAATCTTATTGCATGCAAAACATTTAAAAAGTGCTTTTCCTTCATACTTACTTCCTACCAGTCCTTTCGGTATTCTTCTAGCAAATAGTGCTTCAAGTTTCTCAAACTCATCATCTTCTCTCTTCATATATTCTAATTCTTTTACATATAAAGCTTTCCAATCTTTCTTACCAGTTGTAAATGTAGATACATGAAAAGAAGGTTCGGTCTTCATAGCTCCAGAAGGTCCAAATTCCTTAAGCTCAAAAGCAGATAGTTTCCCAACCAAAGTATCTTTATGAACAAATGTATTAGCCATTTTTCTCAACTCATTAATAGCAGTAGCCTTCATTTTGTAAGCCGATGGTAGGGCTCTCAGGACTTTAGAAACAATTTCATCTTCGCTCAGAGTTCCACCACAACAATCTCATTTACCCTTTCCATGAATGCAGTAATCCTTTCATCTTCTTCCTTCTTTTGGTTTTCATATCTCACCTGGTAACCATCAGGTTTATCAATCTTCACTGTAGGGTCATCTTCATTAAGAGTTTGCAACTTATCTCATATAGCCTTTCCAGATGATTTGTCTGTTAATCCCATTATTTGCTAATCAGAAAGTGCACACAAGAGGGATTCTCTTTCTCTACAATCATTCTCAAGCTCCTTGTCTAGTTTTTCCAGAGGAGGATTGCCAGATCCCGGATTATAGGGTGTGACACAATTCTGTGTGATCTCCTAAATTTCCTTGCCAAGACATCTCAGATGAGTCTCCATCCAAATCTTCCAAACTGTGTATTTTGTTCCTTCAAGCCTCAGTATATCCGTTTGAAAGATATCTCATGAAGAACTAGATGAACTTGAACTATTAGTTGTCATAGGATCTTCCTCAAGCGGTTAAGCATTCTATAGAGAGGTCCAAAGCTCGGATACTAGTTGTTAGATAGTTGTGAATCAGTTGTCACAAATTACCGAAAGAATTAGCAATTTAAACTTTAATACCATAACCCAAAACATTAATACTAAAATAGAAAATAAACCAATTAAGCATAACAAATAATCATAGAATAAAAGTCATCCACATGACACCAAGATTTGTACATGGAAAACCCACTAAAGGGAAAAACCACAGTGGGAAGCCTACTAGTGCAAGGCACCTAGCACTCCTAAAATGAAAGATTTATTTTCTTTTAAGTTTGTGTGTTATATTTGTGAAGTAATAATGGACCAACCATTGAGGACTCAATAGAGCCATGGTTGTGTTGTCCAAGTTTTGGTTTGAGTCAATTATGCTTAGGATGATGTTAGCTTGAGAAGTGAGATGCTTAGGTAGTTCACAGGAAAAATACTCCAAATGAATGTATTCATGTATTAGGAGTCAATTGAATTATTTTTGGGTCTTCTAGGGTATTTGGGGACTTTTAAGAGCCTTAGAATGCATTAGAATGAAAAATTGCATCCTGAAGCAAAAGTTGTAAAAAGTTGCTAAGCAACATTTTGCAATTTCTTGCAAAAGTTGCATTTTTTGTTATAGGCATTAGGAAGTTTGTTGAACTGACTGAAAAAAGTGGATATAAGCCAAATTTCACTTCATTGTATGGGAGAGAGGTTTGGAAATGCAAGAGAAAGTTTTTGGTTTGTGAAGCAACCTTGTTTCCATTGGTTGTTGACAGTTTTTGTCTTGTTTTCCTTGTTTGTACAGTCCAGTATGTACTAGATGGTGTAAAATCATTGCCATATTTGAATGTTGATTATATTTTCTTTCATTAAGGTTGATTTGTAGGTTTTATTGTTTCAGGTTGTAGAGATTTCTTCGATTCTTTGAACTAGGAGCAAAACCCTTGCAAGTAGGGTTTAAGAGGAAGAAATGGCTCTAACCTAGGCATTCTTTGATGGCACCTATTGAAATAACTAAGAATTCTAGGTTAAGGTCTTTAAATAGCTTATGAATAGGGTGTGTGGTGTTGTAGGTCTAGGAGGAGGAGAAACAATGAATCCCTAGGCTCAGTGCTGGGAGTAGGTGAGTTAGGAAAGCAAGAAAAGTGTGATTTGTGACCACATGGAGATCGATGTAGATCCAAGTGGCATATGAATGAAAATAAATTTGAGTTCCCTTGAAGGTTACCAAATTTTTTGGAGCAGGATATTTGACTGGTGAAGATTTTTAGACCCATCTTGCCAAGTCATCGGCTAGGCCTAAAATCATTCAATATAGTGCAGCATTGGAAACCCCACTTGTATGGATAAACCAGATGCAATTTTAGAGTATTGTCTATAACTTCCAAAAGGGTACTCAAATACATGATTTATTTCTAGGGTTGTTTAGGATTTTGGCAAATTAAACCCCTAAAATTTCCTAGGGAGGGCTAATGCAATTAGGCCTATTTTGGTGCCGGTAGAGACCTAGAAGGGTTAAGAAGACAAGGCGATGGATTTGGTGAGTCTTAAACGTCAAAACACATTGAAGAAACCTTGTTGATGCATTGGGAAACCATAGAAAGAGATTGTGTGTTAAGATCCTTGTAGGAGTGGTTGGAGCTCAAGAGAGGAGTGTGTGAGTAATTGAGGTGGCAACCTCAAGTGGTGGAGTTGATTGACCAAAAACCATTAGCTATACCAAAGAGGTAAGTCAAGAAGATTCAGGCATTGGAGATCCCATTAGCATAACCCCTGTCAAGTGCCATAGGAAGGACTTGAGTAGTTGAAGCATTGATTAGGTCAAGTCACTCAAGAAGGTGTAACAAACAAAGCTCCAAGACTCACTTCATGAGAGTGGTATCAGAGCCATTCTTTGAAAGATTTGGTGTATGTCAGATTGTGAACAATTAGAAGAAATTTCAATGCCTCCAAAGGCAATGACTCTAGAAGTCATCCAATAGATGGTGGTAGAGATGATAGAAGGATTGAAGGATGCAAAAGGAAGTAGAGGAGCCAGAGAGGTAAAGAAAGAGAAGGGGAAGGTTAAGACAAAATGGGGTGATGAGACTAATGAAGAAGTGGAAGATGGAGAGGAACCAGTAGTAGTAGCTATGCCTCAAGACCAAAAGTTATTCCTAGATGTAGTAAAATCCATTTCTAAAGACAACTTGGATGGATTACCCACATATGGAGGAAAACTCAATGGAGAAGAGTTGCTAGATTGGATAGAAGCTCTCAATAATCACTTTTATTACAAAGAGGTAACAAAAGAGAAAAAAGTCAATGTGGCCAAATCAAGAATGAGAGGATCAGCATTGGTTTGGTGGAATATGATGCAAGAAGAAAGGATACTAGAAGGCAAAAAGAAGATAACTTCATGGGAGTGTATGAAGATCATACTTAAGGCATAATTCCTTCCAGGAGATTATGAAGTTCAAATTCATAAGAGACTACAAAATTTGAAACAAAGGGAGTTAGATGTCAATGCATACATTGAAGAGTTCCATAAGCTCATTTTGAGGGCTAGGAAGCATGAGAATGAGGTGGAGAAGTTGGCTAGGTACCTGAATGGCCTTAGATAGAATATACAAGATGAGATAAGTATCCTCACACTAGACACTATTCATAAGTGTTTTTAGTTGGCCCTAAGGGCAGAAGAGAAGATCAAAAGGAAGAGTGAACAAAATAAAAAATATAGGGGAGGTAAGAATTTCAGAGGTAGAGGAAACTTTGGTAGAGGGCAGCAATCACCAAGAAGTGAAGAGAAACAAGGCCAAGAAGGTAGTGGAGACTTTGAGAGAGGAGAATTTAGAGGATCCTATAGAGGAAGGAGAAATTTTAGGAGTAGGTTTGGAAACTCAGGAAGAGGAAATATAGTCTTCACTGGTAGGTGTTAACATTGCAATCAAGTTGGGAATAACATGAGTAAGTGCTTGGGGAAAGCCTCAAGCTCCATGAGCTCATACATGGGGTAAAGAAGAACTCAACTGTTACAAGAGGAGGACACTCAGAGTGTAACATCTTCAATCAGCAAGGTAGGGCCAGTGATAGATGGAGAAAACTTGATGATGAGGAGAACAATGCTCAAGATACCCCATGCTCAAGAGCCACCACAAAGGAAAAGCTTGTTTAGGACCACTTGTAGGTCACATGGGAAGATTTGTAAAGTGATTGTAGATTCAGGTTCCACTGAGAATATTGTCTCAGTTGAAATGGTGGACAAACTCAAACTAAAAAGATTGCCTCACCTCACTCCCTACAAAGTATCATGGCTCAACCGGGGTCAACGTGTATTGGTTGATGAAGAAGCATGGGTGGATTTTGAAATTGGTGAGTACAAGGACATATTATTATGTGACATATTGCCTATGGATGCTTGTCATTTTCTATTGGGCCATCCATGGTAATATGATGTGAGAGCTACTCACGATGGGGAGAAGAACAACTATCTTATCACCAAGAATGGGAAGAAGTATCAAATGGATCCACTACCTAAACCAAAGGAAGAAAAGAAAATAGGCTCAAGTGTTATGCTGATGAGAGGAAAAGAGTTTCTCAAAGTGTTGAAACAAGAAGGACATCAAGGGCATGCTATAGTGTTGAAACCTAGAGAAGAAGCTAAGGTAGATCCAATGAGTGCAGTGCCTCAAGAGGTGCAACATCTACTCAAAAAATATGTAGAAGTGATAGGGGATGACATACCGGATACTTTACATCCAATGAGAGATGTAAATCATCAAATAGACTTAATACCAGGGACCAACCTGTCAAACAAAGTTGCTTACAAAATGACACCTAGTCAAAATGAGGAGATCACCAAACAAGTGCAAGAACTCTTAGACAAAGGGTTTATCAAGAAGAGTTTGAGTCCATGTGTTGTTCCTACTGTGTTAGTGCCTAAAAAGGGAGGCAAATGGAGAATGTGCATGAAATCTAGAGCAATCAACAAGATTAGTATAAGGTACTGGTTTCCCATGCCAAGGATTGAAGACCTATTAGACAATATAGGAGGTGCAAGATACTTCACAAAGGTGGACTTAAAGTCTAGTTACCATCAGATTGGAATCAGACCTAGAGATGAATGGAAGACAACCTTTAGAACCAATGTAGGCCTATATGAGTGGTTGGTGATGCCATTTGACCTCACCAATGCACCTAGTACCTTCCAAAGGCTCATGAATGAAGTCTTCATTGAGTTTATTGGTAGATTTGTAATTGTATACCTTGATGACATTTTGATCTACATCAGGTTCAAGGAGGAACACCTCAAGAATTTGGAGATGGTTTTGAAGAAGTTGAAGGAGGCTCAACTCAAGATTAACCTTGAAAATGTGAGTTTTTGAAAATAGAGCTTGTATACCTTGGATTTGTTATTTCTCATGGATGTTTAAAAGTAGATCCAAGTAAGGTAGAAGAAATACGTAATTGGCCTATCCCTAGGGGCATAAGTGAAGTTAGAAACTTTCATGCAATGGCATCTTTTTATAGGAAATTTGTGAGAAACTTTAGCCATGTTTGTGCTCCTATCCTCAATACTATTAAAGGAGGGCTTAAATGTCACTTCAAGTGGACAAAGGAAGCCAATAAGGGGTTTGAAATATTGAAAACTGAGATAGAAGAGCTACCAACCCTTAGATTGTCCGATTTCAATCAGTTGTTTACAGTAGAATGTGATGCAAGCCAAAGGACAATAGGGGTAGTTTTAAGCCAAGAGGGACATCCTAGAGCTTTCTTCTCAGAAAATTTAAATGAAGCTAAGCAAAGGTACTCCACATATGACTTGGAGTTGTATGCAATGGTTCAAGAATTGAAAAAATGGTGTCACTACCTATTGCCCAAAGAATTTGTAGTCTTCACTGACAACCATGCCCTTAGTTTTCTCAATGGGCAAGATAAGTTGAACAAAAGACACCTAAAGTGGGTTGAGTACCTACAATCTTATACATTCACTATCAAACACAAGAAAGGGACAGCCTGTTGGCATATGGACACTCCAATGAGACATTGTGTGTGATTGAAGGTTTTGTCATTGATGGCAACCTTGCAATCCTATGGCACCGGCAAGACATTCTATCGGCAAAGCATTATTCAAGCAAGATAGTACACCAGCATCAACAAAACCACTTTACACCGGCACTGACACCGGCACAGAAGAAAAGATGTATATCGGCACAAAGGCCAATGGGATTTTTGATATGTAATATTTTGATTATTATTGCAAGCTGACTTGGCAAATTGTAAAATGACTCTTGTATATAAAGGAGATCATTATAGACATTTGTAGGGATAGGTAAGCGAGCATAAAGAAAATTATTAGACAGACCTAATGTGCAAATTATAGGTCAAGGGTATATGTAAAGAACATAGCAAGAACCGGTACTGAATCTAGCATTGAAGATGCTATTATAAAGCAGTACAGAATATTGGATTAGCATAATCCTCATTGTAAGTTAGTGTGACTTCTCACTGAGCAGTGTGCTCTAGGCAATTGGCCTTCCTGCATGTGCAGGCCCCTATTGTAAGTAATATTCTCTTATTGGCTAGTAAGTGAATATTGTGGGTCACAAATCCCACCGAGGTTTTTCCCACACCGGGTTTCCTCGTTAAACATCTTGTGTTATGGTGTTCTTTTCATGTGGATGTTTTTGATTCTATTTATTACATTAATTCTTGCATACCAGTACACTGTTACTTTATGTTTTGCCTGTTTTATCTTAAGAAAATTTTAATACCGGTCAGATACTGATTCACCCCCCCCTCTCAGTATCTGTGGGAACCCTAACACAGCCAACAAAGTGGCTGATGCACTAAGTAGGAGAATCATGACCATGCAAGAGATTCAATTGAAAAGTGTGGGTTTGAGTGAGTTAAAAGACCTCTATAAGGATGATAAGGATTTTGCAAAGATATATAATGTTTGTTCAGATTTTTCTAACACCTCACATGTCTCTTATTCAGAATACATGATACAAGAGGGTTTTTTGTTGAAAGTTCATCTTCTTTGCATACCTCAATGTTCTGTGAGGCAAAATATTATTCAAGAGAAGCATCAAGGAGGTCTAGCAGGTCATTTTGGCATTGATAAGACTTTGGAGCAGGTTGGTAGGTTTTGTTATTGGCCCAAGTTGCAATTAGAAGTGAGAAGGTTTGTAGAGCAATGTACCATCTGCCAAAGAGAAAAAGGAACCTCAAGTAATGTAGGTCTATATCAACCCTTGTTCATACCTCAGAGGCTTTGGGAATGTTTAAGCATGGATTTTGTGTTAGGCTTGCCTAGGACACCAAGAGGATTTGATAGTGTGTATGTGGTAGTAGATAGGTTCAGTAAAATGGCACATTTCATACCTTTCAAGAGTACCAATGATGCCACCTATATTGTAGGCCTCTTCTTCAAGGAGATAGTCAGAATTCATGGTCTTCCAATCAACATTGTTAGTGATAGAGATGTGAAGTTTTTGAGCCACTTTTGGAGGACACTTTGGAGGAAGTTGGGCACCAAGTTATCTTTCTCATTTTTCTATCATCCTCAATTAGATGGTCATATAGAGGTAGTCAATTGGTCATTGGGTAACTTGCTAAGATGCCTTACCAAACAACATGGGCAGACTTGGGATCTAGTACTTGGACAGGCAGAATATGCATATAATGACTCAGTGAACCGTAGCATAGGTAAAAGTCCTTTTGAGATAGTGTATGGATTCCATCCTAGGGGCATATTAGAGCTCAAAGATCTCAGTTCAATGGCACCCAGGAGTGCACAAGGGGAGAACTTTGCAAAAGGTATTAAAGAGGTGCATGATAAGGTAAGGAAGTCCTTACAACAAAAATCTGAGTAGTATAAGGTTCAAGATGATAAAACAAGGAGAAAGGTACACTTTCAAGAAGGATACTTAGTCCTAGCATACCTTAGGAAGGAGAGGCTTCCAAAAGGGTATCCTATCAAGCTCATGATGAAGAAAATTGGACCTCTCAAGGTGGTGCACAAGTATGGGCAGAATGCCTATGAGGTTGAACTTCCTCTTACCTTGGGTATATCTCCTAATTTTAATGTATGTGATCTCTATCCATATAAGGGAGAGACACTAACAAATTAGATAGACATGTCATCATTGGTTCATGAAGATTGGGTAAAGGATTTGCCACCTAGCCAACCAATTGAGTTAGAGAGTATCTTGGATACCAAGATAGTAAAAAAAGGCAAGGAAAGGAGTCTACAAGCACTATCTTGTCAAGTGGAAAGGGTTACCTAATTTAGATGCCATGTGGATGTCAGAGGCAAATATACTTCAGCATGGAGTGGAGATTTCAGACCTTAGAACTTAAGGGACTTGAGTTCTTTGACCCAGGGGAGTATGGTGCAGGGCACCTAGCACTCCAAAAATGAAAGCTTTGTTTTATTTTAATTTTGTGTGTTATATTTGTGATGTAATAATGGATCAACCATTGAGGACTCAGTAGAGCCATGGTTGTGTTGTCCAAGTTTTGGTTTGAGTCAATTATGCTTAGGATGTTGTTAGCCTGAGAAGTGAGATGCTTAGGTAGTTCACGGGAAAAATACTCCAGATGAATGTATTCATGTCTTAGGAGTCAATTGAGTTGTTTTTGGGTCTTCTAGGGTGTTTGAGGACCTTTAAGAGCCTTAGAATGCATTAGAATACAAAATTGTATCCTGGAGCAAAAGTTGTAAAAAGTTGTTGAGCAACATTTTACAATTTCTTGCAAAAATTGTATTTTTGGTTATAGGTGTTAGGAAGTTGGTTGAACTAACTAAAACAAGTAGATATAAGCCAAATTTCACTTCATTGTATGGGAGAGAGGTTTGGAAATGCAAGAGAAAGGTTTTGGTTTGTGAAGCAACCTTGTTTCCACCGGTTGTTAATAGTTTTTGTCTTGTTTTCCTTGTTTGTATGGTCCAGTATGGACTAGATGGTGTAAAATCATTGCCATATTTGAATGTTCATTTTATTTTCTTTCATTAAGGTTGATTTACAGGTTGATTGTTTTAGGTTGTAGAGATTTCTTCAATTCTTTGCAATTAGGAGCAAAACCCTTGCAAGTAGGGTTTAAGAGCAAGAAATGGCTCGAACCTAGCCATTATTTGATGGAACTTGTGGAAATCACTAAGAATGATAGGTTAGGGTCTGTACATAGCTTAGTAATAGGGTGTGTGGTGTTGTAGGTCTAGGAGGAGGAGAAACAATGAAGCCCTAGGCTCACTGCTGGGAGTAGGTGAGTTATGACAGCAAGAAAAGCGTGATTTGTGAGCACATGGAGATCAGTGCAGGTCCAAGTGGAACATGAATGGAAAGCCCTCTGAGTTCCCTTGAAGGTTCCCAAATTTTTTGGAGCTGGATATTTGACTGGTGAAGAGTTTTAGACCCATCTTGCCAAGTCATTGGCTAGGCCTAAAACCCTTCAAAATAGTGCAACATTAGAAACCCCACTTTTATGAATAACCTAGATGTACTTTTCTAGTATTGTCTGTAACTTCCAAAAGGGTA
Source organism: Cryptomeria japonica (assembly GCF_030272615.1). Lineage (NCBI taxonomy): Eukaryota > Viridiplantae > Streptophyta > Pinopsida > Cupressales > Cupressaceae > Cryptomeria > Cryptomeria japonica. The sequence continues at coordinate 830,627,112 of NC_081409.1, forward strand.
CTCAAATCCATGATTTATTTCTAGTATTGTTTGGGATTTTTGCAAATTTAACCCCTAAAACCACCTTGGGAGGGCTAATGCAATTAGGCCTATTTAGGTGTCAGTAGAGACCTAGAAGGGTTAAGAAGTCAAGGCAATGGATTTGGTGAGTCTTAAACCTCAAAAAACATTGAAAACACCTTTTTGATGCATTGGGAAACCGTAGGAAGAGATTGTGTGTTAAGATGCTTGCAGGAGTGGTTGGAGCTCAAGAGAGGAGTGTGTGAGTAACTGAGGTGGCAACCTCAAGTGGTGGATTTGATTGACCAAAAACCATTGGCTATACCTAGGAGGCAAGTCAAGAAGATTTATAACTTGGAGGTCCCATTAGCATAACCCCTACCAAGTTCCATAGGAAGGACTTGAGTAGTTGAATGGTTGAGTAGGTCAACTCACTCAAGAAGGTGTAACAAACAAAGCTCCAAGACACACTACATCACCTACCCATAGTTAGATAATACTTCTGTAGTAAGTATGTGAGTTACAATGAAGGGGCATGCACTAGTAGGAAGGCCAATAGCCTAGATCATATTGCTCATCACAAAAGGAGTCTCACTGACTACATATAAATCTAGACTACAATCCAAAGAAGTGTTGAACTGCAAAACATAGCATCTCCTATGCCTGAGTATAGTTCTGGTTAAGATAAATATCGGAGGGCTAAATCCTCTTACATAAACCCAATTCGATATCCAATGATGAACCAACTCATCTACCTGAATGATATTACATTATTCACACTTTTCATTCCTTGACCATGACCTCTTACATTAACCGTGATGATCTACAATGAGATCTTACATCTATTTATACAAACCCTCGACCATAAACAATCAGGTTGGCCACCAGACAAAAAACCGATTACATAATTACAAACCATGTCAACCTTAGACCAAATAATTAATATCAACACATAACACATCAAAAAAATACATCAATATGTCCTATCTACATGTTACATTAATGTCGGTTCATAACCTAGATCAACTGGGACCAAGTGTAGGTCCACACACTTCAGCAATGATCTCCAAATGCCAAGTCTTGGAATTGATCACCAACAACATCCTGAAACTCTATCAAAAGCTGCACCAGAATCACTTATGCAATTCATCAAGGATCTCCATCAAAAGCTCTACTAGTGAAACCCTCGCCAGAACTAGAAACCAATCTTCTAAGCAAGAAGGATAACATCCAATCACCAAACCAAAACCAACTGATGAAATAAGAGTATCGGTATCATGAATAGGACAATTTCATCACCAGACTATACCAGAGTCTATTGAATCATGCAAGATCCAAGTTAACCAGAAAACACTCATCCTACTAGGACCAGAAGGGTGCCGATAAAGCATCCAAATAGCTAGTGTTGACATCAATGACAAAACATTAATGAAACACAATCAATTCCACCAAATGGCCAAAACCTACATGTGCAGGCCCATCATATTGTAATCACATACTTACTGCAGAAGTTTTATCTGACTATGGGTAGGCTTCCCACTGTGGTTTTTCCCTTATTCAAGTTTTCCAAGTATAAATTTTGGTGTCATGTATTATCTATGGATGGTAATAGTTTTGTGATTTATGTTTATGTTTAAATGCTTTATCAGTCATTCTGGTAGTAAGTTTGTGTTCCATTAATAAGGATTTAAATGCTTAAAGTTTTATAATCTGGTCACAACTGATTGACCCCCCCTCTCACTTATCCTCTGGTTATCTGAGCCATCTAACAATTGGTAGAAAAGCTTGGTCCTCTCTGTAGAAGCTTAACCTCTTGAGGAAGATCCTATGGCATCTAGCAGTTCAAGTTCATCTAGTTCATCTACTGTTATTTTTTGGAGAGAAATTCCTAGGCTTGATGGAACAAACTATAGGGTATGGAAGATTTAGATGGAGATTCATCAGAGATGTATTGGAAAGGAGATTTGGAAGATCACTGAGAATGGTGTTAAATCATTTAATCTGACATCTGGCAATCCTCCATTGGTTGGTTTGGATAAAGAGCTTGAGAATGATTGTAGAGCTAGAGAAACCCTTTTGTGTGCACTTTCTAATCAACAAATTATGGGACTAACTGACAAATCAACTGCAAAGGCTATATGGGACAAATTGAAGACTCTGAATGAAGGTGACTCTATTGTTAAAATTGCTAAACTTGATGGTTACCAGGTAAGGTATGAAAATCTGAAGATGGAAGAAGATGAAAGGATTACTGCTAAGATTGTTTTGGGAATTCAATGAGGTGGTGGATCTTTGAGCGAAGATGAAATAGTTTCTAGAGTACTGAGAGCTTTTCCATCAACTTATAAGATGAAGGCTACTTCAATTAATGAGCTTATAACTATGGAAAACACCTTTGTTAATAGGGATACCTTGATTGGGAAATTGTCTTCTTTTGAGCTTGAGGAATTTGGACCTTCTGGAGCTGTTAAATCCAAACCTTATTTTCATGCATCTACATCATCTATCGACACGACTGATTGGAGAGCTTTATATGTGAAGGAACTAGAGGATATGAAGAAAGAAGATGAATAATTTGAGCATCTTGAAGCCTTATTTTCTAGAAAAGTACCTAAAGGACTGACAGGAAGTAAGTATGAAGGAAAATCACCTTTTAAATGCTTTGCATGTAATAAGATAGGTCATTTTGCATCTAGATGGCTTGAAAGGAATTATAGATTTGAAGAAAGAGCTAGAAGATCTTTTAGGCCTAACCATAATTATCAGAACAAGAATAAGTACAGGAAAAACAAAGACAAATCATGCTACTATCTGGATGAGGAAGGTGTTACTGAATCTGATGATGAATGGGCACAAGATACAACTAGTGGATCTGGCAATGGAAAGGAATGGGTATTTTTGGCTATCAAGGAAGATGATTTGGTACCTAAAGAGAAGGCCCTTGCTGCTAAAATTGAAGACAAGGATGAATGGGTAATTGATAGTGGATGTTCACATCATATGACTGTAGATAAAAGGAGGTTCTTATCTATGAAAGAATTTAATGGTGGTCTGGTTAGATTTGGAGATGACAAAGCATGCATGATCAAGGAAAAAGGAACAATATGAAGGAAAATCACCTTTTATGGAAAAAGGAACAAGTATGAAGGAAAATCACCTTTTAAATGCTTTGCATGTAATAAGATAGGTCATTTTTCATCTAGATGGCTTGAAAGGAATTACAAATTTGAAGAAAGAGCTAGAAGATCTTTTAGGCCTAACCATAATTATCAGAACAAGAATAAGTACAAGAAAAACAAAGACAAATCATGCTACTATCCGGATGAGGAAGGTGTGACTGAATCTGATGATGAATGGGCACAAGATACAACTAGTGGATCTGGCAATGGAAAGGAATGGGTATTTTTGGCTATCAAGGAAGATGATTTGGTACCTAAAGAGAAGGCCCTTGCTGCTAAAATTGAAGACAAGGATGAACGGGTAATTGATAACGGATGTTCACATCATATGACTGTAGATAAAAGGAGGTTCTTATCTATGAAAGAATTTAATGGTGGTCTGGTTAGATTTGGAGATGACAAAGCATGCATGATCAAGGAAAAAGGAACAATAACACTAGATGGTAAGCATAACACTAATAATATTTATTATGTTGAAGGTTTAAGGCATAATCTTTTGAATGTAGGACAATTTGTGGATAAGGGATTTCAGTTACAGTTCAAGGATGGAAAATGCAAGATTATCAATAGATCTGGTTTGGAAATAGCAGCAGGTACACAGACTTAAGGTAATATCTTTCATTTGAATTCTGTCAAGAAGACATGTTTGATTGCACAAATTGATGAGAGTTGGCTATGGCATAAGAGGTTGCGTCATGTGAATTTTGATTGCATTGTGAATATTAGTTCTACCAAGGTAGTTAGAGATATACCTAAGAATGTAAAGCCCTATAATCTAGCATGTAAGTAATGTCAAATGGGAAATCAAGTCAAGATTTATTTTAAGAGTATACAAGACAATTGTAATGATGTTCTTGATGTTATTCATATTGATTTGTGTGGTCCTGCTAGAATCAAAAGATTTCAGGGTGATAGATATTTCATGCTAATCATTAATGATTATTCTAGAATGATGTGGGTTACTTTTCTAAGGGAGAATTCTGAAGCATTCACAAAGTTTAAAATATTTAAAGCTAAAATTGAGATAAAGACAGGATTGAAGATTAAATGTTTAAGGTTAGATCAGGGTGGAGAATTCAAATCCGATGAAGTTCACAGTTATTGTGAGAAGAATGGGATAAGGAGACAGTTGTCTACACCTTGAACACCTCAAAAGAATGGATTTGTGGAAAGGAAGAATAAAACTATCTTGGCTGCAACTAGAACCATGACGATGGAAGCCAATCTGCCTGATATCTACTAGAGAGAAGTTGTAAGAATGGTGGTATACACATTCAATAGAGTTCATATCAAAGGAGATACTGGTAAGATACCTTATAAGTTATGGTATGGTCATCCATAGATAGTTAAGTATTTCAAAATCTTTGGTAGTAAATGCTATATCAAAAGAGATGATTCCATTGGAAAGTTTGATCCTAGATGTGATGAAGGAATATTTCTTGGTTATTCTAATGCAAGAAAAGCATATAGATGTTATAACAAAATATTGTAGAGGATTATGGAGAGAACAAATGTCAAAGTGGATGAGCAGAACATAAGTCAAATCATAACTTATGAGAGAGAACCGGTAGTGGAAATGATCATAACTAAACCGATAGCACCTATACCGGATCAAAATGTTGAACCAGTTACTTTGATAGTATCAGGTGTTGGTATGTTTGGCATAACTAATGAAAATGAGATGGTGGTGGATGAATGTACTGGTAGAGGAAGATGACATGATCCATTATTTATATTGTCATTGATGGCAACCAGGTTCAACTAATGTTTAATGATGTTTATAGTTGGTTTTTGGTGATTGACTTGTTGGCTAAGTGAGGTGTACTGGAGTAAGAGTTTGGCAATTTGACAAAGTTTACCAGTAAAACTACGAATTCGGACATTAACTGGCAAAGCAGATAAGTTTTGATGGAATCAGGTGATTGGCAACGTTTGGTGACTTGTGGTTTGATACATAAGATTTTATGATAGATTTGACTATGTATCCAGAACCGCATCCTATGATGGTTATTGGAAGGAATGTTTTGAATTTTTGATGAAGTTTTGTTAAGCTTTAAGAAGGGTTCAAGGATCGTTAAAGAATTCTCTTAACTAGTAATGCCTTTTAGTTTGATAGTGATCTACATCAAGTTCACGTGTTGTTGATAATGAGGCATAAATTACGTGATGAGTTTGAAAGATATTTTGGCACATTTGGAGAACGAATTTCTTGGGAATGTGCAAAGTGCTTAGCGAAATGTGCTAAGGGTCTGACTTTGTACCAGATCGACTTGCTGTAATAATTTATGATCATTCATTGATCGATATTGATTTGTAATTGATTGTAATGATCCCTATGATGATTTGTAATGAGTTGTAAAGATCTGTGATGATCTATGTACTAAATCTTAGGGTTTTGATGTCGACCTTGTTGTAAAAGTTATTTATGTTGATGAGGTTGATGTTTTGGAGTGTCAGTGATTTTGAGAAGTGTGAGAAGTTGAACTAGTGTGTGTGAGAAGATCTGCCAGAGAGATGTAGACTTAGAACTTAATTGGATTTGATCAAGCAAGTAGTAAATTAATATACATAGATCATTCACTATTGTTCTCTAACAACTACAACAACTAAAATTCCTTAATCGTGTAGGTTCTAACAGGTCTCACATTGTAAAATCCCCTAAAAGGGTGACTCAATTTCTGAGTTCTAAATCCTCTTGCGAGGTTTATCCTAACAAATCAAAGCTTCTAACAGGGTTGAGGTAAATCCCTTAACTAGGTGACTCCTAACAGTGTCTGCTCCTAACATGACATCATTGTAAGCTTCTAACCAGGCTTGGCTCCTAACATGTCACATTCTGAAAGAGTGCAAAATATTTGTGGGTACCAATTCCCACCATGGTTTTTTCCTATTTGGGTTTCCACGTGAAAAACATGGCATTCATGTGTGATATGATTTTTTTGTGATGTTCATGTTTTATTTCTGATAATCGGTAAAGATAGTTTATGTTTTTTTATTAGAGATCTTAAAGTGGTTATCGGTATTGATGATTATATGATTGATGAAGCATTCTAATTAGTTAATAAGTTGGTAACTGTGTTTGTTGATCTGACATTGAATTGATGGTTGATTTGATTAATAAGTTTGCATAAGAGGAAATGATTATCTAGATCTGATAAGGAAATCTGCTATGAAGATTTGGTTTAAGTATTAAATGTTTTCAGATATGAGATAAGTCTGTTTTGGTGTTGAAAGTTTCAATTTTTGTTAACACTAATTCACCCCCCTCTCAATGTTAACCGGATCCTCCTCTAGGATTATCAATTGTATCAGAGCAACAAACACAATTACTAACTTATTAACCGATCAGAATGCTTCATCAATCATAGAATCATCAATATTGGTAACCACTTTAAGATCTTTGATAAACAAACATAAACTATCTTTACCAGTTATCAGAAATAAAACATGAACATCACAAGAAAAGAATACCACACATGAACACTATGTTTTTCATGTGGAAACCCAAATAGGGAAAAACCATAGTGGGAATTGGTACCCACAAATATTTTACACTCTTTGGGAATGCGCCTTATTAGGAGCCAAGCCTGGTTAGAAGCTTACAATGATGCCCTATTAGGAGTAGACCTTGTTAGGACAAAGGACATATCTATCAAGTATAGCTTTTTGAAGGAGAAGGTGGAAGCAAATAAAGTCAGACTAGTTTATGTGAACACTAAAGAATAGATTGCAGACATTTTCACTAAACCTTTGCCTAAAGAATCATTTGAGTACTTCAGAGATAGATTGGGGGTTTCTACCCCTCTGATGGAGATCTGAGTGATGCTGATTGGCATTAGTTTGGTGTACATTAGAAGAGTTATTACTCATTTCGGATTGATGTGGTGGTGCTACTACTCAGGGGGAGTAGTCAGTTGTATGATTCAGAGGATTTATGATTTTCTTTAATATTTTATGCCAGATCTTTGGCATTGATGTTAAAGGGGGAGAGAGATATGTGAAAAACAAAGCTTAACAGAATATCAGTCAAAAGGGAGTTTGGTTCCGAACTTCATTGCTATATCATTTTGTGGGAGATTGTTGGTCATCTTCCATTAGGGGGGACCTGTTTGGCATTTCTTGGCACTTGGATGTTTTTCACATCTAGTGTTGTCATCAATGCCAAAGGGGGAGATTGTTGGCAATTTGGAGGAATTGATTATGTGTTGCATTGATTTTTTGTCATTGATGGCAACACCGGTTGTTTTGGTTGTTTACCAGTTTCCAATTGATTTTGATAGAGTGGTTTATTATGATATTGATCTGGTAGGATCCGTGGTGCAGGAGCACCTAGCTTCATTCTCAACTTCATTTTCATCTCAGGTTTGACTTTTGTTGTTTTAAGTTGGAAAGTTGTTTAGGATGTTTATGAAGTTGTTCTAGGTTTTTTTGATGAGTTTTGAACTCATTATGGGGTTTTAGTTTCTTGTTTTCATCTTTTTGCTCAAAGTTGCCAGTTTGGTGTTGCCCGGCAAAATGATGGAAAAATGAGTTTTTTTTGTGGTTTTTGTTTTGAAAAGGTTTTAGACATGTTTCATGCTTGGGTTTAAGGTATGAGAAGTATTTTTAGGTGATGGTTAGTTTTGGAGGTCAATCTTACATTTTCTAGGCACCAAAAGTTTTCATTTAGGCATCAAAATGTCAAAATTAAGTGCCCTTGGACATGTACCTATCCATATAGGAGGTTAACCAACTTGGAGAGGTATTTAATCTCCTATTTTAACTATTTTAATGGTTGATCATTCTAAGTGAAGAAGCATTTTGCAAATTTACACTAGTTTTGTTTGGTTTTCTCTAGTTTTTGGCTCCATGTGAACAACAATCTGTACACTAGCTGTACTTGGCCATACTATTCTTGCATTTTATGATTCTAATATGTTTCCTTAAACTTTTCCCTTTGGTGGCATTTGATTTTATCAAGTTTTGAGTTTGTGGCAAAATTAGTTTGATTTGACAGTTTCACTACCTTGTCTAGGAATTGGCAAGGATGCTTGACCAACTTGGCTTCTTGGAGTCCTAAAATGCTCATGGCTTCCCAAGAACCATTTGGTCAGCTTGTAGACTATGTAAATACATGTTTTTCTTTCAAGAATGCAGGTGTAAGGAGGTTTTTGTGGCCATTAAGCCCTAGGCATGTGTGCCATTTGGCTAGGGTCTTGAAGGAATTTAATGCTTTGCTCTATTATAGCAAGTGCATTTAAAAGTTGAACAGACTTGCCTTGATGAAGAAGTTTGTATGCCAAGGCAAAGAGGCTTTCTATGCCATGAGGAGAATGTTTTCATGTTTAGTTTTGGGAAATATTGTAAAAAAATAGTGAGTCACTATTTTAGAGTCTATTTTCTTTCATTAGCCTACTCTCCATCATGTATTGGAGCTTGTAAGGTTGTATACCTCCTTCTAATAGATTTCAAACAAGCACAAGGAGTGTTCTCTATGTCATCTATGAGCTTGGAGTTGCCAAGATCAATCAATGATCTTTGAGGCAAGTTTGGGAATGCAAATTTGCTGTCACAGTCAACTAGGACTAAGTTTTACATTTTCTTTGAAGTTATATTTGTAATCTCCTCCTTAAAACTAATAGGTATGAAGGTCAATAAGCCATGGAAGACTAAGCCTTGTTAAGGAGCACCCAAACAAACTTTTTGTGAAGAGTTCTAACGGTGAAAGTGCAGGTCACAGTGAACTACAAAAAAATAGTGAAAGACAAAAGGGCAGCAACAGTCAGCTTGACAGTGAATTAATCCATTTTGTAACTGCCTAATGCTTGTATGCAGGGCTAACATGACTCTTCTTTGATTCTATATGGTAGAAATGTTCACATGTTGAATGTAATTGGTTTTGTTTGCAAATGATGTGTTTGAAAGAGGCAATATTAGAGAAGTTGTAAAATGTTGCATTTTCCTTATAAGCAACTTTTTGTAAAAACATGTTCTTCAAACTTTGAAGTGTAAATCTTCTTATTTGTGGCCTAAATAGTTAGTATTAGGATGGCACTAAGGTCTCTTGTCAATATTGGAGGTTTATAGTTTGGATCTTGGTTTTTCACCATCAAAACCCTTCAAAACCCTCCATTTTCACCCATTTTTGGGACAGTCATGGGGAAGGCCTAAGAGACCCTAAAACTTTATGAATCTTAAATTTTTCCCATAAGGGTATCCATAAATGTGAAGCTTTTGTTTTGGAAGTCCATTATTTGAACAGGGTGAGCACAAAACCCCTAATGGAGGGCTAATTCCTTGTAGCCTTTTTAGACCTCAAAATTAAGTTTTTTGTCAAATCGGGTACAAACATGAAGGATGTAAGGCATAAAGCTCAACAAAAAAAGTTGAAACAAGTTTTCCATTTGTGAATTTAACCCTTTTGGTGGGGAAGACTCCAAAATTTAGGTTGCAGCACTTGTGAAGGCTTCTACACTCCAAAACGTAGAAGACCCACAAACATCCAACGAAACAAAACTTGTCTCAAACTCATAATCCACTAAGAGGAGTCTTTGTGTAGTTGGAGAGAAAATCAGCTATAGAGGATTGAATGCCATTTGGGTGAGTCAGGAGTTGGATTACCAAACCAGAGATTGTGGAGTTGGAGCATTTTGAGTAGCCAAGGAGAGCTTGACATAGGGAGGCGAAACAAGGTGAGTTGTTAGACTACCCTTGAGCTAACTACACTTTGACCTTGCAGTTTGCACCTTGAAAATAGTAAGGAACTATTACCTGGCAAACATACTAGTCACCTAGCAACCACCTAGCACTATCTTCCCTATCATAGTGGTATCAGAGCCCAGTTACACTTGGGAAGAAGTAGCAATTTGGCAACCATGGTGACAAATGGAAAATTAGCAAAGAAAGTGGAAGACTAGGAAGAAGACAATAGGTTACTCAAAGTGAAGCTAGACCTCTTAGAACATAATTTGGGTGAAGTAGAAGTGAAGGCAGATGAAGCCAGCAATAAGATAGAGGGAACAAAAGGTAGGGGTAAGCTAATAGCTATAGAGGATGAGACCCCTATACCAGACCCTGTGATAGAGAATGAACCCTTTTTGAGAGCCTTGAAGGCTATGAGTGGGAGAACACTAGAAGGAGTCCCACTATTCAGTGGTAAAATGGACCCAGAAGTGGTCATGGAGTGGATTGAGGGGCTTGAGAACCATTTTGAGTGTGATGGTGTGACAGAGGCCCAGAAAGTGAAGGTGGCTGAATCCAGGTTGAGAGGAGCTGCCTTAACATGATGGAAGTTCATTCAGGATGAACGTGAGAAAGAGGGCAAAAGGCCCATAGCAACTAGGAAGGGAATGTTGTCCAAGATCAAAGAGGCTTACATTCTAGAGGACTATGAAATACAGCTCCATAGGAGAAGGCAAAACCTTAGGCAAAAAGAATTAGATGTCAGCACCTACACTGAGGAGTTTCAAAAGCTATGCCTTAGGTCCAAGATCTAAGAGCATGAGAATGTCAAGGTTGCTAGGTATCTCAATGGTTTGAGATGGAACATACAGGAAGAGTTAAGTTTGTTGTGCCCTACAACAGTCTAGAAGTGCTATCAACTTGCACTCAAGGTAGAGGAAAGGAGTAGGAAGAAGCAAGAGCAGCATAACAGAGGTAGAGGAAGAGGCAAAGATGGTCAAAGCCATCGAGGTAGTTTTGGGGGAAGACACATAGACCAAAGGTCCCAGGGGGAATCTAAGCTTCTAGAGAAAAGTGGAGATTCTTAGAGAAAACCTAATTATAGGGGAAGGGGATCAAGCAACCCAGGAAGGGGTAGGTCTAGTGGCCTAGGTAGAGGGTCTTATTTCTCCACAATGAAATGCTACAACTGTTAGAAATTGGGTCATCCTGCTTATAGGTGTCCTGAAAAGCCTAGTTCTTCCCATGGAGGTGAAAAAAGAGTGAACTATGTTCAGGAGGAAGGGAGTAGTATAAGAACTCCAACAATGCACCTAGCACCCGAAGATGGTGAAAGTCTAATGATGAGGAGAGTATTGATGCAAGAACCTCATAAGTGTGAAGTGTCTCAGAGAAGAGCATTGTTTAGGATAAAGTGCAAAATCTTGGGCAAGGTATGTAAGGTGGTTATTGATTCAGGCTCCATAGATAATATTATCTCAGAGGAGGCAGTTAGCAAATTGAACCTACCTAGAATGAAGCACAGTGAACCCTACAAGGTAACCTAGTTAAACAAGGGGAAACATGTCCTAGTGAATGAACAAGTATGGGTAGACTTCAATATAGGTGAATACAAGGATAGGATACTATGTGACATCCTTCCCATGGATGATTGCCATTTACTATTGGGTAGACCTTGGCAATTTGATAGAAGGGCACACCATGATGGTGAAAAAAACACATATTCCTTTCAAAAGAATGGCATTGTCTACAAAATTTAGTTCCTTAGTGAAGAGATAGAGAACAACAAACCACAGGCACCTAAAGTGCTATTAGTCAATGAAAAAGAGTTCATCCAAACCATGAAAGAGGGAGATCGGATTCGTTATGCACTTGTAGTGAAACCTAAGGAGGATAAGAAAGAAAAACAAGTAGAGATTCCCCAAGAAGTGCAGCAAATTCTTGATAACTTTAAGGGCATCATCAGTGATGGACAACCAGCAACATTACCTCCTCCTAGAGCCATTAGTCATCAAATTGACTTTATACCAGGAGCTTCTTTGCCAAACAAAGTAGCATACAAGATGACTCCTGAACAAAACAAAGAGGTAGCTAGATAGATTCAAGAGTTGTTAGAGCAAGGGTTAATTAGAAAGAGTATAAGTCCTTGTGTCGTACCCACTGTGTTAGCACCTAAGAAAGGGGGCACATGGAGACTATGCACAGACTCCAGAGCTATCAACAAGATCACAATAAGATACAGATTTCCTATTCCCAAGATAGAAGATTTGATGGATTGTTTGGGGGGTGCGAGGTATTTCTCCAAAATAGACTTAAAGAGTGGTTACCATCAGATAAGAATAAAAGAGGGTGATGAGTGGAAAACTGCTTTCAAAACAAATGAGGGTCTTTACGAATGGTTGGTTATGCCTTTTAGACTCTCTAATGCTCCTAGTACCTTTATGAGGTTAATGAATGAAGTATTGCAGGATTTTCTCAGTAAGTTTGTGGTAGTCTTCTTAGATGATATTCTCATTTTTAGTAAGACTAAAGAGGAGCATTTGAAACACTTAGCTATTGTTTTGCAAAGATTATCTAATGAGCAGTTAACCATAAATCTTGAAAAATGTGATTTTATGCAGCAAGAGCTAGTCTATCTGGGTTTTGTTGTGTCCAGTGGAGATCTTAAGATGGATCAATCTAAGGTTGCAGCCATAAAAAGTTGGCCAACCCCACAATTAGCCAGTGAAGTTAGGAGTTTTCATGGTCTAGCCTAGTTTTACAGGAAGTTTATCAGAGGTTTTAGTGAAATTTGTGCACCCATGTTAGATACAATAAAAGGTGGTCATAAAGTCAAGTTTCAATGGACCAAAGCAGCCAATAAGGGGTTTGAGTTACTCAAAACTAGAGTAGCTACATAGCCAGTGTTTATCCTTCCTAGTTTTGATAAACTTTTCACCATAGAATGTGATGCCAGTCACCTTGCAGTAGGTGCAGTCTTGAGTCAAGATAATACACCAGTTGCTTTCTTTAGTGAAAAACTGAATGATGCAAAAAAAAAGTATTCTTCTTATGATTTAGAGTTATATGCATTGGTACAGGCACTCAGAAAGTGGAGGCATTATTTTCTTCCTAAGGAATTTGTTGTGTATACAGACAACCAAGCAGTCAATTTCTTGAATTCTCAGGATAAACTCAACCATAGACATGTGAAATGGGTAGAGTACCTACAAGCATATACATTTACTCTTAAGCACAAGAAAGGCCAATGTAACAAAGTAGTTGATACTTTAAGTAGGAGATTGTTGACTATTTAGGAGATCCAAGTAAAGAGTATTGGGATTGATTACTTTCAAGATTTATATCCTAATGATGATGATTTTGCTGCTGCTTATAAAGTTTGTCTTTCTTTTGAGAATCATTTTCATAGTGAGTATGCTGACTATACATTGTAGAATGGTTTGTTATTCAGGGGAGGACAACTATGTGTTCCTAAAGGTTCCATGAGACAAAATCTCATTCAAGAGAAACACAATGGGTGTTTGAGTGGCCATTTTGGTCTCAATAAGACCTTAGAGTTGGTTCAACACTTTTATTACTGGCCTAAGATGCAAAGAGATGTCCAAAGGTATGTTGAACAGTGCATGGTATGTCAGAAGGCCAAAGGTCATAGCACAAATGTTGGTTTATATCAGCCACTTCCCATTCCTTCTAGGCCATGGGAGTGCATCAGTATGGATTTTGTTGTAGGTTTACCAAGGACAAAAATAGGGCATGATAGTATCTTTGTGGTTGTTGACAGATTTAGTAAAATGACTCACTTTATACCTTGCAAAACTACTAATGATGCTAGTCATATTGCTTTTCTTTTCTTTAAAGAAGTTGTCAGAATACATGGTTTTCCATCTAGCATTGTATCAGATAGAGATGTTAAGTTTTTGGGTCATTTTTGGAAGACTTTGTGGAAGAAATTGGGTACTAACTTGTCTTTTGGCTTAGCTTACCATCCACAGACAGATGGCCAAATAGAGGTGGTGAATAGAACATTGGGCAATCTACTCAGATGTCTCACCAAGGAGTATGGACAAAGTTGGGATCAGCTCATCCCACAGGCAGAGTTTGCCTACAATGACAGTGTAAACAGATCCACCGATAAGAGTCCATTTCAGGTTGTTTATGGTATGCATCCAAGAGGTGTTTTTGAGTGACATGATGTGACTAACTTGCAACATGTTAGTGGGACAACAAAAGATATGGCACAATCTCTAAAAGAGATACATGAACAGGTTAAGCAGTCTTTGCAGGACACCACAGCAAGAGTCAAGGCAAGGGTGGATGCTTCAAAGAGGGATGTCCAATTCTCAGTTGGAGATTTTGTGATGGTACATCTCAACAAGTCTAGATTGCAAAAGGGAGTTCCTACCAAGTTACAAATGAGAAGAATTGGACCTTGCAAGATTTTGGCTAAGTATGGTCCAAATGCTTATAAAATTGATTTACCTGCTAATGTTTCTTTGTCTCCTATCTTTAATGTTGCAGATTTGGTACCTTTCAAGGGGAAGCTTCCAGAAGAGACTCAGAGAACTTTAGACATTTCAACTTCCCTTTCTGATCTATCTATCCCCTCTTCTTTTTCTCCCATTCATGAACAGGTACTTCATTCCAAAATCATCAAAAAGACTAGAAAGAAAGCATGACTACCTTGACCATTTGATCAAGTGGAAAGATAAACCAGCTTCTGAAGCCACTTGGATACCTGAAAGTGACTTCACCAAGGTTGGTATTCCTCTCTCTATTCTGCCCAAAGGAGTCACATGACTTCTTTGTCACTAGGGGAGTATGGTGCAGGAGAACCTAGCTTCATTCTCAGCTTCATTTTCATCTCAAGTTTGATTTTTGTTGTTTTAAGTTGGAAAGTTGTTTAGGATGTTTTTGAAGTTGTTCTAGGTTTTTTTGATGAGTTTTGAACTCATTATGGGGTTTTGGTTTCTTGTTTTCATCTTTTTGCTCAAAGTTGCCAGTTTGGTGTTGCCTGGCAAAATGATGGAAAAATGAGTTTTTTTTGTGGTTTTTGTTTTGAAAAGGTTTTATACATGTTTCATGCTTGGGTTTAAGGTATGAGAAGTATTTTTAGGTGATGGTTAGTTTTGGAGGTCAATCTTACATTTTCTAGGCACCAAAAGTTTTCATTTAGGCATCAAAATGTCAAAATTAAGTGCCCCTGGACATGTACCTATCCATATAGGAGCTTAACCAACTTGGAGAGGTATTTAAGCTCCTATTTTAACTATTTTAATGGTTGATCATTCAAAGTGAAGAAGCATTTTGCAAATTTACACTAGTTTTGTTTGGTTTTCTCTAGTTTTTGGCTCCATGTGAACAACAATCCGTACACCAGCTGTACTTGGCCATACTATTCTTGCATTTTATGATTCTAATATGTTTCCTTAAACTTTTCCCTTTGGTGGCATTTGATTTTATCAAGTTTTGAGTTTGTGGCAAAATCAGTTTGATTTGACAGTTTCACTACCTTGTCTAGGAATTGGCAAGGATGCTTGACCAACTTGGCTTCTTGGAGTCCTAAAATGCTCATGGCTTCCCAAGAACCATTTGGTCAGCTTGTAGACTATGTAAATACATGTTTTTCTTTCAAGAATGCAGGTGTAAGGAGGTTTTTGTGGCCATTAAGCCCTAGGCATGTGTGCCATTTGGCTAGGGTCTTGAAGGAATTTAATGCTTTGCTCTATTATAGCAAGTGCATTTAAAAGTTGAATAGACTTGCCTTGATGAAGAAGTTTGTATGCCAAGGCAAAGAGGCTTTCTATGCCATGAGGAGAATGTTTTCATGTTTAGTTTTGGGAAATATTGTAAAAAAATAGTGAGTCACTATTTTAGAGTCTATTTTCTTTCATTAGCCTACTCTCCATCATGTATTGGAGCTTGTAAGGTTGTATACCTCCTTCTAATAGCTTTCAAACAAGTACAAGGAGTGTTCTCTATGTCATCTATGAGCTTGGAGTTGCCAAGATCAATCAATGATCTTTGAGGCAAGTTTGGGAATGCAAATTTGCTGTCACAGTTAACTAGGACTGAGTTTTACATTTTCTTTGAAGTTATATTTGTAATCTCCACCTTCAAACTGATAGGTATGAAGGTCAATAAGCCATGGAAGACTGAGCCTTTTTAAGGAGCACCCAAATAGACTTTTTGTGAAGAGTTCTAACAGTGAAAGTGCAGGTCACAGTGAACTACACAAAAACAGTGAAAGACAAAAGGGCAGCAATAGTCAGCTTGACAATGAATTAATCCAGTTTGTAATTGCCTAATGCTTGTATGTGGGGCTAACATGACTCTTCTTTGCTTCTAGATGGTATACATGTTCACATGTTGAATGTAATTGGTTTTGTTTGCAAATGATGTGTTTGAAAGAGGCAATATTGGAAAAGTTGTAAAATGTTGCATTTTCCTTATAAGCAACTTTTTGTAAAAACTTGTTCTTCAAACTTTGAAGTGTAAATCTTCTTATTTGTGGCCTAAATAGTTAGTATCAGGATGGCACTAATGTCTCTTGTCAATATTGGAGGTTTATAGTTTGGATCTTGGTTTTTTACCATCAAAACCCTCCATTTTCACCCATTTTTGGGACAGTCATGGAGAAGGCCTAAGAGACCTTGAAACTTTATGAATCTTCAAATTTTCCCAAAAGGGTATCCATAAATGTGAAGCTTTTCTTCTGGAAGTCCATCATTTGAATAGGGTGAGCACAAAACCCCTAATGGAGGGCTAATTCCTTGTAGTCTTTTTAGGCCTCAAAATTAAGTTTTTGTCAAATTGGGTACAAACATGAAGGATGTAAGGCATAAAGCTCAACAAAAAAAGTTGAAACAAGTTTTCCATTTGTGAATTTAACCCTTTTGGTGGGGAAGACTCCAAAATTTAGGTTGCAACACTTGTGAAGGCTTCTACACTCCAAAACATAGAAGACCCACAAACATCCAAGAAAACAAAACTTGTCTCAAACTCATAATCCACTAAGAGGAGTCTTTGTGCAGTTGGAGAGTAGATCAGCTCTAGAGGATTGAATGCCACTTGGGTGAGTAGGGAGTTGGAGAATTTTGAGTAGTGAAGGAGAGCTTGACATAGGAAGGTGAAACAAGGTGAGTTGTTAGACTGCCCTTGAGCTAATTGCACTCTAACCTTGGGGTTTACACCTTGAAAATAGTAAGGAACTATTACCTGGCAAACATACTAGTCACCTAGCAACCACCTAGCACTATCTTCCCTATCAATCCAGTATGCTTTGGTTCATGGAATTGGTTGGGATATGTCATTAATGCTATTCAGATGTGCATCATGATCAGTTGATTCAGGATTTGATGAATCGGGAGCTATCATTTGTTCTAGTAAGCCTTTTGGTCACTGGTAAGGGTTTTTACTGGTAGAGCCTTGTTGAAGATCTTTTGATGCACGTGATAGGTGGTTTTGGTGCGGCTTCTAGATGGATTTTAGGATGATGCTAGTTATCTTGTTCATTTTCCAGTTCATTGGTGGTGTTGGATTTGGTTTATGGCGACCTATTTTGGGTCTGGTGTTATCTAGGTTATGGACTAGTTTCCGTAACATGTTGGAGGATGTTCTCGATGCATTATCGATGAGATTTAATGATTGGTTTACATTGTTTTTGGCTTAAGATGACTTGGTTGATCATTGGATTATGAGTTTATATTATGAATTTATTGTATTATCTTTTACGCAGCCGACCTAATTGTTTACATCCCAAGTTGGTATAAATATGATGTAAGATCTCTTTGTAGATCATGGTTGATAGATCAAGGATATGGGATGATCTATGTGTGAATAATGTTGTAATAATATGCAAAAGGTTTGGTTGATGATAGGTGATCGAATTAAGTTTGTAAGAGAGGTTTAAGGCCTCTGGTATTGAGCTTAATTTGAACTGTACTCATGCATAGGAGATGCTTTACTTGCAGTTCACTCTTCTTTCTGGATTGTAGTCTGATGTTTATGTAGTCAGTGAGGCTCCTTTTTGTGATGAGGAGTGTGCTCTAGGTTGTTGGACTTCCTACATGTGCATGCTCCTCATATTGTAATCACATACTTACTGTAGAAGTATTATCTGACTGTGGGTACGCTTCACATCGTGGTTTTTCCCTTTACTGGGTTTTCCACATACAAATCTTGGTGTCATGTGTTATGGATGGATGGTAATTGTTATGTGATTTATGTTTATTTTTAAATGCTTTATAAATCATTCCATTATTTGGTTTATGCATTCTGGTATTAAGTTTATGTGTTCCAGTAATAAGGATTTAAATGCTTAAAGTTTTATAATCCGGTGACAACTAATTCACCCCGCCCTCTCAGTTTTCCTCTAGTTATCTAAGTTGTCTAACATATAGGAGATATGCCTATGTAATTTTGGTGTCGATATTTTGGTTTGCATTATCAGAAACAGGTAAATGTGTGAACAAGGATATATCATTCAACGAAGTGTTGTGGAGAGTTTGGTGTTGCGGGACAGACAACTGTGCGTAATTATAACTGTAACCAAGCATTAAGAGATGTTATTTCCATAGTTCATTTCCTCTGGATTGTAGTCGGATGACTAAGTAAGTCAATGAGACTTCTCTTTTGTGTTGAGGAGTGTCCTCTAGGTGGTTGGCCTGATTGTAAGTGCAATCCCCATTGTAATATTTTCACATATTGCTGCAGAAGTATTATCTGATTGTGGGTAGGTTTCCCACTATGGTTTTTCCCTTCACTAGTTTTTCCACATCAAAATATTGGTGTTGTGTGTTGTGTACACCCATGCTTTATCTTTTACAGTGTTATTTTTTATTTTACTCTAGTAGTAGGTTTATAATCTGCAATAATTGTTTAACTTGTGGAAAATGGATTCACCCCCCCCCCTTCATCTTAGTTTTCCTCTGGTTCATTCTAAAAATTGGTAGCAGAGCATTCTAACAATTGGTATCGAATAATTATCAAACTTACAACATACTCTAAGACATGCAAATATAATCTTTAACAATGCAACTAAAATTCTTAAATCCTTTTTGAGAGATGAGATCTATACAAGAAACCTTTTTCTTACATGCAGGATCACATAAATAATCACCCATTAGTTATATTTCATATAAATGCATCATTGATTAACATCCTTATATTTCATATCGAGATGGGAGAAGGGAAGAGAGAAGATATCATTCAACTACTATATAAACTTATACATTCCATGCCAATTCTTCACATACACCATGATATATACTAAATCACATTCATAGGTTAACTATAACCACTTCATCTTACTATTCACATTGTATCACTCGAACATAATAAGTGAATCCTATAAACACAACATCAATGAAGTGAGTACACAAAAATTTCCTCCTACTCTATAACATGATCATTTATATATGGAAAACAACCTTTAAGATTCGAGTAAGCACTAGAAATTACAAGGAAAATCAAGGCCATATAGAATCATATAAATATTGCTTGCATCAAGGAGATGTGCACAAGAAAAGAATACACATGTTGCATGTACAATAATTATTTTAAGATAATGAGAGAGAGGGAGAGTACAAGAATATGCATCTAAAACCTCCAAAGTCCTACTGAACTTTTCCAAACATAAATCTCTAAGGACAAGCATAAGATAAGAGAACACTATAACATGCCATGCAAAACTAAGGACTACAACCTTAAATAGAGATCCAAACCTTTGCAACCAAGCGCTAATACTAGATGTAATGCACACCAAGAAAACCCTAGAGAGTTAAGCCATCTCATTCTAAACAAAAAAGAGAAAAAAAAAATAATTAAAGAAATAACAATACATCTAACCTTACATGATTACATAGTACTTAGAGCACAAATAGTAATAAACGATAACATCTAACTCACATCCTCTAAGGTTCTTAATGTCATTACTAATAAAGAAACAACTAATAGATACATGAATTATATTCCTATCTAAACTATTATGGACAACATAGAAAAGTTACCATCTAACCATAGAATTATAATCATGAGAAATAACTTATCTAACTCTACTAAGTTACTGCATTCATTTTATTTAACCAATATCCAATTGTTCTTAAGCTACTAAACATTGAACATGATAAATTCTATCCATTCATAAAGTATATCTGGTAACAATTCCACCATAGAGTAAACATGTGAAAACATCATCAAATTACATAATACCTCTCATACATGAAATACATTACAAATATACGTCAACTATTATAGATAGAATGTCATGATACAATGTTCACATCATTGATATACAAGTACAAGTTCATAGATGAATCTTTACATACAACAAATATTACTTTTGCATCATAAATTCATAGCACTAGAACTGAAGAGAAGCACTAACACCCATCCTGCACACAAACATCCGACAAGGAAAAATCCCAATGGAAGAAAGCATCAAACCATTTGACTATGTGGAACCAAAAAGGTCCACTGCCTAAGCTCCAAATAATGACATAAGGCCACACAAACACATTTGACCTAGGTCGACACCTATAAATTCAAGTGAAATACAAACATATACAAGAACAAACACAAATAAGAACCAAAACACAACAACACATATGCTCAATCAGAAAATACAAACTCACCAGAGGCTTCTACACAAAAAAGAGGTTAAGGTCCTAGGAAACATATTGAGAAGAGAGTCATCACATGCCATCAACATGGGTTTTCCTTGCAGTCTGACCCTCTCCAAACTCCAGACCCTAGTGTCCATTTGATGCACATGTGGAACTAACTCAACCTTTTGTGAAGACAAGGGATTATAGTCATGCCAACAAGGCCTTCCCAGTCATGTCACGAGTCTAAATGAGCACTCCTGGCCATGTGATCCCACCCTCTATCTATAAAAGCACATGAGGCATGTCTCAGCCACCAATCCATTAACTTTATTAATGTATGTAAAATCCAAATCAATAAATTTAATTTAATATTATCACTTGTTTAGCCAACTCTCAATGAGATATCCTAGCAATCAGTTGCAAGCCTCGGCACCCACTTCAAAGCCAGTCCCCCTAATATGCTCCTAAGCCTAGGGTACATCAAAAGAACCACAACAATATCATAACATCCATAATTTGTCTAATGAATCATCATAATCATTTCTCATAACCAAGAACCTTAAAATTTCACATGAAATTGATACATTGGATCCATATCAAAATCTGATCATAACACTTTACTCATCAAATAGATCTTATGCAACATCAAGATGCCCAACCAATATACCAAAAGATGAAATATATGTTGGCAAATGCACACTCAAATGAGAAATTGTACATGATTGAAGGTATTGTCATTGATAGCAACCTTACAATCATGTGATACCAGCAGGCACCGGCACTGACAGATTCTACACCGGCATACAATTCATCGACACCGAAAAGAAAGATTACCGGCACCCTGGCTAATAGGAATTTTGTGTAAATGTATTTTGTAATTAATTATAAAATCTTTTTGTAAGCCAAAATGGTGGATTGTAATATGACTCATATAAGTATGAGATCTTGTAGATCATTTGGGATGTGAAATATGGAAGGATTATTGCAAACCTAATATGCGAATTGTAAGGTAGATTTTGGATAAGGGTTTATGAATATTACAGAGCTTAAATTGATACTGAACCTGTCATAGTAGATGCTGATCTAAAGTAGTACATGACATTGGATTTTTATAATCCATTTTTGTACATCAGTGAGACTTCTTTTGTAACTGAGTATTGAGCTCTAGGAACTTGGCCTTCCTGCATGTGTAGGCCCCTATTGCAAATAGTAATATTCCCTTATTGGCCAGTAAGCGAATATTTTGGGTCACAAATCCCACCAAGGTTTTTCCCACACCATTTTTCCTTATTAAAAATATTGTGTTATGGTGTGTCTTTCATGTTGTGGTTGTTATTCTTGTTTACTGCATTAATTATGGTTTACCGATACATAGTTTTGAATTGTTTTTCATGTTATAAGTTAAGAAAATTCACTAACCGGCCAGATACTGATTCACCCCCCCTCTCAGTATCTTTGGGAATCCTAACAATTGGTATCACAGCCTGGTCCTCTATTTTCAAAAGCCTAATAGCTTGAGGAAAATCTTGACACCGGTAGAGATGGACAACTTAAGAAAGGAATTGGAAACAACTCTTTCAGACTATGATGCAGAAAAGGTGAAGAACATCAAACTTGAAGATGATCTAAAGGCTGCACAGGATATCATTCAAGGACTTCAAGAGAATCTCACTATTGCAAGGAACAAGAGAATAGAACTTTGTGAAAAGATGCAGAATGATAATGATGAGAAGGAAACTCTTAATGACCTAGTAAACAAGCTGAGACAAGAAAATAGTACAATGAAGAATCAGATGCAGGATATGTCTATGAGATTTTGTAAAGAAATTGAAGATAGAAAGAAGAATGAAGATGACTTGACTAGAAGAATCAATGATGCTGCAAATGAAAATCTAAGAATCAGTCATGAGAATGATATGATAAAGATAGATCTAATTCACTTAGAACATGATAAAACTGAACTCATGAGACAAAAGGATTTCTTGGGAAATGAATTGGCTACTGCAAATCAACACAAGGAGAAATTCAAGAAAAGTTCAGAAAAACTTGATGACATGCTGAAAAATCAGAAACCTAATGGTGATACAAATGGCCTTGGCTTTGAAGTTGGTGAAAGCTCCAGTACTGCAAACAATCATGGTCACAGCAAACCGGTAAGACAACCTAATGCTTACAAATTTAATGGGAAATGCTTTAACTGTAACAAGTATGGTCATAGAGAAAATCAGTGTAGATCTAGAAATTATCAAAACACTAATCCACCCATTGGTCAATGTTCTAAATGTAACAAAGTTGGTCATGATTCAGAAAATTGCAGAACGAATGTAAGATGTTATGTTTGTGGAAGATTTGGACACTTATCTAATCAATACATAACACATATCGGCATAGGATATGGGAAAGATATTTAGAAAAACAATGTGACTTGTTACGTTTGTAACAAGATTGGACATATTGTAAAATTTTGTAGAATTACGACATCATTGGCAAATAACAAAGGACCCAGCCTGAAAGGTAAAGAAAAGGTTGAAGAGGTAAAGCAAGAATTCTCAAAACAATGGATCAGAAAGTCAGATCAGAATGTTGATGGGAATACTCCTCCACTGGCAGAACAAAGTATCACTCCACCGACAGGAAACTCTTCATCTAATTGAAGGAAAATCCTTTGGGGGTTTGGCAACAAATTGAAAAACATGCTAATATACCCTTGGTTGATGGTGAGAAGTTGAATTACTTCTTTACCGACAGATGAGTTAAGTTTTGACTTAACCGACAGGCATTAAATGTGGTAGTTGGAGAAAATGGCATTATAAAGTAAGTGGTTTGGCTCCTTTTTCATTCACTGAGCAATTCAAATCTTTGAGAGCGTGAAAATTTTTGAGCGAAGGCATCCTTAGCAAAAAGTGAAGCAATTCATTCAAGCACTCACCCTAAAGGCAGATTGAGGTATTTATAACTATGGATTCTTCATCTGCTCCTAAATTTATAGCAAACCCTACTGTGATTGAGGTTATCAAGCGTCCTAGGCCCATATTCAAACTTATTCCCAAAATTGCAAAGAAGGATGATACCCTTGGAGCATTTTTGAAAATGCCTAAGGGAGTAGTTTATGTAGATGATCCTATAATATACATACATTGTCATATAGAGGAACTAAGAGATGATGAAATCAAGAACATATATAGGACAGTGATTTGTGATGCAAATGATTACATTAAACCAGAACACAAGGTAGTAGAAACCCTAGGTTTTGTGGATATTCTTAGCATTCCTAACTTTCTTGAAGATGTGATAAGAATAATCGTAAGAAGATTTCATGGTGAATTATTTTGGTTGGATTCCATCCATAAGATCACTAAAGAAGCAATTAGGGCAGTAACAGGCTTACCTTCCACCGGTAGCAGGCCTGACAGAACAAAGAAAGTACCAAATGACACAGTGATGACCTTAACCAGCACAACATTTGACAAAAGATCCCTAAGAGTCAATGATGTGAAGGACACCAATGTCAGATTTGTCAGTATGATTATTGGTTATAAGGCTACACATGCAAATAGGTTAAACTCAGTATCCAGCCTATGTATTAAAAGTGCATATGACATGGTGAACGACAATAAAAGAATAGATGTGTATGAATGGCTTAAAGAAGAATTAATAGACAACCTAAAGAAAATCAAAGGTGATAAAAAGGGAACCTTCAGATTTGGAAATCTGCTTGTATTCTTAATGCTTTACATTACTAAGGAAGTACCCAGTATTGGTAAGAAAGACTTTGGCTTTGATATACAAGTAGGAAAACAACTATTGGACATATTGAACAACATGGGAGAAAACAAAGAGAAACATATAAATGAACATTTTCAAGCACTAAAGGCTTGAATGAAGACAAGAATAAGGTTGTCTCAGGCAATTGTTGATAAATATCAAAAGGAGATATGCTTTGTAATTAAGAAAGATGAAATCTACATGGAGGCAGTTGTCCCTAGAACTCTTTAGGTAACCGAGATGCGATATGAGACCGATGATAACATAATTAAGACCTATGCAAAAGCCCTCCTTGAAGCACCAAAAGAACCATCTGAGGAATTTTTTGGCAATGCAGAAACAATTGAGAGTGGTATTCAGTTTCAGAAAGAGTCAAGAAAACTAAACAAATAGTGAGGAAAGGCACAAGGCAACCTAAAGCAATTAAGGAAGATGTATTAAACAAAACTGGTATTAAGGAAAGTGAGTTGGAAGGACTTCAACCAGAAGCTCATCTTTCACTAGTTGCAACTTCTTTTGAAAGTGATATACCAGCTGAGTTCAAAAGGGTAGTAAGGAAAAGAAAACCCTCACTGGCACCCTCACCTACACACAGAAACACAAGACAAAAGCAACAGGTAGTTAGGCCTCTAGCTAAAAAGTTAACTCCAAAGAAAAAGAAGGTAAAACAGGCTATTTCTCCACTTGACAAACTTCTAAATGAAATAACAGAGGATGGTAAATTGAAAAATATTAGCAAGATGTATAATACACTTTCCAATGATGATAAAGAGAGCATAGAGAATAGTGTAATTTTACACTTAGACATTTACAAGAAATTTTTGATGGAGATTGTTGATGATATACCCAATGATTTATATAGAAGACTAGAAGCTAGAAGGGTAGCTATTTTTGAGCTAGATAAAAATAGAAAAATAGAAAAATTACTTGCAGTTCACCCAGTGAGCTCCACTAAAGAAATAGATCAATTAATCATTGAGGCCAACCGGACAGTATTTTCAACCAGTCACCGACATGTAGCACTAATGACAGGAAGAGTGAATGAAATCACTGAAGAAAATGCAGATCAATGGAATATATTCTTTGTTGAAAAGGAAAAACAAGAACTTAAAAGACCTAAGACTATCAGAGTCTACCAAAAGGACAAGGATAAGTGGAAAGGTAAGGTAGGTGGACCTCCAAGCCAAAAAATAACTGATAACTTGCCCCCACCTCCTTCTGATACTCCACCAGTACATACTGTTGACAAACAACTGACAACAAAGAGTATGGAGACTCCACATCAACATACAAATCCTGAGTTTGAAATTTTGTACACCATGGACATAGACACCCAAGAGGTAAATATTGTTGTTGACAAAGAGACCACTGAAGATAAGAAAAAAGATGTGGCTACTAAGCCACTGACAACAGATGTTGAGATTGGGATTAAGACACAAAATGAACAATAAGTTGATCCCTTGTCTACTGGAATGGTGACTAATACTAAACCCACTGAGCTAGAGCAACCAGCTAACAATATAGAGAAACCAGTTGAGATATTGGTAGTGGGCAGTGAAGAGGTGCATACTGAAAAACCGGCAGTGAATACTGAAACTTCATCAGAGAAACTAGCAGTAGAGAGCACAGTGAAACACTCTGAGGCACAAGTTGAGAAACAGGAACAGAAATAGGTTGAGGTATAGGTTCATGCAGAGACAGTGCCACCGGCAATAGCTGAGAAGCCCAAGCCTTTTCTAATAGAAATGCAAACACAAACTAACCTACCAGAGGTCAATACAAGCAAAGAGGTTACTCACACCGGTGGAATGCAGATTGTTGGTTCTTCCATGATAGAATTCAAACCAACAAATGTGACAGAAGTATTATTGGATTCCATTAAGAAAATCACAAAGTGTAGTGCACAAGCATATAAGGCTATTGATGATACTATTCCTATTCTAAAACTGATAGCACCCAAGTGCAATATGGAAAATAAAGATTCCTTAAATCAACTAGACACATTATCTAAGTATATCACTGATAACATTGTGGTAGTTGATCAGATTAATGAGGAGACATTTAAAGAGAAAATGGATTAAAAAAATGAAATTTCTTTGATGAGAAAATAAAGAAGTGCATGGGACACATTGATACCCTTTTACCAGCACTAAGCAAAACAATAAAGGAGTTTAAGGAGTTGTTTAGAGACACATGTAAATCTAATATTTTGATAGTAGATATAGACAAGGAGACCAGTAAGGTAAAAAAAGAAATAAATGATATAGCTGACAAATTCATTGATTCATCTGAACCATTATCAATTATAGAGAAGGAAATAGCAAGTTTTGAAGAGAAACTTGAAAAACTGGAAAAAGAGAAAGAAAGGGTAAAAGGAAAGGCAAAAGATCTTAAATGCAAACTCTATCCCAAATTGTACTACCTCATCTCTTTGAGAAAAGAGATCTTAGAGGCACTTGTTCAAGGATTGAAGACACTAGTAGAGAAAATGCATCACCTCACTGGTACAATTCAAAGAACAGAGGCGGCATTGAAGGACAGTGACAAGTTCACTGAGAGCTTGAATGTGGTATTGGCAAACCTTTTCCAGATTGTAACTAACCGGTTATGAGGATCGAGCTGAAATTACACTCAATTGACACTTTGACAACCTTTGTCATTGATGTCAAAGGGGGAGTAGTTGGGATGAGAAAAAGGTTGACTAAAGAGATCATCTTCTCAAGGGGAGCACTCAATTTTGAAGCAAACATTTTTGGTAATACAGTTTTGGTAAGACAAATTTTGGACAACACTTTTGGATAGACTTTTTGACTTTTTCTCATGAGTGTTGCCATTAATTCCAAAGGGGGAGATTGTTGGCAAATGTACACTCCAATGAGAAATTGTAGGTGATTGAAGGTATTGTCATTGATGGAAACCTTACAATCATGTGATACTGGAAAGCATCGGCATCAACAGATTCTACACCGGCATACAGTTCACTGGCACCGAAAAGAAAGATTACCGACACCCTGGCTAACAGGAATTTTGTGTAAATGTATTTTGTAATTAACTATAAAATATTTTTGTAAGTCGACATGGCAGATTGTAATATGAATCATATAAGTATGACATCTTGTAGATCATTTAGGATCTGAAATATGGAAGGATTATTGCAGACCTAATATGTGAATTGTAAGGCAGATTTTGGATAAGGGTTTATGAATATTGCAGAGCTTAAATTGGTACTGAACCTAGCATAGTAGATATCTGAAGTAGTACATGACATTGGATTTGTATAATCCATTTTTGTAAGTCAGTGAGACTTCTTTTGTAACTGAGCAGTGAGCTCTAGGCACTAGGCCTTCCTACATGTGTAGGCCCCTATTGTAAACAATAATATTCCCTTATTGGCCAGTAACTGAATATTGTGGGTCACAAATCCCACCGAGGTTTTTCCCACACTGGGTTTTCTCGTTAAAAATATTGTGTTATGGTGTGTCTTTCATGTTTTCGTTATTATTCTTGTTTACTGCATTAATTATGGTTTATCGATACACAGTTTTGAATTGCTTTTCATGTTATAAGTTAAGAAAATTTACTAACCGGTCAGATACTGATTTAGCCCCCCGCTCTCAGTATCTTTGGGAATCCTAACAATATATAAGGAGAAAGGAAATTATTTCACATGAAATCCTTATAATCAATCAAATTTAGCTTCTAGAAAATTACCACAAAAAATCACAAACTCCAAAACAAGCCTCTGATTTAACCTAGATTGACATAGACTTCAAAAGTAATCATAAATGGGGAAAACCAAAGACTAGCATTTTTGTTACCTTTTTATGGTGCATTCACACATTCCTTTTGTGCATTTGTAATTTCTTGTGGCGCATTGGCGACTTACAATAGTGCATATGTTACATAGAGTAATGCCTTTGTGATAGAGAATGGTGATTATGACACACAGATTAGTGCATTCACTGCACAAACTAGCATGCATGACAATTATTTTAACACATTTGCATTCTGTTTTAGAACATATAAGACAAATATGCAGAAACAAAGTAAAATTTATCAACTAACTGTAGAAAAAATAACTCAAACTTTAAAACTAACTCAACAAATTAACAGAAGAAAGACATTTCTCGGTCATATACAATTTTAACTATCACAAAATAGAAATCACAATCATAAAAACAATCCTTAGAATCAAATCCCAAAAAAATTTCACACACAGTAAATAAAATTCTTAAAATAAAACATAGAGTTTAATCCAAGACAATCAAAACCTCTAAAACATAGTTAAAAAATCTTTATCCATAAAAATAACACACACAAATATCAGATAATCATAAATACCAAAGTAAGACTTAGATTCATTCTAGAATTTCAAAGACCATATGGAGACAAATAATAAGCATTCTTTCTTTTGAAAACAAGATGCATAAAATAAATAGAGATATATTAGATCATCAACCTAGAAGGAAGAAATGGACAAAATATTTTCAAAGGAAGGAGATCTTGCACGATCAATTAACCCATAGAAAAGAACAACATTCTTCATGCATGCATAGCCATAATGAAAAAATTGAGAACACTTTGCAAACACCCCAAAGCATACACATAAATCTTCTTCAAGAAAACCAGGATCAAAACTTCCTTCTTCGAAAACCCAAAACACAAAATCTTCAAAATTTCTATGACATTTCCTTTTTCTAGCCAAATCAATCTCCAAATCACCACGACCTTCCTAATTTCTTCAGAAAAATTCAACCATACCACAATTCTCTTCTCAAAATCTTTTCAAAAGGAAATTCCTAAACAAAAATACATGCATAAATCCTAAAAATTATCTTTTCCCATGCATGAGGACTCAATTAGAAACTTTAATGCAAAACACAAAGCTCACTCCACTTCCGTCTTTGCAAGAAAAAAAAATAATGATTACTAAATTCTACTCCCAAAAAACCAATAAAATAAATTATTAAATCCATATATAATCATAATTTCTCAACTATTATAAATTTAAACTCAACGACCAAATAATATCTCCTTTAATATAAGTAAAATATAATAAATAATAATAACTTTCCATGCATAATTATAAATGCTAAATATTATAATCCACAAAATTATACCAATACTATAATAATATAGGACTTACAATATTCTCTCATGAATAACTAATTACTCACATGCAAGGATATGCATAACAATATATTTATTAATCACCACAACATCAAAACAACAATCAAACTAAGACCACATATAACCCAACAAGACGACAAGGTTAAAACACTAAAACTGACAAGATATTGACTAGGTTTAGAATGTGGTAAAGCCTTATGTAATCTCTAGTCAACTAACATTGGGATTAAAGACACGCTCAGACTCGTAAAACCAGGTGGATTCAATGACTACTACCTACATAACACCAAATGTCTATACACAACATATATATAAACATAAGATACACAAGAAATTGAAAGAGAATTGCAACATCACACCCCACTCAATTATGAGTGGTGAGACATCGTCGCTTCCACATCCACAACAATAAGACATCATAGAAAGTATAATATAATTAATTACATCAAAATCATTCTCATCTAATGTAGACACTAAGTTAGAGTTAGCACAAGATAAATCATCATAAGAAATAAACATGAACCACATTTTGTAAATAATAAATAATCATGAAGTTGATCCTAAAGTTAACTTCAACTATTAACCGAAGATAGAATCAACATTATCATAGTAATCATAATGAATCCACTAATATCAAGAGAATAGATTAGTATAAAGAATGAAATAAGAAGCAAGGAGTATCAAGAACACAAACAAACCCATAAGTATTTAACACATCCTATCTTAAAGGATGAATTAGGGAGAGGCACTACAGATCTGAATTGGAATTGAAACCCTTTTACAAACATATAGAACTTATTTTATCAAAATGGTGCCTCAACTTTGAATCTCTATGCTACTTTTATTATTTCTACATAGATTTTTTTCATTTGTATATGACTCATGCCTACAAGATTATTCATCAAGGTATTGAATTTGATGTTTGGTTTTATATATGTATATGAAGAGTACAAAAATCAAGGGCCTCTAAAAAAAATATTTATCACCACATTAATGAAAATTTAAGTACCACCACCACACTAGAATACATCAATCACCATGTTGAATGTGATTTACCACACTAGAAGACCTCATTCACCATGTCAAATATCATTATATTTCACACTCGAATACCCTAGTCACCATGTTGAATGCCATTATTTCCCACACTTGAAGACCTCAGTCACTGTGTTGAATATCATCATTTAAAACTTACTCTTGTCACCATGGTGTTCTACTTCTTTTAGTCGCATGAAGAAAAGCATATGACCCAAGATTGTTCTCAATGGCTAGGATTTCTAAGTGTAGAAATGACTTAGTTGTGTTTTATAAGAATGACCTTTCAAGATTACACACAGTTTGACTCAAGTATGGAATGACTATGGATGGGACAAGGCCACAATTATTGGGCATAAAATTTGGCTATGGAGAATGAAATTATTAGACTATATGCAAATGAAATAAATATGAATAATATTTTATGAATGGACTACTTGTGAATTTTACCCTTTGTTCTTAGCATTAGTATAGAAAAGAAGAAATAAAGTGGCCATTAATGAACTAAATTAATTAATTTTTCTACCAATTCAATAGAGAAAGAGGGAGGGAGATGGATCTAGGTTTTCTTATATTTTTCATCATTTCATTATCTTCAAAAAGTGGTATACAAAATCTTGTCAATATCAAGGTGGTTCGAAAACTATATATTCATATCTTCTATAAATTTTAGGAATTAAGAAAGGTTTCATTAGAGATTGGAGGAAATTGTGGAAGCAATAAATATATCATTCTAATCTATCTTCTTGTTTAGGGGTGATTCATTACATGAAAAGCATATTTTCATCTCTTATCCTTTAGGGGCAAGAGGGGGGTTGTAGTGATTTCTTAGTTTGTGGATATTGGGATCCAAAAACTTGATGGGTTGTTGATGGTTTGTGGATAGTTGAATCTAAAAACTTGATGAATTATTGTTGGTCTATAGATAGTTGAGTGCTAGTTGGATAATTAAACCATTTTCTTAGACATTTTGGGTTGATGTGGATGCAAAGTAGGGAAATCAAAGGATTTTATCAAACATTATGAATTTAGGTCGATGTTGATGGACTGTTGGATAATCAAGGGGTATGTGCACCAAGATGTTGTACCAAAAGGGGATTTAAGATGCCACTTTTTTAAAAAAAATTAGAAAATTCTGAACTTTGATGACAAACTGGACATAATTGCACTCCAAATTTGAAGATGCAACAAGAACAAGAGTTGTATTTCTCTGAGTCTACTTTCTAAACTACTAATTTTTTTTTGAAAAATGGTTTAGAATAAGGGTTTCAATAATGGGGATCATAGAAAGTGGTCCTATTTTAATACAAAAAACATAAAATAGCGTATATTGTGGTCTCCCTAAAATCTCAACTATTTTTTTTTAGATTTTTTAAACTGGTTCAATGAGAAATCAACTATTGTACTTTATGCTAGATTTTTTGGCTAATTTTTTAGTGGGTATATGTTTTTTACTAATTTCAAAGTGGACACATCTTGAAAAATAGAAATTTTAGTGTGCTCCTCCATAAAATCATTGAAAAAATAAAAAAAAAAGAAAAAGAAAGAAATCTAATGTGTGTAGAATGAAGTCTAGTTTCTAAAAATGTAAGTTGTTTCAAAATTTGATGAACATGTAAAAACTATACCCAAATTAGCACATATTGGTTTTTGACCAAAAAGAAACAAACTAACAAAAGAAGTTAAAGATGAAAGCCTCCACAAAATAAAAATGTGAAACAAATTACATCATTGGATAGCTAAGAGAGAGCTTAACTCCACTACGGTATTTTTTATTTACATTGAAGCACGTACAAACCTATGGATAGCACAACCAAAATTTGTTAAAAAAATGAATCTTTTGATAAACATATGTCCCAAGCTTGAAATTGTCGACCAACCCTTTGGGTTGGATGCCCAAGGACAATCCAACTAAAAGGGTTTGTGTATTCCAATGCAAATAATTTAGCAAGGGCCAAAAATGGCGTTCACCCTATTTGATGCTCACCAAATTCCAAAAGTGCACTTATTAAAAGTGCACTAGTGAGAACCAAATTTGCATTTCAATGTGTATTTTTCCTTTCTTATACTTTATGTTATATTTCATGTATATATTGGCAATATATTTGAGAGTCTTTTCATCTCTATAGGAGTTATATTGTAGATTCTAGGTTTTAGAGTATCATATAAATTTTTAGACTTGTCAATTTCAGTAATCAATATGCTCCTATTAGCATTCTTTATCTCTTTATCTCACTATTTTTATCCTACCCAAACTCTGTATCTATCTCTCTCCCTCTCTTATTGTTTCTCTCCATTTTCTTGATCACTACCTATTCCATCCACCCTTTGGGTAAGAGAAAGAAGTTGAGTCCACTTAAAGTGGAAGTTTTACACTTAGTCATTTTTTGCAAATCATGCAAAGTACAATGGGATCTCGACCAAAATTAATCAAGATCCTAAGCCAAAAAATGAAATGGGACCCCATTAGCGGCGAGATTTCAAGCCTAAAATTTTAGAATTAGATCTTGATTCAAACTAATCAAGATCTCATTTTAAACGAATCGATATCCTGTTTCAAAAAAGTTCTTTTTTCTTGAAAAAATAGGATCCGGTTCATTTTTATGATTATTTTTTATGATTATCTATTAGCCTTACACCCTAGCATCTCCAATGTATGATTTCTTAAGCAGTAAAACAATACCTATATGATAAGGTTTGACATATGATGTCTACTCATATATATATATATATATATATATATATGTAAGTATATATATGTCTATGTATGTATATGCATATATAACTATATGCATGTATGGATATACACATTTATATGTTTATATATATGCATATATATATATGTATGTATATAAAAATATAGGCATACAAACATATTTTGTGTATACAAATGAGCGTATCTACTATATTGAGAAATCTATTAGGAACCAAAAGAGGGGTTATGATGAACTCTACTATGAGATTATTATTGGTAGGTGTATATATGAATATATACACATATATATGTATATGTGTGAATATGTATCTATATATATAGTTATATATGTATACATGTGTGTGTGTGTGTATGTGTGTGTGTGTATAGATATGATACCATATATATGCACGTATGCACATACAAGTATATATGTATAAATATATATGTACATATATACCGCTATCTATGCATATACATATATATTTGCCAATATGTGTGTGAATGTGTTGTTCAGGATTATAGCTAAACCCTTGCCTGCCCATGAGTTACCTGATCTGATTGCCTAGATATTAATGATGTGGTTTTGTTTGTTCCATCTGCCCCTATATTGGCTATATTATCTGCCAATGTATTAGCCTCCCTATATATTTGATTAATCATGTAATTTGATAAGATTTCCATTAGACATAGGGCTCTATCCAATATACTTCTACGTTCTCAGTTTGGCATTGTTCTAGTCCTCATTCCATTAACTATTATGGCAGAGTCCCCTAAAATTTCTAATTTGGATATTTTTAATTGTTTGCACAGGTTTAAACCTTCTATTAGGCTCAACAGTTCTCCCTTATTGTTAGTGCATTGACCTAGATATCTAGATCTAGATCCAATATATCTCCCCTCATCCAAGTGAATTATAAAGCCTTCTCTTGCCTCCCCTGGATTACCTCTAGATGCTCCATCAAAGTTGAGTTTGCACCATCCAACCTTCGGGGGCACCCATTTGCAAGATTTCCTTGCTTTGGTTTTGTCTATGCCACCCTTCCCAATGACCGGGGGAATTTTAATCCCCTTCCACTGCCTTCTAATGAATTTATCCCAGTCTATAAATGTCTTATCATGTTTGAGGATGGTTTCATTCTTTTTGTTGGAGATTTTTGTGATGGAGGCTTCTATTTTTGCTATAAGATTCTCTACCTTCCTTTCTGTTTCTTGAAAAATTATCATGTTCCTCTCCTTCCAAACTTCCTAGATTACTATTGTTGAACTGCATATCCATAAGTTGTGGAAGATGCTATTCCTTTTGATGATTGACCAGCCTCTAAGCCATTCCCTTAGGGAAGGGATAAGGGCACCTGACCAACCTGGTTGGGCCATCATCTAATACCAACATTTATGTGTGTAGTTGCAGGTTGTGAAGATACAGTCATTTGTCTCCTCCTCTCCTTTGCATAAGAGACAGATTTAGGGCCCTTTGTAGCCCCTAAGTTTAAATTGTTTAGCAGTTAGGACCTTCTCCTGAATTGATGCCCAAGCAAAGAAGCTAGCTTTTGGGAGACAAAATTTGTCCCAGCATAGTGTATTTGGGATGTAGTCCTTCACAATGTTTTCCTCATCATATATGGTTTTGAAATCATCTTTACAGTTGTACTATCCATCATTTTATCTAGACCATATAAGCTCATCTAGCCCAGGTTTGAATATTATTATTCTATATCCAAGAAGTTGCAATAGTTCTTGGCCGACTTTGATATCCATCAAGAACGGGAGCATGTTTTTCCATTTCCATCTCATTGTCGATTCTAGTACCATTGTTGTATAATCCCTTACATGATTACCCCATAAAGATTTTATTTGGTCCTTTATACTAGTCATATCCATTAGTCTATCTATCGGGGGTATCCCCCCGAAGAATCTTCCCAAAACAAGGCAGATTTACCATCCTGAATATCCTAGGATAGATGATTCAATATGAGCATTCGACTCTCTTTTATAAAATTCTAGATTCTAGACCCCTTGGGTGGGTCTGTGTCCCTAAATACTGCCTCTCTAATTTTGTGATATATATTTGCTCCTAAGGATTATGGCCCAATTGGCTTCTAAGGATGTGTACATTATCCATGCTAGTTTTGCCCCTAAGGCCTTATTTTTCCATAGTAATTTCCTTATTCTCGTGCCTCCATTACTCTTTTCTCGACATATCTTTTCTCATGATATCAATTTCATTTTATTCTTATCCTCTATACTATTCCAATAAAAATCTCTAATTGTTTGAGTTAATTTCTTATAGGCCCCTTTTGGAAGTGGTATGCATGATAGTAGATAGATAGGCATTTCTGCTAAGACTATTTTTATGAGGGTTAGTCTTCCTACCCCTGTCAGCCATAAGGCTTTCCAAGATGACAACTTCTTCCTAACCTTTTCAATCAGGGGATCTGAAATTTTCTTGGTTCTGATACCTTTGTCCAGAGGCATTCCTAAATATGAGAATGGTAGAAGACCTATTTTGTACCCTAAACATGAAGCTATTGTGAATTCCTCATGTGCTTCCATATTGAAAAAGAATATCTCCGATTTCTCCTTGTTTACCATCTCTCTAGATGCCAACCCATAAGATTGTAATATTTTATTGGTTTCCTTGGCTTCATTCAACTGTCATTTCCCTAGAATCATTGTGTCATCAACAAACTATTGATGAGTACATGGATCTACCCCTCCGGTGATCTGAATCCCTGCTAGACTGCCATCTCTTCATGATGCATCAAGGCTTCTTCCTAAGGCTTCAGACATAAGATAAATAAGAATAGGGATAGGAGATCTCACTTTCTAAGCCCCCTAGATACTCCAAAGAAGCCTTCTGATTTCCCATTTAGTAAGATAGAGAACCTGTGGTTTGATATGCAGAAGTAGACCCAATTCACCCATTGTTTGTTAAAGGCTTTCATGCAGCTACAAAGGAAATACCAATCCACTTTGTCATAAGCCTTTTTAGTATCTAATTTGATCAGCATATTATGTTTCCCTTAGAACTGACATGAGTGGATGGCTCCTTGGACTATAATAATCCCATCCAAAATTTATCTATTAGGTACAAAGCCAGTTTGTTCTTCTGATATTATGGCAGGCAGTAATTTTTTTAGTCTACTAGCCATGACTTTTGCTAGTAGTTTATAAGTTATGTTGCATAAAGAAATGGGCTTGAATTCTTCCCACTTTGAGGGATTCTCCTTCTTTGGTATTAAGGCTGAAAAGATATTATTGATTTCTTTTAGGAACTTCCATGCATTATGAGCAGATTCCAAGGCATTAGTAACCTCGTCCCTTAAGATGTGCCAACATTTTTGAAAAAAACTAGCAGGGAAGCCATCCGGTCCAAGGGCTTTGTCTCCCTGAAATTGTGCCAGAGCCATTTTGACTTCTTCATGGGTGATTTTTGAGTTTAACATTTGATTATCACCCTATGTTATCATTTTGGGTATGTTATTCAATAAGGTTCTATTGTTAGGGAGGTCCGAGTGCTCCCAATTATTGAGAATATTTTCAAAGTACTTGGTAGCATCTTTTGCGATCAGATTTTGATCCATAATGATCTTATCACTATCATTGATGATTTGAGTAAACTTATTTGCTGCCCTTTTCATTTTGACACTGTTGTGAAAAAATTTAGTGTTTCTATCTCCATCTTCTAACCATGTCTCTTGAGATTTCTGTTTCTAGTATATCTCTTCTCTGCCCAAAATGCCTTCATATTCACATAAAAGATTTTTTTTGGCCTCATATGTTTCACAGGTCATCCCATTTTGCATTACAACATTATTTATTGTTTCCATCCATTTTTCAATTCTTGACTTCTCCTCAAAGATGTTTTTGAATTTCTTTTTGTTCCAATCTAACAGTTTGTGTTTAATCTCTTTCAACTTAGAGACAAGATAGGACATTTTAGATCCTTCAAAGATACTATCCTTCCACCATTTCTATATTTTGGGGAGGAAGTCTTCATGTGTAAACCACATCATTTCAAACTTGAAAGGACACCCAATTTGCTTTGCTTCCCCCATAAGTTCTAATAGCACTGGGTAATGATCAGAGCTTGACCATGGCAATACGGTAGTTTTTAATTCTATTTTGAGGTCGATCAAGTCTTCTTTGAGGAAAAATCTGTCAAGTGTTTCTGCAATGTTGGAGAAACCTTTTCTTCTATTATTCCATGTGTGAAAACCCATCTTAGTCCTAATTTCCAAAAGGTTATTGTTATTTATCCAGTTTGTGAAGTCTCTTTGTGGCTATCTTATGGTTTTTATCCCACTACTTTTATCAGTTGAGTACAAGATGGTGTTGAAGTCACCACCTCTGATGATGTGTTTCTCATCCTGATTGTTTAAGAAGTCTTCAATTTTTTGCCAAAATAATCTCTTTTTATCTGTTGGAATCGGGCCATATACATTAATGATGATAAACTCAAGATTTAGGCTAAGGGCTCTTACTTTACCAGCCATCCAATTTTTCATCTTGGCATGGCATGTAAATGCAACTAAGTTCTTTTTCCACATTATACCCAGTCAACCTAATGCCCCTATAGACTCCACCATTTCCATCTGCCATTGGGTGAATTTTTTGCTAAAATTGATCATATCAATCTTACCTAGTTTTGTTTCTTGTAGCATAACTAGGTCCATAGTAGATTTCAGTATGCTTCGCTTAATTAATCTTTTTTTTAAGGGGGCCCCATACCCCTAACATTCCATGTTAGTATATTTATTCCTTTATGAGGGGAAGGGGATATTTTCCTTGTCCCAATAGGGTTGTGATTTTGGCCTGCCCCTCCACATCCCCGTCCATCTTTCTTTTATCTAAAAAAGACTTCCAACCTCTTTTGTTGTTCATGGTTTTGCCACATTCTGGAGTTAGTTTCTCACCTCCCATCTGGAGGATACCTCTATTTTGTGGGTTGATTGAGTTATTATCTAATAATATGCTATTTTCCCCTTCCTGCATACTGATCAGTTAATTAATAAATGAATTCTCTTTCCTCATTTGCATTCAATACTTGCACAACAGGGGATTCCTCCAAAGTGGGAGAAACTGTGATGTTTTCCTCATGAGCAACCTTAGCTAGGTTGATGTTTAATGAGAGGGTTTTGAGGGGGTCTGATCATATTCTAGATTGGAGATGATGGAACTATTTTCCCTATTTGTCAAAGTATCAATAAATACCTCCTCAAAAAATCCTTCAGCTAATTTCTCTATTAAGTTTTCTATGACATTGTTCAGTTTTGCTTGGATTCAATCCTCATTATCATAAGAAGAAGTTTCATTGTTATTTTTAGCTATGTTTGGACTATTACGCAAGACCGGGGAAGGAAGGGGGATTGGGATATTAACAATCTCTTACTGACCAGTGTTTATAATAAAGCCACTCTTGTCATTGTTAAAATGAATATTTATTATGTCTTTCGATGCTCTGTGGTTATCTCTTGCCTTTACCTAAGACTTTTGTAAATTAGGGTTCGACCTTTTGCAAAATGTTAAATCTTCAGATATCGAGCCAATATACCATACCGGTTTTAGGGTGTAATTACCATCTACTATCTCTAGGGTTATGTTTTTTAGATTTTCCATGCCCTTATTTACTTCTATTAATAATTTTATATCAAATTGTTCCGACCAATTTTTTTCTACGGCTATGAATTTGCCCAATTTATCTTCAATTTCTATAAGAATTCTGGCATGCATTAATTCAACAGGAACATTATGAATTTCTACCCATTTTGATATTGTTTTGAATTCATATCTATTAGCATCGAATTTAGGTTTCCATTCAATAAAATTGAAATTTTCACCTTTGTAAAAAACATATTCTTCATGCAATAGCTTGGATTTCAAAGACTTTTTGTAGCATTCAATGTATAGACAATTATTAGCTAGGGTAGTGATACTTACCTACCTGTGGAATGTTGTTTTCCATTATTCAACTATTCCGATGAGAGGTTGATTATTCCCTCCCCATTTTGCAAAGAGCTCGTGACCTCTACAGTAATTACTTAATTCCATGGCTTCCCTAGGATTCAAAATCTTGATACGGTCTGGGTCTGTATTTATCAATGTTTGGGCACCCTCGCTCCTTGTCACTTTGATAGCATTCTTTCTTTCATGGTGGAGCGAGTTCCCCAACCTCAAAGCCAGTTTTGAGTTAACTAAATTAAGGCCATGATACGACATTGCCCTTCCTCCACCCATGGCAGGTCCTCTATAACCCTCTGCATGATAGGCATGTGGGCGAGATATATGTTGTGGCTTTTGAAAGGGATGGCTAGGACCAAAAGCATTTGCTCAAACTCCCAGTGGTATGAAATTTTCATTGGTGGTGCAACCAAGGATTCGCGAGGTGATGGGGATCACCCACACATTTGACCATTCTAGAGGAGCTTTGGCCTCCCTTTTTTCTGTCCGAGCAACTCTTCTGTCCTTTACCAATTGCCATGGATGGTTTTGTGAAGACGATTCCCTGCCAGATGGAGGCCTTCCAACAACGCTACAACCCTTTCCCTGATGAGAATGATGATTGTCAAGGTGCAGATGCCGATATACAGAGCTCATAGCTATTTTTCCCTCATCTACATCCATCTTGTCCCCAATGGGATCATCTTCAATATTTTTCTCTTCCATTGTTGTGGATCCAAAAGCATCAATATTATTCATTTCCCAAATCCTTGTTCTTCTATCTCTTTGATGTTTTTCCTCCTTCTCTCTTTGTTCTTGAATTTCCTCAGGATCATGGCCCTCATTTCTTTCCTCTTTTGATATTGTTTATATTCCATGATTAACAAATTATGGCTTCTACTTGATTGAATTCAAATATAAAAAAGTATTTCAATTAACCTTCCTCCTCAAAATAGATTGTCACATGTGCATTATTCCATTCCAAAGGTATCCAATGATTGACTCCTTCAAAAAATGGATAGAAAATTGCAAAAAAATATCATCAACAAGACAAGAATTAGAAAATAGGGTAAAAGCACAAAACTGTGTCACATTTCATGCTAACTTATCAACACAAGTGAATTTAAGTAATTCTAACTAAAAAGTAATTTTTTCAAACATGTGGTCTATATAGATTCATTTTATCTAAGTTATATACAGGCCACAACTTTTCCAATTGAAAGTGTCTACTAAATGTATATTTTATAATACTTTTGGTCTAATTACAAAAAGAAAATAAAACTTGATGTTTCAACAACTCCTACTCTTATAAATAATATTTTTTTTGAAATGTAAAAATACCCTTTTATAGATCTATAAGTGAATTTTCAAAAATATATATCTTTTAATATTTTAACTAGTTTTTTTTTTTTATATTTTATTTTTATTGAAAGTAGGCCATCAACACTAAAATATAAGGTTGATGACCTTGTCAAGGAAAAATATTAAAATTTAATTAAAAAAATATGATGCAGTAGAGAAAAGAGTCTATGTCAAGAAGATATAATTCTTTTCTAATTTGGATAAATAATTAAGAAAAAAGGTGGTTGGAATTGAAAAGAGTTATATATCAGCACACATGGCTTTTCAAATTTATTGAAAAATATATATTTATTAAAAATAGTAAAAAATATATCAATACACTAAAGTTTCAAGTTATCAATATACAAAAAAAAAGGTAAAATGTACTAAATAAAGTGTGGTGGCTTGTGTAACTTCAATTTCAGCATTTTTTCAGCAACTAAATCATAGTCTTTACTTTATAAAAAACTAAATTCAAATAATTTTAAAAATTTTTGTTAAAATTACAAACATAAATTAGACATAAGAATATAAATTTTACTAGTTTACATCATTTCAAAATTCAAAACATATATTTCATTTTTTATTGATTTAA
Source organism: Cryptomeria japonica (assembly GCF_030272615.1). Lineage (NCBI taxonomy): Eukaryota > Viridiplantae > Streptophyta > Pinopsida > Cupressales > Cupressaceae > Cryptomeria > Cryptomeria japonica. The sequence continues at coordinate 830,668,056 of NC_081409.1, forward strand.
TTTAAAAAGTTGAATCAACATTGACCATTTCCTTTATAAAAGTGTGACACAGCTTTGTACTTTTACCCAATAATGTAGATTCTGTCATTGTTAATCATAGAAAAGAACATGTGAAGTTGTAGTAAATGGCTAGTAAAAGTACAATAGTCATTAAAAAAAATGATAAAAAAAGGAAAATTTACTTTTTTGAATTGGGATCCCATATCCTAAATGGCATCCCACTTTATTTTTACCCATTAAATTAAAAAAGAAAAAGAAAACGAGGTCTCGAATTCTAAATGGGATCCTTATTTGGATTCAAGATCCTGTTTCTAAGAACTTGATTTTTGGCCCGATTTCCCCTTTGGATTTCGCTTCGAGAAAAGGATTGGAGAGCCAACCCTTAGCCTTGGATCTAGTTTGACCTGCAACTTGAAGGCCATGTGAGTGTCCATACAAAATATTGACTTTGGACATATATCAGAAGAACTTTTTTTAAAAAAAAAATTGATGATGAAAACCCATTACTAGAGAGACTATCTAGATTCCAAATATATAGTTTTTAAAAAAATAGATTAATTTTTTATTCTTAAAAAAATTCTAATGAAAGAGTTCCATAAACTTGAAATAATAGGGTTTCTTATTTTTTTAATAACTTTTTTGTTTCTAAGTTTTTTGAAAAACAAATTATATGACATCAAACTAGAGACAATCCTATATACTTTCAAACAAAAAAAAAATGATAAGTTTAGGTCAAGTTATGCTTGTCGTACACAAGGATTTTTCAAAATAGCAACTATGCCCAATAAAAAATTAACAAAAATAAATATTCAAAACAAAATACCAAAAATTATCCTCATCAAAGATGATTGTGTTACAAATATTTTCTCGAAAGGATTCAGAAAAATACTTTCATTTAGGTCAAATTATTCATGTCATACATGGGCATGGTATGGTTCTGAAAAAGTAAAATTTAAACTATAGGTTTTAGAAATACCTATTAAAACTTAATTCGTATCATCTAGGTATTAAAATAAATTACATATTTTGAAACTAGACTTTGGGCTACTGATTTTTTTCAAGATTCATTCTTTAAAGTTTTTCAAAATTTCAGGTCAATTGGGATAAATTATGAAGAACAAGAAAAACACTTCCATTTTTTGGCCAAAAAGTGGACTCAACTTCTTGCACACATCCCTCTCTCCCCCCATATGTAGGTCTCTCCATCCCTCCCTCTTTACCTCACTACCTCTCGCTCCCTATCTCATTACCCATATCTCTCTTTCCCTATAGGTCTCTCACCTATTTATATGTCCACTCTCTAGTTATATCCCTCCCTCTCCACCTTTCTCTCCCTCCCCTTACCCTATCCATTTATGATCTCTTCTTCTTGTTGGACACAATGGATCACTGAGAGGAGGGTGAATCAGTTATCTTAATCTTTTCTTTTCAAAAAGAAGATACCGGTAAATGAAACAAACTGAGTGTTAACTGATAGCATAAATAGTGCAACCAAGGTGTGTGAAAGGATTTGCTATACTACAAAAATATCACATAAACAAGGATGCAAGACACAACACCAGATATATATGAGGAAAACACAATGTGGAAAAAACCTCGATGAGAATAGCTATTGGAGATCATCTACTCCAATCCAACCTTACAATAAAACTCTGATTACAAAATTTAGGGAACCAACCCATGGAGCACCAACCCTTGATTTATGAGCACCAACTCAAGGAGCACCAACCCCTACACAATTTGTAGGCTACTACCTAAAGGAGCTACAACCCTTGCACTAAGCTACAACTTAGTAAGAAACAATATAAGACTTAGATACAAAAATGAAATCATTGTTGCAAATGAAGTTTTGCAACCTTACAATATCTTGCTCTGTCGGTTTTAGTCTCATCGGTCTAGTTCCTCTTTTCCTACTTTGCAACTTTACTTTTCTAATCACCTTTCTCAATCCTTTCTCACACTATCTTCCTCCTTCTTAATTCACCCTTAATCACTCTTTATCAGGCACTGCTTCTGCCAGTTTATAACCTCTCTATTCAATGCACTCTTCACTGGTTGTTCCTTATACTAGTTTTCTCTGCTTCACCTGTAAATTAATACCTTGCTCACAAACACTTTTAGTTTTTTTCTCTTTGGCTCTCAGACATAAAAAATTACCCTTGTCTTCTATATAAACAACAACATTTCTTAGTCTTGAGCTCTTCTTTTTAACCACTGGTTTCCCGCCAAAACACAAATCAAAATTTGAGCGCTTAGGGTTTCCTTTTCTTGACATAATTTGCATTATATTCTATCTAGTTTGTCATTTGTTGATCACCTGTGCTCCAGAGATGCATCTATACATATTTTCCATTCCCAATGCATGCTTGCTAAAGATAGCAATCACGTACAAGATTTTTTACTCTGAAATCCAATGACACATAAAAGCGTCTGGCTGTTTCCTTTTCAAGGTCATCTTGGGATTGGATTTCCTTTGCATTGATTCAGGTGCCAACCGCTTGCTGATCTTCCTTCATCATTCTTTCTTCCTCGAGCCACATCTGTCAGTTACAATCCTTTGATTTTTGGTTGTTTCATGTATTTCGACTAACAATTTCACCAACCTTGTCGATGGTAGCTTTACTGACCCCTACGTATTTTCCACCTCAGCTCCACATGGCATCACATGATCAACCACTCAGCTTACTGACACATCGTCGATTCATACTTGATCATTCAACAACCTCATACTAGTACATCCCTTTATCGGTGAGACCTTCTTCTTTTGCTAACCGGCAATGTACACTACACCGGTAACACATCTTCACCTTTAGTGTTTTATGATGACTTTAACATTCTGCCTCTTCATCATAAACAACTAGTCAAACTTCAGACTGATATAAGCTCAACTGGTTATCACTTAACATGCTCATGCACACATGTATCTCATCTCATACTAATGAAGTTACTAATAGTACTTGTCTTTCATCATACCAGTACATTATTCTTCATCCCAGTAGCTTGCCTGCAATATTGGTTGACATCAATGACAACTCAATGCCAACAATCTCCCCCTTTGGCGCAACATTCCTATTTTGGTTACACTCCCCCTTTGACAGCAATGGCAAAGGGAACTTTAGACTGACACCAATAATCTCTCCCTTGACAACTCCTGCTTAAGTCATTTTCTCCCCATGTGTCAATGCGTCATGATTCAAGACTCCCCCTGAATCATGCATCCTCGCATGAATTTAAGTGCCACCAGATGGTGAGACAACTCCCATTTTTTGTCTCAAGTACTCAAAAGGACCCAATGAAAGTGGCTTGGTGAATATATCAACAATCTGTTAATCGGTGGGAACATATTCTACCAAAATCTCCTTGTCAGCTACCTACTCCCTCAAGAAGTGATACTTGATTGCAATATGTTTTGTTCTTGAGTGCATTACTGGATTCTTGGAGATGTTGATTGCACTTGCATTGTTACATCGGATTGGAATGGGTTCTGATATCTCCACTTGTATGTCTTTTAGTGTCTTCTTCATCCATAAAACCTATGAACAACATGTAGTAGCTTCTACGTATTTCACCTCAGTAGTAGACAGTGACACTGAATCTTGCTTCTTGTTGTGCCATGATGCTAACCAGTCTCTTAAGTAGAAAGCACCTCCACTTGTAATTTTTTGGTAATCAATAATTCCTACCCAATCTACATCAGTATAAGCCTACAAAGTGAAGTCTCCTTTCTTTGGATACCACAGATCATGATTGATAGTCCCTTGCAAATACCTAAAAATTCTTCTAACTGCATTTAAGTGAGACTGTTTAGGAGCAGCTTGAAATATTGCTACCATGCAAATAGTTTGTACAATATCTAGTCTAGATGTTGTTAAATACAACAGACTACCAATCATCAACCTATACAGTGTTTTCTCAACTTCTGGTGATTCATCTAGTTTGCTCAACTTACAACCGGTAACCATGGGAGTGCTCACCGGCTTTCTATCCTCCATTTAAAATTTCTTCAGCATTTCTTTTGCATACTTGGCTTGGGAGATGAAAAATCCTTTTTCCTTCTGAGAGATTTGCAAACCAAGAAAATAGGACAACTCACCCAACATGGACATCTCAAATTTTGTCTTCACCTGATCTACAAATTCTTTGCACATGATGCCCTTGTCCTCACTGAAGATAATATCATCCACATATACAACAGCTATAATCATGTGATCTCCATTTACCTTGACATAGAAGTTGATGTTTGCATTCCATTTCCGAAATCCTTGCTCCTTCAAGTATTTATCTAATCGGGAATACCATGCTCTGGGAGCCTGTTTCAAGCCATATACAGCTTTCTTCAATCGGCATACAAAACTCTCATCTTCATGCAGCAAGTACCCTTCTCTCTATTCCATATACACCTCTTCTTCAAGATTTCCATTGAGAAAGGCAGATTTCACATCCATTTGATATACTTTATATCCCTTGTAGGCTGAGAAAACTAAAAACATTCTTATTGCCTCTAACCTAGCCACTGGTGCAAAGGTTTCTTCAAAGTCAATACCTTCAACTTGAGCATACCCTTTGCAAAAACTAACATTTCTTTATGCCAGACCATCTTACCTTCTTCATTCATCTTGTTTCGGTAGACCCATTTGGTACCTATGACATTCTTGTCTGTCGGTCTAGGAACAAGTTCCCAAGTCTAATTTTTCTTAATTTGTCTCAACTCTTCATCCATGGCATCTACCCATTTTTCACTTTTGCTAGAATCATCAAAAGTTTTAGGCTCTACTTCAGTCATGAGATGGAAATTTACCTACTCACCTTCCTAGGCTAATCTCCTTCTGGTCTGCACACCTTCATTCCTATCTACTATGATTTGTTCTTCCAAATGATTCTTCTACATATACCGGTTGGGAGTCTTGTTTGGTACATCTTCTACTGGTCTGTTGTCAGATTGGTCTTCATATTCCACATTAGACTCATCAAAGTAGGGTACAGGTGCAAATTGTGCTTTGTGTGGATCTTCATCTATTCTTACATGTACACTCTCAACCACCCTTCTCAATCTCTTGTTGTAGCATTTGTAGGCTTTATTGTTGGCTGAGTATCCCAAGAAAATTCCTTCATCACTCCAGGAATCAAAACTTCCCAATCTATTAGCATCTTTCTTGATCAAGCACTTACTTCCAAACACTCTGAAGTGTTTGAGTGATGGTTTCCTTTCAGTTCATAACTCATAAGGAGTTATTCTACTATTCACCCTTAACTGAACCCGATTTAAGGTGTAGACACCAATATGAACTGCTTCCTTCCAGTATATGTTTGGTATGTTGGTCTCATTCATCATTGTCCTGGCCATCTCTTTTACTATCCTATTTTTCCTCTCCACCACCCCATTTTGCTCAGGTGTCCTTGCGGCTGAAAATTGTCTTCCAATTCCATGCTTCTCATAGTAGTCAACAAATTCATTTGAAGAAAATTCTCCACCTTGATCAGATCTTAGGCACTTTAACCGGTGTCCACTTTCAATTTTGACCATCTTCCTAAAAATTTTGAATTTCTCAAATGCTTGTGACTTGTCATGAAGGAAGGTTACCCAAGTCATTCTTGAGTAATCATCTATGAACAACATGAAATACCTTTCTTTGGCCAAATCTCTAGTCCGTGTTGGCCCACATAAGTCGGTATGTATCAACTCCAAAGGTCTTGAGGTGTTATATTCCTTTGTCTTAAAACTGACCTTTTCTTTCTCACCTCTGATACATTTATCACAGAATGTGTTTGTCGGTCTTATGATCTGAGGTATGTTTCTCACATACCGGTTCTTGCTTATCTTCATCAAGTTTTCAAAATTCACATGGCCTATTCTTTGGTGCCACAACCAACTTTCATCAACATGTCCCATCATGCACTGGGGCTCATAACATTCCTTCAAATTATAGATATTACCCTCTATTCTCTTTCCTTCTGCTACCACCTGACCGGTACTTTGCTTCCCTATCTGGCAACCGATAGAATCAAATGAGAACTTATACCCTTTATCACACATCTGACTTACACTCAACAGGTTATGTTTCAAACCTTCCACATAGTACACATTATGAGCCTTGAGCTTTCCATCAATATTCAGTGTACCCTGACCTTTGATCTTGATGGAGGAGTTGTCTCCGAACCGGACTGAACCACCATTCCAATCATCAAGCTTGATGAACTTTTTCTTATCTCTGGTCATGTGATTTGAGCAACCACTATCAACTACCCATAAATTCCCCCTTTCAGCATGTAGAGCAGTCTACACAATCAGGCTAGACTCTGTCTTGTTTTTCTCCTTCTCTACCCAGACCAATTTCTCTTCTTTCTTTTCCTCTTCTATCACTTTGTGTTCCGGTTTTAATTCCAACTTTTCATCTGGTATAACTCTCTTTTTCTTGTCAGTTCTCAGTTGACAATGCCTTGCTATGTGACCAAAATTTTGATACTTATATCATTTCACATTAGCATCAAAAGATGTACTCAATACATTCTTGTAGGACATTTCAATGTTACTCCTACATTCATAACTATTGTGACCAAACTTATTGCAATTATAACACATGATATTTGTACTTTGTAATGTATAAAATGAGTTTCTACTCTCAAAACTAGGGTTGACATTCATTTTCCTACATTCTGCCATTCTATGACTGAACTTATTGCATCGATGACAATAACCATGAAATTTTGGTACATACCAGTCAGGTTGTCTTCAACCTACAAACGGCTACCTCACCGGGGTGCTTCCTTTCATGCTGCTAACCCTTATGAATCCTTCATGATCAATGCTTGCATTCCTTCTTGGATCTATAGGTTGGTGTATTGAGGATAGTCTTTGGTTCATTGATTTAGCATACCGCTTTGTGTATCAGTTTCTAGCAGTATCTGCATGTCTTTTTGTCGGTATCCTTTCCCACTGTGAATGTCTTCTTCTCTTCACCTTCCTTTGTAGAAGTGAATTGAATTTCCTTATCTGACATGTCTTTTCTTTTTGAACTTTGACCTTTTAGAAAGCCTAAGCCACCAGTATCTTTTGATTTCTTTTTTCTGCTCAACATCTTGTCCAAAGCTTCAATGTTGCCTTCATACTTGCTTCTCTCTTTTATTTCTTCTTGACTTTTCTCTAAGTCCTTCCAAAGTTTCACTATTTTTGCTTCTAGATTACGATGTTCCTTTTCCTTTTCACTCAAACTAGTACTAGTGACTTCACACATCCTCTTAGCCTCTTCCAACTGAAGTTTTAGATCTGCAATCAAAGAGTTTTTTAGTGGCGAATCTTCGCCAATTGGTGAATTCTGTGCAAATAGTCTAGGGAAACATCTAATGAATACAAGAGGGGGGGTGAATTAGTATACAAAAAAACACTGCACTTAAACCCTTAAACAATCTAAAGATAAACCCATAAAACAACTTAACAGATACACCGGTTATCACACAAGCAAACCAAAATGCAAATAAAGCATTCACCCACAAAAGCAATACAACCATAACACAAGATATTTGACGTGGAAACCCAAATAGGAAAAACCACGGTGAGATGGAACTCACAAGTCACTATCTACAAGATAGAAACTAGACCAGTTAAGGTCAGACCAATTAAGGTCTTACAATGTTCTTCACTAGAACAGATCCTATTAGGAATCTCAATCTTTGTTAGGAGATAAGTCCGATTAAAGACTACCTTGCTAGAGGATTTTAGATTCACAGAGGTGAACCACCTTGTTAGAGGATTTTACAAAAGGCTTTTGGGCCTACCCGGTTAAGGGCTACAGACTTGTCAAAGATGTGAGTAATCAACAAGTGTGTGATCTATCAGATAGGACAGATTGCTTGGTTGGATCTAGTATAGCTCAAAGCTAATGCATTCCAGCATTACTTCAGTCTTCTCTATCTCTCACTCAGTTACAACTTGATCTTTGCAGATAAGATCACTCTTACAACAACTCATCAACCACCTTAAACCCTAGCACAAACAAAAACTCTTTCAACAACCTAAAACCCCAGACATGATGTCCTTTTAAAGGAGTCTGATTTCATGTCGGTCCAATAGGATTAAATTTCAATTTCCTAGGTTCAATAAATCTAGTCATACTCAGTAACATGACACAAGAAGCACCACCAGTGTGTCGGCACCATCAAACAATCGGTGGATTAATAACTCATCACAAAATGTCGGTTGGTAACTCATCACAGAGTATTACTGGTTCATACAAAATACTGGTTGTAGGTTTGACAAAAATGAAGACTGGTAAGAATGTGTTATGCCACTTTTCTCCCTCATACCACTTGAGATCTATGAACCACTTGGGGTCGACATGACACTTCAGACCGGGAAACACATTCTATAAAATCACCAATAGTCTAAAGACTAGAATACAACATACCGGTTGGAACAGATACTAGTTGAGCTCTAGCTCATACATATAAAGGGGATCTCAATGCAAGTGTGTGTCCATCAATGACAATCACAACATAAACATCAAAAATGCCAACAATCTCCCCCTTTGGCATTGATGGCAACACTTAGTAAAATAAAATTTTGACATCTAAGTGTTTTATAACAAAAATATGCCATTAACAAAATTGCTCCCCCTAAGCATATACACTATCCCTTAATCAATACAATGTATATAGCAAAATTTTAAAACTAGATACTTCTCCAAAATAGATAGAGTACTTCTCCCCCTTTTCCAACAATGACAAAGTACCACTAAACATCCTTGTTTCCATTTGATACTAAAATATTAAAAGTTTATGACAACAAGGAATAATACTTGTCAAAAACCGGTTTATAGTCTTGCAAAAATTGTTTCATTGATAGAGACCAGGACTCAAGTAGGGAGGTGGCCACTTCTTTCTCTGTTTGCATCTGGGAGACATGTTCTTCCATGGCATCAACTATGCTCATCTCCTGTGTAGCTATCAAGGCATCCAGGTTTAGATAACACTTCTAAAGAATTTGCAGACATGGAAGTAAAACCAGTTGTAGCTCCTGCAAATCTCTAGATGGTGTACTGATCTCTTGCTCCATTTTGGGTGACTGGATCTAAAACCGGTGAATAGTTTTCCCATAAGTTGCAAAGGAATCATAAGGTGGCTTAAATGTGCTCAAGTAAGATTGTAAGTCCATTTGAAGCTTTTGCTTCTGAGCTAGCACATCATCGTAGAATAGATGGGGTTGATAGATTTTGCTTAGTAGCAGATTTCCGTCATCCAAATCGTCTGTTATATCCTTTTGGTCTTTCAATAGTTCAGACCAGAGTTCATTCAACTTCTTCACCAGAGCAATGTTAAGAGCCTTTTTACACTCTTTCTTGACATTTGCCTTAGCTGCTTCTTCCAGGCTCTGCACCTGATCATCCACTATTGTACATAGTAGCTTAAGCTTTGCTAGTGATGATTTCATGTTGGGAAGATTGGTACCAGGGATCAAACCGGTAAGGGTGTCTACAGCCACTTGAATTATATCTTGCTCCTTTTTCCTTTGAATGATTTCAAGGTGCTCTTGAGCAACCTTGATGCTTTGCATTAGCTCCGATTCACTTGCAGACTGGAGATCGATAGGACTGGTGATATCAGCTAGTTTGGCTTGACTCCCAGTTGCCTTCAGAGTCTCCATCTATGTGCTCTTCACCACTTCCTCTGCCTTGTCTTCTTCTTCCTTCTTCTTTTTCTCTGCTTCCTTCTTCTTTTCTTGTTCCTTGTCTTCTTCTTCTTTCTTTTTCCTCTCAGCTTCCTTCCTCTTCTCCTCTTCTTTCTCTTCCTCTTCCTTCTTCTTCTTTTCTTCTTCCTTCTGCTTTTCCTTTTCTTTATCTTCCTCTTCCTTCTTCTTCTTTTCTTCTTCCTTCTGCTTTTCCTTTTCTTTATCTTGCTCTTCCTTCTTCTTCTTTTCTTCTTCCTTCTTCTTCTTTTCTTCCTTATCCTCTTCTTCTTTCTTTTTCCTCTCATCTTCTTGCTTCTTTTTCTCTTCATCTTTTCTTTTCTCCTCTTCCTCTTTTCTCTTCTCTTCCTCTTTCCACTTTCTCTCATCTTCATCCCTCTTCTTCTTCTTTGTCTATTCCTCAGCCACTTCCTGTCTGTCCTTGGCTTGCTCACTACCCTATTCAGTCTGTTGCACCTATCCTGTTCCCTTAGAAGGTATGTCTTGAGTGACATCTTCTATGTCCAGGGCATCGACATCAATAGTGTCGATTGGTTCTTCAACCGGGTCTCCTTCTTCATCAAAAACTTCATCCGGTTTGGATATAACTGGTTCTTTTTCCGCTTGCAGGTTGGCCATATGTGCTTTGTTAGCATGGATAGCATGATGCATATGCTGATGAGTGTCTTTTTCAACATCATCAACTCTTCCCTCTAACAACCAGAGTCCTCTTCTCCTTGTGAAGAACAGTCCATTATTTTGGTCCAAAACATCAAATAATTCTGAGTTTGAGAGGTCGGGAAAGTACTGTGCAAAGACTTTCTCCCTTATCTCCTGTTCTTTTTCTATGGCAATGCACCATTTATTATCTAATGTCTTATATAAGGAATCTGGTGTCTAAGATTTAATCTCTGATGGCGACTGGTCATTCTTACACAAATAAATAATAATCTCCTGTAGTACTTCTTCTTTCTCCTCATCACTAAAATCATCATAATAATCTACTAAGTCATGAAATAATTTTCTCCTAATATTCTTTATTATTCTTTGACAATGTGTCAAAGGTTTATATGAGGAGATATCAATATTTACTAGTGCAGATGCTGTTGGTTCATTCTTCTTCATCTTCTTCATCTTTCTGGCCTTCTTTGGCATCTCCTTAGACTCAGTCTCTTTAGAGTCTAGTTCATTTGACTTAGTCTTCCTTTTTCTTTCAAACACTTTTGCCGGTGCCACTTCCAGTTCTTTCTTTGCAGGTGATCGCTTGGTCACTCTTGGAGTTGCAGTAGTAGTCGATACTGATGCTGCAGGCACTGCCTTTGCCTTCTTTGCTGCCTATTCTTTTCCTTTCTTGACAGAGAGTTCCTCGACTGGTGCAATCCTTTCCAGATAGGTTCCGATCCTCTTTGCCTTAGGATCAAGAGGTGAGGCAATAAGGTGAGGCAATAAGGGTTGAGGCATACCCTTCCAGCATATCGTACATCACCTCATAGCCCATTGGCTCCACTTCTTCCATTCTAGGCTCAACAACCTCCATTAAGCATTTGTCCACCTGGATGGTGAAACAAATGTCATCTTCATATTTCTTGATGATGTCACCTGAGATCCTCATCCTTTGACTCATTTTCCATCTGAACTCATCAAAATACTTGTTCAGCACATCAGGGTAACCAGTTTTGATTGCTTGAATGCTTTCCTTGATCTGCTTGGTTACCGGTTGGTCAGGAGACCACTGGACATCTCCTACTCCAAGAAAGTAGCCTTGGAAATAGAAGAACAACCCAACCAATAGTTGTTCAAACTTGAATCTCAGTGCATTATCCTGTTTGATTGACTTCAGATTAGATAGGAGTTGCCTCTGCATACCAATGCATAGATCAAATGATGCATCCTCTTTAATCATCCGGTAAGGGGCATTTACCGCTGTAGCAGATACAGAGTTAATTCTACTGGCAGAGAATGTTTTGTATCCTATCACTATGCAGGCATACTTAACCAGATCATCCTTGATGGAGTTGATTGTCATGCCTCATGAATCGCTCACTAAGCCGGTGAGCCTTGACATTTTTGTTTTGCTTATTGTCCTTAGGGTTGGCACTTCCCTTGTGTTGTAGAAATTGGTGACTGCATGAATTTCCTATGATGTGATATCATGCATCCTCTCCAGGTACATCTTGTCACCATGGACTCTGCTCAAAATGATCCTAATATGATCCTCTATAAAGTCTTCTAGAAAGTATACAACATTATGGAGTTTCTTCTTCTCTAAGATACTATATTCCGGTTTGATTTTCTTATCCTTTCCACAAAACAGACCTAGTTGGGAGTGGATGGCTAGAGACCCTAAGTCTTCAATCTTGCAATCAATATAGTTAGAAATTCCCTCTTCTACTATCACTCCAGCCAGAACTTGTGATAGGGCATTATACTTTGACTTTCTTTGAATGAAACTTTCAGACTCAATGGATGCACTAGAACTGGTATGAGATGCAGAAGCCATTGTAGAATATTTTAAGAACTTGAGAAATACCTTTAAAATGCGAATTTAGAGCTTTCTAATTCTCCTTCACTCCACACTCCATCAGTTGCTGAATCACCACTTTATGTTCTCCACTTGACCGTTTGCAATTTGAATTTGAATCTCCTTCGTGATTTGTCAATTTTTTGAAATCTCAGCTCAAATCGCCTTTTCTTCGCTCTACTCTTTGAAAAACTTTTCTTCGCTCGACAACAAATAGTGAGAAATGATTTGAAAAATGCTTGTATACATGTCTCTCACCTACCATCATTAGTGCTCCTCTATTAGGGCGTAAACCCTAATTTACCTTTTTACCACTTCCGGTCTTCTATCAAGTGACATGTATCACATACCGGTTAAGGTCTTTTACCAGTGTAAACTGGGGGTGTGATAACATTTCGTTGTGTGCTCCCTCTAAGCCCTTTGAAGCTTAGTTTGCCGGTTCTGATATTTCCACACTAGGTGCAAAAACTAGTTCCTCTTCCAACATTGTTGGTTTCTTCCTCCAGGTTTTGTTCATGTCCACTTGAACGGTTTCAACAACAATTTCTCCTTTCGGAGTGACCAGTATATCATCAGATATACTCTTTCTACTTCTACAAAATCTTGCAATGTGACTCAGTTTGTTGCAGTGATAGCAAACCAATCTAGGTGCTCTCCAAGGTCCATTGTTCATGTTTCCATTCTTCCTTCAACATGTAGCATCAATGTGACCATGACCATGACAATGACAAACCCAACAGTTTTCTATCCATCCAATTATCGATTGATAGCCATTGCTTCTTGGCTGATGATTGAAGACATTAAATCGGTTGTGGTTCCGATTCATAAAAGGTTCAGGACCAACTCCTTGGGTCCTTTGAGGATATCTTTCAGTGTTATTCATCACAGACCTACATTCAAATGCTCTATGCCCAAACTTGTTGAATGCATAACAATGACCATTGAACTTATTGGATCTAGGTGTATTGTTAATAAAGTAAGGAAAATTATTGTAGGCTTTTCTCCTACATACATTGGTAGTGTGTCCTTTAAGATAGTTAAAGCAAACAAGTTTGAATTTTTGCTTACCTTTTCCTTTGAATGTCAGTTGCTTCTTTGATGCTTTAGCATTTGTTCCAAAGGATTCTCCTTCCTCATGTCTAGAGAAACTAAGTCCATTGGTATTCTATGCCGGTCTAGATGACTCAAGCTTTTGCTCTAGCTTAATAGTACTTTTGCTGAACTCAGCAAGTATTTCCTTTGACTCAGAGAGTTCTTTGGAAATAGCACTATTTGTCTCCATTAGGCTTGTATTTTCAGAGATGGCTATGTTCAGTTCATCTTGTATTCCTTCTTTTTCCATTCTGCTCTCATGAAGGTGAGTAGTCAGTGCACTAATCTCTTGTTTCAACTTGGAGATCTCATGATCTCTGTCCTTCACCAGATCTTCAGCTTTCCTCCGGTTCTCAAGCTCTTGACTAAATCGGATAGTTAGTCCTTCCAACTCCTTTCTCATTTTGGAGTTTGAATCATTCAACTTATTTACTTCTACTATCATGGCTTCCATATCTGCTTCATCTGCAGAACTATTTTCAGATAGCTCCATCAGCTTTTTTGCATGTTCTCTCCTTTTTGCTTGAGATTCCTTGTATTTGACTATAAGATCATCATAGGCTTGCTCAGACTGAGTGAGACATTGAGTAAGTTCCCTTAAGGTGTATTCCTCCATATCTCTTTCCAAGTGGTTAAACTTATAGAAAGGTAGGCTTTGATACCAATTGATGAATACTAAGAGGGGGGGGTGAATTAGTATACAGAAAAACACTGCACTTAAACCCTTAAACAATCTAAAGATAAATTGGAAAAATAGCTTAATAGACAGATCAGTTATCACACAAGAAAACCAAAATGCAAATAAAGAATTCACCCACAAAAGCAATACAACCATAACACAAGATATTTGACGTGGAAACCCAAATGGGAAAAACCATGGTGAGATGGAACTCACAAGTCACTATCTGCAGAATAGAAACCAGACTGGTTAAGGTCTTACAATGTTCTTCACCAGAATAAATCCTGTTAGGAATCTCAATCTCTGTTAGGAGATAAGTCCGATTAAAGACTACCTTGCTAGAGGATTTTAGATTCACAGAGGTGAACCACCTTGTTAGAGGATTTTACAAAAGGCTTTTGGGCCTACCCAGTTAAGGGCTACAAACTTGTCAAAGATGTGAGTAATCAACAAGTGTGTGATCTATCAGATAGCACAGATTGCTTGGTTAGATCTAGTATAGCTCATAGCTAATGCATTCCAGCATTACTTCAGTCTTCTCTATCTCTCACTCAGTTACAACTTGATCTTCTCAGATAAGATCGCTCTTACAACAACTCATCAGCCACCTTAAACCCTAGCACAAACAAAAACTCTTTCAACAACCTAAAACCCCAGACATGATGTCCTTTTAAAGGAGTCTGATTTGATGTCGGTCCAATAGGATTACATTTCAATTTCCTAGGTTCAATGAATCTAGACATACTCAGTAACACGACACAAGAAGCACCGCTAGTGTGTCGACACCATCAAACAATTGGTGGGTTGATAACTCATCACAAAATGCTGGTTGGTAACTCATCATAGAGTATTACCAGTTCATACAAAATACTGGTTGCTGGTTTGACAAAAATGAAGACTGGTTAGAATGTGTTATGTCGCTTTGCTCCCTCATACCGCTTGAGATCTACGAACCGCTTGGGGTCGACATGTCACTTCAGACTAGGAAACACATTCTGCAAAATCACCAATAGTCTAAAGACTAGAATACAACATACCAGTTGGAACAGATACCAATTGCGCTCTAGCTCATACATATAAAGGGGATCTCAATGCAAGTGTGTGTCCATCAATGACAATTACAACATAAACATCAAAAATGCCAACAACATCATGGTCAAATTGCCCGGAATTTCGAGGTTAACGGTACACTGTAGAAACTGGCTTCACCATTGACCACACACCGTTTGATGTGCATGCCCATAATATTCGTCTGCAATCACTCACCGTGGGTATTATATCACCTCCATTATTCACCAGCAATAGTAAAATGACCATTTACCCAGGACCTAATTCACCAATGGTAATTTAAATGTTCATTGCATGCGTCAGCCAAATTCACCAATATCAATTAAAACATTATAAGCATTCGAGGACCCATTGCGGCCCGCTTAAATTAAATGTTCATTGCACGCCAGCACAATTTGCCAAAAATGCAATTAAATTAAATGTTCGTTGGTGATTGCGATGCCCGGGCCCTATGCAATTCACCAAAAATGTAATCATGGATTGCTAAAAATACACTCTTTCTTACAATTTGTTCATTTTTTATTAGTAAATTGGGAGCTCTCGAGTCTCGATTCGCAATTTCGCATTCCGCAAATTGAGTTGGAAAGTCAAAGTTCATTGTAGGGCAGAGGGCTAGAGTTACAATCCTGCAACATAGGCTCAGGCATTCCTGATTCCTGATTTAGAGAATTGAGAAGGCATAAAGGTGAGTAATCATTTCTTCATACTTGATAGTATTAGTTTTAACTTTTAATTCATAGTGAGAGGTCAAGACTCAAGATGTCACAATCAGACATGGGTGAGACTCCTCAAGGTGGTGAAGGGATTGAGATGTCACACAAGGGTGAGACTGAGACTCCTCGGGATGGTGAAGGGTTTGGGATGTCAGAAAAGGGTAAGACTCCTCAGGGTGGTGAAACTGAAGGGATTGAGAGGCCATGAAAACACTCGAAACTTAAACTTAAAGATACTACCATAAATTCTTTCTTTGGAATTGGCAAAGTTTCTAGTCCATCAACTTCTGCAGTTGTAGAAACCATTCACAGTAGCTCACCACCACCATAAGGTGGGATTGTCATTGAGTTAAATGCATCAAATGAGGATGACAATACCGACATGGCAGAAGATGTTCTAAGGGATACACACAATGAGATAATTCACTCGGATGCCAATGCTAGTACTGAAGATGATGTTGGTAGGAAGAAAAGAAAAAGTAAAGTAAAACTGGGGTGAGACTGGGAGATGACAAGGAGTTTTAAGATTGATTGGGTAGCAAAGTACCCATTCATTGAACCGATCCCAAACAATGATGAACAACCAACATAATGCAGGTGTAATATTTGTAGCTAGAAAACTAAAAGAGAGAAGAAGATGCAGCTAAAGCTTGACACCATAGAAAATCATATTGGTAAGGTTTATGAAAAACAGATCATAGACAGAAAGGAAACATGAGTAGTAAGATGGAAATCAAAGGAAGAATATCTTCATGTTAAGTATGTCACGGAATATGAAGAGCATAACCACAAAATGACATTGATTGGTAATAGTGGATTTGGAAATACAATCAAGGCTAGGCTTCAACATGCAAAGACTATTTAGATGAGTGTTATTTTTCATATTCTGTCGAGAGGGCATCCTATGAAAGATTTCCCAAAATTTAGTAATTTATTATCTTTTTTGAATGTTCCTCACTATCCTATGTCACATTGGTCAATAAACGCTAGATGGGAAATGGCGAATTGTCTCGCTGAGGTGGAAAAGCAAAATTTACAAGAGAGTGTAAAAGAGTCAAATTTAATTTCATTATCCATAGATGAAGTTATTGTGGTAGATAACACTGCTTGGGTTTGTATGCATGTGTATACTATACAAGAACACATCCGCCAAGCTCATCTACTCTGTGTTCGTAAAATGAGGGGCAATTCAATAGCAAAAAAATTATATTTGGAAGTTAAGAAAGATTTGAATGAAATTGCTAGTATGGATGACTTGACAATTGCCAAGAAGTTGGTGTGTGTTGGAGCTAATGGAGCTATAGTAATGCAAGGTCAAAGGACCAGTCTTTGCGCAAGATTACAAACTATTATTGCACCATACATGGTTGGCATTCATTGCATGGCCCATCAAATGAATTTAGCATATAGAATTGTAAGCAATTTCCCTACAGTGTCAAAAGTTGAAGATTTGGTCCATGAGCTCCACTCATACTTCTGTCGAAGTCTTAAACATTTTGCAGAATTTTAGATTTTTGTTGGGGGAGTAACAGGAGGAAACAAGCTTCTCAGGGATGTTGAGACCAGATGGATCTCCTTGTAGGGACCAGTGGAACAAGTTCTAATAGAATATCAATCCTTGATCAGACTAATGTATGAGCAATGCCTCACAGTAGACAAAGATTCTGATCTCTTACATAAGTTGAGTGATATAGAGACTCTATTAACTTTAGCTAGTCTTCTCCCCATGTTGTATTCAATGAACAAACTTGTTAAGAAAGCCCAAGATAGAACTATGTATATCAATGAGTATAGCACTCTACATAAAATGACATGCTTGAGCCTGGATGGTCTATATTCAGATCTAACAGGGCAAAGCCAAAAAAATTTTAGGTGGCAGATAATTACAGATTTGAATCATGCTGAAATTTTTTTACATTTCAATACAAAAAATGAGTTATGTGTCTTTGTAAAAGGATTTCAGATACCAATGCACCAATCTAAGATGAGCAAGCGAGGCAGAGCACTACTAGTTAAAAAAGAATATTTTGACAGGATTGTTAAATCTATTAGTGATAATTTGAAGTCTATTGCATATGAACATCGAACTTGCAACTGAGATTTATGAAAGATTCCCTCAAGAATAAATACTTGAAGCCATGGGTTGTGTGTATCCTCAATTTTGGCATTCAATTGGAGATAATCCAAATGATGCAAAGATGTTTCATAAAAAACTAGAGGAATTGATATTGACATTTTCAAAAGATGCATATTACAATGGACAACCAATAGAAGGAATTTTAAATTCAAATCATCTTAAAAAACAATGTAAACAGTTTGGATTGCTTATGAAACAATAGTTGGTTAACTTGGAGAATCCATTTGAACCTAGATCAATCACAAGGCTTTGGAAAAGGATAGATCAAAGTGAAGCATTGCATATTGCAGTACCAGAATATTTGAAAATTTCTAATTTATGTCAAACAATGATATTTGGGTCAGTGGAAGATCAGAGAGTTTTCAGTGCATTAGGGCTTTTGAAATCAAAGATCAGAAACAAATTAGACAAAAATATGGAAACTTGCTTGAGGTTCTTTGTAACTGAGTATAATGTTAGAAATTTTTCATATGATAGGGCACTGGAAATCTCGAATTCCATGTGTGAAAGACAAGGGTTGTGCAACACTTTAAAAGTTGCTGGTGCTACTACTAGTGCTAGTGCTGAGACAAATGATGGATCACAAACTTAGAGTCAGCATGAAGACAACAAAATTTTTGAATACCTGACTCATAATGAAGATGAACTTGTTAGTACTAGTCAGCTTCTAGATTTTGAGTCCATTTAGGATATAGAAGCCTCAAAGTGAGTCACTGAAGTGAATTAGCAGTTAGTTTATAGGTATTTATAATTATACTTCATTTCTTGAGTCATATTACAATTTCAATTTGCAAAATTGCAAAACTATAGTTGTCATTGATGATTTTTTATATTTTATTCCTTGAATTTGTCAATTAGAATGGATACTTATTTCATATTTTTAATTGTGAATTTGAATTATTTGTAAACAATTATAATTTATTTTCTGAATTATTAGTAAACAATTGAATTATTAGTAAATTGGTATTTGGTTCCACATTATGTTGAACATGAAATGCAACAATTTGTGTCACAAGATCCATAAAATTATTCATATTGCATAATTATTACTACTAGAACCTTTCTATTGTTCTACATTAAATGCTTAACATGATGTTCATGGTGATTAGGGGTTTGTGTTTGTTTTTGTCTTAGTTGGCTAGTAAACCGAAGTTGTCGCGTGTTGAAAACCTGAGTTGTCCTCTCTTTATTTGTCCATGTCAATGTCAAGTGTGGTCAAACAGTTGGTCAGACATTGAGACAATGAGACATGTTTAATGTTTCATCTCTAACTCACAGATAAATTTCATGTTTAACAATTTAAGTGGAGAGTTAGCGAGTGTTGGTTTGGGTTTAAATCGCGAGGTCACTAGTTTTTTGAGTGTTAGCATTTTATGTTAGAGAGCTAGAGATTGTTAATGAAATTGCTTTGGTCACGAGGTCTCGAATTGGATTGATTCCATGCATTATAGCCACAAGAGTTAGCGAGTAAGTACTAAGTCATTAATGGTCCGTGTGCCACTGCTCGTGCCTGTTTATGATGGTAATTAACATAAAACATCAATTTTTGTTGGTACTTGTTGGGTCACTGCGGTTAAGAGATAAAAAGTTTTGAGATTTTATGGTTATCGCTAGCTCGTAGGTCCTTTATCATCAAGTTAGTTTAAGTTGCAAGCTTGCAAGTACTAGGAGATTTTAGTTGTCGCTACCTTGCAAGATGTTTTGCACTTGACCATTTTATGTTGCAAGGTTGCGACTGGGTGTGATTTTATGTTGTCGCAAGGTTGCAAGGTGTTCATGGTTAAGTCATTTTAATTTGCGATCATGCGATGTAGTTGGTATCGCAGCTTAGTTGGTTTCGTCACTTGCTCGCAGGTTTTGAAGTTGTTTAGCATTTTAAGTTGCGATCTAGCGACAGGTAAGTTTTGGTCTGGTTTTTTGGTCATCAAATGCTCGCAGGTTTGTAAGTCTTAAGTCAAAAAGTGTTGCAAGCATGCGATGGCAGTTAAGTTCTTTGTTGTCACAGGATTGCAAGGGTTTAAGTCAAATTAAGTTTTGAGTTGCGAGCTTGCGATGGAATAAGTTATTTTGTTAGATTTGCAGTGGTCGCCAGCTCGCAGGTAAAGAAAGAATATTACAAATGTTGTTGCGAGGTTGTGACTAAAGGTCTTGATAAAGATCAATGGCTATCGCTCACTCACGAGCTTCTTTGAGGATTTGTAAAAGGGGTTGCGAGCTTGCAATTAAGAGGATTTGGTAGCATTGTCGCTAACTCGCCGGTTCCTTTCCTAATTGTTATAACCGGTTGTGAGTGTGTGATTAAAGATGGGGATTGACATGTGGACTTGTTTTTTGGGTTCTGTAAAAGTTTTAAATTGAAATCGCTAATCAAATGCCACAGTAACTAGTTCATGCAAGTGTGGAAATTAATGAGACTTGAGAGAAGTGACGGTGCCCAAATACCATAAATTGCATGATCGAGCCGATATTTTGACATTTTTATAATTGCATTAATGCATTCTATTAGTATAATTGAATTAATCCCACACTAGCCAGTTCATGCAAGTGTGGCAATTAATGAGACTTGAGAGAAGTGACGGCACCCAAATACCATTTTATGTTGCAAGGTTGCGATTGGGTGTGATTTAATGTTATCGCAAGGTCGCGAGGTGTTTGCGGTTAAGTCATTTTAATTTGTGATCAGGTGATGTGGTTGGTATCACAGCTTAGTTGGTTTCGTCACTTACTCATAGGTTTTGAAGTTGTTTAGTATTTTAAGTTGTGATTTGGCGACAAGTAAGTTTTGGTCTGATTTTGTGGTTATTGCATGCTTGCGGGTTTGTAAGTCTTAAGTCAAAAAGTGTTGCAAGAATGCGATGGTGGTTAAGTGTCTTGTTGTTGTAGGATCGCAAGGGTTTAAGTCAAGTTAAGTTTCTAGTTGCGAGCTTGCGATGAAATAAGTTGTTTTGTTAGATTTGCAGTGGTCGCCAGCTCACAAGTAAAGAAAGAATATTACAAATGTTGTTGCGAGGTTGCGACGGAAGGGCTTGATAAAGATAAATGGATGTCGCTCACTCATGAGATTCTTTGAGGATTCATAAAAGGGGTTGTGAGCTTGCAATTAAGAGGATTTGGTAGCATTGTTGCTAACTCGCTAACACATGGACTTGTTTGTTAGGTTCTGTAAAAGTTTTGAATAGCAATCGCCAAAGGGCATGAATTCAAATTTCGCTCGAGTACTTCAGCTTTGAATTAATGCCACAGTAGCTAGTTCATGCAAGTGTGGCAATAAATGAGACTTGAGAGAAGTGATGGTGCCCAAAAACCATAAATTGCATGATCGAGCTGAGATTTTGTATAATTGCATTAATGCATTCTATCTTCGAGGTAATCCAGTGAATTGAGCTCTACAACAACGTTGGAGAATTCAGAGTGTTGGGTGTGGGAAAATTTCAGAAAATTGGTTAAGTTTTTCTCCTACAACTAAAATGAGCCAAGCGACAAGTGGAACTAGAGGTTCCAAGCCCAAGCCCAAGCCCAAGCCCAAGGCCACGACAAGTGGAGGACCTGGAGGTTCCAAGGCCAGTGACACTAAGGAAAAGACAATTAAGAAATACAAAGAAGAATTTGTAGATTTTCTACCAGGGACTTTTGTTGCTTTGAATACAAATGATTTGGCATGGAAAGATTGATGGAGCCAATGCAGAAACCCTACCGTGCTTAATATGACTGGTTCTGCTCTGTTTCATTATTTTTGGAATAATAGGGTTAAGGGTGTCCCGATGTCAAACCCTTGATCAAAGAGTTGGCCAAACACTATTGCCCAGTGTCTAGGGTAATCAAAAGAAAGAACCAGTCTACCCTAGTTTCAATTAACAGAGCTAGCTTTGTTGAAGCTTTCCAGATTACTAGTGTTGCATGTACAGATATAGATTTGGAGTGGATTGCAGAGGATTATGACAAATACAAAGGTGTTATCAAGAAGCATGCAATGTCTAGATACATGCCTAGGGTGAATAGGAAACTAGTTATAATTCCAGAGAGTATCGAACCACCATTTGACATCACACCTTTCCTATTAGGCCCAATATGGAAAGCTAATGTACTAAGAGGGGAGGGGTGAATCAATACTTCAAAACTTTTCTTCAACAATAAATTTATTGTTATGCATAAACTGAATAGTGCAATAACACAATATAAAGCTAAAACAAATAGATAACAATCATACATGATTCACTCCATAACACATATATTTTGGTTACACAGAAACTCTTGGTTAGAGAGAAAAACTGTGGTGGGGATGGCACCCACAACTTCACTACTGTAATAATAAAGCTTGCTTGGTTAGAGATACATGTTTAGCTATTTCTTATAGCTTACCCTATTAGGAGTACCAAGATCTGTTAGATCTATGTTGCTAAAGGATTTTACAACACTTAATCGAAATGTTGCACCTAGTTAGAGGCTTTACAATTTATAGACTTGATTAGAGTCTTTTACCCTGTTAAAGGTTTCTCTTACAACTTCAAAATATTATAATAAATCATTACAAATATCTGCAACTTTACATCTGGAATGTTATAGCAGATTCTATGTGCTCAGAATAAGATTACCTTGCTTATAGCATACCTCGATAACCCATATAGTAACTTGGTAAACCCTTTTGTTTAATCTATTCTTTGACTATTCTCTTAAATCCTTCTTGGTGACCTCTGTGTCTCTGTAACAGTCATAACACTTAGTGCTTTCACATGTCTTGCTTCATATATTTCTATATCTTCATTTTTGTCATGCTACATGTATATGTCTAATCTCAATCCATGTTGTATAAATAGATCTCTTATGTTGGTGATCTAGTTCATTGCTTCGATCTTACAAATATGTTTTATCAAATGAATAACCATGCAAAATATTTCATTGGTTAGATGACCTCAAAATCATACACAATCTTTAAGTCCAATTTCCATTGTGATAACGGTTCTATGTGCCTCGATCTTGTAACACGTTTCCATATGTATGTCCAAGTTCAATGAATCTGGTAACATGTTTCACTCAGTGTATATCAACTCAGTGTGTCATCTTTGCTGCTCAGTAGACATGGAATGATACTCGGTAGATAGCTCGGTGCATACTAGGCTCTATGACTACTTTCTTCTAAAACCGACTGGACGGTGCATACCGACTGAATATTTCGCTAGAGATAATCGACTAGAGTATATAGAATAACTTTGAACATAAAACTAATGGCAATTTGATAAGTAGTAACAATCTCCCCTTTTGACATTAGTTGAGATGTTTGACAAAAACTACTTTCAAAGTTATAACTCAATAATCTATATACTTGCAAGATTTGACTATACTGATAGTATATACATTAGTCAATGAAGTAATAAATCTAGGTATACTCCCCTTATCAATATACTGTACAAAACTCTGATTTTGTATGCTCAATGATCTGCTCTTGTTCTTTGCTTAGTGTTTTGTTCACTACTCGGTTAACTGCTCTTGGATACTCTGCTTACTCTGCTCGGTATATCCATACTATACTTTGATGCTTTGAATACTATATCACTCCCCCTTTTTGACAAACATCAAAATTTAGTTACCATTCGGTGGTGGCAACTGGTCAAAAATGGATTTGTACTTTGTCTATGCTTCGGTGAGAGTGACAGAGAGTGCATCCTTGACACTATCCATTAAAGAATTTTGGGCTTGAATGTCAGCCAATAGAGAAATTAAGCCATCTAATGTGCTTCCCTCTTGTGTAGTAGATAAGTATGTGGCTCAATTGATCTATTCTTGGATGGATGAAAGATGAGGAAGGAATAATGTCTGAAGTGTCATTATGTCCATCCTAATCTTGTGTTCTTCATTTCTTAGGTCCAATTGTTGAGCCATGAGCTGTTGTAACTTTGTATAGAAATTCTGAACTGAATTGGGCTCTGTGGTCAACTTATTTGAGAGATTGGTGATCTCTTTCTCAATTGCTTCAGTTTTATTTTTTATGTCTTTAATGAATAAAGAAAATGTACAGAGTTTCTGAAATAAATAATGAATGTGCTTGAGTTGAGGGGTCAACTTAGCAATAAATTTAACAAGTTTAACTTTGCCAATAGCTATAGCTTTCTGTACCTCTTCTATCATTTTTGCAGTGAGCTCTTTGTCTTTTAGCTTGCTCAAATATTCAGATGCATCTACTCCAAATGTCTCTATTGTGGTTAGGAGTTCATCCAATTGAATGTGGATGGCTACATCTTTGGTTATAGTAGCTTCAGGTAGCATATCTGTTAAGAGTGCTTTCACCTTCTGAAGTACTTTATTTTTCTTTTGAATAGCCATTTTCTTTTCCTATTCAGCCTTTGCTTTGCATAGTTCACCGAAATCAATGAGTGCTTGCCCCTTTAATTTTGATATGTCTACATTGGGCAACACTATTGGTTTTGACAAATCTACTTTGAAACTATGCCTTTTCATCTTCTTTTCTTTACCTTTCACCGATTGAACTAAGACAATGGCTTGTGAGGCTTGATGACCCTTGGTAGGTTGCTCGGTAGAGGCAACACTTTGGTCGGTTTCTTTAGCCTCTGTAGTGTCCTTTGGTGTCTCGGTACTTGGTGTCTCAGTTGCAACATTTTCAGTGCTAGAAGGATCCAGAGACATCTATTCTTGAGTAATACCTTCTCCTACTATAGAATCGTGACCTTTGGTGCCTTTATCTGTATCCTGAGAGGCTTCGGTTGAGACAGGTTGATTGACCGGTGGATAAGGCTGAACTTGTTCCAAGACTGATTCACTAGATACAAGTTTTGCATATGCATTGCCTTCTATCATTTCCTATTCAGGTGCCTTTTTATCCATGATATCTTCATCTATTTGAATGGTGTCTGTAGGGTCTTGCTCGGTAACATCAGGATCTTGCTCGATGACATCAACAATTTCAACTGTAGCTTGCTCACCAGCATCCTTGATTTTAAATATTTCCTACCACTTTTCTTTTGTCTCATTTTCCACTTCAATATATAGCCCATTCATCAGTTTCAAGGCTCTTTGTTTGATGAGGAACTTTGTGTTGTAGGTTGTCAGATGTTCTTTTATTTCAGCTACCGACATGTTTGGAAAGAGATGTACCAGACTTCTTTCTCTAATCTGTTTCTCTGAGTCCATTGCATACTTCCACCTATTGTCAATATGTAAATATAATTCATTTGGAAGTGACTTATATAGTTCCAATGGAGCCAATAAAAACTTTAGAAGTGTGCAGATGACAGCTTCTTCAATTCATCTCTTTTCATCTTCATTTCTAGATTCATACTTAACATATCTGAATCCGCCAAATCCACCATATTCCTTCAGGTTACTACTAAAATTTTCAACACTATGTACATTTGCCTTCTTGCTCTTGACAATCTGAAAGTTGCTTGCATCCTCAGATTTGGTATCACTAGACTCTTTTGCCAAAATGAGTCTCCGAGTAGATTTCTTGTAAGTTTTTGTTACCTTGGGAATAGTAACACTCTTTGTTTTCTTACTCGGTGAAGCTACAGATGCTCCTATGTTAGGTTGCTTTGTTGGTGGAGTTGGTGAGGCCTTTGATGAATCTTGTTTCTTTCTTTTCAACACTTTTCCCTTAGGCAATTCAGTGCTCAGTGTTATAGCTGCCTCTTGGGCTTCAAATTCCTCTTCAGTAATGGCTATAGTGCCTTTGGCAGGTGTGGAGGAAGAATCTTCTCCAAATTTCTTTGATAATTCCTTTATCATCTTTGTTGCCTTTCTTGTAGCTTTGGGTACTACAATGCTCATTTTTACTTTTTCCTTCACTTCTTCATAGGTTCCATACCTCAACTCAGTAGCATGCCTTGGTAATGTAAGAAATGCATCAATTTGTTGTTGTGTGATGTCAAAATCAATCTCGTAACCCATAGGTGACAAAGATTGAGTTCTTGGTTACACAACATTCACATATCAGTAATCAGTGTCTACTTCAAAACATATGTCATCTTTGTATTTCTCCACTAGCTTGGGTGGAATCTGGTACCTGTTATGCATTTTCTCTTGAAACTTACTAAAGTAATCATCCATAATATCATTAAAATTATCACCTAGCTTCTTAATGAAGTCATTGATCTGATGGGTGATTGGTCGGTGTAGTTCCCAAACAACTTTACCGACTAATGGAAAGAATTTTTCAAAATAGAAAAACATGCATACAAGTAGTGATCCAAACTTTAGTGTATTAGCCCAGTTGTTCTTCTTCCTGATGGTGTTCAAATTCTCAAACAAGTTTTTTAGCAACACCTCACATAGATCAATTTTCATTCCCTTTTTCACAATTTTGTAAGCTAGGTCTACTGCTGCATAGGGTACATTGTTTTCCCTTGCCGATTGGAAGAAACAGTAACCTATTACTCTAATGGCAAATTTTAGTTCTGCATCTGTGACATTGTTCAATTTCAGTCCTCTACAATCTGATTCCACTCTGGTTAAACTGATCAATTCCTTCTGTGATATTAGCTTTTGAGCTCAGGCATGATCATAAATAGGGTAACCGGTAATCAGATGAATGATTTCTTTGGTAATCTTAAACAGTTGCTCTCCTAGCCACATGAAGTCATCATGAACTCTGCTCAGAACAAACTTGTCCCACTGGGGTTTGAACACACGGGGATTGGTTAGGGCTTTAGTTAATCCCTTGATCTTAATGTGCTCAAACTTGCTATCTAATTTTCCATTGGTACACAATTCATCATAGGTATCTTTGATTTCAATGTGAACGAGTTCTTCAACATGACATTTGGTGAAGAATCTCACATCCTCGACTAATAACACTCTGTTCGGGATGAGTGAAAATGCGGTTTCATCATCCGGTTCAGATGCAACTTTGGGAGTTAACGAGTATTTTAGTGAGGGATTTTTAACATTCTTAACAACGATGGGATCTTGGATCTTAGGCGCCATTAGTAGATTTTAGACAAAAAACTAACAAAAGATTCTTAGGGTTTGAGGGTTTTCAAATGGCAGATGCTTCACACTTAGTAGATATGAAATAGAAATCTTCAACAAATATGATCGGTAAACTAGCTTAACAATGTGTTGAGATTGATGTAAATACCTTTGAATTTTGCTTTGTAGGAGGTTTGATTGCCTTTGAATTGCTTGCTCTTCTCTCTCAAAAACTTGGTAAGTAAAAATGACCGGGTAAATGCTTTAAGTACATAATATGCCTTATCGGGCTCCATGCAGGTTAGGTCAAAAAACATTAAATGCACTCAGTTCCACTTAACCGATTTACTCTCCTTTTTCTATTTTAATCGGGTAACCAAACTTCCTTCATTTACCGACTTGACAGGCTTCCTGTATTCACCAACTTGACAGGTTTCCTGTAAAGTGCTCCAAAAGACTTTAATAGAATTTCAAACTTACTACTACATCTTAACTATGTAGATTTTGAATTAAGTACATAATAAAATAGGAATTGTTAAGATTTAACCTTGAGAGAATGTAGTCCCTTCATACCTTTACCGATTAATTTGGAATAGGAGCACCTAACTCGGTAGGTAAGGTGCTTTCTTCATTTGACACAATTTCCTTCTTTTTCCAAATCATCTATAATTTGTCTTTTATTTCTTTAGTATATTTTCTAGGTTGATCTCTACAATCTCCAGCCAAGTGTCCTACTTTGTGACAATGAAAACATGCCATACCAGGATTTCTCCATGATCTTCGGTTGTTCATCCCAAACCTTATAAAGTAGTTGGCACTTATATGTCCATATCTTCCACAACATTCACATTATATCCTTGTATTGTAATCCCATGGTACTACAGAATACTGTCGGTAAGGATCTGTGTGAGTTCGGTAACCTCTAGCATTTTCTCGGTGTGTGGACCACATATAGTTCTTTTGCTTAAACCAACACTTCTCAGTACTATGTCCATATCTATTGCAGTTTTTACAAAACCCTTTGAATTTTGCCTTCTAATAATTGTTAACAGACTTTGTCCTACATTGATTAGATGTGTGACCATATTTATTGCAATTGTAACAATAACCATTGGACTTAGTGACATTCGGTTGCTTACCTTTTTTGATTTGGCACATGTTGGTAGTATGACCTTGATTTCCACAGTAGTTGCAAATAGGCTTCTTTCTTTTTATTCCAACTTACTTTGATGATTCTCCTCTCTCAATAGTACGAATTCCCTTCTCAGTAGAGTCTTTTCCTTTGTAACCGAGTCCTACATCTTTGTTGGGTCATCTTGTATTCAGTTGCTCATCCAACATCTTTGATGCTTCATAACTCTTCTTTAGTGTTTCTTTGGATTTCTTCTCTGTTTCAAGTTCATTGGTCAAACTTGATACTTCAAGTTTCAATGCTTGGTTCTCATCATCTTTCAGATTTGCTTCATGACGTGCATAACCTAGTTGATCTGATAGGTTTTGTTGAATTCTAGTCAACCTTGTGATTTCATCATTCTTATCAGATACTAAGGCTTCAAGTTGTTGTTTCTCTCTTTCTAGATCTCTTACTTTATCCTTGGCTATCCTCAATGCATCAAGATTTTCAGTCATCTGTGTGCTGAAATGTTCATGTTCTCTTTTCATTGCTTTTAGTTGATCAGTGAGTGCTTTGTTCTTTTCTTTCAATACTCCAATCATTTCTTCAGTCTCTTCAGATATATTGTTCTCAGATGATGTCTCAATTTGTTCCACTAACTCTTGAGAGTCCTACAAATCATCAGATAATCTTCTTCTCACTTTCAAAGATTTTTGCATTTGTCTTTGCATGTCTGCAATCACTTGATTAGCATGATCGAGCTCTTCTTGTAGATACACAATCCTCCAAGATTGTTTATAGCCTTCCATTGATAAGATCTTTCTCTTTAGGCTATTAAACCCTTTTTCCAAGATTGAAGCTCGGATACCAATTGTTAGGCCCAATATGGAAAGCTAATGTACTGAGAGGGGAGGGGTGAATCAGTACTTCAAAACTTTTCTTCAACAATAACTTTACTATTATGCATAAACCAAATAGTGTAGTAACACAATATAAAGCTAAAACAAATAGATAACAATCTTACATGATTCACTCCATAACACATATATTTTGGTTACGCAGAAACTCTTGGTTAGAGAGAAAAAATGCGGTGGGGATGGCACCCACAACTTCACTACTGCAATAATAAAGGTTGCTCCGTTAGAGCTACATGTTTAGCTATTTTTGATAGCTTACCCTATTAGGAGTATCAAGATCTGTTAGATCTCCCTTGCTAAAGGATTTTACAACACTTAATCTAAATGTTGCACCTGGTTAGAGGCTTTATAATTTATAGACTTGATTAGAGTCTTTTACCTTGTTGAAGGTTTCTCTTACAACTTCAAAATATTACAATAAATCATTACAAATATCTGCAACTTTACATCTGGAATGTTATAGAAAATTCTATGTGCTCAGAATAAGATTACCTTGCTTATAGCATACCTCGGTAACCCATACAGTAACTCGATAAACCCTTCTGTTTACTCTGTTCTTTGACTGTTCTCTAAAATCCTTCTCGGTGACCTTTGTGTCTCTGTAATAGTCATAACACTTAGTGCTTTCACATGTCTTGCTTCATATATTTCTATATATTCCTTTCTATCATGCTACATGTATATGTCTGATCTCAACCCATGTTGTATAAATAGATCTCTTATGTCGATGACCTAATTCATTACTTCGATCTTACAAATATGTTTTATCGAATGAATAACCATGCAAAATATTTCATTGGTTAGATGACCTCAAAATCATACACAATCTTTAAGTGCAATTTCCAATGTGATAATGGTTCTATGTGCCTCGATCTTGTAACACGTTTCCATATGTATGTCCAGGTTCAGTGAATCTAGTAACACATTTCACTTGGTGTATATCAACTTGGTGTGTCATCTTTGCTACTCGGTAGACAGCTCGGTGCATACTGGGTTTTGTGACTACTTTCTTCTATAACCGACTAGACTGTGCATACTGACTGAATATTTTGGTAGAGATAACCGACTAGAGTATATAGAATAACTTTGAACATAAAACTAATGGCAATTTGATAAGTAGTAATACTTTCCACCATTATATGCATTGCACAATCTATGGATTATGCAGAGTGTTGGGTTTTGATGGAGATTCAATAATGTCAGCTGAATTACTAATGATGGCTATGGACATTCAACACCCAGATGTTAACAAAGATTACGATTATGTGGGCTATGTGGTTGAACACATTCATAATGCTCTAGTTGAAATTCAGAGTGGTGCACCCAGCCTTACATTTAAGCATTATTCATTGCTAATGCATTTAATATTGTTCTATAATGTTGAGTTCATGGATAAAGAATTGGAGCTTTTCAAAGAAGAATTGGGTGTCTTAATGCCAATACAAAGATGGACCCAGGTTTGGGACAGTAGTTCTCCCCATTCTTCTTTCCTTGTCTTTGAAAATTGGATTGTTTCAGCAATTATGGAAATGCTAGGAATAAATAGGGAAAGATTGTCAATTAATGTTAGGAGAGTTTTGAAACCTTACCAGTATGTTCCAAACTGGTCTATTTCACATAATTGGGGGGACTTTTATTTTTTTATATAACTTTACTATGATCAGAGTCTATGGGTGTCCTTAGCCTCCCCATATTTTACCAAAATTTGTTCCAATTAGGATTGCTTTTATGGAGTTTATCTAGCAATTGACCCTAGTTGAAAAAGAATACCTTGAAAGACACGGGAAGGGTTCTCTTCTTCCTAGGCTTTGGGTTGCATCTGATTTTACCATTAGTAGGAGTTCCTTTGATGAAGTAAACAATTTCTTAAACAATATAGGTTGGTTAATGTTGTGTCTAGATTCTATGATCCTGAATAATTTATTAAACATGGATTGCCAAAAATGACACCTTGGGCCACAATAAAGGACCATGAACCATTGGACGATGAAGATGTGGTTAGAAATTTGCTAAGAAAAGATGAAGTACAAGAAAGGAGAAGAAAATGGAAAAAATTGATGAGAGTTGAAGCAAAATTGAAGGCTATTGACCCTAGTTTCTTAGGTTTTTGCCCTAATAACCTGTACCTAGAGAGGATTAACAAAATGTTGAGTTTATATGAAATTTTGATGGAACAAATGCCTCAAATTCCAGAAGTGACTACTCAGCAGCAAGACCC
This sequence comes from Cryptomeria japonica, assembly GCF_030272615.1. Classification (NCBI taxonomy): domain Eukaryota; kingdom Viridiplantae; phylum Streptophyta; class Pinopsida; order Cupressales; family Cupressaceae; genus Cryptomeria; species Cryptomeria japonica. The sequence continues at coordinate 830,699,092 of NC_081409.1, forward strand.
CCAAGATTGACATTCTTCACATGGCAAGAGGCCACTTAGTGTGTCTACTAATGATGTAGAGAGTGGGGATGAAGTTCAATCTACTTGAGTGCTAGCTGCAAAGAAACCAAAAACCAATGAGGTCGGTACAATTGTGAGGAGAGACCTTGCTAGAGCAATTGTTACAAAACAAGGACACTACTTTCATCAAATAAGGACACATCTTAGAGAAGCAAGGCAAAATGAAGAACAAGAAGAAACAAACAAAGCCCTTGCTCAAGGCTTTGATGAGTTTGTGATGTTGTCAAATGAGTTCTTGAAAGTTGATGACTTTATTAAGTCAGATGAATTTAAAAGTTTTTTGACAAGGTTGAAACAAAAACAATTAAGACAAAATCTAATCATAGAGGAAGCAAATGAAGAAAAGAAAGAGGAGATCATCAAGGCACTACAGGAATATGATCTTGATAGGGAGAAAATATCTATGGAACAGGAAAGACAATTGATTAAGAGTACTGGTATGATTATGATGCCTGACTGGGATATCCAGTCTATTTTTATTATTGATCAGATTAGAAAGCAAGAGGACCCAATGTTTAAAATTGAATTTGAAATTGGAGATGTAATAAGAGGGTCAGGATTTAATCCTAAGTCAAAGACACTTGTTGCTTGGTCTTTGGCCCCTTCCACTCAAAAGCCCCATCTTCTAAATATCCAAGTAGAAAAGAAAGTTGACAGAATGATCTGGAACTTGTAGAACACAACTGACATGAAGATTGCCTCATTTTTTACTCAAGTTTCTTTCATGAATTTATCAAAAACAAAGGATTTGTCAACAAGATACACAGAAACATATGCCCAATTGATTGCATTGTCTAAAAAATATCAAGAGACACTGATGAAGAAGGGCACTCTAGAGGAAGAGTTAGTGGAGTTGAAAGATAAAATTGCAAATGAGCCCCCTCCAATACAAATTATAAAACAAGTACAAGAAACACCAACTGATGTGATAGTAAAAATGGAGGAATACACAAGGAAAATTGAAAAGCTTGAAAAGGAACAAAATGTCAAGGCTATCTCTATTGTGTCAGGAATTCTGAAACACGGGATTAATGTATTGAAAGGAAAATTGATGGTAGTGCATGATTTGCATATTTCTTTGAAAGAAGCAAGTAAAACATCCTCTGAGGCTATCATTTTTCTTGGACCTTTGTTTAATGTTTGGTTAGGAAGAAGCATATTAATGGATAAGCTAGATACTACAATGATGTATAGTGATGAGTTCCCTCCCAAGATCAGTGACACTAAAGACATGGTGGAGGTAATGAATGCAGCTTATGCATTTTTCACAGGGAAGGATGTGCTTATAAATGAAAAATTGCAGACATTTGGGGAAGGCTATAGTAACTTGGTGCCTTCAATTTATGGCAATAATGGAGATTTGAAATCAGTTTCTGATTGGACCAGCGAATTTGATTTGATTCTGGAGCAAGAATAAATAATCAAGCATATAAATTAACAGGTTGATGTTGATTTCCTTAACGATATGCTTAATTCACTATTCAAGGTTGAGGTTGACCATGCAAATTTTATTGTTGAGTCTAGGGCACTTACAGATGCCAGATGGATAGATTCAGTTGCAAAGTTGGAAGAGGTAAAGGCATTCAGTTGGCCAATAGACAAAGAGGTGGACAAGTGGCAAGCCATGCTAAAGCCAAAGAAGAAATGTCAGGTTGAGGTTGCTACCCAAGATTCCTCACAGTAATTATAAGCTTTTTAAATCCTCATCTTATTAAAGGATTCCAAGATTAATTTGAGAGGGATGGCCACTTTTTCTTTTTGATCGGTAGAGAGGGATGGCCAATTGGCCACATTTATTGATGTTCAAAACTCTTATTTAGTTATAATAGCTCAATTGTTCAAGAATTTGATAAGTGCATAGTTGAATCGCATTGTGAATTTACTTTATGATATCATTATGAATATAATATCAATATCATTTGTAGTTTGAGATCTTCATATAATTTTCTTTGTGTTGAATTTATGTTTTCATTGTGAATTGAATGGTCAAGGGTTTTTCAGTTTACATATGAATCTGGGTTGTGTATGTAATGACATTATTCAGAATTTCATTCCTATTTATCTACAAATGAATCTTATTGAAGTTTATTATCAGGTTGTCTTTGAATTGTAAGTGACTCTATGCCCTAGGATAAGGCACTAGTATGTTGTCTTGATGTTGACTTGGTGAAGTGACCTTCCAATTATAATAGTTGATTCATTGTGGGTGAATATGTTTTCTTGTTTTCCTTTGATTATGAAATTGTGATTTTTCTATAACATCTATCATGGAATTGGATCCTCAAAAGATATTCCTTTTAATTGAGTTGCATGCATGTTTTAGTAATTATGTTGTATTCCTATCTATTGTGGTGTTTGATACTTCCATTCTTAATACTCTTATGATTTTATATGCTATAGATGTTTATGTAATATATATGGAGGTGTTCTATGACTATAATCCGCCCACCAATTACAATGAGGTGAATCCTTAATATGATTCTAGACTAACATAAATTTTGCATTCCTAGGGATAATAGGAAGAATTAAATGAAAAATTACATACACCATAACAATGCAACAAATGAAAAAAGTTAAAACTCATGATTCTGATCATTTGAAAGAGATAGAATTATACACAAAATAAATTTATATATAACTCCTTCAAGATCCTGCACAAAGCTTAACACTAAATGCTTTTCATTTTCTTTGTAAATGACTATATAGTATACAACTTGCTCCCTTCACCTAGAGTCTAGAATCACTATTGGAACCAAAAAAGGAATCCCAATGACTATACAACTTGCAAAACTTCTTGAGCCATGCAATTATCACCCTAATGCCTTCGGATGGAATGTGAGATGTTATTTTTTGTCCAACAGATCATTTCCAAATAGAGGAGGAAGCCTTCATGCCTAGGAACAGAGAAAATGGAAAGAGGAGCTCGAGCCTTCAAGCCCACGATCAGGGAAAGTGGAAATAGGAGCTTTAGGGTAAATGTAATATGTTGGGGAGGGGTTGCAGCTTCCATGTTGTCACAAAGATGACTGGCTGCCAATCCCCACCCAAACAAATCCTTCCTTCATTCATCTATAGGCTCCTTCTTCAAACCTCTTGCCATCCTATGGCAGAGTAAAAGCAGAGGATGTGCCATGCTTGGCCTTTCTTGACAAAAAAAGGCTTTCGCACCCCCTCTAGCAATCCTTCTCACTTTCACAACCCCTCTGACAATAAACAAACTCAAACAGAAGAAAACAAAAAAACACCCATCTAGTATCACAGAGCACACAACAACTCCATGCACGATCCTACTCAAACATCATCTTCTTTTCTGAGGAAAAAACCACTCTCAGAAAATGAAAAAGGTTTCTTTTCTCTTCTACCAATTAAGTCACCACTCAATTATATTTATAAAATTATCACACTTCATTTGGTGATGCTCATTCACGTGAAAAATCATCATTTTGGTGTTTTTCAACATGACTGTAGACTCTAGAAGTCATGCCTATCAAATCCACTGCATCCTGCTAAGGCTCATCTATTGTGAATGATTTTGTTTCTAGATTTTATTACTCGTTGATTGGACAAATTCTGCTTCAGAATCCCTGACAACAAGAAACCTGAGCTCTTATTTCTCAGAGAAATCTGTGATCTCCCATCTCTAACTCAGAAGCTATCCAATCCTTTTATGCCTCTGAAACCATCATCCTCACTTGTCTAATCAACCTCAACTCAGGAGAAACCTTCAAACTAGTCCCTCAGGAATGAGTCAGCATCCAAGCCTTAAAAATTTTAGGTTGCAAGCTAGCAACCAGATAGTTTGTGGTTAAATTTTATAGTTATTTCCATCTCGCGAGGTAAAATGTCTGAAGACGTGATCAAGCCACGAGCTGGCGACAAGTTGGTTTGGATTTACATCGCGAGGTCTCTATCTTTTTGGGTGTTAGCATTTTATGTTACCAAGCTGGAGATTGTTAGTGAAATTGCTTTGGTCGCAAAGTCTCGAGTTGGTCTGATGTCATACATTATAGCCACGAGAGTTAGTGAGTAACTCATTTCATACAGTTGTCGCTAGCTCTCATGTTTGTTTAATGTTATCATTTTTAGGTCACGAGCTAGCGACTAGATAGTTTGTGGTTAGGTTTAATGGTTATCACCAGCTCGCAAAGTTAAATGTTTGAAGACCTAATCAAGCCGCAAGCTTGCGAGTGAAGTGCTAGCAGTTAAGAGATTAATATTTTTATGTTGGCGAGTACACAACAAGGGTTGAAGTTACCACTATCTCCAAGTCGCTGTGGTGACGAGGACTTAACATTTTGTGGTCGAGAATTGGCGAGTGGTAGTTTAGTTTCCCTTAGTCGCTAGATCTTGAGGTTACGAAGGCTTAGCATTTTCATCTTGCGAGTTGGAGATAGAGAGAGACGTAAGGGCAGTCTTCCAGGTAGAGAGTTGACGACTGTGTGCCACGTGTTTTAATGACTTAAAGTTAATATCTTGAAATTGCCAATATTTTTTTTTTATGGTTTGAAAACAACTTGAAATCACCAATATTTTATTTTTATGATTTGAAAATAGGTTGAAATCACCAATAAAATAGATTGAAACCGCCAATGCAAATATTTTTCTGGTTCTAAAAACATTACAATTCGCCCATGCAAATATTTTTTTAGTTTCAAAAACATTACAATTCGCCAGGATTTTTCACAAACTTTGAGCAATCATGGCTAATTTGCCAATGGAAATTATCATTTTTCTCCGTAAACCACAAAAATTCGCTAGTAAAATTAAAATTTTCCTTGGGAATTATATAGCTTTCACCAGGTTTTTACACCTTGTCCAAGGGGTGGGGGGGTTCTTAAAGTTTTCCCTGTCTGCAATAGTTTTTTGAGACTCTACAAGAGATTGTTCCAACAATTCTTGTTCTTCAGCTACAACCCTTTATACCTTCTTCAACTCTCTTCTTGTTTTCTTTAGCTCATCTAAGGCACTAATGAGTTCTTCTTCAAGATCTACTTCACCTTCTTTCTCTTCCTCTTCCGCTTCTTCAGGTACTGGTACCTCTTGATCCATAAAAAGATTTTCTCTTACTTCATCATCACTACAGCAGTCATCTGAGGCACTTTCCACATTTGTGGTATCATCTTCATGTGTGAAAAGACTACTCTTCTTCTGATAGCCTTTCCTACCATGTCGATAGACATTTTTCTTCCCATCCTTACTAAATGATCTGCTACCTTTTGATTGATCATCTTCATTCTTGTCACCATAAGGACATTTAGCAGAAAAATGTCCAATCTTTCCACAGTTGAAACATTTTAAAGGAAGTTTGCCTTTATATTTTCCTGAACCTGTCTTGAGTCTTCTAACAAAGTTTGCCATGATGTCATCAGAGTCTTCACCAGTTGCATCATGGGAAGATTCTTCTTTTCCTTTTCTTGATGTCGTGAATGGAGCTTCTTTCTTCACAGCATCAGTACCAGCAATTCTCATCTCATAAGCAGTTAGGGAGCCATATAACTCATACATTGTGAATAATTTCAGATCATTTGCTTCTTCTATTGCGGAGACCTTTGTATCATACTTAGATGTAAGGGATCTAAGTACTTTCTTTACTACAACCTCATCTTTTATTTCTTATCTAAGCCCTCTAATGGTGTTTGTTGTTCCATCAACCCTTCGGAGATAGTCAACAATCTTCTCTTCCTCTCTCATCTTCAATCCCTCAAGTTGTGCTCTCAAAGTTTGCAACTTGGCTTCCTTGACTTTAGCATCTCCTTCAAAAATCTTCTGTAGCTTATCCCAGGTCTCCTTGGTAGAAGAACAATGCATGACTTTAACAAAATCATTAACAGATAACCGACTAAGAATCAAATTCTTGGCTTTAGCGTTGTTCTCATATTCCTTAGCATCTTGATGAGTAGGAGGATTATTAGGAACTATATAACCATTTACAACCACCATCCATACATCATAACCTAGAGAGGGCAAATAGGTTTCCATTCTTCTACTCCAAAAGGCATAGTTGATATCATCAAACATAGGAGATTTTGAGGAGGCTGATTCATTTCTTGCCATTATGACCACTTGACAGGATCTATGCAAGCTAGAGAACATTTTTGATAAAAGGGGGTACCTAGGCTCTGATACCAATTGTTGGACACAATGGATCACTGAGAGGGGGGTGAATCAATGATCTTAATCTTTTCTTTTCATCAAGAAGATACCGGTAAATGAAACAAACTAAGTGTTAGCTGGCAGCATAAATAGTGCAACCAAGGTGTGTGAAAGGATTTGCTAAACTAAAAAAATATCACATAAAAAAGGATGCAAGACAAAAAACCAAATATATACAAGGAAAACCCAATGTGGGAAAAACCTCAGTGAGAATAGTTGCTAGAGATATTATGCTCCAATCTAGCCTCACAATGAAACTCTGATTACAAAATTTAGGGAACCAACCTAAGGAGTACCAAACCTTGAGTTATGAGCACTGACTCAAAGGAGCACCAACACCTACACAATTTGTAGGCTACTATCTAAAGGAGCTACAACCCCTGCACTAAGCTACAACTTAGAGAGAAACAATATAAGACTCAAATACACAAATGAAATCACTGTTGCAAATGAAGTTTTGCAACCTTACAATATCTTGCTCTGTCGGTTTCTGTCTTACCGGTTTGTTTCCTCTTTTCCTAATCTGCAACTTGACTTTGTTGATCACCTTCCTCAATCCTTGCTCACACTGTCTTCCTCCTTAACTCACCCTTAATCACTCTTTATCAGGCACTGCTTCTGCCAGTTTATAACCTCAATGTTCAATGCACTGATCACCGGTTGTTCCTTATACTGGTTTGCTCTGCTTCACTTGTAAATTAATACTTTGCTCACAAACACTTTTAGTGTTTTTCTCTTTGGCTCCCGGACATCAAAAATTACCCTTGTATTCTACAGTAGCAACAATATTACTTAGTCTCGAGCTCTTCTTTTTAACCACTGGTTTCCCGCCAAAATGAAAATCAAAATTTGAGCACTTAGGGTTTCCTTTTCCAGCACAATATGCATTAGATCCTATCTAGTTTGTCATGTGTCGATCACCTGTACTCCAGAGATGCATCTATACATATTTTCCATTCCCAACGCATGCTTGCTAAAGATAGCAATCACGTACAATATTTTTTACTCTGAAATCCATTAACACATAAAAGAACCTGGTTGTTTCCTTTTCAAGGTCATCTTGGGATCAGATTTCCTTTGCATTGATTCAGGCACCAACCGCTTGTTGATCTTCCTTCATCATTCTTTCTTTCTGAAGCCGCACCTTTCAGTTACAATCCCATGATTTCTGGCTGTTTCATTTATGTCGACTAACAGTTTCACCAACCTTGTCGATGGTAGCTTTACCGATCCCTATGTATTTGCCACCTCAGATCCACATGACATCACACAATCAACCACTTAGCTTACTGATACACCATTAGTTCATACTTGATCATTCAGTAACCTCATCCTGGTACATCCCTTTACCAGTGATACCTTCTTCTTTTGCTAACTAGCAATGCACACTACACCGGTAACACACCTTCACCTTCAGTGGTTTATGATGACTTTAACATCCTTCCTCTTCATCATAAAAAACCAGTCAAACTTCAGACTAGTATAAGCTCAACCGGTTATCACTTAACATGCTCACCCACACATGTATCTCATCTCATACTGAGGAAGTTACTGATAGTACTTGTCTTTCATCATATTGGTACATTATTCTTCATCCTAGTAGCTTGCCCGCAACACCAATTGACATCAATGACAACTCAATGCCAACACTTCTCTTCTCTCTCCCCTTACCTATCTATCTCCTCCTCTTCTCTCTCCCCTTACTTATCTATCTCCTCCTTCCCTAGTGTTGGTGTAATTAATTTATTTTATTTATCTCTAGGATATAATTACACTTTACTTAAGCTTATTTAGGAAATTTCATAGGATTAGTTGAAGCTTTCCACTTTAGGTGGACTTGTCCTTCCAAAGGATGCATGGTTATTTATGTGGGTGTTTGAGCTCTAACTAACTCTTACCTTTCCTTGCATCCTATTAGGCCACATGTCATTCTTGTGTACTCTCATTCCCTTTTCCCTTGCATATATAAGTAGGCCTAAGTATATTGTTTATGGAATTTTTTTTTATTTTTATGAGAATATAGTTTGTTCTTGTCTCTATTGTTCTATCTTGCTTGTGCTATTCAATTGGTCTCTAGATCTTGGGTTGCTATAGTCAATTCTTACATGGTATTAGAGCCTATAGGGTGTCATTAATAACTTCATCTTTGGAGAGATCTTGGTGCATTTGAAGGTTGGAATATTGGGATATTTGGGGTGTAATGAATTTATAGAGCATCCTATGTGGAATCTAAGCTCACCATAGAATCCAGGAGGCCATTTTGATGAACGACTATAAATTCGTGTATATTAGGTGAAAGTTGATTTTGGGGCAAAAAAAGTTTGCAATTAGGTTGTACGATCATACTTGTGTAGCAGTATGATTCTTTTTTTTTTTTAAATTAGTAAATTCTACTTCAAATATTGTTTTTTAAATCACTTTTATTAATTGTAAATTTTTATTTTACATATCAATAAAAAAACAACAAAAAATTATTTACTTTTTAATCTACATACGTAGGTATTGCATTTGAAGTACCTACACAAAGGCAAGTATGGGGGGCCCACCACCCCCTCCTCATGGTTTTTTGTAGTGTATCAGATAACATCCCCATCTACGGTACCTCCTGGATCTTTTGGATCCCTCTAATGCCCAGCAATGGCGATGGTTGTCCCTTCTAGCAGCGACTGCTACCTCTTGGCAACTTCTCTTTCCACTCAATGGTAGCAATGGTGGTGCCTTCCAACACCAGAAAGGACTCCCAGCCATCCCATAACATCTCTCTAACCTTCAATGATGGATTCTTTTTCGTTGACACCAACTCCATGTTGTCCAATAAGACAAATCAAGTGTCATAGATTGATTTGTTGAGGACACAATCACAATGTCATGTCATTGGTGAGTCACAACACATAGACCAACCACATCATGACCTACATCAAAGCCTAGTCATCCTACCACACAGGCTTCATATGCCACATAAACCTACATCGTTAGTAGGGACACGTCAATGTTGGTACAACCTAGCCAATGACCAATCGACTACACAGTTAATTTTGTGTTGCTGCCCAATTAGGGCCATGTTAGAAAACTATATAGCCACATCCACCTATCATGCAATATTTTTTACTAGGCCATGTTAGCAATCCATGCATCCAATTGTCAGCCATGTCAACAATTTGTACTATATGGATAACCACACAAGAGAGGGAATTTTTCTTGTGATAGTTAGATTATCGTTGAATTCAAGTAAGTGGTTTGGTAACATTAGTACTACATCAACACATTTTGAAAATTTGTAGACCTCTCTCCATTAAGCTTTTAAGTTTTGTGGTTCAACTTTTAAGGTTCATATCTTCATCATTTTGAGGCCTTTTTCAATGCATTTTTTGTTGATTTAGGTTAATTTTTTTAGTACTTTGTTGTGGTGTGGTTAGTTTCTAATTTTGGTGGATAATGTTTTTAGGATATTCAGTTTTTCACAAATATACCTATCCAATCCTTGTTTTTGTAACTTTGAAGGCTCTGTTTAGGCTCATACGAACTCCTTTCCAAGTGTTTTTTTTCTTTTAAATGTATAATTTTTTGTCTTATTTTCTATAGTGTCATCAATTTTTCATCATTGGGAGTAGAAAAATGACTTTTAGAATTTTTGGCCTATTTCAGCATATGTAGTGCTTAGATATCAAAAGGGTCTTTTGCATCAGTGACCTGAGTCTATTCTACCCTATTTGAGGTAGTTGTAATCATCAAAATCATAAGTCCATCTTGCCTTGATTTGCAAGTGGCCCATTGTACACGCACTAGGTATAAAGTGTCAAATCATGTTTTGAGGGCGTTCTTTGATTGAGTGAAGTTGGGGGGGTGTCTTGTGTGATTATACTTCTTTCTATCTCTTTTTCTCTTCATTTTCAATTATGGGTTCTCCTAAATTTCTACTTCTAACTCCACATAATTATGCATCATGAAAAAATAAAGCATGGAATAAATTAATGGATAAAAGACTAACTCCTTACATCGATGGAACTGTTGAAGTACCACTAGATCCTAAAGCCTCAAATAAAGTGGATCATGAATAATATTATGGCTCTTGGAACATTGAGGAAGTATGTATCAAATGATCTTATATTTCCATTGATAAGTGTAAGACAATCAAAGATGCTTGGGAAAATTTTGGTAATTTGTATGGCTAAGTTGATGAAATTAGGGGGTATAAGCTTGACATTGAACTCACAATGTCGGATCCCAAGTATTTTGATACAATCCAAAACTATGTAAATAAAGAAATTAAGCTAAGAGAAAAACTCAATGATTGTGGCATTGACAAGAAGGATGCATAATTGGTCTACAATTTGTTGACAAGGTTCCATCAGAGTATGCAGTCTTTATTTCTAGCTTCTAAATCCATCGATTGATTTCAAATAGTTCTTTCACTACACCATCATTTAATTCATTCATAGAAATGTTGATTATTGAGAAAGAAAAGTTAATCACCATGGGGATTCTCAAGTCTTCCAAGTCAAAGGCATTGGTGGTTAATCAAGGGAACCAAAGGAATCAAGGCAAGGTAGGAGCCAAAATCAATTTAAGCCCAAGCCACACCAGGATAGAGAAAAATCCTCCTCTCCATAAAAGGAAAACCTTCTCCTTTTTCTAAGAAGGAAAATTCAACCAAGAAGAATAAACTAACTTGTTCATATTGCAAGAATGTCAGTCATGATGAGCATCATTTCCACTCAAAGTAAATTGATAAGTTGAAAAAAATCAACAAGAAGAACAACATCAATTTTCCATCTACCTACAAGAAGAAGGATACATCTCCTTCCAATTCCTCATAGTCAAAAGGAAAAGGGTAATCATTTGTAGCAGCTACAGGTTCATAGCAATGGATACTTGACTTGAGTGCCTCTCATCACATGGATTTTACAAGGAAATAGTTTTCTTCATTGGAACCATCCATGGTACATCACATTTTCATAGGTGATGATACACAAGTGGAAGTTGAAGAGAAAGATTCAGTTTTTTGAATACTACTAGAAGTTAAGAGGGGAAGTGAATCAGCATATACAAAAACTTGATTACATTATCCAGGATGTTCATCCAATCATTTATGCATAAAAGTAAACCACCAAAATACCAAAAGCATTAGGACAAGAACACCAATAATTTTATGTGGAAAACCCAAACTATAAAAAAACCACGATGATAATCTAACTCACAATATATCAATAGTTTACAATGAATATGGCTTCCTACCAAAGATCTCATTGCTCCGAACTTGCAAACTAAGGTGCACAACCTTAGGCAAGATACAAAATCAATACTTACTTTGTTGAACATCACTTCTTTGGGGCAATATACAAACTATTGTTCAAATACTTGATAGAAATAATTGATTGAACTATACACAAAATAGAATTTGTCAGAATGTGGATATTACTTCCCAAATTCTACTCATCTATCTACTCTACACAACAATTGAAACTTAGATCTACTTCACACTTCCTTCAAATCATCATATCACACTCCTTTTTATTCATCATCATGTATCACATCTCAAACATAACTGATCTGCCTAATATATACCAAAACTTTAATTAAAATTAAGTTACTAGTAATGGTCATAGTCAAGAGATCTACAAGAACACAACCTAGACATATATACCAACATAGTTATAGGCACATAAAAAAAAAGACATGAGACATGTCAAAATATATTTTTCCTTATTTTATTGATTTTGGGTCTATTGTATTGTAGAATGACATATTAATCCCTACTATACACCAATCACACAACTTGGCCTAGCTACTAGTCAAATTTCAAGTGGCCTTTCTATTTTCCCCTCCTAATTTACCTTTTCATGAGCTTCTAGAAGTGCTAACTCTATTCTCTCTACATAATTATTAAACTTGTGTCAAACAGAATTCCTCTCCAAAGCTCCCCATTTTTATAGCTTCTTCCACATTTAATAACCATGACAAATTCTAGATTCTCCCCTCTTTTTGTTTATGCGTGGGCTTTTCTTCTCAAGTTCCTCATCCCTCCACAAGCTATCATTATTTTCTTATTTGGTATAGCTACAAACTTTATTATCCTTTTCATCCTTCATGAAGGTAATTTGATCATGAAATTTTATTGACTTATTTGGCTACCTTGTGGCTCCATGCCTCCTATATTTTATGTTTGTTGATTTATACTCTCTTATTGTCTAAATGTGTATCCATTCTTCCACCTAAAAGTTATTATTTGCACTAAACTCACCAATTGTGTAGTTGTCATCTTTATTTTCATACATTCTTTTCTTAATGTTCAAGGCATGCACATACATGCATAGAATCCAATCATGTTCCTTTCTTGTCCTTGGAATATTTCATCCATAACCTGCATTCTAGTTTGTGTGCATCCTTTTTCTTAAGTGTTTTGTTTCTCTTATGCATTATTTTTTTGTGCCTTGCCTGCAAGGTGCCAGAAACACTAATCCTAGCATTTTGACTGTAATAGCCATTGCATTGGCTCAAGATGCCCCCACAACAACACAATAAGTATCATCATGAGTATACCATTAGACATGGTATGCCTTCATCACATTCCAACATGAAGACGAGAAACACGCTAAAAGGTAACCTATCATCATGCATATCACTAAGAAAAAGAATAGGGAAAGAAGTGGCTACATGAAACTCACTCTCATGAATTTAAATTAAGATAAAAATGATTAATCTAAAAATCAAATATCAATATTAAAAAATATATATAAATAAAAACAATGATACAATCATTTTCATATAAAAATTACCATCCCTCTCATTAGTTATCACATTATAAACCAAAAAAAAATCAAGATGTTTACATTTTTTCCCCATTACAAACACCATGGGAAAGTTAATGTATATCCTCATAATTAATTAAGGATGCCTATCAAGATATACTCCTTTTTAGGACACAGCATGACTCAGTTATTCTCGTCTCTTGAACTATCCCTCCCTTCTGAAGAGAGATTCGATGCGGGAGCATAAATAAATCTTATTATATTACAAAATACTGCCATTAGCCATAGAAAAAGGAAAAGATAAACAACAAATTGTTCCGATTTAAAACAATTGCAATTTGCAAAACTAATTATATTTCAATTATTTAGAACAACAGCCTGGAATCAAATATAAAGCTAGTCTTCTTTGAATATACGAATTGTTAACCTATCAATGGTGAGAGTGTAAAAGACTATCACTGCTTTTTTTCTCAGCTAGTTGTAGAAAGAATCTGGTGTGCCTTCCTTTACAGATTGAGCATACAACAAGGACAGAATGAATTCCGATCATATTTTCTTTTTGACAGTACTAATTTTCATATTCCAAAACAACAGTGAAAGTGCAGCTGCTGTAGCTGTTTTTTCGTCAAATCAATTTTAGAAAGATGATCTTGTGCCTTCTCTCACAGCTTGGACATACCAAAAGAAAAGAATGTGTTGCCACCTTCTTTTTCTTTTTGACTGTACTCATTCTCATATTCCAAATCAATACTCATTATAAAATTCTCTCAATCACGGGAACAAACTCATCTGTTCATAGTCCGAACACTGTGTTTAATGTCATATCCTGCACAATCATTTCTTAAAGTAAATTTTTAGAACCAGCAACTATTAGGTGGAAATGTTATGTTGATTGCGAGGTAGAATCTAATGGCCATACAAAAGAGTTTCCTTTAAAAGGTTTGTCAACCCTACAGTTCTTAGCTAATCTCTATTTATATTTGTTAATTCTTTCTTTTTAAAAGAAAGATAGTGGAAGGTGCCGTAGTCGTCCATTTTAATGTTTGTGATTTAAAAGCTTGAAGTTATTGGGTATTTATGATGAACATATGATAATACGTTATATGGGTTTGAGCTTTGGGTATTTTTGAAGAATGCATGATGATTTGTTATGCACAAAAAGAAAAAAACTGATCATTTGGAAGTGGCATCTCATACATATTCTCTACTGCCTGAATTAATGCTTACTTTGACCACCATTTTTTAAAATAAAAGTTCTTATTCCTATTCATATTATAAAGTTTAAATAGAAGGTAGAGCACTCAATTATTAATGTATTAAAATCAATTTTCAATATTTAAAGTTCAACTTTGCATTGTTGCATGCTTCGACTACCATGTCCATCCATGTCCATCCCTTGCATTGTCATACACCTTGCTCACCTTTTTACCTAATTAATATTCAACTATACCCATTTAGCGGATTATTTCCCATTCTTTCCGTCATTTTTTCTTCATTTATCACTCTCAACTAGATGCACTCTCAATCATGCAAAGTGTCTTTCAAATACTCTCCATGGTTTTAGGTAACATCAAGTTATCATTTATCCTTTCATTTAGCATACAATGGCACTCATGAATCTATTTTTCTCTAATAGTCCTATCATTCACACATCATTATGCAAATCATCTAGAGTTTCGTTAGTATGATCTTGTTGACTTTATATAGTTTGATATATTGAAGATCTTTTATGATGTTCAATTGCTATAATGTTATGGTTGTATTCTAAAAATCTCATTTATACTCATGAAATTATTTGATTACAAAATTCTATCGCATAACTTTTTTTACCACTTTCATCATTTCCCATCATGCATTGCTCTTGGTTAGCTATTGTCTACATCATGTGATATGCTTGTAGCATACATTCTATGTTTTTTTAAATAACGTCAAGCTACCATTTATCCTTTCATTTTGCAAACAATGATGCTTTGGAATCTATTTTGCTCCACTATTGTTCAATCCATTGATGATTTCATTCTTGTGATCCCACAATATTTCGTAGGGTGATATAATCAACAAACCATTTTGAATGTGATATCCTCATTATTTGGAGTTTACGTCTAAAAACTTATGTTTCTATTCATGAAACAATGCAAATCTTTTCAAAGGTCTACTTAATTGTTCTAAGATCGGGATTATCTTTTTCTTTCAGGGTACATTCTACAACCACCTTCCCACTCCCTTAAAAATTCAAGAAATTATCTTTATTTGTACTTTTTTTAAATTAATTTTAAAAAATCTCATTTATATTCACAAAACTATGTATTTGTTGATGACATTTTTCTTACCAACTCTAGTCAACACAACATATAAAAACATCAACATTTTAATTAACTTTCAAAAATTATAATAAATAAATTCTCATTAAAGTTTATTTTTTCATACACTAGATGTTCAAATGACCTATGTGAAAAAAAAAAATTCAAAAATAATGATTAAAATTCTTCTTACATTTATTATATATAAAAACTATATTTAACTAATTTTAAAAAAAAATTATAAAATTAAACTATATTAAGTATTTAACATTAAATAAATTTACATTATTTTAATGTTAAAAAATAAATCAAATAGAAAAACTATATTTATATTTATATTTATAAGACTGTTCTCCACATCCCATACGACCCAGCAAAACCCACACTTGACTTAGAAATTCCCCTCACCAAGCCACGCACTCTGCATGAAACGCTGCCTTATTGTACACCGCCATGGATATCATCAATCCAGCCCAGTACATCCCCAATAACTCCCACCTTTCATCTTCTCCTTTTCCTAGCAGCTTGCGGGCTAGTTCTGCCCCAGAGCCAAGTACACTTTTGTTTCTCTACTCTAACAGCTCTGTAGGATCTTTGCCATAATATCCCTCTCCCATAAGTTGGTCCACAAGCTGCATGTATGTAATGCTTTCCATATCCAGGTGGACAGGCAAAAGACGGGGGCGTGACACAAGCAGATATATACAATACCTGGACAGTATTATACTCCACCGCACATTCTCATTCATATTCTGGATCATTTCAGACGGTTTTGTCTGCCTATCGCATATTGCGGTAGCTATATGCCATACCAGAATGACCTCCTCCAGACTGTCATGTGCCGACATGACCTCCATGATTTCAGATTCCCCTTTAAGTAAATCCTCCTCAAAGTTGAAAATTTGCTCTCTGTATGTCTCTATATCAATCTTCGGAGAACATATCTGTTTGAGGAATTTGAAAATAAAGTCTTTGAGCTCCTCTGGGACAGACACTTTGTGAATGTGCCAGCTTGCAATATAAATGTCTGCCTTTGGTAAGATTCTACCCATCTTCCACACGACACGAGACCTATTAACGCAAGTCCCAATGAGGCAGTGCTGGTGAATTCCGTTGCTCCAGTATCTATCTCCTCCGACCAGTTTCTGAACCTTGCTTCCTTCAGCTGAAGATTCTCCAGACTTCTTTTCGATCATTCTCTGCGATTGCTTCTCTCCCATAACGATATAAGCACGATCTTGCAGTAAAACATTTTTTCCCTTTATATAACTAGAAATTGGCAGACATGACTTAAGTATTTGAGAATAGCTAGCGAACCACAAAGCAAGCGTTCTCTCTCCATACTTGGTGGCTCCTGCAACCAAAAGAAAAATAGCAGAAACCAATGCATAACCTTCCAGTGCTGATAAATTAATAACATGGACTGCCACTGAAACTTGATAAAGCATGTTGAATCCATGTCCCAACCATAGCTCATTATCTGCCGAGGAATAGGCAGTTATGGCATCTGGGCCCCCCAAATGCAGCAGTAACATTGGATCCCATATGCCATGTATCCCACTCCGACTGCTATGCATCATAATTCCTAGTGCAGTTATAGCCACAGTATCCGCACCAATGTAAGCTCCCCACACCACAAAACGAAAAATTCCTCTTGAACTATGATACGAAAAATTGTAACTTTTTGAAATCAGTTTAATGCCGCCCACCAAGAACAACCAATACAAGCTGCAATGTCATGCTAATGAGGAGTAGAATCCCTACCAACCATTCCGTTGAAATCACCTCCGGATGACCTTGAATGACAGTACTCGACAGTAAATGACATGCTGCGTCCATGGTCCTTAAAACAAGAACACACAAGATGGCTCAGAGGAAAAAACCAATCAAGCACACTCCCATCCTTGTAACAGCTCGCACCTTTATTGATGCCATTTTGATTTTAATAAAAACTGGAATCTCATAAACGTCAAAGCAAGGTTAAGGATAATTATATTCTGACAATCTGCTTTAAAACGGGCAGCATTGAGTACATTCCAACAACTGGAACAGAAACAACCGCAGAAGAGGAACCAAGATAGTTCTCAGTCCATTTAGCTAAGCGAGGTATAACTTTGATGATTACTTTATGTGGAGATTGTTTAACCTAGATTTTTATTTGTTTATCTTTAGACAAAAGAAGGAACAATTCCAGACTCATTATAGAATATTAAACAAAGAAGTTGGAATGCTTTGCCATGAAGATAAGTAGGTCTTTTGAGTACTCCTTGGTTGTAAGATGAGAAGAACTAGGTGGGGGAACTTTCCCTAATAGATGAGAGGGCATCCATGCCTTTGAAAGGATACAAGAGAGTCATATAAATCGAAACCACCCACCCTCATAGCCAATAATTGGAGACTAGCCAAATGTTTTTTTGTCAATTGCAAAGAAAAACCTCCCTACTAGTTATAAGAAAAAGAATAAAAGGACTCATTGTGTCCATATCATTCCCCCAAACAATTAGATCTATTATGAGGAAGTGAGGACAATGAGAACCCAATAGTAGTATGAGGTTTGTTCCCCTAACAGTTGAAAAAACCCTAAAGATGTTGGAGTTTAATGGCTACTTTATTTCCCTAAACTTGTATTTACATGTGTACATTATAAACTGTTGGCAGTGGGCTAGCGTCCCTCACGGGGATTCGTGGCATGGTTTAACAGCCTCCTGTGGATTCTATAAGTCTAGTGGTCATATCGGGCATTGATAGGTCGATCTTTTGGTGCAACAGAAACCCTAGCTTGTAACAAGTGGTATCAGAGCTTGGTCATAGGTTCGAATCACGTAGGCCGCGATGAGTGATGTTGGAAGGTGGATTGTTGGCAGTGGGCCAGCATCCCTCGCGGGGATTTGTGACATGGTTTAACAACCTCATGTGGATTCTATAAGTCTAGTGGTTGTATCGGGCATTGACAAGTCAATCTTTTGGTGCAATAGCAACCCTAGCTTATAACATAAACTACCAATAATTTGGAGTGAATATCGAAATTGAAATCCATGAAAAAGAATTTTGAATCTAAAATAATGTTATAACTAGGAAAACAAGGCAAAAAAAAATTGCCTCATTGTCATATAGAACATTGTAACAAATAAAAGATTTATGCCTCGATGACTAAAATAAAAAATTAATACGTTTATAGGTCTTATATGCATGAGACAAAAATTGATTGAAAGAGATATAAAAATCTTTGAAATTTCTCAAAGAATGTGAATATTAGAGTAGAAATATCAAGTTGATTAAATGATCATCAATAGGAAGGCCCTAATAAAACTTTTAAGGTGTTTTTTTCTGTCTTGGTTCTGATCCAATTTGCTGGTCAAGCAAGCAGAAATTTGTAATCTCTTTCATTGATAGAGGTTGAGTATCGAGGCAATTAATGCCTCCACAAAGGTTTTTTGGTTTTAGGCTATTTTCACTGAGTTTGGCATTCCATTCACAAAGCCTACAACCATCTTTTGTGATAATAAAAGTGTCATACAAATCTCAAGTAATCCAAATCATCAAGAAAGGATGAAACATATTGAGATCCATCTACACTACATATAGGAGTTGATTTAGGAAGGCATCATTAATCTTAATTATTGTTCTACATCTAGGCATATTGCAGAAATCTTCACAAAAACCATTAACATAAAGAAATTTCCTTCATTTGTGAGCTTTTCTAGGGGTGCGATAGGTCTCTATTTCAAGAGGAGATTCTTAGTCCTTGATTTTCTCTTTGTCTAATTTAGGGGTTGATTTTCTCTCTAGGTTGAGGCATTATTCCTCTTAGGGTGGGGCTTCTTCTTTTGAGATGGACATCTATGTATATTAGTACCTAACATGGCTTAATGTTTCAAGACCCATCTATTTACCCACCAAAGCTACTTTTAAGGGGTGCATTCAAGTAGGTTTTTT
This sequence comes from Cryptomeria japonica, assembly GCF_030272615.1. Classification (NCBI taxonomy): domain Eukaryota; kingdom Viridiplantae; phylum Streptophyta; class Pinopsida; order Cupressales; family Cupressaceae; genus Cryptomeria; species Cryptomeria japonica. Next base: position 830,718,290 of record NC_081409.1, read on the forward strand.
TAATTTTCCCTATATTAGGGGTTATTTGTTTTTTCCTACAAATATTACTTAAGATTTCTTAGGTTTAATAAGAGTGGTTAATATGAATACATGTGGTGAAATAAATTAGCTACATGTGTCATTCTCTCTCACACAAGGGTACTTGAGTTACATAATTTCTTTTGGTTTGTTGTGTCACCTCTTAAAACCACTATTTTGTCAATACTTGGGTAGGTTATGGGGTGATTGGGTTTCTCACCCTCTTTTATCTTTATGTGCCATCTTGCATAACTTCTTTTCTATCTTCACTTGGGGAGGTTATGCCACATGTTTTGGCATTTATTAAGTAGGTAAATCATCCAACATTTTATGGGTAGTAAGAGTTAATGCACCTCTTGGTTGTATATTCCCTTATTTTTTTATATAAACAACACTCGCTTCTCACCTTCACTAGCTCGGTGATAGCTCAATGAGAATATCAAGAGTATTTTCAAATTTATCTTTCTTTGTCTCTATTTTCTCTATTTTTAAATTCTACCTCCAATCTAATATTTTGATCTTCAATCATATGTCAATTGAAATTTCATGTGATCGGTGGTCATAACATTATATCCTATCTCAATTATTGCTTCTCATAGAATGTAAATGATGCTAGTATAATGGATTTGGTGGTTGTAAAATTTTCCAACTAGAGCCCATAAATGCACAAAATATGAGAATTGGTCTAGATTGGAATTCACTATTAAATTCAACTAATTTTTATAGTGAAGACATGCATCCAATTATTGTTAATACATCGAATATGCACCAAAATGGTCTTATGAGTCAACATTGATGTGTTACAAAAAAAATGCATATTTTTACCTTAGGATTAACTTGTGACAAAAAATATTAGTAAAAATAAATATTAGTTTACAAGATAGCATAGCTCTATCAAGTCATTTGAGAAGTCTTTTAGCACAAAATCTCAATCTTCTAACATATGCTATGCACAATTAGAATGATAATGGTCAACATTATGATAAAAAGGCCCTTATTTATTTGGATATAGTATTATCAATCTCTCTTGCCAATAATCCAATGCATAGGAAGGCTATCACATTTATTAGAGGATAGCTTAACCATATTAAAATCTTAACATGGTCTACAAAGTAATAAGAAGAACCTTAATAATTCAATTGAAGACATGAAATATTTCAATAGATTCATTGGAAGCATAAATATTGATAACCTCAAAAAGAGTAGATATTAACATCAAATAGGGCCCATAAAGCATGGAAAGTGGCATCATAGCCTTAATCAACTAAATGTCACCATCACATAACGTAAATGAGAATGGTAACTTCCTCTTGGCCTATCTTATGGTAGATATGAAAAATAACTTACTTCCTATATGACACATCAAATAATAGAAATCATCAAACCTAAAAATTTTAATCTATACAAATAAAAAATATTAAGGTTAAAAAATCTCTGCCAAGTAACTTGCACAGTATATTTTATTCTAAGGTGTATAATACCTTAAACATTTATTAAAATTGAGATTCAAGCTGCATATAGTCACTAGATGAATATCTTCAAGTTATTCATATTTGTTCTTTAGGAATTTTCCTCTTTGATTCTATTAACCAATTGAAATCATGATTACTAGATACGGGAACTCTTAGTCCATTAGATTAATGTTTTTCTAGTATGAACTCATGATCATCCATATAATGACCTAAACTACCGTATTATTTTTTTTAAAATAAAAATTGGGGAAATTTTAGTTTAGTATCCACTTGAGAAGAAATAAAATGTGTAGGAAAGTGTGTTCAATTAAACTAAGGATTTCTTTCCTTCTCCAAAGACTCACTAATGATTTGTGTGGTCACAATATCTTTCACCTAAATGTTGCACTTTAATACTTACAACCCAAATGTTTATTGCCAAGCTATAATAAGGCTCAATCCCTTCACATTAGTAATTTAATTATTTTTCTAATACCCTCTATGGTAAATCCATCTTAATTATTATGAGATATGGAATCCCCATTAAGCTTTGCCATCTACTTGTGATTTTGTGTAACTAAAACAAAATCCATGATTTTATTTAGAGGATTGGCACCTATAACAAGATTTGGAAAAATCAGTATCTAGAATTCTCTAGGAGAAGAATTATTCTCCTATTTTGATTTCAATAGAACCCTTCACTTAGAGACATCAACTTAAACATAAGATCTTTTCTATAGGTAAGAAAAATAAATTATTAGGTATTAAAAATAAATTACATGTTTTGGGTTGCAATGTGTAAATTAACAATAGTCCATGGAGGCAATGTAAGGTCAACGAACAAGCCAAATAAATATTTGATGCAGTCAAGGTAGGGAGATCCAATGAAGAACATCCCATCCTTGCAGCCTGACACCAACACCATGCAAGATATACCAGTAACTGGTAACACAACACCAGATACAGCAAAAAGAATGACCAATAACAGCACAAAATACATAATCGGTAAATAGTATGTACAAATCTTATAACAATTTGAAGAATTATATATGCCACATGTTGGATCGCAATCCAGGATACAAACAATGCTTACAACACAAATATAAGATCCGCAAATCATCTACACATCAATTCGGCCTCTCGTAACAGTCTGTCGATTCAACCCTAATCTGAATCTCAGCCCTTTCAGCTTCAGTCCTACCGAGCCAGAATCTTACCTATTCTACATCTTCGCTCGATCTCCAACTTCTATCTTCTATCTTCTATCTTCTCAAATGATTCACAAAACTTCTATTTATACCATCTACAAATAATAATAACATGATCAAGTCGACCCAAAGACCAACCAGTTCACAATGAAATGTGCTAACGATAACATGTTGCCTCAAATCACTAAGAACATCACAAAAAGCATAAAATGATGTGTGGACCTCCAGAAATACCAACCAAGGCCCAAAACAACATCTTCAACGATCCACAAGTCACATAAATCAACCATAACCCAATTCAACTTCGCTTAACACACTGCAAGACTAATCGGTAAGAACACATCAATCGGGGCAATACTGGAATCAATATCTCACTGGAATTAGATCCAAATGCCATGAATCACAAACACAATAAAGACAACTAACTCAAGGAGTTAAATCCAAATCCACAATGCTAAACTCTCAAACATGAAGAAATACCATGATCTCCAAGCCATTCCACTACTAACTGCTCAAACTGGTAAGAACTACACTGGTGCTCCTGCATCAGACTCTCAGGGTTAATTGAAAAGTGAGCCCATAACTTGATTGGGTTTGGCGATCTGCTAGTAGGTACTTACAACTACCTCAGGGGTTTGACGATCTGACTTCACGTTTTGGTTGCCTCTCCTTGGTGATCTAGCAGTCCAACCTGCAACATGCCTTAATCGGTGATCTATTTAAGTCTCCACCCACTAACTACCTCAAGCTCAAGCTCTAGGTTCAGCGATATACTTGCAAACCTTTCTCTGCCTCACGTTCGGTGATCTGAACAAGTCCACAATTTGTCTCAACTTCCTTTCCAACCAACTAGTACACAACCGGGTCCTCCTCCAACAACAGGTTCACAAACCAGCTTTGATACCATTTGACGCAATCAAGATAGGGAGATCAAATGAAGGACATCCCATGCTTGCAGCCTAACACCAACACCATGCAAGATATACCGATAACCCATAACACAACACCAGATAAATTAGAAAGAACAACCAGTAACAACACAAAATACATAACCAGTAAACAATATGAATAAATCTTATAATAATTTGAAGAATTGTAAACATATGCCACATGTTGGATCGCAGTCCAGGATACAAACAATGCTTACAAAACAAATATAATATCCGCAGATCATCTACACATCAATTCGGCCTCTGGTAACAGTCTGTCGATTCAACCCTAATCCAAACCTCACCCCTTCTGGCTTCAGTCCTACAAGACCAAAATCTCGTCGATTCTACATCTTCACTTGATCTCCAACTCTATCTTCTATCTTCTATCTTATTTCTTTGCAAATGATTCACAAAACTTCTATTTACACCATCCACAAATAATAATAACTTGATCAAGTCATCCCAAAGACCAACCTGTTCATAATGAAACATGCTAATGGTAACATGTCGGCTCAAATCACTAAGAACATCACAAAAAGCATAAAATGATGCATGGACCTTTGGAAATGTCGGCCAAGGCCCAAAACAACATCTCCAATGATCCGCAAGTCACGGAAATAAATCGCAACTCGATTCAACTTCGCTCAACACACTACAAGACTAACCGGTAAGAACATATCAACCGGGCCAATACCGAAATCAATATCTCACCATAATTAGATCCAAATGCCATTAATCTCGAACACGATAAAGACAACTCAAGGAGTTAAATCCAAATCCACAATGCTAAACTCTAAAACATGAAGAAATACCATGATCTCCAAGCCATTCCACTGCTAACTGCTCAAACTGGTAAGAACTACATCGGTGCTCCTGCATTAGACTCTCAGGGTTAATTGAAAAGTGAGCCCCATCACTTGATTGGTTCGACGATCTGACTTCAGGTTTCGATTGCCTCTCCTCAGCAATCTACCAGTCCAACCTGCAGCCTGCCTCAATCGGCGATTTGTTCAAGTCTCCACCCACTAACTGCCTCAAGCTCAATCTCTAGGTTCGGTGGTATACCTGCAAACCTTACTCTGCCTCACGTTCGGTGATCTAAACAAGCCCATAAGTTGTCTCAACTTCCTTTCCAACCAACCAGTACATAGCCAGGTCCTCCTCCAACAATAGGTTCACAAACCAGCTCTGATACCATTTGATGCAGTCAAGGTAGGGAGATCCAATGAAGGACATCCCATCCTTGTATCCTAACATCAACACCATGTAATATATACCGGTAACCGGTAACACAACACTAGATAAAGAAAAAAGAACAATCTATAACAACATAAAATACATAACTGGTAAACAGTATGAACAAATCTTATAACAATTTGAAGAATTGTAAACATATGCCACATGTTAGATCGCAATCCAGGATACAAACAATGCTTACAACACAAATATAAGACCCATAGATCATCTACACATCAATTCAGCCTCCGGTAACAGTCTGTCGGTTCAACCCTAATCCGGACTTGAGCCTTTCCGGCTTCAGTCCTATCAGACTAGAATCTCGTTAGTTCTACATCTTCGCTCGATCTCCAACTTCTATCTTCTATCTTCTATCTTCTCAAATGATTCACAAAACTGCTATTTATACCATCTTCAAATAATAATAACTTGACCAGGTCGGCCCAAAGACCAACCGGTTTATAATGAAACATGCTAGTGGTAACAGGTCGGCTCAAATCACTAAGAACATCACAAAAAACATAAAATGATGTGCAGAGCTCTAGAAATGTCAGCCAAGGCCCAAAACAACATCTCCAACAATCCACAAGTCACAGAAATCAATCGCAATGCAATTCATCTTCGCTCAACACACTGCAAGACTAACCGGTAAGAACATATCAACCAAGCCAATACCAGAATCAATATCTCACCAGAATCAGATCCAAATGTCATGAATCACAAACATGATAAAGACAACAAACTCGAGGAAGTAAATCCAAATCCACAACGCTAAACTCTCAAACATGAAGAAATACCACGATCTCTAAGTCATTCCACTGCTAATTGCTCAAACAAGTAAGAACTACACTAGTGCTCTTGCATCAGACTCTCGGGGTTAATTGAAAAGTGAGCCCCATCACTTAATCTGGTTTGGCGATCTGTCAGTAGGTACTTGCAACTTCCTTAGGGGTTCGGTGACCTGACTTCAAGTGTCGGTTGTGTCTCCTCAATGATCAACTAGTCCAACCTATAGCCTACCTCAATTGGCGATCTGTTCAAGTCTCCGCCCACTAACTCTCTCAAGCTCAAGCTCTAGATTCGGTGATATACCTGCAAACCTTTCTCTACCTCACGTTTGGTGATCTGAACAAGTCCACAAGTTGCCCCAACTTCCTTTCCAACCAATCGGTACACAAACAGGTCTTCCTCCAACAACAGGCTCACAAACTAGCTATGATACCATTTGATGCAGTCAAGGCAAGGAGATCCAATGAAGGACATCCCATCCTTGCAGCCTAACACCAACACCATGCAAGATATGCAAGATACCGGTAACCAGTAGAACAACACCAAATAAAGAAGATAGGACAATCGGTAACAACACAAAATACATAACCGGCAAATAGTATGAACAAATCTTATAACAATTTGAAGAATTGTAAACATATGCCACATGTTGGATCATAGTCCAAGATACAAACAATACTTACAACACATATATAAGATCCGCAGATCATCTACACATCAATTCGGCGTCCGGTAATAGTCTACCAGTTCAACCCTAATCTAGACCTCAGCCCTTCTAGCTTCAGTCCTACTAGAGCAGAATCTTGTCGGTTCTACATCTTCGCTCGATCTCCAACTTCTATCGTCTATAGATTTTGTCTTCTCAAATGATTCACAAAACTCCTATTTATACCATCCACAAACAATAATAACTTGATCAAGTCGGCCCAAAGACCAACCGATTCATAATGAAACGTGCTAACCATAACATGTCAGCTTCACTAAGAACATCACAAAAAGTATAAAACGATGTGCAAACCTCCGAAAATACTGGCCAAGGCCCAAAACAACATCTCCAACGATCCGTAAGTCATGGAAATCAATCACAACCTAATTCAACTTCGCTCAACACACTGCAAGACTAACTGGTAAGAACATATCAACCGGGCCAATACCAGAATCAATATCTCACCAGGATCAGATCCAAATGCCATGAATCTCGAACATGATAAAGAGAATGAACTCAAGGAGTTAAATCAAAATCCACAATGCTAAACTGTCAAACATGAATAAATGTCGTGATCTCCAAGCAATTCCCTGCTAACTACTCAAACCGGTAAGAACTACATCGATGCTTCTGCATCAATATTCAAATGGTAAGCTCCTCAAAGATGAAAGTTTTTGAATCCATGTGGATATGACCAAAAAAGGATTGCAAATATATCAAGGCCCATGTTCAAAAATGGCCTTAGCAAGATTAACATATAGGAAATGAAAATGCAAGAAACCCTTTGTAAGGTATTGTACAATTTACATCCAAAATCCAATTAGGGGCCCACATAGAATCGACCCAATCTTTACCATGCTTTAAGTAAGGATTGTACCCACAAAATACTTGACAAAAGTAAATTTTTGAATCCATTTACATGTATTATTGAAATCCTTAAAAGACAAAAACATCAAATATAGATGAATTACCACATGGGCTACTTTCAAAATTAACTTGCTATGGTATTTTACTCAAGTGCCATTCTTTTTTGTATCCAACCCATTTTATTGAGCAATAGAGGCTTCATTGCAAACACTGCTATTTATTTATATTAAGAGAAACACACTCAAATGCAAAAAGAGCATAAAGCAACCTACACTAAGTGCAAAAGACACCTACTCATAAGTACAATGTCAACAAGGGTAACAAAGACAAAAGAATAATGCATAAAAAAAGAAAACGTAAGCCAAGCCAAAATCCTAATAAATGTGTCCTAATACAAATCTACAAATACCATTAATATTTATCCTTATTTTTATACATGTTATTGAATTAGCCAAAATCAATTCTCAAGAAAAATTCATTTCTACTAGAATAAAATATTAAAATATATAATCAATCATATTATAATTATTAAAAAATAACTTTTATTAGCTTGGACGAGTAGCAAAGTTGGCTTGGATTGTGGGTTTGCTCCCCATTGCTCTTGGTTTCAACTCTAAGGTTTGGAATCAATTGATGGACTTGACTTATACGGGGATGCCTTTGATTAAAAAAGAAAAAAATCAAGTTTTATTGATTAATTCGTTTAGTTATACTATTTTATATGTTTCCTAATAAAATAATAATTTGTTAAAAAATATATATTATTTTATATGAAGTGGTAATAGGTTGTAACATACTCTTAATACCCCTGGAAGAAAAGTTATGTTTTCTTCTTTAATACCCCTGAAGATAGAATGAATAGATTAGCTCGGATCCTTGGTTGTCAATTGGGCAAGTCCCCTGCTGTATACCTTGGCCTGCCCTTGGGTTTGAAACCTTTGGAGTTTTTTTGGAATTCTCTTGTTGATAGATTAAGCAGAAAACTGGCAGGATGGAAAGGAACCCTTCTTAGTCAAGCAGGGAAAATCCAACTTTTAAAATCTTCCATCTAGAGCCTTCCAGTTTATGCCTTAAGCCTTTTTAAAATCCCTGGTAAATTTGGTGATGCCATTGAGAAAATCTAGAAAGCTTTCCTGTGGTCAAGAGTGGAGGAGAAGAAGAAAATGGCCCTCATTGCCTGGGAAAATGTTTGTAAACCTAAAAGGATGGGAGGATTGGGACTCAGGAATATCAGAACTTTAAACAAAACTCTCTTGGCCAAACAAATTTGTAGGACTTATCAAGGAAAAGGGGAATGTAATGAAATTTGGAACGATAAATACCTAAGGAATGCTCCCACCATAGAGGAGTTCCTGGCTTTAGATTAGATTCCAAGGGGTTCGTTCATTTGGAATAGCGTTACCCAAGCTAAAGATATTGCTCTTCTCGGCAGCGTCCGGACCATTGGTGAACTTTTGGGATGATTCTTGGATTGGAGGGGCCCCTCTTAATAAGATGACCACTCATACACTCATCCAAAATTGCAAAGAGAAGATAGGCACCAAAGTCAAGGACTATTGGAGAGACCATTCTTGGGTGGATCTCATGCACATTGATCCCAAACTCAAGCAGATTAACTTAATGATCAACCATGTGGTCCTAAATTCGGGAAGGAAAGACTAGATGGTGTGGTGTGGGACTTTTTCTGGGACCTACTCGGTCTCTTTTTCTGTCCTTTTACTGGCTCAATCCCAAGTTCCTACTCCGTGTTGGGCCAAGGCTTGGCATCATGGGTTGACTCCCAAAATTAATATCTTTCTGTGGATCCTCTTGCAAAACAAAATTCTGACTACCGACAACCTGAGAAAGAGGGTCTTTTGTCTTCCAAATATTTGTTACCTTTGTCTGAATAATGAGGAATCAATGAACCATATCTTTTTACACTGTCCTTATTCCATTGCTATTTGGGGGATGTTTTTTCAGATGTGGAGAGTGAATTGGGTGTTCTAGGAGGAGATGCATGATTGCTTTGGAAGTTGGCATTTCTCCACCAATAACATTACCATAAGAAATCTTTGGAAGTTCTCCTTTGCCCATATCCTCTAGGGAATATGGAAAGAGAGAAACAACAGAATTTTTCAGGAATGAAACTAACACCCCAGAAGTGATTTGGCTCAAAATTAAAAGCATTTTTTTTGAGAATGTGATGATCAAGGGAGTGTAGTGTTGTAGCAACAAGGAGGATTTTGTTGTTCTCAAAAGATGGAATATCCCTGCCTCTTTGAGCACTGATATTAACCAAATCAAAAGAAGCCTATGTTGTTGGTCTTTCCCCCCCAATGAGTGGTTCAAGGCCAACTTTGATGGGGCGACTAAAGGAAACCCAGGCCCAACTAGTTGTGGTGGCATCGTTCATAATGGGGATGGCTTTTGTATAGGAGCGCTCACCTATCCTTTACCCATTCAAACCAATCATTTAGTGGAAGCTATGGGGGCACTTCAAGCTATTAAATTAGCCTCCAAGTTAGGGGTTAATTTTCTTTGGTTGGAAGGTGACTCTAAAAACATAATTAACTTCCTTATTGGCAATCATCAACCCTCATGGACCATCAAGAATATCATAGACTCTGCCAAAGATCTGCTAAAGGGGTTTAAGAAATGCCACATCACACATGTCTTCAGAGAGGCTAATCAAAGTGCAGACTGGGCGGCCAACATAGTAGTACGGAGCAACACTATCATTACCTAGAATGGAAAAAGGGATCTTCCGTGTGTGGCACGTGATATAGTTATTTATGAAAGATTACATGGTAAGCAGGGACAGATTTAGTATCATTTCCCGAAGTGAAAAACAATGTTGTGGCAACAGGCATTGGCTCTGCAGGTTACACAGGAGGAAGTATAGTCATCATTGTAGTGTAATCTCGCATGCTTTATGGGAAATTTTAACCCTCCCCAACAACTACATTAGAAATTTCTGCAGTAATCGAAGTGGCTCTCACAGAGACTCTAGCAAGAAGAAAGTTATCAGTTTGAAGCTTTAGATTGAAATTAACAGAACCATGGGAGGTAAAAGCAAGAGAACGGAGGTGACTACCATTGAGAAATGGAAGAGCTGTCCTCAAGTCTGGAGCATCCTCCATGCTGCCAAGATGATGAAATTTATGGAGAAAATGCAGGAGAAACGACTTGAAATCACTAAGGTTTTCAAGAAGGGCTAGAACGAAGGGACTCTCACCATCAAAACTAGGAATATTAAAGTGACCGAGACAATGATAGCAGAGGCCACTGGCATTCCAATGGAGGGCATCAAGTTTTACAAGGACAGAAAAATCTCTGATGTTGCTATGAAGAAGTTCCCGAAGACTGGGGAGGAAAGGGTTAAGTGGGTGAAGGGTAGCCACACCTACTTTTCGCCTAAGGTAATCAAATTAATTTGGGTTTTACTTGCTATTATGGAGTTTATCATGATTGATGATAGATATACTAGGATTTATAGCTACCACTTTGTTCTGCTAAATCTTTTTAAGCACAAGGATAAGATTTATTTTCCTTGCTATCTTTTTTGCTCCCTTAATGCAGGGATTAAGGATGCCATTTCCAATCCCCACATTAACCCAACAATGCATGAAGGCTTAATGGTGATTCTATATAATCACATCAAGAACATGACCATCCAGATGAATATTGCAGAGATTTCTGACTTGGATGAAGATTTTGATGAATTGGAAGAGGAAGAAGGTGACGGCTATGATACAGAAGTAGAGACTGAAGATGACCCCCAAATGGCCAGAACAAGCAGACGAAAGAAAAAATTGGACAAGGGAGACAATACAGAGGGTTTGCTAAAAATAAACAGAGAGGGGAGGATGATAGTTGGAATGAGGAGGAGGAAGGGACTGACAATGACACGGACACCGGAAGCAAGGAGGCTCAAACCTAGGTGAGCTTGAAACAAAAAAAGAAGAATTCAAAAGGCAGGGAGGTAGAAAAAAGATCGCCTCTCTGGTCTGATTTGAAGCAAAAGAGCATCATGGAGGAGGACATGGCAACAAAAGATGATCAAAACACTGAGGACAAAGAGGTTAGTCTAGAGGTCAATCTTAATACCATGGATGTCAAGAATCAGGAAGAGCATCAAGTGGACATAGGCCTTTGCATAAATAACAGGATGGAGAACTTCAAATAAGCGCTCAACTGGATTCAAAAGGAATTCGAGGGCATAAAAGTCAAGCAAACCCATGAAGCTGGGAAAATTGAAACCTTACAGGCCCTAGGTTCCAGAAAATTCAACTCCCTCCCAGAATGTCTTAGTGAGCTAACCAAGGCGATTGGCAATGCGGAGGAGATTATAAATGCCAACCGCAATAGTTTTACTTGCCTGAAAAATAGAGCAGATGCTACTGATCACAGACTAGATGGTATTGAGAACACACTTAAAAAAATTGGGGAGCAGAGCCACAGGATCCTGAAGGCTGCCTCGGCGAGTATCAAAACCCTCATCCGCAAGCTAGAGAGCTACCAAGGGGAAAAGGCTGCGGAGGGTATTATTGAGGTCAAAGATGGCGCCCCTGAGGATAAGGAAATTGGGCTCGGAAGAAGAACCAAAGCCAGTACTAAAAGGATACAGAACGAGAGCAAAGAAATAGAGGACATCAAGTGGGTTGCGGAAACTATGGATCAGTTGGAGCTAGAAGTGGCAGAGATGCTTCAAAATTTGACTTAAGCCCAGGCTTATGTCGGTCATTTTTGGGTTTTAGTCTGTTCTGATCTTTTGCTTGCTAGCGTTTTGTATGCGAGCTATCTTTTCTTTAGTTGTTGTGTTTTGTTTAGTTGTGCGTTAATGCTTATCTTTTGATCTTCCTTATGTACTGGTTTCAGAGACCCATCAAAACCTGTTTTCCCTTAATCAAAAACATACTCTTAAAAAATCTTTGAAAGCGATTTACTTGGCATCTTTATAAGTCATTCTAAATGTAATTTTAAAATGTATAGAGAAATCCAAGGTAAGCATGCTAAAAAGTAGGGAGTTAATAATCTTAAACAGTCATCTTTGTGTTACTCATTAGACTTTTTGTGGGGTACACCATGATCTACCACTCACTCGATTTTGCATTCCTTCCACACCGCATAATCTCATAAGGCATTCGACAGTGAATGACTTGCTGTGTCAATACAAACAAAAGAACAGACAAGATGGCCGAAAGTTAAAAACAAAGCAAAAACATTCTCATCCCTATGGAATCTGACGCACATCAATCACAAAAAACTCCATAGCAAGGTTAAGAATAAAGATATGCTCACAATCTGCTTTAGAGGGCGAAGCAGTGAATAGGTAATTGTTTTTTCGTTTCCAAGCAAGGTATAAACCTTGATTGTCACTTTTGGTGATGATTGTTTGATTTAGATTTTATTTATTCTTTTATAATCTTTATAGAAAGATGAACGATTCCTGAAAAATTCTAAAACGTTGAGAGAGTTTCACTTATTCGTCGAGAATGTGGCTTTACCATGAAGATAAGCATGTACTTTTTGCCCTACAAACCAAAAGCATCCTGTAAATTTGACCGCGAAGGGAATCCATTGATCCATCTTAGCCACAACTTTATAAGTGAAGCCCTTCTTTATCATTCACAGCATTTCAACAAAATGACTCGAGGCAAATAAACGTTTTATAACAGCCTAAATTGGGGTGCCTTCAAATCTCGGTATGGAATGGAGGTGAAATCTTAAAAAAACAATGTGAAATCTTGTCGTGAGAATTGATGACTTCACTCTAGGTGGTTTTACCTCATTACAAAATCACTGTAATTCTTTATATAGCATAAAAATTAGTTTCGAACTATGTGTATTGGCAGGAATGGCTCAAGAATTACTGCATGCAATATTACCTATTATTCCCCTTTTTTTATAGTAATTTAGAGTACAAATTTGTATGGTTGAATAATAACAATAGGTTATACAATATTTCATATCATGTCGAATATATTAAATGTTTTATAGGGTTTGGAACATTGTTTAAAGATCCATCAAATTTTTCATTTATTTGTTATGTTCTTTTAGAAAAATTTATGGGTGTGGATGATATGAGATAACTATTAATACTCTTTTTCAAATTATTTCTATAGTGATCATTAATTTTTTAGGGATTCCAATGATCTTTTTTAACAAAATTATTTATTTTTATTAGATACATTTTAGTAGGATGCAAGTCTTATCAAATATATCATGTATTTTTATTGAAGCTTATCTTTGGTGTTTGGACGATACTATTGTTAACCTAGTTTTTGATGAGCATAGAAATTCCATTGTTTTTAACTACTCTTTTTCCCTTTTTACCCTTGTATTTGTCTGCCTTCTTGTCACTAATTGTTGAAGGAACTCTATTTTTTAATTAAATAAAAGAATATTAGGATTGATAATGATATATAAATCCATTGACATGCTAATTAGTTTATGGTCAAAATGACAAGGAATGGCTAAAGAAAGAATGTGGCCAAGTGTATGTGGCATATAGGAGGCAAATAAAATAGGGTTGTTATGCATCGAGAAACCGATCATTTTGTTTCATTCACAGTTTAGAAGATGTTACAGTGGTCGGTGGCCCCAATTTTGTCTTAGTATATCTAGTCTATTTTAATCTTTGTTAAACAATTTTGATATAGTGGCATGTGACCCTAATCGATTATATTTAGCCATTTCTGTTTGCATAAGGACAACTAATATTGTTCCCAAACATATGATAATCTTAGTATATAGTATAATATAAATATGCATATATGTATAAGACTTAAATGTAATGAGATTGTTTATTTTTTCTTGGAAATCTAAAGTATTACTTTGTGGACAAACTTCTCAAATTATGCATGTGAATGAAATAAATTAGAAGCACATCATTGGCAGGCAGCTGAGGAGGCAGGGCCCACTCCAAAGCTACCTAGTGATTGTTTAATTTTGTTGTGTGGCATGTGTTTAATTTATTTTAATTCAGTATAGCACAAGTTTTATGAATATGAATTAATGGCGTGGTTTTGATAGTTATCTACTTCGATTGGATCTATCGAGTTTACTTATTTCTTTTAATGATATGATGTGTGTTATGTTGAAGCATTTATAAGGATTTGAGTTTGTGTTGAATTAATGATTTATTATTTTTTGCATGCAAAGATTGAATATAGATATTCTATAGATTAACTACTGTTTGTATGACTATGACTATTCCTATCATAACTTTGATAGGAAGACAGTGATCAAAGTTTTTACTTTAGAATTTTAATTTTAAGGGTGTGTACTTAGTTGCATCTCATCCCACTTGAATCACTATCTTCATCCCTTAGGCAAACTGCCACTATATCTTTCATAAGTTTATGCTTCCCGGATTGACACTCACTTAGGTATAAACTAGAGGAACCAATACCAAGACTCTCAATACCAGAGCTGAACATAAGGGTATTCCTACTTCCAATTCTAGTCCACATATTTACCCAATCATTTTGGTATCATTTTTCAGGGAAAGGTATTAAAGGCATGAAATTGTAGTGGATTAAGTCAAAACCAATGCGCTAAGGTGAAAATATGCACAATTTTCAACCTTGCCTAGGTGATAAATTTTGGTTTGCATTTGTATAGATCATATAGGTGCATGAATCGCAATAGGGATAGTAAAGGTAGATACATAAAGAAAGATACAACAAGTATTTCTCAACAAGAAAAACCAAAATTAGGAAAAAGGCCATTGATTGAACAAGTAGTAGTTGATCTTGATTTAGAAAATGTTATAGAACCATCCATTGTTTCTCCACCTAGCATATCACAAACAATTCCTGAACTCCCTCAAGAGCCATTAATTACTCTGGATTTTGCTAAGCAATTTGTTGATTCTTTTGAACTACGTAGTGGGAAGCCTATTGAAAAGCCATTCATAGTTGTTTACACTCTTTGGGCATTTGAAGACAATATGTGTGACAACAATAACAACAACAACAATAGGGGGATACTTACAAATAATAATCCTATAACTTTTGATTTCCCTAATGTTGACCATATTGAAGATGCTCCTATGAAAAACATCCCTCACTTTGCTTTGTCGGTATTTAGGGGACTGACTATGGAATATCTTGATGTGTTTTTATTTGAATTTGAAGTTTTGTGTAATAGATATGATTATCAAAATGATGCACATAAACTCAAATTGTTTCTAGCTACCTTGAAGGATGCAACACTCAAGTGGTTTATGTGTCTTGGATCATAGTTAGTCAACACATGGGACAACATGAAGGAAAAGTTTCTTGCAAATTATTAGGAGTATTGCAAGACCAAAGAGGTATGAGATGAGATCTTCTCTATGACACAACATGAGCAGGAAATAATGGAAGATTATTTAGAGTGATTCTTGTTCATTCTTCAACTAGCCTGAGAAAATGATTTAGCGAATGATAACATTAAAATGTTGTTTCTTAGGGGAATTCGGGATGATTGCACGAAAATATTGAATCTTGGGTATGTGCAGGATCATGGTGTGCCAAAACAGGCCCTTAAGTGGCAATGAAATTTCAGAAAATTAGAGTTATGCAACTTGACATGAAAATTTGAATAAGTTGTGAACATTATTTTTAAAATATATAAAAAATATATATATAGAAAATTGAATGTAGTTTCTAAGCTACTAGTTGGTTTTTGGGAAAAAAAAAATCTATTTGATGAAAATTTCAAATTTCAATGCAGTGGTACCAAAATTTTAGGAAAAAATAAGAAGAAGACGTATGTCTGACCACTCTAATCACAATCAAATCTTAATATTGTTTTATAATATTTATAATATAAGTATTAGACTCATGTCTGGATTTGACACATATTTTTTTATTTTTTTTTATAAATTAAATAATTATTTATGAATTTTTTACTATAGCTTTTAAGAAATTTAGAAACTCCTACGTCTGACCACTTTAACTTAGTCAAAACCTTATGAAATTTAATTTAATTTTATTTTTCCCTATAGTAGATGAAGCATAGGATGTGAAGCATGTTTCGGTTTCAAAAAATGTTATACGATTTGAAAGTTATGAGTGTTTTTCAATCAGTATATCAATCGGGACTATTGTCAGAATTCAATTAGAGAATAAATAATTATTATTTATTAAAGTCGAAATAAGACAAGCCTTATATTGTTGGAAAGTTGGGAACGTCCTTAAAAAATCCTTTTCGTTTTATCAATTTTGGTTCCAAAAAAAGTCATCAGCCACTAGTGTAAAGTCTGGAAAATCAAGGAATACTGAAAAACACATTTTTTTAGTTGACTTTCCAAGCTTGTCACTTCCAAGCCAAATACCAAAGCATTCCCGAGCCGAAATTTGAAATTTGAAAATTTGACTACAAAAATCAGATATCGGATTTTATCCGATATCCTATTTTAGTACAAAAATTTGTGGTCCCCAAACAATTTCCCATTATCGCCATTTATTTGGTAAACTGCGGATTTTATTAGTCATATTTTAGAGAGAGAGAGAGAGAGAGAGAGAGAGAGAGAGGGGGGGAGAAAGAGAGAGAGAGACAGAGAGAGACAGAGAGAGGGGGGGAGAGAGGGAGAGGGAGGAGAGAGAGAGAGAGAGAGAAGAGGGAGGGAGGGAGAGATAGAGAGAGAGAGAGGGAGAGAGGAAGGGAGAGAGAGAGAGAGAAGGAAGGAGAGAGAGAGAGAGAGAGAAGGAGAGGGAGAGAGAGAGAGAGAGAGAATATGACCCCTAACAAAATAATTTGGTGTCTTAAGGGGTCCTATGGTGTCATTAGGGGTCATTTGGTGTCTTGGGACACCATAGGACCCCTTAAGACACAAAAGAATGTCGGTAGGGGTCATATGGTGTCTTAAGGGGTCATATGGTGTCCCATGAACCCTTATGAGCTCTTAGGACACCATATGATCCCTAATGACACCATATTGGGTTGCTTTGGGTCATATTGTGTCCTAAGGGATCCTATGGTATCCCAAGACACCATATGACCCCTATGTATAGCATAGGGCCCCTTAGGATACCAAATCATGTCGTTAGGGGTCATATTGTGTCTTACAAGGTTGTAGGACACAATATAACCCCTAATGACATGATTTGGTGTCTTAAGGGGTCCTATGGTGTTGTTAGGGGTCACATGGTGTCCATAGGGTTCATATGGTGTCCCATGAACCCTTATGACCTCTTACGACACCATATGGCCCCTAATGACACCATATTGGGTCGCTTTGGGTCATATTGAATGGAAAAGGGGTCATATTGTGTCCTAAGGGGTCCTATGGTGTCCCAAGACATCATATGATCCCTACGGACACCGTATGACTGCTAACAACACCATAGGATCCCTTAAGACACCAAATCATGTCATTACAAGTCATATTGTGTCTTACGGGGTCGTAAGACACAGTGAGCCCCTCATGACATGATTTGGTGTCTTAAGGGGTCCTATGGTGTCGTTAAGGGTCGTATGGTAACCATAGGGGTCATATGGTGTCCCATGAACCCTTATGACCTATGAGGACATCATATGACCCCTAATGACACCATATTGGGTTACTTTGGGTCATATTGTAGCGAAAAGGGGTCATATTGTGTCATAAGCGGTTCTATGGTGTCCCAAGACACCATATGACCCCTATGGACACCGTATGACCCCTAACAACACCATAGGACCCCTTAAGACAATAAATCATGTCGTTAGGGGTCATATTATGTCTTACAGGGTCGTAGGACACAATATGACCCCTAACAACATGATCTGGTGTCTTAAGGGGTCCTATGGTGTCGTTACAGATCGTATAGTGTCCATAGGGGTCATATGGTGTCCCATGAACCCTTATGACCTCTTAGGACACCATATGACCCCTAATGACACCATATTGGGATGCTTTAGGTCACATTGAAGGGAAAAGGGGTCATATTGTGTCATAAGGGGTTCTATGGTGTCCCAAGACACCATATGACCCTTATGGACTCCGTATGACCCCTAACAACACCATAGGACCCCTTAAGACACTAAATCATGTCGTTAGGGGTCATATTGTGTATTACGGGGCTGTAGGACACAATATGACCCCTAACGACATTATTTGGTGTCTTAAGGGGTCCTATGGTGTCGTTAGGGGTCGTATGGTGTCCATAGGGGTCATATGGTGTCCCATGAACCCTTATGACCTCTTAGGACACCATATGACCCCTAATGACACCATATTGGGTCGCTTTGGGTCATATTGTAGGGAAAAGGGGTCATATTGTGTCATAAGGGGTCCTATGGTGTACCAAGAAACCATATGACCCCTATGGACACTGTATGACTGCTAACAACACCATAGGACCTCTTAAGACACCAAATCATGTCGTTAGGGGTCATATTGTGTCTTACAGGGTCGTAGGACACAATGTGACCCCTAATGACATTATTTGGTGTCTTAAGGGATCTTATAGTATCGTTAGGGGTCGTATGGTGTCCATAGGGGTCATATGTCGTCCCATGAACCCTTATGACCTCTTAGGACACCATATGACCCCTAATGACACCATATTGGGTTGCTTTGGGTCATATTATAGGAAAAAGGGGTCATATTGTGCCATAAGGGGTCCTATGGTGTCCCAAGATACCATATCAACCCTATGGAAACTGTATGACCCCTAATGACACCATAGGACCCCTTAAGACACCAAATCATGTCGTTAGGGGTCATATTGCATCTTACGGGGTCATAGGACACAATATGACCCCTAACGACATGATTGGGTGTCTTATGGGGTCCTATGGTGTCGTTAGGGGTCGTATGGTGTCCATAGGGGCAATATGGTGTCCCATGAACCCTTATCACCTCTTAGGACACCATATGACCCCTAATGACACCATATTGGGTCGCTTTGGGTCATATTGTAGGGAAAAGGGGTCATATTGTGTCCTAAGGGATCCTATGGTGTCCCAAGACACCATACGATCCCTATGGACACCGTATCACCCCTAACGACACCATAGGACCCCTTAAGATACCAAATCATGTCGTTCGGGGTCATACTGTGTCTTACAGGGTCGTAGGACACAATATGACCCCTAACGACATGATTTGGTGTCTTAAGAGGTCCTATGGTGTTGTTAATGGTTGTATGGTAACCATAGGGGTCATATGGTGTCCCATGAACCCTTTTGACCTCTTAGGACACCATATGACACCATATTGGGTTGCTTTGGGTCATATTGTAGGGAAAAGGGGTCATATTGTGTTATAAGGTGTCCTATGGTGTCCCAAGACACCATATGACCCCTATGGACACCGTACGACACCTAACGACACCATAGAACCCCTTAAGACACAAAATCATGTCGTTAGGGGTCATATTGTGTCTTACGGAGTCATAGGACATAATATGACCCCTAACGACATGATTCGGTGTCTTAAGGGATCCTATGGTGTCGTTAGGCATCGTATGGTGTCCATAGGGGTCATATGGTGTCCCATGAACCCTTATGACCTCTTAGGACACCATATCACCCCTAATGACACCATATTGGGTCGCGTTGGGTCATATTATAGGGAAAAGGGGTCATATTGTGTCATAAGGGGTCCTATGGTGTCCCAAGACACCATATGACCCCTATGGACACCGTATGACCCTTAATGACACCATAGGACCCCTTAAGACACCAAATCATGTCGTTAGGGGTCATATTGTGTCTTATGGGGTCGTAGGACATAATATGACCCCTAACGACATGATTTGTTGTCTTAAGGGGTCCTATGGTGTCATTAGGGGTCGTATGGTGTCCATAGGGGTCATATGGTGTCCCATGAACCCTTATGACCTCTTAGGACACCATATGACCCCTAATGACACCCTATTGGGTCACTTTGGGTCATATTGTAGGGAAAAGGGGTCATATTGTGTCATAAGGGGTCCTATGGTGTCCCAAGACACCATATGACCCCTATGGACACTGTATGGCCCCAAATGACACCATAGGACCCCTTAAGACACCAAATCATATTTTGGGGGTCATATTGTGTCTTATGGGGTTGTAGGACACAATATGACCCCTAACGACATGATTGGGTGTTTTAAGGGGCCATATGGTGTCATTAGGGGTCATACGGTGTCCATTGGGGTCATATGGTGTCCCATGAATTGTTATGTCCTCTTAGGACACCATATGACCCCTAATGACACCATATTGGGTTGCTCTGGGTCATATTGTGTCCTAAGGGGTCCTATGGTGTCCCAAGACACCACATGACCCCTATGGATATCGTATGACCCCTAACGACACCATAGGACCCCTTAAGACCCCAAATCATGTTGTTAGGGGTCATATTGTGTCTTAGAAGGTCGTAGGACATAATATGACCCCTAACGACATAATTTGGTGTCTTAAAGGGTCGTATGGTGTCGAAAGGGGTCATATGGTGTCCCATGAACCGTTATAACCTCTTAGGACACCATATGACCCCTAATGACACCATATTGGGTCTCTTTGTGTCATATTGTAGGGAAAAGGGGTCATATTGTGTCCTAACGGGTCTTATGATGTCCCAAGACACCATATGATCCCTATGGACACCATATGACCCCTAGCGACACCATAAGACCCCTTAAGACACCAAATCATGTTGTTAGGGAACATATTTTTTCTTACGGGGTCGTAGGACACAATATGACTCCTAACGACATGATTTGGTGTCTTAAGGGGTCCTATGGTGTCTTTAGGGGTCGTATGGTAACCATAAGGGTCAAATGGTGTCCCATGAACCATTATAACCTCTTAGGACACCATATGACCCCTAATGACACCATATTGGGATGCTTTGGGTCACATTGTAGGGAAAAGGGTTCATATTGTGTCATAAGGGGTCCTATTGTGTCCCAACACACCATATGACTTCTATGGACACTGTATGACCCCTAACGATAGCATAGGACCTCTTAAGACACTAAATCATGTCGTTAGGAGTCATATTGTCTCTTACGGGGTTGTAGGACACAATATGACCCCTAACGACATGCTTTGGTGTCTTAAGGGGTCCTATGGTGTCATTAGGGGTCGTATGGTGTCCATAGGGGCCATATTTTGTCCCATGAACCCTTATGACCTCTTAGGACACCATATGACCCCTAATGACACCATATTGGGTCGCTTTGGGTCATATTCTAGGGGAAAGGGGTCATATTGTGTCAGAAGGGGTCCTATGGTGTTCCAAGATACAATGTGACCCCTATGGACACCTTATGACCCCTAGCGACACCATAGGACCCCTTAAGACACGAAATCATGTTGTTAGGGGTCATATTGTGTCTTACGGGGTCAAACACAATATGACCCCTAACGACATGATTTGGTGTCTTAAGGGGTCCTATGGTGTTGTTAGGGGTCATATGGTGTCCATAGGGGTCATATTGTGTCCCATGAACCCTTATGACCTCTTAGGACACCATATGACCCCTAATGACACCATATTGGGTCACTTTGGGTCATATTGTAGGGAAAAGGGGTCATATTATGTAATAAGGAGTCCTATGGTGTCTCAAGACACCATATGATCCCTATGGACATCGTATGACCCCTAACGACACCATAGGACCCCTTAAGATGCCAAGTCATGTCGTTAGGGGTCATATTGTGTCTTACGAGGTCGTAGGACACAATATGACCCCTAACAACATGATTTGGTGTCTTAAGGGGTCCTATGGTGTTGTTAGCAGTCGTATGGTTTCCATAGGGGTCATATCGTGTCCCATGAACCCTTATGACCTCTTACGATACCATATGACACCTAATGACACCAAATTGGGTCACTTTGGGTTATATTATACGTAAAAAGGGGTCATACTATGCCATAAGGGGTCCTATGGTGTCCCAAGACACCATATGACCGTTATGGACACTGTATGAACCCCAACGACACCATAGGACCCCTTAAGACACCAAATCATGTCGTTAGGGGGTCATATTGCGTCTTAAGGGGTCGTAGGACACAATATGACCCCTAACGACATGATTGGGTGTTTTAAGGGGTCGTATGGTGTCGTTAGGGGTCATATGGTGTTGATAGGGGTCATATGGTGTCCCATGAACCCTTATGACCTCTTAAGATACCATATGATCCCTAATGACACCATATTGGGTCACTTTGGGTCATATTGAAGGGAAAAGGGGTCATATTGTCTCCTAAGGGGTCTTATGGTGTCCCAAGACACCATATGATCCCTATGGACACCTTATGACCCCTAACGACACCAGAGGACCCCTTAAGACACCAAATCATGTCATTAGGGGTCATATTGTGTCTTACGGGGTCGTAGGACACAATATGACCCCTAACAACATGATTTGGTGTCTTAAGGGTTCTTATTGTGTTGTCAGGGGTTGTATGGTAACCATAGGGGTCATATGGTGTCCCATGAACCCTTTTGACCTCTTAGGACACCATATGACCCCTAATGACACCACATTGGGTCGCTTTATGTCATATTGTAGGGAAAAGGGGTCATATTGTGTCATAAGGTGTCCTATGGTTTCCCAAGACACCATATGATCCCTATGGACACCGTATGACCCCTAACAACACCATAGGACCCCTTAAGACACCAAATCATGTCGTTAGTGGTCATATTGTGTCTTATGAAGTTGTAGGACAGAATATGACCCCTAATGACATGATTTGGTGTCTTAAGGGGTCCTATGGTGTCGTTAGGGGTCGTATGGTGTCCATAGGGTTAATATGGTGTCACATGAACCCTTATGACCTCTTTTGACACCATATGACCCCTAATGACACTAGATTGGGTCACTTTGTGGGAAAAGGGGTCATATTGTGTCATAAGGGGTCCTGTGGTGTCGCAAGACACCATATGACCCCTATGGACACCGTATGACCCCTAACGACACCGTAAGACCCCTTAAGACACCAAATCATGTCGTTAGGGGTCATATTGTGTCTTACGTGGTTGTAGGACACAATATGACCCCTAACAACATGATTTGGTGTCTTAAGGTGTCCTATGGTGTCGTTAGGGGCCGTATGGTGTCCATAGGGGTCATATGGTGTTCCATGAACCCTTATGACCTCTTAGGACACCATATGACGCCTAATGACACCATATTGGGTCACTTTGGGTCATATTTTAGGGAAAAGGGGTCATATTGTGTCCTATGGTGTCCCAAGACACCATATGACCCCTATGGACACCGCATGACCCCTAACGACACCATAGGACCCCTTAAGACACCAAATCATGTTGTTAGGGGTCATATTGTGTCTTATTGGGTCATAGGACACAATATGATCCCTAACAACATGATTTGGTGTGTCTTAAGGGGTCCTATGGTGTTGTTAGTAGTCATATGGTGTCCATAGGGGTCATATTGTGTCCCATGAACCCTTATGACCTCTTACGATACCATATGACCCTAATGACACCATATTGGGTCACTATGGGTCATATTGTAGGGAAAAGGGGTCATATTGTGTCATAAGGGGACCTATGGTGTCCCCAGACACCATATGACCCCCTATGGACATCGTATGACCCTTAAACAACACCATAGAACCCCTTAAGACACCAAATCATGTCGTCAGGGGTCATATTGTGTCTTACGAGGTCGTAGGACACAGTATGACCCCTAACAACATGATTTGGTGTCTTAAGTGGTCCTATGGTGTCGTTAGGGGTCGTATGGTGTCCATAGGGGTCATATGGTGTCCCATGAACCCTTATGACCTCTTAGGACACCATATGACCCCTAATGACACCATATTGGGTTTGCTTTGTGTCATATTGTAGGGAAAAGGGGTCATATTGTGTCATAAGGGGTCCTATCGTGTCCCAAGACACCATATGACCCTGATGGACACTGTATGACCCCTAACAACACCATAGGACCCCTTAAGACATCAAATCATGTCATTAGGGGCCATATTGTGTCTTACGAGGTCGTAGGACATAATATGACCCCTAACGACATGATTTGGTGTCCTAAGGGGTCCTATGGTGTCGTAGGACACAATATGACCCCTAACGACATGATTTGGTGTCTTAAGGGGTCCTATGGTGTCGTTAGGGGTTGTATGGTGTCCATAGGGGTCATATGGTGTCCCATGATCCCTTATGACCTCTTAGGACATCATATGACCCCTAATGACACCATATTGGATCGCTTTGGGTTATATTGTGTCCTAAGGGGTCATATTGTGTCCTAAGGGGTCCTATGGTGTCCCAAGACACCATATGACCCCTTTGGACACCATATCACTACTAGCGACACCATAGGACCCCTTTAGAAACCAAATCATGTCGTTAGGGGTCATAAGGGTCATAGGTTGTCCATAGGGCACCCTCTCTCTCTCTCTCTCCCTCTCTCCCTCTCCTTCTCTATTTCTCTCTCTCACTCTCTCCTTCCTTCTCTCTCTCTCTCCTTCTCTCTCTCTCTCTCTCCTTCTCTCTCTCTCTCCCTCTCTCCCCCCCTCTCTCTCTCTCTCTCTCTCTCTCTTTCTCCCTCTCCCCCCTCCTCCCTCTCTCTCTCTCTCTCTCTCTCTCTCTCTCTCTCTCTCTCTCTCTCCCTTTCCTCCTCTCTCTCTCTCTCTCTCTCCCTCTTTCACTCTCCTTATCTCTCTCTCTCTCTCTAAAATATGACTAATAAAATCAGATATCGGATTTCTACAATGTGGCAGATTACTAAATAAATGGCGGCAACAGGAATTTTTTTGGGGACCACAATTTTTTGTATTAAAATCGGATATCGGATAAAATCCGATTTCTAATTTTATCGGATATCTGATTTTTGTACAAAAAAACGGAGAAAAAAAGGGTTTGTGGGTCATTCTGTAGATTCCAACGGCCCACTGTCTGCATATATTTTGTTTTTTGCTAAGGATCATGGGTTTTTAGATAGCTAGAGACAAATTTATGCTTTTGGGAGATTGTTAAAGTGAAAACTTACATTGTCAATCACGAAGGAGCATGTGTGGAGGGAAATGGGGAGTAGTAGTCGTCGGAAATCTAAACGCAAAAGAAAACTTTCAAATGAGCAAATTGAAGTGTATAGAGAAAGAGATAGAGAATGTCATAGGAGGAGAAGACAAGGTATGTTAAATATTGCTAATGTTACTTCAACTAAAGAGGAAATTGAATTTGAAAATGTGCCACAAGTTATTGAAAATTTTGAAAATGTTGAAAAGTGATAATGAAAATGCTCAACATGTGGAAAATTTTGACATAGGAGGTGAAAATGTGGAAACATTTAACGTTGAAGGTGGAATTGCTCAGCCAAGTGAACCATATGTAACACCTAATTACTTTAGAAATGAAGACCCTCTCATGGATGAAAGACAAATTCCAAATCCAAGACCTTCAAGGACCCCAAAATGGTTATTTGAAGTTGATGAGAACATTATTTCGAATCTTGAAGGCAAGAGGTCAACAACAACCATTTGGTTGTGGACTACACTACTTTTCAACCAAAATTTTAGCAATAAGACATTGACCGAACAATGCCAACTCTTTGTTCAATTGCTAAAGATGACAAAGATGAGACCATTGCTAAAAAAATTGAAGATTTGTATGAACAAGAAGATGGAGAGAAATTCTATTATTGCAAAAAATCTATTTGACACTCTCAATTCTATTGGAAAGAATACCAAAGAAAGAGATAAGAGATCTGCTCGAAGAGTGATTACAACCTCCTTAGTAGGGACCCCTCTTGTGATGTCATAGGTTCAAACGGATCGTTCGCAGGTGCCACGGATTCCAAGTTAGGGCCCGTCAAAGTTTGACAGTTTTGAGCACTTAGGGCGCTCAAGGGATGATGCTGGTAGGGTATGACCCCGAGCGTCAGATCGAGTGGGGGGCCAAAATAGAAGCATGTGTAGGGTAATAATTCCTAACTAGACATGTCAAAGCTGATGGTTCATCATCGTGATGAGCAGAATGAGAAATCAGCCACGCGACAACATTCCATTGAGTGAGACTGACAATTTTTTTGCCAACCGAAAAATTGCTGCCCTAATAAAACCGTAGGGAAACTTGAAAAACCAAGATAGGCTTTTGTAGGGACCCCTCTCGTAAATTAATCATTTGTAGGTGCCATGGATTCCGAGTTAGGGCCCATCAAAGTTTGACAATTTTGAGCACTTAGGGCACTCAAGGGACGACGTCGGTAGGGTATGACCCCAAGTGTCGGATCGAGTGGGGGGGGAAAATAGGAGCATGCGTAGGGTAATAATGCCTAATTGGACATGTTGGAGCTGACAGTTCATCATCACAATGAGCTGAACGAGAAATCAGCCATGCAACAACATTCCATTGAGTGAGACTGACAATATTTTTGCCAACCGAAAAATTGCTGCCCTAATAAAACCGTAGGACAACTTGAAAAACCAAGATAGGCTTTTGTAGGGACCCCTCTCATGACCCTATAGGTTCAAATGGATCATTTGCAGGTGCCATGGATTCTGAGTTAAGGCCCATCAAAGTTTGACAATTTTGAGCACTTAGGGCGCTCAAGGGATGATGCCGGTAGGGTATGACCCTGAGCATCAGATCAAGTGGGGGGGGAAAATAGGAGTATGCGTAGGGTAATAATGCCTAAATAGACATGTCGGAGCCGACGGTTCATCATCTTGATGAGCAGAATGAGAAATCGGCCACACGACAACATTCCATTGAGTGAGACTAATGATTTTTTTGCCAACCAAAAAATTGCTGCCCTAATAAAACCGTAGGGAAACATGAAAAATTGAGATGGTCTTTTGTAGGGACCCCTCTCATGACCCCATAGGTTCAAATGGATCATTCACAGGCGCCATAGATTCCGAGTTAGGGCCCATCAAAGTTTGATAATTTTGAGCACTTAGGGCGCTCAAGGGACGACGCTAGTAGAGTATGACCCCGAGCGTCAGATCGAGTGGGGGGGGGAAATAGGAGCATGCATAGGGTAATAATACCTAACTGGACATGTCAGAGCTGACAGTTCATCATCACAACGAGCAGAATGAGAAATCAGTCATGCGACAACATTCCATTGAGTGAGACTGATGATTTTTTCACCAACCAAAAAATTGCTGCCCTAATAAAACCGTAGGGAAACTTGAAAAACCGAGATAGGCTTTTATAGGGACCCCTCTCATGACCCTGTAGGTTCAAACAAATCATTTGTAGGTGCCACAGATTCTGAGTTAGGGCCCTTCAAAGTTTGACAATTTTGAGCACTTAGGGTGTTCAAGGGATGACATCGGTAGGGTATGACCCCAAGCATCGAATCGAGTGGGGGAGGGGGAAATAGGAGTATGCATAGGGTAATAATACCTAACTGGAAATGTCAAAGCCAACGGTTCATCATCGCAATGGGCAGAATGAGAAATCGACCATGCAACAACATTCGATTGAGTGAGACTGACGATTTTTTCGCCAACCGAAAAATTGCTGCCCTAATAAAACCCCAAGTGTTTGACCGAGGTGGGGGGAAAAATAGGACCATGCATAGGGTAATAATGAATTGTATCAATTATTATTCATTAAATGAATTGTATTGTATTGTTCATTAAATGAATTGTATTGTTAATTCATTGTATTGTTCATTGAATTAATTGTATTGTATTGTTGATTAAATAAATTGTATTGTTCATAAATTGTATTGTTCATTAAATGAATTGTATTGTATTGTTCATTAAATGAATTATAATGTTCATTATAAAAACAACAGTTGCTATGAAATGAAATGAATTGTATTGTTCATTAAATAGCCATTATTAGCCATTGTTAATTATTGGAATGAAGATTAAAGATTTCCATTATAACACCACGCATAGATGAGCAACAATTTATATGATCAAATATCAACTTCTATATATATATAAATGTCGAATGATTACAAATATATGTCCATACACAAATATGGCATAAACGCCAACTAAAACAAAATGTATGTCTAAATACGTGAATGTATGTCCATATATAAAATATACATGCCAACTAGACATGTAAGCATCCCAAAACTATCTATAACATCCTAAGTTGTTGATGGATCATCAAAATCGATCCTCTTTGTTGCACTGCTCAGCTCTATAGGATCCTACACAAGAAAAACAAACCACAATTAATATTAGTTATATTTTATAATTCACATTCAAAAAGCTAACATAAAAATGAACTATAATTGAACTATTCATGTTTACCTCATCTCAACATTTTCTCTTCAACTTTGCAAGACTCTTGATGTATGTCTTTGGTAGAGGAGGTATGTTTTGAATATTTTGATACACAACCTACATTTGTTCAGAAACATGACATTGATACAAGTTAGCATATAATTGTCACTAATAATAACAAATTATATCTACTAATCAAATAATAAAATAAACACACATCTACTCAAGGCATCTCTTCTTCTTCTTCAGGTATACTAGGTGTAGTCATCAAGGATGCGAAGCCAAGAGTTCTCTGTATATATACACAACAAGTATATGAAACTATCAATCTATGTCTAGACATGTATAATCACTATAAGTTATTTAAACTATTCATTCAATCATATTTGCATTCAATTACCTTTCCCTTGTCTCCAATTGCACTACCAGATCCTAAATCACACTGCACCGCACT
This sequence comes from Cryptomeria japonica, assembly GCF_030272615.1. Classification (NCBI taxonomy): domain Eukaryota; kingdom Viridiplantae; phylum Streptophyta; class Pinopsida; order Cupressales; family Cupressaceae; genus Cryptomeria; species Cryptomeria japonica. The sequence continues at coordinate 830,747,087 of NC_081409.1, forward strand.
CATGCTGCTTGTGCCCTACAAGAGTAAAATAAGATATACATGCAAGTTACTACATAATCTAATTAATACAAATATAAATGATGAGCATGTATGTACAATAAAATACAAATGACTAGGTGCAATAATATATGTACTGTCAAGCTATCAAGGTGCCCTCCTGAATCTATCTCAACTCATCCTCGGTCATCAACTATTAAATAGACCATGTAAATAAAAATTAGTACTTAATATTATTTAATTTATAAATATTTAATTAAAATATAACATGAACTATGAAAACACAAATCTTACCAATACATCATCAATGTATGATGACGGTGCCTCCTCAACTCTAGCATGTGAGGACTCCCCAGGGTATCCTCGAGTCTGTGTAATAACATCTGGTGCATCATGCATCTCATGCACCTCATAATCTGCACTGCCCACAAGAGGATCAACGGGTTGTCCAACTGGACCAAAACATACATGCCCACACATGACACAACTATGGGGCATGCATATGTGTGGAGTCGAGGATGATGTGTCACCGGCACTGGATGCACTGCTACCATCAAGAGTAGGCTGAGCTACTGACGCAGCCTGAGAAACAAAAAGGCTACTCAAAGAGTGAATAACAGATATGATCTATGAAGCCACCTCACAAATGATATTAGGATGTTGAACTGCAAGTGGGGGATCAACAGGAGAAGGGGGGACATATGGGCCCTGGACTACTCTGACTGCCCCAGGTCCATTTTGGGGCATACCTAAAGCTACACCCTGGAAAGGTTGGATGTCAAAGTAGTACACATGTTTGTGTAATACAAACTCAGCATACAATTTTTTTATGAAATGGAAGGGGATATCAAGATTGTTGTTGGGTGGTTTGTCGAAAACCATCCACCAACGATCCCAAAAAAATTTCACAGTCCCATCATTTGTGCACCATTTGATAGAAAGTTTTGTTTTTTTGGGATCTACGAGCTGACAAGTATGGGGATTGACAAACAATGAGGTGATTTCGGCTTTGGATATCTCAAGATCCTTGTTATCCTTATATGACAAGCCATCTGCATATTTTCCCTTCATAGAATCTTGCCACAAAAGGGCGCCATTGTGCTCCTCAATCATGATTTCCATACTTTTTATGATCGACGTGAGAAGATCAAACAATGGGTGTAGATGAGGGATCCTACGATATACTTTTGTAATCCCCCTCAATTCATTCAAATTTTGTGCAATCAAATCTTGAATTGAGGGGGGGTTTGGCAAATGAGGGTTTGGTTGTTGCAGTTGTGGTTGTGGTTGGTTAGTGTTTTCATTGTTATCCCCCATTTTTAACCTAATTGAATGTAAACAATTAAATTTAGTTAACAAATTTAAACAATTAGGTATTTGATTTTAAAAAACTTAGTTTTCATGAAAAAAACTATATTTTCAATGAAAAATCAAATAAACATTAACAAAAAATACAAAAAATGAATGAAAATGATTCAAAATGATAAAATTCTTACCTCTAAATCTATTTTTTTGCAATTTTTTGTGAAAACACTGGATATCGGATGGAGCGGATATCGGATTTTGATGAATTTGTGCGACGCATGAGTTAAAAATGACTCATAGGACTATCACTGTCGAAATATAAGTGTCTCAAAAAATCGGATATCCGATTTCTATACTTAAATTTTTTTTAAATAACATATATAATATAATAATATATTATATAATATTGTATTATATTATATAATACGTATTGTATTATATTATATATATTATAATATATAATATAATATAATATTATATTATATTATATATAATATTATATATAATATAATATAATATAGTATAATATAATATAATATAATACGTATTGTATTATATTATAATATATAATATAATACAATATTATATTATATATAATATAATATAATATAATACAATATTGTATTATATATAATATAATATAATATTGTATTATATTATAATATATAATATAATACAATATTGTATTATATTATATTATATATAATATAATATTGTATTGTATTATAATATATTATATAATATATAATATAATATACTATAATATAATATAATACAATATTATATTATATAATATATAATATTATATAATATATAATATAATATAATATAATATATAATATAATATTATATTATATTATATTATATTATATTATATAATATATAATATATATAATATTATATATAATATAATATAATATAATATAATATAATATTATATTATATATAATATAATATAATATTATATTATATTATATTATATAATATATATAATATAATATAATATAATATTATATTATACTATATTATATTATATTATATTATATACGTATTATATAATATATATAATGTAATATGTAACATATAATATATTTTTTAAATTAAAATTACAAATTAAAATCGGATATCCGATTTTCTCAGATATCCGATTTGCATAGATAATTACCAGGCCAAGGTGTACTGACACCCAGGCCAAGCAAAAGGTCAACATGGATTTTCGCATTTTTAGGCGAGTGAAGAAGGCTATTTTTTTCACATCGCCACTTTTTGGCCCCCCTTGATCCTGCACTAACCCTCTTATGGGGGTGATATTTCTAAAGCAAATTTTGAAGAGATTTGTGAAGCATGCAGGAATTATTCACATTCTGCTTGGTCAATATAAGGATATATGGGAAGGAATAATTTGCCAGGAGGAGATAAATCAAGTATCACTAAAAGAGAACTGGGTACATTACTTGAAGACGTGGAGACTGATTTCTTAAGTCATATGGATAAACCAATAGATACCCTTTATACTTAGAAGAAACGAGAAGATGCTAAAAAATCCTTAATAATCTTTTGTTCAACTTGCAAAAAGAAACATGGTAGTGAAGAATACCCCTATAACCGAACCAAACTTTTATCCCTCGAGGATGCTAGTAGGCATTCCATCCTAAGGCCCCTTCTTGTAGATATGGAAAAAGTTGAATATAGTGAAGAACCTATTCACTTTATGGTACCTAGATATCCTTGGACACCTAGACCCATGCAACTTGGAATGTCTAGTAACTATTCTTCTGATGATGAATCATAGAGTGTGATTTGAAATGTTAATGCAAAAACGTTTTACACAGCTAAATCTAGAATTAGAATATATGAACTATTCTCTAGCCGGGCCAAGTCAACCTACCTCTTTTTCAAATCAATCTGGATGGAATGATGGTTGGCAACAACCTATGCCTTATTATCTACCATGGCCTAATCAACATGTACCACTGTCATGGTGACAACCTTGGAGGTCACAACCATAATGCCCACAATACCCACAACACTTTCCAACTTATCATCTACCTCATATAGTTAGTCTATATCAGCAACAACAATAACAAAAACTTCCACCTCTATCAAACAATGAGTTACCCTAACCAATATTTCTAACAAAAGGAACTCAAATACATGCACAACCCACACCGAATCTGAATAACAAAGAAGAACAAACGATATACAATAATGAAGTTTTAGGATAGCCAACCTATCCAATTAATACATTTCAAGTTTAGGGTGTACAATGGAGGTCGAGAAGGAATTTTCAAGGTCCAACCATTATAGAAGTTGAGGACTCCCCAAAGGATAATGTCAAAGAACCACCAAGGCCTCTGTTTCCTAATAGATTCAATGAACAACCACCAAAGCCCATAGTTCCTTCCACTGCTTTTGATTTTAAGAATGAATTGTGAAATGTTAATATTAAAATTCCTCTTTTGTAGGCAATTCAAGATGTTCAACTATATATTAAATAAGAGAATTATGTGTACGGAGGCAAAAGAAGAAACAAAATCCTAAAATAGTCCAAGTCATTGGACAACTTGTTGATTTAATGTTGGGAAAGATCTTTGTTCCTAAGTATCTGGATCCTAAGAGCCCAATGATTAAGGTAAGAATAGGTAATATTCTTATCCCTAATACTCTTGTGGATCTAGGGGCAACCATAATTGTTATGACTAATGAATCCAAGGAAAGATTAGATTTGCAAGGTTTAAGACCAACACCAACAATTCTATAAATGGAAAATCATTCTTTGGTAAAACTAGAAGGTATGATAAGAAGATATTATTATTTCTATTGATTCTTGGGATTATCCTACTGATTTAATGATTTTAGAGCCCAAAATTAGGATACCCCTTACTTTTGGAAAGACCTTGGCTGGCAGTAACTAATGTTTTTATTAATTGCAAGTCTAGGAACTATTGGCAATATATTGGATTTGTTTAAGTGTTGTCATTGATGTCAATAATGTATCTCGGTTGGAGACTATCCTGGTTAGTCTTGGTGATCTTCTTGGTTTTGGCTATGATTTTGATCAGGTATGATCAGATCTCTAGAATCAGTTTTGATGATTATTCTAGATGATTATATTCTTTATATACTCTATTGGTTCATGATTTGGTGCTTTGGTTGTTATCACTTTTGGTATTTACCGGTACTGGTTAGCTTTTGGCTTTCCCGGTAAGCAATATTTGATGATTTAGTCAGAGGATTTTGGTTCGGCTTATGGAATCAGTTTCTATCATGTTGAAGGTGTTTCTTGATCATAACCTGAGTATTTGGTGACTTTTCATTGGATGGCGTATTTCTATGATGGTCCTATTTGGATCTGATTAAACTTTTTGTTATTTCACAGAGGGTTTCTACCGATTGGTGAAGAGTGTTGGATTTTGGTCTTGTTGGTGCTCAAATCAACAGATTGGAAAAGTTCTAAGGTAATGCAAATTCCTATCTTCAAACTCTCCAATTGATTTGGCTAGCTAATAGAGTGAACCTTTCAAGGTTACTAACTCCCTCACTTCAGGCTCTGTAGTACCTAGGCGGGTGTACCTACTCACCAACTGATCTTCTTACTTGGTGCTTTTTATAGCAAATATGTATATTGTACCGTTTGCCTTTATTATTTATCTCAAAGTGGCATATATCTTTGGGATAAATTTACTATTATGGTTATTTTAACTTCTCCTAATTCTTCTTACTCTAACTTGATTACTTATTATTTCTACTCTCTAATTCTATCTCCTACTTGCATGAAATAGAAATTGAAAAGTATAAATAATTATTGGATTGAAATTATGTATAATAGACCAGTGCCTTATTTCTTTTGGGCAATAAAGTCATTCCCTTGCAAACCCTACGTATAACTCTGAAAGACAATTTTTAAATCCTCCCTTAGATGGATCTGTCAACTACCCAGCCTCCAATTCTATATAACTATATGATATTGTTCACAGTTAGTTTAATTGAATTTAACTTTCCTTTTGAAAAACCAATTAAACAAGACACAACAAGCAAAATGATTCTCAGATGTATCTTGATGGTCCAACCATGCAACATCACATAATTTTTTCACACAAAGATTTAGAGTGGCAATTATCAACCATAGATAATAATAATAATAGAGAACCAAATTGAAAATGAAAGAATCCACAACACATTTACAAATAAGATAACTGGCTTTATATTGCTTGAAACTACGTATTACATATTGTATGTATTATAAAATCTATATGTCCCTAATTCTAATTCTCTCCATATCTACATTTTTTAACCACTTATATATGTGGTTGAATGGGCACCATACCCCTTTTGGGGTGAAATTTTTCCATTTTACATTAAAATTAACAAAACCCTTTGAAATTCCTATGTAAACTAGCTAGTCAATAACCTTTCTTTAAGCTATCTTTTGGGCTTTCTTTTGGTCGGTAGCCTTAAACTTTAGTTAAGAATCTAAAATTTTTTTTAGTGGTATGAAACATATACTTATAAAATGGGTCTTTGTTATATTTGATATTTGCATACATTTTCATTCCCAATCGACATCTTCTTTCATGTAGGTTGAAATAATAGGTTTTTTAGCCTTCTTACGACCTTCTGTATGATCTACAACCAAAAACACATTGTACAAACCTAATATTTTTACTGGATCTTGGAAACTTGATTTTCTAAAATGGGTATTTTTTAAATTTTCACGTTTCATTCATTTTAATTCTTTGTTCATATCATCTTTTCTATAGATCAAAAATACTAGTCTTTCATGGGATCCATTGGAATTAATTTACTCATATCATCCTTTACTCTAGGTGCTCAAATCATTCATCATCCATTATGTGTCATTTCCATGAATTTAACACCATTTTTAATAGTAGAGTGTTTGAAATTATTTGGAAATCTCAATCCCCAATAGGTCTTAGCAGAATTTCTAGTGAATATAATTGTTTGGATACTTGAATTAGGTCCATGTTATGTAATGTAAATCATAATATTGGTTCGATGGTACCATGTGATATAATTTTTGTAATTATGGGTTTATGGGTTTAGGTTTTAGTCGACCTTGTCATTAATGTTGGTGATCTATATTTATAGGAGACTTATTCATGTAATTGTACAAGGATGATAGATGGATAGTGGATATGTCTACATTATTAGAGAGTGGTTTATGTGCGAACAAGGTCATATCATTCCAGTCAAGAGTGGAAAGGTTTTGTATTGCAAAGCAGACATCTGTGCTTAACTAGAACTATATCAAGATTTAGTAGATGCTACTTTCATAGTTCATTCTTTTTGGATTGTAGTCTGATGTTTATGTAAGTCAGTGAGAGTTCCCTTTGTGATGAGCAGTGCACTCTAGGTTGTTGGTCTTTCTACAAGTGAACACCCCATTGTAATTTTACACAATACTATTGCAGAGTATTCATATAATTGTGGGTAGGGTTTCCCACCATGGTTTTTCCCCTTTTCAGGTTTTCCACATCAAAAATATTGGTGTTGTGTGTATTGTGCTTTCATGTTCTATCTTTCATTGTGTTCGTTTCTTTGTGCTCTGATTAAAAGGGCTTTGATATGCATTACTTATGATTTCTATTAGTAAACTAATTCACCCCTCCCCCCCCCCCCTCTCAATTTACTCCTAGTACCAAAGAAAGGTCCTCTCTGTAGAAGCTTAACCTCTTGAGGAGATTCGATGGCATCAACATCAAGTTCTACATTCAATCCCTACTAGAAGGAGAGTCCCAGATTTGATGGTACGAATTACAAATTATGGAAGGAGTGAATGAATATTCATCTCAGATGTCTTGGAGATAAATTTTGGGAGATAGTAGAGAAATGGTAAATAACTCGTGATCCTAATTCTAGAATACAATCACCTAATGATTAACAGAAGAGAGCTGAAAATGATTTGAGAGTGAAAGAAGAATTATTGAGTTCCCTATCTGATGAAAAGCTATTGAATGTCATAGAATTGTAGAATGCTAAGAATATCAGGTTAACGCTTGAAACACTTTATGAAGGTGACCAAGAAGTAAAGATTGTTAAACTTGAAGGTTTCCGAGTAAGGTATGAAACTTTGAAGATGGAAGAGGATGAGAAGATAAGTATTTCATGGATAGAGTCAATGAGATTGTCATGGTTATCAAACGTTGCAGCAGATTAGTCAGTGAGGATGAGATAGTGTCAAAAGTTCTAAGAGTTCTACCTCTGGATTGCAAGATGAAGGATACTTCTATCAATGAACTTCGGACAATGTCAAGTACCCCTATGACCAGAGACACATTACTTGGGAAATTGATCGCCTTTGAACTTGAAGAACTTGGAGATCAGAGTGTTGCTAAAACTAAGGCTGCATTTAAAGCATCTGCCTCTCATAATGTTGGTATTATGGATGTGTTCCATTGGTTTTGTCATTGATGTCAACACTTATCAACACTTGTGAACACTTATCAGCACTAAAGATATTTGGTTATGTTCACCGGCATGTTCAATGACTTATGCACAGTCACCAGTATTTGGTTCACCAGTAGGTTATATTGTTCACCAGCACTAAGGATGATCTGTTATCATCTAGAGATTACTTGGTTATGTCGAAGACATTATTTGGACACTTGGTTTTGGTGATTTTTTTATTGGTCTAATCGAGTTTTCATATTTGCTATTATAGGAAAATTGGTCTAGGTTATGGATTGGCAAGCATTATCTATTCGAGATCAGCACAACACGTTATGGAGATGATTTATTGATTGGTTATTATTGTAAATGCATTAAGCCAACATGATGCATCACATATTGATTCATTTGTAATTGAATTAAATGTAATATTCTTAGTGAGTCGACCTACACATTTGGTCTTAGGTTTTGGTATATATGTAAGATCTCATTTGCGAGATTAACATAAGGTATGTAATAAGGTATTACAAGGTTGTGATATTTGGTATATGTGAATATAAGCAAAGCTATACATGAAAACATCATTTGAAGATACAAGGAAGGTATGAAGAAGGCAATCAGAGCTTAACCGGTACTAAATCCAGCATATGAAGATGTTATTTTGAGCAGTACATTATCATTGGATTTAACCATCCAATCGTAGTCGGTGTGACTCCCATTTTGTGATTGAGTAGTGAGCTCTAGGTAGTTGGTCTTTCTGCATGTGCAGATCCCATTTGTACACACATACTATCTATAGTAGTATCATCTGATTGTGGGTAAGGTTTCCCATCGTGGTTTTTCCCCTTACGGAGTTTCCACGTACAAATATCTATGTTATGTGTTGTGAATGTTATTTGTCATCTTGTTTCATGCATTAAACTTTACCGATACAGTTATTAACTGTTAAACTCTCAACCGGTATTAAGTTTGGTTTACCAATATTATGCATTAAGTTTGGTTAAGTTATATTTGGGTTGAGATTAATAGACAACCGATTCACCCCCCCCCCCCCTCTCAGTCGCCTCTAGGTCCTAACAATTGGTATCAGAGCTAAGTCCTCTTTTTGCAGAGGTTTAACAGCTTGAGGAGATTCTATGGCAACTAACTATTTGAGGAAGGACAGTTTAAAGCTTGATGGAACTAACTATGGTATATGGAATATTAGAATGGAGACACATTTGAATTGCATAGGAAAAGACATATGGGATGTTACAAATAATGGCTATGTTGGTTCTACACAGAGTCAACCCAGTCCACCTACCTTGGCTAAAGATCAGGAGAATGATTACAAAGCAAGAGAAGCACTTTTGAGCGTATTTTCAAATCAGCAAATCATGGGATTATCAGACCAATCTATTGGTAAAGCTATTTGGGATAAATTGGAGACATTGAATGAAGGTAATACCATAGTCAAAATTGCAAAACCGGAATGCTTTTGGGTTAGGTATGAAAATCTGAAAATGGAAGAAGATGAAAGGATTTCATCTTTTATGGAAAGAGTTAATGAAATTTTTTTGGGTATACAATGTTGTGGAGGATCCCTAAGTGAAGATGATATTGCTTCTAAAGTTTTAAGAGAATTGCCACCAGCATACAAAATGAAAGTAACCGCTATTAAAGAATTGAGAACAATGCCTAATACACTAGTATCTAAAGATACTTTGGTTGGAAAACTTTTAGCTTTTGAACTTGAGGAATTTGGTCATGTTGCTACAATTAAGATAGATTTGTCTTTCAAAGCATCATCATCTATAACATCATCTTCATCATCTGAAAAATCTGATTGGAAAGCACTCTATGCTAGAGAACTTGAAGAAATCAGAAGAGAGAATGAAGAACTTGAAGAGCTTGAAGCATTGTTTGCAAGGAAAATGCCTAAAGGTCCAGTTGGAAGTAAGTATGAAGGTAAAGCACCATTTAAATGTTTTAACTACAATAAAATTGGTCATATGGCATCTAAGTGTCCTGATAGACATGCAAGATTGAAAGAAGAAGCTAAAAGAACATATAAGTCTAACCCTGAATATCATAGATATAGATTTAATAAGAATAGAGATAAATCATGTTACTATGTTGATGAAGGAGTTACTGATGATTCTAGTGAGGAACCGGCAGACAATGGATGGGCTTTTGTTGCAATAACAGAAGCTCCACTAACACCTATTGTTCAACTAGTAGAGCAAGCCCTGACAGCTAAAATTGAAGAAAAGGATGAATGGATCATTGATTCTGGATGTTCACATCATATGATTGGTGATAAAAGTAAATTCTTAACCTTTCAAGAATATAGTGGAGGTCTAGTAAGATTTGGGGATGATAAAGCTTGTTTGATCAGAGGAAAAGGAACTATATCTTTTGATGGTAAGCACAATACTGACAACGTTTATTATTTTGAAGGTTTGAAGCATAATCTTTTGAGTGTTGGTCAATTAGTTGAAAAAGGATTTCAGTTACAATTCAAGAATGGTAAATGCAAAATCATGAACATAATTGATTTGGAAATTGCAACCGGTAATCAGACTAGAGGTAATACCTTTCATTTGAATAGCAATGAGAAGACATGCTTGATTGCACATATTGATGAAAGCTGGTTATGGCATAAGAGACTTTGTAATGTAAATTTTAATTTCATTGTGAAGATTAGTACAACTAAGGCAGTAAGGGATTTGCCTAAGATTATAAAACCTCACAATTTGATATGTAAGGAATGTCAATTTGGAAAGCAAGTTAGAGCAACTTTTAAGAGTATTCCAGAGAAATCCAATAATGTTCTTGACTTAATTCATACTGATCTATGTGGTCTAGCAAGAACTAGAAGTTTACAAGGAGATAGATATTTTATGCTAATCATTGATGATTATTCTAGAATGTGTTGGATTACTTTTCTCGAGGAGAAATTAGAAGCTTTTGGGAAATTAAAACTATTCAAGGTAATGGTAGAGAATGAAACCGGTAAGAAAATCAAATGTTTGAGATCAGATCAAAGAGGTGAATTCACATCTAAAGAATTTAATATATTCTATGAAGTGAATGGAATTAGAAGACAGCTATCAGCACCTTGGACACCCTAGCAAAATGGAGTTGTGGAAAGGAAGAACAGAATTATTCTGGATGTAGCTAGAAGCATGATATCAGAAGCAAACCTACCTCATATGTATTGGAGAGAAGCAGTGAATACAACGGTTTACACATTCAACAGAGTTCACATCAAAGGTGAAAGTGGTAAGACCCCTCATGAACTATGGTTTGGTAATACTCCTACTCTTAAATATTTCAAAATATTTGGAAGCAAATGTTATATTAGGAGAGATGATTATGTTGGTAAATTTGATCCTAGAAGTGATGAAGGAATATTTCTTGGTTATTCATCTAAGAGCAAGGCATATAGATGTTTTATAAGAGATTACATAAAATCATTGAGAGTGCAAATGTGAAGATTGATGAATAGTTTAGAGTAAATTCAAGGTCTATGGACTCTAAACCGGCAATTGAGATAATCACAAATGAACCTACACTGAGTATACTGGTATAGAATGTTGATCCAATCACATCGGCATCATCTAAGAATTCCATAGTGACTGAAGAGCAGCAGCAAGTGAATACACCCAGGTATGTAAGATTGAATCACTCTAAAAGTGAGACAATTAGGAATAAATATCAAGGTGTAATGACAAGAGGAAGACTAGCAAATGAAGAGCCATGTTTAATTTATCAAATTGAACCGACAACTATTTTTAAGGCATGTGAAGATAAACATTGGATTAAGGATATGGAAGATGAATTGGAACAAATTGAAAAGAATAACACATGGGCATTAGTTCCCGACCTAAAAACAAAAATGTAATTGGAACTAAATGGGTATTCAGAAATAAACTTAATGAAGATGGTAAGGTAATCAGAAACAAAGAAAGATTAGTGTGTAAGGGATATTCATAGAAAGAGGGAATTGGTTACAATGAAACCTTCACACTGGTAGCTAGAATTGAGGCAGTCAGACTATTCTTAGCTTTTGCAGCACACAAGAACTATAAAGTATATTAAATGGATGTTAAATGTGCATTTATGAATGGTGATCTTGAAGAGGAAGTTTACATTGAACAACCTGATGGATTTTCTTTGACAGATGACAAAGATATGGTTTGCAGGTTAAGGAAAGCTTTATATGGATTGAAGCAAGCTCCTAGAGCCTGGTATGCTAGATTGGACAAATATCTTTTGAAGCTTGGTTACACTAAAGGTAATGCTGACAACAACTTATATTACAAAGTGACTAATGATGACATCTTGGTTATTGAAGTTTTTGTTGATGATATTATTTTTGGAGGAGAAGAAGGATTGTGTAAAGACTTTTCTAATAAGATGCAGGAAGAATTTGAAATGTCTATGATTGGGGAGATAAAATTATTTTTAGGTTTGTAGATTTCACAGATTGATAAAGGTATATTCATATGTCAATCAAAGTACTTGAAAGAATTATTAAATAAATTTGGTATCTAAACCAATAAGTGCTCCTATGACTACAATTGATAAACTATCATTGAAGGATGAATCAACACTTGTTAATCCGACAAGATATAAATCTATGATTGGAGGTTTACTATATTTGACACAAGCAAGACCTGATATTATGAATATAGTATGTATTATTTCAAGATTTCAGAGTAATCCTAAGTGAAATCATGAATCGGCAGTGAAAAGAATTTTTTGGTACCTACAAGGCACAACAAATGTTGGTTTATGGTATCCTAAAGATGAAAATTTTGATTTATGTGCATACAAAAATGCAAATTGGGTAGGAGATGTAGATGACAGAAAGAGAACCACCAGTGGAGAATTCTTTCTTGGTAGCAGATTAATTTCATGGTTGAGTAAGAAACAAAGTTGTACATCATTATCAACAATAGAATTAGAATATGTTGTAGTAGCACCTAATTGTACACAGGTATTATGGATTAAGAAAATGTTGAAGGACATAAAGGTAAAATGCAAAGAACCTATAATCATTTACTATGATAATATGGTAGCAATTGATATATCTAAGAATCTGGTATTTCAATCTAAAACTAAACACGTCTCTATCAAATTCAATTTTCTGAAAGAGAATGTTGAAGAAAAAGAAGTGAAATTGGTTTATGTGAATACTAAAGAGAAGATTGCAGATATCTTTACTAAGCCTTTTCCTAAGGAAACTTTTGAATATCTCAAAGAGCAGCTTGGAGTTATACCCTCATAGGTAGAAACTTAGACAGTTGGAGCATGGCATCAGACCAACAGAATTAACAAAGAAATATTTTTCCAGCTTTGATGAAGGAGAGCTACTTCTCAGGGGGATTAGATTGGATAAATTTGGTTATAACAATTGGTATTTGTAATAAGTTCTATGAACTGATTGTATTTGGTTTTGTATTGCTTTGGCATTTGATGTCAAAGGGGGAGAGATATCTATAGAAAAACACATTATCTTTTGGGAGAGATTATTCCTAGGGGGAGAAATATTATGTATTTTGAAATCTGGTAATTGATCTCTTTGGGAGATTGTTGGTTTTTGGTTTTTGGCATTTCTACTTTGGCACTTAGATGGTTTTTCCATCTTGTGTTGCCATCAATTCCAAAGGGGGAGATTGTTGGTATTATAAATGTGTTGCATCAGTTTTTTCATTGATGTCAGCACTTATCAACACTTGTGAACACTTATCAGCACTGAAGATCTTTGGTTATGTTCATCAGCATGTTCAATGACTTATGCACAATCACCAGTATTTGGTTCACCAGAGGGTTATATTATTCACCAGCATTAAGAATGATCTGTTACCATCTAGAGATTACTTGGTTATATTGAAGACATTGTTTGGACACTTGGTTTTGGTGATTTGGTTATTGGTCTAATTGAGTTGGTATATTTGTTGTTACCGACAAATTGGTCTAGGTTATGGACTATCAAGCGTTATCTATTCTAGATCAGTATGACACATTATGGAGATGATTTATTGATTGGTTATTATTATAAATGCATTAAGTCAACATGATGCATCACATATTGATTCATTTGTAATTCATTTAAATATAATATTCTTAGTGAGCTGACCTACATATTTGGTCTTAGGTTTTGGTATTTATGTAAGAACTCATTTGTGAGATTAACATAAGGTATGTAATAAGGTATTACAAGGTTGTGATATTTGATATATGCAAATATAAGCAGAGCTATACACGCAAACATCATTTGAAGATACAAGGAAGGTATGAAGAAGGCAATCAGAGCTTAACCGGTACTAAATCCAACATATGAAGATGTTATTTTGAGCAGTACATTATCATTGAATTTAACCATCCAATTGTAGTCAGTGTGACTCCCATTTTGTGATTGAGCAGTGAGCTCTAGGCAGTTAGCCTTTCCGCATGTGCAGACCCCATTTGTACACACATACTATCTGTAGTAGTATCATCTAATTGTGGGTAAGGTTTCCCACCATGGTTTTTCCCCTTACAAGGTTTCCACGTACAAATATTTGTGTTATGTTTTGTGGATGTTATTTGTCTTTCTGTTTCATGCATTAAACTTTGTCGATACTATTATTAATTGTTAAACTATCAACCGACATTAAGTTTGGTTTACCAGTATTATGCATTAAGTTTGGTTAAGTTATATTTGGGTTGAAATTAATAGACAACTGATTCACCCCCCCCTCTTAGTTGCCTCTGGGTCCTAACAGGTAAGCAAAAGATAGATTGGAAAGAGATGTATGCTAAGGATGTGGAATAAATTGAGAGAGAAGAAAGAGAACTTAAAGAGCTGGAAGCCCTGATTGCTAGAAGAATTCATAAAGGGCCAGCTGGAAGTAAGTACAAAAGGAAATTCCCTTTTAAATATTTTTTCATGCAATAATATTGGTCTGTTTGCTTCTAGATGCCCTAAAAGAGCTTCTAGGAATTATAAGCCTAATCTATAATAGCAAAGCCGACCTAGATTCAGAAGGAATAAGAATAAATCATGTTATTATGTTGGTAATGATGATGATGGACCTATGAGTGGAACTGGTAATGGAGCTTCATCTGGCAAAGATTGGGTCTCTATTGCTATTCTCTAGAATCTGTCATTGAAACAACTCATACTGAATAAAAATCTTTAGCTACAAAATTTCAAGAGAAGGATGAATGGGTCATAGACAGTGGATGCTTACATCACATTACTAGTGACAAGAGAAATTTCTTAACACTACAAGAATTTGATGGTGGGCTAGTCAGATTTGGAGACAATAAGGCATGTAGAATCAAAGGCAAAGGAAAAATATCATTGGATGGTAAGACTAATATTAATAATTTTTATTATGTTGAAATCTTAAAGAATAATCTTTTAAGTGTAGGTCAGATCGTGGATAGAGGATTTCATTTGCAATTCAGGGATGGAAAATGTAAGATCATCAATAGATCTAGATTGGAAATTTCTTCTGGAACTTAGACCAGAGGTAATATCTTTAATTTGAACTCCAATGAAAATCCTTGCTTGATTTCTCAAATTGATGAGAGTTGGTTATGGCATAAGAGGATGTGTCATGTAAATTTTGATTGCATAATGAAGAATAGTTCAATACCGATTGTCAAAGATTTGCCCAAGATTATTAAACCTCATAATCAAGTATGTAGAGAACTTCAAATGGGTAAGAAAGTTAGAACCTCTTTCAGAAGTATACATGATAAATCTAATGAAATTCTTGATCATTCATACTAATTTGTGTGGACCGGAAAGGACTAAAATCTTTCAAGGTGATAGATGTTTTATGCTACTAATTGATGACTATTCTAGAATGATGTGGGTAGCATTTCTAAAGGAAAAATCTGATGAGAAATTAAAAATCTTTAAAGCTATGGTTGAGACTGAGATGGGACTAAAGATAAAATGCTTAAGATCAGATCATGGCAGTGAGTTTACATTCGATGAGTTCAACAACTTTTGTAAGAGGAATGGTATTATGAGACAACTTTTTACACCTAGGACTCTACAATAGAATGGATTAGTGAAAAGGAAGAACATGTTATTATGAGGATCCGGTTATTACTGAGAGGGGGGGTGAACCAGTAATAAAAAAAATCTGCATCACTTCACAAAACTATATTGATAACTACTCAAATAATCTTCTAAGCTGATTTAACAAACCATTCACTCAAGTGTTCATCAATATGCAAATAAAGTAAAGATATCAAATGCATAAATCAACAATGCATCCACCACTTGAACATAGAGATTTTTGATGTGAAAATCCAATTGGGAAAACCACGGTACGAATTAGCACACACAATATGTATTTGCACTCTTTTGGAATGCACCCGGTTAAAGGCCTAGCCTGGTTAAGAGATTATGATATACTTGGTTAATAGAAGACCCTACTAGGAGTCACTCAGTCAAGGGATTTTGCCTCACCCTTGTTAGGAGCTCTCCTTTGTTAAGAGTAACCTTGTTATAGTATTTTGAACTCAAGTTAATGAGCCACTCGGTGAAGGGATTCACAATATCAGACCTGTTAAGATCTACTCGGTTAAAGGATTTCAAACTACTATAACTGTTAGGGAACAACAGGGTAAATGATCTAATTACAGTACTTCCTTTCTTGCTAGTACAAATCCTTTTCAACACAACTCTTCTACACATACAGACACTTCAAACTGGTTCGGAAATACCTTCTTCTCAAACCACCGACACAAAATCTCTTATCTAACTAGCCCTAACTACACTTTTCAGTTAGGGAAGCTACAAATCCTAATTACATCAACAAGATACAGTGAATTTACATTTAGTACAGGAAAACACTCTGCCAAAATACATTACAAATCATTACAATAATTTTCTGGATGATTTTTTCCATTGAATGATCACAGCACATCAATTTGATAAGAAATCAAACCCTTGTTCCATTCTTATAAGCACTTTATTATTTCCCAAGAAATTTGATCCTTCTACGTGCTCAAATACCATCTTATCATTACACATGGACTATGACATGTCATTACTAAGTTATGATCATGATAAGATCCACTACCAAACCTTAAATCATTACCGGTTAAAGATCTGATACCGGTATTCATTCTTCTTCATAGAGTTCATAAAAGTCAATTATAAATGTTCTTTTTGGTTCACCAAACTTGATGTGATTTCAATCACAGACTCATGCCAATGTTATGAACATGTATTTTAAACCACAACACTTGAATCTTCTCCAATCGCGATAGAAGTCACCTGATCATCTCTAACTAATTCCACTATCGATTAGGCTATATTGGTTGGTCTAGATGACCTAGATGACTAAACAAACATGGTTGCCATCAATGACAATAAATAACAGATCATATCAGCTTTACCAATCATCTTCTGATCTCATCATCATCTCCATCAGTTATGCCAACAATCTCCCCCTTTAGCATTGATGGAAACACCAAAATCTCTCCATGCAAAACTGGAACTCTAACTATTATGACTATTGTATTGTTCTTTTCTTTCTGCTCTTCACTATTCTTCTCCCCCTTTGATAACAATGCCAAAGGTTCAAAGTGTCAAATTCATCTTTTGTTGCTACTTTTTTCTTCATCTATGTTGCTCCCCTTGAGGAGTAGCCCTTTTCTCATCAATCCATAGTGAAAGATCTTCAATTAGTCCACTAGATTAATTTTGCAATAACATCTTAGTCAACCTATTGTAGGGGTATAACCCCTAGCTTTCCTCTAAGATATTCAAAGGTTGCTTTAAGAAATGGCTTAGTGAAGATGTTAGCCAACTGCTCCTTTCTAGCCACATGATCCATCCTGACTTTCGTTTCCTGCACTCTTTCTCTCAGATAATGATACTTCAGTTCAATATGCTTTGTTATAGAATGTAATACAAGATTCTTTGAAATGTTTATTGCACTTGTATTATCACAATATATGACCACCGGTTCTGTCATATTCTCCTTGAATCCTTCTAATACATGTCTCATCCATATTTATTGAGTACAGTTCATAGATGCAACCACATACTCTTCTTTTATTATAGACAATGAAATGCAACTTTGTTTCTTACTAGTCCAAGATACTAGTCCTCCTCCTAGAAAGAATACACCATCGTTTGTGCTCTTTTGGTCATCTACATTACGTTCCCAATCAGCATCTATGAACACCTTCAAAGATAAGCTTCCTTTGTATGGATACCATAATCCATAATCAATAGTTCATTTAAGATACTTGAAAATTCTCTTCACTACCACCATATGAGTCTCTTTAGGACTTTTTTGAAATCTAGCCACTATACCAACTACATGAGCAATGTTCGATTTGCTATGAATAACATAGTGTAGTTTACCAATCATTGATCTATACCCAGTTTCATCCACTAGATCTGAATCATCTTTCTTGGATAATCTGCAACCAGTAACCACAAGAGTTCCAACCAGTTTAGAGTCTTCCATTCCAAAGGTTTTCAATACCTCCTTCACCTATTCAGACTGGCTAATAAATATTCCTCCTTTCATTTGTTGGACCTGCAAACCAATGAAAATCTTGATTTCACCTATCAAAGACATTTCAAATTCCTTTTTCATTTCTTCTACAAAAGTTAAACTCATGTCATCATCTCCTCCAAATATGATATCATCTACAAACACTTTTGTAATCAATAATTTGTCTCCTTTTGTCTTCAAGTAAATATTTTTGTCCTCATTAGTTCTTTGAAATCCAATCTTTATCAGGTATGAATAGAGTATCGCATTCCATGCCCTTGGAGCTTGCTTCAACCCATATAAAGATTTATGAAGTTTGCACACCATTTCCTTGTCTTCAGTCAATGCAAAACCATCTGGTTGTTCAATGTAAACCTCTTCTTCTATAATTCCATTCAAAAATGTAGACTTGACATCCATTTGGTATACCTTGAATCCTCTGAATGTTGCAAATGCAAGTAGAATTCTTACTCCTTCAAGTCTAGCAACCAGTGCAAAAGTTTCTCCATAATCCTCACCTTCTTCTTGTGCATATCCTTTGCAAACTAGTCTAGCCTTGTTCCTAACCACTTCACCATCTTCATTTAATTTATTCCTGAACACCCACTTAGTACCAATCACATTCTTATCAGTTGGTCTAGGGACAAGTGACCATGTGTTGTTCTTCTCTATTTGATAAAGCTCCTCTTGCTTAGCCTTTATCCAATCATCATCCTTGAGAGCTTCCCTTACTTTCTTAGGTTCAATTATGGAAATCAAACAAGTACTTTCTTTGATATTTCTTCGTGTTTGTTCTCCAGCATTCCTGTCTCCAATTATCTGATCTGCAGAGTGATTTAACTTTACATATCTAGGTATAACCAGTTCTGATGTAGAAGCCTCTTCTTCTTCTTCCACCGATTGAGCAACATCATCAGCATTATTCTTCTCAGTATCATTTTGAACTTCCATTTCAATGATCACTAGCTTTTTTTCAACTACTACATCAAACTTGTTGGTATCATCACATTTGTCAGAATACTCATCAACTTTCACATTAACACTTTCAGCAATCTTCTTGGTTCTTTTGTTAAAGCACTTGAATTATTTTCTCTTAGTTGAATAACCAAGGAAAGTTCCTTTGTCACGTTAAGGATCAAACTTTCCAATATATTCATATCTCTTTATGTAACACCCGTTGCCAAAGACATTGAAATGACTAACATTAGGAGTATGACCATACCATAATTCATAGGGATTTTTGTCACTACCTTTCTTAACCAATATCCAATTCATTGTGTATACTGCAATGCTAACTTCTTCTCTCCAAAACATTTTAGGTACGTCCCCTTGTATCAAAATTGTTCTTGTTGCTTCAACTATGGGTTGGTTCCTCCTTTCTGCAATCCCATTCTATTGTGGTGTCCTTGGTGTAGATAGTTGTCTCTTAATTCCATTCTCATCACAGTATTTCACAAATTCAGCTCATGTGAATTCTCTACCCAGTCAGATCTTGCGCACTTTAGGTTCTTATCAGTTTATTTATCCACTAAGGCTTTAAATGCCTTAAAATTACTAAAAGAGTTAGACTTCTCCTTAAAAAATGTAACCCACGTCATTCTTGAATAATCATTAGTAAATATCATGAAATATTTATCACCTTGAAAACTCCTAGTCCTCATAGGACCACATAAATCAAACCAAACCTTAAAAAAAATCAAAAGAAAATGATTTACTTTTGAAATAGGAAGTAGTCATCTTACCCAACTAACACTCCTTACAAATCACATTGTCTGGTTTGACTATTTGTGGCATAACTCTAACCATACTTGACTTTCTAACCTTGACCAAATTATCAAAATTTACATGGCAAAAACTTCTATGCCATTACCAACTATCCTCAACTTTTGCAACCAAACAAATGTTAACATTAGTGTTCAGATGGAATAAGTTACCTTTTGTCTATTTTGTTAGACACGCTACACCACTAAGAGGGGGATGAATCAGTGGTTCTCAAAATTTTCCCTTTAATTATCCTATGTGAGCATACCGGTTATCAGATCTAATTTAATATAGACTTACCAATTAGTGGGGAGACCAACATTGTCATGCCCAAAATTTAGGGCAAGAACGAGATAAAAAAATTTTTGTAAAACACCAACTTAATAACATTAAAATTGTCATTAGTGAAATGCACTAACATATTTTGTCTTAACTAGGTTTAGAGTTGAATTTATCTACTAACTTAACAAAAATAATTTAAAAATAAATGCAGGATAATAAATGAATATCTCATCAAATTTAGTCAATAGATTAATTAAATCAAAAACTTCTTTAAAATAATTGATGAAGATAAAATTAATCTCCAATAACCATTAATTGTATTTTTTTCTTTTGGAACTAATTAAATTAGTCCTAGCTCTTAGTTCATGAAAGTCTAAATTTTATTTAAACAATAATTAAATTAAGGTTAAAATAAATCGACAAAAGGGTCAATTGAATTTGTAATGAAAATATGTACATTAAGGTTTAATCGCATAAACCTATATCTAGGTGAGCCTAAATTAATTTCCCATACTCAAAATAGCTCACCCAATTTTATTTTAAATTATCAAAAGGATTTTACTTCTTAAGTAATTTTAATTTAAACATTTATATTTCTTTTTAATAAACTCATATGTTTATAAGAACATCACTAAAATGTAAAACACCTAGTAAAAATATTTTACCTCCAAATATATATACTATATATTTATGTGTGTGTGTATATATATATATATATATATATATATTCCCACGTTGAATAAACCAATTATGAAAACCCTAATTAAAAGAAATTCATTATAAAATGCCCCTTTCACTCATTTTTGAAATACTTCTTTATTTTATTATTCTCATTCTACCCTAGCCCTAACTGGGCTAGGGTTTTATTTTCTTGCTTGAACTGTGCAGGGCCAAATTGCTTTCTTGGCGGCGGCCATGGCAAACTTGGCAGAACTTGGGAAGGTGGCGACGTCATGTTGCAAGGGCGGGCAGCATTCATGGAGGCGTTGTTCATTGTGGGTTTCCATAGTGGCGGCGACCACTGTGGCCGCCCACAGTGGCAGCCCTTGAGCCATCCACTGTGGACGCCACAGTGGCGGCTTTCCTGCTGGACACTGTCCTTCGCATAGTGGGTTCGGCCAAGCCCTAGCCCTTTAGTTTGCTATTTTTTTTTTAATAATTCTTTTTTTTTTAAATGCTTAGCTTAATAAAAATATATATTATATAAATATATATATATACATATATATATTTATATATATATATACATATTTATATATGATATATAAGTATATTTTTAGAAAAGAAAGAAAATGAATTAATTTAAACTTAAATAAATGAATATATATATATATATATATATATATATATATATATTCAAATACCTATATTTTAACCGCATATTAAATTTAGAGCATTCTTGAAAATTTATGTTGTTATTCAGTATATTTGAAAACCATTTTAACAGATAAATCAAAGGCTTCATATTTAAATAAATGTATATACATCTTTTTAATTTAAATGCCAAGTAGCTAAAATTTAAATAAGATAGTTTGTTGATTCCTCAGATTTACTTTCCACAAGTAATTAAAATTGACAGAAGTATATAAATTTAAAATGCAACTATTTAGATCTAGAAATTATTTATTTTCAATTAATCTATTTAACCCTAGATTTTATTTTCTGCATATAAACAAACGATAGTATTTAAATGAACTCTAACAACAACTTTATTTATCTAGAAATTATTAAAATAAAACTATAGAGGTGGTTATTTTAACTTTAGACTTTATTTTCTGTAATTAAAATTAAAATCACATATTTGAATAAACTAAGATTGCACTTCCATAAACAGATCTAATTGTTTGTTTCCAGCCTTCCACTTGCATGCTAAAGTATTACATTATTTTCCTATTTAATTTCATAAGGATAAAAGAATAAAATAAATATCTTGCTTTTCAAAATATTAAATACTCAACAAAGAATTAATTTCAAAACGTTAGGAACTAAATCTAGAAATATTCATTTCTTTTCTGCAGTGTAGCATAATACAATATTTCATCTCTTTAAAGTACATTAAAATATGATATAACCTTCAATACAAATGGATCTCTCATTTCTATTAAATGAGGATCTTAAAAAAATTTGATACATTTCTTTTTAAAAAAAATTGATATGACATAATTTCCTATTACATTGCTGCAACTTAAGAACATAAATTTTCCATTCTCAAATCTTTTCTATAACAAATAAAACTAGCTACCTCTACTGGTCCTTTTTCCTTTCTTCCAACAACCTGCAATTAAAACATAGGCTATGACCATGGAGTGCTCACCTCCCAGCCTAGGCTAACTAGTAGCCACCCCTAAGCTTGGAGAACCTACAATGTTATACTTATGATGTATTTGGCATAAGTATAACAACCCCACATCCTTATTCCCCCCTAAGGCATTCATGCCTTATTTCCCTCCTTATGACCCCCAAATGCATAAACAAGCCATGCAGCAAGGGTCACATAAAATCCCTTGTGATCACTCTCATAACGAGAGCCTCTCACTCGAGGGTTGTCACTTCTACCACCCACAAGACCATCCTCTCTCCCAAGAGTAGGAGGCCTTGATTACTCCCAAAGCACATAAAATGCCATACAAAAGTAAAACATGAAACACAATAATTTTCCAAGGGAAAACATGCAAGAAAACTAGACTTTTTACACAAGATATTCTTTCAATATAACATTCAATATGAAAACACATTACAAGTAAGGTGAAACCAATCTTCAACTGCCCAAGGGTATGCTAGTTTTGTTGAGGATGAGCAGCCCAATTCCACAAGTCTTTCCTTTCTACACTTAACCAAATTCTTAATTCAAAATCTATCTTTTTTCCTTTCAAAATTCCTTGTCTCCAAAAATGGAGAGTGGGTGATTACCCACAAAATCTCTCATTCTTTCTTAAGAAGACCCTAGTGAGAGTTCTCACTAGTTTCTAAAACTAAAAAGGAAAGGTAGGAGAAAAATGGGAAAGGGATCTCACATCCAAAAGGAAAGTTTACAACTTAGATGATCCTTCTAATTTCAATTTTCGCACAACTTAGAAAAGTCACTTTTTAAGGTGTCTAAAAGGTCACATGAGAGTTGTTACATGCCTGAAATTACTCCTAACCCTTAGGTATACCTTATGGGCTTTAGGAAACCCTATTAACCTACCCCTAGGTGTCCATTTAACCCTTTTTAAACCCATCTGAAGTTAATTTTCGGGTCAAACTTAAGTTGACCATCCCAAAGATTGTTTACTCAAGGCATTTATGGAATCATATTAAATTAATTGAAAAAGCTATAGTTAAACAACTCCCTCCAAGAGACAAATTTAAAAACTCAAACATAAATCAAAGCATGTGTCAAGTGACCCAAAGAAAATACTTTTACAAAATTATGCATGAAATCTTGTCTCTTGTTGGATTTACACAAATAAACAAAATTCAATTTAACATTCATGCAACAATCACTTTCACGAATAAAATATGATACAAATAGGGTGTTGTCTCTCCAAATAGACAAACCCTGGTTTTACGAACGCACATAGGTCTAGGTTTGGTTCTCCATAATATTTCCATGGTCACATGGATAATTTTCCTGCACATCTCAATTACACATTAGTAATTTCAAATAACCTCATATAATATAAAACACATCAATAAGAATACACATCAAGCACTCTAAAACCAATATACACTTAATCAAATCAATACACCTTATATCCAACAAATCCACATTAGCAATTATCATAATTCTCATAATTTTGATCCATATAAAACATGCATCCTATTTCTATCATCATAGGAAAGTCCTGCAAATCCATTAATGACATACATCATCTCAAATTTATCTTATTCTAGAATCATATAGAGTTCTATAACATAAAGCATATAAATGAAGCATTAACATATAGCAATGTTATCCAAGTCATGGAATAATATTAATTCTAAATCCATAATGCATAAAAATAAAGCATCCATAATAGTCTCAACATAAAAATCACTGAACTGCTAGACCGAGTCAGGGTAGGGCCTCACACCCTCCCCCTCTAGGCATGAACTTCCTCCTGGAGTTCATCAAAAAGATGGGGGTACTTTGATCTCATCTATGTTGCGTCCTCCCATGAAGCTGTAACCTCATCATAGGAATCCCACTGGACCCTTACTTGGTCTAGCTCTTGACCTTGAAGAGACAGTGTCTGCCATGCCAAAATGCGAATGGGCTCCAAAGCTAGATGCCCGTCTGACTCCGCCTGCAAGGCATCCCAATCTAATATATGAGACTCATCATAGATATACTTCCTCAAAACTGCTACATGAAACACATTGTGGATGTGTGATAGGCTAGGTGGTCCTATCCTCTCAAGGATCTCAAATGGTCCTACAAAGTGAGGTGCGAGCTTAGAACCCTTTTCGTAACAGATTGGACTCTTATGCGGTCGCACTCTCAAGAAAACTCTGTCTTCAACCAAGTAGCTATGATCTATCCTCTTCGCATCTAAATATTTCTTCTGTCTATCTTGTGCCTCTCTAAGATGCTGCCTAATAAAATCCACCTGATGTTCCATATCCTGAACTATCTCAGGACCAATAGCAACTCTATCCTCTATGCAGTCCCAACTCAACGGTGTCCTACAAGGCCTGCCATATAATGCCTAATAGGGTGGCATCCCCAAAGAAATGTGATGCCCATTGTTATAAGAAAACTCCACTAAGGGAAGGTACTCTTCCCATCTGGTCTGATGATCCATGATGTACATGCAAAGCATATCCTCTAACACCTGGTTAACCCTCTCTGCCTAACCATCTGTTTCCGGATGATAGGCTGTACTGAAATTGAGCTTAGTGCCCATAGTTGCCTATAATGCCTTCCAAAAGGAAGAAGTAAAGAGGGAATCCCTATCAGGAATAATCTTGCGTGGAATGCCATGAAGTCTGATAATGTCTTGCAAGAACACCTGTGCTACTGCTGGTGTTGTGAAGGTAGTACGAACTGGTGAAAAGTGGGCCACTTGGGTCAACTTGTCAACTGTCACCAAGATGGCATCATGGCAACAAGATGACCTAGGAAGACCAATGATGAAATCCATGGATATAGTATCCCACTTCCACTCTGGTATAGCATGAGACTGGAGCAACCCACCTGGATGGTGGTGCTCTGCCTTGACTCTCTAACACTCGAGGCATCGAGCTACTAACTTAGCAATGAACTGCCGCATTCCTGGCCAATGATATAACTGCCTCAGGTCAGCATGCATTTTCTTAACTCTAGGATGTGCTTCATAAGGAGCTCTATGAGCCTCCATGACAATGAACTCTCTCAATCCCTCAGAAGAAGGTACATAGATGTGCCCTCTATGACATAGTAATCCATCGAACTCCAAAGAATAATCCACATATTTCCCCTCTAGAGTATCCTGAGATCGTATCACTTGACAAACCTTTGAATAGCATCCATCCTCTGGCAACTATTGTAGTATACAATCTCTCAAATCCATGCCCATAGATATGGTGTATACCTCATGATGTCTCCTACTCAAAGCATCTACAACTAAGTTTTCCTTCCCTTTGATGTAGTGAACGTCAAAATTATATTTGCACAAGAACTCCATCCATCTCCTCTGACGTTCATTGAGGTTCGACTGAGTGAAAATGTACTAAAGACTCTGATGGTCTGAATGAAGCTCAAAGTGATGACCCAAAAGGAAGTGTCTCCACCTCACAAGTGCATGCACTACTACTGCAAGCTCAAGGTCATGGGTAGGGTAGTTAAGCTCATGAGTCTTAAGTTTCCTAGACTCAAAAGCTATAGCCCTACCATCCTGCATAAGAACTGCTCCTAAACCCTCTAGGGAAGCATCTATACAAACCATGAAGTTAGCTGAAGGATCTGGTACTATGAGGATAGGTGCACTAGTAAGTTCTTTTTTGAGTTCCTAAAAGGCCCTCTCACACTTCTCTGTCCATTCAAATTTCTTCCCTTTGCGCTGAAGAGAAGTAATAGGATGTGCGACTCTAGAGAATCCCTCAACAAAGTGTCAGTAATAACCTGCTAAGCCTATGAAGCTCCTGACCTTTGTCACACTAGTTGGCGCTGGCCAATCCATAATAGCTCTAATCTTGGATGGGTCTACTGAGATCCCATCACCGGAAATAATGTGCCCAAGGTACTTGACCTCTAGTCGAAAGAAAGCACACTTTGACAAACTGCCAAACAACTGATTGTCCCGCAAACACTGCAATACCTATCTCAGGTGCTCCTCATGCTCCTTCTCATTCTGAGAATATATCAATATATCATCAAGGAACACAATCATAAAGTGGCTAGAAATGTGTGGAATACCCCATTCATGAGACTCATGAAAACAACTGGAGCATTCGTAAGACCGAATGGAACCACGATGAACTCATAGTGGCCATATCTAGTGCGAAATGCGGTCTTGTGGATATCACTTTCCACTATTCTCAACTGATGGTATCCTGACTTTAGATCAATTTTGGAAAATACTTTGGCACCCTGAAGTTGGTTGAATAAATCATCAATTATGGGCAAGGGATACCATTTTTTGATGGTTACTTTGTTTAACTACCGATAATCCATGAATAATCGGAGAGATCCATCCTTCTTCTTCATGAAGATGACTGGTGCACCCCAAGGGGATACGCTAGGATGAATGTGACCCTTCTCTAGGAGTTCCTCAAGCTACATCTTGAGATCATTAAGCTCATTTGTGTTCATCCTATAAGGTGCTCTAGAAACTGGCTCAGCTCCTGGTACAAGGTCTATATGAAAGTCAAACTCTCTACGAGGTGGTATTCCAAGTAGTTCTGAGGGAAACACGTATCCCTTAATGATAGGATGGTCATCAATTGATGTTTCTTTTTCATCCTCTTCTCCCCTGTCACTGATAGTGTTGGAAAAAATCTAACATCCCTTTCGCATGCTCCTCTTAAGCTGCATTACGGAGATCATACAAAGAGACACGGGTCTCTGAATCCTGATGATTACTATGGGCAAACCATGATCATCCTCACACTCAATTTCCTTCCTGCAGCAATCCATCTTGGCTCTGTGGGCATAAAGCCAATCCATGCCAAGTACGATACCATAAGATCCAAGTGGTGTAACTCTAAGGTCTACTAAAGTGGTGGTATTGCCAATCTACAGCTGACATGCCCTAACCTCTGATTCCACTAACAATCTATCCCCTGAAGCTAACTCCACTTCTCAACTGACACCCTGTCTAGTTGCCACTAGCTCGCAACACTCCACAACCAATGGAGAAATGAAGGAGTTAGTAGCTCCTGAATCATATAATATAGATACACTGTTACCTTTGATCATACCTGTAGCCTCAATGACAGTGGCTTGATGCTCAGCCTGGTGGTTGTCAACCATTGCGAATACTCTATGGGACATGCCCATATCACCAACTGTAGGCTCTAAAGCGTCCATCCTCTGATTTCCTACCATCTAACCCTGAGGGAAATCCCTTGCCATATACCCCATGGCTCCACATGTAAAGCAAGCATCATGTGCCTGAAACTGGGCACCCTGAGGCCTAGAGAAAGCCTAACCCCTATCCTTCTAGATCCATTGTACTCACCCCTAGAGGACTATTGAGTACTCGTCAGAGGTGTGTAAGGCACCTAAGTCCACCAATCTCACCTCTGACCTTGAGACTGCCACTACTTGGGCTTTGCGCCCTACTGATACTGCGGAGGCTTCTGCCTCTGGTTCTGTTGTGACTGTTATGGAGGGGGGGGTTTGGAGAACCCCTGTGAGTTTCTGTTATTTCCCTTCCAATGGGGTTTTTGAAATCCGTATGTTTGGGGTGTAGGGTTTTGGTTCTGGAACCGATCCCTAGTATCCTGTGGTCTGACCTGAATCTCCTCTACTATCAGTGCCTTCTCCACGGCAACCCGAATGCTCCCTGGAGTGGACATCCTCACTAGTCCTACTATGTCGGCATTCAGCCCTCTGATGAAATGGTTAACGAGAAATTTCTCGTCCTTTAGATAGTCCATGTATGGCAAGAGCTCAAAGAATTTGCTCTCGTATTGGGTCATTGAGAGACCCTTTTACTAGAGGTCATGGAACTCATCTATCCTATGCTGTCTATAATGCTCTGACAAGTACCTCTCTGTAAAAATCTCCCATGTGAGAGTATCAACAACCAAACCACACTTGTATTCCTCTTGTCTCCACCATGTGGAGTTCATCCCTCTCAACAGATGGGCTGCTACACGTGCTTTTAGATTGCTCTCATAAGAGCACAATGCAAAGCACATATCAAGGCTCAACAACCAAGCCTCGACTTCTACCCCGTCCGTAGATCCCCCAAAAGATGGTGGTTGGAGGTGCATAACCTCCCTGATAAGATCCCTTGGCTCCCGATGAGCTCTCTCATAATACACTAGCTCTGCCCCTGGAGGTGGTCCTGGTAGGTGCACAGAATCTTGCTCATTCCCACCCTGACTCTCTACAGGAATAGGAGGTGGACTCTTGCTCTGTTCCCTATCAGCTGATCTATGACTCCCTGAGTTCTGATTTTCAACATGATGATCCCCAACTGGAATCCTATCCTGGACTATTCCAATTAGGTTGTGGATTGCTTCTAAGAGGTTT
Organism: Cryptomeria japonica; assembly: GCF_030272615.1. Classification (NCBI taxonomy): domain Eukaryota; kingdom Viridiplantae; phylum Streptophyta; class Pinopsida; order Cupressales; family Cupressaceae; genus Cryptomeria; species Cryptomeria japonica. The sequence continues at coordinate 830,775,992 of NC_081409.1, forward strand.
AGGTTTGGGTCAACTGGCTGTTCGGGAGGAGCTTTTGGGTTCACTTCTAGAACCGATTCCTCCCTATCTACCTCTTCGCGTGCCATACGTACATGCCTAGGACCCCTTCCACGCTTGCGAGCTTGTCGCATAGTCGGAGACATCGTAAGAGAAAAATAAAATAAATTAAATAAAATAAATAATTTCTTTGGAATAATATTTAATTAATTAAATTTAAATATCCTAGAAAATTAATATAATAAAATTTATTAAATAATTAAAGCAAAACATAATGGAGAAAGGTTCCTAGTGTTGGAAACCTTGCTCTAATACCAAAATGTCATGCCCAAAATTTAGGGCAAGAACAGGATTAAAAAATTTTTGTAAAACACCAACTTAATAACATTAAAATTGCCATTAGTGAAATGCGCTAACATATTTTGTCTTAACTAGGTTTAGAGTTAACTTTATCTACTAACTCAAGTTAATGAAAATAATTTAAAAATAAATGCGGGATAATAAATGAATATCTCATCAAATTTAGTCAATAGATTAATTAAATCAAAAACTTCTTTAAAATAATCGATGAAGATAAAATTAATCTCCAATAACCATTAATTGTATTTTTTTCTTTTCGAACTAATTAAATTAGTCCTAGCTCTTAGTTCATGAAATTCTAAATTTTATTTAAACAATAATTAAATTAAGGTTAAACTAAATCAACAAAAGGGTCAATTGAATTTGTAATGAAAATATGTACATTAAGGTTTAATCCCATAAACCTATATCTAGGTGAGCTAAAATTAATTTCCCATAGTCAAAATAGCTCACCCAATTTTATTTTAAATTATCAAAAGGATTATACTTCTTAAGTAATTTTAATTTAAACATTTATATTTCTTTTTAATAAACTCATATGTTTATAAGAACATCACTAAAATGTAAAACACCAAGTAAAAATATTTTACCTCCAAATATATATATATATATATATATATATATATATATATATATAACTTAAATATATTTCCACATTGAATAAAACAAGTATGAAAACCCTAATTAAAAGAAATTCATTATAAAATTCCCCTTTCACTCATTTTCGAAATACTTCTTTATTTTATTATTCTCATTCTACCCTAGCCCTAACCGGACTAGGGTTTTATTTTCTTGCTTGAACTGCGCAAGGCCGAATTGCTTTCTTGGCGGCGGCCATGGCGAACTCGGCAGAGCTTAGGAAGGCGGCGGTGGCATGTTGCAAGGGTAGACGATGTTCACGGAGGCATCGTTCACTGTGGTTTTCCACAGTGGCGGTGACCACTATGGCCGCCCACAGTGGCAGCCCTCGGGCCGTCCACAGTGGATGCCACAGTGGCGCCATCCACTATGGTCTCCCATAGTGGTGGTTGTAGGCCGCACCATCCACTGTGTGAACCACAGTGGTTCGGCTTTCCCGCTGGCCACTGTGCTTCGCATAGTGGGTTTGGCCAAACCCTAGCCCTTCGGTTTGCTTTTATTTTTTTAATAATTTTTTTTTTTAAATGCTTAGCTTAATAAAAATATATATTATATAAATATATATATATAGGGTATGTGAACCAAGTTGTGGTACCAAAAGGGGTTCTTAAGATGCCACTTTTTTCTGAAATCAGCAAAGTCTGAACTTCAACGACAAATTGAAGATAGTTCCTCCAAATTTGAAGATGCAACAAGAACAAGAGTCAAGTGCTTCAAGTCTACTGTCTAAACTACTAATTTTTTTTAAAATGGTGGAGATTAAGGGCTTCAAAAAGGGGGGCCACAAAAAGTGGTCTTGTTTTTATGCAAAAAACATAACATAGCGTTTGTTGTGGCCCCCCTAAAATGTTAACCTTTTTTTTGAATTTTTAAAATCTCTTCTGTGAGAAATTAGCTAACACCTTGAAGTTTATGCCAGAATTTTCAGCTAATTTTTTAATGAGTATATGATTTTTTACTAATTTTCGAAGTGGACACATCCTGAAAAATAGAAATTTGAGCATGCTCCCCCCTAAAATCATTGAAAACAAATGAAAAATCAAAAGTTTTTTTTTGAAATTGTGTAGAATGGAGTCTAGTTTCTAAATTTTTTTTTTTTTTCAAAATCTGATGAACGTGTAAAAATCTAGACCCAAAATAGTGCATGTTGGTTTTTGACAAAAAACGGACACACTAACAAAAGAAATTATAGATGAAAGACTTAACGAAATCAAAACTTGAAATAAATTACATTTTTGGATAGCTAAGAGGGAGCTCAAGTTTACCATAGTATACTTTTTAACTTCATTGAAACACGTGCAAATGTGATGAAGAGCACGACCAAAAATATGTCAAAATTTTCAATGTTCTGACAAAAACACGTCTCTAGCATGAAATGGTTGTCCAAACCTTTGGGTTGGCTTCCTAAGGCAAATCCAAACCATAGGTTTGGTGTTTACCAAAGCAGGACATTTGGCGCTTGCCAAATATGGCGAGCGCCCTATTTGGCATGTGCCAAATGTGATGAATGGATATTCCATTTGGCGTGTACCAAATGTTGTCCATATTCCACATTTGGCACACGCCAAATGTGGATGAAGAGGGAGATAGCTCAAGGGATAGAAAAATAAGGGAATTGTGAGAGCTAGAAAGGGGAGGGACAAAGAAGAGTATGTATCTATAAGAATGAAGAGCCCAAGAAGAGGTAAGGGGAGAGAGAGAGTATGAGATCTAGTTCATAGAGAGAGGAACTACAAGGGAAGGGAGATAAAGAAGGGAGAGGTGAGATTGGGGTTTCTATGTACACATTTGGCACTCTCCCTATTTTGCACATGCCAAATATGGAATAGATACAAACTCTTCTTTTTCCCTCCCCTCTTTAGCTCTCATAATTCCCTTATTCTCCTATCCCTCAAGCTATCTCCCTCTTCATCCTTACACCCATCTAATTCCCTCTCTCACCTCTTTCCCTTAGTTTTTTCCTCACTCACTCCTCTCTCTAGATCCTAAGGGGTCATAGGACACCATATGACCCCTTAGGACACAAAATGACCCCTAATGACACCTAAGGGGCCATAGGACACCATATGACCTCTTAGGTTACCATAGGACCCATAACGACACCATATTTTGTCCTAAGTGGTCATAGAACACCATATGACCCCTTAGGACACCATAGAAAACATAACGGCACCATATGGTGTCTTAATGGGTCATAGGACACCATATGACCCCTTAGGTGTCGTTAGGGGTCATATTGTGTCCTAAGGGGTTATATGGTGTCCTATGACCCCTTAGGACACCATATGACCCCTTAGGACACCATACGACCCATAATGACACCATATTGTGTCCTAAAGGGTCATATGATGTCCTAAAGGGTCATAGGAAACTATATGACCCCTTACAACACCATACGACCCATAACAACAACCTATTGTGTCCTAAGGGGTCATATGGTGTCCTAAGGGGTCATAGGACACCATATGACCCCTTATGACACCTTACGACCCATAATGACACCCTATTGTGTCCTAGGGGGTCATATGGTGTCCTAAGGGGTCATAAGACACCATATGACCCCTTAGGACACCATACGACCCATAACAACACCCTATTGTGTCCTAGGGGGTCATATGGTGTCCTAAGGGGTCATAGGACACCATATGACCCCTTACGACACCATAAGACCCATAACGACACCTAAGGGGTCATATGGTGTCCTATGGCCCCATAGGACACCATATGAACCCTTAGGTGTCCATACAACCCATAACGACACCATATTGTGTCCTAAGAGGTCATATGGTGTCTTAAGGGGTTATAGGACACCATATGACCCCTTACAACCCCATATGACCCATAACGACACCATATTGTGTCCTAAGGGGTCATATGGTGTCCTAAGGGGTCATAAGACACCATAGGACCCCTTAGGACACCATACGACCTATAACAACACCCTATTGTGTCCTAGGGGGTCATATGGTGTCCTAAGGGGTCATAGGACACCATATGACCCCTTATGACACCATACGACCCATAATGACACCCTATTATGTCCTAGGGGGTCATATGGTGTCCTAAGGGGTCATAGGACACCGTATGACCCCTTACGACACCATACGACCCATAATGACACCTAAGGGGTCATATGGTGTCCTAAGGGGTCATAAGACACCATATGACCCCTTAGGTGTTCATATGACCCATAACAACACCATATTGTGTCCTAAGGGGTCATAAGACACCATATGATCCCTTAGGACACCATACAACCCATAACGACACCCTATTGTGTCCTAGGGGGTCATATGGTGTCCTAAGGTGTCATAGGACACCATATGACCCCTTACAACACCATACGACCCATAATGACACCTAAGGGGTCATATGGTGTCCTAAGGGGTCATAGGACACCATATGAACCCCTAGGTGTCCATATGACCCATAACGACACCATATTGTATCCTAAGGGGTCATAAGACACCATATGATCCCTTAGGACACCATACGACCCATAACGACACCCTATTGTGTCAAAGGGGGTCATATGCTGTCCTAAGGTGTCATAGGACACCATATGACCCCTTACGACACCATACGACCCATAACGACAGCCTATTCTGTCCTAGGAGGTCATATGGTGTCCTAAGGGGTCATAGGACACCATATGACCCCTTACAACACCATATGACCCATAACGACACCTAAGGGGTCATATGGTGTTCATATGGTGTCCTAAGGGGTCATAGGACACCATATGACCCCTTAGGTATCCATACGACCCATAATGACACCATATTGTGTCCTAAGGGATCATATGGTGTCCTAAGGGGTCATAAGACACAATATGATCCCTTAGGACACCATACAACCCATAACAACAACCTATTGTGTCCTTAGGGGTGATATGGTGTCCTAAGGTGTCATAGGACATGATGACATGATATGATGCCTTACGACACCTACGACCCATAATGACACCATATTGTGTCCTAAAGGGTCATATGGTGTCCTAAAGGGTCATAGGAAACCATATGATCCCTTACGACACCATACGACCCATAACGAAACCCTATTGTGTCCTAAGGGGTCATATGGTGTCGTAAGGGGTCATAAGACACCATATGACCCCTTACGATACCATACGACCCATAACGACACCCTATTGTGTCCTAGGGGGTCATATAGTGTCCTAAGGGGTCATAGGACACCATATGACCCCTTAGGACACCATACGACCCATAACGACATCCTATTATGTCCTAGGGGGTCATATGGTGTCATAAGGGGTCACAAGACACCATATGACCCCTTACAACACCGTACAACCCATAACAACACCTAAGGGGTCATATGGTGTCCTATGGCCCCATAGGACACCATATGACCCCTTAGGTGTCCATACGACCCATAATGACACCATATTGTGTCCTAAGGGGTCATATGGTGTCCTAAGGGGTCATAGGACACCATATGACCCCTTAGGACACCATATGACCCATAACGATACCATATTGTGTCCTAAGGGGTCATATGGTGTCCTAAGGGGTCATAAGACACAATATGACCCCTTAGGACACCATACGACCCATAACAACAGCCTATTGTGTCGTAGGGGGTCATATGGTGTCCTAAGGGGTCATAGGACACCACATGACCCCTTACGACACCATACGACCCATAACGATACATAAGGGGTCATACGGTGTCCTATGGGGCCATATGACACCATATGACCCCTTAGGTGTCCATACAACCCATAACGACACCATATTGTGTCTTAAGGGGTCATATGGTGTCCTAAGGGGTCATAAGACACCATATGATCCCTTAGGACACCATACGACCCATAACGACACCCTATTATGTCCTACGGGGTCATATGGTGTCCTAAGGTGTCATAGGACACCATATGATCCCTTACGACACCATATGACCCATAACGACACCTAAGGGGTCATATGGTGTCCTATGGCCCCATAGGACACCATATGACCCCTTAGGTGTCGTTATGGGTCATATGGTGTCGTATTGGGTTGTATTGTGTCCTAAGGGGTCATATGGTGTCCTAAGGGGTCATAGGACACCATATGACCCCTTAGGACACCATACGACCCATAACGACACCATATTGTGTCCTAAGGGGTCATATGGTGTCCTAAGGGGTCATAAGACACCATATGACCCCTTAGGACACCATACAACCCATAATGATACCCTATTGTGTCCTAGGGGGTCATATGGTGTCCTAAGGGATCATAGGACACCATATGACCCCTTACGACACCATATGACCCATAACGACACCCTATTGTGTCCTAGGGGGTCATATGGTGTCCTAAGGGATCATAGGATACCATATGACCCCTTACAACACCATACAGCCCATAATGACACCTAAGGGGTCATATGGTGTCCTAAGGGATCATAGGACACCATATGACCCCTTAGGTGTCCATACGACCCATAACAACACTATCAAACTATAGGGTATAGAGTAGAAATTTATCAAATGTTAAAAAATTTCAATGGAAGTCATTTGGGTAGTGCCATATTTGGTGCTAGCCAAATGAGCTGCACAAAAAAAATTTTAAAGGTAAAAAATTTCAATGGAAGTCATTTGGCTAGCACCATATTTGGCGCTAGCGAAATGAGCTGCACAAAAAAAAGGTTATAGTGTATATAGTTATTGTTTAGTTTAAGGTAAAAAATTTCAATGGAAGTCACTTGGCTAGCGCCATATTTGTTGCTAGCCAAATGAGCTGCACTAAAAAATGGTTATATGGGACCCTTGACCCGTGATCCAAGCCCACATTCTCTCTTTTTATCTTCTTTTTGCATGGTGTTGACATTTTATGCAAGGTTATTATATACATTCCATTAGCTCTCCACCACCTTTTTTTTCATTTGGCAACGTCAAAGAGGAAGAACATAGTTTTTTTATCAAATTTGAATAATTGAGGTAATATTTTCTTATTTTTAGAATTCAAATACTTATTAATTGCTATTTTGTTTAAATGTTAGTATAAAAGTGTGAGTCAAAATTAATTATAATCCTATTAGATTTACATTAGATTTAACAATGCATTTGAAGGAAGTTGCATAAGAAAATTAATTGTTTAGTGGTTTAAAACAAAATTTGCAATTTCATACATCCTTTTTAAGATCTTATGAAATAATTTAGAAAAGGAATACATGAAATAATTTCAATTTCATATATCCATTTTAACATATGCAGCATCATCATCATGTCGAGGAAACGACCAAAAAATGTAACACCAAAAGAGCGTGAAGCTAAGAATGCAAAAAAAAGAGAAGGAATGAAGCAACTTCATGAACAAAGGAAATTGAATACCATAGAAGAAGAGGTGTCAATTGAAGAGGTGCCAATTGAAGAGGAACATGAAATATCCATCCAATCTAAGAGAGAGACAAAATTGGCCACACAAAGGCAATGGATGCAAAACCTTCGTGCAATGAGACAATTGAATCCTGAGGTTGAGAGCATGTCTACAACAATTCAAGTTGAAGGCACCCCATCTCTTACATCTCAAGTTGAAGGCACAACATCTCTTATTGGTACACCATTGGTGTCTACAACATCTCATATTGAATGCACTCCCTCTATGACATTTGACGTTGCAAGTACTTCACGACTGACATCAAGTATTGGAGCTACACCATCTTGTACACCTCAATTTCAAGGTATGTCATCATTTTCATCTCCGCTTGAAGGTATGCCACCTATCCCTAATGTTGTTGACATTCCTAATCTTGAGATAACTCAAATTTTGAGAACACCTCCTAGAGTTTTGCATAGAAAGCCTAAGTATTTGATTGATATTGATGCTAATGTTTTGAAACCAATGGTTGACAAGTTTTTGAAGCGTACTTGTCAAAGACATGCTAACCGGATATGGTAATATTTTTTGAGCCTTTAAATGAGATAGGAAGATGTCAACTATTTGTTGAAATGATGAGAAATCTAAAATTTAGGCCTATAATGAAGATTCTTGGGCTAAGAACATCGATTGAATCAAGCGACAAATCTATTGTGAAGAATCTGATGAATGCATATGATATTGTTGGTTCTAACTCACGCACAAAAGATAGTAATGCCACACGACATGTCATTACATCAACAATTGTAAACACTCAAACCAAGAAAGCTCACCTCCTTAGAAGGGACAAGTAAACAATTGAAGATAAGTAGAAAAAATCTAATGAGAGCTCTGGGAAGGCGACAAAGAGTGGAAGATCCATACAACAATGAGTTATGGGCATTTTCTGGAAGATTACCACAGAAAGATAAAGCAATTGTTGAAGCCTTGAGATCCCTAATTGAAGATTTTTGGAAGAATAACACAAGGGTTTCTCCAAATAAAAGAGATGTTGTAAGAAGGAGGATTGGTAGTAAAATCCATGATCCACATCTGAAACATTTTTTGGATATGACTCAAACACAATTTTTTGCCAAGTTTCAATGAATGTATACTCAAATAAAAATTAGTCAAAGGTTCTTTGAAATGGTAAAGCCTTTTTATGTCAAAATAAATCACACACGCACAACTTGTTGTTGTAGAGTACATATTGAATTTTCTAACCATTATGATGTTTATCAACGCATATGTATAGATTTGCATGCTAACAATGTTTTGCAGGAATGCAACATAAATGGTCCACCGACATCTTCAAGGGAATTCATATCTAGTATCTTATGTGAAAGAGTAGATGGTCAAGTATATTACAATAAGTGTTGCTTGGATGGCACATGTGTTGATTGTGGTGGATTGTGACATTTACAAATTTGTCAACATATGGATATTGGACAAGAAATTGGTAATGAATTAGTAGAATTTGGAAAATATAAGACAGTGGCCTACATGCTAAAAGATGGAAAAGAAGCAAAAAGGTGTGAATTGGTTAGTGAGAAGATTCCAGTGTATTAGTTTATGGGCATCTTTCATGAGAAGATAGTGTATGAGTATGCAAGGCATAACCATCGAGCTCGTTGGTTGGACTCACAATTTAAGCTATGCAAGGACACATTTCCACTTCATACAATCATTTCAATTGTTGACTTTGCAGAGAACTACACACTACAACTACAGAATGAAGTGCAATCACAATATTACAACTCCACACAAGTTGCCATATTTGTGCATATAGCATTCATTCATGCACATGATAGTATGGAAGAGGATTGGAAGATATTGAGGGAGTATCATTTTTACATCAGTGATGATCACTCACACTCTACAGAGTTTGTGCAAGGTTGTTTTCAGATATTCTACAACGATTTGGCTAGTCGAGGCATATCATTCCATCAACATATCATATGGTTAGATAATTGTGCATCACAATTTAAGAACTCTCAGATGTTTTATTGGTTGAGTAGGATGCATAAGTTGACTGCTATTCAACATATGTGGAATTTCTTTGAGGCTGGGCATGGAAAAGGGGAGCATGATGGTGCAGGAGCATGTATTAAAAGAGCTTTAGCATGAGAAGAGTTAAAGTACAAAGGGAATGCAAAATTGAAAGATGCAAAATCAATTGTTCAATGGTGTAATGGTACAATTGGTCCAAGTAATCAAGGTAAGTCTTTAGTTCACATATTTGTTTGGTTGGTAGGTGATACTCACATTGCAAAATTAGAAGATTGTTGTACATTGACAGGATCGAGTGAGCTACACTCTTTCAAAAGCTCTAATGCAGGTTCATGGACTATCCATACACGACAGATGGCATGTTAATGTTCTTCATGTAGAGATGGTGCCTATAATGACTGTGAGTCAAAGGAGTGGGTGGATGAATGGTGTATGAGACCTCTAATCCCACTTGAGACATACCGACCTTCGAGTGCACTACAACTCACACAGATGGAAGCATCAATTGACTTTGACCATGTGTCAGATTTAGTCCAACCAGGTAAATTATCCACATGCAATTTTTTTACTTTAATATTTTACCTTAGTTGTTTGCTAAATTCTTCTCACTTTATCATTGCAAGGCATGTTTATGCACTAGTTGTAGCTGAAGACAATGAAGAAGGAACATATTATTACCTGTGTCGTTGTGTGGACGCAAAAAAGAAATTGGATCACCCTGTGCTAGATGGAGAAAATATTGAGTACCCCATAGGATCAGTAGTTGTTACTGGTACATGGCTTAGAAGGCACCTAGTGAAGAAGTCTAACTTGTGGTTGTTCGAGGACTTCGAGACACATAGGAAGATTCTTCATTATTCTAACCTTGTTGTAGCTTCAAATGTTCATTTGATCAGATATGGGGGTAGACCACTAAACAAGAACCTACGAAAGGTTCATGAGTATGACCATGAGGCCATACTAGACATGATAAAGAGTAGAGCAGATCCAGATGGTTCATTGGATTAAATGTAAATGTAAAAAATTGTAATATCAATCTTATTTGGATATATGTACATGACTTGTATTTTTGACTACTCAAGGCATTGTAATATAAAAAGTTATGTTTTTGTCTTGTTTTGTGTGATTTTATGTAAATAATGTCATTTTGGACTATTAGAGATCACATGGGATCATTTCGTGAAGTATACCCTGTTAATATGGTAAAAGATGTAAATAATGCTCATTTGTTGTCAATCACTCAAAGTGTGAAAAATTGTCAAAATTTGGCATGGTTTTTCTCGATGTTAGTGACATATAAGAATGATCCATTTGATCCTATAGGGTCATGTTATGGCAATCTAAAAAATCCTCTCTCAGTTTGGGTACACTCGGATCCAGTTGCTCGTGGTGACTCTTTCTCGGTCATGACAAAAAGTGTCAAATGAGTTCAATGAAAACTTGCACAATGCCCCATCTTTCAATTCACTTGTCGCGGCACTGAATCGTCAACTCGTACACGTCGGGGTGGTCAGGTTTATGCTTGGAATGCCTTCTTTTTTCTCTCCAACTCGCCTAATCGTTGTGGGCCACACCCTAGTAGCCAAATCGCCTAAGTGCTCAAATTGCTCAAAGTTGTCAATATTTGGCATCACGTTTCTCCATGCCCGTTAATCATAAGAACAATCCATCTGATCCTATGGGGTCATGTTATGGCACTCTAAAAAGTCCTCTCTTGGTTTGGGTAGACTCAAATCCAATTGCTCGTGGCAACTCTTTCTCGGTCATGACAAAAAGCGTCAAATGAGTTCAATGAAAAGTTGCACAATGCCCCATCTTTCAATCCGCTCGTCGCAGCATCGAACCATCAGCTCATACATGTCAGGGTGGCTAGGTTTACGCTTGGAATGCCTTCTTTTTACTCTCCAACTTGCCTGATCATTGTGGGCCACACCCTAGCAGCCAAATCGCCCAAGTGCTCAAATTGCTCAAAGTTGTCAATATTCGGCATCACGTTTCTCTGTGCCCGTTAATCATAAGAATGATTCGTCTGATCCTACGAGGTCATGTTGCGGCACCCAACTGTTAGCTCATATGTGTTTGGGTGGCTTGTGTCTTGGATTACAAACACATATTTAGGTTCAAAGATTAAGTAATAATAAACTTTGTGCAATTATTCATCTAATCATTTGTACTGCAATTATGGATAACCATGATAAATGATTTGCATTAACCAAAAAGATACAAATCCATGCAACATTGTATACCATTAAAACTATCAAATATATCCAATACAGAAAAATGGGCTTTCCAAAAGCCATATGGACTTAGAATTTCACATATTCATAAAACAAAACATATGTTCAAAATTGCTATAAAGGCATACAACATGATATCCAATAAAGTCAAATAGGGGCTTGCCATAAGCTATATGGACATAGAATGTCACATATTCATAATACAAAACATCTATTCAAATTTTCCATATAGGCATACAACATGGTATCCAATAAAGTCAAATAGGAGCTTGCCAAAAGCCATATGGTGATAGAATGTCACATATTCATAATATGAAACATATGTTCAAAATTGCCATATAGGCATACAACATAAGACCCTATTCTATTCATTTCCCTCTAGGGGAAGGAAACAGATCATGAGATATCTTTGCCTATCAAGGGGATGGAGATGTATATGATGCAGGTGTCTTTCGAGTACGTCCACTCGACCTCCTCTCTAGACTTTTTTGTAAATCCACCTGATACAATGAAAAGAATGATGTTAGCATATACAAAAATTGAATTTTAGAATGACATATAATAGAATAGTCACTTACCGCATACAAATAATCATGATGTTCATCCACAACAAGTGCACGTTCATGATATGGAGTGACAAGCCCCTCCTGTAAGCATCACAATATAAATTAAACTAAATACAAGTGTCATTAAATTTTTCAATAACATATTATTAAGATAACAAATGTAATACTAAATTTACTAAATTTACAAATATGTCTCATACTTTTGTTAAACCAATTGAACTTGCTACTGCTGCTGCAAAACCGCGCTCCATTGACACACAGACAGAAGGAGGAGTCTCTGAATTCAACATCTGAAAATTAAACAAAGTATATTGATTAATCGCCAAAACTATCTATATTATTTAATAACAACATTAAAGATAAATTGTTTACCTGGGTGAAAGATTGTTGATGAAATACACTACGAGGTGTTGATGTTGAAGCTCTAGCATCAAACTATTTGACATCCAAAATGAGTAATTAGAAAATCATTCACATAAGGTTCAACTATCTACATATAATAATTATATTTTTTCACTCGTTGTATACCTGTGGAGTCAACGAAGTAGTGAAAAAGGGTGCTACAGGAATGTTGCTAGTATTGTGAACACTTTGACCCTGATTTTTTTATCATAATAATTTACTAATTTAGATATATTCTCAAATTTACATATAAGATTTAATAAAAAGAATGAAATGAACTTGTAATGAAATTCACCTGGGTATCAATGCCAAATGTTTCATTCAGCAAGGATTCTATCATGACAATGTTCTCTGTAGCAAACTCCGCTCGTGCACGTGCATTCTCAAAACTATTAGAATCATAAGTGCAAAGAGAACCACAAGATCGACAAAAATGAGCTAGAACTCAATGCCTAGAAGAATCAACATCGTCACTTGCATCACTCTCTACTAGAGGACTAGCATACTGTATAAGGTTCTAGGTGAGTGAGCTAATCGAGTCTAGAGTTTTGACCTCAATACTCTCTTTCACAATGGAAGGAGTAATAACATGTTCCATCATAAGTCTAGCCAAGGGTCTTGGTGGGAGATTTGGATCATGTTGTGCACCCTCTCTATCATGCGAGGAACCCCCACCTCTACCTTAGAAATATAGAAAATCAAAATAGTTTGGGATCTCATTAAGGACAAACTCACAGTACAGTTTTCTCAAAAAGTATTGGGGTACCTCATGATTATTGCATGGGGGTTGATCAAATACCATCCACCACCTATCCCAAAAATTGTTCTCAATCCCTTCATGATGACACCAATGAATAGGGAATCTCCTACATCCAGGGTGTAAAGGTTGATTTGTTCGGGGGTCCGTAAAAAGAGCACACAAGTCAAATTTATTAATTTTCTTTTTCTTCATTGCCGCATATGATAATTTGTCAGCATAAAATTGCTTTTGTTCTTCCTTCTTACGAGACCAAAAATTTATTTGCCCACTCACAGATTGTATGTGAGATACAATAGATTGCAAAGAATTGGCAAGGTTTGTCCTATGGGAGTTTGTTCCAGTGGGATCTTTTAGCCTTGTGATTAAACCTTCAAGCTCTTTTTGGATATTTTCTATTTGACCTAATAGGTTTTCTTGTGTACCTATGGGGTGTCTAGGGATTGTAGGAGGTTCTTGATGTGATTCTTCTTCAATATGGTCTTCATGAGGAGCTGATTGATGTGCTTCTTCTTTAATATGGTCTTCATGAGGAGGTGATTGAGTGTTTTCAATATTTTCTTGTCTAATCTCATTTTCTGATAATGAAAGTAAATTTAAATCAATAAAACTAGTTTAATCTTTAAATTAATAAAAAAAATGATAATAAGATAATAAAAATACATACCTCTTCGAGCTCTTCGATGGCATGGCGGCATTTTGATGAGAGATGGACAACTTAATGCCCAATTTCAGGCTTTTACAAAGGGTGAGCCCAAGAAAATAGCACCCAAAAATACCAAAACGCAGGTTTGGAATGCAGAAATGCAGAGCAAAGGTTTTTTGCTGTTTATAATGCAAATAAGGCGCACGCCTCATAAGGCATGCGCACTATAGGGCGTGTGCCCTATAGTGCGTGCGCCTTATGCACTTTTTAATTTTTTTTTCAAGTGTGGCACCTTTTTGGTACCACAACTTCATGCATATATGTGTGTGTGTGTGTGTGTGTGTGTGTATATAGAAAAGAAAGAAAATGAATTCATTTAAACTTAAATAAATGAATATAATATATATATATATATATATATATATATATATATATATATATATATATATATATATATATATATATATATATATATATATATATATATATATATATATATTCAAATACCTATATTTTAACTGCGTAAAATTTAGAGCATTCTTGAAAATCTATGTTGTTATTCTGTATATTTGAAAACCATTTTAACAGATAAATCAAAGGCTTCATATTTAAATAAATGTATATACATATTTTTAGTTTAAATGCCAAGTAGCTAAAATTTAAATAAGATAGTTTGTTGATTCCTCAGATTTACTTTCCACAAGTAATTAAAATTGACAGAAGTATATAAATTTAAAACGCAACTATTTAGATCTAGAAATTATTTATTTTCAATTAATCTGTTTAACCCTAGATTTTATTTTCTGCATATAAACAAATGACAGTATTTAAATGAACTCTAACAGCAACTTTATTTATCTAGAAATTATTAAAATAAAACTATAGAGATGGTTATTTTAACTTTAGACTTTATGTTCTGTAATTGAATTAAAATCACAGATTTAAATAAACTAAGATTGCACTTCTATAAATAGATCTAATTGTTTGTTTCCAGCCTTCCACTTGCATGCTAAACTATTGCATTATTTTCCTATTTAATTTCATAAGGATAAAAGAATAAAATAAATATCTTGCTTTTCAAAATATTAAATACTCAACAAAGAATTAATTTCAAAATGTTAGGAACTAAATCTAGAAATATTCATTTCTTTTCTGCAGTATAGCATAATACAATATTTCATCTCTTTAAAGTACATTAAAATATGATATAACCTTCAATACAAATGGATCTCTCATTTCTATTAAATGAGGATCTTAAAAAAATTTGATACATTTCTTTTTTTTAAAAATCGATACGACATAATTTCCTATTACGTTGCTGCAACTTATGAACATAAATTTTCCATTCTCAAAACTTTTCTGTAACAAATAAAACCAGCAACCTCTCCTGGTCCTTTTTCCTTTCTTCCAACAACTTGCAATTAAAACATAGGCTATGACCATGGAGTGCTCACTTCCCAGCCTAGGCTAACTAGTAGCCACCCCCGAGCTCAGAGAACCAAGCCCTAGACAGGATTACACACATACAAACACAGTAAACAAGGAGAAAACAAACACAAACACATTCCCAACCCAGGGCTACACTGCACCACACATTGTGATGTCTTTTCAAGGGTGGTAGTGGACCAAGTACCCTAAGGAGACTGCAAGTATGGTAAAACTAATAGCCACCTCATGGCAAACCAAATACATCATAAGTATAACAACCCCACATCCTTATGCCCCCCCAAGGCATTCATGTCTTATTTCCCTCCTTATGACCCCCAAATGCATAAACAAGCCATGCAGCAAGGGTCACATAAAATCCCTTGTGATCACTCTCATAACGAGAGCCTCTCACTCGAGGGTTGTCACTTCTACCACCCACAAGACCATCCTCTCTCCCAAGAGTAGGAGACCTTGATTACTCCCAAAGCACATAAAATGCCATACAAAAGTAAAACATAAAACACAATAATTTTCCAAGGGAAAATATGCAAGAAAACTAGACTTTTTACACAAGATATTCTTTCAATATAACATTCAATATAAAAACACATTACAAGTAAGGTGAAACCAACCTTCAACTGCCCAAGGGTATGCTAGTTTTGTTGAGGATGAGCAGCCCAATTCCACAAGTCTTTCCTTTCTACACTTAACCAAATTCCTAATTCAAAAGCTATCTTTTTTCCTTTCAAAATTCCTTGTCTCCAAAAATGGAGAGTGGGTGATTACCCACAAAATCTCTCATTCTTTCTTAAGAAGACCCTAGTGAGAGTTCTCACTAGTTTCTAAAACTAAAAAGGAAAGGTAGGAGAAAAATGGGAAAGGGATCTCACATCCAAAAGGAAAGTTTACAACTTAGATGATCCTTCTAATTTCAATTTTCGCACAACTTAGAAAAGTCACTTTTTAAGGTGTCTAAAAGGTCACATGAGAGTTGGTACATGCCTAAAATTACTCCTAACCCTTAGGTATACCTTATGGGCTTTAGGAAACCCTATTAAACTACCCCTAGGTGTCCATTTAACCCTTTTTAAACCCATCTAAAGTTAATTTTCGGGTCAAACTTAAGTTGACCATCCCAAAGATTCTTTACCCAAGGCATTTATGGAATCATATTAAATTAATTGAAAAGCTATAGTTAAACAACTCCCTCCAAGAGACAAATTTAAAAACTCAAACATAAATCAAAGCATGTCTCAAGTGACACAAAGAAAATGCTTTTACAAAATTATACATGAAATCTTTTCTCTTGTTGGATTTACACAAATAAACAAAATTCAATTTAACATTCATGCAACAATCACTTTCAGGAATAAAATATGATACAAATAGGGTGTTGTCTCTCCAAATAGACAAACCCTGGTTTTACGAATGCACATAGGTCTAGGTTTGGTTCTCCATAATATTTGCATGGTCACATGGATAATTTTCCTATGCATCTCAATTACACATTAGTAATTTCAAATAACCTCATTTAATATAAAACACATGAATAAGAATACACATCAAGCACTCTACAACCAATATACACTTAATCAAATCAATACACCTTATATCCAACAAATCCACATAAGCAATTATCATAATTCTCATAATTTTGATCCATATAAAACATGCATCCTATTTCTATCATCATAGGAAAGTCCTACAAATCCATTAATGACATACATCATCTCAAATTTATCTTATTCTAGAATCATATAGAGTTCTATAACATAAAGCATATAAATGAAGCATCAACATATAGCAATGTTATCCAAATCATGGAATAATATAAGTTCTAAATCCATAATGCATAAAAATAAAGCATCCATAATAGTCTCAACATAAAAAGCGTTGAACTGCTAGATCGAATTGGGGTAGGGCCTCACAAACACAAATGTAAACACACTCAAGGGACAACACATAGCACCAGTATGTACGAGGAAAACCCAAGATGGGAAAAACCTCGATCAATAATGCTAGTGGAGTCTACTGGTCCAATCCAGCCTCACAATGAAACTTTTGTTACAATGTTTAGGGCACCAACCCAAGGAGATACAAACCCTAACTTGTTTATGGGCTACAACCCAAAGGAGATACAACCCCTGATTTTGGGCACCAACCCAAGGAGCACCAACCCCTGACTAATTTATGGGCTACAAACCAAAGAAGCTACAACCCCTGCACCTGGCTACAACTCAGTGTTCACAAAGATAACTTAAAATACAAAATTAATAAACTGTTACAAGTGAATCTTGTAACCAACTCATATACCTCATTCTGTCGGTCAGACACCTTCTCTGCTACACCAGTTCACTCTTATGCTGCTCTCATCTACTGCTTTTCTTGCTGGTAAACTCTACCAGTTCACCTCTCCTCTATTCTACTCTACTGGATCTCCTCCTCTCTACTTTTCTCTTTATCGGTACTATACTCTATCAGTTCTATGTCTATCTTCTCTGTAGCTTCCTTCACTTCTACTCTGTCAGTATGGACACTATTGGTTCTACACTGCTACCAGTTAAACACTTCAACCCGGTTCTCCCTCACACTCAGTCTCTTCTCATATACTCATTGAGTACTTGACTGATTTTCTCTGACATATAGAAGTAACACTTAATCACTTCACAATAGCACTATCTTCCTCTATTCAACAACCTGCTCTCTCATCCAGCAGCAACCCTCTCTGATTTTGGCTTGCATATTTATAGACTAGTTTTCTATCCAAAAGCCAATTCAAATCTCAGGTGGTTAGGGTTTCCTCATCAACCTCAAGGCAAACCATATCCAATCAGATATTGTCTGATCTAATCTTCCAAACAACCAACTATACATCTCTAGCATTAATGCGCCTTCCAATACACATTTTCCAAAGATAGAAAACACATCCCTTTCTTTCGACCTGCATCTGTCAAAACACCATTAATACCTCTGTTGTTTCCTTCTCGAGGTCTACTCACAAAATGATTTTCTTGCTTTGATCCAGGCACGAACAACTCCCTAAATTTTCTCTATTATCATTCTTCCTCTTGCCGCACTCCTCTGATTCAATCCACAAATCACAAGATCTATATTAAATGCACAATAGTAAAGACACCTATCTCTACATGGTACTCCACCAATCTCTGCATTATTGCCACTTCATCTCCATGTGCCATCCAAGTTGACCAAATGCTAGCTTGGATCAATGTATCAGTTCAGGAATCACCAACCAAACACTCAGCCGGTTCTTCTCTTCTACCGGTTTACTAACCCCATCAGTATCTTACATTTTACCAGTTAACTCCTCATGTCTACACTTTGCTGAACTGTAGATGGAACACCTTAACCAATCACCAAACATGTATATCCATAACATGCTCATTATCATCAGGTGGGAGATCTTCTGCATCTGCACCTTGTCCATATTACCATTGAACTTGCATACCAGTAAATACTCTTGATGACACCATGTCATAAACCTTCCACAGACTCCATCTTCAACTTGGACATTCTTCCTCTATCTGTATCTGCTCAGCCTTGCCTTCTCCCTGATCAACTCTAATCATATCTCAACCAGTTTGTCAAAGTGACAAAGTCATCACTCTTCATCTATATCGACATCTCAACATGCCTTCACCTCATCTTTCTTATCCCATGGAACTACAATGCACACTATGCATAATAGGAGATAAGTTCCACTTACCAGTGGGAGTGATTCCTTGTCTTCTACATCCTTCAGTGCACTCATGTGGCTTCCATTTTTGTGCAACACATCCTCAAACAGGCACATGTGATCTTGTGTGGGCACATTCATTGTCAGTTACTGCTTCTCATGATGACTACATCTTCATCTGGTGGGAGTCCTATTGTCCTAGAACCTCATAGTATACTGATGACCTATTCATCCTTCTCCTCTTGTGTTGATGTGATTTAGATAGCATTTCGCCTCTTCATCAAAAATAACCGCTCAAGCGCCTTGCCCATCTTGCTTGTACACTGGTCATGAGCTTGTCAGTTGGCATCTACTCACTTGGTTGAAATGTCTTCCCCATGTAAACATATCACTAACCAGTTGACATCCATTCCTTACTGATGATACACTGTACTGCTAAGCTATTCATCTCATCCACACAAGTCAAGAACTAACTTGTATACTAGTGACCTCAGTGATCATTCCTCTCAGTGGCATGCTCTTTCTTACCTTACTGGTGTCCTGCAACACAAGGTGATATCTCAACCTATACTCCTCCAAGATGGTGTTGCACATACATCTCTCATACCGGTAGTCATCCTATATTGGTTGACATCAATGACAACATAATGCCAACATGTTTACCAGTAGCACTCAGTTCTCTTTTGCTTCCTAAAATCCTACACACTCCATTCTTGAACTCAAGATGATAACGTTTATCATTTAGCTAACCAACAATCAATAAGTCATGATCGAATCCTTCAACCTAATACACATCATCGGCATTACTTTTTCCATTTAAATAAATCAAACCTTTACCTTTTACCATACATGGTGCATTGTGCCAAATCTCACTACTCCACCATCAAATTCTTCATGTGAGATGAACTTGTTCTTGTCATCGATCATGTGGTGTGAGCAACCACTATCAATGACCCACTCATCATTGTTATCAATATGGGACACTAAAGCTTTCTTGTCAGAGAGATCTTCCTTAACTAATACAAAAACAATTTCCTCATTATCTTCATCCTGTAATTCCTCATCGATAACACCTTCATCTAATGCAACATAACATTGTTTCTTACCTTTTCCCTTAAAATTTCTGAACTTTTCTTTTTTATCACTATTAGGACAATTAGCAGCAATTTGTCCTATTTGGTTACATGAGAAGCACTTAAGAGGAAGCTTGCCCTTGTACTTACCGATGCCTCTAGGAAATTTATTTGCCAATAAAGCCTAAATTTTCATCAAGTTATGTTCATCATCCACTCCTCGATTACCACTTCCATGATGACTTAACCTATATTCATGGTTATGATAGACATCCTTTCCTTTTCTTCCCAGTGCATTAGATACTGATGCTTTGACAAAAAATTCTTCTTTAGGTACACTATTGTCAAAGTTATTCAATTCAAAAGCAGTAAGCTTTCCTATCAATGAATCAACTATAACTTTATCTTTTCTAACTGACCTCAATTCTTGGGTAGCAAATAATCTAATAGCATAAGCAGATAGTAAGTTTCTATGCATTTTACTTACCATAGTGTCTTCTACTATGGTTCCACCAGCACTTTTGATTCCTCCAACTACTTCTTTTATTCTTTGTCTATACTAGGTAATGTTATCACCTTCCATCATCTTCATGTCATCAAACTTGCCTCTTAGGATTTCTTCTTTAGCTTTTTGCACATGCTCATCTCCACCATAAATCAGCTTCAACTTTTCCCAAATTTCATAAGTGGTTTCTATACCATGAATATCAATATACTCATAATTAGAAAGAGTACGTACAATGGCTTCCAATGCTTGAATATTCTCCTACTTCTCCTTGAGTTGATCTACAGTCAAAGTACTAGAACCTCAGCTGTGGATTGATTAACCATATGTTCCAAAAATTGTGGCCCCATACCTTTGATGTAGATCTTCATTTTGTTTCTCTAGATTCTGTAGTTATCCTTTGTGAATTTAGGACCCTCCTTCATCATCATCTTGGATATTTACCTCAAGTAGTTAAGCTTCTGCACAAAGAGGACCTAAGCCTCTGATACCAATTGTTATTATGAGGATCTAGTTATTATTGAGAGGGGGGGTGAATCAGTAATTAAAAAAATCTACAACACTTCACAAAACTATACCGGTAACTACTCAAACAATCTCCTAAGATGATTTAACAAACCATTCACTCAAGTGTTTAGCAATATGCAAACAAAGTAAAGCTATCAAATGCACAAATCAACAATGCATTCACCACATGAACACTAATATTTTTAATGTGGAAACCCAACTGGGAAAACCATGGTGGGAATTAGTGCCCACAAAATGTAATTACACTCTTTTGGACTGCTCCCGGTTAAAGGCCTAGCCTAGTTAAGAGAAGACACTGTTAGGAGTCACCCAGTCAAGAGATTTTGCCTCAGCCCTATTAGGAGCTCTACCCTGTTAAGAGTAACCTTGTTAGAGGACTTTGAACTCAAGTTAATGAGCCACCCAGTGAAGGGATTTACAATATCAGACCTGTTAGGATCTACTTGGTTAAGGGGTTTCAAACTATTGTAACTGTTATGGAACAATAGGGTAAATGATCTGATTACAACACTTCCTTGCTTGCTAGTACAGATCCTTTTCAGCACAACTCTACTACACACATACAGGCACCTCAAACGAGTTTGGTAGTACCTTCTTCTCAAACCACTAACATAAAATCTCTTCTCCATCTATCCCTAAATACACTTTTCAGTTAGGGAGGCTACAAACCCTAATTACATCAACAAGATACAGTGAATTTACATTTAGCACAGAAAAACACTCTGCCAAAATATATTACAAATCATTACAGCAAATTCTTGGATGATTTCCATTGTTGAATGATCACTGCACATCAATTTGATAAGAAATCAAACTCTTGCTCTATTCTTCTAAGCACTTTGTTGTTTCCCAAGAAATTTGATCCTTGTACGTGCTCAAATACCATCCTATCATTACACACGGATTATGACATGTCATTACTAATTTATGTTCATGATAAGATCCACCGCCAAACCTTAAATAGTTATCGGTTAAAGATCTAATACCGGTATTCATTCTTCTTCATAGAGTTCAAAACAATCAATTATAAATGTTCTTTCTGGTTCACCAAACTTGATGTGATTTCAATCACAGACTCATGCCAATGTTATGAACATATATTATGAACTGCAACACCCGAATCTTCTCCAATCATCTATTTTAATCGCTTGATCATCTCTAACTGATTCCACTAATGGTTAGGCTATATCTATTGGTCTAGATGACCTAGATGACTAAACAAACATGGTTGTCATCAATGACAACAAATACCTAATCATATCAACTTTATCGTTCATGTTCTCATCTCATAATCTTCTCCATCAGTTATGCCAATAGAATAGAACAATATTTGATGCAGCAAGGACAATGATGGCTGAAGCTAGATTACTTGATATCTATTGGAGGGAAGTTGTCAATACAGCGGTATACACTTTCAATAGATTACACATCAAAGGTAATACCAATAGGACTCTTTATTAATTATAGTCTGGTCATACTCCTACTCTCAGGTATTTCATAATTTTTGGAAGCAAATGTTACATTAGAAGAGATGAC